>NC_071630.1:9035159-10355538 GCF_014839835.1 Dryobates pubescens
AGCCTCACCAGTGCTGAGTACAGGGGCATGATCACTTTGCTACTCCTGCTGGCCACACATTCAGGCCAGGATGCTGGAGGCTTTATTGGCCAGCTGAGCACACTGCTGGCTCATCTTCAGCTGCCTGTTGACAAAAAAAGTTGGGAGAACTTGTGACTGGATAGGTACAGCATTCCAGAATCTCATTCCTTCAGATTTTTTTTGTCAAAACATGTAGTGTCCTCTCTAAAGACAAAAATCAGTGGCAGTATTTATTATAGAGTATCATTTGTGGTAAATGATCTCTTTTTTAAGACTTCTTGATGATGGAAATGCCAGGGGGGGGAATGAAGTAAACAAACAGCCATAAATCTTACCATTCAAAACCAAAACCTTCTGAAATATCTCACAGAAAATTTTTGTCAAGATATATTTTATGTCTGCGTTGCTTTGTGTTTGATGTCTGCTCAGCCACAAGATCCTTCAGGGACTAACCCTAGTGAAAACAATTCAGAGCTCCACATAGCTTTTAAATTGTACATGGGGTGCAGGGCATCTCATGTTCTCTGTAGTCTTTGTTCTGTCACATCTATTTATCCCAATTGTTTAACCTTCCCTGGATCCCCATGGATTATAGCTTGAGATGCAGATCTAATCAGTGTTTTAATGAGAAAATAATGAAACTAGCGTTGCAGAGATTACAGGAGATCACTAGCCTGACACAGTGAGGGTGTGAGGAGGGGTTCTTCCTGATTTCAGGAGGAGTGCTGTCTCCTCCAATTAAGAGAACACATTTAAAATGATAAAGATGCTTCAAAGCATCCCACAGAGGAGTCTGCAGAGATGCATGTTGGTCATTCTCTAGCTGGATCAAAGTGGCACGAAGACACCAGTCAAGTTTCTCCCCTTCCTCTTGTTATTCTCTATTGGTACAAGAGGTCTTCTGCTGTTAAAGCTCCAGCAGCCTTTCCTGCAGTGGCTGAACAGTGTCCAAAACTGATTGATCAGACAGCACAGAGAGAACAATGAACAGCTGGTCTGAAAACCAAGACATACATGGGAAATCAGAAAAAATGAGGTCTGAATTTTTCATGGGGGCACAAAATTTTGCTCAGAGGATCTTACTCCAAAGCTTGCTGAACCCACCAAGTACCAGAGTGGATGCACCACTAAGAATTAAGCTGTGCTGTTGCTAACCACAGACCAGCTAACCTATGGAAGCGGTTCCTACCTTTCCACAGACCTTTACAGTTAAAAGGTGCTCTCTTTCCTTATTCTTGTCAGGTTTTATTGAGTAGACCCAAGTCATTGCTGTGTTCATGTCACTGTGCTTGCATTTCTCCTCAGAGCTTTGAGTGACAGCTTGAACAACTGTGAACAACAAATCTCTAGACTCTTTTGCCCTCCTTCAAAGCTGTGTTAAAAATACTTTGTTATTTATATTTAATCTGCTTTCTTTGGGGTTTGATGTAATGCAGTGGCTTTTTGAAATCTGGGGCCTGTGGGATCACATGCTTTCACTTGGCCAGAAATTGAAAAGGTAATCATGAACTCCTGGATCTTATTGATTCTCTGAGTGTAGAAGTGATTCACCTTCTCAGTAGTTCCAGAGAGCAGCCATCATATGCACGTGCTGTCTGTAAGACTGTAGCTCAATGAAACCTAAAAATTAGGCTTGAAAATTTGACACCAACTATATTTGACTTCATTGCTCTCTACAGCTCCCTGAAAGGAAGGAGATTGCTCTCTTCTTCCTAGCATCAGGTGACAGGAGGAGGTGGTGGAGTCACCATCCCTGGAGGTGTTCAAGAACCGTGTGGCCATGGCACTTGGGTACATAGTATAATGGCCATGGTGGTGTTGGGTTGATGGTTGGACTCCATGAGCTTTTCCAACTGAAACAACTCTATAATTCTATGATTCTTTTAGGACTAGATTTGAAGGGAGCTTCAGAAAATTAACCTGCAGTATCACCAGATGCTAAGGAAGCAGTACTCTGTATGGATGGGAGAACACAGAGGCACAGGAATCCGATACACAGAAGAGCTAACATCTCTTTCCAGGGAGTTTTGGACCAGTGAGCCCATAGCAATGAAGTAGACAAAAAGTCTTGCTTAGAAATGCATGAAGGAATTCTGGTAGATAGGAAGAGTCTGCACATTTGACATCCTATCAACCTGCTCAAGATGTTTTCTACAGTGACCACTGCAAACAGAAATGGAACAATATACAAAGTGAGACAACTGCTGAGCTCTTTTCTCCTTCTGCCCTGCAGCTGGGTGGACAGCCACATGCAGACAGTGACAGCCCTAAGACTCTGAACTATTTCCTCCCTCTCCACTGTTCCCCTGGCAGATTTCCTTGGGCCTCAACTCATTTGCTGCCCTTTCTCTTCCTGATCTCCTAGCACCACCTCAGCCCCCACGGCTTTCTCTCTGCTGCCTCTGAAAGGCCCCTGACCTCCCAGGTCACTCAGCCCCTGCCTTTTCTGCAGTTTCTGGCTTCTGTTGTCATTTCCTCCAGGGACAACTGACCCATTTATAAACTAAGCTCTCAAAAGGCAAAAGGAAAAGTAAAGCCACTTAATTTAGAGTTTGGCAGGAAAGCTGATGAGAGGATGGCACTAATGGCTGAACAAATACGACATTAAGCAAGTGATTTAGATTGGGTATTAGGAAAAAATTCTTCACTGCAAGAGTGGCCAAGCATTGGAACAGGCTGCCCGGGGAGGTGGTGGAGTCACCATCACTGAAGGTGTCCAAGAAACATATGGCCATGGTAGTTGGGGACATAGTTTAATAGCCAGTGGTGATGGGTTGATGGTTGGACTCAATGATCTTAGAGGTCTTTGTCAGCCAAAACAATTCTGCTCCAACCTCTCTCCCATGGGCAGGGACACCGCTCAACTTGATTTGGCTGGTCAAGGCCTCCTCCAACCTGGACTTCAACACCCTCAAGGAGAAGGAATCCACAACCTCCCTAGGCAGCCTATTCCAGAGTCTCACCACCCTTGTATTGAAGAACTTCTTCCTAAGATCCCTTCTTTCCTAAGATCCCCATTTCCCCTTGTCTTGTCTCTAGACACCATCATGAAAAGTCCCTCTGCAGCCTTCCTGTAGGAATCTTCAGCTATTGGAAGGCAGTTCTAATGTCCTGCCTTCTCCAGGCTGAACAGAATCACAGAATCACCAAGGGTGGAAGAGACCTCAAAGATCATCAAGTCCAAGCTGTCACCACAGACCTCATGACTAAACAACCCCAGCTCCCTCAGTCTATTCTCATAGCAGAGGTACTCTAGCCTTCAAATCCTCTGGACTCACTGCAGCAGCTCTGTGTCCTTCTTATGCTGGGGACACCAGAGCTGGAGGCAGTATTCAAGATGGGGGTCTCACCAGAGCAGAGTAAGGAGGAGCAGAGTAAAGCTTTATAAAAGCCCTTTTGAATTTCTCAGCAAAAGAGATCTGTAAAGTCCCATTCTCCTATTCCAGGAGATATTGAACTGAGGTCTCTTCCTTTCAGATTTGCTCTAGAAACATCTGACTTTTCTTCACCCAAGAGGAGAGGATTCAAGAGGAGAAAAACAGCTAGACAAAATATATAAGTTATAAATTCTAGGTTAATAAATGTGCTTTCTGTGGGTGATTCATGAGCTTTTGTGATTACATTCAATTATTTTTCAACAGCTCATGCTTCATTTCATCAAGAATTTCAATCAATGCCAACTGATTAATTATCATTCTACTAGTAGCCTTTTGTCTAATAAACAGTCATAATGAGCATGTTCATCCTTGGCATGTGTAAATGTCAGCGATATACTAACAAAATACTTTTAGAACTGGATGCTGGAGGTAGTCATTCTTTAGATCTGTTTCTGAGGAGGCAGAAAAGCCATCTCCTACCCTTTGCTTCCTCTGCCCATCCAAAACAAAAGCTGCAGTCAAGCAGTAGGGCAGGACCCAGTTTCTTCCTTCAAGAAGAATGCCATTGTGCCATGGTGAAGTACTGTGATAAATCCATCATCTTTGCCTTGATTTTTGCATGGCAGTTTGCTCAGTGCATTCTGGACATTTTCAGGGTGGCTTTTCCTCCCTTTTGCCAAGCACCCAGGTATGGCCTCACTCTGCCAAAAGCAGGATCCCCACAAACCAAAGGAAGCCCGCAGAGCTGTGTCTTTGTGTGACAGAAGAGGATGACAGTAGAGCCCTTTCTCTTTCTCTTCCCAAGCCAAGGCTGGAGGTATGAATCACAGGAAGGTGTTGTAGAAATGAGAGAGCTGCCTTATGGCTCAAAACCACTCTGCTCTTCTATACCTTTGAACAGATGGTTCATTTAAGTGCTGGCACTCTAGCTTGACTAATTGCTTTAGACCTTCCATTTTTTTGCTTTATTTGGGTAAGAAGTGGGCAGCCCTGCCCACACAGCTCTAGGAACATATGAATTGTAAATAAACCCAGAATATGGGATGGCAAACCATGTTTAATTGCACCAAGTGGGGTTTGAATTCTCACAAAGTGCATGAAGGGGAAACAATAATGATTGGCTGCATTTGAACTTGGGAAGCCAGTTATATTTCTAGCCTTGCAGCTGTGGTGTGACACCAAAGGCTTTCTGCCCTTTTAGTGTGGATGCTCATGGGAGAGCAGGAGAGACGTGCAGGGATAATTCCCCACAATGTTCTCCCAGACTCCCTTGATTTGTGACTTAGGGACTTTGTGTACTAGATGTAATGTGCATGTGGGACAGAAGGTATCGCTTAGCTGGACATTGTGTGAGGAAGTTAAATGTTAATGCTGAACACACCAGATCTTTTTCTGGTGAAGGGGCAGAATGCACTGATCTTTGCTTCTTTAAACTAGGTACAGTTGACAGATCTTTTTTTATACCCTTCTTCAGCCAGCTGTCTCCAAGGCAGAAGACTCTCTACTGTTAGAAACAGGTTCTTTACCAGGAGGGTGCTGGAACACTGCAACAGGTTGCCCAGGGAGGTCGTTGAGGCCCCATCCCTAGAGATATTCAAGGTCAAGCTGGACAAGGCCCTGAGCAACCAGTGGAGGATGTCCTTGCTGACGGCAGGGGAGTTGGACTAGCTGACGTTTGAAGGTCCCTTCCAACCCACACCATTCTATGATATATTATGATCAAGTTAAAATGTTCTTTTTCGTAGATCTGGAGGGAATTCAATTTCTCTGGTCTCACTTCTGTACTCCTATTGGAGACCTAAGGTATGTCATGCAAACAGCATTTGGATGTATTTATGTTAAGTGCAAGATGAGTGAGGATTACTCTCGTGCATCACCTGTGTACCCTGTACTATTTGAATTACAGATGGATGCTCCAGGATTTAGAGGATAAAGGAGACAGGGAGAGAAATCATGCCAAAGGTAGTGAGAAAAATGGGAAAACTACAAATACATCATTTACTGGGGAAAAAAAATAATCCTTTTTATATCTAAATAGTTGGTAAGTGTGAGTGTTCCTAGCCAAGTGTTGAGTGAATAGATCTATTTGCACCGTAAATACAAGATTTCAGTCCCTCACAACAATGCAAATAGCCTTTGAAAGACTTTTTTTATACAGCAGGGTTGTTTTTAACATTTAAGTTTCCTGCACAGATGAAAGCAGTGTCCAGTGCTTAGGAGGAAGCCAGTGAGATAATGTTACAGGAGGCTTCCTTAGATTGCTTGTCGAATCTCTCTCCCTGAATACTGAGCATAAACAAGTTCAAACACAACTTGTTAAGCAACCCCCTCCTTTCCTTTCTTGGTTCAGCAGTGGTATTTTAGCCAGCCTATCAGTACTGCTGTGCTGAATGGAGTTCAGTGGTAGGAAAACATCAGGGTGCCTCCTGCATGGCGCAGTACCCAGAATAGGGACTCTTCACATCAGCAGTCTGTCTGCACTGAGAGGAGAACAAATATCTCTGCCTCAGATCTAATAGGGGAAGGAGAGGAGGAAGGAGGAATAAGTGAGATGATATCTGAAAGTATTTTCAAGAAGGGTTACTGCTGTGAGGTAGACTATCCAAGATAAATATTTCATTTCAGAGCAAATCACCTTTCACAATGGATAAAAATATTAGGAGCTCTGGAATGGCTGCAATGGTGATTCTCTGCTGAATTTCTGCTCTCCCCTGTATTTCTTATCACTTGTATATATTGATAAAAACACGCTGGGGATTGGTAGCTGAAGCATTTAAGCATGATAAATACCCTGCCTATTATCTAATAAGGGTGGTATCTAGCAGATAATCTCACAATATTAAAATACATAACAGTGTTGTACAACATGAATTTACAGTCTGACATAGCACAGTAAGAGCAGGTCTTAATAGTGGCAGGAACACAGACTCCTAGACTGGCTCAGATTGGAAGGGACCTCAGAGATATCTACTCCAACCTCCCTACCATGAGCAGAGATGCCTCTCAACTAGACTCAGCTGCTCAAGGCCTCTTCCAATCTGGTCTTCAATACGCCCAGGCAGGAGGCATCCACAACCGCACAGTAACTTGTCCCCATCACCCCTTGTCTTTCCCATGAGATTCCTTGTAAGAAGGGATTCTCCATCCTCCTGGTAGCCACACTTTCTGTACTGGTGCATGCAGATAAGGTCTGCCCTAAACCTTCGCTTCCCAAGGCTGGACAAAGCCAGAATTTCAGAACTCTAAACCTGTCAGGTGCAGAACAGACACTGGAAACTGGCTGGATAGGCAGGCTGTTGGGAAAGAGGAGCAACTTGGCCACTGAATCACAAGACTCCTCTGATTTGTGTGTGTTTGGGGGTTTTGGGGGCTCATGTCTGACTTGAGATATTTTAGATATTATTAGCAATCTACTGTCACTGAGGTTGCTGTGCCTGTGCTGTGTTCTGCTCACTGTGGAGGGCATGGAGCAGTCCTGCTTATGGGCATGTCTCGGATGGGATAGGCTGGTGTACACGTTTTACTTTAATCTCTGTATCATCACCTTTCTGACTCAGAGCATAGTTATGAAGATAAACTGTTTGGAAAACCACAAAGTGTTATAGTGATGAGGATCATTTCCAAAGCTCCTGCCCTCTGATCATCTCTGGAGCCACTCCAACATTTCAATGTCCTTATGCTGCCCTGGTTCTTGCACATTAGACAGGCAGCCCACCCGTAGCTGTTGAAGCTATAGAGTGCATTAGCTAAGCAAGAGAATGCACCCAGGCTATCTGATCACAGCCTGGATGTGCTGGTGCATTTCCAAGCACAAGGTAGTTCTAAAGCAGTCAGATCTGGATTCCTCAAGCACAAGCCAAGACCATGCTTTTGAACTGTCACCCAATTAAAACGCAGCTGCTGAAAATTTAATCTTGTAGGCAAGCTGTATCACAAAGTGGCTTGACATGGCTGGTCTGGAATTATTTGAAGCAGGCAGAGTTAATAATAGAAGAGGTTTTGTATGGTTACCCCAGTTGAGCACAGATCAAATGCCTGTAAATGCATCCCAATTTGCTCACAGGGCGAGCGCTTCCTCCCCGCCTGCTGCTGGAGACTGACCAGAAGAGAGAACTTCCTCCCTTCAGACCCTGCTCCTGCAGCTGCTGGGTTTTATCTCTGCCGTGCTAAAAACACTTCGGCGCTTTTGACTCTAAAAGGAGACCATCATTAGCACGGCTTAGTACTTTAGGTAGAACAATAGTTAAAACAACAACAAAAGCCACAAACGAACAAACAAAACCCCACAACAAACTCACAAACCTCAACTATCCTCTTCCAACACGGAGGAGGGGGCTTGACCTTGGAACTAACAGCCAGGTTCCGTGCCCCAGGAGCAGCTGGGAGGACCCAAAGCAGCATCTCCTTCAGCGTTCTGCAGCAGAGCCCAACAGCCTGCTGCCACCTCACGCAGCAATGCTGGCGTGCAGAGACACGGCCGAACCTGGTTTTGTCGTGCCCGAATCTTAAGCCTTAACAGACTTAACAGCGAAGGTATAGAGATCTTGAGAGGCTTGACAAATCCTTGTAGGAATTATGTCACTAATTCTTCCTATCCATTTACATCACAGACATCTGTTTAGCTGGAGCCTCACGGCTTGATTAATTCGTTTATTATTTCAAATGGATTCAAAATAGGATAACTGACATTTTAGATTGCAGCTATTCACCAGTTTGACATTACCATGCATTTTAATTACCATCAATACCTAAAGCTGGGGACTGAAGAGAGAGCTAAGTCAGTAACTGTAGTGTTTCAGTCCAGTCACAGAACGGAACTAGACACTTGAATCATACTAGTTCCAGGGGATAGTATCAATTCAGTTCTGAAGATGCAAATTAAAAAGCAGCATTCAATACTCTTTAAAAGGAATGGGCCAAGTGCAGTACTGCTACTCATTTGCTGTTAAACTCACCTCAACATAGACAAGGAGGACAACTCCATCCAATTGCCAACCAACCAAAGCTGAAGTCATACAGGGATTAGAGTTTGGCCATGTGTAGAGGGGGCTCTCCCCTTCCACGGCAGTGGGGTTAGCTCAGAGCTGCCAGACTTATATTAAAAATAAACCAACACAAACCCCACACACACCTCCCCACACCCCGTCCCACATCTTTCAAAGTGACTCAGGAAGGAATGCTGACTGTAGGCTTTAGGCACAGTGTGTTTACATCTCGCCTTTGAGTTGCCCTGAGTCAGTCTTCCTTTGGTGAAACCCAAGTACATTCTCAGGAAAACCTTCAGCTTTCACTCATGGATAGTTCCACTCTGGATCGATTTTTTTTCCTCCCTCAAGAAGAGTTTATGAGCACAAATCCACCTCCTACTTGCTATGACTAACTTAACACTGTCACAAATTGTCTTTAAAGCTGACTTGATAACCATGCCAATTAACCATCATGTAACAAAGATGTATATGCCCTCATTTACTGTTCATTATTTAAAGTGGGAAAACAGAACTCTTCAAGTATAACCTTTAAATAGCAAAATCCAAGAAGCTTTTGTTGAGTGTGTTGTGCTCTCATCAGGTTCTTCATGAAAATGTAACAACATACTGGAATTAAATTGCAGAGCTAAGGACAGAGAGACGTCAAGTGTTGGCTGTACAAAATATTCCATGCCATTCCTACTACATCTAATGAATTCAGATATAAATTAGATAGTTAGCATGTTATTAAAGCATGTTAATGAGTAAACAGAACTACACAAACACCAACTGTGCACTGAACACAACTGGGGAGAAAAGGAGTTCAAGGGGGTTGCTTCCCGATTAGGTATGCAGCTTTGCAATCAGAATGCAAACCAATTCTGCCTGATACATAGGGCTGGAAAATGCAACAAGCAGGCACCCACCATCCATAAAATGCCAGCTTCTCTCTTGCCTAGCAAGCTGGGAAGTTACAGCCCCAGCACCCTTCCCATCACCTGCACACCCACACAAGATTCCTTTGTAGGAATGCACTGGCATCACACAAATTAGAGAGAACTCACTGCTTCCATGAGCCATGGTGTTGCTGGACCTCTACAAGATAAAATTAAATAATCCTTAAGCACACCAAACTTCCATTCTTTTGTGAGAAGGCCAAGAGTGCAGGAATGCAAGCCACAAGAGGGTTTCTAAAGCAGAAACTGGATCACAATCCTGCACAGCCACTTCCTATAGGCCTGTTCCATGAGGCCAGCAGCCGCTCACGCTGTCAATCTTCCCTTCTTCCTAGCTCTCCTTTCTGCAGACACCTTGCAGCTCGATCACAGCTAACAACATTAGAGCCAAGCAGCAGTGATGCTGTGATCATGACAGCTGCAGAACTTCACACTGTGTATTATATTTTCCTCTAATCACTGTTTCCCCACAGTAATAACTGAGGTGTGCTATCTTTTACCATTAAGAGATGGCAGTCACGTTAAACATGTTTCTGCATTACAGAAAGCAAATGGAAGGTCCCCAGGTATATTTTCCTGCCTCTTCTCTCACAATAAAGATTTATTATCCAATGACATAATCTTAATGCTGTAACTTTCAATAGCCCTGACCTTTTAATGTTCTTCACTTTCAGCTCTAAATTCCAGGCCTGCTGTCCCTGAGTCCAGGGATTCTTGGTTGGTGTGTTTTTTTCCCTTTAAATTCAGGGCCACAGATCACTTTCAAACTTGTAATAACAAGTAATAATCCATTCTGCTACCAACTTTGTTCAGCAAGAGTGCAAATCACTTCTGGGCAGAAAGGTTGGCTGACAGCAAGATAAAACATGTTCTCCAAGGCTAACTGATTGTGGTTTGAAGATACTGTTAATGAGTATCTGACTCTCTGTCCACTGGGTATACTTTAAACATGTTTGCTTCTACATCTCTCTTAAAATGACTACATTCTCATCGTGCCAGTTAAATACTTCCATGCTGGGTGCTACAGAGAAGCTCCAGTGATGGGTGCTTACACAGAAACCTCATAAGAGAGTCCTAGGAGTCAAGACATGAGGTTTTGTGTAGCAGCCATAAAATTCCTTGAGTTTCTATTCCCCAGCTGAAGGGAAGTTTGATAATAGCATCAACATATCCTAACAGAAAAATCATGCAAACCTTAGCATGGAAATAGGTGGGAGGAAAACAGCTGAGATGTTTTCTTCTAGTCAAAAAAACCCCAGTGACAAATAACTCAACATTTACAAGTATTTCTTAAAGAGTTTACTAGGTAACAACCCTGTGCAATTTGGAGTGTGCAAATGGAGTAATTTCACCAAATTCTTCCAGGCAGTCAGTTTAAATCTAAAAGCATCTCACAGAGTCCAGATGGAAACCCCACCACCAAGTGACAGCAAAATCTGGGAGTGAAGAGGTTGTCATTGCTGCTTACATCAAGGCCAGGCAGAAGGTTAGCAGTTTGCTCACTTCCCAGTTCATTTCTTCATAGCCACAGGCTGCCAGGTGTTCATTGCTTCTTCCCCAGGGAAGGCTCTCATGGCAACAACTCTGTGTTGATCCCAAAGCCACCTGTCAGTTGTGGACACACCAGAGGTGCCAGGGCTGGCAATCCTCTGCTCTCCCCAAAGGCTGAAGGAACAGCAGTCCTCCCAAACCAACACTTCTCCCTTTCTCTCCAGCTGCTACACACACATGCTCACTGGGGCACCTGGGTTTGCCAGGTGTGCACCTCACCAGCTGGATCAAGTGCCAGGAAACAGCACGGAGCCTGCTCAGCCGCTGCTACCTTAGCAGATGCCTCACATTCAGGCCAAAAATCAAATTCTCTTTGATGCATCAAATGGGGAAGTCGCTACCAGTGGCAACAAAGTATCAGTAATACAAAGTTCTTGCTTTCTTTTTGGCTAGAATTGACTAGATTTGATTAGATTTAGGAAAAGCTAGTCCCCTGTTTGGAGCCACATATTTTGTTTACTTACATAATACACCCTGAGCTTGCAATTCCCTTCAACACAATGAAGCTGTAAGTTAGCAGCCTATTGTTAATATTCATCATGGCCATGTTCTTTCTTCAGGAAAGACCTTTAGTTAAACCCCTGGTCATTATAAGTGAAACATAATCCTAAATCACCAATGGAAATTGAATATTGAATTTTCATTTAATGGTCTGCTAACCTTAGCTGGTAGTTTTCTTTTATGTGCACCTTAAACTATAGGCATAGCAGAACGCCACCCTCCAATTAAATATTGCCTTAAGATGTCCTCTACAGTCTTGCATCTATGGCTCTGAGAGCACCATACAATGCACAACTTCAGAAGCGGTCATTTTTTGTCACCCTGTTTTGTCATCCTGTCATTGGAGCAGGCTGCCCAGGGAGGTGGTGGAGTCACCATTCCTGGAGGTGTTCAAGAAATGTGTGGAGATGGCACTCTGGGACATGTTTTAATGACCATGGTGGTCTTAGGTTGATGGTTGGTGTCTTCCAACCCAAACAATCCTATGATTCTCTTCTCACTGGTTTGTTTGCATCGCTGTGGAACGCAGCTCTAAGGGGAGTTAGCCAAATCAACCAGCACGACACCACAGATAACTTGCAGAAATGCAACATATTGCCTTCTTTTAAATTAGAATGTTTTCAGAATTAATTGGGTTCTAATAGTGACACTGTGCACTGAGTAATTGAGTGAAAATTGCTGTTACACAGAGGCTGCCATCGCTACATAATTAGTGCACCAGCAGCCCCTACTTAAGGCATGAATCTTCTGTCCATGCAAATGTCGGGGTCAGGCAGTTAAAGTGGCCTCTGAAAATCAAGACAGCACTTCTCTGCTGGCTCACATTGATGCAACAAAACAGGCACCTTCCTGGGGAGACAAACAGGTTGGGGTGAAAGCCAGTGGAGCAGCAGCAGCTCAGAAGGCCAAGCAGCCAGGGCTGCTTGCCATGCTGCTGTAAGCTCAGACTCCCAGTCCCACCATGCAGCCTGGCTCTACCTTCTTTCTTCAGCTCCCCACATAACTCTTCTGCCTAAACATTACCAGGTGTTGGCACCCTTGAGCTTGTTTTCTTAAGCTTTGGATCTCATGCCTGCCCTGTGCCATTTCAATTGTTGCTTCTCATTTGGAAATATCTTTTTTTCTAAAGGAGTTTCTTGTCCTGCAGAGGAGAGATCACATCATTTCATCTCAGCATTTTTGTTTTGACAAACCACAGTTAATTCTAAGAGCCTGCAAGGAATTTCCATGGTATCTAGCACAAAATTATCCAGCTTGGTTTCATTTTAGGGTAGGGTAAATCTCCAAGGCATTTAGATACTTCAGCAAAGCTAATACTTGGTGGCACTGGTCTGGAAATTATTTTTGAGATTCCTGAACTTCTTGGTCTACATAATTATGTAAAAAGCATTAAATGAACTGTTTCTCATGCCAGCAAAATCTATCAGCCTTCTTCAATTCAGTTCCCACAGAATTCACTTTGAAGTGGCCAGCAGAAGCAGAACAGGATATTGGAAAACTCGTATTAGCAGAAGCCAGGCTCTGCTAGGCATACCAGAGCCCCATCAAGATCAAACCATTTCAACACCATATTATTCTCCAACTCATTTGTATATTTTCAAAGAGCAGCCTGGATGTTGCTTCACTTTCTTTCCTGCCCCTGCCAAATCAAAATTTCGCCCATCTCCAAAGGATAAAACAAACAAACAAACAAACAGCCCCACAAACTGATTTCATCATCTTCAAGGCAGGGCAAACAAAGCAGAGTGATTTTGACAGGAAGAAAAGCTAATGGATTTTGGAGCATACAGAAATTCACTTCATGCCCAAAGCACACCACCTCAAATCACTGACCCATTTACTAGGAGTGGTGTCAAATTAAATACAAGAACAAAAATATTCTCATTCCCAAAGCACCTTTTTTTTTTTCTTTCCAGGTTGATCCAGAAGATTAAACACAAATTCATTTACTCCATCGTTCTATCAATATAGCCATTATTACACACAGCAGGAATTTAATCACTCTTGTGATACATGTGGGCTACGCAGACCACTTGTTGGGTCAATTTTCACATAGGCTACACGTGAACAAGAGGTCCCACCACGCATTGTGGATGCCCCCTCCCAGGAGGCTGGATGAGGCCTTGAGCAACCTGGGCTAGTGGAAGGTGTCTCTGCCTATGGCATGGGGTTGGAACTAGGTGATCTTGAAGGTCCTTTCCAACCCAAGCCATTCTATGAATCTTCTCCCACAGGCTGGTCAGTTAGTCTAAACCCAGTGTCTGCTCCTACCCAAAGCACAAATGCCAGCATGCCCAAAAGCAGCATGCCTGGCAAACTCATCAGAACGAGTGGCAACAGGAGAGACACCAGGTTATCACAAAACCAGCCTTGCAGCAAGTTAGGAGATTCAACAAGGTCAAGTGTCAAGTGCTGCACCTGGGCCACAGCAAGCCCATGCCCACACAGGCTTGGGGCAGAGTGGTGGTGCGCTGCTTCATAGAGAAGGCCTGGGGGTGTAACTCAGGAAAAAATGGATTATTAACTTCCAACAAGGTAATGAAAATAGATTATGTCATGGGAGGGACGAACAGGGCCATTTGTGTCTAAAGCATCTACACTAAATCAGGTCTGCTTGTCATCATAAATAAAAGAAAGCTCTATAGGTGATGGTCACACAAAGTCAACTCAGAACTGCTCTGGTGAGACCTCACTTGGAGTACTATGTCCAGCTCTGGGGCCCCCAGCACAAGAAGGACATGAACCTGCTGGAGCGTGTACAGAGGAGGCCACAAAGATGAGCAGAGGACTGGAGCACCTTGACTATGAAGACAGGCTGAAAGAATTTGGATTATTCAGCCTGGAGAAAAGAAGGCTCCAGGGACACCTTAGAGCTGCACTTCAATATCTGAAGGGGTCCTACAGGAAGGCTGGGGAGGGACTGTTGTGGTGATAAGACAAGGGGCAATGGTTTGAAACTGGAGCAGGGTAGATTTAGGTTAGACATCAGGAGGAAGTTCCTCACAGTGAGAATGGTGCAATACTGCAACAGATTGCCCAGGGATGTAGTTGAGGCCCTATTCCTGGAGACATTCAAGGTCAAACTTGATGTGGTCCTGAGCAACTTGAGTTGAAGATGTCCCTGCTGACTGCAAGGGAGTTGGACAAGATGACCTTTGAGAGTCCCTTCCAACCTGATGCAATCTATGAATCTTCATACTGTGGGTAATGGCACAAATATTTCTCAGAGAAAAGACCAAAAGCATGAAGCCCCTCTATGAGGTTTTAAATACAACAAACTGGAGATTTTGGTGCTGTAAATGCTTGACTCCAGCGAAGAGCTTCGACAGGGAGATAACAGATTCGGTATCAAAAAATTCTGCCAACAGACACCCACTGAAATGCTCACCAATGGATGTGAAATTAGCAAATCACAGCTGAGGAATTATTATTTTTAACCAAAGAGGTACTATTAACAGTGATTCCACTGATGTTTGAGCTTGAAATAGACACCTCTGCTGGAAGTACATGCCAACATTGCTTTTATTTTCCTGTCTCACTGAATACTGGGTTCCCCACTGTGCATGGATCTTGTTTCTAGTGCTGCTCAAGCAGAGACCTTCCAAGTCTCTGGTAGCCTTGAACCACTGGTCTGCTTGGTTCTCATCTTACTTACTTTGAAGCTTATTGCAGCACTCTGTTTCTTCTAGACATATCATCCTTCTCATTTTTCCTTTTAATCCTACATAATTATGTTTGGGATGGTCAAACAGCAGTACATACAGGGCTCATGCAACTACAGAAAGGTGCTGTCTGCAAAGAGCAGTGCAAAAGCAGCCAGCAGAGCTTTGCCAGAGCTGTGCAGCAGCTTGCTCTGCTTTCAAATGTGCCATTAATTAAAACAGCAGATCAAGACTCCTCTGGAGAATCAGTTCATTGATTATAGATATCCTTTCAGAATGAGCTTTAGAGGGCATACTACACTTCCTAATAATGATTGGGAAATGTTGAGGTGCCAATCCAGCCAAATACGCACATGAAAAGCTTCCTAAAGGCAGTACCACAATGGCTGTTTGTAAACCAGGAGTCACCTGGACTGTAAAAGGTAAACGAATAAAAATCCACCTGCGAGTCCACTCTTGTTCCTCTTTCTGCAGTTCTGAAAGGTACATCACCAGGGCATCAACCATCCACCTATAAACACTTGAAAATACAGACACACAAGCAAGTAATGATTTGTGGAAATTCTGAAGTAACTCTCCTGAGCACATCTTTCTTCTGTAGCTATGCCTTGGGGCCACGATAATCAGCATGAGAAGCACAGAACAGATTTAAGAGCTTTCATCTCAAAGCTGATTTGTATTCTCCCACTTATGTACAGTTCCAACATAGGTCTGCACCATCCTGTGCTAGAGTGCTACTGTAATGTATTTCTTCAGAATTCAAAGCAGGTAACCCTACCACCTCCAAACAAGCCTTCTGGAAGGGTAGCAAAGAGCAGAGGACACTGTTGACTTATTTTATCCTTCTTGTTTCCCTCAAAGGTTGTTCTGGGACTATACTCACTCAATTCTATACAGGAGTATTGAGGAGAAAAGAAAACCAAACTACTGCACAGTAATTTATAATAAATCACTCCTGAACCCATTGACTTCATCTTCATTACAATCTAATACTACAAAGATTTCTACAGGCTTAGTGGGTATAAGGATTTGCCCAAGGGCTGAATGTTATCAGAGATGGGACTGAATAAAAACACAACTAGCTTGTTAATACTGCTACTCAGAAGCACAGGAGGAGCTCTTAATAATGGTGAAACTCCTGGGAAAAGATGGGATTTTTTTTCTCACTAGCTCTTCTCAGGAAGTCAAGACCTTGCCTCATTCAATCTACTTTTCACAGGGATATTCCCCCTGATTTGAGGAAAATGCCTGGTTTAGCCTATGGAAAGTTTGATTCCCCAGGACCTGCTTTTTGCAAAGTCTAGCAGCATCCGGTGATGTTAATCAGGGAGACTGAAGAATGAGCAAATGGTTTGAAAGTGCAAAATTACCTTTTCCTTATTATTTCAGTAAAAATAGGCCTCAAAACCACCCAGAAACAACAACAGAGGGATAATCAAAAATGTTCTCTGAAGCTAGAGTGTCTCTTTTTACTTCTGCAAGCCACATTCCCTCACAACTGACCAAAACAGGAGAACAGAAGACCTCCTGGTTGACAGATTCTAGACTGGTCCAGAGCAGCATGCTGCTTCCCTGAGAATGCCCTAGCTTTGTGGGATCTTCACCTTAATCTCATGTCCTGTGGTTTTAAGCTGCCAAATGAAGTAAAACATTGGGTTTGTGGCCCAAGCTCCACTTTAGCACGAACTGTCTGCTTCTGTTGACTAGATTGAAGTGAGCTAAAACCAAGGAATTAACAAGTAGTCACCAAGCCACAGTGAATCCTGACATGTCCAAATACCCTGCAAATGCCATTTGCTGTCGCAAAGTAATTGGGTCATGGGTTCCTCCACTTCAGCTAGATGTGAAATGACAACACTGCTGCCAAGGACAAAGAGCAGGGATTCAGCTAGATGACTGTCACAGTCCATGGCTACCAAAAGAGGTCTGCCTCCTCCACCCCTCATGGCACTCTGCCTTCCCAACCTCTCAGTTAAGCCCTTTGCCCCACATCAGCACTCTTGCCTAAAGCTCTTCATTGGCCTGATTGCATTCATTAGCCCAGCAAAAGACTTGGGAAACTGTCCCAGTGTCTGGGGGGGAAGTATTTGAGGTGAACTGGATTGCTGAGGGACACTAGGAGAGAAATGTCTCTAGCACAGGTGGGTGAACAAACACCACCAGAGCCAGACCTCAGCCAGACTGAACCTAAACATTGGCATTCATTCTTGCAAATAAAATACATACCAAGCGATTTTAATTCTCCAAGATCAAGGTAAGCAGTCTTTTGACAGCACATTAAGTGGATTACAAGAATGGATAACAATCAAAAGAAAGAGAAGAATGGGAAATAACATTTACCACTAGAACACAGGGAAGAGAAGAAAACCTCTGGCTCAAGAAAGAGGATGCTTGAAGCAGACTACCATTAATCTAACCCTTTTTAGGTTTCTATTTGGTTTTCTATGCTGCTGACTCAGAGGGGCCAGAAACACAGTATCAGCTGCAGGTTTGTGGGATAAATTGCAGACTTACAGATAAAATCTGCTCTACAACATGCTGGAGACCGAGAACTCATGAAGAGAATCCTCTTGCTCATTGCCAAACAGGCCTGGCTTCTCACCTGGCATCCTTACCAGAGCATGGCAGCTCTCATGTTGGAGGTGCAGCAGCTAAGGGCCAGGCTGCAGATGTAATCAACCAAATTTATTTTCCACATAGGCTTATAGCTGATCAGCTATTTGCAAATCACTGCCTTGTCTGCAATAGCCTGGTAGCACAGAGAGAATTTCATTAACCAAAGTATTTTTACTATGTAGAAAGTAGGCCAGCAAATTACCATTCACACAGACACCTGAGTTCCCACATGTGCATCCAAAAAGATTTTTCATTAGATCTAGAGCTCAAATCCTGCTCCCCCACCCCCCACCCCATTACAACTCTATTGATTTCTTTGTCCACTCTATCTACTACTTCCTGAATGTTGCTGAGCTGGTTTACAAGGAGGCAGTAAAATCACTGTCAGTTTTCACACATTTCAACTATCTACAACTTCCCTCTTCAATGTGGTCAGCTTCTTATTCCTTTATTCTTTTGCTGTGGATCCAGCCTGACCTGCAGATCTCCATCTCTGGGGACAGGTAGGGGTTGTGTCATTCATTGGCATTCCTGTCTGTCTCAAGTTTTGTTCGGCTCCCCGCTCTCTCTCACTCCCTCCCCCAACTCATTTATACTGCCATGGATTGAGTATTTCTTGGAATACATCATCTCATTCCTATCTGTCAGCCTAGGCTGCCTTCTGCTGAAGACATATGGAGAGGCATTCTTTCTCCTTGAGGGGTGACCAAGCAGACAAGGCCCTGCAGTGCAAACTCTCTCCACAATAAATAAATAAATAACATGTTAGGAACTGCATGGCTTTGGAAGAAGCTCTGGGGAGCCCAAGTAGATGAAACTGCAAAAGCACAGACAAAAGCCTTTCCCTCCTCTGCCCCAGCATTTACTGGAGCTGATGATTAATATTGCTCCTTAGAACAAGTTTTTTATCACCAGTTCTTGCTGATGAAGTTGGCCTGTTGGAGTGGTGAAAGGACAGCACTGAGGGCAGTTGCCCCTCCAATCCGCAGCTGGAAAGTGTCTCTTCTGGGTATGCGACCAAAGATAGCCAAAGTTCAAGAACTCTGCTGCTCTGCCAGCAAACTGATCCAGTCAGCTGCTAATCTGTTCTCCAAGATACCGTGGTCACACACGATAACATTCACAATTCCATTAACTCAGAAGATTTCAACCACTTCTCCTTCCACCTCACAAATAAAAGTAAATGAGATCAGGCTTTCCCTCGCATATTCTTCTCACCACGTCTGTCGTGTTTCAGGTCAGGTTCTTGTCTGAATCATTAAAGTGCCTCGATGCACAACGGATTAAGAACTTATATAAATACTTCACTTTTCCTCTAAACTGCAAAAGTTATCTCAATTTTTTTTTCAGCTGTTCATGGAAACAGCTTCCTGGGGGAAGGGCTGCAGGAGCCCTGCTTCTCTCAAGGGACAAAAGAAACCTGATCCAGGTGAACAGAGAGGGACTTGGTTTCGCCCTCTGAGGAGGAGGGATCCCCTGCATCAAAGGCGGTCTGTTCCACTCCCCCTTCCTGTCCAGCAAGCCTATAAAAAGGAGAACACTGCTACCATTTGTGCTCTTTCCTTGGCCTCGTCTGCTCAAGAGGACCAACAACCGCAGCCAGTCTCCTGATTCCTCCACGTGGTCAGGCCTGGCCTCTCCCTACTGCATCCACACTTCGCTAAAGGACTGAAATCCAGGCACATCCAGGGAAACACAAGGCCATCCAGGCTTGGTTTTGTATATTTCCCTATTTATCCTTATTCCTTACCCTTGTAAACCCTCCCTGTTACTGTGATATATAGAGATATACAGATACATATTGTTAAAGAATCTACTTCTCCTACTTCCAAACCAATTCCAGATTATTTTGGGTAGATTTGCCTCCTTCTCTTTTTCCTCTCCCACCCCCCTCCCCGCCCCCTTACACCTTCCCCCCCCTCCCCCTTTCTCTCCTTTTTCCTTAGAGAAAAGGGGGGGGGGGGGGGGGGAGCAACAGGGGAGGAACTCTCAGTTTGCTACCATCTGAGCTCTGAAACTGCAGTTAAGGCTCAAACCACAACAAAGTGAACATCCTCTTCATTGTGCAAAGACAGGATGCATTTTTATGGCCAGCTTCCCTCAAAATATCTGTAGCAAAAAGACAACAGTTAAAAAAAAAAAAAAAAAAGGTCTATTTTTCTTGCTCTAAAAGATGTAGTAACTGTTTCAGATTCAAAGGATACAAGCTTGAACTACTCAGAACCACACTGGCAGGTCAGAGAGGCTATTTCCACTCACCCCCCTGCAAATAAAGCTTCATGCCAGAGTGATCAAGTCCTGCCTGGAGATACACCTGGGACTGAAAAAAAAAAAGAAGAGTAGTTCTTACACTTATTTTACTGAGTGCCTAGAATGAGAAGATGCAGGCAGCCTTACTCCTATTGTAGCACTCTAGTAACAGTGCTTGTCTAGCAGTCTCTCTTTAGAAACCACACAGAAATATTTGTTTAGATCCTGTTCATTGCAGTATGAAGGATGCTGGCCAAACAGTTCCCTTATGTTATTTTGATGCCCCAGGGCAGTCTCAGATGGGTACTAATGCCATTTGCTTGAAATATTTGCTGCAAAATAAAAGATGTTTGTTCTTCAGCTAGGAAATCCAGCAAGAGAAATAGGCAGGCTGAACTTAGCACCTTCTCCTGTAGCCAGCACATCCTCCTCCCTCACTACACTTCCCATCTGCTTTTGGCCTGCAGTCTTGATGCAATTTACAGTCATATTCATAATTTCTGAAGTGTTTGGAGACTAAGTTAGAAGCTTATCACCCTGGGCTCCCAACAGAGCTAACTTAAAGCAATGATCCTCTCCAAGAGGCTCCTATGGGAGCTACTGACCAGCCTTATTTCTCTCCACCACCTTCACATGGCTCCTCATTTAAGAGGCTTATACAGGTGTTTAAGATTAGCCAGAACTAAGTCCATGAAGCCAGCCCAAATCAAGTACCAGATAAGTCAACATTAGACCCTCTGTGACCACAAAGGGACCTCTTTGACACTGTTAAAATAAATCTCTCTGCATAAATCTATAAGAACCATCAATATGAATCATTGGATAAAAATCCAATTTCCCCTTTTATAATCCCGGCTCAGGTTAAATCTCTTGTTCAAATTTACCTTCTACTGCTCCTGTGTTTCCCAGCTAATTGCATTATGCCTGATAAAGGCATCTAGCTCATAACCCTTCCTGAGAAGGGAGAGCTTCAGGTCTCCACATCCTTGCACTGGGCAGGAGAAATCCAACAGAGGTCTTCCCTTTGGGCCAGTGTTCAGATCAGAGGGGTGCCCTCGGATGACAGGCTCCATGCACAGAGAAGCACTTTGCATTTCTAAACAATCAAACCTCAAGATACATTTTGTAAGGAATGATAGGTGCAGTCCAAGCCTCACAACTCCTTCTGCATCTGCTCACCGCTGTTTGCCAACAGTCTATCGTAAACACTTCGACGCTGACTCTAGAAGTCATCTCCACTATCGAAGTGTCTTTGTGCTTTGGGGTGTCATCAGACTACAGATGAGAAGAGTTTTTCCACCACTTCCTCCAAATATGAGGTTTTTAAAAAATAAAATTGCAAGTTATTAAGTAGTCACCTGCTGCAAAGAGCTGACCAGAAATCTGTGCCTTTGCTCTGAGTGTACCCAAAACACAAGGCAAAACCAATTTAGATTCCCAGGGACCTGAGCTGGTTGTAACAGATGAGTTCAGAGAGCTCTGGAAATTCCAGAGGTTTCTTTAGAGGTCACAATCACATCCATGCAAGGCAGCACAGCTTTTGTTCATTTCATCTGACTTGTATATTTTAGATCCCTTAGTTGTCAGCCATAAAAGTTGCTTGTGCAACCATAAATCATTGCCAATACAGCAATTTCCCCACCATCAGGCAGGTCTCATTAAATCTAGAGGTTTTCCATAAAATACATAGTTTAAAAGATGATATTCCACAGTTTAGCTTTTTTTAGTGCATAACACACCAAGCACAATGAGCTCCATTAATTACAAGCTCTAGAGGTATAGCAGAGAGGAATTGTGAAGAGGTATGGTCATTACAAAAACACATGCATATTAATTACAGCTCTTCATTAGAAGACATTCCAAATACTGCTGCTCCAGACTGTGAAACCATTGCCATGGGAAAATGCTGCTTTGTTTTTCCAGCCTGCTCTGCCCTAGTGTAGGGGTTGCATTTATTTGTTGTCAGAGGGGAGTGCTATTTTCTCTAATGGATTGGCATTTCCAGGTCAGATGAGGTCAATCTGTCACAGCAACGTTTCAGGCTGTTGCTGTGTTATGCAATCAATGCTGGGCTAGTGCAGCCTGGAGCCATTCAGGGTTTGGACAGAGTTTAGCTGACTGCCAGGAAGACGAAAGCAAGCTTGCAGAAAGAGGTTGATTTCAATAAATGATAAACTCAACACTTGCTAGATGCCTAACCCTTCAAAGTCAATTAGAGCTGGGCAGAGATGGAATGATATATGATGATAGAAAGAGAGGAAACATCCTGAAATTGTGCCTGGGGAGGGTTAGGATGGATGTCAGGAAGAATTTTGTTCCTGCAAGAGTGGTCAGGCATTGGAACAGGCTGCCCAGAGAGGTTGGTGGAGTCCCCATCCCTGGAGGTGTTCAAGAAACATGTGGCCATGGCACTCTGGGACACAGTTTAATAGCCATAATGGCCTTAGGTGGATAGTTGGAGTTGATGAGCTTAGAGAGCTTTTCCAACCCAAACAGTTCTATGATTCCATGATGTTTGCTAGCAAAGACTATTATTTGTGAAGAGTTGTTTTCCATCTTTGAGATATTTGCAATATTTGCTTCCTTGAGCCTGAGCCAACCAGTCCAGAGCAGGAACATGAAGTTACAGAAGAGTTTTGACAGTTTTCACTGAGCCTATTTCTCTAAGTGCAAACACACTTTGAAAGCACACTCAGGCTGTGAGAAAGGTGTTTACCTTCCTCCCAGTTTCTGCTTTATACATTCATTTCATTGAAAAGAAGACACTTTCCAAAGGACTGGGTGGTAGATTCAGAATGTCACAATTCAGTTATGCTCCAGGGAGAACTTCAGTAGCCTTCCAGTAACTGAAGGGCACTAAACGAGAGCTGGAGACAGAATTTTTGCAAGGGCTTGTAGTGATAGGATGAGGGGGACTGAATGGAAACTGGAAGAGGGGAGATTAAGACTGGAGATTACGAAGGAATTCTTGACAGCGAGGGTGAGGAGACACTGGAACAGATTGCTCAGGGAGGGTGTGGATGCCCTCTCCCTGGAGGTGTTTAAGGCCAAGCTGAATAAGGCCTTGTACAGCCTGGGCTAGTAGGAGGTATCACTGCCCATGGCAGGGGGTTGGAACTTGATGATCTTGAAGGTCCCTTCCAACCCAAACCATTCTCTGATTCTATGAATTCAAGTGTGACAACATTCCCTAGATCCAGGCAATTCTCTTTTTAGCCCTGTTCTTACAGAGGTTCTGATCACTACAGAACAAGGCAGGGGGGATTTTGTTTTTCTTGAAGGGTGGCTTTGCAACATGTTTTAGATGCTGGTTGGGACTCCCCCTTCCCCCCCCCCCCCTTTTTTTGGTAAATCCTGAATGTTCCCATAGTCATCAATGGACAAATGAAACTTCACTACAACTGAGATGGAAAACTGTTTTCTCCACTCAAAATAAAGCAAGTCCTCCAGAAGCTGAAAATAATGATTTTTCTATTTTTCTCATTGCACAATATACAGGACTTCAGGCTAACAACAACTGCCTCAAACAGCACATTTCCACCCATTTCCTCACACTTCTCAAAAAAGATATGAAATCAGATTCTGATCTTCTGTTCACAGTGGTGCTAGGCCTTGTATCTCCATTTATTTCTTAGTCAAAGGACAAGTTCTTGAGAATAAATGCCAATTTCAGCCCACTTCAAGGGGAGTCAAGGCATTAATAACTTAAGCCAGAAAGATAAGTCAGCTCTCTATAAAACTAGACCTGAAAAAATATAGAAGCCCCTTCTTCCTGACACAAAGAAGAGATTATTATTTCCAGGCAAAATCTTTTCACTGATCTCTCTTTTCTGAACATACTTCATTTCAACTATTTTTTGGTACTTATGCCAGAGACTCAATCCTGACACTAAAACTAGGCATTAACCTGCATCTCTCAGGTGAGTAGCACTGAAGTCTTGATAGTAACTTAACCCAACCTTGCAAAGACAAATATTTTACATTCTGTGTAAAATTCTGCAAGGTAACTTCAGTTCCCCAAAGTAAACATCTTGGAGATACATAAATCACTTCTTAACAAACAAATACCCTACCGTGTACATAGAGCTTAATACTGCTTCCACATAGCATTTCCCAGAGGGTTTCTGACCTCTGCTTCCTCATCTTGTAAGAGGCCCATAAGAGACATAAATATTCCTCAGGAAACCGGGGGAGTGTTTAAAACCTACCATCAAAGTAAGAATAAAACAAGCAAAAAGATCAGCTGTCAAAATAGTAGAAGACAGGACAAGATTTTCAGATCCATCACCAGCTCTCTCTCAACGATGTACCTCATGAGGTTTATAAAGGTGACCTGATGCTGTAAACCAAGTTTCAGGCTGAGATGACCTGAATGAATGCTTAGCTTTCAGCTGGCTGCAATACCATGTCTGCTTCCCCCAGCACTCAAAGGTTAATAACATCCTCCATGAGAACAACCCCAGTGTGTTTGCAGAGTGTTACTGTGGTGGGAGATGCAGAAGATAAGAGCTAACAAGTACTCTGCCTCTTCATCTCACTACTGAGGATCACAGCACGTTTGGAAATACTCTTTGGAGGCTGCTGTTGAGGCCTGCAATAGTCACAGCATACAACAATGAGGCACTCCTGCTCCTCTTTCTTGTGTGTCAGCAGAGGAAGTGCTCTGAACTCACCTGCTGAAACAGAACAGGGGGCTCAGGCTACAGCCTGATCATCTTAATACAAGTCAGTGCACCCTGACCAACTAGATATGGACAGAAGAATGAACCAAATAATGGTGCTTGTACCTCTTGAACTAGGCTAACAAGCCAAGTGCTGCCTCATGCTGCACTGCTGGCAAATCTAAACAATACAGCTTCCAAACAAGTGGAACTAAGCAGCCAGGGACCCTTGGGTAATGGACACTCCTCACTCTATCATCGCCAGGCAACAAGGGAAAGGCAGTTTTAAAAAGGAAATTAAAATGCTGGCTAGAGGTAATTTATGATTACAGGGTAACACTAAGAGAATGAGGATAAGGTTAAACACCTGCTTTGACTTACTCAGAAGTTATGTTCAAGCTAGTAACTGCCTTTTAAAGTGATGTTCCAACACCTGAGAAGATAAAGTAACTGTTCCTGAGATTAAAAGGCACAGCTGGAAGGCAAAGCATAAAAGATGTTTACTACAACCAATCACAGAATGCATCAGGTTGGAAGGGACAGAGGCCATCTTGTCCAACCCTTCTGCAGTGAGCAGGGACACCCCCAAAAGGATCAGGTTGCTCAGGGCCATCTCCAACTAGATCGGCTTGTTAAGTGCCCCATTAAGTTTCACTTTGAATGTCTCCACGGATGGAACTTTCACCACATCCCTAGGCAACCTGTTCCAGTATCTCACCACCCTCATCGGGCAGAGCTTTCTCCTGACATCCAGCCTAAATCTACCCTGCTCTAGTCTCAGACCATTGCCCCTCATCCTATTGCTACATGCAAGATTTAGTAAAGGGGAGAAAAAAGAAAGGTAGAAATATGTCAGATTAAGAAAGCAATTGAATACATAAGGGGGAAAAATGTTACTTGTGCATTGCTCTGGACAAATTTCAGCCTAAAAGTTTATCAGCACTGAACATGTGCAAAATGCCACTGAAGACAATAGGACACAGTTCTGTTTTCAAGTGTTTGTTAGATCAGGGACTTACCTCCCAGAGAGAACTGTTTGCTCAGCAGTCCCACTGCTTACTGCTGGGGAAGATACTACTTCTTTCCTTTCCTGCAGCCACTACAGCCTCTTTTATACCATTAAGCTTCTGCAAACCTGCTATCACAAATGTTTTGTGCCATCCAGCACGCACATGCTGGCATCTCAATTGGCCCCATTTGTTTTTTAATCAGTAGCTCCCAAAATACACTCCCTCTCATTCTGAAATGAGGTGCAACATGTTGTTGTTGTTGACAAACAAACGTGGGTGATGGCAAATACAAACCTGATGCCATGAAACGGTCAGTCTGACGCCTTGCATAAATCAGTATCACACTGTTTACATCGGTGGGACTAGAGCAAGATCACCAGCTGGAGGTCCAGCTTACAACACTCAATCAGTGTTCTTCCCATTCCCCCTCCTCTCCCCCAGGTTTGGGCTTAAACACGGGAGAAAATGATGTTTTTGCCACAAGCTCACCAAACAAACTATTTTCTCTGAGATATACATTCCAAGAGAACTATGTGAGAATAAACACACTGCAGCATCTTAGAAGAGTTCTAGCAGTAAAACAGCTGCCAGATTTCAACTGCACGACCCAGGCAAAACCTTAACAAACTTTCTTGCACACTGTACCGTGGAGATTCCATACATTTCTGAATTATTACACTCTTCTGGTGGGTTTTTTCCTCTCCCTTGTGCCAGCACTGGCATGTGCATTAGGAAGAAGAAAAATAGAAACCTGGAAGAGAGGTTGCAGTCCTAAAGGATGAAAACCCCTTAGCTGTAGAGAATACAAGTAGAATTAAGAGAAGTCTCATGTACAAAGTCTGGACATACAGGGAAACCTTCTCAGTACCCACTGAATTTTGTTCTACAGTCTGGGTATCTGCTGCCACAGAAGTTTCTCCATTCATTCATCAGCAAACAAGAAAGGCATCAGAGAGGGTGCAGAAAACGTCTTGTTTGTGTGCATCAACCAAGGACTCATTTGTGAGGGAAGAATGATTTCACAATTAAAGCACTGGATGGGGACCCTGGAGATCTGAGTTTGGCTCTTGTCTCTCTCATAGACCCTTAAGCATGTCCTTAGGCAAGATGCTACCCTGCCTTTTACATGGAAGCAACATCTTCCAGCCTCTCACCCCTACTCTTCCTTGCTGCAGCAGGCTCCTAAGGACAGAGAGAAAACTTGGACTTTGCAGCGCTCAGCATGAACATTCCCTGGTGCAGCTTGGGGCACGAGCTCAGGGGCAGTGCAGAAATAATCCATCTGAACACACACTGCTGCTCTAACATCTCCCACAGCATCTTTAATCCACCAAAAAAACAGACTCTGGAGGCAAAAGTTATCCAGTCCTGGACATTCACACTAACACATGGTGCAGATGTGCAGGACCCTAATTAAGGGTCCTCTTGCTTAGTAACTCCTTTGATAAAAATTCTTGTTACAGGGGAAAAAAACTGAAGAAGGTGGACTGATTAGCAAGACACTCTGTCTCCAAGCATGCAGAGAGCTGAGCTTGACTCTGAAGAATATGAATTACCTTACGCATGTAGCAGCCTCGTTAGTCATGCTCACAAAAGATAATTTTCGATAACAATGAAAATTGAAAAGAGCACAAATAGATTGAATTTCTTCTAAGACTGAACAGCATGAGAGTTGCACTATTAATGTGATTCAACCCAAATGTGAATCTGGATCTGACATGCTCTGTCCACTGCTTGACAGCAGCAAGCATTCATCTCTCTAAGAAATGGCACCTGCACCCATGGCAAGGGGGTTGGAACGAGATGGTCCTTGAAGTCCCTTCCAACCCTAACAGTTCTATGATTCTAAGATTCTGTAAGTTCATTCCAGCAGACTGCCCTGGAAAACTCTGACAGCTGCATGGTAGGGAATGTCACCAGCAGATTCCACTCAACCCATGAGACCTGTTTAGATCGATGCTGTAAAGAAGGACAGAGTCCAGCACAGAGCCACAACGACTGGGGGAGTAGAACATCTCCCTTATGAGGAGCAACTGAGGGAGCTGGGGCTTTTTAGCTTGGAGAAGAGGAGACTAAGGGGTGACCTCATTCATGTTTATATGTAAAGATGTAAAAGGTGAGTGCCAAGAGGCTGGAGCCAGGCTCTGCTTGGTGATGTCCAATGACAGCACAATGGGCAATGGGTGGGAGTTGAGGCATAGGAAGTTCCATGGAAACATTAGAAAAAAAATATTTCACTTTAAGGGTGACAGAACACTGGAACAGGCTGCCCAGGGGGGCTGTGGAGTCTCCCTCTCTGGAGATATTCAAAACCCACCTGGATGCATTCCTGTATGATCTGCTCTAGGTGATGGTACCCTGGCAGAGGGGGCTGGACTGGATGATCTTTTGAGGTCCTTTCCAGCCCCTAACATTCTGTGGTTCTGTGACTTGCACAAAAGAGGAAGTATTTAATGGAACACACATAAAGTAAGTTATGAGGATCTTCAAGATCCATGTAGAACATCAGCAAACTGATACATTTAGCCAAGAAGATTCTTGGTACATCACCCCTTCATCCAACTCACTCAATGGTTAAAAACACAATCTGAAGGTGAGAATAGGAAATTAATCCTGATCTCCTCCACTACCATCTGCCCTTATTTTCTTATGGTCTAGAGATATGATCTTACAACTTTCTTTATTTCACTTTTATTTGAAATGTGAAGTCTCTTAGTCTGAGTGCAAAAGAACATCTTTAAAACTTCAGAAAGAGATGACCCTTCAGAAAGAGCAGCTACCAGGAGGATGGAGACTCCCTTTCTACAAGGAATCCCATGGAAAAGACAAGGGGTGATGGGGACAAGTTACTGCCGGGGAGATTTCCATTGGACTGCAGAAGAAAATGGTTCCCCATGAGAACAGTCAGACATTGGAATCATCTCTCAAGGGAAGCACTGGAGTCCCCTCCATTGGACAGTTTGAAGCCCCAGCTTGCCAGGGTGCTGGGCCAGCTCATTTCAGCTCCACTATCACTGAGAAAGGTTGGAGCAGATGATCCTCGGGGTCCCTTCCAACCTGGCACTCTGTGATTCTAGAATTATGATCTTGCTCTAAAATTGCATTCTGTCACAGATGTTGTATGAAACTAAATAAGTGTATTATATTTCAAGACTTAAATTAGAATATAATTTCACTTTTAAGGCTAGAAAGCATATATGTGTATGTCCATATGATACCCACCTCCGGGTGCAGGCCTTTCTACGGCACAGCTGCTGCATTTTGCCACTACAGGGCTGATTTTTCAGTGCATGCTGCTGAGCTTTCCACTGAATTCACAATGAAAACCCAAAATTCAAAGCTGGAACTCTGCTCTAACATTGTCAACAAGCTTTGGGGTCACTTAATGCAATGGGTACACACCACTAAAGCATATTATTTGCCATTTAGAGTAAAAGCATTAGGAGAGAATTCATCAGCTTTCCATTAGGAAATCAGATTTAATAACTTACCTATAGGATATTTTATAAAATTGCAGTAATACCACTGCAAATGCACTGCAAAAAGAAACATGAGAGAAGCCAAACAGCTGAAAGGAGCTGATAGGTGATTAAAAAAAAAAAAGCTGATAGCTTTTTATTATTTTTCCATTTGAATTACACAAAGGGAAACCAAACATTTGGGGAAATTTTAAACAGGGGGAAAAAAAAATTAAAATGAAAAATAATGCTTGATGCATTTAAAAATAATAAATAATTTTTTAAAAAAGTACATTAGAGGAGTTTTTGCAGCTTATTAGCTTGATTTACAGATTTAGGGTTCTCTGTTTCTATCACATTGTTTTTAGTTTGCAATAGGAATGAGCCTTGTAGAGAGGGACCTGGGGGTACTGGTCGATGGCAGGCTGAACAGGAGCCTGCATTGTGCCCAGGCAGCCAAGAGGGCCAATGGCATCCTGGCCTGTATCAGGAACAGTGTGGCCAGCAGGAGCAGGGAGGTCATTCTGCTCCTGTACACTGCACTGGTTAGGCTGCACCTCGAGTACTGTGTCCAGTTCTGGGCCCCTCAGTTTAGGAAGGATGTTGACTTGCTGGAACGTGTCCAGAGAAGAGCAACAAAGTTGGTGAGGGGTTTGGAGCACAAGCCCTATGAGGAGAGGCTGAGGGAGCTGGGGTTGATTAGCCTGGAGAGGAAGAGACTCAGGGGTGACCTTATTACTCTCTACAACTACCTGAAGGGAGGTTGGAGACAGGCAGATGTTGGTCTCTTCTCCCAGGCAGCCAGCACCAGAACAAGAGGACAGTCTCAGGCTGCACCAGGGGAGGTTTAGGCTGGATGTTAGGAAGAAGTTCTATACAGAGAGAGTGATTGCCCATTGGAATGGGCTGCCTGGAGAGGTGGTGGAGTCACCATCATTGGAGGTGTTCAGGAGGAGACTTGATGGGGTGCTTGGTGCCATGGTTTAGTTGATTAGGTGGGTTGGATTGGTTGATGGGTTGGACGCGATGATCTTGAAGGTCTCTTCCAACCTGGTCTATTCTATTCTATCCTATTCTATTCTAAAACCTTGTTTGAAATAGAATTTCAGGTCTACAGCTCTGATGAGATATGAATGTTTATTCCATTTCATGATATTTAAATGGGTCTTGGGGAGAGGGGGTGTTGGTTGGCTTTTTGTTTGGGTTCTGTTTGATTTTTTTGGTAGATTTTTGGTTAATTTTGGGTTGGTTAGGTTTTTTTTTGTTTTGGTTGGATTTTCTTTGCCTTTTTTTGTTGGTTTGGGGTTTGTTTTGGGTTTTGTTTGGTCTGGTTTGGGTTTTTGTTTGATTTTTTGTTTTCCTTTTGTAAATACCACATAATCACTAGTTTATAAATATTAGTAACAGATTACTTCATTTTCCCTTTAGCACATTTTAGAGACTATAAATTGAACTGCTCCTAAAAACTCATTCATTCAGAAGCCCAAGTTCACATGAGATTGTCAGAAAGATCCTAAGTAGGAGTAGAGTACAGTAGAGTACAGTAGAGAGTAGAGCAGACCAGACTAGGTTGGAAAAGACCTTCAAGATCATCGAGTCCAACCTAATCACCCAACACCATCTAATCAACTAACCTTGGCACCAAGCACCCCATTCAGTCACTTCTTAAACACCTCCAGTGATGGTGAATCCATCACCTCCCTGGGCAGCACATTCCAATGGCAAATCTCTCTTTCTGTGAAGAAACTGTTCATGAGCCAATTTCCCAATGCTAAGAGGAATTTCCAGTTTTAAATCCCCATATTCATATTTCAGTCTTAGAATATCCTGTTGAAAGAAGGGGTTGTGGGGAAGAAGAGAGGGAATATTGGTGAGCAAATAATGATGGCAGCTCAAGAATGGAAAAGCTGTCTTCTCAAACATATTGAGCTGGAACTCTTCCCTCTCCACTAATGAGCTCAATAAAAGTAAGAAACCATGCAGAATACAGAATTAATCAGGTTAGAAAAGACCTTTGAGATCATCAAGTCCAACCTATCACCCAACACCATCTAAGCAACTAAACCATGAAATGTTAACCAAGAATGATCAGGACGACCATTTCCCTTCCTTTCCCCAACCCTTCCAGACTTACTCAGCTTTAGAAAGCATTCCAAAATGATGGATTTTCTTTTTAAAAGTCTCTGAGGCCAGCAAACTGCTGAACTCTTTCTGAGTGGCATTGAAAACTACCAAAAAAAAAAATCCCTACCACAAACAAACAAAAAACATTGTCAAAGCCCACATTTTGTTGAGAAACACTTTGGTACATTCTAACTACAGTGCTTGGGAAAACTCCTAGTGGTGTGATGACAAGTTCAGTCAGAAGCTGAAAACAGGTTTGGCAACAAAATCTCTTGCAAAGAGCAGAGCAGAAAGTTTAACTACCCCTCTTTGCTTGAACATCAGTAACCCAACCACGCCTCCCGTGAGCTGGAATGATTTTAAACCTCTACTATATCACACACAGAAAAAAAAATTAGGCAGACCCATAGACTGTACTATTAATGACAGATCAGATTTGTAAATACAGCTCTGAACCAACACAAAAGCTGAAGCTTCCAAACCTAGGAATAAAGGATTTCATGGTGACAGCGATGACAACCTGCATCCACTGTGCTTCTTTAAGTACAGGCTGTAAATGTACAAGTGAGGATCATCTCGGTAGGATCAGAGAACAGCTTAGGTTGGAGGGGATCTCAGAGATCACCTACTCCAACCTCTTCACCATGGGCAGGGACACCTCTCAACTAGACTCAGCTGCTCAAGGCCTCAGCTAATCTGACCTTCAACACCCCCAGGGAGGAGACATCCACAACCTACCAGGGCAGCCTATTCAAGGGTCTCACCACCCTTGTACTGAAGAACTTCTTCCTAAGATCCAGTCTAGCCCTGCTCTCCCTCAGCTTCAAACCATTTTCCTCGTCCTCTGGCTAGACACCCTCATGAAAATTCCCCTTGCAGCCTTCCTGTAGGATCCCTTCACGAACTGCAAGAAGCATAAATACCTTGGTGTTCCTGTAACTTTCCACACTCCCACCTCTAGTTTTCTTCATTTGTGCAGCAGACATCAAAGGTAAGGACAGAGAGAGCTCGAACTGGACAAGAGGACGGTCTTTATTTCTCTGTTCAGGTCTTAGACTTCGTGATGGTATTGACAGGGGGCTTTGGACAGACACTGATGGATTTATACAAACAAATTCAAGAAATTTTTCATGAAACACAGTCATATGTAAGTTCATTTTTGCCTGCTTTCCCCATAAGAACAGTCAGGCATTGGAATCCTCTCCCAAGGGAAGCAGTAGATTCCCTACGTTAGTCAATTCTAAGACTCAGTTTGGCTGGATGCTGGGCCAGCTCATTTCAACTCCACTGCCACCTAGAAAGGTTGGACCAGGTGATCCTTGGGGTCTCTTCCAACCTGGCACTCTGTGATTCTGTGATTATTTTATTGCAAAGTTCAGTGCTTGCTCTGATGCAGTCTTTCAGAGCCCTGGAGCAGGCTGCCCAGAGAGGCTGTGGAGTCTTCACTGGAGACATTCAAAACCCACCTGGATCTATTCCTGTGTGACCTGCCCTGGGTGATCCTGCTCTGGCAGGGAGGACTGTACTGGATGGTCTTGGTAGGGGTTGGAAGGGGCCTCCCATTCTGTGATTCTTATTATTTCCTACTATTATTATTTCTTATTACTATTATTCCTTACTACTACTTTTTCTGTAGTTCAAGAATCAACTATCTGGAATCAGTGTTTCTGCCATCTACACTTTGAATTCTGTTCTGTTTAATCCTGATTCTAAGTTAAAAAAAAAAGAGAAAGTAAAAAACCCTCTGACACATGCAGGACTGGCAAAGTGCCTGAATATTTGTAATATTCTGACAGACTGCATCTACCCCAACACCTCAGAATAAAACAGCAACTGCAATCTAAGTTTGCACCAAGGGACACAAGGGTTTCTTCTTTCCTTCATTACATATGCATGCTCTAAAAAATTCTGGGCTTATCTGTCACCTCCAAGTAAGTCACAAAAACACTTGCTTGAGACAAGCTGGTGCAGAGAAGGGCAATTCTAAGCTCCCAGCTTCAGTTCTTCTAATTCCTTGCCCTCCCTCTCTGGGTGCAGGCTTTCTTGCCAACACAGGATACACAGGGCTCATAAGGGTATAGCTTCCTGATCCAAGGGGAAAATGACCTCATCCCCCTGTGCATGGAGATGGAGGTAGCTGTCATTTTGTCTGTCAAATCCTGGCCATTTCAGAGTCTTGACAAGAGGCAGAAGTGCCTTGCAGGCTTGCCAAACGGCCCTGACACTTACAACTCTTACGAGCACTAATTCAATATTAAAGTTTCAACTAGTTTGATTCTACAGGAAAGGTCACAGCTCAGGTGTGATTTTATTCTGAACCAGAACACAAGCTGGAGATGCTGAGGGTTCTCCCCACCCAGCCAACTCTCAACATCAACAACAATGAAAGGATGCACCAGCACCAAGAGTCACACATCTCACACCTGGAGCATTTCACAAGTGATTTTGAAGCAGGAATAGGGAATTTGAGACCCCTCAGAATCAAAGACACAGCACAGCATCCTTCCCATTGGCTCAGGGGGGGTGGGGTGGGGGAAATAGGCACTTGTTAACCACATAAAGGTCAAATGAAATTGTGGATTTTAAGACTGCCATCCTACCTGACCTTTGCTGCTCATATGAGACCTGAGGAAAGAACATTTTCCATAAAATATTGATAAGGCAGGCCTTTAAAAAAGCTTAGCAAACCCCCAGTAATATAAGACCAATTATTAAGTATAAATCCAGTAAGGAGAGAGAAGGTTTCCCTCAGCAGAACCCAGCATGCCTGTGTTAGCCTTCTCTTTTCTGCAACAGGAGGGACAAGCACAGCTCAGCAGAGCATACCTGGTCTCACACACTGACACCACCACAGCTGGCCTTGCAGGCTGAGCACATGCAGGCTAACTAACCACCAGCTACCAGCAGATCATGGTAAACTCCATGCTGCACTATTCAAAGGGAGTAACTGCAATTAGCTTGATGGCACTTGAAGAGTTGTAGTCACCCTGCTAATTGTTGGTTGGGTTTTTTTGTAACTAGAGCCTGAGTGGCAACTGAATCTGTTCTATCTTTAAGTCTTGTCTTAAGGAAAAGACAGAAAATCAGGGCATGCAAATAATCTCTAGAGATACTCTGGTAACAAATTCTATACTCATCAGCCTGGATGAATTCCAGGGTGTAGTTACCAACTGCCTAAGAAGATGCTCAGTGAAGACAGAATCACAGAATTGTTTCGGTTGGAAAAGGCCTCTAAGATCACTGAGTCCAACCCTCAATCAAGACCACCATGGCTATTAAATCATGTCCCAAAGCACCATGACCACACATTTCTCAATCTCCTCTAGGAACCTCTTCCCAGGCAGCCTGTTCCAATCCCTGACCACTCATGCAGGAAAGAAATTGCTCCTAATCTCCAACCCAAACCTCAGGCCGTTACCTCAACTGTATGGAGGTATGCGGTGATTTTGTAGCCAAGATTACAATACCTCACTCTATTAAAAAAAAAGAGAGAGAAAAATAGATCAAGATGTAAAATTCCTATATTCCTAATCTGCAAACAGAGTGAATAAAAAAGCATACTCCTCAGAATGACTGAGGGCTACAGCAGATACTTACACCAACAGGAGTGCATTGGCCTGGGGAAGTCAGCCACACAAGCCCGGCTGTCTAGTCCAGCAGAAGAACCTCCACTATCATTATCTGTGGCAGCATGTCAATGGAAAGAACTTTCTATTTTCCAACCACTCTTTGAGATCAGTCTTTTCACTTCAAGTGTTCCACTAATTGTTTTTTTCCCCTCACTTGCATCAGCAGGAGACCCAATTATAGCTCTATATCCAATTTGCAATAACCTCCTTTTTAAATAGCGCTAAGTCACCTTTTCACCTTTTATTACGGAGATAGCAGAAAGGTCTGATAGAGAAAGAGTGCAAATCCTGAATCCCATTTTTCAGAAATAGGATTTTATAATTGTTGGTCACTTTCCTTGATTTAATTTAAATCACATTTGCATCCTAATATGACCTAGAAGAAACTATTTCAGTCACAGTTTTTGGGTTTTAAGTTTTGAAGATTGGATAAACGGCCTCCTGTTTGCAGCAACTAAAATCTTTCTTGGTTTCTTTTTCATCTCCAGCAGTTCCAGCATCACTGAACCTCTTGTCAGTCACTGAAAGTGATTTTTATTTATTTCTTAATAAATAAGTAGGCCATCTATCCTTGGGCATGCAGGCTGCTAACCTTGAAAGCTGCTATATGAAGCTGACTGATATGTATTGGATGCACAGAGATGAGCAAACTGGGACAGTATTTAGTTGGAGTAAACTCCCACGGCACTATCAGTTGTGGTTTCAAAGAGACAGCTCTCATTTCCACCTGATGAAGGCAGCCCTGCAATAGAAGTGTAGTTCAACAAAACAAGCAGCTTGGACCAGCAATGTCCAGAGTGAGGAGCACTGCCTACTTCAAATGTATTGGAAACAACAATAAATCAAAGTGCTGGGAAAGAGCAAACGCTGGACCAGTAGAGGCTGGGGACTGACCTGTTGCAGAGCAGCTGTGGGGATCCTGGTGAACAGAAAGATGATCATCAGCCAGCAATGCGTCCTTGTGGCTATGAAGGCCAATGGCATCCTGGGGTGGATTAGAAAGGGTGCCCTGGTGAGGCCACATCTGGAATATTGTGTCCAGTTTTGGGCCCCTCAGCTCAAGAAGAACTTCAGGGAACTGCTTGAAAGAATCCAGCACAGAGCCACAAAGCTGCTGAAGGCAGTGGAACATCTCCCTGTTGCAGACAGGCTGAGGGAGCTGGGGCTCTTGAGCTTGGAACAGAGGAGCCTGAGAGGTGACCTTATTGCTGTTGATAAAGATGTGCAGGTCAACGTTGGGAGAACAGAGCCAGGTTCTGCTTAGGACAGGACAAGGGGCAATGGGTGCAAGCTGGAGCAGAGGAGGTTCCATGGGAACAGAAGGAAAAACTTATTCATTGTGAGGGTCCTGGAGCCCTGGAGCAGGCTGTCCAGAGAGGTTGTGGAGACTCCTTTTCTGGAGACATTCAAAATCCACCTGGATGTGCTCTTGTGTGACCTGCTCCAGGTGACCCTGTTCTGGCAGGGGGGTCAGACTGGATGATTTTTCATGATCCCTTCCAACCCCTAACATTCTGTGATTCATTTTGAGAAGCTGAATCACTAGAAAACCATGCTCTTTACACTCTGAAAACAATCTTACAATCAGTTAACAGCATAACAAACGTTTCAGAACAGCTTATGCAAGTTGAATCTTCGAGGGCCCTGCTAACAATAATTAATATTATTGAGAGAGAGTTTTGTAAGCTTTGAAGAAAAATCAGGCTTGCTGAACTCCACTCAGCAGAAACTCTTTTAACTCAAGATAAAAAAACCCCACAGTGCTCACTAGGGAAAAGGATGGTTAAAAAGGCATAGGACTGAAATCTTTCAGATGCCAGAGGAACTAGGAGAATAGTGCTGCTGCTTTGTAGAGGGTAAATGTCTGGAAACAATGGTAAACACATGAAGATGCCTAGAAAGGTGACACTTCTGCACTGAGGGAAATGAATTCAGACCTGCAGATAATTTGGCTCTAAATGGAAGACTCATTTCTAAAAGCAGTGATGAAAGGTAGCAAGAATTTTCCCAGCTAGGATTTAGATTTTCTTACAAAAGGCAGAAGTAGCCCTAATTCTTCCCTTTTCCATCTTTGAGGCTTTAAGCCTGACTAAACAGTCTTGACTTTTCTGCTAACAAGTCAAAGCCCAGGATCAAGGGGCCAGCTAGACTGTTCATAGACCCTTGAGGGACACCACTTGTCGCTGGCCTCCATTTGGACATTGAGCTGCTGTCTGCATCTGAGTGTGGCCATTCAGCCAATTCTTTATCCAGTCAGTGGTCCACCCCTCCTATCCATGTTTTTCCAATTTGGTGACCAGGATATCATGTGGGACAGTGTCAAACACTTACGTCCAGGTAAATGACATCAGTTGCTCTTCCCTTATCCACTGATTCTTCAGGTAGAGCCAAATACAGAAGGAGGTTTTTATTCAGCTGCTACATGGCATCTGTTTTCCTCACTTTGAAGAGCTTTATTTGTACATGTTATGCAAAAATAAGCTGAATATTATGGGAAATACACCAACAGGAGTCTTTGTCTTGGAGCTGAATTGCCTGAACTGAATATGTGATCTGAAAGCACTAAGCAGGACTGGAGAGCACGGTATAAGGGAATCATCAAGTGTCTGTGCATGATAAACCAACAGAGATGTTATATTCCAGCCTGAGGGGGGGAAAAATCATTTCCACTGCCAGGATAATTAATAACAAACACCTACCACACAGTGACATGAAGACAGGAGGGGTCAGCATGGAGAAAGTGATGTGAATGGCAGCAACGTGACAGGGTCTGTCCCCCCGCCCAGTACGCACAGGCTGCCGTCACGCAGCGGGGACAGGAAAGAAGTTTCTGGCTGTGGTGCCAGGCTGATTGAGTGGCACAGCATGCACATGAGGAACCAGACACAAATCCTGACCTGCTCCATGCTCTTGGGTGCCCTCAAGGACAAACAGCTTCACAGCTGTCACCCTCCTGCCACAGCCAGCACCATGACTCATCTGCACTAACATCTGAGCTGATCACTTCTGCAGTTACCACTGACAAGAGGACTTCTGTTGACAGGTTTCCACACCAGCTTCAGGCAAGAACAGAAACTGCTTCACCACCTTTAGAGACCCTGAAGCTGGCACTCCCCAGCAGTACATGCAAAAGCCACCACAGCCTCCTGGACATGGTCTTGGAGTCCCCACCTGGCCTGGGGCCTGCCCTGGGGGAGCCCCTGCCTCACCAAGAGAAGGAAGGCCTGACCACGAGGCTGCAGCTCTGCTAGTGGGCAGGGTGAGGGCTCCTGCCAATGCTTCCATCTAGGGATCTCCATGTCTGGAAGGAATGGGGCTTCTGGCCTTTAGGAGGGACCCCATGCATAGACTACACTTGTGATGGCAACTGGCAATCAGTGGGTGGGGTGGGGTAAGAGCCCAGCTGCCTCAGCACAGAGAACTGTTCCTCTAAATCTAACTGAGGCTCAGTGCATCTGAAACAAATACACTTGGCCCTTAAGTAATCATAAACCAGTGGTGATTTCCCATGTTAGTGACAGTGTTGTGGTACATCCAATGAAGAGATTAGAAGAGGTGGAGGATCTGCTGAGGCTAAGCCAGTGCTGTGGAATCACTGATACCCAGAGATGAGCTACACAGCCAGGCCATCTTAGAGGTGTCATTAACTTTTTATGTATATCAAAAGGAAATTTCTATCCAAGGAATTTCACTCATGAATCTTCCATAGAGCTGCTTCAGAACCAATGGGTCTGTGTTGTTATTTCATTTCCAAAGCTCCCTACACTGTTCCTGTAATTTCTGCTTCCCCTCAGGGGTGCATTTCCTCAGGAGATCTCCCCAGGAGATTTTGGGAAGCATAGCACTCCCATTTTTCCACTTGAGAAATCTGAAAAAGCAATGTTTCAGTAAATGCACAGTGTGCTGCGCACCATGAATAGCACCCTGGGATGCACTGTGTGGCAGCTTTAATTCATACAGAGGTGCAGTGCTCCCCCGGCATCACTCAACACAGCAGCACTTCAACAAGAGGGAGTTGCTGGAAATCCAGAAACTACCAACAGGCCCAGTTCTTCTCAATTTTCATGGAGCCAGAGAATCACACAGAATATCTTTGGTTGGAAGAGACCTTCAAGATCATCCCATACAACCTTTGACCTAGCAATGCAGAGTCACCACTAAACCATGTCCCTAAACACCAGGTCGACACACCACTTAAACACCTCCAGAGATGGTGACTCCACCGCTGTTCCAATGTTTGAGAACCCCTTCAGTGAAGAAATGTTTCCTACTATCCAGCCTGAGCTTCTGCTGGTCCAGCCTGAAACCATTTCCCCTAGTTCTGTTGCTTGCCACCATGGAGCAGGGGCCATGGTATACCATGCCAATGTTTGGTAACCCTTTCATTAATTTCCTAATCTCCAACCTAAACCTCCCCTGGCACAATTTCAGGCCATTTCCTCTCATTCTACCACATGATACTAAGGAGAAGAAACCAATCCCACCTCACTGCAGCCTCCTTTCATAGAGTTCTAGAGAACAACGAGGTCTCCCCTCAGCCTCCTCTTTTCCAGGCTGAACAACTCCAGCCCCCTTGTAGGACACGTGCTCTAAGCCCTTTTTTTTTCCACTTGCTGGGTCAGTGCAGCTCCATTTTTATTCCTCAGGCCTTATTTATGAGTCCTCAAAAGCCTATCCCAGGATGTCTGCCTGTAAGCAGGCAGCAGATCAGAAATGCCAGCAGACAGCAGCTACAGATTGCTGCCAAACACAGGCGCACGCACAGTGTCTAAACAAAACCCCAGGCCCATAAGGTGAACTCCTGACCATAATGCTGTCATTCTTGCTTTCTTTATCTGAGATGTAGCAGGTGTGCAATCCTCTCTTTTGTTGTGTTTTGTGTGTGTGTCTGTTGTGTGTTTTTTTTAAAACAGGTGGAAAATGTCAATTTGTCACAAGAGATTCAATGCAAACCACTCTAAAGCTCTGTTGCAGCGGTACATATATTTCAGCATCCGTCACCTAACAATGAGATAGAATAGCTTACTCTAGCCTCTGAGCCATAATTTGGTTTGTCAGTTACTGGCAAATCTATTTCTGTGTTGCACCCTGCAAAAGTGTAAAAATATCAAACGCATTGTGTTGTTAATACCATGCTTGCAAGTCATTCCTGGCAATTAAACTTGCACGGCAATTAAACCTCTTCTGACCATTAGTGGTGCTCGTGTTATGCCATTTGATCATTGCACAGAGAAAAGTACAAATAAATGCACGCCCAGCAAGCAAAAATTGGAAGGAGGGATATTCCCTTGTTTTATGGAAGGAGGGATATTCACTTCTTAAAGTGTTTTTAAATGTTGTCCTTTGGAAGCATAAACTGGCATAAAAATATGCAATAGAAAAATTTCACACCAGAAAAAAAAAATATTTCTTCTTTTCTTTTTCCCCCACTCCCCCCTCTTTGTTTCTATTTCTCAACCAATATGCCCACTGATTTCCAGTTCTATTCCAGTACTAGATATTTTATCTAATAGATATTCTGAGCTTTGGCAGGAAGTTTTTAACTGTCATTTCCCAGCTGAGAGAATCAATGAAATTCTAGTACTATCAGAACAGCAGATCTGAATTCACACCCTCCAGCCTGCAATGCTGCTTCGCAAGTGGCATTTAACATTCTGTTGCTTTTGTCTCCATAATCTACTTGTTGGGCTTTTTTTTCCTCTTAATATACTGCAAAAAGCAGGAAATGTAAAAAAAAAAACCTTAGCCAACAATATTTTGAGACCAAACCCTCCTTTTCAAGGAACAGAATAAAGAAAACTATTAATTTCACTGCATCTACCAAGCCTTTCTTACCTACAGTTCTGGTGCTAGATGTGTAGAAATTTCTGGCTGACTGCCATGTGAGAAGGAGACAAAAGTTACTTTTTAAAGGACTTAAACCAATGTGGGGTTTTGTTTCTTTTTTTTGTTGGGGTTTTGGGTTGTTTTTTTCCTGTACTGAAGTTTTAATGCACTTTAACCCCACGTTCTGGAAAGATGAATTCAAACCCAAACAAGTAGAGACAAGGAATACCTGAATGATGGAGGAGCTACTGTAGGAAAGAAAACCTTTGGCATGCTTAGTCTTAGCAAATCAAAGGTTAAGAGTATTATTTATAGAGGGCAGCCATATCCAACTGGAAGTGAAACCAAACCCTCCAAAGTTTGGTTGGAGGGTTATGAAAGCTGGGGTCACTTCTGAAAGAAGTTGAGATGTTGTGGCTGCTCCTCACTGACAGCAAACAGATTCATTGTCCTGCAAGGTTACTTGTAGCTCTGTGTTTGTCCCTTGCCATGATAGTGGAGAGCCAAATGATGAAGTGGTCACTATGGGTAACAGAGAGTGCAGTTTCAAGGTGAGTTACCTCTGCAGGACAAGAGCCAGAGGATGCCTTACCACTCAGGTGTAGGTTCCAAACAAAATGTTCTTTCTTTGCCCTAAATTGCATCAGTTACCCAGCCTTGCCTTGCAGGGAGCCTTAGTTAGTCATTAAAGCCCAGTGGTAGGAATCATAAGGTTGGATTCTCTCAAACTCTTCCAAAGCTTTATTGTGGGCTTTTTTCCCTATGTCTCCTCTGCACCACTGGAAACAGAGTTTTGCTGCCTCTCACAAGGGAGCTAGCAGATAACCAATGGATTATTGAAATACAGTCTGAAAACTCTCCAGACACTTATCTGCATCTGTAGATGTCGAAATGCATCGACAATCTGGCCTTAGAAGTCCTCCAGGTTGGTAAGGCATGGCTAGAGAACTGCTACAGAGGCGCAAAGCGTTCTCTCAGTTACTAATATCCACGTTTCCTTGGATACAAGTCAGGCTAAATCAAGCACCTTTTGGGTTTTGTTTTGGGTTTTTTTTGCTGTATGCTAATAGGCTTTTGTAAATTAATTAATGAAAGAATCAAGCACACTAAAAGAACTACTTGGCTGACTTCAGAAGGATTAATAGTTTTTTAACTTCATTTGCTTGAAAAATTGAGAGCAGGTACAAAGTATCAGGTTGTATGCCTGAGCTTTTATACTGAGTGGGGAGGGGGAGTAGGGAAAAAAAACCAACCACCTTTTTGTTGTTGTACAGAAACAATGAGAGTCACCAGAGAGCTTTTCAGCATTCCATGATATTCCTGTTGCTAAGGAAACTTTCCTTCATCTGTGCTCAGTAAGCCATCCTTAATATTTCCTCCACTGAAGGATGGACTTAGAGATCAGTGCTGGAACAATCAGAGCACAATTAACTGGGAAACTAATCACTGCAAAGTTTTAACAGGAGAGTTCCCAGTTGCTTTGAGAAAGCCCAGGATGGTGTGTAGTAAGGAAGAGCCTGGAGGAGCTATAGAAAGCCTGTATGATCAATCTCATCCTGACAGAATTTCCCTCCAGAAGCAAAACCAGAAATAAACAAGAATAAAATTAATCTTTTGGCTTGGTTTTTGTTGGCTTTGTTCCATTAGCTTACATCCTGAATGCTCTTGATTGTGCTCTCTAAAAGACAAAGCCAAAAATCTCCCTCTCCACAAGGCATACACGTTCCTTACCATCATCTTGACTCTTAAGACAGTTTAAAGAGAGCAGGATACAAAGAAAGCATCAAAATCTCTTCACTACCTGCGTTGCATGTCTTCATTTTCAATCCACCACACCCTCACCACCGTGGCTTTCACTACCATCACTCACAACACAAGGTTCCACTTACCATGAGAAGGAGCAGAGCTCTTACAGAAATGAGGTGAGAGTGTGCCAGCTAATTTTTGCTAGAAGCTTTTCTCTTCTTTTCTAGCAGAGGTTTCCCTGTTTTCATCATGTGAGTCCTGCAATGCAAGCCAGAAGCTAGATTTATTATGCCTTTAATATACACTAACTGTTCTAAGAATTAGGCCTTTCTCAAGGCCTTAAGAATCAGGATTCTATGGTGTTTTGCCATACAGTAAAGGTAGGGCTCAGCCACTGTGGCAGAGCCTAGCTGACCTCCTTTCTCCAGCAGCATTTCACCACAGGTGTGTCAAGAAAGAGTGCAAGAAACAGGGCTCATAGGGCATGACCCTGCTCTGACACCCGCTGCAGAGAAGGCAGCTGAGAGCAATCACTGCTTAGAGAGGACTAAACCTGTTGCTTCACCCTGCCCAGTTTGTTTAACAGTCACTAATGACCTAAGCTCTCTTCTTTTGCTTGTTACAGCCATTTGCACTTTTGCCCAGTGGTAAGATATGTGTATTATTGGTCCCAGCAGTGTTGCTGCCATAGAAAATGTGATCCAGGAGACAGCAGGCCGAGTTTTCATTTGATGTATGTTCATGTATGATAAAAATGAGCAAAAGGGAAGACTATGAGACCTTTTCTCTTTTCTGGAGGGAGGCAGTGGCTGCATTATGCCACTTGTAGCATTCACTTAGAAAACATGTACTTGCTGAAAAGCAGAACCTTGTATGTTTTACTCCTATTTGTACTCCATGGCATGGCTCTGCTCTATGAGAACTTCTGCTCACACTCCCACCAGCTTTGACAGAAAGTCTGCTTCCAGAATAAGTTTTTGTTTCTCTCTTTGGAGCCATTTGTTTTGGCATATGATCCCTATCTGTTCCAGAACTGAGCCAAGTGCAAGGTTCAGCTGACATCCATCTCACTTCTACCCTTGATCACCCAGTGTAATGTAACCCACTGTTACCCATTCTAGGAGATAAAAAACTCCAATGCATGCAGAACTGCTCTTTCATCTTCAGATGAGGACTCACCTGGTGTAATGCAGGAAAAAGGCAGACTTTTCAGGGGCATATTTCCTGAATAGATTTGCTTTCCTTTACAGAAGGATTTCAACCACATCATTTTCCAATCAACCTCCTTTGTTTTTCAGGATCGTAAGGTGGTTTTCCTTAACTTCAGTAGGAAATCTGTGTATGTGATCTCAAGCATAAAGTATCATTTCTTATTCCTTCTTCATCTCCTGGATGAGAGCCCACAAAACTGAACATCTCCACCATCATTGTGTGACCTTCTGTCCTGGCCTGTTGAACGTGACCACAATGTTGCTCCTCTGGAGCCTGCCAGAAGGAGTCTTAGGCCGTGGTGTATAAAACGTGAGTAATTCCCACTTTCCAGCAGATGGAGAACCTCAAAGGGATACCAGCTCTTTTCAGATGGCTTAGGTTTTGCCCAGAAGACCTTGGCTTTCATCTTGGTTAGCAGTGAATCTGAAAGAATGGAAAACACTAAAGTACTGTGGCATGTCTGGAATATGAAAGATACATTCTGTTGCTTCTTTGATGTCTCCTGAAAGGAAACTGAAAGAATACAAATGCAATATCATTAAAACACATTACTAATCCAGCAGGAACGGAGTGCATTAGAAACTGGTGCTCAGTACTGCTTCAGACTATGATTTGCAACCTGTGGAGGCAACTGTCATGAATAATGGGTTTGGAGATGACAACGAATTTAAAGCTTTGATTGAAATATGGATGAGAACTTCCAGCACCATTTTGAAACGCCTTGGAGTGGCAGTTGCTGGTTGCTGAAGGAAAAGCCAAATGGCATGGTCTAGATATACAGAAAATGGAAGATAATGATGCATGAAATAAATGGAGAAGAAGGGAGGAAAACACTGTGGAAGTGAAGCAAACAGTTTGACCCACCAGTGAGCCTAGTCCTATTTCTATGGAAATGAGCTCATTACTGCTAATTTTTTTTTTTAAGCTCCTAGTTGATTCGTGAAGTGCTCGTTGAATTCCGATAAGGGCTTCATGAATCATTGAAAAAAAAATCAGCTGAACAAAATATCCAGAGTCAGATGATTACCAACTCCCATAGACTAATCAGCTGAGTACTTTATATAACAGAGGAGAGCCAGCTTCTCCCCCCTAGTATCAAAAGTCTATAGTGTTTCGCTTTGCAAAGAAAAGGGATCATGCTCCTGAAATCTAATTCTGGATGGTGACTCCAGCCCTGAGTCTGTATTAAATAGGAAACACATCTTTGATTTTATTTCCCCCCCTGCTGCTTCCATGTTTGATCTGTTTTAAAAATCATCATCATGAGAACTGGCCACAGGATTGCTTCTCCTCAGAAGAGCATCTGCGGTGCTCACATAAATGCCACTTTCACGTTTGCAGCCAAGTCACACTGTTGGCTCTAGGCACTCGTGAGCAGCAAAGGGAAATGCCCAAGGGCCAAAACATTTGTTCTTCTTCAACCTTCAGGATGCTGAAATAGAAATTAAAGCAAGCAGTGGATTTAAGTAGCAGGTGAGCTTTCTTTATTGTGTAGACTCAGCCATTTCTCAGGCTGCCTATAGATGTGAACAGAGCCCATGTCTGTGACAGCCCTGTTTCACCTGGGCAGTGCTGACTGACTGCATGTGCTGCACACAGTATCTACCCTGCACACCTTCCATTAAATCTCTAAACACTTCACAAAGAATGCCTTTGGCAAATTCAGTGGCTCCCTGCTAATTTGCCTTGTACTAATTTTCAAGGTGTGTGTAGGTCACAAGTATTCTCCAGCATGCATCTTGTAACAAAGATCTTGCTGGCAATTAAACAAAATCAGTCCAATCCTACTGCATGGAAGTGCACTGTGTCTCTTCTCTAAAACCTTCCACATGACAGAAACCACTCCAGATAGCATTGGCTACATCCAGCTTCTCTCTGGGGCTAAACTATAGAATTTGCTCTATCATCTGGTGACCCCTCCCCAACAGAGAAAGGGAGTCAGGAAAAGGAGCTGAAATGGGCTGAAATCCCAGAATCACAGAATGTTAGGGGTTGGAAGAGACTTCCAGAGATCATCCAGTCCAACCCCCCTGCCAAAGCAGGATCACCCAGGGCAGGTCACACAGGAACACATCCAGATGGGTTCTGAAAGTCTCCAATGAAGGAGACTCCACAACCTCTCTGGGCAGCCTGCTCCAGGGCTCCTGCATATGTCATACAAGGAGCAGCTGAGGGAGTTGGGGTGTTTAGTCTGGAGAAGAGGAGGCTGAGGGGAGACCTTAGTGCTCTCTACAACTACCTGAAGAGAAGTTGGAACTAGGAGGGGGCAGCCTCTTCTCCATGGTTGCAAGCAACAGGACCAGAGGAAATGGTCCAAGCTGCAGCAGTGGAGGTTCAGGCTGGATATCAGGAAATATTTCTTCACTGAAAGGGTTCTCAAACATTGAGATGGTCTGTCCAGGACACTGGTGGAGTCACCATCCCTAGGGGTGTTTAAGCAGTAGTGGACCTGGTGTTTAGGGACACGGTTTGGTGGTGACCTTGCAGAGCTGGACTGGATGATGTCTTCCAACCAGAACTATTTTGTGGCTCCTTGAAAGATAAACTTCATGACAAAGTACCTGAAAAGTGACATTGGTGTAAGTAAGAAACACATTGGCATTTAGGAGCCCACTGAATTTGGCACAGATTTAGATTGGTTTAAGTTTGGTAGGGTTCAGAATCAATTTTGGAAGGAGGTTCTAATAGTAGCAAGCATTATGCTGTTCAGCTAAGAACAGTGCTAATAATGCAGAGGCTGCACTTCCATTGTTTATATTCCAAACATTTGGGCAGGAAGCGAGACACCAAAGCTGCTTTGTTAAAACACTTCCAAGGATTTCTTTTTGCGTCTTGCTTTTCTACACTTCTCAGGGCACCCAGACCATAAAGAAATCAGCATTTGAAGAAAAAACAAAGACAAAGGATTGATGTGGGAAAAGAAGATATCAAAAGCTGTTTCTCTTAGCTGTGAAATCTTGTGACAAAGTTGTAGAGGTGAATACAACTTTGGAGTAAAAGTTTGTGTGTTCTCCTTATGAAGTGCAAAGTGAAGGTCCAAAAGCCTTCTATTTCTGAGACCTTATACTCCCAGGCTTTTTAACTGCATCTTGATGTTTGACATTATTGTTGTCTCCTTTTATTTCCTATTTCCCTCAAGGGAAGGCCGTGGTGTAGGACAGAAGATCAATTTATTATTTCAGATTACTTGGAAAAAGATAAACAATAACAAAGATTATTTTGTCTTTCATATTTATTCCCACCTGTAGCTGGGAAGATTTCCACTCTGCCTAGTCAGTTCTTTGAATTCTAGATGATAAAACCCCTATGCAAACTAAATTAAAATATGATAAGGATGACTCCAGAAGAACAAGGGTCAGGACTCCCTTCAGACAGGTGCAAAAGAGACCTAGACCAACAGATAGTTGCCATTCCAAAATTTAAAGGACATGTGAAGCACAGTAAAGTGATAAAAACCAGCACTGACACGTTAGTGCTGCCACAGAGAAATGGGGGAACCCTGCTTTTTCTGTATTTGATTTATGTAGGGTTTTTGCAACAGGTTCTAAGAGGGTATAAAGACAAAGACATCAAAAAGTGAAAAGTGCAGTCGCTGGGAAGGGAGGAAGGAGATCCTGAGAGGGTGATGGAGAGTTTGAGGTAGAAATAGTCTTAGGGAGGCTGCTGGAGTGGACAGCAGAAGGGACAATGTCCAGGAAAAAAAAACACTAAAAAGCATTGCTGCTACGTCTCAAATCAGGCTGTGCTCTCTATGCTCTCTCTGATATGCCACTCCACTCAGTCCTGGTGAGGCCTCATCTGGAGTGCTATGTCCAGTTCTGGCCTCCCCAGTTCAAGAGGGAGTGGGAACTGCTAGAGAAGGTATAGCAAAGGGTATAACAAAGATGCTGAGGGGACCAGAACATCTCTTATGCAGAAAGGCTGGGGGACTTGGGGCTTTTTAGCCTAGAGCAGACTGAGTGGAGGGAATCTTATCAATGCTGATCAGTACTTGTAATTGTTTTGTACTTTCTCTGTCCTTAGGAACCAAAACACAAAATACTGCACTCTCAGTCTCCATGCCCTTTCCCTTTGTGGAGTCAAAAGCTCTGCTGCAGTATATTTGTACTTCTTAAACAAGCATGCTGAATTAAGAGCATTTTCTCAACCCCTTTTTTTCCTCCTGTAATACTGATTAACAGTACTTTCATCTAGAAAATTTTAAACACATGTTTTCCTTTTCATCATATTAATGTTGACAGCCCTCCTTTATCAGCACTTTAATTAACAGCAGGTAAGGGAGGCAGGGTGGGTGTGATGTGCTATTGCCTCCGCTTGATTTAAAGCCTTGCTTGTGAGACTCTCTCTCAACTCCTGGCTGAAATTGTCTTATCTCAAGCATTCCCTGGATTCCTGTTTCATGTAAATGTCATTTTTGCTGTCCAAAACATTTAAAAAAGCCCCACACCACACCAGTGCTATATAACTACTGTCTCTGAGAGACGTGAGGGAAGCTGTATGCTTTTGATCAAAGACAAGATCCCAACTTCAAAGTCACACCTCGTCTGTAAATATATTACACAGTACTCAGCACAGAAAGGAGGGCTCCTTGATTTCAAATAACCCAAGGCTAATGCTGTGGGATTTACCCACAGTCACAGAGTTTAATCTTGCTCTTCTGAATACCTACAGAAAATTAGACAAAAAGATTTTAAAAGACCTCAGGTTCTAGTCTCCTCTTCTATATTTCTCTAAGTCCGACACCTCACTGAAGATTACCTGGTTTATTGTGGGCTGAGAAGGATGTGGAAACAATGTGGAATCATAAAGGTGGAAAAAGACCTCTAAGATCATCAAGTCCAACCTTCTGCTCAACACCTCCATGATCACCATGGCCACGTCCCAAAGTGCCGCATCTGCTTGTCTCCTGAATACCTCCAGGGATGGTGACTTCCCTGAGCAGCCTGTTCCAATGCCTGACCACTCTTGTAGCAAAGAAATTCTTGCTAATATCTAACCCAAACCTCCCCTGGTGCAGAAGCAACAGAGGGTTTTTTAAAACCAAAGCTTTTATTCCAATGACAGAAAGCAGGAGCTGTATGCCTCTGGATGCTCTACCAGGCTACCCAAAGATGGTGAAGCCTCCATCTCTGGAGACATTCTACACCCTCTTGGACGTGTGTTCCTGCATGACCAGCCCTAGGTGATCCTGCAGGGTGGTTGGACTTGATCTCCAGAAGTCCCTTCCAACCCCTACCAGTCTGTGATTCTATGAACAGACCTGTCCAAGCCAAGAGATCCAAGGCAAACTTGACCCAAGTAAGGTAGTTTCCATCCTTTCTCTGTCAACACTGCTAATCTGAAGTAAAACTTTGCTCGGCTTTGTGGATTGTGTAGCAGCTTTCTTGTTAAAGGTCAGCTGGAAACCAACAGCCACAGAACAAGGCATCACAGCGCAAGCCAGCAAGTCCTACAAAGATTTCCTCAGTTTGCACAAAACCAGATCAGACACTTTGCAGGACTCACGCTGCAGAGATGTGACAGTCACTGCTTGTGCCATTAGCACAAAACAGGCACCTTTAATCTGCCTGGTTGCATCTTGCCATCTCCACATTACCTTCTTGAAGTGAATCTCCCCTAACTTCTTGACGGGTGAAATATTAAACAATACAGCAGGCACAGAGGGAACCTGCAGCTTGTACAAGCTGTGGCTTCACTGCAGAGCTAAAGGCATACCTGGAAACACTTTTAAAATATCTAAAATTCATGAAGACTTTTCAGTTTTCAGCTAAGACATAAATATGTGTAATGAGCATGTAACAGACATCTTACCTCTCCAGCATGGATATCTATCTGCTGCCTGACTCTCCCTTGGAAGCAGAGTGATTTAATGTGCTTTGCTTGGCGAGTCACCCTCCAGCCAAAGAAATTTGATTTCTGCTGCAATCAAAAGACTTTAAGAAAAATCCCCCATCAGCTCTCCCTAGGTTCATTTACCCAAACGTCCATTTCAGTCTTTATTTTCTGTATAGAGCAATTAAAGAAGGTTGGTTTGAGGCAGTCTTTATGACTCTCTAAGGACAGGTGGGAAGGCTTGTTTAAGATGGCCACATCTCTCACATGCATCTTATTTCCTGAGTCTGTGGTTATATGGAACTCTCTGTGTGTAAGTCACTTTCCCAGTTATGCTCATCTGCATCTCTGTCTTCTAAAAGCAGAGGTCTGGCAAGGAAAGAAAAGAGAGAGGACTGTGTTCCTTGCCACTCTCCCATCACACCCTGCACATAACCATAGTGAGAAACTTCCAAGAGTATCAGGCTCCAAGCAAGCAAGGAAAAAAAGCAGCAATGTACTATGATGCAAAATCAGCTTTTAGCATGGAATCATAGAATTGGTTCAAGGTGGAAAAGGCCTCTAAGATGATTCAACCTAACACCACCACAGCCATTAAACCATGTCCCCAAGTGCCATGTCCACACGTTTCTTTAACACCTCCAGGGATAGTGACTCCACCACCTCCCTGGGCAGCCTGTTGTGAATAACAATGAAAACCTTTCCTAGACTTATGGGGTGGGATGAGGAGCAGAAAAGGCCATGGCTCTGTCACCACTCAGCAAGAACAAAACCAGCTCTGCCCTCAACACAAATCCCAAACATGGCCCCACACTAGCTACCACAAAGATAATTAACTCTGTCCTAACCCAAACCAGTACAGGGCGAAATTAGAATATGCTTGGCATCTTCCCCCGGTACTCTGCAGGTGTTTTCATGTCATAGTTTGCCCCACATTTGGGGTTACAATTTACCTTAACTCTGCCAAATTATCAGTAGGCCACCTTGTGCATGAAATCTTTCTCTTTTCTCCACTGTCATTTTTACAGGCAGCTCAGCAGATAATTTTATGCTCCTGCAGTCACACAAGGCAGATTCTAATATTGATCTGAATTTTCCCCTAGAATATGATTTGCATTCTTAGCCTGATCTTTCCTTTTTTTTCTTTTTTCTTCCCATAGAACATGATTTACATTCTTATGTCTGGCTGCTTCATTTTAAAGCCATCTTGAAAAAGTCTCTTCCTAATCATCCTTCTAAATTCATAAGGGAATAACTCTTCCTCCCAATGCTTAGGAGAGGAAAATCTCAAATAAATTGATGCTATTCTTGTAGACTATAATGACTGGAAACTGTATTTGTTGATGGAAATGAGAGACTTTTTTTATAGCTTACTAATAATCTAGCTCTGGGACAGCTAATTGATAGGAACTGTCGTGTCTGAAGACTGAGAAAGGGCCTTCAGTCTTCCAGCTGATCAACCAAAGACTATCACAGAATCACATAATGTTAGGGGTTGGAAGGGACCTCCAGAGGCCATCCAGTCCAACCCCCTTCAAAGCAGGGCCATTTAGGGCAGGTCACACAGGAATGCATCCAAGAGGGTTTGGAATCTCTCCAGAGAAGGAGGCTCCAAACCTCCCTGGGCAGCCTGTCCCAGGGCCCCAGCACCTTCACAGAAAAGAGGATTTTTCTTATGTTGAGATGGAATTTCCTGTGATTGAGTTCATGCCTATTGCCCCTCATCCTGTCAGTGCGTATCACTGACAAGAGCCTGGCTTCATCCTCTTGACAGCCACCCTTGAGATATTTATAGACATTGATAAGGTCCCCTCTCAGCCTTCTCTTCCCTAGACTAAACAGCCGCAGGTCACTCAGCTTTTCCTCCTAAGAGAGATGCCCCAGCACCTTCATCATCCTCGTAGCCTCCATTGAACTCTCTCCAGTCATTCCCTGCCCCTAGAAAAATTTGCTTCATATAAAGCAAAACCATTTTGCTCTGAATACAGAGGCAGGATGTGGAAAATCAAATACCCTGTAGCCACAACCTCTTTCCCCTCGCCTTCCCTGCCCATTGCACACATATGGGAGACGACACCTTCATTCCAGCATGTGAACATGGCCTCACTCCTTTTCACCTGTTGAACAACCTCCAGACTTGCTTTCAGCTGCTGAGCTGGGATTTTCTGAACACCTTAAGGCGTTTTTGGAAACGTCTGAGCAAGGAGCTGCTAAGTTGAGGCAGTTTGGAAAGTTTCAAATCGGAGGAAAGTCTGACACTGAAAGCCCAGCAGCTGCTTTAATCTGGTGATGCAGAGTTTGTTCTGCACACACCAGTTTAAGAAGTGCAGGGACTCTGGAAGAGTTTGAATTGATGCACTTGGTACTCTCAAGTGTCAACACATCTGCACTAGTGACACATCAATCCTTTGCCAAGAATTAAAATGTCAGAAGTCTTATGGCACTTCTGAAACCATCACCAACACTGAAGGACCAGATTTGGTACTTGAGATTACAGTTACAAGGGAAAAGACATAACCTTTTTCAAGACCAGAATTTCCATCTGAACAAAAGGAAAAAATTCTTTTCTTTGAAGGTGACAGAGTCCTGGAGCAGGCTGCCCAGAGAGCTTGTAGTCTCTTTCTCTAGAGACTTTCAAAACCCACCTGGTTAACCTGCTCTGGGTGAACCTGCTTCAGGAGAGGGGTTGAACTCGACGATCTCCAGAGGTTCCTTCCAATCCCTACCCATTCTGTGCTTCTTTAACACAGGAACAATTTCAGAAGCGGCTCTTGTTTTGATAGGATGTACACCTGATCTGCTTATGGATGGGGGGTAGAGTCTGAGCCCCAAATAACTAAATATACAGTTTCAAGATTTTTAAAAGACATTCAAGTGCTCAGAAGCCTGCTGCCATGCAGCTTGTAGGCTGTGTGCAAGTGTCTGTGTACTATACACCATGACTATATTAACAGCCAAAGGGCAGACTGGAAGCTGTCAGCTGAAGGAGTGAACTCTCTTCTCAAGGCAAAGACACAACTGCTGTCTCTAGCAGGATTCCCAGAAATACGACCTCAGAAAAAGTAGCTGAGTGGAGAAGGGAGGTGTGAGAGACAAGCCATGGGGTTATCTGCAAGATATGCAGTGATAAGTTCTTTTTGTTCTTGCAGAGAGAGTGAATTCAGAATTACTGGAGTAGAAGACATTTAATAACTTTCAAAGCAGAAAAGAAGAGAATATGTAGAGGATGCCTTCAGTATGAGAATTAAATTAAGTTTGACACATGAAGTGGTTAAGATACTTAAAGATAAGCTGTCTTAGTTAGGAAAAAGCTAGGAACACTGGGTACATTCCCCCAAAATCATTTTATTATGCTCCAGTGGCTGCAAATATGCTTATGGGAGGTGCAGTTAGATCTGTCACAGCTTCAGAGAGCTACCTTCTAGTGCCTGACCTCCTCCTTGCTTACCTTCTCAAGGCAGAGCTTGCTTCTTTGCACATATCCATCGCTTTCCATCACTCTGGTTCTAGTCCTAAATTTCATCCACATGACCACAACCTAAGAATGAGAGCATGTTAATTAAACAGTCTTGTACATATTAATTAAACAAATAGTCTAGTACATCCTGATTTTAAAAAAAGTCTAGTACATCTTAATTAAACAAAGTCTAGTACATATTCATTAAACAAATAGCCTAGTACATATTAATTAAACAAATAGTCTAGTACATGAGGACAAGCAAGGGCTCCATATGGGTTTCTATGACCAGAGAAAGACAAAGGAAAAGAAACATCTGGTTTCTGCTCTGAAGGAGATTGCAGAACTCAGGAGACTGAAAGGAGGCTGGGGGACCTCATGGCTGAACTGCAGCACTGGACTAATGGATGCCTTCAAAACACAAGGCAGAGGTAGGCACAGAGAATGTGCAATGAAATGGCACAGGAGCGTTAAAATGCTCTCCAAACAAGTCACATAATCATCAATACAGAGCAACAGAGAATTTCATATTTAGACATATTCAAGTTTTCTGAGTCACAAATTAGGACTTTTAAAAGCTTATCTTTTTCCCAATTGACTTTAATCAAGTGTTTCAGAAGCTGAAAAAATGTTTTAAGTGAATAGAGCTCTTAAGCAGAGAGCCCAGGGAACTGAATAGCAGCTATTTTGTCCTCTCTTTCGATGTTTTTGATTCTTTTTTCCCTTTGTTGTTGCCTTTTCTGGTTTTCAATACAAGCAAAGCAGCACAGCTGCAGGTTTCACACATAAAGAGAGGGGCAGGCAGAGAGAGACCCTGGTGGGGACAAGTTCAAGCAAAAACATTAGAGCAATTCTCTTGACAGTGTCAAGCTGGTGATCTTTTAAGTGTTCACTCTGCTATGATCTCTAATGCATTTCATGTAGACATGCCACTGATGTTCTCCCAATGACAGAATCCCTTTATTTTCCAATAGACTGTATAAAGCACAAGTCACTTTTACTTTTTAAATGATTCCTCAGGAAAAAAAAAAGTTAAAAAAAATCAATACACCTCATAATATATGTCTGGGTTTTAGCCAAATGAAGTCAGGCAACTCTAGCTACATTTTAAGGCAAGCGGTCTTGGAAAATGTTATTGAAGCCTGCCATGAAACAAACACAGCCTGCTGTATCTGCATGGCAGTGCTGGAGGCAGATCTTGGAGAGCATCACATCAGAGCAGGTTTATCAAGTATTTGTTCTTGCGATCAGATATATTGAATTCCATCTAAATATAATCTCCTTACAGTGTATTTTTAATCATCATCTCACACATCTACCTGCTTGTCCTGTGTCACCTGCTGTAAAATAGTACTGCCTTCCTTCCCTTCGTTCTGGAGCTGTAAGCCATACAGAACCATGGAAAAAAACCCTCTAATATCATCCAGTCCAAATGTCAACCCAGCACCACCACAGCCATTACACCATGTCCCCAAGTGCCATGGCCACACGTTTCTTGAACACCTCCGGGGATGGTGACTCCACCACCTCCCTGGGTAGCCTGTTCCAATGCCTGCCCATTCCTGCAGGAAAGATATTTCCCTTAACACCCAACATAACCCTCCCCTGGCACAATTTCTGCAGCACATTACCAGCATACCTTGAAGCATTCTTCAATCCAAACCTGCAGAACTGAAAGTGCAAAAATTCAATTCCCCAACTCCACTACACTTAAAAAAGAATCCTGGCTTCTCTTTTAATAACAACTGTGCAAATAATCATGACTTTGAACCGAAAGGATGAAGGAAACAAGTCAAAACCTGGGAATCAGTGATGATCATTTTCTACTTTATCAATTTTAATACTTACAGAATATTTCTATGATGGTTTTCAGAATATTTCTATGATGGTTTTCAAATATTTCATATTGCCTGCGCTGGTACAGATTAACCAGACAGGAAATGTTCAACCCACAGAAGCCAACAGCAAAAAGCCTTTTTCTTGTTGAGAGTTTTTCTTTATTAATTAGGTCTCTTGATCCTGCCACTGTTAATTGTTAACAGCAAAGGGATCTAGAGACTTGGGACTCTGTCTGATCTGAGTTACAGCTATGAAATGTGCTCTGAATATTTCACTACAAGACTTAATTTTGTACCAAGAGACAACTTGAAACAGCTATTGTGGGGTTGTTTTTTTTTCTTACTTATACTTCCCACTGAATGTTTAATGCTTCTCTCACTCCTTTATCCAAAAATGCCTCAAATTCACCCCAACTTGGTTTTGATACTTTTCCTGGTTTAGAAAATTCAGAATGGACTAGGTATTTCTGTGGCCCATTTCCATAAAGTGCAGTGATTAGATGACTGTCAAAGCTGTTTAAAATATTCAATATTACAATAGCTGATGGGATTTTGTTTCCCTACTATATCCCTTGCACAATTCATTACATATTTTTCTGGCTTACTGATTTTATTTTCCAAGTGCTTGTCTGGCAGCATATTTTTTAACAAGCAGTTTTGTTGATATGGAATTTCATGGGCTGATTACAGAGTTAGCCTTAATTAAGGTCAACAAGTGAAAGCTAGCTTTCCATGGCCCTCAACAGAAGCTGCAATTTTTGTTTTCCTCATACAGATCTGAGAATTATTTTGGTGTGCTTTAGGTATGTGCTTCGAGGGAGAGAAAAAAAATATGATCTGTGTATATGCAGCAGTCAGTTTTTCATAAACACACTAAATACCTGTCAATAGAAAGTCACATATAGAATCACAGTCAGAGAATCATAGAAATGTTTTGGTTGGGAGAGACCTCTAAGATCTTTGAGTCCAACCATCAACCCAACACCACCACGGCCACTAAGCCATGTCCCCCGGTGCCATGGCCACACATTTCTTGATCACCTCCAGGGATGGTGATTCTACCACTACCCAGGGCAGCCTGTTCCAATGCCTGGCCACTCTTGGCAGCAATGCAATTTTTCCTGATATCCTACCTAAGCCTCCCCTGACACAAGTTCAGGCCATTTCCTCTTATTCTCTCTGTATGGATCAATGCAGTGCCATGCAGGAGTCACTCCATAACCAAGGAAACTGGAAACAATGGTGGCTGATTTAATTCATCCCCTGCTTATTGAAGGACCTGATGCAAAAAGAGGATTGGAGATCCCCTATGGTTTATCCTTGCCCATATTTGTCCCTCCATCAGGCATCTCTCCATTTCGTGGAGAGCTTTCTATTCAGTTCTGTGAAACGCAGAATGCGCTCTGGGTTGTGCTGCCTCTCTAACACTGCCTGGGAAACAGAAGCTGGACTGAAGTGCACCAGCATGGGACAAGCTGTCTTAAGGCTTAACAGTCAGGCACAGGCAGAGTCTCCTTCCTGAGGATCAGAGAATGACAAAAATAAAGAGAACAGAGGGTGGGAGGGGAAGAAAAACGAACATCCTATTAGCTGATACTAGGGAGAAGAGACCACAGGCTGAAAATAAGGTCCTATCTATCAAGAGGCAGAGGATGTGGAGTTACAAATGAGTTTTTCAAATTTTGGAATTGGTTCCTATTAATTGAAAAGGATTTTTGATTACCTTGTTACTTGTTAACTTGTTAATTATGTTTCTGTTTTCCCAATTCAGTCACCACAGCCATCCCCTTCCTTTGAAAGATAAAAGTTGGGGGTTTCTTTTATTGTTTTTTTTCTCCCCCTATAAATTTGTTTGCCTCAGGTTCGAAACCTGATAGAAAACATCAAATATTCCAGCACTTGACAATAAAATCAGAAGTGGCAGTTTGGAATATTTATTCTAAAATAATCAAAAGAATTCTTTGATGCACACATCAATAATTATTTAGTACATTTCCCTCTTCTAAATAGGTTTCTTTGCCTTACAGATGCAATGGGGGGGAAAAAAAACCCCACAACTCTTAAAAGATATTTCCAATGAATAATTCAAACAATGACTGACAATATAATTGTTTATCTTTTTTTCATGTTGGCACATCCACTTTATTCCTCCAATTTCTAAACCAAGTTATCACTCTCTGTGATATTTATAAAAGTTGCATAAATAAAAGAAACTTTGTAAAGATGTCTTGTCATTGTGTTTTTTTTTTTCTTTCTCACACTATATTTGCTAATCTGTTCTCATTATTTTAGTTCTTTAGTTGACAGCTGCTGGTACCACTCATATACCACTTTTGATGGGATTTTAGCTATAGTAGGAAAAGACATAAGCACTGGCAATTAAATTGCCTTATCAATTTCCTGCAGCTTATTAAGTTGTTTTATTGTAAAGGAAGATTAGTGTCTTCAGTAGAAACAGGAAAATACCTAAGTAGGAGTCCCTGGATTAAAGTTGTGATATCTTGTACAAACCCACCTTCTGAATGAATTCTTAAAGAGCTGAAGTGGGAATGTAAGGACATTGAATAAAACCACAAGCTGAACACACAGAAATGAAAATGCTAACATGGAACTGGAAAACCTTTCACAAATGTGGGAAAATCTCTGAGGGAACGAACAAGGTAGCCTCTGAAGCAAAAAAGCCCTTATTAAAAAAAAATAATAAAATATTAATAAGCAGGACAGCAATAAAGCTACAAAGAGAGATTTAGAACTCACTAAATAAAATAAAATGGAATAAAAATCTACTTGGGGAAACCCAAAAAGATATAGGCAGATACAAGAGCAAAAAAAAAACCAACTCAAGAGTAGCAGAGGAACAGCTAGAAAGAAATGGAGAACAAGACAGAATTATGGCTTACAGAACAGAAAGGACTCTGAAGTTATGAGCTTGGCACTGCCAGTAGAAGCAACAGCTCATATGAAAAAAAAAAAGGAAATATGGACAGAGGTGCTTTTGTGTCAGCAAAAGCAGCCTCTCCTTTTATCCTTCCTTTCCTGCATTGTATTGATGGCTATGGACCAAACACCATTCAGGCTAAAAGGCAATTCCCAAGTTGTGATGCAGCACACAGCTCCCATACTGTGCTTCTCACACAGACCCCGTGACCAGGACCACTCCTGACTTTCTATCTTCCACTACATTTTGAATATATCAAAACTCAGGCTTCCCACACCTGTCCTGCAGTGCAGCACCAGACACAACAGGCCCAAGAAAGAGCACCCAGCATGAGAAGGACAAGGAACAGTTGGAGCACATTCAGAGGAGGTCATGAAGGTGATGAGGCCTTGAGCAACCTGGGCTGGTGGGAGGTGTCCCTGCCCATGGCAGGGGGGATGCAACTAGATGACATTTAAGGTCCCTTCCAAGGTAAACCATTCTTGGATTCTATGATTTGAGAAATACACAGGCTAGGTTAGCCAGGGGGTGTGTGAAGCAGTACAGACCATTCAACACCAAGATGTGAAGCTACCAAGGCAAGTTATTCAGGACCACTGAGATCACTAAGTGGGAACTCGAATTAGATCAATACCTATGTCTACGGAGAGATGCTTTTGACAACAGAGCTTTTAACTCAATTGTCACAACACTGTCACTTGGCTGAAAAATAAAAATACAGGTATTTCTGAGGGTATTTTTTTACAAAAGCAAAAGCCTCAGCTTGGAAAAGCAGAGTCTAAGAAATGCTCTAACTCGTTAACTATCGGGAGACAAAGCCATACGTTATGGCTGTGAATGAATAGGTGAGCTTCATCACATCAATTATGATTAAAGCAAGATGAAATTCAAAGGGGGAAGAAAAAATCCACAAAAAAAAAACCAACAAAAACCAACCCACTACCAAAAAAAATTATCCTGGGATCAATGCCACCTTCCAAGTTGTCAGCCAGACAGTTATGTTTAAAAATATTTTGTTCAGAATTCAGACATCTGCTTTACTGTGTGTTTGTTTTGCAGGTTTTGTGGTAGAAGGACTGGCAAGGGATGAGGTCTGCTGTTTAAAATTCTGGGCTGCCTCAGCTTTCTTGAGTTTCAGCTTATTAACTCATTTAATTGATTGAGAATGATATTTTAAATCATTCAAAGGTCTGATTGCATTTCCAAGAAAACGATAAAAAATGAAGTCCAATGCAACCTGTGTGAATTTGTGTGAATAAGAGGGACATGGAGCTGCTGGAGCTGGGCCAAAAGAGGCCACAAAGATAATCAGAAGGGTGGAGCAACTCCCCTGTGGGGACAGGCTGAAGGAGATGGGGTCATCAGCCTGGAGAAGAAAAGGCTTCAAGGAGACCTTAGAGCAGCCTTCAAGTACGTGAAGGGGACCTATAAGAAAACTGAGAAGGGACTTTTGACAAGGGCTTGTAGTGATAGGATAAGATGGAATGGATGGAAGCTTGAGGAGGGGAGATTTAGACTGGAGATTAGGAAGACATTCTTTATAATGAGGGTGGGGAGAAACTGGAACAGGTTGCTCAGGAAGGTTGTGGATGCCCCCTTCCCGAAAGTGTTCAAGCTGAGGTTGGATGAGGCCTTGAGCAGCCTGGGCTGGGGAAGGTGTCCCTGCCCATGGCAGGGGGGTTGGAACTGGATGACCTTGAAGGTCCCTTCCAAGCCAAACCATTCTATGATTCTGTGAAAGGAACAGTCACTCTACTCTACTTCTTTGTTTACTGTAGATTTGTGCTTAACACAAATTACTGCTTATAAGGAAAAAAAAATACATAGACAATGTTGTTAATTCAGTTAAGGAGCTGAAAATATGCAACAAGGCAAGGCAAAACAACATCCACAAAATATGTAACATTCCTTTTTCCTTGTAGTAGCACTCCAAGGGGAAAGGACACATGGGCAAAGGGTGGCTATCATTTCTAGTACCATTGGCCTCTGGGGAAAAGCCTTTTAGATTGTCTTGAGTTCTGAGAAAGAAGGAAGTTCAAAGAGCAGGAGGTTGCTTAAATTGATCTCTAACTACCAACACAGGAAAGAAGGAATGTACTGGAGAAAGGGAGAAGTCAAAACAAATCAGAGGGATTTCTGTGTTGGTAGCAAACTAAGCTGCCATAAAACCTTGCCTAGTAAAGGTATTAATGTAAGTGCATAGTGCTCTGTTGGGGAGGAATGTGTTCCTCTTACCAGATAAGAACTTCACAACATTTATGTGTTACGCTGCTCTCATAAATGATGCTTTGTAGCATTGATTCTGCCAACATTGCCTCTAATCCTGACATTTCCTGGCATTTTCCATTTTGTAAAATAAAGAGAGTTTAAAATATTTAGCTTTGACCTTGACATAATGAACTGATGGATCAGAGCAAGGAAATGGCGAAGTATGATCATATTTGTTCCAATCTTTCCCTCTGGTTCTATCGAAACTGTAGATTAAATTATACATTTTATCAGAGGTGCTAGGAAAACAGATATTCTTTCTTACAGTGGGGGCAAAAAATCCCACATACAAATGTTTCTTCTTAGACTGGGACAGAAGCCCAAATACAAAATAATTCAGGAAGGGTTTCCAGAAGAAAAATGCATTCAGGGACAAACAAGTGAGTGCCTTTGTTTTCTTTTCTTTTCTTTTCTTTTTTCCCTCAGCTTGCCCAATTTAGCTGCCTCCCTACAACACAAATGAATATCCAATTTGAGATCCAGAGAGTTTCCTTTGGTGCTATGAATAAAGTAAGCTGTTATGCTGTCTCCTGGATAAGCAAGAGCTTGGTATGCTTAATAGTTACAACTTGTTTCCTACTACTGTTCAGACAAGCCTCATATTAGCTTTGATGGGTTAGAGCAAGTCTTGCACTGCCAGCAATCAGTGTGATCCAGGGCAAGTCACTTATGCAGATAACACTTTTCACCAAAATGAAAGAATAATCCTGTTAGGAAGAAGTTGGAATAAAATGTTGAGATATTAAAAGGCATATAGCACTAAGAATTGTCTGACCTGGGTGAGGCAAAGCAGTTTCTCTGCTCTCTTTTAATCCTCCTCTTACTAGTTAAAAGCACATCATAAAAAGAGCAGTGACACATAAAAACTTTAAATGAAATCATAAACCACACAGATGTGACACACTCTTGTTTCTGCCTTCTATCAGGTAAAACAAATGTCACTGCTTGGATTGTGAGACCTGAGATCAACTTGGCTGACAGCATTACTTTATGTAATAGAACCACTTGGTTGTGTTATGTCTGTTTCTTCTTTGGACATAGCCTACATAAAGCTTTGTTATCAGCCATGCTTCATCAGAGTCACTTTCAATAGTGAAAGGTGTAAGAAATGAGAGCGTGAAACAAGTGTCTCAATTTGCTTCTAATACTGTGTTGTCATCATATTGCTACACACTCTCCTCCTCAGAGAATCACAGAATGGTTTAGGTTGCCAGAGACCTTCAAAATCACCTAGATACAACTCCCCTGCAGGGACACCTACCACTAGCCCAGGTTGCTCAAAGCCTCATCCAACCTGGCCCTGAACACCTCCAGGGAAGGGGCATCCACAGCCTCCCTGGGCAACCTGTTCCAGTGTCTCCCCATGCTCACTGTCAAGAATTACTTCCTAATCTCCAGTCTAAATTTCCTCTCTTTCAGCTCAAAGCCATTCCCTCTCACCCTATCACTATAAGCCCTTGTAAACTGTCCTTCCCCAGATTTCTTGTAGGTCCCCTTCAGGTACTGGAAGGCTGCTTTAAGGTCTCCCCATACCTAGCTTAGGGCAGCTATCCTCTCTCAGTCCGTGTCACCTGCTCCCTCTAGCAAGGTGAAAGGAGTGTCCTTCACTTCAGCATGAGCCTCAGCACACAGAGATGAAGATCAGCAAAGAGTCTGAACAGACAAAAGTCGCACCAGCAATATACACAACCCCTTCCCTGAGATGCATTCCACAAAACTGACCATAGCCTTCTGACAAATAATCAAGGCTGAGGTTATCTAAAGTTCCTTCCATGAAGAAATCTATAGAACTGAAAAACTGAAACAAGGCAATGATCTTAGAGCCATTTGTCCACTCTCCCACCTTCTCAGACAAGCCCAAGGACAAGGCTGCAAAAGCCTGACAGGGCAGGTTTCAATGTTGCTTATCTTCAGCAAGATCCATATTGGCAGTTTTAACTTAAATCTACTGCTTTGTCTTCCAAAGAGGGACAAGTGCTTTACATAAATCTTCTCCTGGTGCACTCTGTGTTAGCACTTCATTTTCTCCAAACTGAGTAAAGCATCCATCCTGATTTAACAGACATCTGGGAGAGACAGGGGTAACAACATTGGTCATGAAATCTTCAGGGCTGCTCCAGACTACCTTGGAGCAAATGTCTTGGGTCAGGAGTTTAAAATACTTTGAGAACAAAGATTTTCCATGCTGTATTGCAGCCTCTTTGGGGCTTAGGCAAATCTTATTGGAGCCAAAGAAAATGACCCAGGCTGGACCCTTTGCCTGTCAGAGGTGGCTGCTTTCCCACATTTTACAAGCCTCACATTTTTTTCTGGTTGCTAGATGGCAAACAGTGAGTGAAACTGGAGGAGGAGTATGCAAAACAGAAACATACTTTTCAACCAGCTTGAATGGGGAAAAGAGTTGTTTAGAGTCCTCATTTGCCTCCATTTGCAAAAAGAGTACCCAGTGCAACAAAAATTCCTGGGAACCATGACTCTTAAAAATATATAGTCCAAGGAAAACTCAATACCTCACAGAGGAAAAGATGAAGATGAGGAAGACAACCACACTGCGTAGTAAACAGCCCTAGAAGCTGTTGCTTATTTTTATTTTCCCTCTCAAATGGCAACTGTCTTGTAAACTCTTTGGTAGAAAGATCAGAGCTAGACACTAAAGTGCTAGTCAGAAATGGCAGGCACTGCAGAAATCAGAATTTTAATTTGAGTTTTGATCAGAATGAAGCCTTAACATAGCTCTCAAGCTACTTAAACATGGGGGGAATTAGCTGAATGAATGAAAGAAAATAACACAGCTGGTGACTATTTAAAAAGGAAGAGGGAGAGAGAGCTTTTGTCAGCTCAAGCAGGCATGTTCAGAAATAAGTTCTTAGAAACTATGTAAAAATCAGATGTTGTACAAATAGACAACTGCATAGATATTTATCTTTCCAGATCCAGACTCTGACAATAATTAATCAAAATGAAAGTTTCTCCAAGAAAAATCCAAAATACTTAACTCTGAAAGAGCCCACAAAATGTCTGGATCTATTAATTTATATTATTTATAGTCATAGTATCTATATTGATTTATATTGATACACCTACATTTGAAAGCAATTTACTGAAAAGTTACTTATCATCGAATTCTAGAATGGCTTAGGTTGGAAGAGATCTTAGAGATAATCTACTGCAAACTCTCTGCCATGGGCAGGGACACCTCTCAACTAGACTTGGCTGGTCAAGATTCATCCAACATGGCCTGGAACACTTCCAAGGAGGAAGCATCCAAAACTTCCCTGGGAAACCTGTCCTAGAGTCTCACCACCCTTGCACTGAAGAACTTCTTCTTAAGATCCAGTCTAAACCTACTCTCCCTCAGCTTCATACCATTCCCCCTTGGCCTGTCTCTAGATACCCTGATAAAAAGTCCCTCTGCAGCCTTCCTGTATGATACCTTCAGGTAGTGGAAGGTAACTCTAAGGTTCCCTTAGCGTCCTCTCTTCTCCAGGCTGAATAACCACAGTTCCCTCAGCCTATCCTCATAGCAGAGGTGCTCCAGCCCTTGGATCATCTTTGTGGCACTCTTCTGGACTTGCTTCAACAGCTCTGGGTCCATTATGATGGGGACATCAGAACTGGAGGCAGTTTTACAAGCTGTACATTCTGTATCTTCACCAAATGATTCCATAGCATCTGGGAGGCCTAATTTTGGCAAAGAAATTTTCCAGCTAAAACAAATATCCTACTTTTTTTACAGTTTTTGGGCTCTAGCAACATAATAGCTGCTCAGAGAGTCTACACAGACTGCTCCACCCTCATGCTGGGCTGGCTGGCAGCAGCTGTCCAACATATGGCTCTAAATTCTTAAGTGGTTTCTTTTGCCATCAGAACATCACAAAATGTAAAGTTTTCCCTCTGCAGGCAAAAGACTGAAGTGGGTCAGGATCAGCACATTAACCTGAGCTCCTCGGCATCCTGCACACTTACAGTTCTAGCTCCCTGCAGAATGTTTCCCTTTCTGTGCAGCATCCTAGCATTGTTCAGCAGAATTCTCCTGGCAGAAATGACACCTCTCCTTTTGTAAAAAGAGAGAGAAAACCAGAAAGGAGGCATCATAAACTCAGGAGCTGTGCAGATGAAAAGCTCCAAGCCATTCAGGCACTGATAAAGCTGAAAGGCCAGCTGATAGCTCTGCATCAGTCCCTACAACCCTGCTAGCTGTCCTCCCCCCAACCACTGCCAAGAGTCTGGGTAAGGCAGCACCTTTTGTTCTAATCATACCCAGAACACAGCTCTGCTTCACACTTTCATGTCCTGTATAGGCCTGCTTATTCTGATGGCAGAGTCTCTTCTGCAAGCCAAATCGTTCCTTTTTACTTTTTACAGTTAACCCTTCAGGGCTTCTCTTGGGACTTTCTGATTAAAAGAAGTTCTTTTTTTAGCTTGATAGGCTTGTAAAAGTGTTTTCACTTACCTAATTTTTCCGTTTACTGCTTGCAGGTTAGCACAACCCCACAAAATCCTTCAGTGGTAACTTGAAGTTGAGCAACAAAGCAGAGACTGCTGAAGTCTTTGTTGATGCCCCAAGACTGAGGTATAACCATTCCGTTTCCTGGCATAGGATCTTGCAGGTCCATTGTGCTAAGGACTGCGCCTTCCTTTACTGTGGTTGGAAGCCACATGAACTCATTGAGAGAGGTGATTCTGCCCCTCTGTTCTGCTCTGATCAGACCTCACGTGGAGTATTGTGTCCAGTTACAGGACCCCCAATACAAGAAGGACATGGACCAACTGGAGTGGGTCCAGAGGAGGCCACAATGACAGAGGGCTGGAGCACCTCTCCTACAAAGATAGACTAAAAGAATTGGGGCTGGTCAGACTGAAGAAGAGAAGGCTCCAGGGAGACCTCAGAATTCAATATCTGAAGGGGACCTACAGGAAGGCTGGGGAGGGACTGATCAGAAGGGCCTGTGGTGACAGGATGAGGGGCAATGGTTTGAAATTGCAGTAGGTCAGACTTAGGTTGGACATAAGGAAGAGGTTCTTTACAGTGAAGGTGGTGAAATACTAGAACAGGTTGCCCAGGGATGTGGTTGAGGTCCCATTCCTAGAGACATTCAAGATCAGACTTGATGTGTCCCTGGGCAGCCTGATCTAGTTGGAAGTGTCCCTGGTAAATGCAGGAGGGTTGGACAAGATGACCTTTGAGCTCTGTGAATCTTGAAGATGCTAACTTGTCTCGTCTTTAAGACAGCAGAGAAGCAGTACTTGGGAACCACCAAAACTAAACAGGAGCTCCACCCAGTCTTCTATTCACCTTCCACAACTATTCAATGCACTTCACTTCTGCTAAAAGCTGTGTACATTTTGAATTCCACCCTGAATGTATTTCTCCTTGCCAGTGTTTTTTAACCAGATTCAAGGAGCAGAACATTCCAAGGTACCACAGGTCCTTGCTTTAGACTCTCATTCCTACAGTCTAATCATTTCCAGTACCACTTAATAGGCTGCAAAAACTTGATAAGACAATGCAATTGCCAGCTTTCATGTGTACTCTGAAAATAGCTACTCTCCTCTTAGAGGTTGTGCAGGATATAAGTGTTAGCAGAAACAACTAAAGAAGTGAAACAATAGAAGCAGATGAGAGAATTACAGCATGAAAACAAACAAACAAACAACAAACCCTACACAAAATTCCAAATAAAATATCCTTATTCCTTGTCCTGCATAAACAATCATTTCAGATACTGGAAGGAATAGCTCAAAACCATAAAATTTCATTCACTATGAATAATGAAGACAATATTTGCCAGTGCCACAGGAAAAAAGAGATATAAAGAGGATTTTATCAGTTAGAGTAATTGAAGCTTCTGAAATGAATGAACTTTGTCTTAAACATTTCAGGTATTCAAGCCAGTGGAAAAAAAACCTCAGTCATTTACTTATTCCAAATAAAGGTGTTCAACACATCCCCAGTTAGCGGGCCCCAGCCTTCCCCTTTCTTACCCAAGCTAAAATAAGTCAGCTCCTTTAAATAACAATACACCAGTGAAAACACAAACAGGATCACAGAACAGTGGCTTGCCTCTAACCTTGACTACTCTGAATATATTTTCTCCTACACAGATATCTCTTGATTGCATTTCAAAGTATGCTTTGGAGCAATGTGGTCAGGAAATAATCACAGAATGGGTCAGGTTAGAAAGGACCTCTGAGATCATCTACTCCAACCTCCCTACCATAGGTAGGGACACCTCTCAACTAGGCTCAGCTGCTCAAGGCCATATCTAACCTGGCCTTAAACACCCCCAGGGAAGAAGCATCCACAACCTCCCTGGGCAACCTATTCCAGAATCTCATCTCCCTCAGACTGAAGAACTTCTTCCTGAGATCCAGTCTAAACCTGCTCTCCCTCAGCTTCAAACCATTGCCCCTTGCCTTATTGCTAGACACCCTTATGAAAAGTGCCTCTGAAGCCTTCCTGTAGGATCCCTTCATGTAGTGGAAGGGAGTTCTAAGGTCCCCCTGGAGTCTTCTCGTCTCTAGGCTGAACACCCCCAGCTCCTTCAGCCTATTATGCATCACATTAAAAAGACACTAAGGTGGTGGGGGTTTTCCCTTTTCTTTTTTTTTTGTCCTGGGCAACAGAGGATAAAATAAAAGGATTTGTAGCAAAGTGGTTTGGAAGACACTAAATTAATCTTGCACTCCAATCAAGCTGCAAGTGAAAAGATACTTGACTCAATCTGTCAGCAAAGTCAGACAGGTATCTGATCAGCTCAGTGGAAATCCTTTTATAAACTCATGCTATGATGAATACTGCAACCTTACTTGAAGCAATGGCATGCCTCATATTCACATGCATGGTAATGAGATGGAATCTGAAGCCTGAACACCTCATCAAGGCATTTCTTCCTTTTACAAATGGAATTGCTGTGCTAAGTGTTTAAGCAAACAGCACTCTTCCATCAGAGGGTGAGACCACTAAAATAATGGTCTCGAGGACTCCCTGTGACAGAAAGTTTTTAGATTACCTAGTTAGGCAAATTCTGAGCATCTGCTCAATACAATAAATCTGAACAAGAAGAAAAATTATCAAACCAGGAGATTTCTGGCCAGCATTCTAGCAGATTTCCTGAAACACATATCTATGCTGTAGGAATCATCAACAAAAAATATCATGCATGTTAAGAGCAGCAAAGACAAAGCAAATGGAACTGCTTTATATTTCTCTCTGTTCTCACCTGAAAGTCCAGGTCAATGTTAATTTTTTCTAGTATGTTTGATAATCAGATCATTCATTGCCTTATGATTTCAACAGCTACACTACAGACAGCAACAGGATGACCAGATAGATTAAGGGTGTTAAGATCACATCCAGAGGTTGTAAAACAGCTGTTTTTTTAAAACATTGAGCTGTAGGTGAAACACAACACTGCAGTCCAAGCTAGGGCTCAGCTCTATCCAGGTTAGGTCTTACTATCAAGTTCAGATACTGCTGAAATCCATCACAAAGCATGAGAAGCAGCAGGCTACTCACACGTCTCAATCAGATGCCAAATGGGGTTCTCAGGCCATGCTTTGCTCAGGGGTCCTGAATCCCAAAGCTGCCTCGGGTCAGTCCCTCCTATAGTTGCAGTACATGCAGTGTGAAAACAGGGAGCGTCATCCTTTTTCTCCTTGAACAATGCCATTTCTCCTTTGCAGGAGGGGATGCAGCCCTGGGCAGCCTGATCTACTTGGAGGTGTCCCTGCTGACTGCAGTTGGACAAGATGACCTTTGAGGGTCCCTTCCAACCCGATGCAATCTGTGAGAGCTGTCCCTGACCCACTATGGAAGGCTGTGGGAGCTCCCCTATACTACACCATATTAAATAAATGTGCTAAAATGGACAACCTCCGTGGGAGTCAAACCCGACAGAGAGCTTCGGCACTTCGGTGGGAAATGCTCCCTGACTGCAGAGCAAGGTTTTGCCTTAGTTCTGTTGAACAATAAGGTGAAAGGCCTGACAGGAATAATGTTTGGTCAGATGAAGTCAATCCCTTGGCTTAGTTTATATTGGAAATTGTGTGAGGAGGGAAATATCATCTTCATTCAGCATTAGGAGGTCCTGGAAGCTCAGTGAGATGCACAAGAGCGCAAGTAGCTGCTGTGCTTTTCCTGAAAACTTGTCATTTGCCACATGGAAAAAGGAGACAGACAGAGGGAGGGGAGGTGTTGAGTCCTAGCGTGGGTAGTTGTGTTGCTGACATTTAGCAATAGCAGGCTGACTTTCAGTGCTGAAAGTGAGCCAGAAAGGCTCAGAACAAAGTTTCCAGTATCAGAGAAATACTGCAGAGAGAGAAACCAGATATTAAGCAGAGTAACACAGCAATTGCTATGCTGCTATAGAGATTGGAACAAGGTAACTGTGGGAACTTCATTCATTTCTGAGGGATGGTTGAAAATCAAGGCCATGGCCTTGCCATGATAATTTTCTCTCCTGTGTGCAGACTTCAGCTATGTGCAGGCTGGTTTTGTTCATGGTGGACACTGCTCTTGATACGTGAGCAAAGGTTTCTGAAAACCATCATTTAGGTCCTGAACAGGCAAACCTAACAAAATCTGAGCTTTTGAAAGCCATATCTTCCTGCACTATAAGGATGTTGCTAGATGAAAACTGGTGAGGAAAGGGGACATTGTTTTCAGAGTTGGGGCTATTCAGTCTGGAGAAGAGAAGGCTCTGAGCAGACCTTATTGTGGCCTTCTGAAGGGGGCCTGCAAGAAAGTTGGGGAGGGACTTTTGAGGATGACAGGGAGTGACAGAACTAGGAGGAATGGAAAAAAAAACCCTAGAAATGGCTAGATTCAGATTGGATGTTAGGGAGAAATTCCTCACTGTGAGGGTGGAGAGGCACTGGAACAGGTTGCCCAGGGAGGTGGTGGAAGCCTCATCCCTGGAGGTTTTTAAGGCCAGGCTGGATGTGGCTCTGAGCAACCTGATCTAGTGTGAGGTGTCCCTGCCCATGGCAGGGGGGTTGGAACCGGATAATCTCTGAAGTCCCTTCCAACCCTAACCATTCTGTGACTGTAGACATTACAACAGATATATGGGGTAAGTAAAATAAAAAGAAACAGAAATTAATCTTTGGGTAATTTAAAGAACAGCACAAAAGGGCTTTCACAAGATACAGTTCTACTGCCTGTGGTCTGCAGCTTCCTTCCTCAAATAAATGTTGGGTTCTTTCATGTTGAATAGTGGCCACTGTCACAAGAACTCTGCATTAATATTCTCAACATAAAGGCACAACCATTCCAAAGGAGAGCTTGCAGCAGAAGGGATTGGACGTGGCACTTGAAGCCATGGTTTAGTTGTCGTGAGGTGTTAGGTATTAGGTAATGGGTTGGACTTGATGATCTCTGAGGTCTTTTCCAGCCTTATTGATTCTATGATTCTAAGCCTCCTCAGCAAAAGAGAATATCATTATAAGCCCCAGTAAGAAAGAAGTAGATACAAGGATGTTGAAGAAAGAATAGAAAACTGCTGCAAGAAGATAAATTATTTACACAAAATTCCATCTAGGAGCACACACAAAAAATGCCTTTTTTTTTCCAAGCCACATTCCTTAAGCCATTGATTTCTGCAAAGAAACAAAGAGGTGCTGAAAGAGAAATGGGAGTCTAAAAACTACACAGGGAGCACTTAGCAAAATAAGGGAAGAGTAAGCAGCACACAAAAGATGTTAAAATCAACAGCCTCATCTAAGCCATATTTATTGGCATTAGTTTTTTCTCTTTACAAAAACGTACAATTGCTCTTTTAGCACAAGCACTTCAAGTTAATCCAAGCTGTATCTTGGGAGTTTCTTGTCTATGTGCCAACTTTCATATGAGGGAGACATGGTTATTAGGCTTCTCAATAAAATATGCAAAACTCAAAAGATGGTCGAGATCATTTGTGCATTTTAATTGAATGACTACTGGAAAAGGGAAGGGGGGGAAAAAAAAAGGTATTTTTATCACATCACATCTTAATAGAGCCTCTGGATTAAATACTAATTAATTTGCCACCAAAGTTTGCTGTTAATCAGTTGCATGTCAGCATACATTCTGAGTGACATTTAAATTATAAAGCATAGTGGGATTATCTCCAGTTTTGCAAATTACCTCTTTATAGAAGTCAGAGTAAACATTATGCACTCACTAGAGGTATAATTACTTCCCTGTATGGTCCTCGGGATTATAGGTTGTCTTCCCCTATAGATGTAACACTTGGATCACCTTAGAAAAGAGGAGTTGCAAGTTTTAAGTACCACTTTTGACCAACCTCATTAACAAATGTCTCATTAGGTTTATGGGCAATTGACAGTGTTTGTTGACTAACAGTAGGGACTAAACTGAGCTTCCTGCAGAGCACTGAAAATGCTGATGACCACCAGCATTGCCTCCTCCCTAGAAGTGTTCAAGGCCAGGTTGGATGAAGCCTTGAGCAACCTGGGCAGTGGGAGGTGTCCCTGCCCATGGCATGGGGTTGGAACTGGATGATCTTGAAGGGCCCTTCCAACCAAACTTTTCTGTGATTCTGTGGTTAGCACATTGCCAGTGACTCAAGCTCTCAGAAATAGTCTAGAAACTACAGGAAATGACAGTTGGGAGCTGTGTGAGTAGAACCTCACTTTCCATCTTACCTCTGTATGAAAAAATGTCCATCAACTACAGAGAACAACTGAATAAAGATCTATGGAAACAGAAGGGCTAATGGGAGGGTGAAGCAATCAGAAGAAATAATTGCTGTAGTATCTGTAAGAGTATCACAAAGAGTTACCGTGGTCTTATATTACAAAAAATATATACAAGCAATATAAAATCAGTTCAGTAAATAAGCAGACCATTTTCTTGAAAGAATAATCATTTGGAAAAAGAAGAAGGGAATCAATGTGAAGCCTTCCTCCTGTTTGAACAGTCCATGGGTATCTTATAAAAATGATAATTGAAGTGTCAGCTGCTTTATGCAATGTAAACTAAGGAAGGAGGCTGTAGAAGGGGATTGAATCGTCACACTGATTAAAAAGTCATTCATGGAGCCTCGGTGTGTATCATATATATCAGTGTGTATGACAAACAGCCATTAAAGCACAATTTCAGCAGCAGAGATAAAGAAGGTCTTCACTACTAAATTTGTCACAGCACAGAAGAAATTATGATTTAATTTCTACTGAGATGGACAGATTCCAGTGTCCTCAAATTCACTTAAAACCTGAAGCAAATCTGTGGAAAAATCTTGAGAGCAGTCTCTCAAACCTTTGGTGAAGAAAAAAACAGTGACAGAAAAAATTATTAGTGCTAAATTAAAATTTTGATCTCACAGTCACACTTTCCAATGATCTTAAAGTTGGCCACTAATCTCAAACCAAGAGCTGGCTGTAGATATAGATTTAGGGATTTGTCCAGCACAATCACAGAGGAAAGAAAAACATCTTGGGAAGACAAAAAACCCCAAACCTCCTGAGCATCCACATATGTAACACACACTTCTCACTTCGCATTACAACTGTTAATGTGTGAAACGGCACCCAGATGGAGCAAAAATATCAAGTATGGAGGAAAGCATGCTGCATGCAGTGCCTTCTCCCTGTCCTTACCTAATTCACGTCATCCCTACACAACCCACAGAGACCCAACCACTTGGAATCTGTGCAGAGGGTTCTTGCGCAGCAGCATCACCTTACTCCTTCTCTTTCAGCTCCACCATCAAGGCTCAGCAGAAAGAAGCAATTGTCTTTATGCTTAGGTGAGAGAGTGAGATAGTTACCAAGGAAACAGGCTTAGTTTGACAGAGATTTGGAAACCCAAACCAGCTGGAGATGGGAAATCGGAGTATCCTCCCCCAGAAAACATTTGAAACTAGATACAATCTGGCAGCAATTAAAACCTGGTTAACTCTTACCTTTCATCCCTTTCTGAACCCACCTTTTAACTTCTTCATAATTCTCCTCTTTGGCTGAATGGAATCTAAGAGAACAGTAATGACCACTCCTGAGAGCCAACATCTAAGGAGGACACACAGATAGATCTTTCTGTTTAGAGGGATGATTACTCTTCTCTATTTAGGTGAGAAAACTCCAATCTGTGCCCCTAGGTACACACACGGGACTCTCACTTTAAACGAAATTCAATCAACATAACCAAGACCAGAATTTCTCCTAAGGCTGCAACTCAGCTCACAGTTCAGTACAGTACAGACATGCCATTGATTACTTGGAGAGGTGCTATAAAATTGATTAAACACACCAGGATAGATCCTGAGCTGGTGTAAATCAGCAGCAGTCCCATTGATTTACTCCTAGCCAGAGGGAAGCTAATCTAATTTATACAAGCTAAGGATCCGAGGCCACCATATTGGAAGAAGCAGGGAATGGAAAATGATACTGCACAGAGGAGATGTATCAATGGAATGTAAATATAACAACAACACAAGGGTAGGGAGGGACCATTTGAGGTGGTTGGAGAAGAAAAGACCAGGAGTAATGGCTGTGAGCTAGACATGGGAAGACCTGCTGCAGAGCGTAAAGATGCACTTTAAAGGATGGACTTGGAAGAGAATCTTTGCCTCAGAGAAAGAGGAAATGATGAGTACCTCCAGATACTTCCCCTAGCAAGTTACAGTTGAAGCTGAATTTTACCTTAGCTTGAATTATCTCTTTGGAAGTGGTCAAAGCTGTGTTTAATGTGGGATTCCATTACTGCAGCTTCAGCTTTATAGAGAAACAGCGTTTGAAATAAATTTTAAAATTCATTTATGTGGAAGTATACAGCAGAACATTAAGGGTTGGGGGGTTGGGTTGGGTTTTTTCCAGGCCAAGCATCTAAGACTTTTTTTATCATACTGACCTACAAGAAAGGCAATGGAAGTCCTAGAAAAATCGTTGCTGTGAATCAATCATAGAATCATCATAGAATGGTTTGGGTTCGAAAGGACCTTAAAGATCATCTAGTTCCAACCCCTCCTGTCATGGGCAAGGACACCTTCCACTAGAGCACGCTGTTCAAAGGTACCATCCAGCCTGACCTGGAGCACTTCCAGGGAGAGAGCAGCACTTTTTATGTCTTAATAATTTTTTGCCATATTTCAGGAGGAAGAGTTGGTGCAATGAGAGACAAATGGAGCTACAGCTTTGGTGCAGTGGAACCTTCCAGCTGAATTCATGAACAGCCTTTCTAAAATCATCTGGAGTGTCACAACTCTACATTTCAGGTAACAGTAGATGAAATCTAGAAAGGCTTCTAAGCTGAAAGCTTCATGAAAACAAACAGCAAATTGGTATCACAGCAAGCAAATAAAATTATTTTAACAGCTGCAGTTGTCTCTACAAGGATCTCTGGGTAAACCTCCTGGGATTTTGGTAACATATTGTCAAGGCTGTTAGAAATGAAGGCAGCTGTTAGAAACCACAGTTAACTGATGGATGAGCTTCACATAATGCCTCCCAGGAATGCCTAAGCCTCATGAAGAGCAAACTCATCCTCTCATACATCCCTTACCCACCCTCCTCATCTCAGGGAGAAAATGGAACAGCCAGGCAGGCTTCTTGAGCTGTGGGCCAGTATGTCCAAAAGAAGACTTCTCCAAGAGTCACATCACAGCATAACACACTCTCTCTACCATTTACAACTTGCTAATCCTCTCCTCCCTAGTCACCCTGGGTGCAAGATCTAGCAAGCATTGCTTTGGTAAACCTGTGAGTAACTGGAGTGTGCTCTGTGCAGCTGCCCTGTTACAGCAGCAATAAATCTTTCCCTCTGAGAAATAAAGACAACATCAAATCCAAAATTTCTGACCTGGAGGATAGTTTTTGTATCACTGCAAGCTCTGCAAGGGAGTCCAAATTCTAGATTTATCTAATCCCAGTTATCTAAGACAGATAATTTTCCTCTTTAGGAGCATGGTATTTAGAAGGACTATTCATCAGTTTGTTAATTATTATAATTAATAACTATATACATAGCATTTTTCTACTTTTTCTCCCCTAACATTCTGGCAATTCTACAAACTTGGCCCGACGAAACCAAGTATCAGGCAGAACGTGGTTCTTCTGTAACTCTTTCATTAGCCTGTAAGCAAAGGGGATGAAGAAGAGCAGATGTGCTTTCCCAGTGCCCAGCTGAGGGTTAGCTCAGCAGACACCCACTGCTGGTGGCTTCCCAGAATGGGAAGAAGGATCCTACAGAGCAGAGGCCAGAAGTGGTACTGGCACAAACACAGCACAGCCTAAATTATGACTTCCTACTTGACCTTCTTGGGATAGATTATTGATTTCCTGTGACAAGGATTGTGTTTCATCTTTTGTTTGTTCAAATGAGAATGGTGAGACACTGGAACAGGTTGCCCAGGAAGGTGGTAGAAGCCCCATCCCTGGATGTGGCTCAGGGCAAGCTGATCCAGTGTGAGATGTCCCTGCCCATGGCAGGGGGGTTGGAACTTGATGATCCTTGAGGTCCCTTCCAACTAACAATTCTATGACATAACTGCAGGTCACTTCCCTCTGATTAGGGAAGACTAATTAATAAATAGCCAAATTGAGTTCAGTAGTGCATTATAGTCCTGCACAGGATCAGATGCCCTTTGTCCTACTTCTATATTTCCTTTCTCCTTTCTCTGAGTCATATAGGTAGCTAGGATGTTTTGCCACATTTCTACAGAGCTATCTATCCATGAATATTCTTTTATTATTAACAGTTTCTAGGAGCTAATTTGATAAATGCAGAAACCATTTTCACCTTTTTTTTTTTTCCCAAAAGAGTGGGTTTTTTTCTAGTCAGATTTTGCATTTTATTTATAGGCTTTATTAGCAGGAAGAGAATTTTAAGCATGTCAACTGTCAACAACTGGGAAGGAGGGCTGGGAAAATAAAGATACTTTAAAAATAACTCTTTCTGTAGAAGCCTGGCTCCAGCAGGTTGTAATTCAGGAGACTGAAGCCTGATTCCCTGTACAGCCCAGTATGAGAATCATATAGATACAAGACACTTGGCCCTGTTCCTAAATGTCAAAGCAATAGCTGACCTACTCCTAGTGCCGTGTGTGACTTTCTCAGAGGTCATTGTTCCTGGTTGATAATTTGTTCCCCTTGGAAATATTTTTGACAGAATTGAAAATTTGCAAGGAATTCGGTTTCTGATTGACCAAAAAAAGCTTTTTCCTCCTCCTGAAAACCAGTGAGGAGGTCTACAGAAAGTCTTCTACAAGATATCACACAGAATCACAGAATGTTGGAGGTTGGAAGGGACCTCCAAAGACCATTCAATCCAACCTCCCTACCAGATCAGGATCACCTAGGGCAGGTGACACAGGAACACATTCAGGAGGATTTCAAAAGTCTCCAGAGAAGGAGACTCCACGACCTCTCTGGGCAGCCTGCTCCAGGGTTCCAGCACCCTCACAATGAAAAAGCTTTTCCTTCTGTTCCCATGGCACCTCCTCTGCTCCAGCTTGCACCCAGTGCCCCTTGTCCTGTCATTGGACATCCCTGAGCAGAGCCTGGGTCTGTCCTCCTGACACTGCCCTGCACATCTTTATCAACAGCAATGAGGTCACCCCTCAGGCTCCTCTGTTCCAAGCTCAAGAGCCCCAGCTCCTTCAGCCTGTCCTCAGCAAGAAGATGTTCCACTACAATAAGAAGCTTTCAGGGTATGACACAAACTGGGCCTTGCTAAATATCCAGGGTACTGCTTCCATTTTATCCCAAGCTAACGAGTGTTCTGCTCTCATTTAGCCATGTTTTCTGACAAGAGTGTAATTTGAAGCTGGAATCTGAGCTATAATTTGATACAACAACTGTAAATTTTCTTGCTTCTCCCTAAGCCAGGCAGTTAATACCATTTACAGTCATGTCATTGTCTGGCATTGACACGCAGCACTGGAGCTCCACGTCATGCAGCTTGACACAGTTTAAATTAAAATGGAGCAGCCAGTCCTCTCCTTTACCAAGTTCCACTACTGTTAATCAGCCACATATTGTTCCTGAAATTTAATTGTTTTTAAACCTATGATGTTAATTCAGGGATTTCCAGGGGCAGATTGCCAGCTGGCAAGCATTAGATGAGAAGTGACATTGACCTTCAAACGTGTGTCTGCCTCAACCCTCTGGGAGCTCACCTTTCTCAGAAAGGAAAAAAAACAACACCAAAGACAACAAACCAAAAGCAAAAAAAAAATCCACATCTGTATTTGGAACAGCCCAAGGCCTTGGGATTTAGTCTGGTTCAGACACCTTTTTGAAAAGATCAAACAACTTTTATACTTCAAAATGGTTCTGACTCCAGATTACAAAATAAGATGTCTTTGGTTGGCTCCCAAAACTAGGCTAAGATGCTTCAGGCTACCCCTTGTCTCCACAGGCTGTGGTATTGCTTCTTTCCTTGCCACATCTGACGCTAGAGGCTCTCTGCATTAAGAAACAGACCACTGCTCAGCTAACCATGACCAGTATCAGCCACCTCTCATGTAATGACAGATGGTTTTGGAACTGGAAGAGGAATCTCACCTCAAATCAGATGATGATCATTAAAACTTCCAAAAACTCGAAGCTCTGAGGTAAAGCCTTGCCAAGAAGCTATGAAAGCAAATATTTCTTACGTATTTTGGAGGTTTGGAGGTAAGACACAGGATATTTATTACTATTTGATTATAATTTTCTGATAGCAGCTAGATTTGACTAGCATCCAAGCAACAGAAATGTATCTTCCTCAGATCAGGTGAAAGCTACATGGGCTAATTTATCTATGGATACTGAAGTCCATTAAGACCTGAAATTATGTGCTGCTATAGGCAAACTGGAAAGACCTTTACTTACAGAATCACAGAAGCATAGCCTTGTTTTGGTGGAAAAGAGCTCTAGGATCATCAAGTCCAAGTGTCAACCTATGACCGCCATGGCCATTAAACCATGTCCTGAAGTGACAATTAGTTTAAGTTGAAAATGTGCCTCCAATTTCACTATTAAGTGGGAAAGAACTTGTAATCAGGCATTAGCTCCTACAATTTACCCATACTGTGGAGTCAGCAGCTAGCTTTCAGATTTCCATTCAGTACCTGTTACTGTACAGTCTTCAGGAAAACATGAGTCAGAGAATGGTCTGCATTGCAGGTCATCAGTTCCAACACCCCTGCAGTCAGCAGGGATATCCTTCACTAGAGCAGGTTGCCCAGAGCCCTGTCCACCCTCACTTTGAATATCTCCAGGGATGGGGCCTCAACTATCTCCCTAAGCAACCTGTTGCAGTTTTCCAGCACCTTTGTTCTTAGCCTCTTCTAAATCTGCCCTGGTCTCATGTCAAACCATTGCCCCTTGTCTTGTCACTGCAGGTCTTTGAAAACAGTCCCTCTGCAGCCTTCTTGTAGCCCCCTTCAGGTACAGACAGGCTGCTGTCAGGTCTCCCTGGAGCCTTCTCCAGGCTGAAAACCCCCAGCTCCCTCAGCCCATACTTTTAGCAGAAGTGCTCCAACCCCCTGCTTATTTGCATTGCCCTCCTCTGGATCCACTCCATCAGGTCCATGTTCCTCCTGTGTTGAGGGGTTCAGAGCTGGATGCAGTACTCCAGGTGAGGCCTCACCAGAGCAGAGCAGAGGGGCTCTCTCTCTATCTGCTGGCTGCGCTGCTTTAGCTGCAGCCCAGGCTGCCATTGGCCTTCACTATTTGTTATTATATCATACATCACACTGGAAGTTTAACATTCTTGAAACAGAGATGAAATTAGAAACATCTTGAGAAGAGCATTCTTGTTATCAATCATGTCATCTTGAACATGTTTAGAAGCTCGCTGCTGGCGCCAGGCAAGGATGTTTTATTCAAAAGAATGTATTTAAGGCAAATGACAGCACTTTGCCATTCCACTTCCCTGAACCAAGGAATCCTTCACGTCTTGCAGGCCATGTGGATTGCAACGTTCCAGCGATTAAGGTTAGTTTCAATTATACATGCCTTTTCTATTATTTTTTCATAGCTTCAGGGGAGATTTTCGACACTCTGCATGAAGAATTAGGCACACAAATCACTCACAACTATTAATGGAAATTGCACAGACGGCAGGAGAACTGGCACAGAACGAGAAAAACCAACTCAAAGCATCAAAAACTCGAGAAAAGCCTGTCATGAACTTTGCAGGGTGGGCAGATCTGTCTTTCCTCCTTTCTCATCTTGCCAAACTGCACACTTCCAACTTCTAGGCTGGGAAACGAAGACATCAAAGAGCCACGAAATGGTGAGAACATCTCCACAGCTTCGCCTCTCCGTGACCTTCAGAAAGCAATCTTTGGTCTAGCTAAGCACAGAGATGGATGACCCTGTGTGGTGCACATATCCTGGAGCTTCTGGGTAAGCAGTGGTGAGATCTCCACCTGCTAGAAGATATAACTCTGATGTTCCTGTGTCCCTCTGTTGCCAGTTCTCCCAGGCAAACACCAACAGAAGAAGAGGACACAGTCTCAAGCTGTGCCAGGGGAGGTTTAGGCTGGATGTGAGGAAGAAATCCTTCACAGAAACAGTGATTGGAATGTGCTGCCCAGGGAGGTGGTGGAGTCACCATCACTGGGAGTGTTTAAGAAGAGACTGGATGAGGCACTTGGTGCCATGGTTTAGTTGATTAGATGGTGTTGGGTGATAGGTTGGACTTGATGATCTTGAAGGTCTTTTCCAACCTGGTTAATTCTATTCTATTCTATTCTATTCTATTCTATTCTATTCTATTCTATTCTATTCTATTCATTTGAGGGAACAACAGCTGAAGTAGGAGAGGACATGGAACACACCCGTCTGGTTTTGTTTGAGTGTTCATTAGGAAAAAACTGCAATATTTAAACAATGTTTATATTCTTTTCTTGTTTTAATCAAGGGAACTGTTAATGAAATTGCAGAAACTCACTTCATTACACTCCTCTGTTGCCTCGGCAATCCACTTTCCTGCAAGAAATGATCTCTTTAATCTAATTCCATCAATATAACTTCAAAAATAACTTAATTAAACATTCATTAAACCAAACAGATTTCAGTCTAAAATTTGTTAGGCTTTACTGCTGTGAAGAAAGGTGCCATTTTCTTTTAGGTTTTTATGACAGCTACAGGCAGAATGATTCCAAGAGCAGAAAGGCTTGAGAAGATGACATGAATCATGGAATGGCTCAGGTTGGAAGGAACCTCAGAGATTATCTACTCCAACTTCCCCGCCATGTGCAGGGATGCCTCTCAACTAGACTCAGCTGTTCAGATCCTCACCCAACCTGGCCTTGAACACCCCCACACAAGAGGCATCCAAAACCTCCCTGGGCAGCCTATTCCAGAGTCTCACCACCCTCAGACTGAAGAGCTTCTTCATTAGCTCCAGTCTAACCTTACTCTCCCTCAGCTTCAACCCATTCCCCCTTGTCCTGGTGCTAGACACCCTGATGAAAAGTCCCTCTGCAGCCTTCCTGCAGGATCTTTTCAGGCATTGGAAGGCAACTCTAAGGTCCCCTCAGAGTTTTCTCTTCTCCAGGGTGAACAACCCCAGCTCCCTCAGTCTATCCTCACAACAGAGGTGCTCCAGCCCTTGGATCACCTTTGTGGCCCTCCTCTGGACTCACTCCAACAGCTCTGTGTCCTTCTTATGATGGGGACACAAGAACTGGATGCAGCATTGGAGGTGAGTTCTCACCAGAGCAGAGTAAAGGGAAAGAATGGCTGAAAGGCCAAATTCACTACTAGCATTTAGAATAGAATAGAATAGAATAGAATAGAATAGAATAGAATAGAATAGAATAGAATAGAATAGACCAGACCAGACCAGACTAGACCAGACCAGACTAGACCAGACCAGACCAGGTTGGAAGAGACCTTCAAGATCATTGCATCCAACCTATCAACCAATCCAACCCACCTAAACAACTAAACCATGGCACCAAGCACCCCATCAAGTCTCCTCCTGAACACCTCCAATGATGGTGACTCCACCACCTCCCTGGGCAGCACATTCCAATGGGCAATCACTCTCTCTGTATAGAACTTCTTCCTAACATCCAGCCTGACCACCTCATGTCTTTTTAAGTGCAACAAATGGTGCTTGATTTTGTTTTCTCGTAGCACTGTAAAGGGCCCTTCCGGAATGCTGCCCAAGTCTGAATGAATTCAGATTCATCAATCATGCAACAAGCATCTAGGTCAGCAATTACACACCAAGATATTTTGAATTACAGCACTGCATTGTGAATCTCCTGCTCCCCACATGAACCCTTTAGTGTTGTTTGTAATACATAATTTCAAAACTAAGCTCAAATCATTTTTGGTTTGCCCTCAAGCATCTGTGCAATTCAAAAACACACAAGCTGGGATTTTTTTATTTATTTATTTTTTTAAACTGGCCAAAATGATTCTCCTTTTGTATATTTTCAGCTAACAAAACAGAAAGCACAATTGTTCAGTTTAAGCTGGAGAAATGCATCATTAAGCAATGTACAAACAGTGCTCTTCATTATGCTGTCAGAATTTCCTCAAAAGCAATTTCATCACGGTATGATTTGAACTATCTGGCAGGATAATATTAAAGCAATAAACCATAGCCAAGTGTGTACAAGTGTATAAAAGTGTGCACTTGACAGATAAGTTGAACATCCTGAAAAGTTATTGCTGCGTTCTCCAGTTAGTATCACAATACCTAACTGCACCTCATAATGTTAACTCTGCTGCTCTTTAGTCATTTTTATGACTCACTGGAAAAATAAAGCTGTCTGCTGTCATTTCAGATGTTTCTGGGTGGTTGTTTGTTACATGGACAATGACTAAAATATCTAACTCTTCTAGATAGACAATAGCATCTTTTTTACAACCCAGAGACTTGTAAATTTAATGGAATATTCATGCTCAAGAGCTAGTTTCTGAATCACACCTAGAGCAGCAAACTGGACAACAAATGAGAAAACTGCAGCTAGAAGTTACGGAATCATACAGCTGTTTCAGTTGGAAAAGACCTCAGACATCGAGTCAACCATCAACCTAAGACAACCATGGCCATTAAACCATGTCCCCAGGAGCCATGTCCACATGTTTCTTGAACACTTCCAGGGATGGTGACCACCACTTCTCTGGGCAGCCTGTTCCAATCCCTGACCACTCTCACAAGAAAGAATTTTTGCCTAATCTTCAACTAAAGCCTCCCCTGGCACAATTTCAGGCCATTTCCTCTCATTCTATAACTATGGAGAAGAGATCAACCCCCACCTCACTCCAACCTCCTTTCAGGCAGCTCTTTAGAGCAATGAGGTCTCCCCTGAGCCTCTTCCTCTTCAGACTAAACAACCCCAGAATTTTCTGAATTTCTTCAGCGTTACTTCTTGGCACTTTTGATTCTCCTGCAACCAGAACATTGCAGTATTTAGGAATGCTTTGAAAGCTGTGAAGCTGTGTGCTTTGCAGTGTACCTTTATAGACAAAAAGTATTTGCAAAAGATTGACCTTTGCCTCTTCAAACACATCGCTTTGCTGCCACGTTGGGATTCTCAGATTATGCTGGGAGAAAGTAAGCGTGCTCCTTGCTGCTGAGGCTTCCAAGCCTCCACTCTTGTGGGAAATCTAGAAGGGCAGGTTTAAAATGGAGATTAGGAAGAAAATCTTACAGTGAGAATGGGGTGACAATGGAACAGGTTGCCCAGTGTGGTCGTGGATGCTCCCTCCCTTGAGGTGTTCAAGGCCAGGCTGCATGAAGCCTTGAGCAACCTGGGCTTGTGGAAGGTGTCCCTTGCCCATGGCAGGGAGATTGGAACTAGATGATCTTTAAGATCCCTTCCAACCTAAACCATTCTAGGATTCTATGAATCCATGAAATGCAGATCCAGAAAAGGCAAGGGATTGAGCTGCAAGGACACATGGGGCCTTCAGAGCAGTCCAAGTGGGAGGAAAGGCCTGAGCTAAATTTAATTATTTCGGAGATGACTCAGGGAAGCAAACAGCAGTTTGTGACTTCACAAAATCTAATTTTTCTTATAGTTGTAAAAGGTAAATTTGAGACAGGTGTCAAACCCATCAGATTGCTTGCCAAAGAGGAGAAGATTTAATTAACTCAGATGAGGAAAGGATAAAAAAAAAAAAAAGGAAGAACCCCCACCCCCCCAAACTGTTCACCAGTCTTGTTTTCACACAAGGTGTTTCTAAATAGCTGACCAGTGTTCACTTGGCAGCATTTCTTGGCATGCAGAGATATTTACATGAATCACAAATAATTTATGGCTGTAAGTACAGAAAACTCACTAATGTTAAATGTTCACCTACCTAGCTAGAAGTGTAAATGTTTACAAAAACTGGGGGGAAAAGACATCTGCTAAGCCTAACACATTGGTAGTCTAGTGAAGCAGTTTCAAAATTTATACTTCCTGGAATTTGTAGCTGATATTTTTAGTGTGATCTTTGCAGGGCTGATTTGTGTTCTTAGCTGAGAATTAGGAATGTTCTCCCTCTCTCTCTCTCTCTCTCTCTCTCTATTTCATGGCATAAGTTCCAGTGCGTAAGAAAATCTTGACAATCTTAGAATCATACAACAGTTTGGGTAGGAAGAGACCTTTATAGCTCATGCAGTCCAACCCCCCTGCAGTCTACAGGGACATCCACAACTAGACCAGGCTGCTCAGAGCCCCATCCAACATGTTGAATATTGTCAGGGATAGGGCATCTACCTCCTCTCTGGGTAGCCTGTGCCAGCATTTCATCACCCTCAACATGAAAATTTTCTTTAGATCTCATCTGAATCACCCCTTGTCCTGTTGCAATGGGGTCTATTAAAGAGTCTGTCCCCATCTTCCTTATAAACCCCCTTTAAGCATTGCATGGCCACAATAAGGTCTCCCTGGAGCCTTCTCTTCTTTAGGCTGACCTCCTCCTTTCCTCATAGTCTTAGCCAGCTGGACAGAGCACATAGTTCTTCCTAAATTCCATGAGTTTGCAGGTTCACCTAGTGAAAAAGAATCCAGGTAATATCCTGACACACACACCTGCTCTCTCCCTGGGCACTCTTCGAATGAGGCTGGCAAAGCTGGTGAGTAACTGCAACATTCTGGTCTCTGGGACTCTTCTGGAGCCTAAGCTACAGCTACACTGCAAGTGAACTCTTACTGCATCATAGAGCCTCAAAATGAACAGTGATCTCTATTTTTACTTCGGAGAAAACAGACTGTGTATCTCATCTGTTCAGCTATATTTTATTCCCAGCTGCTTTTTATGTCCTTGTTTCAGCTAAAAAGATATTGGAATCTTTCATGTGCCTCAGAGAGCCCATTTTGTCAACTCTCCTGAACAGAAGGTTTTCAAAGCCCTAAAGGGCTAACCTGCACTATGGAGGATGCAGCACAGCTCTTAGGTCTCTCTATCAGCTCCACACTGACATCCTGAAAAAAATATAATGTTTATAACCACAGCTCCTATCTACAGATCTTTGAGCATATGACATTAACTAAAGCTTAATACATGAGAATAGAAGTTGGGCCGCTAAGTACATCCTGGTCTGAAGATGCAAGCTGACCTCAAGCAAGATGAGCTAACAATACCTTAGAAGTGTACCTAAAGCAAGTTGTCAGCTCTCAGACAGCTGGTAAGGGCCTGGTTTGGCACAGGTTTGTAAAAGCAGTCAAAGATGACAGAGGGCTCTGAAAAGTGTAGATTGCCACATTCTCAGAATTCCCCTTCAGTATCAGAAAGATTTTCCACACCCTTTTCAATGCCATAACACTCTGATGTGCAGCACCAAAAAGGCTCCAGCTATCATTATTATCATTCTGTATTTTAGAATCAAATCACAGCATGTGCCAGGACAGCTTTTATATACACTTTCAGATGCTAAATAAGCAGCCACATTTTTAGATGAAGTTCAGCTCCCATTCAACAACGAAGCAAACAGGTTTTGAGCTTCCAGCTCCTGTTCTCAACTGAAGGCCAGAAATCTTCATTTGCATGCCTGAGCTAAAAATTATCCAAGATCCAATTATCCAAATATCCAGTTCAAGGACCACTTGTAAATGCCTGCTTATATATGACACATGACTCAAAATTCTTTTTTCACTGTTCCCAGTTTCATCTCTCTCTACCATGACACATTCCTCTGTGGACACAAGGGAGCTGAGATTTGCCAGCTAGAAATGAAAGATCACTCTGCTGCGCCGTGCAGTACTGTGATGCACATACAAAATACTGTGAAACACTTCACATTTTAAGTGATAACCAGAGAATCACAGAATTGGTTTGGATGGAATAGGCCTCAAAGATCACCAAGTGCAACCATCAGCCTAAGACCAGCATGGGCACTAAACCACATCCTGAAGTGCAATGTTTCTTGGGGTATGCATCTTGGTTATTTGGAGGCGTTGGTTGATGAGAAGCTCCCCATGAGCCAGGAGTACCCTCATGCATCCCAGAAGGCAAATCATGTGTTGGGCTGCATCAAGAGGAGTGTGGCCAGCAAGGCAAGAGAGGGGATTCTGCCCTTTGCTCTCTCTTGTGAGACCTCACCTCCAATGCAGCATCCAGTTCTTATGTTGCCAGCATAAGGACACATAGCTGCTGGAGAGAGTCCAGAGGAGAGACACAAAGATGATTCATGGGCTGGAGCACCTCTGCTGTAAGGACAGCCTGAGGGAGCTGGGGTTGTTCAGCCTGGAGAAAAGACAACTTTAGGGGGACCTTAGAGCTGCCTTCCAATACCTAAAGGCATCCTACAGGAGGGCTGCAGAGGGACTTTTCATGAGAGTGTCCAGAGACGGGACAAGAGAGAACAGTTTGATGCTGAGGGAGAGCAGGGTTAGACTTGATCTTAGGAAGAAGTTCTTCAATACAAGGGTAGTGAGACTTTGGAATAGGCTGCCCAGGGAGGCTGTGGATGCCTCCTCTGTGTGTGTGTGTGTGTGTGTGTGTGTCTGTGTTCAAGGCCAGGGTGGATGAGGCCTTAAGCAGCCAAGTCTAGTTGAGAGGTATCCCTGCCCATGGTGGGGAGGGCTGGAGTAGATGATATCTGAGGTCCCTTGCAACCTGAGCCATCCTAGGATTCTGTGATTTACACCTATGCTAAACCCATTGCTTTCCATAGAAGGTTACAGGATGAACTTCAAGCTGCATTTTCTTCTGCTAAGATATTTCTTGGAATTGTATGAGCACAGACAATACTTTTTAATGCAAAAAACACACACCTTTTTCCTTGGACTTCAAGCTCCCTTATAAACATGATCTCTTTTATGTCACTGAAGTGTGCCTCTTTGCAGGGCAGCATAGCTGAGTTCCAGCTTACAAATGTATGTACTGAAAGCAGCACAACAATAACAACTGTTCTTTTGTCTCTGTGAGAAAAGTCTGCCTAGAGCCAATTATTGTTTATCATTCCAGAAGCACATATTGTGATCACTGTGTTAAACAAAAAATAATGAAGAAAAAACAAAACCAAAAGAAAAAGTTTAAGAATAAGAAACCAATTTAATATCTTCAAGTCCAACCACACTGGAAAGGATCTTTTCCTTGTATTTTATGTTGGCTCAGTCTAATTGTCAGGTTTTATTAATTTTGCATGCTAAGCTGGAAACATCAGGCACAGGTTTCTCCTTGAGAAAGTAGCAAAGCTAAAACCAGCACAAGCACCAGAGGAAAGCCTGTTTATAATTGCTCTGTTTCTTAGTTGGACTTTGTCAGTTCAACTTGGGTGGCAAAACGACATGGAGAGAAAAAGCTGCCTTTGATTTGGAGAAGGTTGTTTGCAGGTGTCAAAACAAAGTCTGCTAGGAAACCAAGGGAAAAATTAAATGCTGTGAGCCATTATTGCAGGTGTGCTCTAGTAAAAATTATGGTCCTTTTGGTTTTTTTGTCTCAGTAAATACCTTGTGCAGCTGAGGCCAAACATAGCTCGGAAAGAATTTAAAGTACTGTAAGCTTACAGCAAAGCTCAGATTTAAATTTCTTGGTCCAAACACACAGATTGGAAATTATTCATCCTTCTCACTGAAGACAGGAATACAATGCAGGCTGATAATGAGCAAGCGGCGAGGACTAAAGATGCAGAAAGAGGCTTTTCTGACACCGCACGGATCTAACTTACAGCATTTAATAAAGAGCCACCTTAGAGGCTGCCTGCAGGCAGTGAGTGTGCACTGGCAATCCATCTCCCCATGCAGAAGCAAACAGTTATGCCTGCTCTGAGGGGCACCTCAGTGACTGCACCTGTGGAAGCTGCCCACGGCAAGCAACTGCCAGGCTGAGGCTGGCTGCCCTGCCCCAGTGCCACGCAGCCGCTCACCCAGGCTCCCAGGCAGATGGAGAAGATCACCAGCTGCAGAGCTGTGATCTCCCTGCTGCACAGCTCCACTCGAGGCTTAGCTTTGGGGCAGAATGGCTCCTGCACTGTTCTGACCCAGGACCCATGTTGACTTGAACATGGAAGGCAGCTGTCTGCAGGATTATTTCAGAGAGGGTTAATTGCTCTTTCCCACCCCCACAGCAGGGCAGACACTGCCTTTTCCTGATTGTTCAGTCCCATACACCTGAGAGCAAAACGGATGTTATCTGGGGACAAAAAAAGGTCTTCTGGAGCACTTCAAGATGTGTCATCTAGCCTGAAGCAGTGATCTTTGCAATATCCTGGAACCAGGATTTCGAGTCTGTTATGCAGAGTCACAGAATCACAGAATCAACCAGGTTGGAAGAGACCTCCAAGATCATCCAGTCCAACCAATCACCCAACCCTATCTAATCAACTAGACCGCAGCACTAAGTGCCTCATCCTGATCAAAAAGGTTATCAAATGATGAAATTGCTCCTCTGCTCCCTCAAGCCTAACTTTTTGGGTAAAATATCCTCACCTATAAGATCTTCTTTGGAGTTACCAGATGAGGTTAAGTTAATCCTTAAGATGGTGACAGTCTGAGAAGCCCATGAAGAAAATTTTGCCTCCAAACTGGTAACTCAGTGTCCAGCTGACTGGACCTCTCTGGCACCTAAATTAGAAATGTGCCTTAAGCCCCTAACACAGAGAGAACTTGAGATGCCCTGAGGAAAACCATTTCCTGCCAAGGGAGCAGATTTTTGTCATGCAGCACAGCATGGAAAATGATCTATGACGATCGAAGCATCGTTACGACAGGTGGACAACCTGTGGCATATTAAGAAGTGGAGTTGAAGTAGCTTTACAATTTATAGCTTAATTAGAAAAACACAATTTAAAGCTACTAAAAGGGAAGAAGAGGTAGACCCTTGAAAGTTACTTTCAGTTTGGCAGAATTTACTGCAATTAAGGTTGCAGGAATAAGCTATAAAGAAAGTTCAGCAGTACTTGGAGGTCTACATTTATGTCCAGTATCCTTATGTAGATTTTTTTTGCTCATAGCAACTGCCATAAAACTGTAACAGCTCTCTGCAGCCTTCTAGACAGCTGGGCAGTCATTGCCTCGGTGTTATGGTAGGAAGATGGCATTCACCAGTGCTCCCTGGCACCCCAGTCACACAATGGAGTCATGGTTATGCCATGATCCAGCTTTGCAGTTGGCTCATTACTAAAAGGCTTAACCCTCATGCTTTAAGTTTTTATACCTAATTCTCCACTAAACACTCCCCCAAATGTCCCTGTTTATACAGTATTCATGGAACTGCACAGTCTAAACACAAAAACAGCCAACATCACTTTGCTCCCACTGGAGCCTAGACTGTTAGCAGCGAAGAGCCACACAGTGTCTGGAAACAAACAAAGCCTTGAACTCGGGGCATAGCCACAGCAGTGGATTCCTATCTTCCCATAACACTCAGGAAAATGGAAACACTGCACAGAACATTTCAAACATCCTCACACATAGAAAGAAGTGAAATTTCAGTAACACTTTTGGTTGGTTGGTTGGTTTTGGTTGGGTTTTTTTAAGCAGATGTGTGTTCTGGTTTATGGAGCAGAACCTCATCATTAGCTGGAGAATCCTCTCATCGGGCTGAGACAGTTGAGGTTGTTCAGCCTGAAGAAGAGAAGGCTCCAGAGACCCTATTGCAGCCTTCCAGTATCTGAAGAGGGCCACAGAAGAGCTGGAGAGGAACGTTTTATAAGGGCATGAAGTAACAGGGTGAGGGGCAATGGCTTCAAACTGGAAGATCAATTTAGATTAGACATTAAGAAAAAGTTCTTCCTAATGAGGGTGGTGAGGCACTGGAACAGGTTGTTCAGGGAAACTGTGGAGCCTCTGACCCTGGAAGTGTTCAAAACCAGATAGGATGAGGCCTTGAGCAACCTGGGCTATGACAGGGGGTTTGGAACTAGATGATCTCTAAGGTCCCTTTCCAAGGCAAACCATTCTACGATTCTGTGTTCACTGAGAATGGGACTTCATGAAAGTTCAGATGAAATCCAAGACAATCTCCACTGTTTTGTTTCCCAGGCACCACAGTGGCTCCCACCAGTAGCATTTCCCAACACCAGCACGTAGATGCAAGTGTCTGTAAAAGCTTTGGGAGGGGCTGCTTTTGCTCCGTAGTAAACAGGGTGGGGAGGTGCAGAGCACAGCAACTGATGCAGGTAGGCCAGGGCTGTGCAGAGGACAGCACATCGCTTGCAGGGAAGAAGAAAGGGGGAAACAGCTACTCTGTTATCTGGGTGGTGCTTTTTTGTTAAGTTTTTGTTTGGTTGCAATTTCAGAAATATAATTAACAGTCCCCAGGCAAAACTGAAGAGGTGGAATACTAATGGGAATGTTAATCTTCAGCATAAGGAATCAAACCCATTTCAATAGCCCCCACACACATCCATTATTTAGCACTTGAGACCAATTCAAATGTAATATTTTTTTTTACCACCCAGGTCTCCATTTCTTTCTACAGTAGAATCATTTTAGCAATTCCATTTCTGTGCTCACCTCCCCTCTGAGAGACATTATATTGGTAAGTGTCATGTTTGCAGAGGTAAGAATAGTAATCTTCAACCTCTGGGGTTGGATTGTTCTAAGTATGGGGCAGGTGGGACATTTCCTATTTATTTAGGTTATGGTCCTTACAAGCAAAGCAAAATAATCCTGGAACACTCATACAAAAGTACATGCTGCCTCAGGGAGCTTCTTTCCTCTTCCATTTTTGTGTTTCCCTTTTCCTCTTTCCTTTTTCCTTTTCACCTTCCTTTTCCTTTTCCTCTTTCTTTCTCTCTTTTTTTTCCTCTTTCATTTCTTTCTTTTCTTTCCCTATTTTTCTCTTTTTTCTTTTTTTCTTTCTTTTCTCTCTTTCATTTATTTCTCTCTTTCCAAAGACCACAACACACCAATGTTTTCCAGCTCTGTTTTATCTTGCCTCACACAGATCCTCTGCAAAAATAGTCTTAAATATTCTGTGACTTGCTTCTGTGAATGAATTGGTGAATCACAGATAAGGACTAGTTCATGGTGTGGCCCCTCATATGTCACATTTTGGAGGCTATGATATCACAGAACAGGTTGTGTATAAGGGAGCTCTTCAAATTGCACAGCTTGTGATATGATTGGGGTCTGAGTTACACATATATGAATATGTACAAATACAGCTGTATGTAGACTTCATGTATCAGCCAGATGGATTTAAACTGAGTGCCTAACAGAAAAGTCATCAATTATAGCTCATCTGAGAGATGAGAAATTACCACTGACCATTTATCCTTCATTTCAGGTTTAAGGGAAGGAAGTGTCAAAGGTGACACTGACACCCATCACAGAAGTGAGGGAAGGGAAGGCAGAGAAGATTGGGGGGAAAAAAAAAAAGGAAAGAAAAATGAAACAGGAAAAATGAAGAAGGATAAAAATAGAATAAAGAAAAGAAATGGGAAGTATAACAACTTCACTGCAGGTGTGAATTGCTGTTCCTTGGTGTTACATCTCAGTAAACAGAATAAATGCTTGGTGGTGTGTGACTGCTTTCCAATCAGCGAGAGCAACGTGCTGTGACTAGTAATGGGTCATCTTTCAGCCTTCCTTTACACAGGGGGGAAAGAACCCAATGACACTGATCATGGAAGACCTGGACTGAAAAAAGGTTGACTGGACCATGCATTAAGTCAGGAAATCCTCTAATTTCATAAGATAAATTCATCACTACAGTTTAAACTGGGTTTGTGTGTAGCTTGCTTGTAAAGAAATCCTATAGACATTAATTAACCCAATGCTCACATCCTTCAGAGTTAGAAGCAGTATCCTTAGCATGCCCCTGGCAGTTTTACTCACTGTCATTTATGCCACAATAAAATCTTAGCAGAAACAGTGTGTTCCCTGACAAAGACGTGCTGGAGAGCCCCGGTGCACACTGTCTGCAGGGGCTCTATCCTCTCAGTAACTATGCAATTTTGCAAAGAAGGCATTTAAAGAGATGAAACTGGCACAAGCATTCACATCCTTGCAAACCCCATAATATGCACTAACAGTGTAAACCACCAGCTACAATAATGGGCATATTGCTGAGGGTCTGATTCCACAGTTCTTGTCCACCACAGATGAGTTTCATTGTCAGTGCTTTTTATTCCTGGTAATGGTGAATTTACCTTCACAGAACCACAGAATGGTCTGGGTTGGATGGGACCTCCAAAGGTCATCCAGTCCAACTCCCTCTGCAGTAAGCAAGGGCATCCTCCACTAGATCAGGTTGCCCAGAGCCCAGTTGAGACTCACCTTGAATATCTCCAGCGTTCCACCACCCTCGTGGTAAAGAACTTGTTCCTAACATCCAATCTAAATCTGCCTTTCCTAGTGGAAGGTCACTTTTGCCCTGGAGAGCCACGTTGTTGCCTCAAGTGGTCATTGCCAGCTCAGGTTGCCAACAGGTGACAGGAACCCACAAAAAGAAAATCAGTTTGTGGATTTGATTCTCACATGAGCCAGCCCTGAGGATTCAGAAACTTGAGCAGGGATGAAAGGAGGTAGATGGAAGTTTTGTCTGAATATTGAACAGCTATGAGCTGTGCTAGCATCAGCCATTCCTGATCTGCTCAGAGAGTCCTCACCCCCATTTTAAAACTACTTAAGGTAGCAGTTTAATTTCTTCTCTTGCAAAAAGGAATTTCAGTTACTGCAGAACTCTCAATGATATTGAATCAATGTCAAGTGCTCAAAGTTCTTTTTCATGCATCAGCATGACAATCAAAAGAAAATGAAATTTCCTTCCTGCCATCTCACCAAATCCTGACACTCTTTGAGGACTACAATATTGAATTCTGTGGATTTTACTGTCAGTTTTAAGTTGTTCCTATACACAGTACAAGGTAGCCTACAAAAACTTAGCAATCACTGGTCTGCTGGGGCATTAGGATACTTATTCTGCTGACCACTGGAGTCTCCTTCTCTGGAGATATTCCAAACCCACCTGGATGCATTCCCGTGTGACCTACTCTAGGTGATCTTGCTCTGCCAAGTGGGTTGGACCGGATGAGCTTTCCAACCCCTAAGATTCTGTGATTCTGTGATTGCTCTCCATTTAATTTTGCTTGTTTGTTTCTCTCTATCTGTAAAGTCAGACACAGAATTATATGAAACCTAATGCTATTTTCCTGTCATGGCAACTTACTGCCTCAGGTTGCCACCTCAGAGAGAGAAATTGGATGTAAATAATGTCACTTAATGTACCAAATAACATTTATATGCAGTAAAATCCTCCCTTCAGATACTAACTGCCTCCTCTCTTTTATAGGCTAACATTTAGCAATTAAGCCACTGAACATCTGGGCTTCCGATCGCTCAGCAATCATTTAAATCAAAAAGAAGCTGCACTGAATGCCTCTCTGGGTCATAGTGTGGAAGATAAGCCCAAAGCAAAATGTCTGTGGCACATACAGAAGGGCACATTCGCAAAGCAGCTGATGCCTCTTATTCAAAATTTACTAAAGCGGTGTAGGAAGCTGAGCATCCTGATGATTTGTGTGGATAAATAACTTGGTGAGATGCGAAGGTTTGCACATCTTTATTACAATAAACCAACACCTGGTGCCCTTTTGTTACCATCTGCATGTTCAAAATAATTTGGTCAGCATTATTGGTTTGGAAGATAGCCAGAGAGTCAAATTATTCACTAAATGGTGTGTGAGAAGTGAGGAATTCCAAGCAGGTTTTGGAAATATGCTAACAACAATCCTTTAGCACATGTTGCCCTAGCTGACAGCTTGAAGGCAGCAGGAATGGGAAGCCTCCAGTTATCTGCTCCTTGCTGTACCTCACCTACCTGGATTTCCCACAGGATGAAGGGGACACTGCAGCCAACACTTGTGCCTTACAAAGCACATCTATCTTGGTCAGACCTGCGTGTCTGCACTTAATATTCCTAGTCATGCCAGAAAGAAAAAGAAAAGATATTGCACTACTTCAATCAAGATTTTTTAAATGAAGTTTTCTACAGCCAAAATCTGTTCACAGAGCTTTAACATGTCACAGAATTGGTTGGGTTGGAAAGGTCATTTCTATTCCTTGGCAACTGTCCATGTCACAAGTTGTAAGCATGCAGAGGTGCTGGTAGTATCTCTGCTGGTACCCATCCCTGGCACTTTGCTGCACCTCTCCCTTATGATTGCTAGTTCATTTCCAGCAATTTACCACATTTTCATGGAAATCAAATGCAAAATGACAGAAAGAGTTCATGGAATGTTATTAAAACAAGACACTTCATTGGACCTATAAATACTTGATCAATTAAACCGAGGAAAAGTCAGGAAATGAGGACAGAGGTGGAGTGTCCAGTCTGGCAGAAAGAGTTCATGAAATGGAATTAAAACAAAATATTTCATTGGATCTATAAGTACTCGATCAATTAAACTGAAGAAAAGTCAGGAAATAGACAGAGGTGGAGTGTTCAAGTCTGGCATCTGGCACTTGCCTCACCAGAGTTGTATTCTCCCTTTTCCCCTACAAGAAAATTAAGTAGCTGTGGAGCAGCTCTGAACCTTTCACAATCCAGGCACATACAGCCAAGCCAGTTTATAGTCATGACAATGTCTGTAAAACTGACTCACCTTTTCTTTTCTAAACACTATTTTTCATTAATTACTGCTCCATCTGCTTCAAAATGCATTGACCTGAAACATGAAATACAAGTTAGTAGGCTAGAAGCAATGTTTCATGCTGATATAAAAAACAGTGTCACAAGGCTGTTTCAGAGTAGAGAAAACCAAACAGAAAATACAAAAAACCTTTTCTTTTGCTCTCCTAGCAATCAGTACATAATAAGAGGTACATTTTCAGACTGAAAATCTAGCCCTGTAGTTCAAAACTCAGCTTATCCCCTGAAGTATTCGAACATGAAAGAGATCTAATACGAAAATTGGCCTCTGTGAATAGAATATAACCAACACTAGATATGATAGTTTTTTTTTAATTGCTGAAATCCCATTGAAAAGGAAAGAACTTTGCAATATCTGCCTTGCATAATAGAATGTCATTCAAGAAACATGATGGAATCAGAACTTAGCTCATCATAAAGGTTTCCCCTGACTTTCTTAAAGGCACAAAGTTTATGTACAGCAAATGTAAATAGTAACAGAAGAAGATACAACAACAGAATTCTTGGATATCGTGGGGATAGTTTGCTTATACAATTGCTTTAATACTCTAACAGGAAGCAAGAAAGGAAGGAACAAAAAGAGAAATGCTTCTTTATTATGAAAGCATGGCTCCACTGCCCAGATGGAGGATGTAATTGAGCTAACCCACAGTTAGCAGCATTGTAAGTGGGCTTATTTATACCAGCTGAGGATTGGTATAATAAATAATACATATAAAAGCCTGGGATACCATTGGATCATTCCAATTTCATTGAACTTTTTCTTTCTTTTAGATTACTAAAAAATACAGAGTGGAAACAAAAGAGCCACAGTCTTTGTTGCCAACATGTTATGCATAGGAAACTTGTCTCTATTCCAGGAGCTCCACAGGAATAATATGGGGGGGAAAAAAAGAAAGAAAAAGAAAAAAAAAGCTCAAATCTCTGATCTTCCTGATTTTCATGAGAACAGACAACACTGGGGAAATCTGCCAAAGTTAGCATTTCCTCTTTTTTGTTGTTTTGGTTTGTTGCAGCCCCTGAAACAAGTGGCAATCTCAGGCAGTGTTGCCTGTCCAGCACTGTTAAATCACCCAGCCAAAGAGAGGCTGTGCAGGTTTCCAGCACTGCTCCTGCCACAGACAGTGCCCATGGGCACCTGCTCTGCTTGGGGAAAGGAGCGTTCCCTAAACCAGGGTCAGTTGCAATTCTCAAGCTACTAAAGGAAATTCACACAACATATTGCTGACATCTTTGTGAGTGACATGGATGGTGGGCATTGAGGGTACCCTCAGCAAGTCTGCAGGTGACACCGAGCTGTGTGTTGCAGCTGACACGCTGCAGGGAAGTGACTTGGACAGGCTTGGGAGGTGAGCCCAAGCCAACCTCATGAAGCTCAACAAAGCCAAGTGCAAGGTCCTGCACCTGGGTCAAGGCAGTCCCAAGCACAATTATAGGCTGGTTGAGGGGTGGCTCAAGAGCAGTCTGGAGAAGGAGGACTTGGGGGTGTCAGCTGATGAAAAATTCAACACGAGCCAGCAATGGTCACTTGCAAGCACTCTCCACCAGATCAGCCCCCAACCTTCACTGCTCCAAGGGTTGTTCTTCCCCAGATGCAGAGCTTTGCACTTGCCCTTAGTGAATTTCATCTGACTTGATGGTCTTTGAGGTCTCTTCCAACTTTGGTGATTCTGTGATTCTGATTTCTCCCTACCCAGCTCTCCAGCCTGTCTAGGGGAAGATGATGAAGATGAAAGTGAAGGTGAAGATAAAGGTGTGTTTACAGGATGAAACCACCCACCACCTCCTCACGCAGAGTAAAAGTGCTGCGCTTTTCTTCCCTTTTCAAATGATAATACAATTCATAAACATATGACTTACATTCTAGAACAATGAATCTCTGGTGTCACACTAATTAAAAAGCTCGTATTACATTACTTCCTCAAGGGCTCATTTTAGAATTTTTTAGGATTATAGCACATTGATTAATTTATACAAGTTTTTAATCCCCTAGTATTTAATGAAGTCTAGGAACTTGGGAGCGTGTGTATAATTTAATTTGTATAATTTTATTACATAGGAGAAAAGTTAAACTGGTCATGTACTACTTCATGTAGAAAAGTGTCTGAGCACACCAGTCCAGCCATCAGCCTATTAACCATTTGCAACGAAAACAGCCGAGCCCAAATTAATTCCAGGGTTATTAGATTATTTTTCAGCTTGCTAAGGACTCCAACAAGCATCGCTTGTCTTATGTGCTTGTCAACTGCCTTTTAATTAGCAACTGTGTAACAACTGAGCACAGTGGGAAACTAATATCTGTTCAAGTTATCTTCCATAGCATTTAGAGCGCCTTGAAAACGACGCTGTCATTATCCTGCACGGCCTCAGCTTCGCCCGGTCTGCCACACCAAGTTAACAGAGCAGAGGTTCACAAATGCCCTGCAACTAAACACAACAGGAACTAGCAAACATAAATTGGTGGAGCCAAAAGTCTCCAAAGATGAAATGCTGAATCATGTTTTAGACTGGTCTCTGCTTCGTTTTCACAGCCTCAGAAACGCAGCTCCAGCAAACTCTTCAGACCCACCCAAAGAGCATGGCCTCACAAGGGAAATAAATTTATATTAAGTCTTCTGGATACAGTGTAAAAGTTTCTCAAACATAATGCTGAACCTAAACTAATACCTTATGTATCTCTATCTGTATAGATGTAGAGTATAGATATAGGTAAAATACAGATTAAATATAAATATACACTTCACAGGAGAAACAAAACAAAGAAACAAACATGAACAATAACCCCCTGGGCTCAAAATCTTGAAGTTAGTTTTACCCAGACCTTACAGTAAGTCAGGGCCAGACTGGGCATTAATCAAGAAGATTTCTGGATGCTTAGAGCATAATTTCTAGTCAAGTGATGGCTGCAGAGAGACATTACAAAATCTCCAGCACTCCACAAAGTGTAGATACAAAGGAAGGAAGCTGATTATTTATTGAAGCCACATTGTTATGGAGGTGGAGGGGACAGCTCATTTATGATGGCACTTCTAGACTCTGAAGTCTTTTTGCTAAGGATGCTCCAAGCTGTGAGAAATAAGAGGTGGAGAACAAAAAATTAAATACATTGGAGAAAATAGAAAAAAGGAAAACAAACAAACAAAAGGCAAAACCAAACAGACTCAAACAACACAAGAGAGAGGATTCTGCTCCTTCACTCTACTCTGCTGAGACCCTGCCTCGAATACTGCATCCAGTTCTGGTGCCCCCAGCATAAGAAGGACACAGAACTGTTGTTACTCAGGAGAATACCTGCAGTAAGACAGGAACAAAAACTGTTCTGGCAATGGTGAAGTTTTCTCTACTACGGATACAAGAGGTTCCAAAGCTTAATAATTAACTGAAGTTAGCAGATTATTTAAAGAAAATTCCTTTTTGTTTGTGCTTTAGAAAGGTCTAAGCCTGACAGCAATGCTAAAAACTAGATTTTGGTGCATAAAACGTTTATCACCCTCTTGCAGAGGAAATACCTTTAGAGTCTTAAATATCTCAGGTTATTTTGAAGCACAGTGCAGTGCTAAGCAGAGAGGTAATTATGTAGCAGTGAGCAGTGTCTCTGTGAAGGCAGTGGGAAGAAAAAATTCCTTTCCAACCCAAACCATTCTATCAATCTATGCTCCTTCTTACGGCTGCTCTTAGGGCTCCCCAGAGCCTTTCTCTCCTCCAGGCTGAACAACCGCAGCTCCCTCAGCCTGTCCTCACAGGAGAAGTGTCCATCCCTCTGACCACCTGTATGGCCCTCCTGCAGACCTGCTCCAACAGGTCCAGGTCTTTCTTGTGCTGAGGACTCCAGAGCTGGACACAGCATTGCAGGTGAGGGTATGGCAGTAACTAATGCCATGTTCATCAGTTTGAACTAGGGAAGCACTTCCCTAGGAGCATAGATATTCCAGCAGCTGACAGCTGCTTTGCTTGAACCTGTGTTACTGGGATCATAGCACAGGGAAGCGATACCGGTTCTGATGTTCAGCCAAGACTGCCTAGATACGTCCTGTCAGAAGACTCTGCTTTAGTTACTTATAGGTTTCTACACTTTAATTGCTCTGACTGACATTTTCCATTCCAGGCTGATGTCTGCCTCAGGCTTTTTTTTTTTTTTTAATTAAAAAAAAAAAAAAAAAAGGAAGAAGAGTCCCAGGAAAAAAAATTTGATTCAGCTTTTCTATAGAATAATTTCTGTGGAAATCCCATTGTTCTTACCACGGTCAGCTCTGCTGTTTTATTATGTTCTAGTCTTTATGTTCTAGTCTTCTCTGTAGTCTTTTACAGTAGTGGCCTGATGTTTTACATCAAGTGGATGTATGACAAAGCTGGAAAATGTATCCACATTTACACAACTTCTGCATTTGGGGAGAACTACAAATAGCATGCTTCAAAAAGAGCAAATTGCTAATGCTGCAAATTGAAGCAATCAGAATCAGGAGTGGCAGAGGTAAGGAATAAGCAGCAGCTTTCCTCTGCAAGTAGGCATTGTGATTACGTACCACACAGCCTTCTATTTTCTAATTCAGCATTAAGGTTGCATATCTTGCATTTCCCAAGCTCCAAGAGTTTTCTGTTGGTTGGGGTTTTTTGCAATCCATCTCATTCTTTTAAGCACTCCTTGATTTTGCTTTGTAGTTTGTAACAAAATAGAGCTGAATGCAACACTTCAAAACTCAAATCCAGGATGTCTACCTAAACTCAGTTGAAAACATAGAAAGGTCTCATGCTAAAAAAAACCTCAAAACTAAAGCAGACACTTGATCAAACAAGCCATTGTTGGGTTGGATTGCCTGGGAGGGCTTGCAGAGCTGAGTTTAGTAACATCAGGGATCCTGTCTGAAAGATGTGTTCAGCAGGAGGATCTCTAAATGATTTATGAACAGCTGAATCAATAAGCAACCACTGGTGCTGAAAATCTCTTTTGAAGTAAGGTATCCCAGTTTGCTTTTACACTGTCTGTCTAGAGTCCAAAATAAGGAAGTAGGATGAAGATTAACATCTCAACAGGCTCTTGAGGAGTAGGATTTCCTAAGGAAATCTTTCTTAGTCATTTAGCTGCTGTTGCCCCTCAGACAAAAGTTCTGTCAGGAGAAAATTGAAGAAGGCATCAGGCATGATAGAAGCCATGAGATCTCCGTAGCACTGGTGATGCAGGAGTTTCCAGTCTGGAGCTGAGAAGTGCCAGGTACTGTTTGTACAGTTGAAAGCAGAATTATTTTCAAATGGAAAATAACAACATTTTGAAATGCTTAGATCCTGCATAATTTTTTGCTTAGATTCTGAATAAAGAATTGTTGTGGTTCAGCTTCTTGAGAAGGGGAAAATAGAAAACTAAGCGTAAGTTTAACCCTATCCTAGCTGAGCCCAGGACAAGAATTTTCGGAAACACCACAAATATTAGGACACCAAGAAAGCTTCCTTTCCAGTTTCCCATTTAGAAAGGTCACAGTCATTTGCTGTGAAGTTCAGTAGCTGTGCTTGAGATACAGGAGCAGGCTGAAAGTGTTAATTCCACAACCATGAACTGCTCCTACACACACAATGGTGCAAGCAGCTCTAAGTAAATTGGTGGAAAGCCAAGGCTTTGGGGCTTGCTGCTGAGGAGAAGAAAATGTCATGCTTTTAACTTGATTCAGAGGTTCAAGAGCTGCTGAGTTCACTGTCACAAAGCAACAAACTCAACATGAAGACAAGACTCTTCAGCATGCAAGATTCCTACTATCAGGCTCCCAGGCTTCTGTGCTGCCAACCTTAGGACTAAGAGCCTTGGGCAACCGTTATTACAATCTTGTCTTTCAGCTGCAAGTTCTGAAAAAGAGCACAGCAAGATCTATCAAGGCACATTTCCATCCAGAACAAGGGACTCAGCAATTCTGAGTCTTGATGTTCTGCTAACCCCATTAAAATCTGCTACCAGAAGTTGGATCACTCTGCTACCGAGACTGACAGAATAGCAGCCTTACGGTACTAGCAAAAGTGTCACATAGTCATGGTGTAACCAATAATCTGTGACAGGCATCCTTCTAATCATTTCCTCAGACAAATAAAAAAGACTTGCTGAGTGAAGATTCCTGACCCAACCACAATAATTATGCTCAAGGCCATGAGAAGTGTCAGGTATCTGAGTGGACTTTCAAAGTACTGAACTTCACGGTCTACTCCACAGATTAGAGAGTTTCTATCTTCTCTTTTTTTCTTCTTACTTTTTTTTTAAGGGGAGATAACAGCAGACATCTGGCTGATTTTAACATTTCTTAGTAGGGGCTTGACAAGACAACAGCTTCACAGTTAATGAATTCAAAGTTTCATGAATATATAACAGCTCTAGCTTTGCAAGTATGAGTGCTACCTCCAGAGAGCTAAGTTACAGAGCGTGGATGCTTTCTTTTTTCAGGAAGGCTACCCAGCTATGGCATCATAAAGAATCAGCTGATTTCCTTTGGGATCACCACTGGTTCAGAGCAGCACTCTCTAGTTAGGATGAACCAGACCAACACCAGAAGCAAATAACACAAAGCTGATTATCTTCCCTTCCAATGGAGTTTAAAATTCCTCGTGACATGGCAGTGATGGATGCAGAGCTTTTCAAAGACCCAGTGGCAAGAATGAAAGTACTCAACAGTATAAGGAGTAAGGAAAAGCTCATCAAGAGGGGGAAAAATGGCACACAAAGAAGGGGCCTCTGACTCAACATGTGAACAAACTATTCCAAATGGCAAATGGATCACAGAAATCAGTAGAGTTTTGTCCTGACAGCAGGTATTTTTGCTTAAAATGTCCTAGAATCTGGAAACAATAAGAAATAAGAAGGAAGAGCTCAAAATGTCATGAATAATGTAGGCATATGTTATAATTAGGCTGCAGCAACAGAGCAAAAGTTACCATAAATATTCACTCTGATATTTATAGACATTTGCTGTGGTCACACTGACTCACCTTGCCATAAGCATCCCACAGACTGGCACAAATATTTGTACAGAGCAATTTAGAGCAATGGAAATTAAATTCCATCTGCCTGGGCACATCCCCTGAATTGTGAAGAATCAGCACACCAATATACAATGTGACACAGACATCTCACTCCTAGTATTCTGCCACAGACACCAGCAGCAGCAAGAGCACGACCCAGCTATGCCTTACTGCCATTTACATCTGTGCCCAGGCAAAGTGCCAAAGCATGTTGGGATGTGGCTTTTCTGCAATATTCCTAGAAATCTAATTTCAAACAATTACAGCAAATGAATAGGCATGGTAAACATGGATTTTGACATCTAGGCTTCACAGAAGGCTTTGGGATGCAAGGACACAGTCTCAAGCTGCACCAGGGGAGGTTTAGGCTGGATGTTAGGAAGAAGTTCTTCATAGAAAGAGAGATTGGCCATTGGAATGTGCTGCCCACCTACCATCACTGGAGGTGTTTAAGAGGGGACTGGATGAGGCACTTGGTGCCATGGTTTAGTTGATTAGATGGTGTTGGGTGATAGGTTAGACTTGAAGATCTTTTCCAACCTGGTTAATAATAATAATAACAGTAACAATAATAATAATAATAGTAACAATAATAATAAAAAAAATAATGGCATGGGAGAGTTTAGGACCATCAGATCTAATGGCATTCTTGACATCCCTCCTTCCCCTTTCAGAACAGGGTAAAAGAGAAGCATAGTACCAGCAATACCACTTCTAAAAGTTTTCCTTTAACTGTCCCCTGGTACAGGAGAAGTCTTTTGACTCTGCAATGTTTATTGTGGACAGGGACTGAAGCAAGAACCAGATACAGAAATCCTGCCCCACTATGTATAAGGCAGCTCTGTGTGTACACATCCTTCCACAATGAAAAAATGGAACAGGAGCTGCCAAGAGGATTATTTTAGAAGTGTTCAGATAGCAAAGCGTTGAGTAATTACCTCCCTAAGTCTAGTAATCTCTTTAATCTTAAGAGAAAATTTCAAGCCTGCTTTGTTTCAGTTTCAAAACTCACTTTAGGTGTAAAAAAAATATTTGGTTTTACTTTTAAGAAATGCATAGCAGGACTGAACTCTGACGACTGTGCCTCCTTGGGTGTGCAGAAATCATTTAAGACAAATTATAGTGCTGTCACACTCATACCTCATAGTTTAAAATACATCCTGTCATCTAATTATACAAGAGCTTGAGTTTGTTTAACAAATTTCTCAGAGGTATCTGTGTGGCACAGCATTTCCCTTCGCCTTTGATTATAGCCTATCATTGCAGTCTCTTCCCTCTGTAGCTTCCTATCTTTTATTGTGCTGTTTAACAGGTTGCATTTATCACATCTCTTCAGCTGGGCTCGAGCAGGTAGAGCCCTAAAGTCTCAGTGTACAATTCTTGGCAGATCACAATCAAAAACAAAGGCACCCCAAAAAAGGGGATTTCTGCTCTTCAACTAAGAAATTCAATAGTAAGAAACTGGGGCTCTGAAAACAGTTTTGATGTCCCACCCACAGGTCTACTGAGAAAATTAAGGGAAAAGGAAAATTCCCCTTGTGCATTAATTCCCATGCTATATTTGCAGAATGTCAAGGCAAACTTGACTAGAATCAGCCAAGCCTTTATAATTATTTCAGGAAATTATAGTCTGCAAAAGAATCTGCCTCTTGCCTCCTTGCTTTTCACTGAAGACATAAGCCGTGAATCGTTCAAGAGCAGTTGTTGAGGCAACAAGAGGGACAAAGAGCTGCCTTCAGAAATAAATTAAGCTAAGCACAGGTCCCTAGGAAGTGCTTAACCAACCTGATGTCATATTACTGAAAGAATTTCATTGACCAAAACATTAAAGACAAGTCTAAAAAATACAATAACTGGGCTCCCCAGGAAATGTGAAGCACTTCAGAAAGCTGGCAGAGGCTCAGCTAACTAGGCTTGATTTTGAAAGATGACATCTCATCTCACAGATGTTATTTACTGCAAGCCAAGAATAATATTTATGGCTTAATCACCTGATCATCATAATCTGCTTTCTTAGTGACTCAGAACTGCAAGTACTCCTGAACATGATTACACATCCAGACCTGAAAGACTACATAAGGCCATCTTAACACAGGTCCATTTTAGTGTTTTTCAGTCTATATACTGCCAAGCCACAAGGCAGGTGTTTTCCAGCTCTCTGACCAATCTAACATCAGCTGCCTCTGGAGATCAAACTCTTCGCTAGTGGTGCTTCTGGAGATACTGTATCATAGCTTGGTTCCTGTGCTCACTAATTAAAGTTGCCTCACAAACTGCCTCAGTGTTGAGCTGTGGTTGACATTAACAAGCTGTTAAATTAAATTTTGATGCAGTTTTCAGGCCTCCTCTCAAAACTCAAATGCAAATGTGCCCATTTCATTAAGCAATTAGGGCCATTGGAGCTCATATGGAGGGGAAGAGCAATTTTGAAAGGGCAATTGTATTTGCCGTATTTTTTCCTCAGTATTTTCTGATTGTTTCTTTTCTCTCCAGTGGAAGAGCTGCAGCTGCTTCATTACTTCTTTCAGACAATGATGAAACATTCCTATTATTGGATATATTCTACAGGTATCACAGTCATGATATCACTGCATTCACCAATATCACTGCTGAATTCTGGAGTTTATTTCATCAGGAATAAAGCTGACTGGAGCTTGCTTGCTATCAGCTGAAGGCTTCCAGTATTCAAATTTAAACCAAAAATTGAAAAAAAGAAGAGAGGCTATCACAGCCCCACATGTTTAGTCTACATCTCTACACAGGATCAAGATCTTTTAAAACACCATTTTATCCCAAGAGTACTTCAGAATCAGAAGGCACTGCAAATTTCACTTATCATAGCAATTCCTCATCCAGCAAGGTTGTGGATGCCAGGTTGGATGAGGCCTTGAGCAACCTGGTCTAGTGGAAGATGTCCCTGCCTATGGCAGGGGGGTTGGAACCAGAGGATCTTTTAAGGTCCCTTCCAACCCAACCCATTCTATGAATCTCTGAATCTCTGTATTTTCAATAATCAATCATTCCTCAGCAAATTTCTTTAGCTTTCAAAGAAGAATTTCCACTGAAGTCCATCTCCATCTTCTGAGGGAGTGAGAGCCTGGCTAACGACTTTATTTCAGGACAAGAAAGATTTGCCTTTCCACTTTCTGTTCCATGCCCCTCCATAAGATTTTCCTCTTCTTGGTGCTGATGAAAGAAGCCATTTGCTCATGACAAAAACCAAGCAAACCTCGCTGCTGAAAAGTGAGGCAGCTTTTTTGTTTGCTTCTCGATTAAATCAATAAACCCCAAAATGTGCCAGTTTCCCTTTCCATTTTGAAATGCATTGGACAGCTGCAGGGCAGAATGTTATTCCTTCATTATTCTCCCTCTTAGTCTTCAAATAATGCTATTTGGGATCAATGATCACCTCAGACATGCTAATATAAACACAATTTGTTTCCATAATAATTGGCATTCTGCTATTTAGTGGATTATAAACGGCTGTATAAATTAATCAGAGATTCATGCACTAGCTATGTGTGCTGCAATTTGTCTTCACAGAGTTGCTACTGTCAGATCAAGTTTTTATCTACCCTTAATTTTAAGCATTTAATTACATTAGCATTCACACTATAAAACATACAGAGAGGTCTCAATTACCATTGCCCTTCATGAGATGAATTAATTTAAGTTATAAATCCACTCTTCTGTAGAAAGGAACATCCAAAGAAGCACTGGTTTCTTTCTGTCTAAATGAAACATCCTCGCTGCTCTCTTACTGGAGTGCACAAAATGTCCATTTGTCATTCTGCTTCTCATCTGCTTTCCAGTCAGAGAAATGACCCTTCATCTATTAGTTTATTTAAATGTCACTGACTCTTTTGGGGGATTCTGCCCCACAAGTAACGGTACACATCCTGTAAATCAAGCCTGCACAAACATCTCCAGCCTTCACGTTTTGCTAGATTACCCCTTAAAAGGAGCCTTCTCTCAAATCATTGCCCCCTGTGTTTCAGCACATTTCACTTCCAAAAGCTGTAACCATGATGGAGACAAAAAGGGCAACAATAGGAAGAGTTGAGCACTGCACTTTATCCTTCCTCCAGATGATGGTCTCTTGACTTACTGACTGTGTACAGTGGCACCAACCGCACTTTTCACAGTCCAAATTCCCATTTTGCTAGCAAAAGGATTCTCTCTCTCTCCAGTGCCTACTGAGGGAGCAGGAGGAAGGAAGACTGCTTCAGGTGCCTGACATGCTAAGAATCAACATCAGTACCAAAACCACTTTAACATTTCAGAGCTAGCTCCTAAATGATTCCAATAGCTTTGCTGTTGGGTCTTCAGGAATTTTCAGCCTAAGCAAAGAAGAGATTCAAGCAACAGTAACAAAACCAGCTCACAAATTAAGCAGCCTAGAAATGGGTCTCAACCTCATTTCTTTAACTGCACTATTTCCTCATCTCCCATTGTTCAGATGCCCCAGCTAGTCATAAGAATGATATAAAAAGTGTCCTCTAGCTATAAACTCCATCCACAATTAAGTCCTGCAAAGAAAATATGTATACTAATTTTCTCATCATTAAGCCACTAATTATATTGGGAAAAAAACCCCACCACATACAACTGCAACACATTGATTTTTTTTTCTTCCCCTCTCTTTTGCCCTTGGGGGAGAAGTTTGTATATAATTATCACTTTCCTAACTCTTTCCTTGCCCTTTTGCTTTAATAATGGAAGAAACTCTTTCGTCTGCCTGCAAAACAGCATTGCAGTGAGACAGGCTGGAGGAAATATGAAACCCAGCGATGGTTCAGGGCTTTGGAGAACACGAGCAATATCTATTCCTAACCTCTTAGTGACCTGTCGCTGCCCTCAGACAAACAAGTTAAACATTCAATTAGTAGGAAAGAAAGGGCCATGCTGTTTATTAATTTGGAAGGGAAACTGTGATGCTGTGCATATTAATTCACCTCATATGCCACGCAGCATCTGAACTTCTCTTAGAGAAACCCCAGCCAGTTTCAGATACTGTCCTAAGAGGCAGCTCGGTAGCAAAATGTCTCTCACACAGGTCCCTGCACATTTGCATTACATAGAGAAGATGTGGAATTAATGATTTCTCCATTTCAATATGTCTTGAACCTTGTTTATTTCTCCCAGATCGAAGCTGCCTAACTCCTTGATATGTCTCCATTTTAACTTGTTTTCCAGCCCATGTCTGCCTTCTCATGCTCCCTCATTCCCTGCTCTTTGCTTTGATCTTTAACTTCTATCTCTCTTCTGATTTACATCTGTTTTTACAACCACCCTCCTGTAACCCCCTTACATAAAAGCCTTTTCAGCACAGCTGCCTGTCAAACCGCTCTCCCTCTGCCCTCAGTCAGACTGCACCACCTGGCATCAACAGCTCTGCTTCTCCACCGGGCCGTGTCCACAGGGCAAATGCCACCAGCGCTGGTTGTGCTCCTTCCTTCCTTCTTGTCTCCTGGGACAGGACTGTAGGGGCCATGGACATATTGGATGGACTGGAGCAGGCTATGGTGGCTGTAAAACCTGGCTGAGTCATTGGACTCAGCACTGCATTCAGTGGTTTGAAGCCCAGCTAGCAGCTGGTTAGCAGTGGTATTCCACAATGGTCTGATACTGGTTAACATCTTCAAGTGGGAGCATAGGGCAGAGAACATCCTCCACCAAGTTTTGAGTAGATCCAAACTGGGAGAAGAGGGAACTATACTGGCAGAGGGACCTCAACAAGGTGCACAGATGGGCTGACAAGGACCTGATGAAGTTTCATAGATTCACAGAATGGTTTGGGTTGGAGGGGACCTTAGAGATCATCTAGTTCCAACCCGCTAGCATTAAAACCTTCCACTAGACCAGATTGTTCAAGGCCTCATCCAACCTAGCCTCCAACACATCTAGGGAGGGGACATCCATGACCTCCCTGGGCAACTTGTTTCAACATCTCACCACCCTCATTGGAAAAAAATTCTTTCCAATATCCAGTCTAAATCTCCCCTCTTCAGCCCAAAGCCGTTGCCCCTCATCCTATCACTATAAGCCCTTGTAAAAAAGTCCCTCCTTAGCTCTCCTGTAGCCCCTCTTCAGGTCCTGGAAGGCTGCTCTAGGGTCTCCCCAGAGCATTCCATGCATACTGTAAAAAAAATGAAAAAAAATAAAAGAAAACAACCTACACAAAGTTTTCACTCCAAGGACTGGTACAGACTAGAATGTCTATAACTGCCATGCAAGTCCCTTGGTGTTCTAGCAGCAGTGTTTCACTACTGCTCAATAAAATATGGATATTGCTGATTTGTTATTCTATTGACTGACCTTGAGAATATCTGATCACCATCCATCCCCAAAGCCCGCACAGAAATCTTCTTCCAATCTGTTGTGCACTACTGAAGTTAAAGCTCAGCCTGGTTAATTAGATGTAAGAAAGAATGGGAGATAGAAACCTAAATTCTATCTAATTCATTTTTGGAGACACAGAGGTCAAGTGTGCATTACACCTGAGAGCTTAGGCAGCTTTTCTGGGTATTTATTCAATACTGTTAGTCTGCAGCTTCAGCAGGGAGGTAGCAGCATCCCATATTTCAGTGATATGCTAGGAACTGCAGGTACTTCTGGAATTAAATCCCAATTTACATAGGACAAAAGACAGTTTTAACACAAACAGCTCTGCCCTGCAGTTGGATTTCCAAGTATCAGTCAGTATGAAAGAGAAGCAGCATGAACCATGCATGTATCTTCTCTTGGCCTCCAAGTGGAATTAAAAACAATGATCTAGTTAAAATATATTTCTCTGTCTTGTCTGGTTGGTAGCTGGTGTTTGAAATACCCCACTTGTTTTCAAACAAGATGTACTACAGGCAGACTAGGCTTGGGGCCACATTTTACTACACCACCTCAGTTTTAAATGTTCAAAAAGAGTTCAAGACCAATACTTGCCAATGATTAACAGAAGTCAGACTGGCTGTTAGAGCAACCCACTGCATTAGGATAGCTTGAGGAGGGGAGATTCAGACTGGAGAGTAGGAAGAAATTCTTTACATTGAGGGTGAGGAGACACTGGAACAAGTTGTCCAGGGAGGTTGTGGATGAACACCTTGAGGCATTCAAGGCCAGGCTAGATGAGGCCTTGAGCAGCTTGGTCTAGTGGAAGGTGTCCCTGCCCGTGGCTGAGGGGGTTGGAACTAAATGATCTTTAAGGTCCCTTCCAACCCAAACCATTCTATGGATCTGTGAACAATAGAAATCTGACTTGCAAAAGCTAAATACATTAATTATTGCCATGAACATATTTCACAGCAAATGTGGAATCATTTTACAATGAGAGACAAATAATAAAATCTTGTTTGTTCTTTGCCATTTTAAGTAGATGTTCTCTGGACCCGTGACCATGCATCTTTCACTGCATCATCCTGAGAGGAACAATAGACTGCTCTGAACAAGATGCATCTGCTCTTCTTAGCCACACATTGCTGCAACACCCAAGTTTTTGTTCAGATTTTTTTAACTGCAGCACATCATTTTCTCAGACTCTCAGTTGCACCTTTCCTTGCAGTGTTTTGATACACAGCCACTTGTTCAATTCCCATTTCCCTTAAGAGGAAGGTCTGATGACATTTCTGTGAAAACAGATTGTATTAGCCAAATGTGTATTTTTCTTCATAAGACAAAAAGAAAAGTACTGCAGGTAGCTTTGTGTATATGGTTGATGTTAAGTAGTTCAAAAGTTGAGTAGTCTTGCCTTAAATTTAGACACAATGCAGAAACTTGATGGCTTAATCAAAACTGTACCACTATATACTGGCTGGTGAGGAGGTTTCACAGAATCACAGGTTGGTCTGGTTTGGAAGGGACCTCCAAAGGTCATCCAGTCCAACTCCCTCTGCAGTGAGCAGGGGCATCCTCAACTAGATCAAGTTGCCCAGAGCCCTGCCGAGCTTCATCCATTTTATTAAAAAATCTTTTTAAAGCCATTAAAGGTTTTCATTAATGTTGTTGTTTTTATTAGGATATGTTTTGGAAGGCAGCATAGACCAGAACTTGCTTCCAGGTGTTGATCTGTTAGAGGGTAGGAGAACTCTGCAGAAGGACCTTGACAGGCTGGACAGATAGGCAGAGTCCAAGGGCATGAGATTTAACACATCCAAGTGCCGGGTTCTGCACATTGGCCACAACAACTCCATGCAGTGCTACAGGCTGGGGTCAGAGTGGCGGGAGAGCGGCCAGGCAGAAAGGGACCTGGGGGTACTGGTTGATAGTAGGCTGAACATGAGCCAGCAGTGTGCCCAGGTGGCCAAGAAGGCCAATGGCATCCTGGCCTGTATCAGGAACAGTGTAGCCAGCAGGAGCAGGGAGGTCATTCTGCCCCTGTACTCAGCACTGGTTAGGCCACACCTCGAGTACTGTGTCCAGTTCTGGACCCCTTAGTTTAGAAAAGATGTTGAGTTGCTGGAACATGTCCAGAGAAGGGCAACAAAGCTGGGGAGGGGTTTGGAGCACAAGCCCGATGAGGAGAGGCTAAGAGAGCTGGGGTTGCTTAACCTGGAGAAGAGGAGGCTCAGGGGAGACCTTCTTGCTGTCTACAACTACCTGAAGGGAGGCTGTAGCCAGCTGGGGGTTGGTCTCTTCTCCCAGGCAACCAGCACCAGAACAAGAGGACACAGTTTCAAGCTGCACCAGGGGAGGTTTAGGCTGGACGTTAGAAATAAGTTCTTCACAGAAAGAGTTATTGGCCATTGGAATAGGCTACCCAGAGAGGTGGTGGAGTCACCATCACTGGAGGTGTTTAGGAAGAGACTGGATGGGGTGCTTGGTGCCATGGTTTAGTTGATTAGATGGTGTTGGGTGGTAGGTTGGACTCGATGATCTCGAAGGTCCCTTCCTACCTGGTTAATTCTATTCTATTCTAATCTTGAATATCTGCAGGGCTGGGGCCCCAGCCACCTCCCTGGGCAACCTGTTTAGAGAGTGTCTGTGGCAGCAACATGGAGCTCCAGGAGATCTCAATCCGGAACATTTCAACCTGACATTTGATTTGTTTGTACAATTCAGTGTGGAGGATGGGTGAGCACTCAAGTTAAAGCAACAGTTAGATTATCACTCTCTGAAATCATAAGCACCAGTAATCAAATTGTCCAAATAGTGTGGAGCAGTTACAGTGCCTAGCTGGTAATTTTCTCAATGTAGTAAAACTCACAAGCAACAGAAACCTTTTATTCATAATAAAAGTATAAATGGAAGGCTAACAGGAGGTATTTTAAGACAAAAGCTATTTGCAGGAATGTTTCTATGCTGCCTGTATTAACACCTCTTTTTTTTTTTTTTTTTTTTTTTTAGATTGTCTACACTTTGGTTAAATTTCAAAAATCTAACAGTTATGTTTGCTTTCTGCTTTGCTTCTCTGTAGGCTTTTGGTATTTCATTTCCAAGCTGTTTAAATCAATAAGGCTACTTCTGGGTCTGAAAGCAAGAAAGAGTTTGAGTGAGTAGAGCTCACTATGTGGAAATACCTGCTTGGTAGCAATGTCTATAGCAAAGGAACTATTAAAAAGAGCTTGCAAAATATTTATATGAATAAAATTGTCTGTTATTTTATTTATAAGTGGGCACCTTATCTGGGATTCTAACCCCGAGAGCCACTGAAAACCTTGGGAAGGAGGTAAGGAAGGAAAATTACCTATGCAGCTGCTCCACAGCCACTAGGCACCAGACTAAGTGGGCTAGAGGGGATGTCAAGGACAACAGCCCAGGTCCAGGCACTAAAACACACGGATGTGATTATTATCAGATCATTTTATCCCTACCTTTTCTCTTCCACAGGCAAAATCAGTTTGGGAGGAAGCGGGAAAGATGAAGCTATTTTTGCCTTGCAGCAAAACTGACTTTAGTGAAATGCATTTTTGTCTATGCAATAAAAAATAAAATAAAATTAAATAAATAAAAAAAAAAGAGTTCAGGTTTTCACATCTTGGGTGCAGATGAACTATATCTTCTACAGCCACGAAACTATCCTGGAATAAGTTCCACTGGGAAAATTACCAACAGGAACAAGTGATCTCGTGAGCACTAGAACTAGTGAACCTTGGGTTTCTTACATTTAAATTGCGTGCTTGGCTTCTCTGCTGTTTAATAAAGCAGACACTTGGCTGGTTTGTCTGAAGCCCTGACTGCTTCAACCTTTCCCTCCATGGTGCCATTAAACAGGCTTCTCGACTACTCCCTGCCTACATTCGTGATGTCCTTGGAACTTGCTGAGTTTTAAATCTTATTCTGTTATTCAATGCAGTTCAAGTTAGCCAACTGGATACACAACCTTCCCTATTCTTGCCCCATACTCAGGGTGAGATGTTCTAAGACTTGATTCCTTAAGAAGGAAGACTGAGCAATAGCAAAAATGTCTTCCCATTCTACCACAACTGAGAGGAGCTTCCATAAACACCTGCCCAAGTAATGAATTATTTCCCTTCAAAGACTGATTTACCATTCTTCTTTTCTGTGATGCTGACAAAAAGTCTGACAGTGATTAGTTTGCTAGAGAGCTGAGCCCATTGTTTATCTCACAGACCAATTGTGCCTCATTTTTCCCTTGTAGTTTTCAGTTTGTCTACTGTCTCATCTTGGTTGGGTTTAGACTGCAGACCCTTTGCTACAGACATCACCCTTTTACCCCACTTGTTTCTGCAGTAAGAGCAAAATCATCCATGCCTGTGACCAAGATACCAGAACACTGCATTCATTCCATCAAGAGATAACAACTGTATTAATAAAATAACAATTGAGCAAGATACTTGTTAGGATCACACAGTCCTCATCACACTGCCCTGCTGTCATTGACAAGGGCCTGCCAGTTGTTCTAATGCCCTGAATGAGATATGATTCATATGACAAACAAATCTGTCACCAGCCTGCCCAGATTCTAACAGAGAGCTTCTCCAAAACAAACCACTGCTTCAAGTTGGCAGACTCATTATTTTTCATATTAATATGTGTACCAACTTGAGGGTTACTGATAAACTATTCTAGGCCTCCCTCTGCAGCTGGATTGATGATTGCACTCTGATTTATGGCTCATCACCAGGACATTATTCACAAGACTTTGATAACTCATTTATATCAGTCAGCACATGCATTTGACTTGACAGAATCATTATCCACATTATCACCAGAACTCACACCTGGACCTCTGCCTTTGCTCCAGAATGGATATTAGATTTGAAATCACTAAACACTACTCAATCCATGCCCCCTCAAAGCCACACTATCCTGTTCTCATGGCACTGTAGTCACTTAGTATTTAATGCCCATCACAGTCTTTAGTACACATCCAGTCTATGAATAACACCACCTTTTTATGTCCTACCTTGCCTGACATTTGAGATGCTACAGCTGTGTTTAAAGTGTCCACTGATAAAAGACAAAGCCTTAACATTATCAAGCTCTGCCATACTATCTATATTTGTCACTAATCTTAAATTCTACTGCATCTTCAGGACAAATTGTGAGTTTGCATTACTTTATGCTGACCACCACACTCTATGAACTCACACTCATGCAAACCTTTCCTAACTAGGGAAAAAAAAAATCACTCCTGAGAGCCAAATTACTCACAATCCAGACTAGCTTGGCTTCCACACTCATAAACACCTCAAAGAGTTTAGTATTGAAATGGAGAGGCAGCAGAAGGAGATGAATGTTGCTGCTCATGTGCTATTTAACAGATTGACTTATGGCTTCAGAGTACAGGGAAGAACCAGGTGTTATAAACAGAGGTTCATAAGCATGCTACAGATCTCATGTTAATGCATTCTGTCAAACAGCCAAGTCAAGGTAGGCTTATCTTTCAGCAGTTAGCAGCAAGAACTAGACAAATTCCTTCCCTTTCAGGCATTATTCAGATTCTGCTATCACATTATCCAGTGCATCAACAGAAATACAAACAGCAAAGATGGGAGAGATCTTGTGAGAAATTACCATCAGCAGAACTAATCCCTAAGTGCACATCTGCACAACCAGAATGGTCACCTCCTGCTGCTGCCTCTTTCACACAAAGCATGAGAGAAGGTGAGAGTGAGCCAAGTTCATTGTTTTGAATTCTGAATGTCACAAGATCATTTCCAGAATTCAGATTATCACATCATCACTTTAGCTTCTAGAAACTCATTTATCTGACCTGTTTGTTTCACTATTATGTAAAATGATGAATGCTGTTACCTTTGCTTCCACTGCCTCTATGTGTTTGTGCATAACATACATTTCAGTTTCAATTTATTATCTCAAGACCTAGCATTATAAAGTTCTTGTTTCATGCAACAAGTGTTGCACCCATATATTTTTATTTATTGGGCAAGTGAAACTATACAAGGACTTAACTAACTCTCCATGTATTTTCCTGAAATAACCATGGCAACTGAGCATACCCCACACTGAACATACCCATCTCTTGAACACCATCTCCCACCAGATCTTCTTTAGCTAACTCAAACGTCACCACGACATTTGCAGTGTGCAAATAAACTGTGCAGCATGTTAATATATGTATTCTTAAAGTTCTGTGACAGAAAAATGTAAAAGCTACTTGCAAACTGCAGGCAGGTGTCTAAAAGCTCATTTCAGTGTGGTTAGGAATCTAGAGTTCATCACGGGTGTAAAATAAAGAGACGTGGAAATCAAAGCGGAGGGCTCTATAGAATGGCTGCAAGGTAGCAACACAAACCCAAGATGCCAGGCATGCCCTATGTGCATCATAACATGGTCTTGCCAGACATTGTAAAACAACAACAAAAAATTCTACTACATGTCAAACAGGTTTACTGCTCTTATCAAGATAATTTACTAATTAAACTTTAACATGTCTAACTCATGTAATTGTTTCACTAGTGACTGCTAGGAGAGTCCATCCAAAGCTATTAAGATTCATAAGATGTACTCAGTGCTGGGCACTTCAGCAGCAACCTGAATTAGCCACACAAGACAAAACTTCTGGACAATTGTAGCAATGGGAAGTAATTGTTTTATTCTAATAATGTTGAGGTAACCAGTCCTGACCATAACTGACTAGAGTAACTCTTTCCACATTTTTTTTCCCCACTGACATTCAAGACAGGCTCAGAAGCCAATAATAATGATAAAGATTCCAATGCTACCTTCATATGAACCTTTATTGCAAGAATGAAAAGGCTTTTCCCTTGCACAGGGTTGTGCCTTTATATCTAGCAAAACCAAAGGAGAACTGTTTTCCAGCAGGCTGGGTCAATGGGATGACAATCCCCTCTTTTGAACAAGTCTGCTGCAGAATCGTTATCACTGCACTGGTTGAAGGGAGACATGAGAATTGCCCATATTCAGTTTAGTAGTTGCCTGACAGACAAATTAATCATGGAATCATGGAGTCATAGAATAGTTTGGGTTGTAAAAGCCCTCCAGGATCACTCAGTCCAACCATCAACCTAACACCATCACGGCCATTACACCATGTTTTCAAGTGCCATGGCCACATGTTTCTTGAACCCCTCCAGGCATGGTGATTCCACCACCTCCCTGGGCAGCCTGTTCCAATCCCTGACCACTCTTGTAGCAACAATTTTTTCCTAATCTCCAAACTAACCCTCCCCTGGTACAATTCCAGGCCATTTCAAGCCATTTCCACCTGGCACTAGAGAGAAGAGACCAATCACCACCTCACTGCAACCTCCTTTCAGGGAGTTGAGAAGAGCAATGAGGTCTCCCCTCAGCCTCCAGACCAAACAACCCCAGTTCCCTCAGCTGTTCCTCACCAGCCCTGTTCTCCAGACCCTTCACCAGCTCTATTGCTCTTGTGAAAACTAAACCACATCATTTTGGTTGTCTAGAGACAGGTAGAAATCCTGAAAAGTTCATCTTAGGAACTAACAGGAAATGAAATGCCAGAATTGTCAAGTTGGTAGTCTCTCTTAGTCCCCAGATCAGCAGTTCTCACCCTCAGGATATAGACTCAGGACCAATTTCTATGACAGGGTGATCAGTGTAAGGGACAAAAACCAGGAGTGGGAAAATTGTCTTTTTGCATTTGTGTGTCAGCCTGAAGCCTCACTATTATCTTAATACTGTGTCAGTCTTTGAGAAGCAGCCAGCAAGACTGCTTTGGTAATTAGCTGAAAAGACAAAGGCTAAAGGTCAATTAGCCTAAAAGGCAAAGGCTAATTGCACACTTGTCTTTGGTAGACCAGCAGGGAAAAGTTAGAGCCACTGGCCAGTCAAAAGTTTGAGAGGGATTTAGCTGGAAGAGGAAGAAGCAAGGAGTGGGAGTTATTGCTGAGTCTCTTTTTTCCTTACTAGCAGAGTGAAGCTACACTGGGAGTTGGGGGGAAAGAGAAAAAAAAAAAAAGGCATGACTCATCTCGAAGAATTATTTTAAAACGAGACAGATTCACAGCTCAAACCAATCTTATGACAATTCCTTTCTCTGACAGAGAAGACAGGATCCTGAATGCCTGGGGAAAGCTTCCACCTTCACAAAAGTGTTCTAATCATAATTTTTGCTAGTTTAAGGGATTAGAATATTGTCTTTTTTTTTTTTTTCATAGGCTATCAAACACTTGCTGGAGCAGAAAGTATAAACTGAATATTCTCTTTCTTAGGTGAGAACTTATACTACATACCTTCAAGATTCCTCCTCTGGACCCAGACAAACTTGAGTGGTCTACACAAAGCAGAGCAGATTGTACTTGAGGAGGAATTAGCTAAAACACCATGGGAATGGGCAGCAGGTCCCTGAACTCTGCTTGGTTATTTATAGTGAAACTGATACAGTAAAATGATTTCAAGAGAAGAGTTTAAGAGTACTGAGAGACAATATCCTGTACAGTCAGGAGGGTTAAGCAATAAATGTTGGAGCACAGAATGCTGGAGTGCCCTAAATGCTGACTTGTTGGATTCTTCCCTTAATCTTGATCTCCCCATATATTTTCCCAGCTGAATTTATGTGGCAGCCTCAAGTAGTCTCAAGCTAAATAATACTTCATTTTTTCTAGGTATTTGCTAGTCAATGTACTTAAACTTCTTTTGCCCCACTGTATTCCACAGAATACTCTTCTGTAGTTTCTGAAAGTTTAACTTGCCTGTCAGGCCTCAGACATAAGCAGACTGATGGAGCTGTTTCCACAAGAACATGCTCTTCTGCTGAGGATAAGGCTGTCTGCAAGCCCAGGGAAGAGGGCACTGTCAGGCAAATGTCTCTGCTTACTTTTCTCTCATTTGTTTTTTCCTGTAAGGCTTCACCTGCACGGTTCTGCATCAAAGCTCTCTTTCTTTTGGCATCATCAACACCATTTCTTGTCCTGTTAAAGAGGTGTCCCTGCTCAATGCAGAGGGGTTGGGTGAGATGACTTTTGATGGTCCCTTCCAACCCAATGCAATCTGTGAATCTGTGAAGATCTTTTACTAGGGAATTGTGGTCACCAAGATCTGCCCTGTCTTGTGTGAAGAACAGATATATGTAGCTATTGTAGCTCAAAACCAGTGAGCTTCTGTGTCTTTAGATTTGTTTGCTGAAAGTTTTGATCAGTTCAACACTAAGCACAGTCACAGAAACACAATGGTTGAGGTTGGAAGGGACCTCGGAAGTTAACAGTAAGCAAGAAATGGACTAAGACCTGCCAGGTTTCCTCTCCCCTTCTTGGACTGTATGATTTGCAAAGTTCAGTGACTCCAAACTGGCATGCAGGTGTTTAATGTCAGAGCTTAATAACACAGCATACATTAAAAGTATAAATACAACATTTTTGCAGCTTAGAGAAAATATTTGCCCAAGACGAGTTAAAACTATGTAGCCGTATCATCTAGTGTTTTGCTGGATATAAAATGACCCTTTAAAGCCTTCTGACATTCTCCTCGAAGCTGAGGATTGAGGCTATGACCTTTTCAAAGCCTTCCAAAGAGCTTCACGATCAACCAACTCTTACAGAGAAAGTTTCATTAGAAGCCAAAGAGGTTTTTTCGATCAACATGGTTGCACAGTTGCCCTGGTTCACAGAAAATGGGTAAAATTGGTCCTTGCTTTGAAGAACAAACAGTTGCTGGTGCTGGATGATTTCCAAAGGTTTGCTTTGTAATTTGCATCCAACCTCCAGCACAGAAAATTTGTATTAAATGCAAGAGGAGAAAATTTACTGTAAGAGGTATGGGGAGGCTGTGGAGTGCCCATCCCTTGGGTTACTAAAACATGACTGGAGAAGCCCTCAGCAACCTTTTCTGGTTGGACCCAATTTTAGTAAGAGCTGGACTAGATGACCTCTAGAGGTCCCTAGCAAGCTAAATTAAACCCCCAGCTGACGTTAGCTTCCTCTGTATTTGCGATGCTAAGGAAGGCAAGATTAGTTGTAGCTGTGGAGTTGCTAAGGATGCCTGAACTACAGCAAAGGAATCTGTCAAAAATAGGACAGGACAGGGCTGCACAGATCTGAAATCTGAAACTTGACACTACAGATGTCATCTGTCAAAAAAAAAGGAAGGGTTTCCACCCAAGTGGAAACAGAACAGGGTGATGTGGCTACTGCCATATTCTAGGACAGATAGAGTAGAAAGGCTGCCAGCCTCCAAAGGAATGGTAGCTTTGACTTCATGCTGTCACTCCCAACACACCATCCTGCCTTGCCAGTACTTACAGGAAATTTTTAATCACTATTTGCACAAGACCAGAAATAGATTGCTATCACACTAGAAGCATAAAGGAACACAGAAATGACATGGAGTCCAAATCTCCTTACGATGAGGTTTTTGTAGTGAAACTCACAGTTGTCTGTTGTTGAGGTCTACCCTAAAGGAATGAACTCACCTGCTCTGAACACAGCAAATATCTACTCACATCTATGATGGGATTGAATGGTTATTCAATAAGGAAAATAAGTTACCAAATGTTGCCAGTTAAACAAATTAATATATTCTCCTTCATAGATGGATTTAAACTTCCTCTTCATGTTCATCATTAATATGGCTAAAACATTGCCTGAAACCAGAGCCCTACAGAGGGCAAAAAGGGAATCAGATCATTCCAAATAATTGTTGAAGGCCTCGAGAACTGAATGTGCAAAATAGCTTCAGTTCTTTAGGAGGCATTCTTGTGGGCTGCTTGCTAAAACATCAAAATAAACCATTTCTCAAGAAAAGATGAAGCAATCTATTTGGTAAAAGCGACATTCAGTAAATAAACTTATGCAACAGCACAGCAAATAATCACGACATAAGATCAGTTCTCTGTTTATTTTCCTTTGCATTCTGAGATCTCTTCCTCTCCTGAAAACTTTTTGTCCATTCTTTAGTATGCATCAGACCAAGCCTTAGATCCCTAGGCATTAAGGGAGAAGCCACAGTCTCATTTTTCCATTAAAAGTATCTTTTCTGTTTTTTGTCAGCCCTTCGGTCTTGCAGAAGCCAGACCAGAGCCATTCATTTGTGCAGAGTCATTAGTGGCAGCACAGACCAGCCCAGGAGGCACAGTGTGGCCTTTGCATGCTAATGGCACTCTGCAGGTTCACTGCTGTGACTGCCACTGGGGGCAAAGCCACTCCAGAACCTCCTTCTTTTGCTCTCTGCGCTTTTGTCCTTCAGAGCAGCACATTCTGAGCCATGATAGTGAGCGTCAGGCTGCCTGCTTTGGTAGAAACCCAGCCAGCAGTCACCACAATGATATTTCTTGCACCAACATACTACAGAGGCTTCTTCTCTAGGAGACAGAGAAGGGAGGTGATTGTCTCCTTCTGATTTGCTGAGACCCCACTTGGAGCACTGCATCCAGTTCTGGGGGCCCCAAGACAAGAAAGACATAGAACTGTTGGAACAGGTCCAGAGGAGGCCATGGAGATCATGATAGACTGGAGAACCTCCCCTATGGGGACAGGCTGAGTTGAGGCTATGCAGCCTGGAGAAGAGAAGGCTCTGTGGAGACCTTAGAGTACCCTTCCAGTACCTGAAGGGGTGAGGGACTTTTTGCAAAGGCTAGCAGCGATGAGCACCAATGACTCTGAGCTGAAAGAGGAAAGATTTAGACTGGAGATTAGGAAGAAATTCCTTATAGTGAAGGTGGGGACACACTGGAACAGATTGCCCAGGGAGGTTGTGGATGGCCCCTCCCTGGAGATGTTCAAGGCCAGGTTGGATGAAGCCTTGAGCAACCTGGGCTAGTGGGAGGTGCCCCTGCCCATGGGTTGCAACTGGATGATCTTTAAGGCCCTTTCCACCACAAACCATTCTATGATTCCTTGCCTCACTTATGGGGTGTCAGCTCTAATTCCTTTACCTTATGCAGAATATGTGTCTCAAGTTTTTCCCTCATCATTTTTAAGAAGCCATGTGCTTTTATCAATAGGACACTGTAATTAGGGGGACTATCTATCTGTATGCAAGTGTAATTTCCCCAGGTAGGAAGCATTTTCCAACTGGGGACTGCTGCAACATGGCACATTATAGCTGCTGCTTGCACATCCAGAGGTCCCCATGATGATGGTGGAAATAGATTACTAGAGTGCTGCTCCCACTGACAGTAAAAGGCTAGACTGAGGATAATACACATTCACTTCTTTTTATTGGCATTGCTAATTGTGAAAGGGAGTTGATTAAGCAGGCAGTTTTGTTCTCTATGTTCCTTCAGCTCTTAATAAATCTGATAAGAGTGGCAAAGCAAGCACCATTTCATGCACATTAGAATATTTCACAACCACTCTCTTCCTGAAAGAGATTCAGGGGAAGAAACAGTCATGGTAATTTTTGTTCAGTGAAATGGCTGTGGAAAAATTCAGCTAAAAATGACCACGTTCTCTCTGGAACCAGCTAGAGCAGTCCTCAGAGCAGCCCCTGCCCACCATGGGGGCTGTGAGCTCCCAACCTTGCTCAGGCCTACTGTTCACAAAGAACTTGGAAGACTGACAGCTTCCACAACAGAAAATATCTGTCAGATTAACATCTTGGAGGCCTAAACAAACAAAATCCTTGAAATCTAAATGGAACATTTCTGTGAGAACAGAATTTAAACATAGAGAGGATTTCTGGGTTTAATAATAGGCTTTGTTTTGTCACAGAAGGCCAGGTTGGAAGGGATCCCAAGGATCATCTGCTTCAACCCTTCTAGGTGATAGAGGGGTTGAAATGAGCTGGCCCAGCACCCTGGCGAGCTGAGTCTTCAAATTGTCCAATGTAGGGGACTCCATTGCTTCCCCTGGGAGATGACTCCAATGTCTGACTGTTCTCATGGGGAAACATTTTCTTCTGGAGTCCAGTGGCAATCTCTCCAGCAGTAACTTGTCCCCATTATCTTTTATCTTTTCCATTGGACCCCCTGAAAAAAGGGAGTCTCCACCCTCCTAGTAGCCACCTTTTCTGTACTGATCCATGGTAACAAGGTCTCCCCTACACCTTCTCTTCTCAAAGCTGAACAAAGCCAGCTCTCTCAGCCTTCCTCACATGGCAGGGCTGACAGTCCTCCATCTCCCTGTTTAAATAATTTGCTTTACATTTAAAATCACTATTTGAAGAAAGACTATAAAGTGGGGCTGCTCCCACATAACATATTATCAGTCCTAGTAGGGTAAAACTTTGGAGGCAAACAGAAGGGGTTCCATCAGAGTCAAAACATGATGCCTCAGTAGCACTGCAGAAGGTCTGAGTGCAAAAGTGCATGACTGCCCTCAACAACAACCAGTGGTCTCCTGTGACTCACCAAGACTGGAATAAAAAAAGAAAGGGGGAAGAAAGAAAAGATGTAGACTCAACTTCTGAAGAAGGTTGTTTGAAACACTTAATTCCTGTTCCCAAGTTCACAATCAATGGGAACTAACAGGGATGACTCAGGCAGTGTCAGGGAGGTCATGGAGTCTGGGGTGCTTCATGGCAGTTGATTCTCTGCTGGTAAACCAGCTGTGAGATGACAGAAGTATTTTATGGCTTCTTTTCTCACTCAAGCACAGAACCTATCAATATTCTGACTCTCTACACATTACTTTGTACCCTATCAAGAACAGAAAGGTTCCCAGGAGTTTTTTCTTCTTGCACTGCAAGGGGTGAAATGGTCTCCTACCAATGCAAAGGCAGAGCTTGACTCTTTTCCTTTGTTTATATGACCACTGGAAACAGATTTCACTGGAGTCAGGGAGGGGAAAGAAAAAGAAAGAAAGGAAAAAAAAGAGAGAAAGCTTTCAAAAGGTTTTGAACAGTTCAAGGTTTCTTCCTTTTTTTTTCCTCCTCCAGAGTTTAATAGTAAAAGTAGAAATTTCTGTAAAACAGAGAGAGACGTGGCAGATGCATTCAAAAAAGAAGCTGTTGTTTTTAACTTTTGGAAGTTGCATTTTAAAAAGTAGAGTTGTGCATAACTCTTTGAGCTGCTGGCTGGCACTGAAACCGGGGACAGACTCTCAGACTTCCACCACTGGCAGAAATTGCATCCAGCAGAGACTGACACAGAAGGGAATGACAACTTCCCTTCACCTCAGTTTCCAGTACCCCTACCCAGCTCCTTTACAGATGCATGCATATCTCTATATTGCAGTCTGCACTTTAAATAGACCCTAAAGGCAAATTTAATCTCTTTGATTTAGCTTTCCCTCAATAATTTAGTCACACATATCCTTACACAGCACATCCACTCACTCACACGCATAAACAAACAAATGAAGGAATGAAAACCTATGAATTAATCAAGCTATTTCCCTGAAGACTCTGAAAGAAGAAAGCAACAGAAATTGTAAATGATATTTCTATTTGGGAGGCAGCTGGATTTTATCACGATGGGGCCATCCAAACATATAAATACCTGAGATGAGAAGGAAGAAGATGAAATGGAAGAGATGGAAACGTTTGTGCTGTCAGCAAGATGAAAGAAGGAAAGTTGTGGGTGCAACAGAAAATGATGCTTTAAATTAGACCCATATCCTCAGTATCATATTTACTATCTTTTCCACCAGCCTGCCCAGAAATGATTCCTGCTATTCTCAAACTTGAACCTAAGCTTCTCCTTCCTACAGCAACAGTGCTTCAGTGCATAATGAATGTGTTACATCCAACAGTTAGCTCATGTGGATGACAGCAGCCTAAGGTGAAGCTGGTTACTTGCATTACATTTGTGATTTGCCAGCACTGCCCACTGGAACACTGAGACAGCTATTTACTGACCATTCAAATGCTTACAGATATTTTAATTATAAGTCTGTGGCTTCAAATTGTATTTCTAAAAAAGACATTCATTTCTATTCTAAATATGACCAATTTAGTCCCAGAATGAAGCTCCAGGCAGTTACTGCATTGAAGCACAATGGGATTCGGATTTTTTCACTCAGACCTGTCTCATTTTATCAATATCTCTAAATGGTTATTTTCTGGCCCCTACACTTTCAAATTACAGGTACACAATGAGTGTTTCAAATGAGCTAACAGGAGACTGAACTTGTTTTTCTAGTAAAGCATTTCCTGAAGAAAGAACAGTAATCATTTCAAATTACTCTCAGGAAGTTAAAAGGGGGGGAGGGGGAGGAAGAAAAAGAAAAAAAAGGGGGGAAAAAAAAGGAAGAAGAAAAAAGTTCCCTGAGAAATTTCCCAGGCTGTAAAATTCACAAAATAGCTCAGAAAAACTGATCTGAGTGAAAAAAACCAACCAACAAAAAACCCCCAAACAACACCCCAAAACCCAGCAAAACAAACAAACAAACAACCCCCCACCCCAAAAAAAAAAAAAAAAGAAAGAAAGAAAAAACCTGCCAAAGAATTACATCTGCTTGTAAGGGATGGTTAGTGTGAAACAATTCATGGCATGGCACAGAATCACAGAATGTTAGGGATTGGAAGGGACCTCAAAAGATCATCCAGTCCAAGCCCCCTGCCAGAGCAGGATCACCCAGGGCAAGTCACACAGGAACGCATCCAGGTGGGTTTTGAGATTCCACACCTCTATGGGCAGCCTGCTCCAGGGCTCCAGCACCCTCACAGCAAAAAAGTTTTGCCTTCTGCTCCCATGGAACCTCCTCTGCTCCAGCTTGCACCCATTGCCCCTTGTCCTACCATTGGACATCTTCCCACCACTGCCCTGCACATCCTTATCAACAGCAATGAGGGCACCCCTCAGGCTCCTCTGCTCCAAGCTCAAGAGCCCCAGCTCTCTCAGCCTGTCCTCACAGGGAGATTTTCTACTGCCTTCAGCAGCTTTGTAGCTCTGTGCTGGACTCATTCAAGCAGTTGCCTGAGGCCCTTCTTGAACTGAGGGGGCCAGAACTGGGCACAATATTCCAGATGTGGCCTCAGTAGGGCAGAGTAGAAAGGGAGAAGAACCTCTCTTGACCTACTAACCACAGCCCTTCTAATCCACCCAAGGATGCCATTGGCCTTCTTGGCCACAAGGGCACATTGTTGGCTCATGGGCATCCACCAGGACCCCCAGAGCTGCTCTCCAACAGACCAGCCCCAGCCTATACCTGTCCATGATATGCTTTGGAGCTGGAAAAAAACCTTTTTTGACCAAGGCAGTTGCAGATTTTCTAGCAACAGAAACAGGTACAGAAAGGCAGAGTGCTCTTGGCTGGTAGTTAGAAGACAGCATTTCAAAAGTGGCATAGAGAATGGAGTATCAACTAATATTGTGATGTCCACTGACCACTGACCATTGTATGATGCAGAAATGTATTTAGAGATGTTGTACTTAATTTCTGATCACCATTTATAAAGAGCCCTCTCAATAGTTAGTCTCAGATTGTTTTAGTTACTTGTTTATTGCTAGACAAACAAGAGCCATATTAGCCAAATGGTTCCATTCATTTTATTCTGCTTCTGCTGGACAACAGAGGTGAGCAAGGGTCAGAGTGCTGTCTGCATCTGAAGGTTTAGAAGTTTGGTTATGGAAATCAGATCAAATGCTAACAACCACGAGGGAAGTTCAAACCTTTCAAAGAGATAACACTCACTTTATCTCATTATTGTGCATGCCTCTTTTTATCTCTCCATAGTCCTTTCCCTGCATGATCTGCAGAGGTGATCTTTTCACCCTGCTAAATCATCCTTATCAAGTCTCCTGAATGCAATAACCTCTTTGGCACATTACCTATCTTTTAGGATTTGTATTTAATATATTGTGTTCTTCTTTCATTTTTTTTTCTTCCTAAGAGATTACTCCAGAGCTCAGAATTGCTGGATTACTGATTGATTTCACAATTACTTTGTGCTGTGGGTTGCTATCGTCTGTCTGACTGACTCTGTTGCAAAATGAACACAAAACATCCAAAAAGTTATAAGAAAGAAAGAAAAAAAAAATCCCTTTATTTCTCCCTCCCTTCCATCTACAGACTGAGTTTATTTAATTACACACTTCTTATTTCAGGGTGAAAACCTCCCCCCCCAGTTTCATATATGGCTATAAAAAAACAGATTCATCATCAGACAAATTACCTTAAATCTTGTCTCTATCCATCACCCACTTTGTCACAGTGTTGCATGCTAAGTTTTGTCCACCCTGTGTGGAATGAAGGCCTAACAACAAGCTGAAGTATAAAAGCCATGCTACAAACTGCAATGGCAGAGTATACCCTTGCAAAGTGCCCCCTCCTGCACTGCAGCACTGTGGTTTGATGCATGTGATGATGAGAAGATGTCCCCATCAATGCTCAATCCACTTCACAGATCTTTTCTCCTCCTGAGTTGATGAATGTTTATAAAAGAGAAAAATCTAACATCAGGCTGGGACTGCTGTGGCAGGAGGCCAGGAGAGCCAGGGTGTGTCCAGTGCCTCATTACTCTCTGCCTCTGTGCTGTTCATTACAAACAGAGCTAAGGAGGGGTGCTGTGGAGATAGAGAGTGAAGGTCAGTGTGACTTCCTCTGCTGAACACAGGGATCAATACCTAGCTGGGTGAGATGAAAAGGTGGTGCTCTGTGAAAAACAAGATTTCAGGCTGCAACTAGTTACTCAAAATTGCTATCGAGTGATTCCATCAGGAATATTTTAGTGTTGGTTTTAAACACTTAATTGGCAGTTATAACATAGAATTAGGATATCACAGAGGCACAGAATCATAGACTCACAGAATGGTAGAGGTTGGAAGGGACCCATGGAGATCAGAGTCCAACCTCGGTACCAAAGCAGGATCACCTAGGTCAGGTCACATAGGAATACATCCAGATGGGTCTTGAAAGTCTCCAGAGAAGAGACTCCGCCACCTCCCTGGGCAGCCTCTTCCAATGCCTGACCGCTCTCACAAGAAAGAAATTTTTCCTCATCTCCAATCTAGCCTTCCCCAGGCACAATTTCAGGCCATTCCCTCTCATTCTATCACCTGGTACTAGGGAGAAGGGATCAGCTTCCACCTCACTGCAGCCTCCTTTCAGAGTGAGCCATGAGGTCTCCCCTCAGCCTCCTCTCCTCCAGACTAAACAATCCCCATTTTCTCAGCTGGTCCTCACCCAGCCCAATTCTCCAGACCCTTCCCCAGACCTTCTCTGGACACACTCCAGAGACATAGCCCTTCTCTGCATTGGAGAGGTTGTGCTCATCACAGCTTCATAATGGCACTGGAATGAATCTGATATCTGAGATTTGGGGACTTAATCTTCTCCCATATATGGAACATAAAAGCAGGAGAGACGCCAAAACTCACACCCTTCAACCATATGAATAGTCTCATTGACTTCAATAAATATCCCAGAATGAAAAGAAATACAAAGGATTTGGCTCACTATGTAGAATTCCTGTCCAATATATTAGTCTTTGTTGTTCTTTTAAAATCAAAAACCAGTTTGGATTTCCTTCGTATTTATGATAAAATAAGTAAAGGCTTGACAGCTTCCCAGGAGAAATTCACTCTTCATCTTTACATCTCCAGTACTATACCAGGTGCTTTTTAAATTCAGAGAGAGGCTTCCTATGTGAATAATCAATAGCATTGAGAGAGAGAGAATTTTGGTGGTTTTGCCATTTTTGAGTCATGTTCTACAGCGAACTGTAGGGCGGTAATACAAGAATAATTTAGAGATGAATTAGCATAATAATTAGAAGCCTAGAACTCTTCATAGTGTTTTTAATATTTATGCTTGATAAATATTGCTCTATTTGTCAGTTTATGCAGTATAAAGTGAAACTTAATGTAAGAAGGTTATTAGCATAAAATTAGCATAATGAGTAAAAAGCAAAACACAAAGGTAATCAAAAATAACAGAGGTTGTTTCCTCCTGCCTCTCTCAGAGGACACACTTTCCACCCAAAAATCTCTGTTATGGAAAACAAATTTCATTTAAATTAATTATGAGGTTCCATTATAGTCGTGGAAAATGAATCTCTTGTAACAGTTCTCTGCTTTTTTGTCTCTTTCAAACTTCCACGCAGCTCAGCCATTCAAAGAATGAGATCATTTTGGTCACATTACTTAGAAAAAAAATTAGTTTGACAAAAGGCCATTTGTCCAATGTAGCAGAACTACTTACCTTTAAATTAAGGATGACATGAAAACATTGCATGGAGCCAGAGAGACAAAGTACAGGTTCAGCGAAGAGTAGTAGGCAAATGACAGGGTCATCTGCACCCAAAGATCTAGCAGACCTCTAGAGCCTGAAGTTGCATGCTTCAAAGTTCATGGAGCCTGACTCTAACCCCAGATACCTGACACATTTCTGCTGACCTGAGGAGCTCCCTAGTGCTACTCAAATCTCTCTTTTATACCTCCTCTGACTACAGCTTCCCAAAGTTTACCTGTGGCTTTAGAACCAGCCCTTTGAGTCAAGGGCAATGACTTAGGTGGGATGGGAGTTAACAGAGAGAGAATGGAAAGATTCCAAACCATTCCTTAAGCTCCTCTGATATGACCCACATCACATTTAGCATAGAATGGTAGGGGTTGGAAGGGACCTCCAGAGATCATCAAGTCCAATTCATCTGCCAAGCAGGATCACCTAGGGCAGGTAACACAGGAACCTACGCCATTCTATGAATTCCCAGAATGCCAGGTTGGAAAGGACCCCAAAGACCATCTGGTCCAAACTTTCGAGGTGACAGTGTAGTTGAAATGAGCTGGCCCAGCACCCTGTCAAGCTGAGTCTTCAGACTGACCAATATGGGAGAATCCACTACAATGTTAAGAATCTAGGATCATCTTCCACAATTTTATCCTTCTTATTGCTTGAAAAGAGCAACTAAAATCACAAGCCCTCACCTAAAGCTGCCCTCTCTGGCCCCCTCCTCAGTCCCCAGTGCTGAGAACACAAACACAACAGGATGAATTTGTACACAGGACAGTTTCTTCTAACAGAATAAATAGATAAATAAATAAACAACCCATTCTTGATGTTTCTGATGCAGTTGGCAGAAGAAGACCAGGCCCTAAAGAAAAAGCCTGATCACCTTGGCAATAGGGTGAAAGACAGCTTGGAACTCTTGCTTTCCTCTAATACTATTATTTTTATGGTACCCACTGTGGTACTAGTCTTCACCAGGCAATTTTTAGTTGATGCTGAAAATTCATGATCCTTTTTGCTCCACCACTATTTGTAAGATACATTAATTAGCAATGTAAGGATTTGTGGAAGAGATCAGGAAATAAAAGAAAGAAGCCTTTTAGCAGGCACAGTTAATTATGCAGACACAACAGATGCTAATAACAATTTTCATTTCTATGGAAAAATGATTAAGGTTTAAAGGTACAATAACAAAGAGGCATGAGAAGAGTACAAGGGGGTTTAGACGACAGGGGGCAATGCATGTGTGATCACAATTGCTCATTTAAAAAGAACTCTCAGCCTGGAATAATCTCACAATCATCTCCTCAACAGCAATCTGCCTTTCAGCTGTTTTCCTGCTTCCTGTTCCCTGAGTTTGTTTTTTTTACCACTTCTGGTTTCTGTCATAGGCAAGATAGAAAGACCAGGTGTAAAACCAGAGCCTTGAATATCTGCTTATTAATAATCTTCCTACAACCAGGATCAGTAAAAAAGGGTGACTTACCAGGAGGGTGGAGACTGCATTTTTATGAGGAGTCCCACAGAAAAGACAAGAGATGATAGGGACAAGTTACTGCTGGGGAGATTCCCACTGGACTCCAGGAGAAAATGTTACCCCAAGAGAACAGTCAGAAATTAAGGGAAGCAATGGAGTCCCCTACATTGGATAATTTGAAGACTCAGCTTGCCAGGCTGATGTGCCAGCTCATTTCAACTCCACTATCACCTAGAAAGGTTGAAGCAGATGACCCTTGGGTTCCCTTCCAACCTGTGATTCTGTGAATATTATCATGTTTGCCTCTAGCAACCTGGCAAACTCAAGCAACTGCACATTAGTATTTTTTTAACAGGGGTAGGGTGTTGGTTTTCACCTAGTGTCCCAAACAACTCTGTGTGATGAGTTAAGTGTGAGGGTCAATGTCTTCTCCTTAGTATCAGGTGATAGAACATGAGAAAATAGCCTGAAACTGTGCCACAGGAAGGTTAGGAGATAGGAAAAATTTCTTTGGTGCAAGAGTGGTCAGGCATTGCAACAGGCTGCCCAGAGAGGTGGTGGAGTCACCATGCCTGGAGGTGTTCAAGAAACGTGTGGCCATAGCACCTGAGAACATGGTGTGATGGTCACGGTAGTCTTAGTTTGATACCTGGACTTGATGATCTTAGAGGTCTCTTCCAAGTCAAATAATTCTATGATTCTGTATCAATAAAGCCTATGTAGACTCCTAAAAAAGTAACAAGAGACAAGTCTTCAAATTACCACCAACCTCACTCAAATATAATGAGTGGTGGAATTAAAGTTCATAGCTCCACTTCTGTTAGTGGCAGACTTCCTGTTACATCCCAAAACCTGTTCATTAATATAATTAAAGTTCTGGGCCATCTCACTCATCAGTCAGTCTTTCTTCTGAGCACTTAACAGTTATTGCTGAATAGGCTCTGAAATAAGCCATTAACTCTGCCCAGGTTTGCCAGAAATTATAGGTGCTTGGAGATCACTAGGAATGAAAGATGGCACATAAATCAAAGGCACTGGCAGCATCTGATGCTCCTGGAGTCCACACTGAAGTTGCCTTAATCATTAAAGGCTGGTATCACAGCCATTTGCATTGGAAGTCGGGCCTACAATTTATTTCAAAGATCAAAAAAGGGAGGTGAACAGGCTGGTAAGGTGATGAATCTGATATTACAGCAGAGATTCTAGCAAGGGGTCTCAGGGACAGGAGTTATTTATGGAGCTGTCCTTCAAAACACAGCAGAGAGTAATAAACCTTGGAGAGTTTATTTTTAAATCAAGTAATTTCTTCTCCAGATGTCCACACACACAAAACCAAAAAGCTGAGCAAATCCCATTGCACTCTGAAAGCAAGATTTGCCCCCCATGCCTACAGTATTTGTAGAGGACGACACACAGCTCCTCTTCACACCATCAGCCACAGAAGATACTGAAAGAAAAATTAATCACGTCACACTGTATTTAGGTGTGCTAAGTGAAACAGTGGCCATGAAGGCAGGACAGCATAAAAAAGAGTTCTCTGGAAAGCAGGCACTGCCAGCAATGGGGCTGTGGTAGTTTGGAATGTAGCATGAACTGCTCTCCTGATCATTTTATTCTCACTTTCTTAGGCAGAATTTGCAACTGAAGGGAATTCTTGTCCTCACAGCTGCCCTGGTAACGCAGGCAAGGTTCTCCAGCACAAAGTGGATTTGAATAGAGATGTCCAAGCAATGCCACAATCCGGATGCCACCTCATGGCAAAATTTCACAACGATTTAGAAACTGCTGTGTTCAGTCATACCTGCTTGTGGACTCACCCTGGGAGGGCAGATCAAGTCCCTGAGTGCTCTCATATTGGACTTTCCCACCATCTAGTGGCTGAAGAGTTACAGCTAATGAAAATCTCAACAGCTCTGTACCTCTTGAAGAATATTTATTATTATTATTTGTGTGTATCAGTAAGGCTCCTTGGTTTTTGATGAAAAGGATCAAACAAGGCTATTTTGCAACTGCCATTTTCTGCTTCAGCATCTAAGTTTTCATGTTAAAAAATATTTCTTACTTTTAAAGTAGATAAGACTCCTGAATAAACATTTGCCAGCAAAGGAAAACAAGAGTTTACCTCCAACAGAGCATCAGCCTCAACAATTTATGATACTTTAAATTCAGGAATTGGTACCTAAATCACTGCTGACTCTTACACTCATGAAAGAGAGGATAAGAAGTGAAGGCTCTCGGGAGACCTTAGAGCAGCCTTCCGCTATCTGAGGGGGCCTGCAAGAAACCTGGGGAGGGACTTTGTACAAGGATTTGTAGTGAGAGGACAAGAAGGAATGGATTGAAGCTGGAAGACTGGAGACTAGGAAGAAATTTTTTGCAGTGATGGCAGTGAGATACTGGAACAGGCTGCTCAGGGAGGCTGTGGATGCCACCACCCTGTTCGAGGCCAGGTTGGATGAAGCTTTGAGCAGCCTGAGCTAGTGGAAGGTATCTCTGCCCATGGGCGGGGGGTTTGGAACTACGTGATCTTCAAGGTCCCTTCCAACCCAAACCATTCTATGAATCTATGAACATCAGAGCAGGCAGGTCATACTAGAAATGTTAAGGCAGAGTCAAGAGCTTGTCACTGTCCGTTGGGACCTCGCCACTCTACTAGACTCTGGGACAACATTCAAACATGCAGAGGTAAGCTGGAAGCTGTGGGTTTTCTGCACGGTTTCCTCTTAGCATATCCAGAGATATTTATGGAATGAAAAGTTCCATCACTGCTCAGTACTTTGAGAAATGTCTCCTAGAGATGTCAACGAGGATGCTTTTAACTCATGGTGAATGTTCATTTTGTATCTATCCTTCAAGTGCGTGCCCTAAATCTGTTCTGGGAGCAGAAACAAAGACCAGACACTAGCATTTCTGGGATTAATTTGGAGAGGGTTTACAGAAAGTGATGAAAAATAAGACACTGACCTAATTTTCCATTGTTCTTTGGCAAACTCAGTGAGAACAACACATGAAGTGTTTGGCCATAATCTTTTCTGTGATAGATTTTTGCAGGAGTTAAAAAGTACCCCCAAAAAATAATGCTTTTTATCCAAAATACTTCAGTAGTTTGTAATGTAAGGAACAAGCAGTGTGAGTAAATTACCCCTTCCTTTTGTATTTCCAGGTAAACAGCATTACACTAGGAGCTTGCAATTGCATCCTCGTGGTGGCAGAGGCAATGTGAGAACACATTTTTCATGGGTCCTATGACCTAGAGAAACTAACAGTACTTAGGTGCTCACCCCAAGAAGAGCCATGAGGATGATCAGAGGGCTAGAGCACCTATCCTATGAGGACAGGTGGAGAGAGTTGGGTTTGGTCAGTCTAGAGAAGAGAACGGTCTAAAGAGACCTTATTGTGGGCTTCCAGTATCTGAAGGGGGCCTACAAGAAAGCTGGGGAGGGACTTTTTGGGGTGTCAGGGAGTCGCAGGACTGGGGGGAATGGAAAAAAAATAGAAATGGGTAGGTTCAGATTGGATGTTAGGAAGAAGTTCTTCCCCATGAGGGTGGTGAGACACTGGAACAGGTTGCCCAGGGAGGTGGTGGAAGCCTCATCCCTGGGAAGTTTTTTAGGCCAGGCTGGATGTGGCTCTGACCAACCTGACCTAGTGCAAGGGGTCGCTGCCACGGCAGGAGGTTTGGATCTGGGTGATCCTTGAGGTCCCTTCCAACCCTGACAGTTCTATGATTCTATTCTGGATGCCTGAGGTTGCTTAAGAAGTCAGAGCAGTATTAAGTATGAAGTTCAGCCAGCTGCAGCCAGCACCCTCAGGTCCTTTCCCACCATCAAACACCAAAAATTCACCAACAGAACCCAGGTGAGCACTGACAAAGGAAGAGACTTCTAACCTGGGAAGCTGTCACACAGCTCACTGCCTGCCTCCCCTCCTTCTCCAGGTTTGTAACACAGCAAATGTTAGTCAGGAACAGCTTTTGTAAGCCGTGTCCTTGTCAGCAGACAAGGAATTATTCAGCAGTATTCCCTGATTCTAAATAATGAATAAAGAACCCAGCAAGTTGTTACAGATAGCTCATAAACAACAACAACCAAAAAAGTGGCAGAGCTCATTTAATAAATTATTCATCCTGAATTATTTTGCTAAATCTAATATAGGCTACCTATACATAAGGGAGGGAAAGGGAGAACATTAACAGCTTTTAGACATGTTTTAGAAATGTTCATGTCAATTGTATATAATTTTCAAGGTTAATGGCTTTTTGATCCATAATAATGGCACTCCCATTTATTGTAGAGATCCGAGTTGCAAAACCTGTGTCATTTGCATAATCACAAATTGCAGCTGAGCAATCCTCAGCATGTGGTTATTCATTTGATGAAAATGTAAATTTCAATTTTATTTTTGTTCGATCGCACACACGCTGCATTTACTGAATCTGAGAAAAAAGCATTTTCATTTAACCAATGAATTCAGCTCATTACAACCTACTAAGAACGTTGAGTAGCCCAGAATTTTGTAGCAAAGTGCATTTTTGAAGCCGTGATTTACAATTAACTCATCTTTTCCTTCACGTTTTAACACCCAGAAGAAAGTTGCTGTGTTTATTCTCTGGCAAATAAACTCCCTCTGCCATTTTAGACACAAATTCAGTGCAGTCATGTTCAAAAGAAAAGCATTTCATTAAAGAAAAAGATAGTAATTACAGGAAGACATTTCAAGCCAACATTGAGAGAAATCTCTGGGGAAGAAAAACCAATGGTTTCCTGTGCTTGGGACCTAACAGACACTCTGGTGTAAAAAATGAATGCTCAGATCGACCAATCTGCTTACACAAGCTGAGAACATAAGCCTAGTTGTGTTGGAAGGGTAGAGTAGTAGCAGAGCTTTGTCTCTTCTCCCTAGTATCAGGTTAGGGAATGAGAAGAAATGGCCTGAAATTGTGCCAGGGGAGGGTTAGGTTGGAGATCACAAAAAATTTCCTTTGCTGCAAGAGTGGTCAGGTGTTGGAACAGGCTGCCCAGGGAGGTGGTGGAGTCACATCCTTGGAGATGCTCAAGAAATGTCGGGACATGGCACTTTGGGACACAGTGGTCTTAAGGTTGATGGTTGGACTCGATGATCTTAGAGGGCTTTTCCAACCCAACCAATTCTGTGATTCCATGATTCCATAAATATGTGGGTTTCACTTGTAAACTGGCAATATTACATAGAGCAAGAGTCACAAACTATCTTGTAAAAGCCTTACATAAAAACTTGCCTCAAGAGCCTTAAATGACCACTTCTAAAGGTAAGAAACTTTGGAGATACAGACAAACACCTGCATTCATGGCAGTGTTCAATGGCTGGATGGGGCCTTGAGCAACCTGGTCTGGTGGGAGGCATCCCTGCCCATTGAGGGGGGGTTGGCACTGGATGATCTTTAAGGTCCCCTCCAACCCAAACCATTCTATGACTCTGAAATGAAGCTTGTGTTCTGCCTGCCTCGGTGCTGTTCCAAATCTCTATTACTGATACTGGTGTTTATCAGTGTGATTGAGGCAGCTCATCATGCATTTAATGAGAGCTCACTCATCAGCAGAGCATGAGTATTTCCAAGCTACTGATGAGAGCAACAGGTGGAGGCTGTGATCCTCAAAGGGACCGTCTAGTTGACGGAAATTAATTTGCTCTGTCATTATAACTACTACTTCTAATTAAGCCAAGTTCATGATCTTTATAGAAGAGAAGTAAAGCTTAGAAAGATGAATAAGTCCAAACATTTCAAGATACTATGAGGAAAATTTCTATTGAAGCAACTTTGGACTTAATTAAAAATGTATCTGGTAATCACACTAATGGGCTTTATTTTAATAAATAATTTTTATTGCATATCTTGCAAAGATTAACCTGGATTCCATTTCTCTTCAGAGGTATCACAAGCATAAGTAATTAAACTTTACAAATTGATAAAATCTAGTATTAGAATTCCATGCTTGCTTGGCTTCCTCCAACCATTTCCTCCTCCCCTCCAAAAAGCAAGCACACTCCTCTGCATTGTTTAGCTGCAGACATTGTTTGCTTCTGACTTCGGTTTAGGTTATTCCTAGAAACAACTCCAAAGCAGCCAGAGACACATGGACATACTTCTCCTTTTCATCCTGAAACCCTGAGTGGATAGAAAATGTATTTGGGACCCTTGTCCATCAATGTCTTGATGTTCCACAGCTCAGTCAAATATCTGGAACACCCAGAATCACAGACTCATGGAATTATTTGGGTTGGAAAAGCCCTCAAAGTTCATCGAGTCCAACCATCAATTTAACACTACCATGGCCATAAAACCACATCCCAAACTGCCATGTTTTTTGAACACCTCCAGGGATAGTAACTCTACCACCTCCCTGGGCAGCCTGTTCCAATGCCTGACCCCTTTTGTAGGAAAGAAACTGTTCCTAATATCCAATCTAAACCTCCTTATAGAATCAAAGAAAGAGCAGAAATATGTAATGCACACACACACTGGCTGGTGAGAAAGGTCAGTCTATGCATGTGCAGGAATCCCTATCTACTCATCCCACACAAAGCAACACAGCACATACTCAAAGCTTTCTGGGCACAGATGATCTGCTGTGTATGTGCTCCATCTGTAACCCATATGCATGTCCAACACAACAGAAAAACGTTGGGACTTCCTTTACAAACCCCAGGTCATCACCAAATGATGATGTTATGAGGAGACTGTTCTCCAGAGGTCCCTTCCAACCCCTAACAACCTGTGACTGTAGCCTCTGTTAGATCTGGTCTGATCTGAATGAGCTAAGAAATTTGGATTCCAGCAGGTGCTACAAGCCAATACTCATAATGGGACCAAAGGGCCCTGCCAATTGCTAGAATAGCTGGCTTGGATGAACAAAAACCATCCCAAAAAGGGAGTGAGAGAAGTACTTCATTGTGCCTTTGCTCCAAAACTGAGGAGATGCACACTAATAAAACCTTGTACTAGCCTATAGGCAACTCATTGCTGAATGTCATTTTCCTGCCCTACGTCATGAAATTCCAAGGTCTATTTCTAACAACCAATGGAATTTGGTAACTGCTGCACAAGACAAATATTGAGTACATATTGTCCTGTTTATAAAAGGTTGTGGGACTTTTTTTTCTTAGAAGTGATATTTCTACACAGAATGCAATTAATTTAGAACACCAGAACCATGCCTGAACTTGTCTATAGTTACATCATATATAAATTTCAAATATATGTATATAACATACAAATCTTGAGATATATTGTGTATCTAACTACACATATATTTAGCCACAAGTTTCAAAACCATACAATCATAGAGTCATGGAATGTTAGACCACTGAAGATCCATCAAGTCCAACCCCCTGGTCAAAGCAGGATCACCTAGGGCAGGTCACACAGGAACACATCCAGATGGGTTTTGAAAGTCTCTAAAGAAGGAGACTCTACAACCTCTCTGAGCAGCCTGCTCCAGGACTCCTCACAGTAAAGAAGTTTCTCCTCATGTTGAGATAGAACTTCCTGGATTCCAGTTTGTACCCACTGCCCATCATCCTATCACAGGACACCACTCCAAAGAGCCTGGCTCCTCCTTGACACCTACCCTTCAGATATTCATAAACTAACAAGGTCTCCTCTTCCTGAAATCCTGACCTGCTGTGTAGTATGGTGAGCTCCTTTATTTTCCAATCACCTAAAGTAAACTGAGTAGAAACACTAGATGTGGAATGGGCAAGTTTCTAGAAAGAGGGACCCCTCCTCACAAAGAGAAAGATGAACAGCTTGGCCAGCTGGCAATCCTCTCAAATGATCTGGCATGGTATCTGTGCTAGCTAATTTTCATGGCCCTGGCTGAAATCTTTTCTGGGTGTTCTCCAGTCTGCTGTGCTAAGCCTCACACTAGACTGCAGGGCTCCCCTCCATCCACAGGGTTCTTGGCTCTCAAAGCCATGGCACACCTTTGGACACAGTCTCCCTTCAGGAGCAGAGCCATGCTTGTCAAGAATTCAATGCTTTGAGATCAAGTTGGCAGTAGCATCACAGCAGGCAGGTAAACTGAGTGACACCTAAATACAGAGTGAATTTTGATGTGCTTCACACCACATTATCCTGTGTTGAGCTGAATTGCTGCACTTTCCAGAAAACAGCAGGCTGAAAGAAAAAGAACAGTTCATAAAACCTCCTAACCTATCACTTTGGAGGACAGCATAATTTGGCAGAGCAAATTAAGAGCTTGGAGTTCAGTTCCTTATGTTCTAACTCTAAGCATCTCTTTGTTTGACAAAGACAGCTCAATTAATTTGTATTTGTCCCAGTTTCTCCTATGTATAAAGTGACAGTGTTATTATTCTGGACAAAATGGCACAACATCAAAATCTGGATTAAAGAGAAAATGAGAACTATATAAAAATAATGTTGAATTTTTGATGTCAATGCCAAAAATGAAACAAACAAAAATATTATCTCAGTGTTTGCATTAGCAGCTCCAACTATCACCAGGGGATTAAACAACATATTGTAGGAGTAATTCAACCAGTGGTTCAATAACTTAATTGAGCAAACATGTTTAAAGCTTAAGTTTTTTCCATCCCATGAAACAGACACTTTTCCAAGCCAGCAAAGCCTCTCCATGCCCAACTGAGAAGTCACGCTGTTATTTCCACCCCTTGCTGCTGGACCACACCTCATGTGCCATGCCCCAAAGGCTCCAAATTTTGGTCCATATGTCACTGGGTCTAAGCCATCCCACAGGCTTGCTTGACACTCTCTGTATCAAATCTGGTTTGCAGTGTACTGCATGGTAATGACATTTTAAAAAGCCAAAAAACTCAAATCCCTAACCATTAATTGCTGCATTTCTGACAATTCTCACTATGTAATTCAGTGCATGCAGCTAGAGCTACCTAATGAAACAAAATGTAATTGCATGAGTGGAAATGCAAGCAGCACTCCCCTGTAAGACCATCAGGAAATCCTCCAGCATTACTATAAATAATACATCCATGGACAAAGTTTTGTCTCTGTGCTTTCAAATGACCAGGGATTTTATTTAATTATGTACATAAATAATGGATACTATTCCTTTCCATATATTTCATTACTGCCACCTTCTTGTTTGTGCATAAATTATTTGGCAGGTTCATTCTGCAAACAGAAATGATGGTCCCTGCTCCAGGAAGTTTAGAAATGAAGACAGACAGACAGAAAATGGAAGAAAAGTCTATTCCAGTTTTACTATTTTGAGTGCAAATCTAATACAAAAAAAGAGGACCACGTTCTAAAATCTGTTCCAAATTGAAAGGCAGATCCTCAGCTGCTAAAAATACAGCTATGCCAACTGGCCAGATCCAACTGATGATGTAGCCTTGAATTATCATAGAATGAAAGAATTGTTTCAGTTGGACGAGACCTCCGAGATCATTGAGTCCAACCATCAACCCAACACCACTATGGCCATTAAACCATGTCCCCAAGTGCCATGGCCACACATTTCTTGACCATCTCCAGGAATGGTGACTCCACCACCTCCCTGGGCAGCCTGTTCCAATGCCTGACCACTCTTGCAGGAAAGAATTTTTCCTGAATCTCTAACCTAAACCCCACCTGGCACAATTTGAGGCCATTTACTCTCATTCCATCAACCTGATTGTAGGGAAAAGAGACCAACCCCACCTCACTCCAACATCCTTTCCGAGAGTTGGAGAGAGCAATGAGGCCTCCCCTAATTTTCATACATCCTAACAAATGCTGCAAACAAATTAATTACATTACTAAAAAAGCCTGTAAAAATCCCAAGCAGTAAATTACTAATGAAATAAAATAGAGCACTAAACCCACCTACATTTTTGTCTTCGAGCACAAAGTCAGGCACCAGTTCTGCTGTAAAGCTTGGTGATATAGTCCCTGTTAACTATGGCTTGAAATATCACAGATATAAATTTCACTGTTTCTTCCTGCTACACTCAGAAATAAATCAAAAAAGCTTGTTTAAAATAAGAAATTAAATTACCAAAACAAGCCTACTTTTTAAATTTAATAAAGAGCATTCCATTGGTTATTACCTCCAGGAAATTTTATGCCACAAGACCACGATGGTGTTATGCTCACAATTCAGCATTGGGTACAAGGCAAATAGTGCAGTTATTCAAATGTGACCTATTTTTATCTTAGAGACAGTTTTTCTAGTTTGAATTCTGCCTTTATTGGAATGAGAATGAACTGTTTATAAGATTCAAAGACAATGTGCTAGGTACAACCATGGAGACAAAAGCAGTCACTCTGGTAGCTTGAGTTTCTTGCTGTAATAGCACATCCAATACTGCTAACCTTTATTGGCAAACCTAGGGTGTTTGGAGAACCTGCTTGTCCTTTAACACCTTTCATCCTTGAAGGATGACAATCATAGAATGGTTTGGGTAGGAAAGGACTTTCAAAGGCCACCATCCCCCTGCAGTTAGCAGGGATAACCCTAATCCAGGTGGCTCAGAGCCTTGCCAAGCCTGACAGTACAGTGGAGCTGCTTATGTAGCCCAGAAGCATCAACCAGAGAAAAAGGTAACCGAAGATGCAACTAGCAGAATAATTTGAAGGAAGTTGTTTCACTTTATCCTAATGTGAAAATATGAGGCTCTTGAATAACCCTCTGGAATTTCATAGTGTGAGTTAGAATATAACCATGCAACCTATTGACTGCTTCAGTCCCTCATCAGCTGCAGCATTCTGATGACACACTTCAAACCATACTCAACTGCAAAAGCAGCTTCACTAGGCAGCACAGACAACCCACGGAAGGCAAAGTAAACTTCTCAGTTGGGTTAGGACTGCAGGAGAATCTTTCACAATCTGACTCAGTCCAAAATCTTCAGGAGTGAGGCACTTAAATTTAGTCAATGCAGATCCTTCAGTGCCTTCACCCCACTTAAGGATTGCAGGGCGCCTCCACATAAAACCCCATTCATTATTCATGCATTATAAACAAAAGAATCCTTTCAAGAGACTTGGACTTTCTCAGGACCAAATAGAAGAAGCAATGACTCCCATAGCTGAGAAATTCAAAACGTAAAGGCTTGTATGCAAGAAGAATTCAAACCCTAGAGGGGTGTACACAAGAGGATTTAGGTTTACTAAGTTCTTTTGAAGAGTCATCATTTGAGACATTCTGAGTTAAAACAGAAGCAGATATTAATGATCTGGGGGTGGAGGGGAGGAACCAAATCAATGTATTTATAACAAGTTTTGTGTGAGCTCATCTCAAAGACCTATTTCAGAACTATCATGCTCCAAAAACAGAGGATAAGTAAAGATTCCAGCAAAAGATATATGACTAAAGAGAAATTTATGCAAGAATCTTTTGGCAAGGATTAGAAAAAGTTCATGGACAGAGTCACACCACTTACCATAGGCAACAAAGTTACGTATCCCAAGAGCTAAAAATCAAGGTACTGGCCCCAGCTGCAGCCACATGTTTCTATTCCTTTGACTGAGGACAGGTAGAGAAACTTCCAGAAAAAGCAGGTATTTCTGGATCCAAATTCACAACTGGTGAGAAGGATCCGGCTCCTGATGAAAATCAGCTCTCAGGCTGCTCATACTTGGCCTAAGGATGCACATTTTCCCCAGCGTTTTATGGAATTTGTGAGCAAAAATCCAATTGTCTATCAAGCTACAGAATCTGATTGGTATTTTGACAGACATTTGAATCTTCTGAAAGCATTCCTTTGGTTTCTGACACTTAAATGCCAGACACAGGTTCTGGACTCCATCTTAAACCCTGTTGTTGAAGCCACCAAAAGCTGATGTAGAATCTCAGCATGGATGTGTGCTGACTGCAAATCTCTACAGGAAGCTGTGAAACTTTGTTCAGTTTTCCTACTCCCATCTGAAGCAGTTTGTATTCAAACAAAGTTGCCCCTGAAGTCAATGAAAGTCAGAAGTGCCCGAGTAAAGAAGAGGATTTGGATCTTAATGGTGTTTGGTTAGAATGAAAGAAAGAAACAGAGCAAGCTAAAGAAACCTCAAGTTTCTAATTAGTTAGGCTATAAGGCTGCTGCAAGAAAACAACCAAACGCAAGGGCTGTAAAATAACACCATGTTCTTTCCAGCACTTCATATTCTCAATGGGCCTGATCCAATCCTTATTCAGAAAACATTTCATGGACTTCAGACACGTTGCTATGCAGTGATCTGTGATCTGTTTCATTAATCCAGTAAAATTCTAACTAGCAACAAAACACTCTTTGATAATCCCAAAGCACAGCAACGAAGAATGTTTCCTATTATCTAGTGAGCCATACATAATACAGCTCATCGTCAGACTTCCTTCCTCCAGCAGCAGTACAAGAACTCAGCAATATCCCTTCAATCTTCCACAAACATCTCTAAGTATAGAGATAAGAGAGTCAAATTAGTGCCCCTAAAATAACAAATGTATCCAATAAGGACTGCAAAGCAAGGCAATGTGAAAGCTCATGTGTATTTCTACACTCAGCACACAACAATTTTGAGTCTAGGAAAGCGTTCCTTGTAGGCTGCAGGAAGGTAATTCAGCCTCCTTTTGCAGGACAACTGTAGGTGCAAAAGGAATATCACAGATAGAATCATAGATTTGCTTCTGTTGGAAAAGACCTCTACGGTCATTGAGTCCAGCCACGAACCTAAGACCACCATGGCCTCTAAACCATGTCCCCAAGGGCCATGGCCACACATTTCTTGAACACCTCCAAGCATAGTGATTCCACCACTTCCCTGGGCAAGCTGTTCTAACGCCAGTCTCTCCATCTCTGTCTCACCCTCAGAGGCAGCCAGGTTCTTTTACTCCCTTTCTGCACAGCAGGGCCTCTGTAGGCTGCTGCAGCAGAACCACAACCAATCACTGACTACTCTTGCGGTCAAGAATTTTTTTATTGCTCCCCAACCTAAACCTTCCCTGGCACAATTTCAGGCCATTTCCTCTCATTCTGTCTCCTGATCCTAGGGAGAAGAGACCAACTCCCAGCTCGCTACAGCCTCCTTCCAGGAGCAGATGCATCCACAGAGAAAGATGAGCTTCAGTGCTCTGCTCCTTCAGTGCAAGGGCAAACTGTGTTACAGCTCAGGGGTACAACACACCTGTCTGAAACAGAACCACTGCTAGGGCAGAAAGATGAGTGGTGTGGATGGGTGTGAGATATTTTCCTACGTAACTTCTATTAATACTTCAAGATAAAGCCTCTTTCTGCTCTATAGCATTGAGAAAGACATTTAAAGTACATAGTAAGTATGACTAGCAGAATGATTTAAAGAAGAACTGCTAAATCAGTTTATTGTAACAAAAATAGAATGTTACATTTTGGATCTTTAGCTCTGTACCATCTATCTTTACAACTCTATACTAATAGTGCTGGACTAGATCTGCAAATCCTTGAATGCTAAACTGATTTTAATATCTTCCCCCAGCCTTAAACACACTTCAGAAGGATGTGAGCTTGCAGTACAGCCCACTCTGATGTCCAAGATGTATCATGAGTTCATTAAGGATAACAAACACAGGAGTGGTTCTCTGCAAGTCAGTCAACAAACAGAGTTTGAGTTTTGTAACCTGTGAGCCCTAAACACATAGCAAGCAAGTGCAGACACAGCTGAGCCAACGAATTGTAACATCAGTCAATTATCTCTGCTCAGGACAGTAACACAAGAGATGATGGCTTCAGATGTGTAATATGCGAGGAGAAGATAGTGGTATACTTTACCTCAGGCTCCTGCCTTTCTTAGCCCAGAATGGCAAATTATGGAAGCATAAGAGGAAAGACAGCCTGGTAATAATTCTTTGAAGCTACAATTGCATTTAAGTAGTCTGTGCTCACCTCACTTGCATTTACATCCCATGAATGCTCTGAGAAACAGATCTGCCAACCAGATGTCTGCACAAACCACAGATTTTGAGGAAATACTGAGCACTGGGTGGGGGGGAAATATTAAGTTCATAATTCAAAAAAGATAATTTATTAATGGTTTTTATTAAGTTTTATAGTCACCAGACTACAGAACAGCAGCCACATGAATTAAGTTCAATCCAAAGAGTCAGTGCAATTCAATTCAGGTAAACTAAGCACTTGTAATTGATTTCTTCTGCCTTTAGTTTGCAGATAGAGATTAAGATTTGTTAGTTGACATGATTCAGGGAAAAAATAAAGAGAATATATTGGTTGCTGACAATTTATAAGGAGGGGAAAGTGCTGGAAAAGAATAATACAAACCAGTCCTTTTGAATTAGAGATTTGTTCTAGAGCATCTCCTGGAAGGCATTGCTGGGTACTCAAAAAGTGAAGTTTTCTTTAGTGAAATGGAACGTGCTAGAATACAGAACTCTGTATTCATAAACCCTGCCCCATCCTACGATGTCTGGGTGATTGGGCACATCTTCTAAGCTCACATGTTATAGACAGCACTAAGTCTAGCTTTATTAAGGTTAATTCTGGCTCTGGTATTTTTCAAACACACACTGTATAAGCATTTTCTGCAGGAGCTAGTTCTGAATGATTAAATCAGGCAGCTCCAATGCTGACAGATACTAAGAAGATTCAGTAAAACAGAATCACTTCAGGCTCACCCATCTTCTTTACTCCTTGGGAAAAGAAAAATATACTGCTCCTACTGCTGCAAAAAGATACCTTTTTGAGTGGAAATTACAGTATTTTAAAGGCTGTAAGATGTCAATATATATTTGTGTGTGTGTACGGGAAATGTATATATTGATGTTCAGAGCTATTTACTAGAAGTCTGTGGGTTTTGAACCCTAGAGTCATGGATGCACAGAACCATTAAGACTGGAAAAGATCAAGTCCAATTTTCTACCCAAGACCTCCATGGCCACTAGACCACGTCCCAAAAAGCCATGTCATAGAATCACTGAATCACAGAATCATTCAGGCTGGAAAAGATCATGGTGGAACAGAAATTTTGGTTCATTGATGACATCATCATGTGGGTGACAGCAGCATGGTATTAAATATCAGCAGCAGATTCAACTCAACCTGTGACACCCTGCTGTGTGACCAAAGAGAAATCACTTCCCTCTCCTGCACCCTCTACTTACCCAGTCCATAAGGACAGCAAACTGCAGGAGGACTGGAGGTGCTGGACTTGCCACAGAAACCTCCCACTCTCTGTTGGATCTTCTAGATTACAGGACTCCAGTGTCAGTAATCAGATGAAAAACAGAGGGAAGGCAAGTCCCTTTCCATCACTAAAATGCACCTCTATCAGAAAAAGAGAGATTGTAAGTGTTTCTGTGACAACCACAGGCAGTCTTATCACTTATGGCAGGGTGTCAATATGTGAACGAGTGACTCCATCCACAACCACCAGGCATCAAAACAACAAGGGGATCAGCAATTCCTTGCACCAGAGGAAGGACATAGAATGGAGTTTCTACAGTACATGAGAAGCATTTCTGACCAGATGCATTAAAGAGTTAGCTATTGGACTTGTGAAGATATCAGCAGGACTTCCTGAGTGACAATTAAATACCTCTGAGCTGCTTTTAGCATGTATCCTGCTAAAGCGGCCAGAAAGATTTCCATCAAAATGAAGAAAACACCCCAAGTTCTTCTATGGAAACAGACTCCAGACCTCTGCAGTGTTAGTTAATCCAGTCACTACCTGAATTCATTACCACCTGGGCTTTTTTATTTTTAAAAGTATAGATTTTTGTCTAAAATAGGAAGTGTGCCCCATGCAATGTCCTACTGACCACAGAAAGCTTTCTATAAAACCCAAAAGCAAGCTACTTTTACAAGCAGAGACTGTGTTTTGCAAAACATTACGCTTAAACGCTTGCCCCTTTATTCTTTATCATTGATGACATTTACATTAATGAAGTCTGAACAGGGAAAAGAGGTGTCCTTTTTATTCATTGTTGCTCATCTGAAATTTTAATTATAGCTCCACAACTCTGCAACTGATTACTATGAGGTGGTGCTAATTGCTACCCCAGCAGAAGAGTAGCAGGAGGGATCACTGCATACAAATATTGTTACCCTACAGTGTCCTAAATCATAGAATCATAGAAAGGCTTAGGTTGGAAGAGACCTGAGAGATCATCTACTCCAACCTCCCCACAGTGGGCAGGGATACCTCTCAACTAGACTCAGCTGCTCATCCAACCTGGCCTTGAACACCCCCCCAAGGAGGAGGTATCCACAACCTCCCTGGGCAGCCTAGTCCTGAGTCTTACCACCCTCATACTGAAGAACTTCTTCCTAAGATCCAGTCTAACCCTGCTGTCCCTCAGCTTCAAACCATTCCCCCTTGTCCTGTACCTAGACACCCACACAAAAAGACCCTCATTTAACAAGCAAGGACAGAGGAAAGACAAATAATCAGAATTGATCAGGCTTTCCATGAAATACAAATGCCCCTAGAGGGGGAAGTTTTGATTAGGAAGTGTACAGTGTTACAAAGATGCTGGGCAGACAGAATTTCTCCAACTGGAGTCACCAAACTGTATTCTTTCCAGAAGTTCTCAGAAAGTGACAAACTGCTCTGCAGGCATGGCACACTGCAAGTCACTAACACTGTCATTAGCTGCTTTAGAACACAGTGTGACTGTAGTCCACAGCTGGGAGGTAATGAAATAAAACAGTTCTAATATTGCTCTTGCAAACATTAATATGGAAAGTGGATAGGTTAGCTTTCAAGAGATGTAGCCTGGCATGGAAGCACAGTGAAAAAAAGAACAAAAAATGGAAAAATCCTTTGTGTTTATCAGCAAGGAAGAGAGGTCACACTGTGAGAAGGTAAAACATAACCTGAGGAATTGAAATTTGGGGATACCATTGGTGATCTTTTCTTACAACAGCAGCCCACATTTCTTTCCCTCTCTGTTCACTGTATCCCATGGACTGCATGTCCAGCTAGGCTGAAGAACTGAGCAAGGTTAAAGCTCTTCCCCTGCTTTTCAGGGCAGGTAATTTGAAATCCACTGCAGCCTGACCCAGTCTCTGCCATAGGAAACAGCAGCACTGGGCTGAGGAACTGGAGGATGAGCACAACCAGACTACTGTGACTGAGGGACATGGGAGAGACTCAGAACATCTAAGCTGAAGTACTTCTGCCTACTGTAATGTTACAGTTTAGGTGTGCCAAGCAGTCATAGAATCATAATATGGTTTGGGTTGGAAAAGCCCTTTAAGATCATCGAGTCCAACTATCAACCCAACACCACCATGGCCACAGATTTCTCGAACACCTCCAGGGATGGTGACTCCACCACTTCCCTGGGCAAGCTGTTCTAATGCCAGTCTCTCCATCTCTGTTTCACCCTCAGAGGCAGGCAGGTTCTATTACTCCCTTTCTGCAATGTCTGGCACAGCAGGGCCTCTGTAGGCTGCAGCAGCAGAACCACAACCAGGATCCTTGGCACTCGCACGCAGGTGTAGCTCAGGCTGAACGTGACGGACAGCTACACACAAGTGAGGATTAGAAACTAGCAGAAGAGACAAACTATCTGCCAGGAGCTGATAATACTGTGGGGGAACAGAAAGAATAAAACACTGCAGAAGTGTTGTCAACTTCCCTCTCTTGCTCTGTGGTGGGATTAGTAGAAAAGGTTAGACTATACATTATCCAAGAGTCACTCTAATGATGTATCACTCAGAGGTTTTCATAAAATTAATCTCTCAATAATAAGACATAACACAGGTTTCATGCATACTAGGTAATTAAAGAGCTTGATGAATAGATGAAAGAGTGAATGTTCTGGATCCTTAAACAAATCACAGCTTTAAATTTCATTAATTTTAAATTTACTCCAAGACCTAATTTAAAACTGGCAAAGCTTCCCTACCAATGAAAGTAGAAATCATTAAGTAAAACCGAGTTGTATTATTTATTGTTGTCTCAGGCCAATAAAACACATCACCTTACAATATCAGGATGACAGAAATATGGCCAAAAAAAACCCCCAAACCCAAACCCACCAAGCTCTACAGTATTAAAAATGGTTTGAAAAATTCACTGCAGTTCTTGGTTGAAAATTTAAACATGAAAACCAGTTCCCAGATACCTTCTTAGCCTTTTCATTTTCTATCCTCTGCCTGGGGCTACCACACTGAAAGGTTTGTAATAATTTAACCATCATCTGCTAGAGTTTGGAGGGAGAGGAATGCAAAGAAAGTGACTACTAATTCTGTCTAGGTTTAAGGCAAACAAAACCATGCAAGACATTTGCTAAAGTTTGCAGAGAGCAGCCAAGTGTGTGTGGCACTCTGAAATACCTCCTGAGGAGAACAGACCCTGCTTAAAGCACTTCTGCAAGGTTTCAAATTGTAATCAGAGTGAAAACGGTGAAATGCAAATAGGGAAAACCACAAGAGAATGATTCGTAGCTGGGAGAAACAGTGACTTAAAATAGCTCTTTTCCTATGAAATCAGGGTAAAACCACTTCACAAATCATTACAAAGGAATCTAAGAACACAGTGTGGCAATGAACTGCCTGGAGCAGATCTGGTGGTTTGGTACCTCAGGCTGTTGTGTTGGTTAGCAGCCTGACAGCCCCAAACGTGTCATCTCAGCTCTCCCAGCACCCCACCTCAGCCCTGGCTCTAGCCCTGATGCATCAGTAGCTCATGAAATCAGCAGAGGACTTTCCTTCATGGACCACCTTGTTCAGAAGCAGCAGGCTTGGCAGCATTTGCTACCTCACTCTTGATTTTGCCCCAGTCCTGCACACCCCCACAGCCACAGGGGCAGTCTCTGGACTTACTGAAGGTATGTTGTTGAATTAAGATCTAGCTGTGGAGCAGTTAAGTGTGCCCCTGGTCTTCAGAAGCAAAGGAATGATTATACTCTGCCCTGATGCTTTTTGGAATTCAAGTCCAATAATCTTCATTATGTCTGGTCCTTTTGAGATCAGTTGGTGATGTTTCTCCCACAGATGCCTGGGAGAAATGCTCTACAAACACAAGAGTGGGATAACATAACTGTCCCTCTGCTCATGTCCTGTTTATAACACCTTTCAGATTCTGTGCGTTTCTTTCTAGGTTTATTATCTTTATTTGTTTTATTATTCACAGATATCAGCCTTTTTCCAGCAGGTCACCAATGAAAGTGAACAATTTTCTCAGCCTCTGGTTCTCTTATGTAAACCCATATAATAAGATTATCTTTAACCATTGACACAGCTCACTCATGCAAATCCAGCAGATGTATGGAGAAGAGCAAAGAGGCTTTTCAGAAGTGGCCCCTGCTGACAAATACCCAGCTTATAGACTTCCTATTGTTTTGCTAACAATTAGAAGCTTGATTTAGCAATTTGCTGGAGATGCCCTGTGAAAAAAAAAAACCCTTGTGGATTTCATCACTGATAGCATCTTTTAATCGATGACAATCCTCATCCATATTTAACAATTTCTCTGAACTGTAAGACAAAAGGAGCTTTGCAAGGTAATTTCAGAACATCACTGTGATTTGGTGAACACCGTTGTCTCAATCACAAAATTGCTTCAGTTGGAAAAACCTTCTGAGTCCAACCTTCAACCCATCACTACCATGGCCATTAAACCATGTCCCGAACTGCCATGTCCACACATTTCTTGAACACCTCCAGGGATGGGGACTCCACCACCTCCCTGGGCAGCCTGTTGCAATCCCTGACCACTCTTGCAGCAAAGAAATTGTTCTTAACCTCCAACCTAAACCTCCCCTGGCACAATTTCAGGCCATTTCCTATCACCTGATACCAGAGAGAAGAGACTGACCCCCACCTCACTGCAACCTCCTTTCAGGGAGCTGTAGAGAGCAATGAGGTCTCCTCTCAGCCTCCTCCAGACTAATCAGCCCCAGGTTCCAGCCTTGAAGTGCTCTTGACCAGAGCAATTTTATATCTTAGAACTAGAATCAAGCAGATTGACTTCCTGATATTAAGAATAATTCCAAACAAACATTTGGACTGCCAATGGCATTGGGAGACACTGTGTTGATAAACAAATAGACTGAGAATCTGTGATGCTCATGAGATGCATAAGAGAGTTCTTGCTGGAAAAGCAGAAGCTGCAGGTCATCTAAGAGCACTCTGGAAAGATCTGTGGGAGTTGTGACACTAACAAGGGAAAAATGAGCAAAGATGGATTGGAATACATGGTCTGCAGATCTTCAATTTGAATGATGAAATCAGAATCCTTTTATGATTTTCACACCTGAGGGATTTTAGCAGGGGCTTAAAAACAAGTGCTCCTTAGAAATTTGTGCTAGATGCACAGCTCCCAAGCCAAACTCTGGATAGAGGAAAAATTAGTGTGTACTCCAACCTTTCCCCACTGCACCACTGCTGCAAAGTCTCTCACATGTTCACAGCTGACACCAAATTACAGAGTCAGGGCTATCTGAGAAGCCAAGGTGAGTCAAGGATACCAGAGAGTGACATAGGGGAGCACTCCCTTATTTGTGAAGATACCATGAAATGTTACTCTTGCATCTGTTACTTCACAGATTCATAGAGTGCATTGGGTTCAAAGGGACCCTCAAAGGTCATCTTGTCCAAACCTACTGCAGTCAGCAGGGACACCTCCAACTAGAGCAGGCTGCCCAGGGCCCCACTGAGTCTGCTTTTGACTGTCTCCAGAGATGGAGCCTCAACCATACTCCTGGGCAACCTGTCCCAGAATTTCACCATTCTCATTGTGAAGAACTTCCTCCTGATGTCCAACCTACATCTACCCCACTCCAGATTCAAACCACTGCACCAGAAGCCCTTCTAAACTTGTCCTGTGCTGAAACAGATGGAATTAATCACTTCTGTTTTCATAAGAGCCATTATTGCTGTACAAAGAACATATTGTTTCATTAAAGGTATTGAATTCTGAAAAAAAGCCCTCATCTGTATGTAATTCTGGATTAAAATTCTACATGTTGGATGTAGAATAATTCTACATTTTTATCCTCTCTGACCTAGCTGATGGAATCGCACAGTACCACAAGGCATCAGATCAAGTCTGTACCCTGATTACTGCTGGTTGGCTTGGAGTGAACCCACACAACAACATGGTAATCATTGTAGATTGAAATAAGCAGCTGAAAAGATTTTATCTGACTTTAGATGGAAGAGTAGATCTTGTTTCCTTACCTCAGTTCAGAGGCTCTATTAGATCCTCATAGCTGTCTCTCAGTGCCCCAGTAACAGCTCTACTGAAGATTGATTTTTATCCATCTGAGTTTGATGAGAAGGGAAAGACCTTTGCTTTCCAATAATGAGACCTGTACCATGCCTTTTACTTTCCCAGACAAGGCTTCTTTAAAAAGTTTTAGCTCTGCATTATCACTTAAATAGCATGCACCAATCCTGTGAATCGAGTCAGTTGTCTAGAAGTTTCTAAGTCGCTTTTAAAGAGTTATATTGATTTTTAAAGGGCTCATCCTGGCTCAGATGGCACCTATTTTGCTATGTAATGAGGTAGCAGTTACAGTCAGGAGAGGCACATAATATAGTTAATCTCCTTTCTCAAACAGTTGTTAAATTGTTAGCCAGCATGCAGCAGTTGCATGTGGATGCTTATTATTCTGCCAACAAATACTGTATTTCATTCTGCTTTGCTTGGTATGAATAGCTCACAGCATATTCTTTGTCACTTCATTTCCTGTGTATATTGTGAACACTTAGGAGAGCTCTGCAGGGTGCATTAGTGAAAACTAAAGAAAGAACACAGAACATTAATCAAATTACTGCATTAGAAGCTATTACATGGCTGCAAGTCAGAACGAGTCTGCACTGATTTTTACAGCTTTCTTTTTAGCACATCAGAAGAGATCAAAATAACTTCTTGGGTCAATTCATCCTTTCTTGATGCCCTTGGTGGTCATGCAGGAAAATGCAGGGAATGTGAAAGGGGGCTGTGCCCAGGCATTGTGGGGAAAGGAAGGGCAAGAAGTATCAACACATCCCTCACTCTGCAACATCCCTCCTGTCATCCCCACAGGGAGGCTGCACTCCTGCTTCCCTGGCAGCTGGATGCAGTCACACTGGTATGTCACATCCACCATTTGTACTGAGGTGACACCTCTCTCTAGGCTACCAAACCTGTCCCTTCTTTTCCTCTGCTGCTGCTTCCATCTCCCATTTTGTGTTTCTGTGAGAAGGAGATGAGCAGGTGTAGAACTTGGCTCTACTCAGACAGCAAAACAGAGACTGTGCTGGAGGAAACACATCAACAGGGTTACAAAGATGCTGAGGGGACTGGAACATCTCTGCAATGAGGAATGACTGAGACAATTGGGGCTGTTTAGGTTAGAAAAGAGAAGACTGAGGGGGATTTCATCAATGCTGATCAACACTTAAAGGGTGGGTGCTAGGAGCATGGGATCGGTCTGTTTTCAGTGGTGTCCAGTGACAGGACAAGGGGTAATAAGCACAAACATGAACACAGGAGGTTTCATCCAAACATGAGGAGGAACTCCTTTAATTTAAGGGTGACAGAGCACTGGAGCAGGCTGCTCAGAGAGGTGGTGGAGTCTCCATCTCTGGGCACATTCCAAACCCACCTGGACATGTTCATGTGTGGCCTTTTCTAGGTGACCCTGCCTCAGCAAGAGGGTGGACTGGATGATCACCAGGGCTCCCTTCCGACCCCTACTATTCTGAGATTCTGTGATTCTATCCCACCTAAAGAAGAAAAACACACCTAAACCTCCCCTGGTGGGAAAAATGATTTAGTAGATTTTATCTCTTTTGACAAATAAATTAGCAGTTGCAAAATTTACAATTCAATTAGGATGCACTCAGTCACTCTCTGCTCACAGCCTGCTTCAATTTCTGCACTTCAGGAGTTCTATAAAAGTTTTATGCTCACTGAGAACTATTCCATGGTTTCCTTTTTGCATTTTTGTACCTCTGCAAACATACCAGGACCTACCCAAAGTTAACACGAAGCAGAACAAAGCACAAACAGGTGCAAGAAATGCACGTGGAAAAAAGGAAGATTTGATGTAAGCCTTCTTAGTACACTGCAAATATAAATTCTGTGTAAATGCCCTTTGGCTTGCACTGCTGTTTCCTAGAATCCAACACTGCACTTGTCTGCTGGTTGCAATGACTTACAGTAAGGAAATGAACAATTTTTTCTGGAAATTATAACATATTTGGGGAAATATTTTGGAAAACAAAGTTTCTCTGTGTATTCACCTATTTAACCAAACAGAACTCATCAGACTGTCTGTAATGCCTGTGGGAAGCACAAGACAGAGAAAATAGAATATAGCTGAAGAACATGATTTAAAATAGAAAATATTAGTCAAAGAAGAGATAGCAGCAGATCAGTGAGACACATTGTACTTCAGAAGCAGCAAAGGCTACCTTCCTTCCCTTCCTTGCTTCCTTCCCTTCTTTCCTTCTGAATTCTTTCTTTCCTTCCCTCCCTTCTTTCCTTCTGAATTCTTTCTTTCCTTCCCTCCCTTCCTTCCAAATTATCTCCTTCCTTCCTTTCTTCCTTCCTTCTTTTTGACTTCTTTCATTCCTTCCCTTTCCTTCCTTCTTTCGGAATCCTTTCCTCCCTTCCCTTCCTCCTTCCATCCTAATTCCTTCCTAGGTAATGTTAAATTGCTGGAGCCTGACCACATGCCCTGACAATGCCCTAATTTTCAGAAGTAATAAATACCTATCGACATGTTGCTATCTTGACATGACCTCCATGCTCCTGGCTGAAAGTCACAACTCCTACCAAGAAGAATTAAACAAAGGCTCTTAGGTGATGCTACATTTTAAAACCTTGGCCTAAAGCCCAGTGGAACAAATGTATAATTACAGTCTCTGACCTGTGGCTCCATAAGGTCAAAGTCCACATGCATGACCCTTCATATCTTATGAGAGTGAATCTATCTACAAAAGGATCTGGCAGTCCCCCCCACCTTCCTGTTTGAAGGGAGAGGGTTTCTCAGTGGGCTGGCTTTTATCCCCAGCCTTCACTGCCTTTACCCTCCTCAGCTAGACAGTACAAGGACTGCAGGAAAAGCTAGAGAGAATTGTTCTCTGGCATGGGTCAAAGGCAACTGTTTACCTTGCACCAACTGGATGCATTTGGTGCAAAGAGCAACATCAGCAAGCCATTGATTATATCAATTATTGAAATGAAGGGCAGGAGTGTCTGTAAACCAGCTAGAGTAGAAGAGTTTATCAAAAAAAAAAAACCCACAAACAAAACCCACATCATTGAGGAATCTGTCATTTTGCATTCAGTCACTGAAAGAAGTGGCAACAAATAATTTCACCTGACAAGCGCAGTGCTCTCTGTAAACAAGTTATTAGCAAACAAACTCTAAATTCCATTAATTTGTTCATTATTTGTGATCCTTTAACAATTACCTGGTGTAAGTAAATCTAAGCTCGCAATTAGGTGCTGAGAACGTTTGTTGTTTATTGCATGTCACTCCAGTGACAGGTCTGCCTTTCTAATCAGCTTGATTTTTTTTATTATTTTTTTAATAAGATCAATCTCCCCAAATTCAGCTTTCCAAAAGGTTTATCTGGCAGTGACTGCGGCGCTATTTATAGAGACAAATGCTGATGAATCAGAAAACAAATATCCTCCAGCGCAGCTTGTTATAATAGAACACATCATTTAATTCTAACTGCTTTCTGAATTTACTCTGTATGCAAAATGACCTAGGTTAGGGATTTTATGGGATAGAGAGCTGAGGATCATTGTCCAATGGAAAAAGAACTTACAGCTTGGAAGAGACAGGCTTGTTTTGCTCAAAACCACTCTTATTTGTGGTTTTTCTACCTAATTCCTAAGTGTTGTAGTTTGGGCTGGGTGCCCTCTGCTACGTGAGGTGCTTCCTCTGTCCAGAGGTCCAGCCCAGTGGGCAGACACAGGAAGCTAGGTATTTCCTACCATAATTCTTTGCACCACTAAAAAATCCAGTGCAGGGTCTGGCACTTCCTCTCTCTTCCTCGCCGTCACCGGGTAACTGGGGGAGATGTCTCCCGGCCATGGGCCTGGCTAGGCCCACAGCCACAGCAGGATGGGCAGTCTCAGATCTGGCCAGCTGAGACTAGCCTAGCAGTGGGGGGGGGAAGAAGGAGCCCTGGGGGTCTTGGGTGTACCCTCAGGTGGGGATGGGATGTTCCTGGGTCTGTTTTGGGATCTTTCTTTGTCACTGCGCTTCTGGCTCTCTGTAAACATTCACTGTTTTCCATTTCAACTTTCCATCACTTTTGCAATCCGTTTGTCTGAGTTGTTATTTTTGCCCGTGGTGGGGAGAGGGTCTGCCTCAACCCATCTCATTCTTGGTAGCAGAGGATGGTTGTGGTGGGGAGAGGGTCTGCCTCAAACCCATTACACTAAGACAGGAAACAGTATTATTTTCTTTTAATAATAAAAGCTCATATAATAAAAATTCTCCAAAATTACTTTTTTATGGTTTTTCCATCTAGAATTCTTGAATTCACATCATGTGCTTGACAGGAGTATTATGATCATAATGCTGAGTTAAATCAGATACAGAATCATAGAATTGTTTGGGTTGGAAAAGACCTTCAAGATCATCAAATCCAACCATCAACCCAACACCACCATGGCCATTAAACCACATCCCCAAGTGCCATGCCCACACTTGTTTAGAACACCTCCAGGCACGGTGTTTCCACCACCTCCCTGGGGGTCCTGTTCCAATGCCTGACCACTCCTGCAGCACAGGAATTTCATAGAATAGAATAGACCAGGTTGGAAATTGTAGAATCACAGAACTGTTTCAGCTGAAAAAGGGCTCTAAGATCATCATTACCAGCTGTAATGGTCACAGAACTCTAGACCTGTGATCACTTACAATTTTTGAGAATTAAGAAAGTGGGGAAAGAAATAAAACAAAACAAAACACCGAAGAAACACAAAGGCACCTAAGTTTTTCTTCTTCAGCAGAAATTACAAAGCCTTAAAGGTTATAATGATTCCTTCTGATCTACCATACTATAGAAACCTGAGGGACATTTGCTCATGGTTTACAGTCTTGCTCAACCCACACAGTCAAGCCATTGGGTACTTATATTTATGCTGTGCATAAAACATCTTCCTTAAATGTATCCCCAAACAAATCCCTCAGCACAGAACTTCTCAAATAAATATTCTGCTGTTCTGAATGCAAAGAATTTATTTTTGTAGCCTCATTGGCACATAAGGGACGAGGAGTTTATTATCCTAGACTCCAGTGCCCTCAGGGAATGTACTCTCCACACTGTTCTTAACCTTCTCCTGTAGAAATACAATTGCACTTGTTGTAAAGTACAGCATTATGTGACAGCAGTGAATGAAACCATAATTCTGTTTACTAGATATTACTTAGGCTGTGGAAAGAAGAGAATTGTGATTTCTAGAGGGACTTATGAGCATCACAAACCAGGCATTTACCTGGACATTTTTATTACTTTTTCTTTTATTAGTCTTTGCCAAATCAAAGCTGCAGATAGGAAAATAAGATAATGTTTTTACGTCTTCTCTCAATACTAAATTTTATGATTAGATATTACACTGTGAGACATACTTGGCCATTGGGATATAATACATATGGCCTATAGTCAGAGCTACAGGTAATAAGCTGTTAACCTCATGAAAAGTTCTACTGAAATGGCTCAATTCTTTATTTTTAGTGTATCATGAATGCAAACAATCAGCTTTTGCCATTAAAAGTAATGTTTACAGCTTCTGATTCCATGAACCCTGCTGTTCTGATGCTTTGGGGCAGAAATATTATATCTGGCTTAAAACTGTAAGTGACAAATATGGTTTTTGCCTCTCTGTGCCTGACAAAATTATCCTAATTATAATATTGTAATGGTTCTTGCTTATATCTCAAATAAGTCAATATTGCTGGGAGCACACAGTGCTGGATACAGATCCTCTTTTTCTTCCAGGAAATGGCCTGAAGTTGTGCTAGGGGAGGTGTAGGTTGGATATCAGGAAGATCTTGTTTCCTGAAAGAGCAGTCAGGCATTGGAAGAGTCTGCCCAGGAAGGTGGTGGAAGTGTTCAGGAAACCTGTGGACATGGCTGTTTGGGACATGCTTTAACAGCCATGGTGGTGTCAGGTTGATGGTTTGACTCAATGATCTTGGAGGTCTCCTCCAATCCAAACATTTCTATGATTCTCTATTAGAACAAATGTTGGAGTACAGAAAGAAAGAAGACTGTGCCAAGAGGGTGAAGACAAAGTTAGAGCACCATCTGGAGGAATGGAGAAGAGTCCAGCTGTGAATGTGCTGTAACACATTAAAAAGGATGGGTAAGCAAACCACCTCCCATGAAGTGCAAACAGCAGTCTGGCATCTAAATGCATCTCAGGGCTCAATCTAAAGCCTCAGCTCTGCTAGGTACAGTTGTTAAAGATGGAGATCATCCAGCTAATAATGAGGTGTCCTGAGAGTAACTCTGAAGTGAATGACAAGACATTCACTGCTTTAAGAGACGGAGAGAAGCAGTTGGACATATGTCACCTCTGAATGATTAGCTACATTACTGTAACTTCTGTTTTCACTGCAGTTCCAGCCTTTTGCTACACTGCTACCTGGCAGCTTTTGTTGAACAATTTATTTGTTGCATAAATGAAGATAAATTTACATCAACAACAGAGAATGTCTGGGGTTGCCTTTTTAGCATGTCAAAAGGAGAGAGCTGATAATAATAAAATGACAAAATATCACGGGGGTTTGTGAAAGAAATGGGATGTATCACACATCAGGTAATGGTAATTAATTATGTGGCTGATAGATTTAATGTCAGTAATTCATTACTTCTCTAAAACATTCACAACTATCCATGCTTAAAAGGATTGGTAATCATATAAATAGGCTTAATAAATTACAATAACAATAGATTCTAACAGTAAAAAGGTAAATAGGACAACTCTGAACCTAGGTAAGTGAATAGACTTCTGGGAGGCAACTTATTTCAGAGTCAGGTGGCTGCACATAAAGTTAAAGCCACATTTATCTACCAGTTTATTCAGTCCATTTGCAGCACAGTAATTGGTGAAGTTTTAAATTGACTATTAAAACTAGTCAATAGTTTCAATAGTCTGTTCATTTTAATGTTTCCAAGGTTGATCATCAAGGATGGAGGGGTTATAAGAACACTGCTTATTTAAGTCAGGCATTGTTCCTTTCCAAATAGATATGCAAATTTATGCATCAGGGAGCAAAATTGTGTGTCCAGTGCCAGGCTTTTATTTTTGGCATCTATGTCTTAGCTGCTCCTGCTTGGGGGGGTGGGGGTGGGTGGGAATCATGTATAAAATACTAAATTCTCTGAAAACATCATTATAATTATTCTTGAAAGACTTATCCAGCTGTTAAATGATCCAGGGTTAACCTAGGGGCTACTGCTAGAAACCCTTTTCAACAGACCATGGTGATTTTATCAAATTTCACAGCTGTTCCTGCAGCAAATGCAGTTTCTCAGAACACAAGATTTCTACTTAATCTGGTAACAGTAATTTTGGAGGAAATCTGCATCAAAGGAGAAATTGCTACACAGGAACTGGATTGGACCCATAGTCAGCCCAGTCCAGAAACCTGTCTCCAGGATGAGCCAGTACCAGATGTTCCTAGGAAAATAAATACAGAAATATGGGATGCATGAATGTGCTTCAGCCTACAAAAGGTCACCCTGCTTAATTGCTAAGACATGGAGGGTTTCTTTTTCTCCAGAGTACTTTCATTAGCATTACATCACACAAAACTGTTGTTATTCACAGAGGAATAACCATACTTTGAACCTGAGTTTCCTGGCTCAGTGATAGAATCCTTGATAGAACAGTTTGAAGATAGATCCTCCTTTATTCAGTCAAGATTTTCCATACCTCTATTCTATTGCTCTTTGTTATGTGATCATTTCTCTGAATCTTTGGCTGTTTTATAGGCTTTTATCTCACTCTTCTTATTCTTCATCCTTGCAGTCTCAGTCACTTCAGTGTCTCTCCCCATGAGAGACTGTTTCTGTGTTTGATCCAGTTTGCAACACCCATAACTTCCAGCTGAGGGAAGCCATACAACACTTCCTCAGGTAATCCATGCCAAGACAACAATAAAGATAGGATCATTCATTTTAGTGTTAGAACCACAGTTCAGCTGCATCTCAGATGCTGTGTTTATGCTGTCCTATGGTCTGAACTCAGAGGAGAGCACGGATTTTTCAGCCAAACCACGTGGAATTGGCTTGTGTCCATACTCCTCTGAGGTGGGCCAACCAAACTCATTTTGCACAGTACTTGGCTAAGATGTCCTTCAAATCTGGGACAATGAGCTCAGTCCTGTATCCATCAGCTATAACAACAACAATCACAAAATCACTGAATGATAGGGGTGGGAAGGGACCTCAAAAGATCATCCAGTCCAATCCCCCTGTTAGAGCAGGACCACCTAGAGTAGCTCACACAGGAAAACATCCAAGAGCATTTTGATTGTCTCCAGTGAAATAATAATAACAATAACAAGAGCTTCATCTTTTATACCTCAGTGCACTCAAGATAAAGGTGGTCATGGACTAAAGCTCCCAAGAGCTCTATTTTCCTAGCATGCCACCAGGTTGTGTGCCAAAAATGAAGGACCTTGGATGGAAGGCCTGCTGAAATTCTGTTACGGAATTATCTTGATCAGAAGGGAGCAAAGCTTTTTCAGCCAGGGCCCACCTGCTTGGAGTAGAACTCTGGATCCAAAAATGTTGCTGTAAATGTATGGTTTCACCCTGAAGTTTTGTGTTATTCCACAAGGAAATGATTACTCACAAGAACCAGTGCACAACAAAATCAAGTTAGACACAAAACTTAGGATTCCTAATCTTTAAACTTAACTCCAGTGCCAAATGCAGTCACTTTTGGAGGACTGATCTATTAATAATAAAAGGAAATAATAAACAACACCATGTCAACACCTGTCAGCTTCCTAAGCCTGCAGACCTAGCAGAAACTAGCAGTCGGTTTGGCTCATGAGGTTTATATTGCCCAACCCCATATCTCTTCTTAACTGTAACAAAACCCACAGCTCTAATTGCTGCACTGAAAGAGCAAACAAAGCATTGCTGACCCTATTTCTAATTCTGCAAACCTATAGCATACTGCAATAAATTGAGCTTGCATAGCTTTTATCCTTTCAAGCACTAATTGTAACATCCCATCTAACTCCATTCACCTGCAAAAGCCTTAGGATTTAGCAATAAATGAAACTACCTGAAACTATCTCAGAAACAGCGAACATAAAACAAGTCTTTACTGGATTCTTCTGCGTCCTTAAAAGCAGGCAGAGAGCCTATGTCTTTGCACTTTATGTTCTGCTTTATGTTCTCTCTTACAGTGAGAATGGTTATAAATTTCAAGCTAATTCAAGTAATTTAAAACAATTCTGCTTAGAACTATATATGAAAGGCTCTTTCTGAGTGAGAAGGGTCTCTGGAATGGTACCCAGAGCATAATTTTTTTGTTAATCTATGTCAGGATGTCAGGCTGCATTTGCAGACTGTGAGAAAAATTGCAAACTTTGATAATTTGGTCTTTTAATGTATGTGACAGGATAGGTTTGATCTTCATATTATGGTTGTGAAGCTGAAAACAGTTTGTATTCCAGCAGCTGGATAAGCCTCCTCGTGAAACTTCAACCTTCAAAAGCCACTCAACCCATGAGAAGTTCTCTAGCTTGATCCCATCTGAGGTTAAACATCTCTTTACATTCCCAGATCATGATGGTCCATTTGAGAGTTCCCTTTGTTCTTACCTAAGCCTATTTTTGGACACAAATACATTTACTAGCTCAGGCTAGTAAATTTGTCTTAATAATCACACCTCCCATGTTGGGAAACCTTTCAGATAAGTTACATAAAAGTAAGTAAGATGGGAGAGTACTATTAAGGCACGCTCTGACTTCTGAAGTTGGGCATTTCTTTTTCCCCCCTTTGTGCTGCTTGTGTTTTGTTGTGTCCTATGGCACAGCCACAAGCTTAGCAAATTTAGAAACCAGCTGGCCAGTGTATTCATCTAGCTGTGCAGCAAGGCTCCTAGATGAAAAAGCCTAACTAAGGATTTTCCATTTCTCTTGAGATACAGCAAGAAAGTTGCTCTGTATTTCCTGATTGCTTATGGACAGACCATGTATGCAAGAGCGCTTCTGGTGAGCAGAGTAATTGCTTGGCTAATTATGATTCTAGTTACCTGCACCTCACCCATGTTCTGCTAAATAAGGCTCTGCCTTTTCAGACAAGCTGCTGTCTGGTCTCCTGTGAACCTGAAAGGTTACACCTGAACTCCTAAGTGGTGATTACAGTAGGCATGGTGTCAAAGCCTTCTGTCAAATTACTATCTGAACTGGATGTTTCAGATTCCTAAATTGTCAGTATTTTATTCTGCTTGCTCCAAACTGTTGAATATTTCTCCTAGTCATGGAGGATAACGGCAAAAGCCACTCTGACAAAAAAGATACATTTTTTAACAAAGGCTAAACAACATAAACGCTCTCACTTTACAGATGGCAGCTAGAACTCAGCAGATGGTGAAAGAAATCCCACAGGATGTTCTGCTCTCCCTTCTCTCTTCCATCTATGAGTGCATCTGTGTGCGCACCAAGCAGCAAAGTGAGTGTCCTGATGAGATACTCGAAAGGCTTTCACAGAGGCAGCATCTAAAACCTCTGAACAATATCTCACTGCCCATTTTCAGAACAGAAAAGATTCAGCCAGGGCTGGGTACCAGGGAGGGAATTGGGGGACACGTGTCAGTTCATGGCTTTGCCACTAACCTGTGATGGGTCTTTGGATAGACACTTCTTTGTTCTTTTTTCTTTACCTCCCATGCTCTGTTCTCTCTATTTTTTTTACATTCTGAGATCCTGAGGAAGGAAACTCTGCTTGTGCCTGACTGTTAAGCCTTAAAACAGCTTGTCCCATGCTGGTGCACTTCAATCCAGCTTCTGTTTCACAGACAGTGTTAGAGAGGCAGCACAACCCAGAGCACTTTCTGCGTTTCACAGAAATGAATAGAAAGCTCTCCACAAAATGGAGAGATGCCTGATGGAGGGACAAATATGGGCAAGGATAAACCATAGAGGACCTTCAATCCTCATTTTGCATCAGGTCTTTCAAAACAGCAAGGATAAACTAAACCAGCTGAGACCGGTGTTAACAGGCACCATTGTTTCCAAGTGCCTTGGTTATGGGGTGACTACTGCATGGCACTGCATTGATCCATATAGAGAGAATGAGAGGAACCGGCCTGAAATTGTGCCAGGGGACATTTAGGTAGCATATGAGGAAGAATTTCTCTTCTTCAAGAGTGGTCAGGCATTGGAACAGGCTGCCCAGGGAGGGGGTGGAGTCACCATCCCTGGAGGTGATCAAGAAATGTGTGGACATGGCACCTGGGGACGTGGTGGCCCTGGCAGCTGGATGATCAGAGATCTTTTCCAACCCAAACAATTCCATGATATTCTGCCTCCCTGGGCCTCCTGTTCCAATGCCATACCACTCTTGCAGCAAAGAATATTTTCCTGATCTCCACCCTAAACCTCTCCTGGCACAATTTCAAGTGATTTCCTTTCCTTCTATTACCTGATCCTAGGGAGGAGTTGCACCCACCTCACTTCAACTTCCTGTCAGGGAGTTGCAGAGGGCAATGAGGTCTCCCCTCAGCCTCCTCTTCCCCAGACTAAACAATCCCCATTCCCTCAGCTGCTCCTCACCCACCCTGTTCTCTGTTGCCCTGTACATGCTCCAGCACCTCAATGTCCTTCTTGTGAGGGACCCAAAACTGAGCCTTGTATTCATGGCGCAGCCTCATCCCTGCCAAGTACAGATGCAGAATCTCTTCCCTATTCCTGCTGTCCAGTATCACTGCACGTCACAACACTGGGCAGCATTTACACCACCACACCATGCTCTGACCCACCAGCCATACTCTCCACAGTATCACATTCCCTGGCAGCTTACTCTCCTGGAACAAACTCCCTCATTTGAACTTGTCATTATAATCATACTGCAACTGTGTTGCTGCTGCACAAGACCCAGGACAGCACTCATCTGTAAAGCACTGCAATTCTTCCAGAAAAAAAAAAAAATCCCATAAAATGTCTTTCTCTCACTTCCCTTCAAGAGAGTGTACTGCAGCTAGCTTCAATTCCTTCAGCTTTTCAGCCTCTGATATTGACAGGTTCTCTGATACATATTTATGCTTACTCTGTAGGAGTGAGTTTTACATGCATGCACAAAGGGCTTGCAAACTTTCCATTCTGCAAAAAACAACTCACTTCTTTAGGCAGGCAGACCCAGTATGGCACTAGGCCATCATGGGCATAGAATCACAGAACGGCTCAAGGAAAGGACTGCAGAGATCATTCACTCCAATCTCCCAGCCAAGAGCAGGGACACCTCAGCTGCTCGAGCCCTCATCCAACCTGGCCTTGAACAACCCCAGGGAAGATCCATCCACAACCACCCTGGGCAACCTATCCCAGGGTCTCACCACCCACACTGGTCCAGCTCCCAAGAGCCACACAAAGCAGCCAGGGAAGTGCCAGGTGCTGGTATTTTTAAAGATGCCAGTAAAAGCTGAGGTTGGTCATGCAGTCTGAATGGACTACAGCGAGGGGAGCAGAGCCACAAGTTTAGCTCTTCTCAAATTTCTGAATCACTGCACAGATGGCCTGGTTTGAGCAAAAAACTACTCTAGCCTTTCCAAAATAAGGAGCAGCAGACATATGGACAGAAAATTGTACACATAAAAGTGTACTCAGCTATCTTGACACTTAAAATTTTGCCAACTCCTAGACAAATGTGCTGTTTAACCAGAGAGAAAAGTGATATTATTTTTTTCCCCCCTCTTACTTTCATGGCAACCTGGTTGTCCACAGCAGAGATGATTTCAGGTAGAAGTTGTTATGTGTTTACATAACACTGAGCAGAGTGTTGTAGGCTGAGAGCACACACCAAGCACATCACACCATCTACCTCCTCAAGGCAGGAAAATGCTTTAAATGACTACACAGAGAGTCCTCCACTCAAAGGGGAACTAGAGTAGACCTGTTTGCAGCACTGTTCATTAGGTTAGACACTAGGGAAGTGATTGTTCCCTTGTACTTGGCACTGGCGATGCAATGCCTCGAATACTGGGTTCAGTTTTGGGCCCCTCAGTACAGGACAGACAATGAGAGGCTGGAGAGTGCGCAGAGAAGGACAACAGAACTGGTGAGCCATCTGGAGAACAAGCCTTTGAGGAGGAGCTGAGGGTTGTTTAGGCTGGAGAGGAGGAGGTTTAGGGAAGACCTCATTCCTCTCTACAGCTCCCTGAAAGGAGGTTGCAGTGAGGTGGGGGCTGGTCTCTTCTCCCTAGGATCAGGTCATAGAATGAGAGGAAATGGCCTGAAATTGTGCCAGGGGAGAATATTTAGCAGTAGCCTGTCTTTGGCTTTTGGAGATTTTCCTTCCTCAGCCCAGTGGCATTCACGTTTACAACCACGTTTTCTTCCAGCAATCCCACGGGACAGGCTGACTGTTGCTTCTCACTCAAAGATCTGAATCAGGTCCTTTCTTTAAATGGAGATTCTGGCCATGCTAGTTCCAGGCCCAAGAGGCCAGTGAACACAAGCAGGCTGTTTGCTGCTGCTTCTCTCCTTCCTCTCTGCCAGCTTCAGGCCATGGAAGGACAGTCAGGGTAAGGGAAATGCTGCAGTGGCAGAAGTATGGAGTAGGAAGGAAACATGGGGGAGCAAAAAGGAGAAGAACACAACTAGAAGTTGGAACATACCAGAGACCCTCACTGCTGCTCAGACCAGGAACCAAAATAAAACTGGTGGCACCAGTGGAAATGGAAGGAATAAACACTGAGTATCAATCAATTACAAATTGCATCATTTGAACATAGAAGGAGCTCAAACACAGAGAGTACAGGAAACCATATTTGCTATATTTTGAGGAAGGGACCATCATCTTTATAAAGGTTTTGTGGATTGTGATTATTATGGATGTGGGTGTGAACTACAGATACAAAAGCTGTCTGAATTATCTGAATTCTGGCAGTGTTGGGAATTTGAAACTACTCGGGACTCAGATGCAGGGGAATTATTTGAGCTCATTTCTAGTTAAAATACTCTCAGCTGAGGTCACCTGGTTCTCTGGAATGAGGGCAGTTTCTAAATCAAACCACTATTAGTAATAGGCAGTTCCATCTTTCTGTCAGGAGCCTTTTTGTTTTTGCTACCTCAAAGGCAACAACCAGAGCTGATCCTGATGCCTTTGAGCCCGCTGAACAAGTTGCAGTAAGCCTCACTTTAAAAGAGCTGTGCTGGCTTGAGCAGTTTGTTTCAGGAAAAACCTTACCCAAATAAGAGGCTCCAATCTCAGAAAAGATCTGACTGTACTCCACATTAATTAAAGATAAGGTGATATCATTACAGAGATAGACATTGTTATCATCCCCCCTAATGTTATCAAAGGTGCTTTTATGCCTACAGTCAAACACTTCAAGACAAAGATATTTTTGAAAACCTCCCATTGTGTTTGAAAGCAGCTGCTAAATGGAATAACAAAGTTTCACAGGGAAAGCATATTTTTGGGTCTGATCCACAGCTCACTGAAGTCAAAGAGAAGATATGTAAAAACATCCTTAACTATCTCTACTCTGGAAGGCTGGTTTTAACAAGGGCATGTATAATATTAAATGTAGAGATAATATTAAATGTAGACCGAGTTTCTTTCATTTTGCTGGCCATTAAATATTCAGTTTAAAGGAGATACTTTCAAATATCTACCTGGGTTACACTTGACAAGTGGGGCAAGGGAGAGGAAAAAAAAAAGGCTTGAAAGGTTTCAGTCACTGCTCAGATTTCAAACTATGCAGTGCTCAAAGTACTGAGAACTCAGGATGCAGTTTTTACTTCAGCACCAAGCTCCAGCAATGTATTGTTTTAATGTAGCTAGCTTCAGTTAACGCTAACATCTGAAAATGCAATCTAAATTTACTTCAAGTCACAAATTTGCCCACAATAGCAAAGGAGTATTTAAAGTAGGTGGGAAAGGGTTATTGGTGCTGGTTTAGCAGAACCAGTGCTAAAATTCTGTTTATTATTCGAAGCCTGATGCGTAGTCAGGACCCTGACTCACACACACACATGCATCAGAGCATATATTTTGCTCAGGATGTGATCTGTGTTTTTCTTTACAGTTCAGGCAGGCTGTTAGGTGATGCCTAATGGATCCTTTGGGGTTCCCTCTCCCATCCCCCTCACTGCTAAGGCAAGCACCTAGGATAAAACTTCCTTGATTTGGAGGCTTAATGGAAATCTAAAGGAAAAAATGCCACCTAATTTCCAGACTTAAATCCTGGGTATCCTTTTGTTTGGAAAATTCCAATTGTAAGCTTGAGCTAGTTTACAAGCAGCTTGGAAAAAAAAAATCCCCAGCAAGAAGAGTCATACCTTGGGAGATATGTTACCATGGCTGCTGCAGCATATCCCTGGATCAAAGTGATCTTTTGCTCTCAGAATGCCCTGAGAGTGAAAATCCTTATACAAGGCAATAACAAACAAGCTTCATTTAGGGCTGTGGAAACACTTAGAGTGGCAGAGAGGCATCCCTGCCAGGAGCTGTACTACACTCAAATACAAACCAGCTCTGGGCTGAATGAGCAGCTGTCATCTCAAAACACAAAATGCCTTCCTGCTTTATATTCACAAATACATGGCCTGTTCAGCCTGGAGAAGAGAAGGCTCCAGGGAGACCTTAGAGCTACATTGCAGTATCTAAAGGGGGCTACAGGAAGGCTGGGGAGGGACTGTTTAGAAAGGCTCGATATGGTAAGACAAAGGGCAATGGTTTGAAAGTGGAGCAGGGAAGATTTAGGTTGGACACGAGGAAGAAGTTCTTTAAAATGAGAGTGGTGAAACACTGAAACACAGAGGTCTCACCCCTAGAGACATTCCCAGTCAGCCTTGACGTGGCCCTGGCTGCCTGATGTAGTTGGAGGTGTTCCTGCTGACTGCAGGGAGGTTGGACAAGATGACCTTTGAGGGTCCCTTCCAACCCAATGCAATCTGTGAATCTGTAACATGTTACCAAACTGATTCTGTTTAAGACATTTTCCAACTAGCACAAGTTTGGTAAAATACTAAACAACTTCAAACAATGAACTTTATGAAAAGGGTCAGACGACCACAGAAAAAGTGCTGCTAGCCTTAGCCAGCATTTTTAATACATGTCTGGCTGAGGACTAATCCAAGGCTATCATTTAAAATCCAAGGTGAGCACCAGCTGCAATGATTCTCTTTCATTTTGGAATTGCAGGCAGATTTTTGCCGTTTATGTGCTTTGTGACGCAGTCAGGCCTTGAGTGTTTTTTCCACCACTATCTGAACATCTAGTTTCCAAGAAGAAACACCCAGGCACTTCTAAAATTCCCCAGAGACATCTATTTCTACCTCTAGCCTCAAAATCTGGCTTCTATGGATTGCATCAGCCTGTGAATAAAAGGAGCTCTGAGGAAGTGTAACAAGCTGAATCTTCAGTGTCTCCAAAGACTTTGTATGCTACATAATAATACCACAACAACAGCCTGTATGCTAACCTATGCTGCAAGTGCATGGGGGTGGATCCTTGCATCCTGGAATGCAGCCCTGAAACCTTTTCAGTGAAATAAAATTAAAAGACAGACTAGAAATGTACTGTAAAGCATCTGAAAGAGACGTAGATTATGTTGCAATGACCTTCTAGAGATGAGTTCCTTACTTGTAGTCACTTAAACATGGCTGCATCCACAAAGAACCTGGAACAGAAATTATTCTGTGCGTAGAGGCCAAGAGCTGACACTGTTCCACCTATGGAGCTGGCGAGCTCTTGCTTGTGCTCTCAATCTCTTTTCTAAGATTTTTAAAAACTAAAGTGTCAGAGAGGTTAAAACTATATTTTTAAAGCAGTAAGTTCTTGACAATCTCTTTGGAAAGCCAAGGAAACTTGTTACGAGTGTTATATTGTTTCTTATATTGAACTCTAAAAACAACGTGTAGAAATGCTCCTTGGTAAATTTAGGTCTGGTTTGGGGGAAGATTTTTCTATCACATCAGCTGTAGCAGTTTTAGAGTCACAAACAGGGTCAGCACAATATTAATGACCAGGAGTGCCTCCTATCAGTATTCCTTGATCACCTTATCCTATCAAAAGAGTGACAACAAGATGCTGCTTTTTGCATCAGTGTCATTAAACTCACAGTAAAAGAGGGGACGGGGAAGAAAGGTGCTGAAGGGAAAGAGAGGACAACTCTCTCCAATATTACATTGCTAGTTAAGTTTAAGAGAGAAATCTGCTCCTATAGCCACCCCCTCTATGGCATCCTCCCCTGCCATCCTTTTAATGGTATTTGCTTTGGGAAGAACAACACAGACATCAGAACCCCAAGCAGAGCAAGCCTGTAGAGATAAAGAAATTGGGTGATACTGACACTGATGATCTCTCTCGAATCTCTGAAAGCTTTGGGAAGGAAACCTCTAGTTCATCTATGATCAGGGCCTGCACCCTAAGGTGCATCCCTACCTCAAAACTAAAACATTCCCCCTGCATCCAGGTCAGAGATGTCTGCCAGGGCTACCAGAAGCCCAGCCCAAATGCCACATGCACAGAGAGGCAGATGGGTGCTTCACTGACCACTCAAAGCTTTTCCTCCTTTGCTCACAACCCTTTGGACTTTAATGCCTCAGAACACCATCAGCTTTCAACTGCAGGCCCTGGTCTCCTCCACATCAGAAAGTGGGAAGCTTCTGCTCATCAAGGACTTGTAGGGCAGGGATGCAGGAAGGGAGGGCAATGGGGATTATCTGGGCTGCTGCTCTTTGATGATTACAGGCTTTCAAGTGCCAAAAGTAATTTCACAACAGCAGTTGTTTTCCTCTGCATGGCTTTGGTGCTGCTTTCTGTCTTTAGAAAGTTTAGTTACATATTTTGAGAAGCTCATCTGTAGAAAAGGCAAATGCCTCAGATACAGCGATTCTGATTTTGTGACAACTGTCTCCTGAAAATAGTACATTTATTCAGTGAGCTTAAGCACAGCAGTCCCAGTTGTTGACTCTCCTCATGAAAATATTGATTCTAAGCTCCCTAGCTTATAATGTTTTGATCCACATTCTAGGCCTATTGATTTACCTTTGATACTTCAATCAAACTGTTGTTTATATCAACAGCAAACGCATCTGATCTCTCCAAAATAATTAGATTAATCACAGGAGGATCTATGAAAGCCTTGTTTTGATTGATTATGTCTTTATGCTCTCCTGGGGAAAACAGGTAAATTTGATAATGTTAAAAAAAAAAAAAAAAGAGGCAGTTGATAGCCTTTTCCTTTTGGCATCTTTGAAATGTTTTTAGTCCCAGTTTTCCTTTCATGATCCCAGGCTTTTACGAGATTGCAGGCTTGCAGTGTGCTTAGTTATGATTTCCTCAGTGGCTGACATTTTGCAACACATAATGATTTAGCCAATTTGAGCAGAACTATCATTACACAATTTATTGCTCCCCAAAGCATTATTTGTTATAGAGACTATTAGGCCTATGAGATATATTTTACAGAATCTTTATTAGAATTATTTTAAACTCCAAGGAAATTAATCCCTCCCTTCACACCTCCTGCTCCAAGATTTCCATTTTGCAAAATAAAGAAAAAGTCTTCAAGCACAAAAGAGATAGGGGTGGTAGGTATGTCCCTGGAACTCACAGAATCACCATAGAATGGTGAACCTCTAAAGGTCATCTAGTCCAACCCCCCTGCAGTCGACAGGGACATCCTTCACTAGATCAGGTTGCTCAGAGCCCTGTCCAGCCTGACCTTGAATATCTCCAAGGATGGGGACTCAACTACATCCATGCGTAACCTGTTGTGGTGTTCCACCACCCTCATAGTAACAAACTTGTTCAAAATATCCAAGCTAAATCTCCTCTGATTTACAAGTAATGTTCCTTGCATAAAAACTAAGTGAGGACTCCAGAACATTACCTAGGGTAAAATATTCCTCTAATTTGCAACACCACAGAAACACCAGTGCTGCCAATGGGAGTTCTGTGTGAGTGCTATGCCCAGCTGCAAAAAGAATGGTGGATTCCATGACTCTGTTCAAAACTGTAGTTTTTGTTTGTTTATTTGATGAATGAATTTCCAAAGAGAGAAAGAGAGAAAGAGAGAAAGAGAGAGAGAAAGACACTACAAAAATTTCCATTCTGGAGACAATGACTTTGTACATAAATGCATGGAACCATGCCCAGAAGGACTAAACATTTTGTGCTAAAACTGTTGCACACCTTGTCTAGGGGCCTCACACATTAATCAATATTACTCCATTTTGCAGAACAAACTGTTAAGGTTAATAATTACACTGAGAAAGTTATTTATCCTCTAGTAGAACAAAAAGAGCTCATATTGTCACTATCAGAGAGCTGTTCAGTGCACTGCAACATGGTGAACTTCATTCAGCCTCACACTCTTTCCCACCCCTCTGGTGGTGTCATTGAATGATAGGATCAAACCTTGGGTTATGGAGCCACAGGAGGCTTCCTTAGAGATCAAAATGATGCTGCTGCTAGAGGTCACTTGTGGAAATGTATTTCTCAATTTGAGAGGGAGCTCTGCCACTGAAGGCAGTGCAGGGAAATCAAGGCTGGCCTGATGGTGAAAGCAAGCTAGGCCAAGGGCTCATTAAAAACCAGGGAATGGACACCAAAGAAAGGATGCATATAAATGAAGGAAAAGTGGGAGGGAGAAGAGATGGGAGACAAAGCATCTTTGGCTTTCCATGCATGTATAATGAGGGGTAATTAGCTCTCCCTGTGGAGTGAATCTCTGCATCTCAGTCAGGAAACAACATCTTGCAACTGCTCTTATTCAGAAAGAGCAAAGCAACATTACAGAGCCAACCAGGAGTAGAGTGGCCCAAAAGATACCATTTTCTGTGCAGCACAGAACTGGAGAGATGAAAGAGGCAGAAGTGCTGCAATGACACAGTAAATGCCTGTGGATGATAGAAAGAACAAAGGAGTGAAGGGCTTCTAGATGTTTCCTTTCCATAGGAAAGCAGACTTGCTTGTAGACATAGTCACTCCTCTGAAAGGGCCACCCTCTCCTACCTTGCTTATTATGTAAGGTTCTTATGCTTTTTATTAGTTAAGCAAAGAGCCTTTTCCTTTCACTCATAGCAAGTATTATCACACGGTTGTGCAACTCAGAACTTACAAGTGAAAGAGAGCGTGGGAGCCACCAGCTAACAGCTTGTCAGGTCTCATGCATATTCTATGCTGGCTGTTGCTGTGTGTTCAGGATGACATCATACCCTGAGCTGCTGAGCATCTGACATCACACCTCCTGGGAGAGTGTCTTCTGCCTGAAAATAGCACAGGAGAGCTCAACCAGGACCTATAGAACCTATTCAAAGTGTACATGTAGCACAAATTGGATACTTAGGAGATCCAGCTCTGCTGAAGCAGGAGGAGAACATAATACCACACAACTACCTCACACAGCTTGCAAACTTCAGCCCATTAAAACCTGAAAGTCTTTTGGTAGCACCTGGATGCCACATAATGCAAAATTCTACTGCTATTATGAGGCCAAGCATAAACATTCTACCTTCATCCTTTTGAGAGCTTTTTTTTCTTTCCAGGGATTAATTTCTCTTTCTCTATACAATTCAGGGAATAGTGTTCTGCCTTTCTTCTCTAATATCATATTGATACTTCAACCACTGGTTTTAGGAACCCAGGTTCTCTCTCTTTATTCTCTGTCTCCACAGTACACAGCAGAGCAGAAGCCCTTTACATACTTCTAAATATTAATAAAAAGAATGAAAAGAAATTTCACTTGGGTTTGGGAAAGCTTCACTGTACCAGATGCTAAACCAGAAGTTTGTTCATTTCTGTCTGAAATAGCTTGAGGTTTGTATGCTGAAGAAGTGAAGATAAATTTACAATCTATAGTTTTGTGAAATGAGTAGGGGAAAAAAAAAAAGGAAAATCAGTTAAGAGAATTTTTGCAGCTGTCTTGGATTCACATCTCTGGTGTTTTAAATCAGTTTTTCCCTGCAATGTCTAAATTGACAAATTCACAAATTTACATTACAAGTCAGAAGAAATCTCCAGAAAGATATATTGATTTTTGTAAAGGACTGGGGGTAAACCACTTTTTCTTATCCTGCAACTAAAATGAATCCTAAATATTTGATGGGATTAAAAAAAAATCCCACCAGAGTTGAAAGTAACACTAATAAGAAAGGCCCTGATAAACTCTACTGAGCTCATTCAGGAGCTGGGGAGAGATGACTTTTCATTGATCTGGTATTTTCCAATAATGGGAAAAGTATTAAAGCTAAAAAAGCAAAACTCAAATGCCCACAGGTTTGGGGGTTACCATGCCTCCCACTTGTGAGCCACTGGCTGCTACTGCTGGGTCCTTAAACACCAAATCCCTTAGAACCACAGCATTTGAAAGGCCCATCAAATAAATTACTTTTCCCTGAATGGTTAATGAAACATAGCTCTGCACATTCCTGTAATTTCACATATGGCAAAGAGAATTGAAACCACCAGCATATTTTAAAGATTCTGTTTTAAAAATGTCATCTTTTGATATGCAAATACGAGGCCAGAAATAATATCACTTCTTCCACTAATGCTCTGTTCCTTAAACCTAAGGAAAAGAAGAATCAAATCAATAAACAGCTTCAATTTTCACTCATTCTGTCATGTGGCTTTTAAAACAATAAGCAGATAAAGTGGCCAAATATACCAGGCCAACATCTTGCTTCAGTTACTGTCATACAACCTTTTTCAACTTGATATCTGTTATCTTACCTCTAACAGACAAATACTAGCCCTTGGGAAAGGACCTGTGCATAAGGAACAAGGAAATTGAGTCGTTCTCTTCAGACAGCTGTCACCTGGCACATAAAGTGGTGATCAAATGATCCAAAACAGCACTCAGGCAGATCAAATTAAGGGAAAAGCTTTTGTTTTGTTTTGTCTACAGATGTCCCTTAACAGGGTCAGTTCCTCCTACCTGCTGTTCCTAAAAGTAGTTCCTAAAGTGCAAGTTTTAACAAATGCCCTTCTCCAGCAACGCCTGGCTCTACCTCAACAGGCACTAAATCTGATATGCTGGACAAAAGGAAGTTAGGTAACTTAAATCATTTGTTAAAGCCAGTGCACTATGGATAAACAGGAGATCTATATTTAAACTTGGCAAGAAACTTAGAGGGAGAGGCCTCTCCATTTTGCAGGGATCAGGAAAAAGTGAAAAGCCTATGGAAGACTAATAAAACTTTTTTGGCATGCCATCTGGAAGTATCAGCAGTTTCTGATTTTGGAAAGAATGCATTCTGCTTTTAACTCCACACAATACTCATTTCTGCTTTCAACTACTCAAGACCAAGAAGGCTTTTTACAAACTGCCCAAAAATCAATATGTGTTATTCTGTCTCACCCAACTATGTGCTCTTTGAAAACAAACCGAGACATCTTGCAACTTAACTAAACATCACACAATAGCTCGGCCACTTCTGCCACCAGGAAGTGTGACTGCAATACAGTCAAGACCTGCAGACTTCGGAAAGGTTGTGGAGCACTAAAAATGAATGGAGAGGGAAAAGGAAAAAAAGAAACCAAAGGAAAGAAAGCCCTTCTTATTCTTCTCTCAGGGGACACAAACTGCAATATGACAGCTCTCACCTATAACATCAGCCAGTCTGTGCTTCAATCCGACTGAGTACTTAACTCATGCTTTACTTTAGGCCTGTGAATAGACTGAAATCCTCCCGATCTCCAACAGAAATTCATACCTATTTAGTTACAAATGCCTGACTAGATCAAGGCCCAAGTTACTCGGATGATGAGGCTTATTGTCAGACTACACAAAGAACAGCACCAAAGGTTATACTCCCGAGACAGGAAAGGGATGTCAGAGAAAGATGAAAGCAGGAAATCTTTCTTAAACGTAAAGCACACAATTGGCACTACCTCCTAACAACCTTGACACTGTAGTAACAGATATGCAGAGCTGGTGGCTGTGATACAGGGAATGCTTGAAGAACTCACTCCACTCTTGTGAAAATTAAATAGAGGAGCCTGGATGAGAACACCCCATGGGCCAGAGCCACACAACCACCATCCAACCCAGGACAAATGGCACAGTCCTCCATGAACCCAGATGCTCCCATGTTCTAGTTGAAATCTGAAAACAGGTTTTTCACCAGTTCAATTTACATGAAGAGTTCAAAAGGCTTATTTTTCATTCCAGCAAAGAATTAACACAAATGTCAGAAGCTGCCAGGGAACAGACTGTCACCCTCCAACTGCTTCCCTCCCTTCAAATACTTGGAGGATATTGTATTACGCATATCGCCTTTTAATCCTGTGTTCTGGTGGAAGCTTTTTAATATGTACTTGCTGTATCTGTACAAAATCTGGAAATGCAGAGTAACCTACCAGACAGAGCTTTGGCTTGGGATTTAGGAGCCCTGTGAGCTGTTAAATGCTGTTAAGAAGGCTGCAGTAAGTCACTTCCTTACTCTCTGCTTCAAGCTCTGCGTTTTGGCAGCACAATATCGACATGCTTTGAAACTGGTGGATGAAAAATCCCTCAGACTTTAAAACACAGGAGAAAGCATAAACACACAGAAAATACACCCCTGATAGAAAGGAAGGACGCACATGATCTGTACAGAGCCATCAAGAAGTCTGCCGGCTCCTAACAAGAACAACACACAAGCTCCACAGGTCATTTCTTAAGGTACACCAACCTTGCATCACTCTGACTGGCAGCCCACCCCACCAGCTTGCTATATGCTCCCCAGGTCATGAGCTGCAGGGGGTTCAGTGTGGACTGCAAAACGCACCTGAAAAGTTTCGGGGTTTCATTACCAAGGCCACTATGCCCAGCCAAAGTGATTTCAAGTTAGCTCCAGTTATACATGAGATTTCTATTTGTAGTACAGACAAACCATTAAAGAAAAGGTGGGTCAGTTTTACTGACACTGAGTCAATCTGTGCTTTCCCTTAGACCCCCACACAGCTTAAACAGTCACAGCTAACATTTAAGGACACTGCTCCAGGAGAGTCTCCATTCTGGTCCTCTGCACCACAGGAAATTGCAAGCAAAGCTAAAATTTATCACAAGCATTGGACTAAATGCTCTCCAGCTCTGAGGTACTCGTGGGGGGATAAAGGAACAGCATAAGTAGTTTATGCCTCCATGCCTCTGCCAGCTGCTTCTGATGCAGGGCTCAGAGGACTACAGCATGAAAAGCCCAACTGTGCAAGGTAGGCTTAAAGTATGTTGAAAGGCAAAACACTGTTTTCAATTAATTATTACTAAAGCTCAAGTTTCTTAGGAGCTTTCAAAGCAAAAGATGTTGCAAAGCGCACAGTGTAAACCTGATACTCAGCACTTAAACACTTTGCTAATTCCAATTCTTTCTCTCCCTCACTGTTCCTTCTATCTGAAATCCCCAGCCTAAGTTGGTAACTCTCCCCCCTCATAATAGTATTTAGCGATGATGGGCAATATTCTTCTGGCTTATGCTGCCATAACAACAAGTTATGATTCCAAATGCGAAAATACGTTACAGGAAAACACATCTTTAGAGCTGCTCGATATGTTTGACGTGAGCTTGCAGCCTCTAGCTTAATTTAAATTCAAATCAAGCTCACAGGGAAAGAAAATTCTGCCATCTGGCAGAAGTTAAAGCAATCCACAGTGTGAGTGGGCAGGTGCTGACATCCCAAAAACACTGTCCCAAGGGGTAACAACTCTGAGCTTTCTCAGCTGAGGTCTAAGTTTGAGCAGGCCAGACACCAGACTGCTTAGGTCACTTCTGCAAGGGCTCAGGAGGGTAAGAGCCTACGGGGGCAGAGCAGGAAAACAAAGCCTTTGGGTCTTCTCAGTGTACTTCACTGGAAATAAATGAATGCTGAAAAGGGAGTAAAACTCTTTGTTGATGAGATACAGGCTGCCTGGTGTCAGTTCTGGTGATAATCACATCTGTACAGAAATGTGGAGGGATCAACTCCTCCCAGACAAACTCTGTGTTTGCTTATTTTCCAAAATAATCATGCTGAAAGAAAACCATGTGGAATGAGTTGCACTCAAGGCCACTTCAAAACATTGCCTGTGTTTCTGAGAGCCAACAAAAAGGAAGTAGACAGATAGGCACTAATTAAAGATTAGATTCTGAAAACAGTAGATGAGTGCAATGCCGGTGAAACCCAGGCTCTTGTGCTTCTGGACAAGGTCTGATGGTGCTGCCCTCGTGCATTACTTCTCACCTTAACCTCACTCAGGCTTGGCTAAAGAAGGAAGTAAGTCCATTCATATCTTGCTCATACACAGATATGGCAGTGGAAAAAACTCTAAGTTCCAAAAGCATCTCTCCAAGATCATAAAGCACTTTTCACTATAAACAAACAAGATTAAGGAGCTTAAGGAGTCAGGCATCCAGGTCCTCTTGCAAAACATCACTGGTGAGTTCCCACTGACACAGGAGCTTGGGTTTACACAGTTCAGTAAAGTTCTGGGTTATCATTTGGGGATTGTTTAAAGTCCATTTACAAAGCAGGAAATGTACCCCATTTAGACATCTTAGGGTCTGGGCACTGAAGTCCTTTGAGTTCTTTCGCTGGAGGGGAAGCTGACACAGAGCAGGCTGCTGAGTTGCCACTAGGCTTAAGCAAGTACAGCACAGGCTTTACAGGTTCTATAATTTACACAGACAAAATACTGTTCCCTCAACTTTACAGTGCAATATGGACATTTCATAATTGCAATACATTGCAGGCTGTCACGGGAGAACACAAACTGGAGTGGCTGCACAACTCACCTGCCAACACGACTCGCTGGAAAAATCCCTATTTCTGTCTTTAGAGATGAGTGATGTTAAAAAACAAACCAACTCTCAAATCCTGTTCCATGAGATCTTCCATGCTAAAACCTGGGCTGTAACTAACATATGTTTTGTGTGTAAAGTCTGACAGAGCCGCAGTCAGCAGAAACTGAAATCAGAAGTAAATACTTTGGGGAACTTTCCTGATGTGGCTGGAAAAGAATGCTGTCTGGAGAAACAGCAAAGGGTGCATTTTTGTTCAGGGGTCAAGAGCATGGCTCAGTGGGGCTCATGCACAGAAAGAACAAGATTTTGCTGGCCAGAGAAACAGTTTCTGTACTGTACATCTGGTTGTAATATCAGTGCTGCAGCCTTTCTGTTATTCATGGCAAGAATATGATGGTGTTTGATTTCACTTATTCTGGTAGATGCTGTCTGCTTAGAGAGGAATGGCTGTTTTGAAAGAATCGGGAAAGCTATGCCACTTCAAATCATAGAATGGCTTAGGCTGGAAGGAACCTCAAAGATCATCTGCACCAACCTCCCCACCATGGGCAGGCACAACTCTCAATAGACTCAGCTGCTCAAGGCCTCATACAACCTGGTCTTGGACATCTCCGGGGAGGAGGCATCCACAGCATCCCTGAGCTGCCTATTCCAGAGCCTCACAACCCTCCTACTGAGGAACTTCTTCCTAAGCTCCAGTCTAACCCTGCTCTCCCTCAGCTTCAAACTATTCCCCCTTGTCCTGTCTCTAGACACCCTTATGAAAAGTCCCCCTCCAGCCTTCCTAAGATCCCTTCAAGTGTCAGAAAGCAGCTCTAAGGTGTTTTGCCCCCCAGAAATCTTTTCTTCTCCAGGCTGAATAACCCCAGCTCCCTCCGCCTGTCCTCATGGCAGAGATACTCAAGAGAGATACTCAAACCTTTCAATCGTCTTTGATATATATGCCACTACTCCACAAATGTGCTTTTGAAAGATGAGGCAATTGTAGAGACCTTTACAAACAATCCAAACAACGTATTTAATAGTAACTGAGATGGACCTGAGCAATTTGATGACTTTCCAGTGCTTAATTCTCAGTGTTTATAGATGCGTTGTAAGGAAAAGCAATTTACTCTCTTCCAAAGACCGGTCTGGTTAGTCTGGACTAGGATTACAAACTGGTCATTGGCACTGCCACCAATTCAGTGGCACCCGTGACTTGCCTTCAGACACACAGACTACTTAATTTGCTAGTCCTGAGATGAGGAAATCATGTTTGCTTGAAGGAGTGTAAAGCTAGAAGCTCAGTAGATGGGGGCACCATTTGGGCAGCTCTCTCCACAACCCAGAAACGCTGCAGCTAGTGCTCTGCTGAAGGATCGGCACTTTCCCAGGAAGCCAAGTATTTCATTGTCTTTCTCCACATATTCAAGAGCTCCACGTGTCCTGCTAGGAGAACTCTGAGGGAAATGTGATCTTCTGAGATATCTTACACCTTCAAGGAATAACCAGCTGTAGGAGAGATTCTGCTTAGGGAAAGTTCTCCCTGGAACTCTGCATGTCTGACAGTTTCAATGATGCATCTTTAAATGTTTCAGTTAAAAATGCTGTAAATGCCTTTGTGACAGGAAGTTACATCCTTGAACTAAAAATATTTAAACACAAATCACACAAACCTGCCCTACAATGGATACAAACCAAATTAAATCCTTGGCAGCCCTAAGTTCTTGCTGTCCCAGCTACGCCAGCAGACTGTCTCCTACAGTGTGACACCTCAGCCATACCCATTTGTCTCTGACCAGGACACAAACAGCTTGTCCCATTTTCTGAAGCAGCTAGAATATTGACTACAAATGTTATATTCTCCAAGGCACCACACTTCTGTTTTAAGGGGGGGAAAAAAAAAAAGGGAAGTTCCTTGAGTAGATTAAAATTTGCATTGGTACAAAGGGAAATACTCACTCTATTAAAAGCCTTCCTCAGATATGTCCTTATAAAGGCAACCATGAATCCCCTTAATATGACTTCATTTCAACCACAGCCACTTGCTCCCTCCCACACGCCATGATGGATAGTAGGAAGCACAGATATTGGAGACTTGGTTATTTTTCCCACTCAACTAAATGTGTAGAAAGCCACATGAATAATAAATTGCTGATGAGAGAAAGGAAGAAAATCACCTTGATTCTTTTGGTACTGTTCTTGTGTCTAAATACTAAAAACAATTCTATAGCTTAAAACATCCTTTGTGAAGGAAGGGGAGTAAAAACAACAACCACCCAAAAAACCACAGGAACAAAACAAACCAAACCAAAAAACCCCATGAATGTTGAGTGATATGGAGATGAGTTTTGGTTCCTTCTCACCAGAAATGGGACTATAACAATTGGGCAGACCAATGGGATTTTGCATTGCTGCTCTATTCTAAATTGGCTATTAAAACAAATAGTTATGTAAATAAATAAATTCTTTTCCTAGATGTTTAGCAATAGACATTTTGATGATTTTCCTGCTTTTTGTCCTCCCCAAATATCTGTCTTTGCATTTTACCATGTAGCCTCTTCCACAGCTCATTTCTCTCTACATTTGGAACTCTTTGGTGCTTTACCCATTAAAAGGAAGAGGCCTCTTGCTGCTCTCACAGGTGCTGCTTGCTCCCTGAATATTTAAATAGCTCTGTTCTTTTCATGAGCTGTAAGACACCTACATCAAGGACTAAAGGATCTAAGCAATGACCCTGAAATTTAGATCTAAAAAGTTGTTGATAGCCAAGTTCATTCTCAGCATAGTTTCCCTGAATTTGAAAGGCTCGCACGTGGGATGCATTTGGTCCTCTATGTTAAAATTGTAGAGCTGATCTAGTGATACATAATCAGCAAAGACATTCAAGGGAGTTCAGCATCTTTCAGGGTAAGGATTTTTAGATCTGTACCTTTGTTCCCAAAAGAGTTAAATGAATAATGAAATCTCCCTGCAGTGAGAACAGCTGAATTTAATTCAGAGGAAATTTCTCAACCAACTGCCTTGGTGCCTGTCAAAAAGGGTTGCTCGTGCTCAGGTATTTGTTTTAGAAATTCCCTGCCTCCAGGACTACAGTGAGTGGCTCAGGATAGATTTAGGCTGTAAGCAGGCTTTCATTTTGTAGGTTTGAAAACTATATTTTATCTTAGAATAAAAGTGACAGCAGTTTAAGACCAGAATTCTACTTAATAAAATGAATGTCAAGCTAAAAACTCCTTGGATAACCAAAACACAAGCTTGTGAAGATCAGCACCATTTCTTTGAGCAGTTCATCCTTTCTTCCCTACATTTACAATTTATCCTGTGTCTGTGAGATTGCCCTTTTATCAGATGGGATGCTTCCATTTTTAGGCTTCAAGTGTTTTGGACAAATGACAAAACTCCCTGGCTATCTGATTACATGACCTGCACCTCAGAAGAAAAATCACATACTCTGCAATTTAGAAGGGACCAAGCTAAACCCTAGTGTCCTTCTTTACAATCACAAAATTGACCTAATACAGCACTACAATTCCCACACACCTATCTCAAGCTGAAATACCAATTCTTATCTTTGATCATCAGCATGGTATAGAGAAATCCCTTGCTAGCTGCAGGCTGCAAGAATCACTAAAACTAGCAGCAAAATTTGTGTAATACTTTGATTTTAACTCTTTAGGAATTGCAGTGTACAGGTAGATGTTGTTTGAAAACACCAGCAGCAAAAAGACATTTACAATAGGGTAGCATTTTAATTAGAGAAGTTATCTAAATAGAGGACATTTAATCTTGATGGCTTTGGTAGATGGCTTCATCTTCTAAGCAAGAGGGTAGGTGTAGAATTACCAGAGCTGAGCCCTTCTAGTGAATCCATTTCTCTGTCTGTCCTCAAGTTCTTTAATGTTTCAGAGACAATTTCTGAGCTACTGTTTACTTTTGTATTTTTGTCAGCCAATCCACAGAAGGAAAATAAATTGGGTAGACTACTTCTAAACAGACTGCCAATAAAAAATTTAAGTACTGCGATCTAGAAGTAGAGTTTAAACAGAATTTTAAACTAAATCAAAATGTCAGAGTAAAGGACCGTCAACGTAACAAGCTCTGATGCACTGCACTTTACTTAAGATATTGCAAAAGAACTTCCTCCTTCCTGAATTTCACCAACTGTAATTCCAATATTGAATCCTTTGTGCAATGGCTTGAGCCTCAATAGCCTATGGAGCATATCAAAAGTAGCAGGCCATCGCCTGTGCTCTGAAGAGATGCCTCTTCAGAAGAAAACTTAGGCAGAGGAAATGGATTTCTTCAAGAAAAACCAAAGTGATGTTGAGGCAGGGGAAGCCTTGAATTTCACTGTATGTGGGACTTGGCAAAGTGTCTGGGAAGGGAGCTGGCTTCTCACTGTCAGTAGTTTCTACAAAACCTGGCATTTGGGGCCGTGCGTCTGAGGTTTGTCTACACAGGAAAATTCCCATCAGTCCTAACTATGTTCTGCCAATTTTGCTATGCTGAGCTGGTTTAAATCCCAGCATAAACACAGCACGTAACAGGAATCTTACTTTCTCCCAGGATAATTAACTCCAGTCTGAATTAATATTCTGGAATATAGTTTCTAGATGGAAAGGTACACAAGGTGACAAATGTTTCCCCATGAGCGCAGTCAGACATGGGAATTGTCTCCCAAGGGGAGCAGCAGATTCCCCTCCACTGGGCAGTTTGATGACTCAGCTTGACAGGGTGCTGGGCCAGCTCATTTCCACTGCACTATCACAGTAGGTTTAGAGTGGATCTTAGGATGAAGTAACTCAGTATGAGGGTGGTGAGACTCTGGAATAGGCTGCCCAGAGTGGCTGTGGATGCCTCCTCCCCAGAGGCATTTAAGGCCAGATTGGACGAGGCCTTGACCAATCAAGCTTAGTTGAGAGGTATCCTTGCCCATGGCAAGAGGGTTGGAGTAGATGATCTATGAGGTCTCTTCCAACCTAAGCCATTCTAGGATTCTATGACCAGATGATCCTTGGGGTCCCTTCCAACCTGACATTCTGTGATTCTGTGAATTTTGCTGTGTGGACAAGTCTGTGAAGGTTAAAACCCAATTATTCCCAAGGAACTTCCACATTTGTACACGGTATCAGTGCCAGTTACAGGAAAGCAAACAGCAGAAAAAACAACTTGGATAAAGCAGGCTGTGGGAAAAGGTTGCTTTGGGTATGGCTGCAGGAGCGCAAGGAGGGGATGTGAGAGTTAGGAATCTCTCCCTGCTATAAATCACTCAGTGGTGTTCCAGCAGAGCTGAAAAATAAAAAGCCAAGCGCTGGGCTCTGCGGCACACTCGGCATTGTTTGTTTGTCTGCCAAGTCTGTTCCCCTTCCTTCGACGGAGTGCTTATGGTTTGGGAATGACATTTTAGCCGGTTCTGTCTGTCTCTATCCAAGGCCTCAAACTTGCATTTCTGAAGTGTCATACAAGCTGAAAGTCTGTGCTGCTGCTCTCCAACCCTCAGCAAACACTGGAGTGGTTGTGTCTCAATATTTATGCCATTTCAGCAAGTACTTAAGAGAATGAAAACATCATCTATTCCATAGCAGCACAAAGCTCCACAAAACAGAGTTGAATTTTGCAGACACACGCATGCAAAGGAAAGCAAATCACTCAGCACTACTGGAGCTTCCCACTAATTGGAACCATTCCTTTCCATGCTATGTATCAGCTATGGATCCTGCCTCCCACTGCACTGCCTGCAGTCAGCACCGCTAAGCTCAGCTTCAAGTTTCTCAAATCTTAGAGTGCCAAGAATGACCACATTACCCAGACATGTTGCTGGAGTTCATTAACAGCCCTTCCCGGCATATTAAACACTGCTTTTACTTTGGCTTCAAGAAGAAGTGGGTGAGAACAGGAAACAAGACCCTGCAGTGGAATCTCAGAATGCATTGGGTTGGAAGGGCCCCCCAAAGGTCCAACCCCCCTGCAGTCAGCAGGGACACCTCCAGCTAGATCAAGTCTGATCTTGAATGTGTCCAGGGATGGGGCCTCAACCACACTGCTGGGCAACCTGTTCCAGTGTTTAACCTCCCAGTCAACTATATAATTAATAACACCCCTCCTATTATGATTAGTAAGAAGGTAGCTGATGTTAAAGCTTCTTATCCTCACTTAGAGCCTAGAGCACCAGTCCTTACAGGCACTTGTACTGCTACAAGAGCAGCATCATTGACATTAAGGAGCCCATCCACATGCACACAATTAAATAACCAGGTATCTGTTAGCTGCAGGCAGGCTGCAGTGATGTGGGGCTACATTTAACTTCCAGGGAGCCAAAGGGTTGATGCTCTTCCCCTCCCTGATGTAAATTAGCTTGTGAAACACTTGATTTCTAACTCACTTCAGATCAATAGAATTCTGTCCAGTCATTTCACTAGGCCCTGTATCAATAATGTAACATTTTACCAGTACTAAAGTAATTGAATGCAGAAATGGTTTCCCCCAAAACCTGCTAATGATTTAAAGTACAATAAGTTAAAATTATATCCATTCCTTTAAAGCTGATAAATAATAGCTCAAAGGCAGACATCTCTAAAATTAGTTGCTATGCTTCAACTGAGGCTGTCACAACCCTAGAAAGCTTGTTCTCTTTCCAGTAAGTTCCAAAACAATCTATATTTATTTGTTTGGTCTTTTTTTCTCTAAGAAAACCAACACATTTTTATTATGCACACTTAATATGATATTAAACTAGATGTCACCTGCTCTTTGAGTGAGAAGTAATGAACAAGTTCTATCTAGTCAGAGGCAGAAACTCAATCAAGTATTAATAGCTGAATTACTTCCAGCAGGCAGATACTAAGGCCAAGCAAAATGTCCAAGGTCACTTCACTCCAGATGGTACACTAATATATTTACAGGACTGATGCCTCCTGGCACTTGCAATTTCTTATGTTGGGTTGTTTTTGCAACCAATCAAATCAAGGAGCTGGCAGCTGCAATTTGCCCACAAAATTAAATTTAAAGGATTATAACTCCAGGTTTAAGCAGTGATTTGGCTGTATTGATGTGAAGCCAGTTTTTGATTTTCACTGAGTGGTGACCACAGCTCATCATAAATTCAATAGGGACAACACAGACTGGTAGTCAGCAGAGGTTTGGTTTGGGTTTTTTTATGCTCATAGACATTGATTTAAGCCTTACCTAACCAAGTCAACAATCAGGAAGATAACAAAGCGACCCTGCATGAAATAACTACTTCTCATATAGCTGCCTGAAATATTCTTCATTCCTCCACACCAGGGTAATTTTAAGTGACAGAAGGTTTTCATATGGGCAGTTATGCTCAAGCAATGCACATAGATACCATTATACATATTTCCATTCCTACCTGCAGATGGGGAATATAGAAACATTAACTCACAGCTCTAGACCACAAGCAAATGCACACTTTTCTAACTGCTGTACCAGAATCCTAAGGATCTTTGCCCAATATAGCTAAAAATTTCCCAGTAGCCAGTCAGTCAGAGCACACAGTGCTCAGCTTTTGCATCTGTCCAACCAAAACCTACTTACAACAACAGCAGGTTCTGAGAAAGGACAGGCACTTACCTCAACAGCAGCCGGAGGAGCCTGAATGGGTTAAAGATTATTGTGCATCACAAAGAGCTCAGGGGGCTCTAGGGCATCATATCCTATAGGATATTATCATAAGCTGGTAGGAAAGGGGGGAAAAAAATAACAAACAAACACCAAAACAAAACCAAACCCAAAAATCCCTCCCAGCTGATTACCCTACACAAAAAGTAAACACTCCCAGCACTCTAAAAATAAACAGTGCCCAGAACTGGGTGTTTGAAAATGCATCCCTGAGCTTTGTTACCCAAGCTGAGCTGCACAGCCTGATTTTTATACATGTAAAATATCTGTAAGTACACAGCCACACTATATATAAATATAGGTTACTGTCAAATTGTAAGTTGGAGAAGCACCGTTCTCAGCTTATTCCTAGGCTTTCTTAGGCAGCAAATCCTGCAGGTTGCTTATCTTTAAGCACCAAGCTCTTTGGGAGGTCTCAGTTGTTCCTACAGACAGCAAGCAGAGGAAGGCAGTGACAGACCATCTGGCAATGTGACTTCAGAAGGAAAAGAGAGCAAAAACTTTGCTCTCTGCTGTCACAGCCTTTCCCAGCCAGCATCTGAAGTCCCCATTGATGGTCTCTACCATGAAGTTCTGTGCTTTAGCAAATTCTCAGCCCTTTGACAACTTTCTGAAGAAAGTTCTGAAGAGCCAAGGCAGCAGCACGCTCCTTCAAGGCAAATTTCCTCTACCTACTGGACTGGCACCTTTCAGAGCAACCATTACAAGACCTCTGCTGCTGTGCCATCAGGCTGTCCCAAAAGATTGATCAGTAACCAAGTAAAATGCAATTTAAATCTTCCAGTTCCTCCAGAGTACTTTATATGGGGTTTGTATTAAAACACATATGAAAATATTACAAATACTCAATATAGTCTTCTTCCTATCCATACGTCCAGTGACCTTACTACTTCTCCATGTCACTGTGGATCCTACATCTCTGCCATATGCTTCTGACCTCCATCAGTTCCAGCTTAAAGCTTTTATAACCACATCAGCTAACCTGTGAGCAAAGTTTGCTTTCTCTTTAAATTTTTTGTCTTGATGAAAACCTCAACAGTTGCAGTATGATATTGATGATCTAAATATTCCAGTCTTCATAAATAAGTTATCAGGAGTGTTCTATGTATGCACAAATACATTGAGTTAAAATCAGAAATCACTTTTAAGGTTTTTAAATATACAGCAGCTTCTGAGCAGCTTCAGGAGAATAAAACAACCAAACTAATCTTTAAAAGTATATGTGGTCAAGGAACTGGTTAAATCAGGGTCCACAAATGGTGCAAACAAGGGTTTTTTAGCAAGGGCTGCCAACATTTGGGAGAAAAGGGCTGTACTGAGCAACCAGCAGTTAGGCAGTTTGCCTTCAGGCAGTGCTCACACTCTGAGAAATAAAGTACCAGCAATTTTTCACTGGACTTATTACTGGACAGAAAAATCAACACACAATGCTTCTGAAATTCTGGACTACTGTGTCCCGTTCTGGGCTTCCCTGTTCAAGAAGGACAGGGACTTGCTGGGCAGGGCACAGAAAAGGGCTACAAAGATGATTAGGGGAGTAGAGATAGGGGACTAGAGACTTTCCTCATCTCTCTGATGAGGAAAGACAGAGAATTGGGAATTTTTAGTCAGGAAAAGAGCAGACTGAGGGGGATCTTATCAATGCTGACCAATACTTGCAGGATGGGTGTCAGGAGGATGGGACCAGTTTGCTTTCAGTGGTGCTCAGTGACAGGACAAGGGGTAACAGATACAACGGTGAACATAGGAGGTTCCATCTAAATATGAGGAAGAACTTCTTTAATTTAAGGGTGACAAAACATTGGAACAGGCTGGCCTGAGAGATGGTGGAGTCTCCATCTCTGGAGACATTCCAAACCTACCTGGATGAGATCCTGTGTGACCCTCCCTAGGTGGCCCTGCCTTGGCAGGGTGCTCAGACTGGATGATTTCTGGAGGTCCCTTCCAACCCCTACCATTCTGTGACTGTGTGAAATAATTCCCATACTGACAGAAACAAAGCCTTCAGGAGCGATGTCTCTTCAAGCTGTTGCTTACAAGCAGGAAAAGGAAAGCAACGATCAGAGCAATCTGCTGAAAACAGTCAACTCCAAATGTCATTTAATAATCCATTACTGTTCTTGTCAGAAATCTCTCTAGCATCATCTCGGGAGCAACAAGCATTGCACTCAATCAAAGATACATCGAGGTTTTTACCTCAGAAGGTGACCAGAACAGTGCCTTCAGCAGCTTTGCGGCCTCAGAGCCCCAGGTGGTTTTGGCGGGAAGCCCGCAGTCCAGCCCCGCCTGTGGCAGTGCCAGCACCACCATGGGGCACTGCCAGCACCAGGCACGGCCAGGCCTTCCCCACCAGCACCCACAGGCACTTCAAATGCTTGAGTTACTTGCATGGCTTTTTATCCCTCAACAGGCACATCAAAGCAGATAACATCTCTCTTTCTGAGCGGAGTTATAAAACAAACAATTCTGAAATGGTTATGCTCTCAGAGATTAAAAACGCCTGGATGACAAATTAATTCCTCCAAGTGATAAAGTGACATGTTTTCACAATCCCTTTGTAGTGAAGATCAGGAGGCACAAACCTGACAAGGCTCGAGCATTGGCAGCACTTACATAAGGCTGGGATAGATCTTGGCCCATTTGTATAAACGGCTCTCAAGGAAATATTCCTTTCTGAAATGCAGAATGCCAAAGTTCTGCTATCTTGCACTTGCAACTGCAGCTCCCTTAATTCCCAAATTCAATTTGAGAGCAAAATATAATCCACAACTATTCTAAGAAGGCAGCAAGAATTATATTTGTAATGCCTCTAATATATCACTCATTTGAAAATTCAAATGCTTTCTTCAGGGACATGTAATATTGCCCAGGATGGCTGGATATAGAAGGGATTTTACAAAGATTTGAGGTCTCCATCTAAGACACGCTGCTGGAGCCGGATTACTGTAACAACGTGGTCCTGCACCTAGGCCTGGGCAATCCTAGATATCGATCCAGGATGGGTGATGATGAAATTGAGAGCAGCCCTGCAGTAAAGGACTTGGGGGTACCACTGGATGAGAAGTTGTGCATGAGCCAACAGTGTGCAGCCCAGAACACCAATGGCATCCTGGGCTGCATCTAAAGCAGCCTGGACAGCAGATGGAGAGAGGTGGAGGATCCTGGTGGAGGATGTCCCTGCTCACTAGCTTGGAAGGGACCTCCAAAGGCTGTCTAGTCCAACTCCCCTGCAGTCAGCAGGGACATCCTCAACTAGATCAGGTTGCCCAGTGCCCTGTCCAGCCTCACCTTGAATATCTTCAGGGATGGGGTCGCAACTACCTCCCTGGGCAACCTGTTCTATCCAATATAAATCTACTCTTCTCTAGTTCAAAGCCATTGTCCCTCATCCTATTTCTACAGGCATATGGTGAGAGTAGAAATTAACACTGCTCTTGAATGGATTATTGCCTGATAGGAATTTGCAGGTACTGTCTCTACAATAGTTACCAGCATTTCTGGATCTCACCCTGTGCATCAGCAAGGAAGCATTTAGGCTTTGACAGTTGCTCTTGTTTTTCAGTCCTTGCTTTGCTTCTGGAACAATGGACAGATAGTTGTAAACAGATTTTTGCAATGCTGTCTTAACACAATTACAGTCCCCAGAACTGATTGACTGTCTATGGGATAGGTTATTGTGCAAAGGCAAGACCCTGAAAGCAAAATCTGAATCACAGTTTGTGATGTTTGGATGGTAATGCAGAAAGCCAATCACTGTGAACTATCCCTGGAGAATTCAAAATTAACTACTGCATCACTTTAAGGGACTATGCATTCACAATAGCTACCATTTATACAAAAAAAAAGAAAGAAGAAGATATTAAACTGCATCATGTACTCGAGGTTCAGGTTATGTTGTATTTTGTCCTATTACCTTCAAGTGATTGAGCCAGGGGAAAGAAGAGAAAAAAAAAAAAGTAACTTAATGCAATGCAATTTTTCACAATGTGCTAAAACTGCTGTGAAACAAACTGAAGTGTGTTCCACATTGCTGTTTTTAATTTATTTTTGCAAAGAAAATCTAAAGGAGCAAATTCACACAGCGGCAATAAAACCTTCAGCTTTCAGATATGCAAGAGACGAATGCTTTGCCTTGAGTAAAGAAGAGCTGTTTGGAGTTTTTAGGCCTTCATGAGGTTTTTATTAGATAACATAACACTAGAAGTGATTGATACAGATACAGGTATGTGTAAACAAAAAATGAAAGTGTATAAATATGGGGATTTTTGAGGTGATGCTACCAAACTGATTTTGAGAATTAATAAAACAGAATACAGTTGGTATTGTGATTTAAGCCCTTAAAACCTTTCAGCTTTAAAAATATGCTTTCCCTCCACCTACACAACTGTGACACAAACAGAGAGAAGGAAAACTTATTTGAAGAGGGCAGAGTACGTAATCCTACCTCAGAGGATTTGCCCAAAGCTGAAGCACTGTCGTGGCAGTAAATGTTTGTTGCTTGAAAATCAGCAAGCTAGTTTCATTACCAGTCACTGAATTTGTTCCTTTAGATTTAAATTAATAACAACTATTCCTTCTTAAGCTTCTCAGTGACTCCATAAACAGCATTTTTCTGTATCTGAACAGCTGATGTTCTTGGGGACCATTCATTCAAAGTGACAACCAGTTATTAAAACACTTACAAGAGCCTTGTCTCTCATTTGTATTTTAGGAGTATACAAAGGTATACAACAATGATAGCACAATGATAGCACTTAGGATTCCTTATTACTGGGTTTTGCATGAATGCTTATTTTTCCTTGAGATAAGAAGGAGAAAAATATAAGCAATTATCTTAATTGTAAAAATACAATAGAAAATCTTTATTTAGGGTAGGGGTTTATGGGTTTAGGCTATTTTCTTTCTTGCAGAGCACTGTAGGGCTCTGAGCAATCTCTTTAATATGTCATTTCTGTAAGTCTGAATGAAAGGCATCTCTATTCATTAGTTGCCCTCCTTCTCCCTTAGATTTCCTTCTAAGTGCAGAAGTATACTGGAAAGCTAGAAGTCTAGTCCCCTTCCCAAGTGAAACCTTCAGGGGGAGGGGAGGTGACACTGCTAAGCAAAACTGCTGTGCTCTGTATCGCTACAGCACGGTCGCTGGTGGGTAGTTATCTTAACAGAGCTGAGGAGAAGATAGAACTGCTCTGAGATAAGCATAAGTGCTCTTCAGATCACAGGCACAGCAAAAGGCCATCTGCAGACCTCAGCCATGCACAGGTTCTCTACAGCCTGTACATATGCTGGATGTTAGCTGCACTGATCTCACACCACTGCAGCTCTAAATGTTTCAGTAGCACCAGAGTAAAGATCAGCCCTTCACAAGTCACCTGAAGAGCTACACCAGATGTAGCCTGCATACTGCACCCTGGGTGAGACTTTTTTATTTCTCATTATTATTAAACAAAGAGTAAAACAGCTTGAAGAACTTACACAGGATTGACAGACACCATTCAGGCCTTGAGACAGATTCCTGTTACACACTCCTTGCACCACTGCTTGTTCAACTCAACTTTTGCCCTGATTCATGTACCATAAAAAAAAGAAAAAAGGAGTTCAGTAAGTTCTTGGCTGTGAAAGAATCATAGTTCCTTTCTGCTTTTATGTTTCCCTCAAACAACTCTCACTCTCTGTTTAGGAAGCAGAATGTCTCCATGCATATTCTCAGAAAGTGGAGCTGTGATGGTTCCAGGATCTCTGTGCACAGTGCCATGGATAAGCCAAGATAAATGATGCATTTTCAGTAGGTTACTGAACCTGCTTATATTTCTACTCTGTATTTTAACTATTGGCCCTATGTACTGATGACCTGATAGCCTAGTTTTCCCAAAATGCTCCTGGGGAAGCATTTCATCTATCACTTTATTTTTACAGCAGCCTTCAGGTTAAAGCACCTTGGGAGACCCTAGGATATTGAATAAAATAAAGTGTCAAAGCATACAAAGCGAGCTAAAAGTGCAGGCTAAGACAGAACAAAAGGCTGCTGCCATATTCCAAAAGCTGCTAGTTATTCTTAACTGTAAGGGTGATTAATTTCTTCGATAAAAGCATGAAATTTAATATGACTTAGAGTCAGAGATATTTTTCCAAGCTTCCTTCTGAGTACAAACAAATGGTTACCAATGAACAGGGAGGAAACTGATTGCAATGGGTAGAGCTAGCTGCCCTTGAGAAAGCTCCTCAGAAATTACATTGATGATTCTCAGGAATCCTTTTGCTCTCCACAAGAAAAATTATTGCTATCTGAAGACTACACGTCCCTTTGGCAAGCTAAAATAGCAACCTCTATGGATTATACAGCTCTTACTTAAGAGTAATTCTGTTGATGTCTTCCTGATAGCTTATCTTTTACCAGAATGTTACACTCACTCACCAAGTACGTGGAGTAAGTGGTGCTTTGCTGTCATTACATTTCCTCACTCAGCTCTGGATTTGATTTTCGTACCTCACACCTTCAGCTAGAAAGATCCAACCCCAACCAAAACACACAGACTTTTATTCTTGTTCCTGTCAGACTCAGCAGATAGGTAGTAGAGAGGTAACCACAAGAGCAGATAGGTAACAAGACACTGAGGTGCTGGAGCATGTCCAGAGAAGAGCAACAAAGCTGGTGAAGAGTCTGTAGAACAGGGCTGGTGAGGAGTGACTGAGGGAACTGGGGCTGTTTAGCCTGAAGAAGAGGAGGCTGAGGGGAGACCTCATTGCTCTCTACAACTCCCTGAAAGGAGGTTCAGTGAGTTGGGGTTGGTCTTTTCTCCCTAGTATCAAGTGATAAGAAGGGAGGAAATCGCCTGAAACTGTAGTTTAAGCTGTCTATATGTACTTCCCCAATCTAACTGTGCTTTGCTGTGCCAGAGTCCCATGTGTGGCTTCTCCTCCACCAGACTGATAATGCTGGGAACACATTTAGGAGCACTCTTGCATCCTAGAGGGAAGAAGGGCTGCCCACAGGTCTTCCTTTTCCACATGTATGCCATCCTCAGGGACTCATTTTCATATTTGAAAAATAAGTGTTCTGTTCTACCAAGATGCTGGCAGAGATGGCTTTTGCCTCTGAGACTAACATAAATAAAACCTGACATTTCATTTTGTGGACAACTCATCACTTCTCCTCAGCTGAAGACACACAGGAAAAGATGAATAGCGAAACTGTCCAGCAGGCCTATTTTTGATGTCTGCTCTGCTTCCTGAGTGTGAACTCTGGGGGACCTGCAAATACATTGAACTAGAAATGATAAGTAACTTATTAATGAATTGAATTCACCTCCACAGAATATCAAGTGCACAGAACACAGGCTGCAAAAACCCCTGCATGTACGCAAGCATCGTGGTGCCTCACACCACGCGCTGAGCTCTTCAATGCACAGACTTCCACCAGCACAGCAAAATCATGCTGGGAGAAGTGTCACAGAGTCAATTAGAATGAAATTCCTCAGCATGTCAAACTTTCCAGATTTTTCCATACTCTGAGGGAGATCTTTTACAGTGAGTTCTGCTCTTTCAGTACACCCACTGTGTACTCTGAATTCCTCCCCAAATCAGCTGCATTCAGTTCATGGATCTGACACGTTGGCTTTATGCTGGATAGTAAAGTTTAGCAGATTTTATATAGTAAGCACAGAAATCTAATCATGTACAGAGAACTAAATCAATTAAATTGTGTAGAGAGCCCCTTCACTGTTCACCATAAGTGTGGTGAGACACTAGAGCAGGTTGCCCAAAGTGGTGAGGGAAACCTCATCCCTGGACAGTTTTAAGGTCAGGCTGGATGTAGCTCTGGGCAACCTGATCTAGTGGGAAGTGTCCCTGCCCATGGCAGGGGGGTTGGAACTAGATGGTCTTTGAGTCCCTTCCAACCCTGACGATTCTGTGTTTGATCTAAACCATGAACTTGCCTGCATTTGAAGCCAAGCATCAGGAAAGTGTTGCTTGCTGTGGTCAAGGCCATAGACAGGGGGGTTGGAACTAGATGATCTTCAAGGTCCTGCAATAACCATGCAGTCAAAAGCTGCAGTATCAAAGTACAGTTTTATATCCATCCTTTGAAGCAAAACATGGGAAATTAACATAGATAACACTTCAGTGTCAAAGATAAAGTAAAGCCTGTTTTGCAGTTTGCTTTTGCAGGGGCTGTCAAGCAAAGGGACAATAATATGGTGGTGTTTAGGCATCACTAGCACTAGAAGTGACAACAAGCTCTACAGCAATTGCCCACTGCACTCGCTTTCTGGCCACTTGTACTTTCCTCCATGCTCTAATTTAGAGCTGCTCTGAAGCCTGTCATGTTTGATGGGAAATGCCACGGAGCTGCAATAGCAGCAGCTTGCATTATGAATTGAGGGGCTGTTGCACTGAGGGCCACCTTCCTCTTCAGCTTAGGTTTTTTCCTCTTCTATTTCAGAGCCTTTTTTCCTCCCTCCCCTTTGCCTTCACTTCCCAAGCAAAAACAGGAGATGGTTTGGGAAGGGTGCTTTCCTCACATACATTCTCCTTATTCTGAAAATGAAAGGACCTATTTGCAATATGAGGCAAGTTTTCAGACATAACCTTTCCTTCTTCTGATTCTGAAAGAATATCAGACATGCAATCATACCTGTACTATGTTATTGAAAGATCCTCTTGGGTAAAGAGACACAGGAAAAGAGAAAATGCTTCCAGGTATTAACCAATCCACAAGTAATTACCTGGATTTCAAAGAGGTTTTTGCACCAGTAGCTATGCATATGCCATTACTGTATATAGAAATTACACATGCAAATGAGTTGTGATTATTTCCACGCACAATTATCCCATCTGCACCTGCAAGCACCATATTTGCATATACAAATGAAGCTGGTGTACAGGCTTTGTTTGGTTGGTGTTTGTTTGTTTGTTTTCAAAATACCTTGGCCATGTTTACTTCAATGCAACTGCAAACCAAACCTTTTGCTAAGTTACCAGTGCGACCTCACAGCAATGGCAATAAAGCAATGCCATGGTTAACCAGAATCACAGAATGCTAGGGGTTGGAAGGCATCTCCAGAGATCATCAAATTCAGCCCCCCTTCAAAGCAGGACCACTTAGCACAGGTCACGGAAGAATGCATCCAGATGGGTCTTGAAAGTCTCCGGGAAGGAGACTCCACAATTTCTCTGGGCAGTCTGCTCCAGGCTTCCAACACCCTCATGTGAAAAAAAAATGTTCTCATCTTGAAATGCAGATGCAATACTTGAGAATGGATTTACCATGATTATTTGAGAATTAGTTCTATGACTGCTAAAGCAAATCATTTCAGTGCTCTTGCTTGTTACAAATACCTAGTAACAGAAATAATGATTTGTGGAGAAGAGACTCATGCAGGCACCTGTTTATGAGGAAAGAGTTCATTTCATACTTGCAATGCTGCTTATGGAATTGAGGAAAACCCCTGTAGTAGAATAAACAGATGATAAAACACTGCATTAGAGCCTGGATCCTCAGTTCATTAGAAATAAAAATTCATTCCCATTAGCTCCCTCCTTGAAGATGCTCTTTTACACTAACCATGTTTAGCAGCAGTTTGCTCCAGCTGACCTTAATTTAATCTGTTTTTCACAGAAGGATTGCTTCAGGGTTAAAACATTCTTGTTGCTAACCACTGCACATGTTCTAGTGCTTGGCCCTGAAGATCTTACATCTTTCTGAGGACATTTGTTTTGCAAAAACACCGTGGGAGTTATCATTTTTTAAAACATATAAGATAATTGATTTGCAATTATCAACAGGGAGAAATACCATTGCTGGTGTTTGCTAACCTAATTGTAAAATATATTGTTTCTTTTCAAGTCTTAATGTATTGCCTCAAGTGATCACCACTTAGGCACCAACAGGCTGCAGTAAATAGAGTGACAGCAGGAAGTCAGCAACATAATATTACCCAGATCTGGCTGTAATAAATGATGTTCTCTTGCAGCCTATTGTTCATTCCATTAGTGCCATTTCCAAGGGGTTTCCCCCAGCGGGCTGCAGACCAGGCGTCACTGCTTTGGAGCATGATCCTACTCTGTAACATCATTTACCTTGCTGGAAATGTTGTGCCATATGCTTAGTTAAATGTGGAGACTGTCTAATTAATGCACAAAGGGCACCCAGGAGTGCACTCCCATATGTATGTGTGGACACCCACACACACCATGGCCTTTGCTGTAGAAGCTTCCATATTTTATAGAATCATCACAGAATAGCTTAGGTTGGAAGGGACCTCAGAGATCAGAGAATGGTTTGGATTGGAAGGGACCTCCATAGGCCATCTAATCCAACACCCTCTGCAGTAAGTAGGGGCATTCTTAACTAGATCAGGTTGCCCAGGGGCCTGTTGAGCCTCACTACTCAAACCTCTCCACCATGGGTGGGGATGACTCTCAACTAGACTTGGCTGCTCAAGGCCTCATCCAACCTGGCCTTGAACACCCCCAAGGAGTGTTCCACAACCTCCCTGGGCAGGCAACTTATGCAAGAGTCCTCATCCTGCAGAACCTCTTCCTATTACTCAGTCTAACCCTGCTCTCCCTCAGCTTCAAACCATTCCCCCTTGTCCTGTCTCTAGACACCCTCATGAAAAGTCCCTCTGCAGCTTTCCTGCAGGATCCCTTCAGGTACTGGAAGGCAGCTCTAAGGTCCCTCCAGAGTCTTCTCTTCTCCAGGCTAAACAACCCCAGCTCCATCAGCCTATCCTTATTGTAGAAGTGCTGCAGCCCTTGCATCATCTTTGTGGCCTCCTCTGGACTTGAAACCACTTCAGCCAACAGCACTGAGCTACCTATGAGCCTTATCTTACTTTGCTGATATTCCTTGTTCAGGGCTTTGTGATTCTTAAGGCAATGCTAATCTGAAAGCAGCAATTTCCTCACAGCTAAAAAAAATCTGTCAGCACCACAAAGAAATTTCAGTACCTGTCTTTGTCACTAAAAGAGGGGGGGAAAAAACAACACTGGATAGTTGGCCTGAAGGGGTGGTACATGGGGCATCCTCTAAGCTATACAAAATCAAAACACTGTCCATGCTTCAGTAGTCTTTGGAGTAGCTCCCTGGGGCATGGATTGTGTTTAAACTGGGTCCCCATCTAATCAGGAAAAGTAGGTCATTAAAAAGATGGCAAACACCCACTTCATTTGTAGCTTCTAGAAATTGTCCTCAGTATCTCCACTTCTTGCTCTTCCAGCTTTTCTTTTTATGTCAGCTAACATGTTTCATAGACCCTTCTTCCCAGGAGGGCTGTGTGGAGAAGTCTCCCAAAGGATTAAGAGGTTTTGTTTATTTTTTTTCTACCTTTTTAACTACCAAGAAGACTTGAGCAAGAAGTCTTAGTCAACACAAATTATTTGAGCTGGATTCTGATTCGGATTTGGTGAAAATGCAAGCTAGGAATTAGTGCCCAGACTTGTGAGGGGCTATGTTCAGTGTGAATAATTTTGGTACAGACTTGAAACACACTCAGGTTTTTTTCCCTGGCAAACCAACAGAAAAATCCTTCTATGGCAGATTTGGGGCCATTTTCATACACCATTTTTACAACCCTAAAATCCACCTGTCTGGATTCTTCCCCCCAGAACAACTTCATATATGCATGGATTGCCAACGTGGCATCTTCTGATGCGAGAGCTCTTGTTTAACATCGAGTTCTTGTTACATCCTAAAATAAATATGGCTCCATGATTTATAGGAATTAGACCTTTATTAAACATGTATAGAGTAGTTTCTTGTTAGGAAATTAGAAATGAAGAAAAGCTAAATTAAATTCATAAATTATTCTTAGAAGGTGATTTGACATGAATAGCTATTTTGTTGATAGGAACGCTCTGCTCACTGCTCTAAGGTTCCTGTTGCTGTTCTCTTTGTGTCACCAGTAGCTTGCTCAACTGGGGATGCAACATTCAACTCCAAGGGTGGACTGAATGTAAAACTTGTCACTGCACTGCATAACTGAGCCAAAAGGAGACTCCAGCTGCTCCAAGTGCAGTGCTCAGTAGATAGGTAAGGTCACTGTAGTCGTACAGTGTGAGAGTTGGGGTTCTTCAGCCTGGAGAAGGGAAGACTCTGAGGAGACCTTACAGCAGCCTTCCAGTACCCGAAGGGGGCTACAGGAAAACTGGGGAGAGATTTTTACAGGGGCTTGTAGTGATAGGATGAAGGGGACTGGCTTTGGGATGGAAAAGGGAAGATTGAGACTGATGATTGTGAAAAAATTCTTGACAGTGAGAGTGTGAAGACTGGAACAGGATCTTGTGGATGTCCCCTCCCTAGGTGTGTTCAAAGCCCTTTGGTCTAGCAGAAGGGGTCCCTGCCATGGCAAGAGGGTTGGAACTATATGAACCTTGAGGTCCCTTCCAACCCTAACAATTCTATGGTATCACTATCAGACTGTGAATAGAATCATAGAATCAGTCAGGATTGGAAGGGACCGCAAGGATCATCTAGTTCCAACCCCTCTGCCATGGGCAGGGACACCCCACACTAGATCAGGCTGGCCTCATCCAGCCTGGTCTTAAGCACCTCCAGGGACAGGGCCTCAACCACCTCCCTGGACAACCCATTCCAGGGCTTCACCACTCTCATGGTGAAGAACTTCTTCCTCATGTCTGAATCTCCCCACCTCCAGTTTCATTCCATTCTGTGATCTTTTCTTGTACAGAAAATGTGCTTAATGCCAAACTTACAGACATTCTCTTGGGAGAGTGGGGTCCAACACCAAACCAAAAAGCAGTAAAATCAGCACCTGATAGAAGTTTGGTTTTCCACAAACATTACAGCCCAAGAGATTTCAGTACTCTGCAGCACAAGAGAGGGATGGACAACTGTTCCTCAAGGTCGGGCAGAACTGAACAGCAGCACTCTGTTATCAGCAACACCAGCTGACAAGACAATAAAACCCCCACTGCTTCCATCAGCTGCTGTGACTTCATGGGGAGAAAAGGAAAGCTGGTTACAAGTAGTTTATGTTCCCACTGCTCTTTTGAAGCCACAGATGCTTTAAACACAAATGCAGAACCAAACTGAAATGCCTCTAAACTGGTTTCATCACTACACAGCTCTGCTAGAGGACAGACTCTTAAACTGGCAGCATGAGTGTTGACTGGCATGCTGAGCAGCAGCCCCATGCAGCTGGTAGCCTCTCCCAAGGCTTTCAGAAACAGCAGAAGCCAGTACACAACATGCCTTGCTGACCTCCTCTGCCATCCTGCCCACTCCACAGCTGACAGTCACCTGCTGAAGATTAGAATCACAGAATCATTTTGGTTGGAGAAGACGTCTAAGATCATCAAGTCCAACCTTCCATGGCCATCAAACCATGTCCCCAGGTGCCATGTCCACATGTTTCTTGAACACCTCCAGGTACAGCGACTCCAGCACCTCCCTGAGCAGCATGTTCCAATGCCTGGAATATTCAAATGCCTCGAATGCCTGAATAATCCTGGCCTTGAACAACTCAGAGCAAGATTTAAACTGAAAGGGGAATTCCACAGCATTGTATGCTTAGGGACAAGACTATTTTCCTTTCCTTCATTTTAAGCAGTGGTCACACAGAGACCTATGGTGCTCTGGGGGTTCATGGAGAGCACTTTCCCCCAACCCTGCCACTGGACAAAGAGAGAAACCCCCAGACACATGAAAAATATAGAATGATAGGAGCTGACATGGCAAAAAATTAACACACTTTCTGCATTTCAAAAATCTTGGCATGTGGCAGAAACAACCAGACCTCACACAGAGATTTTCTTGTTCTTAAGACACCAGTACAGCCTCACATCTACCGGGAAGTGATGCCTCTTCTGCTTGCTGACCTTAGCACCTGGGCTTATTCCTGCAATTGTGCTTCAAAGGCAAGTTCTTGGCTGAACAAACCAAACAGATGTTGGAATTCATTTTCCAATCTTTTCCCTTTCCTTCCTGCTTGCAGGAAGGCACTTTATTCATCTGCAAAGGGCAGATGATAGGTATACCTACAGGTGAAACATACATACAGGCTATTTTTTCCAGACTATACCCTAGATACATACAACACCACAATTTCAACAAGTTTTGCTTAGTTTTGGGGGTTGCTCCCAAACCCAAACAAGCTCTATCTCTACAGGCTGCTTGGAAAACTGCATGGTATGCCTAGAAGCATTCTTTTTTATCCACATGTATTTTTAAATATGAGCCCACCAAGCCATTAATGTCTGCATGATGAACTTGCAACTCGAGGTTCTGCTATTAATTCCACATCTAACAGCAACTGGAGCCAACATCAGGAACCCTTGGTGCTGTAAGTAATGACACAGTTCAAAAGACTCTGATGGCTTAACCTGCACTGACCCAAATATATATAAAAACCTCTGGCTTTTGTGGTACACTCTTTGACTGATGGATCCCAACCACACAGCAAAATACTACCCAATGCCTCCATCTTCAGGGATTCAAAGAACTCTGGAGAATTGCTCCCACTGGTTTCTTATAGCTATACATGGAAAAGACAAGGGGTAAATGGGACAAGTTACTCCAGGGGAAATTCTCATTGGAATCCAGAAGAAAATGTTTTCCCATGAGAACAGTTAGAGGATGGAATTATCTCCTGAGGGAACTGGGGGGGGTGGGAGAGTGGGAGGGGAAGAAGAAAGAGGAAAAAAAAAAAAAAAAAGAGGAAAAGAGGGGAGAAAAACAAAAAGAAAGGGGAAAAGAGGAGAGAAAAAAAATAAAGGGGTAAAGAGGAGAGAAAAAAAAATAAAGGGGAAAAAGGGGGAGGGGAAAAAATGGGAAAAGAGGAGAGGAAAAAAAAACCAAAGAGGAAAAAAGCAATGGGAAAAAAAGAAATAAATAAAGAGGAAAAAAAAAAAAAAAGAGGAAAAAGTGGGGAAAGAGAAAAAAAGAGAGGGGGTAGAGAGAGGAGGAAAAAAATAAAGAGGAAAAGAGGGGGGAGAAGACACATCTCATTAAAAGAGTTGACAGCACAGACAGCTTCAGTAATGCTGAAAATGTTTCACATAATGGAAAAAAAAAATGCCATTCCCAGCACTCCAGCCTCCATCTCTGTCCCTGGAGGGACCTGTGTTCAGCCCACAGCTGGCCAGCACAACTCAGATCTTTTCAGAGCCATTTCTCCACTCTCCCAGACTAGAGACCTGCATTACGCAGCAGCCACTCCGCTACCCCTGGCCCTTTTAGAAGAGCTGCACTTGAACTATTCAAACATACAGGAGATTTAACAGCTAGAGAGTCTGCTCCTGTTGTCAGCTGTTGGTCTTTCTTGATTTCACTCTTAAGAGCTGAAGGATAAAAGCTAAAATGACATCCACCCTGTGTAGCAGATGCCTGTCAGAAAAGCCTGCCTGTACATATAAAATACATTGGGATTGTTTTCCTATAAATAATCTTTTATTTCTGGCACTTTCAAGTGGTGAGTGAAGTCCAGATGATCAGGATCTGAGAATATACCCCTGCAAAAACAAACTCTCTCTGCATTAACAGCCCACTGGCTCTCCCTGCATTAAGACCACTGGCTTAATAGCTAGTAACTAGGATGTGAGACATCAAAAGCAACACCCCCCAGAAGCCAAAATCATCTTCTTCACACAAGCAGGAGTGGTCACCACTCTGACTAGCACTGTTCTTCACCTGCATTGTACCTTCAAACATGAATACTCAGCTGAACAGATGTAAAAATATTTCAGAAAGGCTTTCAAGAGAAAGCTCTCATTAAAAACCCTCAACTGCACAGTGTGTGGAACAATAACACTGCCTGCCTGCAAATGTCATCTCCTTGTCTGAACAGCCCAATACCTTCTGTGTTCTGAATAAAGATAGGGATGCAATTGCTTTTCTTGTTACGACTCACTTGTGCATCATAGATTTTTTAATATCCTGCAGAACACATGTATTGTGGGAAGGAAGCAGGTGACAGCAGTAAACATATGTAATGTTATTTTTCTTGATGATAGATCTGAGCAGGGATGCCTAAATGATGGCTTAGGTTTTTAATAATCAACTATAGAATCTTGGGGGGGGGGAGAAGTGTGCATCTGGCCAGGAGCAAAAATCATTAAAACCTTGACTCCAGCCATTGTGGAAAACTTCCTTCAGCTAATGGTGGCCATTAAGTGCCAGGTTATGCAATGAAATTCCTTCAGCCTCCTCAAGGTTTGAAACAGGATGCTATCAGCAAAGGAGCTTTTTCAGGGAGTGAATGGGTTTAAAAATGCTCAGCATTGCTTAAGTCCAATGGACTGCTGTGAAAGAGGAGCTGAGCTGCTGCTGTGCACCTCCAAGGAAGCGTACAAGGAAATGCAGAACAGTTCTTGAAAGACCTGCAGCTGGCTCATCTTCAAGTGTTCATACACATGGAATGCCTGTAAGCAGTGTGAGATAAATCATCCCTAACATCTTGGTGATTTAAAGGCAGACCACCCTACCTTGGCACTTCAGACTGATACAGTAAATCAGGCTTTACATTGCTGTGGTGGGTTGGAAGGCAGATCCTCCCTTGCCTCCCACCAGGGCAGAAAAACAAGACTCAGACAAACAGATTGCAGAAGTGATGGAAAGTTTAAATGGAAAAGCAGTGAGTGGTTTACAGAAGCTACAAGCACAGTGACAAAAGAGACCTCAAAGCATACAGAGTCACTCACAGCATACCCAAAAGCCTCCCAGCACTCCCCTTTCCCTACCTGAGAGTATACCCAAAACCCCCAGAGCTCTTTCTTCCCTCCCTCCACTCTTAGGCTAATCTCAGCTGGCCAGATCTGAGATTGTCCTTCCCCCTTCTCCTCTTGGCATTAGGCCTAGCCAGGCCTAAGAGGCCTTGAGATAACTCCCCTTCCATTACCAGATAGGGAGCATTTCCCACAGTAGCAGCGAGGGAAGAAAGAAAGAGGAAGTGTGAGACCTTGCAAATGGATTTATAGGGAGCAGGACATTATGTGTGTGAAATACACAGCTTCCTGTGTGTCCACCCACTGGGCTGGACACCCAGGACACTGAAGGTGTATCTTATGTGGCAGCAGCAGCAGGAGGCACCCAGCCTAAACTGCCACCATTGCTGTAGAACAAAGCATGTTACTGCATAGACTCTTTGATTTCCAACAGTCCAAAGGAGCTTCCCACTCTCTCCTGCATGCTCTCCAAAACAAACAGGCCGGAAAGGGTTTGCAGATGAAGCCCTTCAGAAGGAAATCAGAAGTCTGCCAGTGGGAAAAATAGAAAAGCACAGTGCAGAAACACCCAGGTCTGCTCAGATAATGTTGCCCAGTAGCTCCAGTTGGGGCCACCAGGCATCCTGAGCAAACGTGAGTATCATAGAACAGTTTGGGTTGGAAAAGACCTCTCAATTATCAAACTAACAGCACCATGGCCATTATACTATGTCCCCAAATGCCAGGTCCATACATTTTTTGAACACTTCCAGGGATGGTGACTTCACCACCTCCCCAGGCAGCCTGTTCCAATGCCTGACCACTCTTGCAGCAAAGAAATTTTTCCTCTAGTCCAACAATTTCAGGCCATTTCCTCTCCTTCTATCACCAGAGACCAGAGAGAAGAGACAAACTGCTACCGCATTGCAACCTCCTTTCAGGGAGCTGTAGAGAGCAATGAGGTCTCCCCTCAGTCAGCTACTCCTCACCAGTTCTGTTCTCCAGACCCTTCAGCAGCTCTGCTGCCTTTCTCTAGATACACTCTGGCAACTCAATGTCCCTCTTGGAGCAAGTAGCCTGAAACAGAACCTGGTACTCAAGGTGCCAAAAATCTCCCAACATGGGATCCATGCCAGAACATCTGGGTGAAGGTGTAACCCTCATTCCACCAAGATTCAAGAGAATCACAGTGCCAAAAACCTGAGGTAAAGGAGAAGCTGATAGAGGTCAGACTTGAGGTAGTCACCAGAACTCTCCGAGAGCCTGCCAAATCTGCCAGGCTCACCCCTAGGATTCACATTCCAGGCACTTGCACACAGCACTGTCTCAAGGCTAAAAGAAATCCCTCATGTCTCCTGAAGCAATAAAATAATCCAAGCCCTCCCAGAAAGGCATACAAATCATATTAAGGTGTTATTAATTTAATTAAAAGAGCTAATCAGTGTTTTGCATTTGTAAATTATGACCTCAACATTTCTCATTATTGAACTGGAAAAATCAGAGGCGAGAGGCACACACCTGCATTGCCAGGATTTAACAAGTTTGCCTCAAAGCTGTGCCAGGTCAGAGAGTGGGATCAGCTCATTCATTTCTGGGATGCTGCTTCTGGCTGTTGGTGGAATTTCCCTCAGCTGCGAATAAATTCTAATGAAAAAGAAAGCTACAGCAAATTCTCCTGAAATCCCCAAAGCTCTAGGCTGTTACAAATGAAAAACAGTGATGAATTGAGAGGCTGGGTTTCAATTCTAACCACAGCCAAAGTACATTAAGCAAACTGGTATTAAAATATTGTCCTGGGACACTATGGATTCTGCTATGTATGTGAAAACTAAGGAGCAGCCTTCTGGGATTAAAACCTGAGCACAGGACCTCCAAAAGGTTTTCCTACAGAAGGACTTAAGTTGGGGCAAGCCAACTTATTTTGTTAATCCAGTGCTGATTTTAAAGCATGGCAAGTCCTTTATGTAGATCTTATTTGGTGGGCCTAAATTCTTGTAGCTTAATCCCTATCAAAGTATACAGCCTCAGTGATCTAAGACAAGTCTAGCCCCAATGGGAGATCCATACTGGTGCTTTAACTCACTTATAGACCTTGCCTTCCATCTCTGCTCAACTCCCCAGCTTTTCAAGCCACACCAGAGGGATCCAAGCCTATGCACTACAGGTGCCTGTTCTATCTTTTTTAAGCTTTAGAGATAAATCCTGTTAAGTCCCTAATACAGAGTTTCTGTTTTTCTCTAGTCAGATCTTGCAGATTCTTCAGTATGTTTGCAACCACCCAAGTTCTCCTCTCCAAATAAATGCAGTTTGCTTCTTGAGCATCACTAAAAAGATCAGTCTTTAGGTTTAGACTTTTCTCCTGCTAAACTGATTTGATAAAAATTGGTCTGCTTGTGAAAACAGCAGCATGCAGCCCTCCCCCATGCTCAGTGTGGGTCTGACCCACCCAGTTCTATGTAGGACCCTGTTCTCTAGAAAAGAGATTAGTTTTCAGGCAGTGCCAAGCTCAGAACACAGCCCCCAGACAGCTGGGGATGAACTTTTTACAAGTGACAGAACAAGGGGGAATGGATTGATGCTGGAAGAAGGGAGATTTAGGATGGACATTAGGCAGAAATTCTTGATAGTGAGGGTGGCGAGACCTAGGAACAGGTTGTCCAGGGAGGTTGAGGATGTCTCCTCCCTGGAGATGTTCAAGGCCAGGTTGGATGAGGCTTTGAGCAACCTGGGCAAGTGGGAAGTGTCCCTGCCCTTGGATCTGGATGATCTTTATAGTGCCTTCCTACCCAAACTGTTCTAGAATTCCAGGACTTCTACTTTCTAGCTTCTGGACTTCCATGCTTCCTGTACTTTATAGTCTGTTAATATTTTTCTTTCCCAACCATCCCTTCATCTCATGCCCCTTTGTGTATTTCCAACATTCTAATGTTATACAATGAGCATGGACATTTCAAGGCTTCAGACACAATTTTCAAGAAGTAGACACAGATCCACCTGAGAATAACAAAGATGTGAAGATCATTTGGGTTCTTGGAAAAGTATAACTTTCAAATATTTTTCTTTTCAAAATGGAGATTCTTTCAATGAAAGACTTCAGATACAGTGGGGATTATTTTTTTGCTCAGAGCAAAAAGAATTGTTTTGGTTGGAAGAGACCTCTAAGATCATTGAGTTCATCCATCAACCAATCCAACACTACCATGGCCATTGAACCATGTCCCCAACAGGGAACTCACATTTCTAGAACATCTCCAGGGATGGTGACTCCACCACCTCCCTGGGCAGCCTCTTCCAATGCCTGACCACTCTTGCAGCAAAGAAATTTTTCCTAATCTCCAACCTAAACCTTCCCTGACACAATTTCAGGCCATTTCCTCTCCTTCTATCACCTGAGACTAGAGAGAAGAGACCAAACTCACCTCACTGCAACCACCTTTTAGGAGATTTCTCTGTCTTACTCTCTGCTTCTCTGCCTCTGCAGATAAAGAATAGAATAGAATAGACCAGACCAGACCAGGTTGGAAAAGACCTTTGAGATCAAGTCCAACCTATCATCCAACACCATCTAATCAACTAAGCCATGGCACCAAGCACCCCAGCCAGTCTCTTCCTAAACACCTCCAGTGATGGTGACTCCACCACCTCTCCCTGGGCAGCACATTCCAATGGCCAATCACTCTTTCTGTGAAGAACTTCTTCCTAACATCCTGCCCTGGTACAGCTTGAGACTGTGTCCTCTTGTTCCGGTGCTGGCTGCCCAGGGCTTCACACCTCATGTTGTCTCACCCCACTAACAGAGCTTCACTTTAAAACCTGACTTTTTAGTCTCTCACATTCTATCTTATCATACAGAACATTTAAAACCACAAGTAGGAAAAAAGAGAAGAAAGAAAAAGAGGGGTAATAATCTTTAAAGCATGCTAATGTTACCTTGGTTCAATGAAAAAAAATCAAAACAGCATTGCCTGTGATAGAATAGAATAATAAACCAGGTTGGAAGAGACCTTCAAGATCATCGTGTCCAACCTATCAAGCAATCCAACACCACCTAATCAACTAAACCACGGCACCAAGCACCCCATCAAGTCTCCTCCTGAACACCTTCAATGATGGCGATTCCACCACGTCCCCGGGCAGCCCATTCCAATGGGCAATCACTCTCTCTGTGTAGAACTTCTTCCTAATACCCAGCCTAAACCTCCCCTGGTGCAGCTTGAGACTGTGTCCTCTTGTTCTGGTGCTGGTTGCCTGGGAGAAGAGACCAACATCTGCCCGTCTCCAACCTCCCTTCAGGTAGTTGTAGAGAGCAATAAGGTCACCCCTGAGTCTCCTCTTCTCCAGGCTAAGCAGCCCCAGCTCCCTCAGCCTCTCAGATTGGTACCAACAAAACAGCCATTTTTTAGAGTCCCTCCTCAAAAATGAAGACCAAAATGTTGGAAAATTTGGGGTTTCATTTCAAGGCTTCAAATTACCTTCAGATAATACAGTTTAAAAGTTTCCTTGGCAATGCTAGCAGGAAGTGGAATCCTCCTGATTTAATTCCCCTGTGAACTTCAGAAAAGTAATAATGGTTCTAAATAATTAGAAAGCGTTATTACATTAAAATGCATGATACATACTGATTAGAGCATATTAAAATGAAAAGAATCATTTTAATTATTTACATAAAGGAGAGGGAAAAAAATAATAAGAAGAGGAATCTCAACATGAGACAAATCTATGGACCATAAAGACAAAGACAAGAATGACTCCAAGAGTAACAGCTCGTTGCACAAGTAATTGTCATAAATATTAGTGATGTCTGAATTGCATCAAGGAAAGAATTTACACACACACCCCCCCCCAAAAAAAAGAGCCAAAATACCCATATGTACTTACTGCAATGAAGTCATTTAATGCCTTGGCTATTCTCAGTTCAAAACTCATTTTCAAACTCCTAGATGCAACCCAATGATTTTTCATTAAATGCAAAATATTCAGTATATTACAAATGATCCAAGACTACGATGGGAAATGCTTCTGTGGCAGCAGTTTTAGTTAATATTCATTGTCAGCTTCTCTGAGGATAGACTGAGAACTAATAAATTCAGCAAGTATTAGTATGATGATACACTGCACAATCTATACTGAGTGGTTTATAGGAGCCATAACACTTAGTACAAGGCAGGCACACTGAATACAAAAGATTAGATGTGCTAAAGATATTAAGATATTAAACTGGATATTAAAATGTTCCTGCTCCACCCCTAGTTTACATCTGTCTGTTCAACACGTAAGCTGGGGGCAACATTTCATGGAATCATGGGTTGGAAGGGACCTCCAAAGGTCATCTAATCTAACCCCCTCTGCAGTAGGCAGGGACATCCTCAACTTGATCAGGTTGCTCAGAGCCCTCAGCTTGAATATCTGCAAGGATGGGGCCTCGACTGCCTCTCTGAGCAACCTGTTCCAGAGTTCCACCATCCCATTTCTGCTTTCTTTTTGACTCTTTTCCTTCTCTGTAACAACTAAGGAAAATTCCTGGCTCCAGATTGCTGTGTCATAGTCACACTTCAGTAAGAGCCATTAGAATTGTATAAAGGACTTGGGGGTGGATGAGAAGCTGGATGTGAGCCAGCGAGGGGCACTTGCAGCCCAGAAGGCCAGTTGCAGCCTGAGCTGCATCAGAAGCAGCATGGCCAGCAGATGGAAAGAGGTGATTCTGCCCCTCTCTCTGGTGAGACTGGAATACTGCATCCAGCTCTGGGGCCCTCAACACAGGAAGGACATGGACCTGATGGAGTGAGTTCAGAGGAGACCATGAAAATGATCAGGGGGTTGGAGCACCTCTGCTACATGGACAGACTGAGGGAGCTGGGATTTTTCAGCCTGGAGAAGAGAAGGCTCCAGGGAGACCTTAGAGCAGCCTTCCAGTACCTGAAGGGAGCTACAAGAAGGCTGAAGAGGGACTGTTTGCAAAGGCCTGCAGGGATAGGATGAGAGACAATCATTGGAAATTAGAGAAGAGCAGACTTAGATTGGATGTTAGTAACAAGTTCTGCATCATGAGGGTGGTGGAACACTGGAACAGGTTGCCCAGGGAAGTGGTTGAGGCAACATCCCTGGAGATATTCAAGGTCAGGCTCAACAAGGCTCCAAGCAGCCTGATCTAGTGGAGGATGCCCCTGCTGACTGCAGGGGGGTTGGACTGGATGACCTTTGGAGGTCCCTTCCACCCCAAAACCATTCTAGGATAACCTTCAGACAATTTGGTTCACAGCCCAAGTGATGCACAAATCTAGGATGAATTTGCTGAATTTCCCCTGCAGTCTCTCTGAGCAGTCCTCTCTGTGATTTGATATCAGCTTGAACCTACAATTGCTTCTCTTGTGCTTTTCATGATGAATATTGTTCACAGTCAATAATTTATATAGCTGTAAAAGAAAACATTTGGTAAAATGTGACTGAAGAACACAAACACTTTGAAGAAAGAGGTCCTACATTTCTCCCTGAATACATGGATGGAGCTGCTGGCTAGGAGAGAGATCAGACACAGGCCAAAGCATTCAGAGGCCGCTTTCTAGGACAACCTCTGCAGTCCCATCACTTGCTGACTGCCAGTCTTCTCTCTACAACCACAACATCTGTGCCTGCTGGCTGGTGTCAGATAGGGACCTTGAGCTCCTGACAACATTTGTGTCTCTAAATGCTGCCACAGAGAAGAGTGATTCTGTGAATGCCCACACAGAAGAAAGGCTGCTGTACAAATTGAAGCCTCCAAACAGGAGCCAACAAATGCTGAGGGCACTCACAGCAATGCTGCGCTGATTGGAAAGCTTCAGTCACCGACTTGGCCTCTATCTCATCAGACTGGAAGCAGCAGATGCTCCAGGAGGCCATGCTGGGGTTTGCCTGGGATAGGGCATGGAGGAAGGGCAGTGGATAACTGCCACCAGTCCTGGCATGTGGGGAGGGTGGTTGGCACTGGGCTGGCAGTGATTGGGCACGGTAGAGGAGGCACAGCTTCCAGGGCTGCAGAGCATGGTGCAGGGCATATGGTCCCCTCTGAAGAGAGCACTTTGGCCAGGTGTGTCAGGCACATGGTGTTGCCAATCTCTCAGAAAAGCCAAAGAGTGAAAAGTATTTATCAGACAGAGAGAAGGAGGTCGTGCTTAAAGCCTCCCTTGTTGAAGCCCACTAACCCCCTGTCCTTAGTCAGCCATTCTGTCCTTCCCTCTACAGCCCTCACTGGTGGCCTGCTTGCTCTTCAGTGTAACAACTGCCTCCTCAGCTTTACTCCAATCACTGGTTCTTGCCAGTTCTTTGCAGAGAATCCTACAAGCACACTGCACCCATGTCTCTCTTCCCCCATTATTTTTCCCCCTAAGTAGCAAAGCAGCACACTAATTCCTCCTGCTTACTGCCAGCAAGTCATGCTGGCCAAAGCCTGGAAATAAGTTTGCACATGGGTGAAGAGCTGCAGAGGTCACTGTCATACCCATAACTGAACAAGAAAGGTCAAAAAATACTGAGGAATAGAACAGGATAACCATGTGTGTCCAAAAGAGATGGTGGCCTGCGTGTCCTTGAGGAGTCACAGTGCAGCAGGCCGTGTTTGGGAGAGGATGAACATGAAGCTATTCTCCAGCCTGTCTCCTGGCACAGAATGGAGAAATGGGGAAAAGATGACACACAGATTTGGGGAATCCATTCTTCTTCAGGTTTTGCCTTTACTGGCTAAGAGATGGCATCAACATTTAGTGATATTTCCTTCATTTCACTCTGTTCAAGCTAGGACAATCAGCACATGCAGAGGTCACAGCACTTTAAACCTGAATGTCCCAATCATTTGAAAGAGAAGGCAAGCAGCTGCCCTCAAGTCCCCACAGAAGAGATGCAAGGCATTAAAGCAACCCATAATTCATCCCTGTCCTGCTGCAGATCCTCTACTGTGTCAAAGTCTAGGATCAACTACCTTAGTACAACTGAATTTTAAAGGTCAGCCAGTTCAGACACAAATGTAATGGAAACCTGGCTCCAGTAGCTTTAGTGCTCAAGTATCTACTTGTTAGTGGTAAACTACTTGTGCCTTTAAAATGTACCTAAAAAGAAAGCAGTCCTCCTGAATTCATTTATGCTTGTGACTTACTCAGCTCTCTGAATCAAGGTGATGTGTACAAAGAAATGATCAGTAGCTAGCAAAAGATAAGCTTCTGTTATGCTTGTAGGAATATACTGAACGCTTCTACTTGTGTCCTTGGCACTTACACTCCTAGAAAGTGTTGGGAGAGGGAGAGGGAGAGGGAGAGGGAGAGGGAGAGGGAGAGGGAGAGGGAGAGGGAGAGGGAGAGGGAGAGGGAGAGGGAGAGGGAGAGGGAGAGGGAGAGGGAGAGGGAGAGGGAGAGGGAGAGGGAGAGGGAGAGGGAGAGGGGAAGAGATGAACAGAGAGAGAAAAGAGACAAAAGAAGAAAAAAAAGCCCCAAACATTAAAACCCCCCAAAACCAAAGAAAATGTAAAAAGTAAAATAAAATAAACCAAACTGAGAAAAAAAAATAAACCAAAGTGACAAACACCATGCACCAAAAAATAAGAGTTTAAAAAAAGAAGGGCTTTGTAACTCTGACAGCCAATTTAGATGTTGGAGAACTGATGGCAAACATCTTACTCTGGTCAAGGGCCATCTCTTTCTTCCCTCAATTTTCCACATAACTGACATCAAGCTGACATGCTTCCCTTGGGATACAGATGGCAGGGACTGCTGACAGTAAAATGTGTAGCAAAAGACCGAGAAGAAAACAGTCAAGATGGGACTTCCATCAAAGAGAGCAGGAAAAGGTCCAATGAAGGGATATGACATCATCCCCAAAGTGAAGTAGTTAATTCCTTCACTGTCACGTCCTTCACAGTTTTCAAGATAAGTTGTCCCCAGTCTGAGAGGGGCATGGAGCTGCTGGAGCAGGTCCAGAGGAAGGCCACAAAGATGAGAGGAGTGCTTGAGAGCCTCCCTTTTTGAGACAGGTGAGAGGGTTGCAATTGTTCAGCCTGGAGAAGAGAAGGCTCTGGGAAGACCTTATAGTGGTCTTCCAGTGTCTGAAAGGCACTACAATAAAGCTGGGGAGGGGCTATTTACAAGGGCTTGTAGTGCTAGCATGAGGGACAATGGCTCTGAGCTTGAGGAGGAGAGATTGAGACTGGAGATTAGACAGAAATTCTTGACAGTGAGGGTGGTGAGACACTGGAACAGGTTGCCCAGGGAGACTGTGGATGGCCCCTCCCTGGAGGTGTTCAAGGCCAGGTTGGATGAGGCCTTGAGCAGCCTGGGTTGGTGTGAAATGTCCCTGTCCATGGCATGGGGGTTGGAACTAGATGATCTTCAAGGTCCTTCCCAACCCAAATCAATCTCTGAATCTATGACACGATGCTATTGGGCTGTGATTATGAGCACTTGTTCTGTTCAAGTGGTTTGCAAAGTCAAAGGTCAGAGGTAACGAGCATGCTCTGGATGTACAAAGAAGGAATGCCAACTAATTCTAGAGGTTCAGGCAGCCCAGGGAATTCCTGCCTCCAAAGCACTGAGTTAGAAAGACATGGGTGACCAAAGCTCAAAGCACAAGCAGAGACAACTTGGCAACTGGGCAGACTATAGCTCAGCGAGGTGACAGTCTTTAATAGCGACACATCAGCACTTTCAACAAGCAGTGAAGCAGAAGAAAGAAGAGGACATCTGTTTGTCCAAAATTTTGGCTCATGCAGAACAAAGGTGGCTCAAAGTCAATTTCAGAAGCACTTGCTCACCACTTGAGAAACTTGGCAAGGTCTCCCTAACCTCTTGTCCTCTTCTGCTGAATTGCTCACTAAACTTGCACCTTTTTGCTCTCCTCAGCATTGTGCCATCTAGCAAGAGAAACAAAGGCAGCCCCCAACAACAGGGGGCTTAAAGCAGCATTTCCCTGTAAGTATTGCATGGCAATGTTAGGTCTTACCAGAGCAGAGTGGCAGAATCACCTCTCTCCATCTGCTGGCCACACTTCTTTTGATGCAGTCCAGGATGCCACCGGTGGTCTGGCCTGCAAGTGCGCACTGCTGGCTCATGTCCAGCTTCTCATCCACCAGCACCCCCAAGTCCTTTTCTGCAGGGCTGTTCTCAATTTCCATCAGCCTGGAAAGTTTTTCAACTTGAGGTTAAGTTTTAGTGTGGCAAACCTGAGGCTGCTAGCCACTTCCACTGCACAGAATATATGGGATTGGCCATAAGCCTTTAAAGCCCTGATGTGTTCCAGTCCATTAGTTTTTACAGTTCAATTGATGCCGTATTAGGAGATGTGCTGAACTGCCCAAAAGTAGAGACTTGCCAAACTACCCAAAAATAATCTGCAAAGCAAGGAAGTCAGGATAGAAGCCAAATCATAAGCAGTATGGTCACTTTGCTCCTACTTCAGCTGGTCATAAATTTTTTTAAGTACTGCTAACTTTATCTAGATTAATTTAACTTTAAATCACACTTTCTGCTGAACATTTCAAGAACTACCAATTTCAGGTGGGACACAGACAACAGATACAGCTTCATGTGCCACCTGAGTGATGGCAACACAGAAACCTTCTTCTCTTTAAGCTTTGCACAGCATAAAATAGACCAAGATAATATCCAGTGGTGTATGCTGCAGCCCAGAAGGGCAATGGCAGCCTGGGCTGCATCAAAAGCAGCATGGCCAAGAGATGGAGAGAGGGAATTCTGCTCCTCTACTCTGGTAAGACCTCACCTGAGTACTGCATCCTGCTCTGGAACCCCCAGCACAGGAAGGACATGGATGGAGGGGGTCCAGAGGAGATGGACCCACAAAGATGATCAGGGGGCTGGAGCACCTCTGCTATGAGAACAGGCTGAGGGAGCTGGGGATGTTCAGCCTGGAGAAGACTCAGGAAAGACCATAAAGCAGCCTTCCAGTGCCTGAAGGGGGCTACAAGGAAGCTGTAGAGGGACATTTAACAATGGCTTGTAGTGGAAGGAAAAGGGGCAATGGCTTTGAGCTGGAAGAAGGGAGATTTACACAGGAGATTAGGGAAAAAATATTTACAGTGAGGGTGGTGAGACACTGGAACAGGTTTGCCCAGAGAACAGAATAGAACAGAATAGAATAGAATTAACCAGGTTGGAAAAGACCTTTGAGATCATCGAGTCCAACCTATCAACCAACACCATCTAATCAACTAAACCATGGCATCAAGCACCCCATCCAGTCTCTTCCTAAACACCTCCAGTGATGGTGACTCCATCACCTCCCTGGGCAGCACATTCCAACGGCCAATCACTCTTTCTAGAGGTTGTGAATGCTCCCTCCCTGGAGGTGTTCAAGGTCAGGCTCAAAAGAGTCTTGAACAGCCTGGTCTAGTGGAAGGTGTCCCTGCCCATGGCAAGGGGGTTGGCACTGGATGATCTTTCAAGTCCCTTCCAACTTAAACTATGCTGTGATTCTACACAGGTACATTTGGAAACATACTCTGGAAGAATACTGAAAACAAAAACTCCACCAGGTTTCTGTTTGAGAACAGGTGTGTATTAAATACCTTCTCTTTGATACCTCTGGTATCACTTATGCCACTTTGAAAGTGAGATGTTCAAATTCATTCAAACTTAGCCTCTTCAGGTCAAGAAAATGGACTTGTAACAAGTGGCAAATTAAAATGTCAAGAGCAATCACATAAACACTTGTTTGCAAGAGTGTTGATATTTTGTTTTGCAGGCCCAAGAAGGTTTGTCTTTCTCAGAAATTGCTGTGCCAACATTTTCACCATAAAAGAAAGGCACCAGATAATGGCAACAGGTTTGACAACCTCAAGCTTAAATTGCAATGTTCTTAGGCAATGATAGAGTCACTCACAAATCTCAAATCACTCACATCTATGATACTAAGGCAAAATGTTGTAAGCAAAGTAATAAGCATCTGGACATCTTTAAAGTGTATCTAATTGTCTCTCACAGAGGGAAGGTGGGGAGATGGCCATGAAAGCATGCAGTTTATAGCTGTCTCTTTTACTGGGCTCTTTAACTGTGTTCAAAGAGTTTCCTTAACATATCCATTTTCCATGCAAAACCAGGTAGCACCATAAGTACAAATCCCAATTCCCAGGCACAGGATGAACACAGATTTCAGTAAATCAGGCCAAAAACACTTGCTAGGTCATGGTTTACAGTAATTCACAGAACAGCAAAAGACCACTTGCTGGCCTCTACTTTGCAGAGAGCAATTTGCCCATCACTGGAGTCCTTTGAAGTGGCATTCTTCTTCCCTTCAGATGTCATTAGTGGGTGAGAGTCAGGAATTTCTTGATGGACTTAATCCAAAGCTTTTTGTGATCAAAGGAAAGAATGCCACTAAACATTCTATCAAGGTCTTCATTCCTTCTCCTGAGGCAGTAAATTATTGGAGAAGCAAGAGAAATTATAAATACTTTTGTGAGCATAAATATGTTAATGAGTAATCATTCCATAAGACAAACTTAATGCTGCAGTAAAACCTAACTGCTGTGTTCAGCTCACATCACAATCTTAAAGTGACATGTAACATCATAGCAGTGAAAAAGCTTCCAGCAGCTAACTGGTTAACAGCTCGCCCTGACAGGTTTGAGCTCCATCTTTTCTACACAAGAGACATAAAGCAATGGAGTGTTTTCTTGGTGGGGACTGTGGCTTGTGTTGCTCATCTGTGGTGGGTTGAAACTACCCACATCATCTAACAAAGACATTCCGATCTGCCCGTTTAGGAGCTGTTAAATCAAGGAGAGGCACTTTGCAATGGGCTGTGCTTGATGTACTGTTCAAGGCACTGCCTTAAAAACACACCAGTGAATCAGAAACCTTCAGTGAAGCCTCACTACATGGTAACCCAGCCCTGGCAAGTGATCTATTGCTCTTTGAACTGACAGGTAAAAAGACTCTGTAATGTCACTGCAGCTACTTGCATTGGTAAGAAGGATCTGTGCTGAAGGTGGACAACTTAGAGTGGAGCTTGTGTCCCTCCCTGCCATTCGAATAATGGTAAGCATTCTCAAGGAGGGGGGTGCTTTGCACTGTTCTGTTCTCTTCATTTCAAAACTATGTATCCAAACCCACACACAAAAAACAAGAAATAATATGTGGAGAGGCTGGAGAATGTCCAGAGGAGGGCAATGAGAGTGAGCAGAGGACTGGAAGCCACACCATATGAGAAAATGTTTAGGGGAGACTTTATTACCATGGACCAGTACCTAAAGGGTGGCTACCAAGAGGATGGAGACTTCTTTTTCACAAGGAGTCCCATGGAAAAGACAAGGGGTGATGGGGAAAAGTTACTTCTGGGGACATTCCCATTGAACTGCAGAACAAAACACTTCCTCATGAGAACAGTCAGACATTGGAATCATCTCTGAAGGGAAGCAGAGGATTCCCCTACACTGTACAGTTTGAAGCCCCAGCTTGCCAGGGTGCTGGGCCAGCTCATTTCAGCTCCACTATCACCTGGAAAGGTTGGAGCAGATGATCCTTGGGGACCCTTCCAACCTGAAGTTCTGTAGAATCCCACAAGATGAGGTAGCCACTGGGACAGCACAATGGTTCTAACCACACATCTTCAAATGGCTCAAGCCCATATTCTCACCTGTGTTCACCTGCTTCTTTGGGATATAAATACAGAAAAATCCTCTTGTGGCTGGAGATTAATATATCCCATTTCTTATTACGTGAACATTCAGAAGCTTCTTGTGCTGTTTTGTTTGTATTTACAGAAGACCCAGCCCAGCCAAGCCATGATTAAGGTTTCCAGGTCCTACAGTAACAGCTGTACCAGTGACCATCAGTACACAGAGATAAGAACTTTAAGCCCCCAAATGGTATCTTCACAGATCTTTATTTTACACACAGGGATTTAAAACCATTTAAAATATTAATTAAGCTTTTAAACCTGCTTGTTTAATTCTGAAGACAGAAAAATTGCACAAGGAAGGTCAAAACTCCACAGCAAAGTGAAATTCAAGTATCAAAGCCCTTGGTATTAATCATATAAGCTCAAACATACTGTCTAACATTTAAAGCTATCACATTCAGTTCTGGCAAAGACAGTTCAGGGACTCTCACAGAATAAGCCACAAAACATCCTCTGTGTGATGGTTGGTTTTTTTTAGGCCCTCTTTAATTAGCAGGTCAGAAACATAACAAACCACAATGGCTCCCTTAGTGTCCATCAAGCCAGTGTGGAGAGCAGATTGGGTTATTTTCTTTTTTCCTTTAAACAAAACTGTGATTATGTTCCAATTCCAAGTACTAACCTTGCTTTTAGATTTATTTGCTGAAAAGTAGGTCTAGATCTGGCACAGAATTTTCAGGGAGATTGTATTATTTGCTTTGTAAAGTGCTAGCATAACAAAAGTGATGCTACAGCCTCTACTGAGAAGGGGAAGGTGTAACATTTGACCCTCATACTTCTGCATCCCAGGCTTCAGGAGGAAAACCCCTTCCTGTCTGAGATGAACTGCTGGAAGAAGTTTGATTATTGAAGGAGGCTGAGCGTATCATCAACCTCTGAAGTCAGTGGAGCCAAGACACTCAGCACCTTGCAAGGTTGAGCCCACAGGCATTATCAGGTCAAGATTTCAGGAAAAACTAGTTCCAGCTCTGAGGCCTACTGAGGAATTGCATTGTCTTATTTAAGCAGTGAAGAACCTTGGGGAGACTGAATTTCTGCTGTTACAATGCCTGCTGAGGAGGTCTGAATGACATCAATTAAGAAGAAACTTGGCAGGACATAATCTGTTAATTTTCCGCCATTTACATGCATTCTCTCAGCAATGCCAACTGGCAGCATTTGAACTGTTTAAGTTCTCTTTTTCTCCTTCTGTCTCTGCTGCACAGGGTTGCAAAAGCTTAAGTTGTAAAAGAAAGTCTCAGCAGCCATTGTCACTCCAGGCTTCAGTGGGTCTTTTCCTCTGCCAAGTGATGTCACTGGCACCACTCTTATTAACCCTCAAGAGCACATTACTGCTCCCAATACATTTCTTATTGCCAGCATTACTACATGCTGATAGAGAAAGGGTTTTTTCCCTTCTCTGTTCCCCATGACCAGCCTGATCTAGTGTGGGGTGTCCCTGCCCATGCCAGGGGGGTTGGAACTAGATGATCCTTGTGGTCCCTTCCAACCCTGACTGATACTATGAACCTCCACACCTCATAGGTGTATCTACCTCTTTGTGCCTGTATCTGCTCTGAGTTCTTCTGTAGAACTGCTAAAAACATGCTAAGAACCACAACATCATAGCCCAGGAGAAAAGGAAGAGGGGGTATAGGAATCATTTCAAAGAATCAAGCTCCTTAATGAGATGGGTAGCACATGATTTGGCAGAAGGGCTCTGCAGAGGGACCTCAACTGACTGGACTGATGGGCAGAGTCCAACAGGATGGCATTCAACAAATCCAAGTGCCAGGTGCTGCACTTTGGCCACAGCAACCCCATGCAGAGCTACAGGCTGGGGTCAGAGTGGCTGGAGAGCTGCCAAACAGAGTGGGACCTGGGGGTGCTGATTGACAGCTGCCTAAACATGAGCCAGCAGTGTGTCCAGGTGGCCAAGAAGGCCAGTGGCATCCTGGCCTGGATGAGGAACAGTGTGGCCAGCAGGAGCAGGGAAGTCATTGTGTCCCTGGACTCAGCACTGGTTAGGCCACACCTTGAGTACTGTGTCCAGTTCTGGGCCCCTCAATTTAAGAAGGACATTGAGACACTTGAACATGTCCAGAGAAGGGCAACAAGGCTGGGGAGAGGCCATGAGCACAAGCCCTATGAGGAGAGGCTGAGGGAGCTGGGATTGTTTAGCCTGGAGAAGAAGAGGCTCAGGGGAGACCTTCTTGCTCTCCACAACTACCTGAAGGGTGGTTGTAGCCAGGAAGGGGTTGGGCTCTTCTCTCTAGCAACCAGCACCAGAACAAGAGGACACAGTCTCGAGCTGTGCCAGGGGAAGTTTAGGCTCGAGGTGAGGAGAAAGTTCTTCACTGAGTCGTTGGTCATTGGAATGTGCTGCCCAGGGAGGTGGTGGAGTCACCATCCGCGGAGGTGTTCAAGAGGAGATTGGACGTGGCACTTGGTGCCATGGTCTAGTAGTCATGAGGTCTGTGGTGACAGGTTGGACTCGATGATCTTTGAGGTCTCTTCCAACCTTGGTGATTCTGTGATACTGTGATTTGGCTTCATTTGCATGCTGCTCTATCTGACTTAGAGAGAGAGCTGAGAGTCATGAATACAATAGAAATTTGGAGAAATGTTTCTAGGACAGCCATGGTCTGCCTTATGGGGGAGCAAAATTCCACAGCATATCTGCAGATGACACTAAGCTGAGTGGAAGTGTTGTTCTGCTGGAGGGTAAGAAGGTTCTGCAGAAGGATCTGAGCAGGCTAGATCAATGGGCCAAGGCCAGCTCTATAAGGTTTAACACTGCAACAGATGCTGGGGTTGATATTGGTGAAGACTTTACATTGACTTTGCATCCAAAAACACATTGTCCTGTATGAATTATCAAATAGCTTGCACTGGGCGGGAAAAATGGCAAAAATATCCCAAGCTGAGTTTTAAATATTCCATATACCCAGGATTTTTGCTTGCACACAGTTTTGTTACAGTTCTGAGCTGTAAGCTCTAGGAAATTCAAAGCAGGAATCTCTGGACAACATAGGGGTTGGCCTGCCTGCAGATTGCAGTGGTTTCTGTTGACATAATTGCTGCTGAAATCTACTCCTTAGCAGCAAGCACTTCCAACATCATGCAAGAGCCAAGGGAAAAGAAAGAACAAGGCAGGCAGCTAACTTGGGTCAGTTGGGTGGCCAAGTAAAAAACTGCTAGTGAGAGCAGATCAGAGGAGTCTGTTGTCCTCCTCTCACATGTGTTTCCTTGGGAGAAGGATGCAGGAGATGCTTTGCCTGCTCCACCAGCCCCCTCACAGGCATTCCCACACCCGCTCAGATGTGGAAGCTCAGAGCTCTCACTTAGGACTTTCAGTGGCTGAACTTTCCTGCTTCATGCCAGAAGCAAGAAGTGTCTGTCAGAGATAAAAAGGTGTGCTTTACCGCTCAGAAACTTGAGAAACACCCAGGGCTCGTTTTACTATTCCTATAATGGCAAATTACAAGTTCATGTCTCTGAGGCTGCGCTTTATGCAGCCCTGTTCCACGCAGGCAACGTGCTTGAAAAGCTGTCAAAATGCAGCAATAACTCACCACTATGTACCCCACAGGAGGTACCAAGGCAGTCAAGAGGTTGGCTTCAGAATATAAGGCAACTTCCAGGTGAATTAGGGGGGGAAATGGCTCTTAGGACATTGTGTTTAAAGTACAAACCCTTCATTCAACAGAAACCTTCAGCACAGTCACCCATCAATTAAAATTCATGTAGCTCAACTCTGCCAACTGACCATCTTTGGTCATCGGTTTTGGCACACCGAGTCATTTTCCCAAACACAAGAACTTCAAGCTAGACACACAGATTCCTTCACAGATCCATACAATGGTTTGAGTTGGAAGGGACCTTGAAGATCATCCAGTTCCAACCCCACTGCCATGGGCAGGGAAACCTCCCACTAGCCCAGGCTGCTCAAAGCCTCATCAAACCTGGCCTTGAAAACCTCCAGGGAAGGAGAATCCACAACCTCCCTGGGCAACCTGTTTCAATGTCTCACCACCCTCACTGCCAAGAATTCCTTCCTAATCTCCAGTCTAAATCCACCCTCCTCAAGCTTCACATCCTACCTTATAATTTAAAATGTATCTTAAACAAGGATTTGCTTTAGAGTCAAGAAAACCACAGTGCTAATCCAATTTTTCAGATGCAGCCAACCAGTTTATTACTCCAGGGAAAAGTGTTTTTTCCAACCTAATGATGAACTAAATAAAGCAGCAGTCTCAATTGCCCATCATCAAAAATGTTTAGCCCTTGTAGCTAATTAGTAATATTTACTTGTAATGTCACAAGAGTATATCATGAGGTCATTAAAACTTAGTAGAGGTCTCCAAGGAGACTTTAGGGCAGCCTTCCAGTACGTAAATGAGGCTACAGAGGAGCTGGGGAAGGACTTTTTAAAAGGGCTTCTTGTGACAGGACAAGGGGCAATGGCTTTGAGATGGAAGAGGGGAGATTTAGGCTGGATATTAGGAAGAAGTTCTTTGCTGCTCCTGGACACCTATCACTTGCAGGCAGGGCTTACAGGGGCTAGGACTGCTAAAAGTCCCATGAACTTCAACACCATCATGCACTACTTCATATTTTGTAGCAGTATCTTTATCACCAGCACTCCCCGCTGTGGTATTTACCAAACACAAAATGCAAGCATTTTTCTGAAAGAATGTGCAAGGTTAAAAAAAGTAATAAAATAAAATAAAATAAACCCCAGTGTTCTTTGTCATAATTAACCCTCACAGACAGGAAGCTTTCCACCAGCCCTCTCTGAAATGCATTTGCACTCTTCCCTCCCCAGTCTGTGCACCTCACTGTCCCTGTTTAACACAATAGTTCCCTCAGAAGGTGAATAAATGACAACTCCAGGTATTTTTGTAAGATCATCACAGAAATTTCCTGTTCCTGCAGGCAGGCACCAGTGGAACAAACAGAATGAACGAGCAGGGAGCTTCTCTTGTATAAAGCAAACAGACTGCAGGGTTTGTTAACCAACAGCTTCCCAAACAGGGTATCTGAAGACATCTACTGCAACATGCATCAAGGAATTCTCACCAGCCCCCTCTCGCCCTTCCCCCCCTCCATTATATGTTTTACAGAGTGATTTATTTGTAATTTACCCCTCTGACCTAGAAGCAAAGATCTCAATTACAGCCTGAAGAAGCAACAAAGCAGGCCATTGCTCCTGCATTTATTGCTGCCACAGAGAAGAAGACCCAAAACCCAGTGCAGACATTCTGCTCTATACTGCAGAGCAGATTTCCTGCAAGGCAAAAGTGATCCAATGTCTCTGTTCAGATGGACTGGTTAATATTCTGTTAGGAATACGTCACCCAGACATCCAGCCAGAAAGTACTGCTTTTCAGCAGGCTCAACTACAACCCAGCCCTTTCTCTGCCTCCATACCCACATGCACATTGTTTCCAACAGTGTTTTCAGTTAAGTGTCTTCTTCTGCAGCTTTTATAGAGCTTTCTACTGACAGGTAGAATCTCTCATGTAAACTACTGTCTCAGGGTGGGAGATGGCATTTTTGGGAAGGGAGATGCCATGCTAGTAACTTTATGAAGAAGCCTGCACCATGAAAGGCCAGAATACCTCACAGCTACAGCAATGCTTCACTTTGAGCCTTTGGTAAAAGCTCTCTCTCAACAGCCAGGAGAGTTTAAGTGCACAGCTCAGAAACATTTCATCAACACCAAAGCCAACTATCCCTAGCAATGTATAGACACAATAAGAGGAAATTTGCTGTGGCCATTTTGTATGCCAAACAGATCTTTTTCTTGTACCAAAAAAGAAACTGAACTTCCCATTGGGTTTTTCTTACCAGTCAGGTCTTCCCTCATACATGTTCCTCCTCTGGGACTTGCTTCTTGGAACCCTGAAAGAAACAAACATTAGATGGATTATATCACAGGGCTGAGTTTGATACAACTTCAGATGAGCTAATAAGCCTTCTAAAGACATTGAGGTGCTGGAGTGTGTCCAGACAATGGCAACAAAGCTGGTGAAGGGTCTGGGTCTCCTTAAGGAGCAGCTGAGGAAATTGGGATTGCTTAGACTGGAGAAGAGGAGGCTGAGGGGAGACCTCATTGCTCTCTACAACTCCCCTTTTACTCTAGAGAAGAGAAGACTGAAGGGGAATCTCATCAGTGTTTATCAGTACTTCAAGGGTGGGTGTCAGAAGGATGCAACCAGTGGTGCCCTGTGACCTGCCTGTATGTATGTGCTCCTGTGTGACCTTCTCTAGGTGACCCTGCCTTGGCAGGGGGGTTGGACTTGATGACCTCCAGAGGTCTCTTTCAACCCCTACTGTTCTGTGATATGTTCTGATGGGGAAGGGAGGAACATAAAAATTTCAAAGCCCTAAAAAGGCACACATAGCTGGTAGCAAGAAGGATGTGAAGCTAAGCAGATCAACTCTTCTTCACAGCAGCAGGAAAAGGATGAGTCCTATTAGAAGGGAACATCAGCATCCAAGAGAACGAGTGGAGGTTGTAAGAGGAACACAGTAAAAAAAACCACCAATAAATCTCAAAAGGATTCCTGCCAAGTTGATGCCAGTTGTCCCCACTGCACTCATTGTCCCTCAGTTAAATAAAATATGTGGGAACTGTTATTTTACAAGGAGTGATGATGTAATCAGCTGGGTCTATCATACCATGCTTTTCCTTTCACCACAAATTAGAAACACCACCTTCCTACAGCTAAGGAGACAGAGAGAAAGAGAGGATTACAGATTCATGGGGAGAGGGAGCACAGCTATTTTCATTCAGAGCTCATAAACCCTTATTTCTCCTCTCTTCAAGTAGCTGTTTTCACTCTCAGATAAACAAGGTAAACTGTGTGTGGAGTATCTGCCTCATCCTGTATTCCTGGTGCAGCTAAGACTTCTGTAAATCCTTGACCCTTGTGGGGCAAACATAGAAGCAAAGTGTCAAGTGCAGAACTGTAGCAATCTGACAGTCACACCAGGGTCATCACATAGATATTAGCCAAGAAGTGGAAAGGAAAACAAAACAGAACAACAGCAGTAGCAGCAGCTTAGTTTGATTCCCCACTTTGACCATGAGTCTGACAGGTTAAAAAACAGCAACCCCCACCCCACCTGCTGCTTCTTCAGCATGTTGTTATTTTCCATACAGTAAACACACAACCACAAATAACCCCTCTCTAATTAAGATGTTGGGTTTCCTCTGACTAATGAGTATCGGATCTGCACATGCCACAGAGGTTTGCATCAGAGTGAAACACAGGCTTGATCCTGTGCAAATCATCATAGAATGGTTTGGGTTGAAAGGGTCTTTAAAGATCATCTAGGTCAAACATCCCTGCCATTGGCAGGGACACTTGCCCCTAGACCAGGTTGTCCTCCCTTGCACAATTTTGTCTTATTCCCAATTACAAGTCCCAGCATCACTGCCCAGGGGCTGGATCCAATCCCCATCCTTGCACAGGATATTATCAGCCACACCAGCAGCAGCCTTAACCTCCAGAGCTACACTTCCTCCTCAACTCTGAGGATCTAACCAGTTTGAAAGGCATACACACTTCTCTCTGGCTGCAGAGGGTGCTGTACTGGTCTCTCCTGCTCACGTACATCCTGTTCAACCCTTCACTAATTGCCACAACCACAAGTACCCAAGCGTGACCATCCAGGGCATTCAGCTGCTCATCAGAAAAAGCTGGAGAAAAGGGAGCGGTTCCAAAGCACAAAGAATGGGCTGCAGGCCACAGGCAGTGCTATGGGCTCCAGATACTGCCAGGCCCTCCCTTCTTCTGGAAATTGCATTTTCCCTCACACATGCTGCCTTTGAGATTTCAAAAGCAATAGAGAGCACAGAATAGGGACAGCCCCCACGGCAAAGGGGAGGGGGGAGGGGTGGGGGACATCTCAGATGGGGATTGAAGCAAGAGCAACTACTTTGTGCTGAGCAGAAACTCTGCCTTTTATATCCCTTACAGCAGGCAGAGCAAGTGATGAATTGCATTTAACACACAAAGCCATCTTCCTTCCCCATGCATAGCCTTTTACCTTTGAGTTCACCACCACCACCTCTGTTTTGGCAGTGTGGCCCTGTCCCAGCACTTTGGAGGTCTTCAGACAAGCATGTGTTTTTCTGCACACAACCCACTGCACTGACAGCTCCATGCCAGACTTCACTTCCAGTCAGCTCCCATAGCAGCCTTCTAACAACTATTCAAACCACCTTTCAGGTTTCTCACTGCAGTGTTATAGTCTGGGAATTCTGCCTACACAGAAGGTCTTACTGCACAGTCTCCACAACCCATTGAAGAGCTGAACCCGGCAGGGACAATGGAAGGTCACTAGACACTGATGACTCCCATTCAAACAGATGCTCATCTAAGAGAGCACTTTTAAGTTATAGAGCAATGTGCTTTTATGCAAGCCCAGGTCTCTCAGCCACATTGCAAATATATTCCATAACAATTAGAAATCTCTCCAGACCAGGACTCCAGGTAGACAAAAAGAAGCAGGTCAAGAAAATGAGGCAGAACACAGCTCTGGCTTCTGCAATTGGGGTCAAGTCCAGCAGAACCACCAATAAAGCAGGCCAACTGAGGCCAAGGGATGACTAAAAGCGCATGAGATGAGGGTTTGGAGATATGCATACAGCACAGGAGGCAAAATTTAACTGCAAAAGCTCCACCAAGGTAGTCTAACAAACCTGCCAATACCAAGACTGAGTACCTGCACATGAAGACACTCCAGTGATCAACCACAAGGCCTCACCTCTGCTAACTTACTTGACTGCTACATTGCTGCCCAGCTCAGCTCTTCCTCCTTGCTGAAGCCACAAAAGTCCTCCCTATTTTCTTTTCATTCTCCTTTGTTTCTCCCCACAAATGCCTGTCCCTGAGTCTTTCCAGATGTTACCAATTTCTTTCTGGAAGGATCAGGAGGTCAATCCATGCACTTCAGAAAAAGAGAAACCGACTTTTCCATTTTCTTGTATTAAACACATTTTTCCACTTTGTCTGGGGACTTGCAGACAGGCATTGGTTATACAAGTACAAAGTATTCCCCACTGCAGCTGAAATCAATGGGGTAGCAACAAGGTCTCCCTCAGTGGATTTCTGTGCCAGCTGTACCAAATACACACTGCACCCTCCTGGCCCATTAACAAACTCTTCACTCCAAAGCCTCTGCACTGCATTCTGAACTTCAGCGCTGGTTTCCCCATGCTTCAGCTGCCTCTCCCCAGTGTATCTGGAGGAGATCACTGAGCTGCAGCAGCACCTGTCTTCCAGGCTCAGGAAGCCCTGGGGTTGCCCACACAGCTGCTTTACCTCCCCCCAGCACCAACACAGGAGCTGCACTGAGGGTTTGAAGATCTTACACACAAACCCCGGTGGCACCTGGAGCTCCAGATCAGGGGCTAAGAGCAGCTTTGTGTCTAAAGGGAATATATATTCCTTCTTGCAATGGATTTTCTCATCATGCTTGTGTGAGGCTGCTAAGTAAAACAGAACAAGATAGTTTCTTCTCTCTGCCAGTCTCCAGATTGATCTGTCCCAGAAAGATGGGGTAGAGGCAGTTGTTTTTAATCTGGTGAGGAAGTTATCTACTGCATCCACACAGAGTTAACACAGCAGAGACAAACCCAGCCTCCTGAGCAGAAAAGGTGTCAGTTGGTGACATGCTTCCTGCAACTTCTTCTCTCACTTCAGGTTTTTAAATGTTGGGCTTGGTTTAGATCTGTCTTAAAATATATTAAGATGTTTGGCTACACCCTTAGTGGATATCACAGAATCACACAACTGTTAAGGCTGGAAGAGACTTTTGAGATCAAGTTCAACCACTCAGCTAGAGCTCATAATCCCACCACTACTGCTGAGCTACTGCCACTAAGCCACATCCCTTAGCACCACATCCACATGGCTTTTAAACACCTCCAGGGATGGTGACTCCACCACCTCCCTGGGCAGCCTGTTCCAGTGCCTGAGAACCCTTTCCATCAAGAAATTTTTCCTAATACCCGACCTGAACCTCCCTTGGCACAACTTGAGGCCATTTCCTCCTGTCACCTGTTGCATGTGAGAGGAGACCAGCCTCAAATGTGAAAACAGGAACAGATGAGAGAGCAAAACAGCTTCAGAATGGACATGCAGGAGCAGTGTGCAAGTGAGCAGACTGAGCAAAGCCCAGAGAAAGGTCATCCCTGCCCCATCATTTCTCCAGAATCGCAGAATGCCAGGTTGGAAAGGACCCCAAGCATCATCTGCTCCAACCTTTCCAGGTTGAAATAAGCTGGCCCAGCACCCTGGCAAGCTGATCAGTGTAGGAGAATCCACCACTTCTCTTAGGAGATGATTCCAATGTCTAACTGTTCTCATGGTGAAACCATCCAATACACTTTAAAATTGCTGGCTATAATTTGTTTCCTTTTCCTCCCATTGCAAGAAAGGTGTCAGCAAAGGAAGCCTGAGCTGTAGATGCCAGCTGTACACAGAGCTACTCTACTTTCAACCTTTTGAATCCAGCCTTTCTCTCACAACACTCCTGCAGGTAGCTGAAGAACCTGGTCCAAAAGGGCACAACACAGTTAATTGCCTGACCCAGGGCCTGCTGCCCTCGCCTCAGCCACTTGCTTGGCCAAACCATGGCTTTTTGGCATGGAAAGAGAGTGATAATACTGAACTTCACCCAGTCACATTACATTCTGTCACCTGCACACTGTGCCTGGCCATTGAAGGACAGAATAACACACAGCCCTGATGCCAGAAATCCTACATCACATTTCCTCACTTGGAGTGGAGATCGGCAGGGAATAGCAATGAGGTCCTCATATAGAAGAGATTCCCTTTCTGTAAAGCACACAAAAGCAGAAAGGACCAAGTTTGGTTTTGTTTTTTTCTTCCCTGAAAATTATTTATAAGACAGATTTACAAGAACAAACCCAAGTTTGCTCTAGAAGGGAATATTTCAACCCATGCTCAAGGTATTATTCACTATGACTTAATAATTTAAGTGTATTCAACACTCTGCTTGAAACCAAAATAAAGCATGTGAAATATGCTTACCACTACTTGTATTTCCCCTTATTAACAGCATATTTTCTATGCCTTATTTATCCTTTCTGCTGGCATATCTGCTGCAGACTTTGAATCAAAGTATAGCTATGTTCTTTTTATTGCCAGTTTTGACTGGATCCCTGATAATAAACCATTAAACTGACAAGCAAATCTATAAACCACATGGAATCACTGATGCTTATGTAGCACAGTTCCCAAACAGAAGCAGCACATCTCTCCCCTTTCCTTCTTGTCTTCCAGCAGAATATGATTCTTTTAATTTTTATCATAAGTTATCATGCAGAGTTATCCTGCTCAGCCATCAAATCACATCCCCAGCTAAGTCCTTCTGGAGTTTCAGAGGATATTTCATACAAATTTGGGAAAAGGCAGAAGCAGTGCAGAGCTGTCTAACTGCTCAGACTCCTTCTCTGTTTACAGATTATCTTAAATTACTCTAAGCTTAAGGAAACTTAACAGAGAAAATATTTCCTGTAAGAAACCATCTGTCCAGCAAAGCTGTCAGTCAGCAATATGACTTATTGGCCAGTTCTAAGGGGTTCTTCTATATGCATTTGTGTGTGTTCCCTTCAGTCTCTGGTAGGTCCAAGGACTACAACTGTGAACCAGTCTGAAACAAGACAAGGCAATCACAGAACCACAGAATGTTAGGAGTTGGAGGCAACCTCCAGAGATCACCTAGCCCAACCTCCCTGCCAAAGCAGGATCACCTAGGGCAGGCTGCTCAGGAATGCATCCAGATGGGTTTTGAAAGTCTTCAGAGGAGGAGACTCCACAGCCTCTCTGGACAGCCTCTCCCAATGCCTGACCACTCAAAGCAAAGAAATTGTTCCAACCTAACCCTCTCCTGGCACAATTTCAGGCCATGTCCTTTCCTTGTATCACCTAATTCTAGGGAGAAGAGACCAACCCCCACCTCACTGCAACCTCCTTTCAGGGAGCTGTAGAGAGCAATGAACAGAACGGAACAGAATAGAATAGAATAGACCAGGTTGGAAGAGACCCTCAAGATCATCGTGTCCAACCTATCATCCAACACCACCTAATCAACTAAATGAGGTCTCCCCTCAGCCTCCTCTTCTCCAGACTAACAAACCCCAGTTCCCCCAGCCGCTCCTCACCAGCTTTGTTAGCCCTTCTCTAGACATGCTCCAGCAACTCAGTATCTTTCTTGTAGCGAGGGGCCAGGCAGCCGACAAGCCAGGGACACCATGAAGGTACACTCAGGGTTAAATGAAGATCCTGGCAGATGGTGGAGACCACAGCCTGATCACTATATTTTCAGTTCTTAGGATTTCTAACCAGTTATGTTTTTAACAACAAATTCTGAATTCCCTTAAATTGAGATGCCCTTTGCCTCATTTGCTCTTTTGCTTCTGAACTTTCAGAGCTCGCTTCCTCCAGCTCTTTTCCACAGTCACAGAAACAAACAAACAAAAAAAACAACCTCTTAAATGTTACAGAAGCACAGAGGGCACAGCACGGCAGCAGATGGTTACAAAGAGACAGCAAAGCTTACATGAAAGGGAATGGAGAAACAGAGAAAAAAGGTTCACTGCTGCTCCCGTTCAGGGTGAGATCATGGTTTTTCCCCACCCCACCCCTGAAGATGCTGAGATCAATGTTCAGCTTGGTTGGGACTCACAGCAGCCCTTAATGGTGGCCACACTTCGTCCTTCAGGAAATCAGTTTACCAGGAACATGAGGAGCATTCAGATCTGCTTGCAAGTTCCATCGTTTCACAGCTCAAGATGCAATTTAAAGGGAGTCCCAAATTAATGTAAGCAAGATCTAGAAGTCATTCTTATGGCCTCCAAAGAATCACCTTCTGGTTTACAAACTGGGGGCTGAAGTGGGTAAGCAGTGCCACAAGTCTGGCTTGTTGTGCCAGAACAATGCAGAATGCAGCTGTAATTACATTACTGCAGCCTAGATGGGCACAATGTCACCTGTCATGTGCATAATATCCCCATCAGCCCAAGCATTCTGTGCTGTTTTGTTCTTCTGCATTGTTTCTTTCCCCACTTTATCAGTCTTCAGACTACTTCTATGTGGTGCTTTTCCTGTCAGTAAGAAAGCCTCTGCCCATAAGCTCTAGGGACGCCTTTGAAACTCACATATAGGAATTTATTCCCATTACAAACCTGCTGATCCAAACAAGCTTTCAAACAGCAAGACCCATGTCCTATATTTGCTAACCTCCTCTCTATGTACTTTCAGCTTCCTCCTACGGCCCCCGTGTGCCCAGCTGATAACACCTTCAATCTGGTTAGGTCTGGCAGCTGCCTCTCAAAGCCAACACAGATTGAGTTCTGCCTCCCTTTCCCCCTGAAGGAGCTTTAAGGGAGTTCTTTTTTTAATCTCTGTCTGAGGATTTTCACCAAACTTGGCCAAACTTAGTATCTCTGAAGCCTCTACATTACTGTCAGCTTCAGTGGACACCAGCCCCATTATTTGCAGGGGACTGATGAAGATGTACAGGCAGACAGGTCTGCTGCGTAGAAGTGTGTCTGCTCAGATAGGATGAAATAAATCTGTTACAATTAAAACCAACCAACCATTAGGGGTTGACCCGCAGGAAAGCAACTCCATGGAGAAGGACCTTGGACTCCTGGTGGACATTAAGTTATCCATGGGTCAGCAATGTGCCCTTGTGGCCAAGAAAGGAAATGGTTTGCTGGCATGCATTAAGAGTGTGGCAAACAAGTCGGAGAAGGGTGTCCTACCCTTCTACTCAGCCCTAGTGAGAACGTATCTAGAGTCTTGTGTGCAGTCCTGGGCTCCCCAGTTCAAGAGGGACATGGATATACTAGAGAACATTTAATGAGGGCTGTGAGGATGAAGAAGAGACTGGAACATATATCTGATGAGGAAAGGCTGAAAGACCTGGGGCTGTCTAGGCTGGAGAAGAGGGGATCTTATCAATGGTTACACATATCTGACGGGTGGATGTCAAGAAGGGGCCAGGCTCTTTTCAGTGCTGTCCTGTAATAGGGCAAAGAGCAATGGATACAAACTGGAAGTTCCACCTCAACATGAGGAGAAACTTTTTTGCTGTGAGGGTGCTGGAGCCCTGGAGCAGACTGCCCAGAGTGGTGACAGATTCTCCTTCTCTGGAGACTTTCAAGACCCATCTGGATGCATTCCTGTGTGACCTGCCTTAGGTGATCCTGCTTTGGCAGGGGGGTTGGACTCAATGATCTCTTCCAACCTCTGCCATTCTGTGATTCAGTGAACATCCACTATCCTCCCTGTCCCCCAGAAAAACAAACAAACAAATAACCAAAACAAATCCAGCACCAAAAATCTGCTCTTTTGGCTCCTAATCCAAATGTTAAGGACATTGGAGCATCTCTGATCCCACATCACAGGGGATTTTAAACCCACACAAACTATTTAGGAGCCTTTCTTATAGGCCACTGAGTGTTCCAGAGGGTTGCACTTGCCGTCTGGACCCCTGCAAGAGCAAGACCAGTCTTCGCAACTAGAGAAGCTCAGAGACATTTCAATCTGGAGGTCAGGGCATCATCAGCAAGAAGAGGAGGAGGAAGAGAAAAACTTAAAGTTACACACACATTGTTACATAAAATGGATTTTCAGTCAGAAACAGTATTTGAGCTTTTACTTTTCATTTATTTCAACATTTTACTCCATGAATGCCATAATATAAAAAGCAATTCAGCCTTAATTATAGTGGTTTAGCTGGGTTGCTATAATTTGCCTGTCCCTTAATTCTCCCCATGTTTATAACTATCTAAGAGCTTAGGCACTGGTAAATTTTTTTTTATTCTTCATAATTGCTAAGCCTGAGCAGAGGAATAAGAGCTCCATGCTTAGCATTTCCTTCTGTAATCTGAAGGCACACTGTGCCAAATATAAGCCACTTGAAATAAGTCACTGTGGGCAGCAATGTATATCCTTTAACTCATGGCACACAAAGTATCCCATGTCCTGTTCCAGACACCCACACATCTATTAATCTCCAAGCCCACCTCATAGCCAACCACCACTGCAATGCTGCTTCTGCACCAGAAACATGCTTCTATTTTTAGCCTGTTGTTACCCTTTGTTAAGTAGTTACAACTCACTTTTGCTATGTTTTGATATGGCTGGAGCAATTCACACCTGGAGGGCAAAAGAAAGAACTCCAGTGCACCACCATATCCCTAAGAGGTGGCTCACCAAACCTGGGACAGCAAAGGATGGAAGTGCCAAGAGGTCCGAGCACAAATACAGGCTAGGTGATGAGCAGCCCTGCAGAGAAGGACTTGAGGGTGCTGGTGGATGAGGGTGCTTCAGGGGATGTTCAGGCTGGATGTTAGGAAGAAATTCTTCACAGAAAGAGTGATTTGCCATTGGAATGGGCTGCCCAGGGAGGTGGTGGAGTCACCATCACTGGAGGTGTTTAGGAGGAGACTGGATGGGGTGCTTGGTGCCATGGTTTAGTTGATTAGATGGTGTTGGATGATAGTCTGGACTTGATGATCTCGAAGGTCTTTTCCAACCTGGTTAATTCTATTCTATTCTATATAAGCTGGCAACATGTGCTGGCAGCCCAAAAAGCCAACAGGGGCCTGGCTTGCATCAAAAGAAGTGAGGCTAGCAGGTCAGATTCTGCCCATCTACTCTGCTCTGCTGAGATCCCACCTGGAGCATTGTGTCCAGTTATGGTGCCCCAAACATGAGCAGGACATGAATCTTTTGAAGAGGGTCCAGAGGAGGGTCACAAACATGATCAGAGGGCTGGAGAACCTCTGCTGTGGGGACAGGCTGAGCACCTGAAGGAGGCCTAAGGAAAGCTGGAGAGGTGGTATTTGTAAGGGTCTATAGTTATAGGACAAGGGACAATGGTGTTGAACTAGAGCAGGGTAGATTTAGACTAAAGATTAGGAAGATCTTTACAGTGAGGGTGGGGAAACACTGGAACAGGTTGCCCAGGGAGTTTGTGTATACCTCATCCCTGGAGGTGCTCAAGGCCAGGCTGGATGCAGCCTTGAGCAACCTGGGCTAGTGGGAGGTGTCCCTGCCCATGGCAGGGGGCTGTAACTAGATAATCTTCAAGGTCCCTTCCAACCCAAACCATTTTATGATTCACTTAGCAGCTTTCTCCTTGCAGAAAGAGGGTGACTTTCCCCTATGCTCTCTCCTGAGAGCCTTTTTCATGTCCCCTCTCTTATGAATAACTTCACTTTTCAAGAGTTTTACCCAGGGCCCTTCACTGTACAGGACCAGAGCTCCCCTCCATTCAAGCACCTCCTTGTCTGCTCAAACCCTGCCCAAGCTGCTTTCTCCTGCAAGTCCTTCTTCCAAGGAGGTGTCTGTCAGTGTTTCAGCAAACAAACACTCCAGACACAGGTTTGAAGGCCAGTTTGCAAAGGCTTCCTGAGCAGAGCTGACAAGCAGCTTGCCACAGCTCCAGTCTGCAGTTTGTAATTGTTCTGGGAGGTGCCTTACAGAGCAATCAAAATGATAACAATGCTTCAAAATTGCAGCGGGTTGTGTGGCAAGATTAAACAGCTCGGTCTTATCCTCACCGGGAAACAGGAGACTTAGCAAACACCAAATTAACATTTTTAATATTATGAAGGGGAATTAATAACATGATAAATATAGGGGGTGGAAATCAAAGTGAGAACCTCTCAACAGCAGGTATGCTGCTGCTATCTGGAGGCTGGCAAAGGAAGAAGGAATTTTTCTTGTGCGGTCTCAGTACGAAGCGGAGCACACATGCGAGGCTCAGGAAAGCAGGATAGTAAATGTGTGGGGTAGAAGTGGTAGAATATGTGCAGCCATGCAAAATCTTCACACCCAGGTCCACATCAGAAATTCTGTGACCCATTTTTAGGGGATCTTGTACAAGTGACACAGCACAGCTGGGGCACACAGCTGTTTTTCCCACTTGCATACATCCAGTCACTCACACACAGGAGGCAAGTGAATGCTTTCAGCAGTCTCAACTCCATCCATCCACCCAAAATGACAACTCCCCTCTGGAGCACAACCTATACACTACAGCCTTTGTTTCTTTTCACTTGTAAGCAAAATAACTTTCAGGCAGTGTTGCCATCATGCTTAATTTAGGTTTTAAAACATTCTGGAAACCTTGACGTGATATGAATGAAGGCTCTTAAAACAGACTCCAAAGCTGCCTCTGAGTCCTTACACTGAACTTGAGAGGAGAAAAGGAAAAACATGCAGGGCATCATTCGCTTTCTTGTCAACTATTTCATCATTTATATACATCTTTTTTAAAAGAGAATTTAAAAAACACCAAAACAAAACAATAGCCTTGCCTCACCACTAAATATTTGGAGTTAACATGAAGACCTGGGTAAAATATTTATGTCACCTCTAAACAATCAGCATCACCTTCAGAAACCTGCGTTCCTGAAAAGAAATCTGCATCTTCTCAGCACTAGGTCATGTAGGAGTAAGGCAACCTACAGCTAAGGCTGAATATATCAGCAAGGTCCAAGTCACCAAGCTGCGGGTACACCTTGCCTTCTGGAATGCCCATCCAGCTTCTTAAGGAGCTTTTGATGCTCTCTCCAAGTTCCTAAAGGTTCTGTGCTACTGTGGTGGTTGAGAGAAGGCCAAGCTCTCCCTCCCCCACAAAGAAAGAAACCACAGCTAGCTCAGTCAGTGGTGGGGGAGTGGTGTGGCTCAGTTGGTAGCACATAAGACCTTTAATGGGGAAGGTCGTGAGTTCAAGCCTGCAGTGGGCACTAGTGTCCTCCCTACTCTAGTCATGAGGTCTGTGGTGACAGGTTGGACTCGATGATCTTTGAGGTCTCTTCCAACCTTAGTGATACTGATACAAAGGGGAAGAGCTGTATTCACAAGCAATATGGAATGCAGGTTATATATACACAATATATACAGAAATATACAGCAAAGAAAAGAATACCTTCCTTTTTTCCCCAAAAAGGGTTAGAGAGAGAAAAGGTAGTTATTAAGGAGGAAATTCTCTGTTAGGCTTCAAAGCGCATGCAGGATTAGTTCTTATCTGGTATTCAAGGCCAAACTCCGGCTAGTTGCTCAGAAGCAGACAGGCTGGAAAGGCAGAACAGAGTGGAACTGAGAAAGATTCCAACTGCACTAAAACTTAAACTTGCATTCTACCAATCTACCAATGAAGTTCGTTCAGAATATCTGAATGTTTTCATTCTACACCAAAACATTCAGCCAGAGTGTTCCAGCACTGCCCCTTTCTTAAAGGCACAGCCTCAAACGGTCACAGCTACCAACATCATGGCAACCACCACTTTTACTAGGGTGGAAATGGGAGCAGATGAACTTTTCTGGAAGGAGATGTCCTCTGGAAATCACACATTGACCTGCTTCTAAAGATGCCTTGCCCCCATGGGTAACCACCATCCCTCAGGATGTCTGCAGGCCTGCAGGTTTCAGAAATGACCACTGTAGCTTGCATCTTTCTCAGAAAGTCAGTGGCCTTCATTCTCAGTTCTGCACCTGCTTTCCACCACCCTGGCATCAGCCTGGAAAAGCTGCTTGAAGAGACCTGAACCCACAGCTCAGAAGGAAAAGCTGTGCAGTGGCCAGCAGCAAGTCAGGGCTACACCTCTACCTCCTCAGTCAGCAAAACCACCCTTCGGTCAGACCAGAGCCAGACAAGCTTTGGCCTTTCCAGGTATGAGAGAGCCAAGACCCAACATGTGTGGAATTTGACTAAGCAGTTTCCAGTATTTGGTTTATATTTCATGGAAGAACACAAATCATTTCAGCAGTACACTGGAGCTTTTAAAATACAGCCCCCAAAGTCCTAGCAGGGCACTTACACTGATGGACTCCCACCTACATCCCAGTTTGCCGTGGAGGTCCACTCTCTGATGCAGCAGAACCAACTGCTCTGTCACACAGGAAATCCTGAAATTCATGGAATCATAGAATTGCTTGGGTTGGAAAATCCTTCTAAGGTCATCAATCAGGTCCAACCATCAACCTAAGACTAGCATGACCATCAAACCATGTCCCCAAGTGCCATGGCCACACATTTCTTGAACACCTCCAGTGATGGTGACTCCACCACCTCCCCGGGCAGCCTGTTTTAATGCCTGACCACTCTTGCACTGAGGACATTTTTCCTACTGATACAAAAGAAATAGAGAATCCAAAAAGTAATATATCCCTTCTCTGGGAGGTTAAGATGCCTCTTATGGAAGGAAAATTGGGTATCTGGCAATTTTAGAATGATTTAGGAAGCTGGGATTGTATTTATTTCCCATCTACGTGAGGGTGGGGAAAGGGATCTCCAAAAGAATAGTTTGTTGCTCACTATGGTCTCTTGCAGGACTTTAACCTCCTTTGTTATTCATTGAAATTTATGAGTGAAAGCTGGGAGTCACAAATGAAAAAGAGATTTGACTGGCAGCTACAACTTCAATCTGTGTGAGAAATCTCTCTGGAAAACATCCTTATTTTGTCTCCCAGCCTTTCCTCCCAGTAACAAACCCACGCCAGTTACACTCACTGTCCTCTTGTGTACCCATCCTTCTACTGGAAATTGCACCTAAATTACCAAACAGCTTGTCCAATACTTGGGAAAATAAAAATCAGAGGCCACTCTGCTCCAACTAATTAATTTCCTTAAACCCACATCCCAGAGTGATCAAATGAGACACGAGCTCTTTCATGAGAAGAAAATCCCACTAGAGTTTCCTAAACATCAAATGGAACAAACACTAGCATTTCCACATTTGCATCCTTGTGTTTGAACCCCCATGTCTGCATATGTAAGCACACATTTGCATGTAAGCATTATGTATTATTAATAGTGATTAATATCATTATTATTCAAAGGTAGTAGGCTGCCTAGGCTCCATGTGAGGTTTGGATTATATGCATGCGAAACCCTCTCATGCAATTAAACCAAACTAGATGGCTTATGGTTAAATTCATTAAGAGAATATCTGCCCATATTAAAACCAAAACATATAGATACCTCTCATGAAATGAAACCAAACTTGATAGCTTATGGTTAAGTTCACTAAACCCAAAACAAAGCCCCATAGAGTTCCACCTCCCTGCACTTACTCTTCGTGAAGCCGTGAAGTTTTACAACACAGCACTTCTTTTGTCTACCTGGTGCTGGGAGCCCTTTTGCTTTCCCACATAGTTCCTATTAAATAAGGGAACTTTAGCTTCTCCCATGAGACTCTGTTCCACAACTGTTTTCCCTAAATAACAGCCACCTGTTCTCATCGACCTCCCCGAGACAACTCCCTCCCTTAATGGCAACTTTGCCACAGCTAATGCACCAGCTGGGATTACTCCAGCCAACTTGCCATGGGCCTCTATTGTTATGAAAACCTATTATCAAGCAATTAAATGACAGCAAGAGTGTAATAAAGTACAGCAGTGGTACTTGCATCATTATCCTGGGTGCTGATGTTAATGAAAGGCTATCACACCCCAGACTGCAATTCCTAGATGCTGTCATACAGGAGAACAACTCCCGTCAGCAGCTATTTCCAACCTTAATGTGTTGAGCAGTTAAGATCCCGGCCTAAAACCTCCCCCAGCATTTTGCCCCAGATTAAATTAAGGACAGCTGTGAGATCATCTTCAGGGCTTGCTGCTGAAGGGCAGGTGTAAAGGACATCAGGCCAGCCCTACCCAAAGCTGGGCAAGGTTTTGAAGGCATTTGTGCTGTTTGTTTGCTTTCTTGTCAGACAGGCAGGCCCCATGGAGGTGGAATCACAACCACTTGTCCTCTGTGGACATGAAACAATAACCAGCTTTCTAAATTCTCTATTCTATACTTGTCTCAGTAGGAAATAATGAAGTTGAATTGCCCTTACAGTCCTTTTAGCATCCCTCTGGCAGGCTGAATTTCTGGCATGACACCTTTCCTTTTCTCTTCTCATTTCTAGAACCAAACATAAACTTAAATAAACCTCTCAAAGAAACAAGATGCACATAATTGCCCCAGATACCACGAGAGGTCTATAACATTTCATCTTTCCAAACTGTCCTGGCTTTGAAATTTATACAATCATCATTTTCTGTTTCTGATCTGTAACATAGCAGTAGGTCTAAAACAAGTTCTTTTTTTTCCCCCACTGTGAAAATAACCTGAAAATTTATGTTGACATGAAGTAGTGCTTGCTCTATCACTGAGATGATCCAAGTGCAGTCACACTGCTTGGCATAGATTCAGCTAATATGCATTTATAGTTCTCCCTCCTTGACAGAAGGCAGTATATTTACCAGCCTGCATGTGCAGTTAGACTAAAGTGTTGTTTTTCACTGGGACTCATAACCTCTACTCTTTGGAATATTTATTTACTTCCTAAGATGCAATAGGGAAACTTTATGCAACTTACTATATCAATTCTACATCAATACTACACACAGGCTTCTTCCAGATAGCTGATCAAAACAACTAGATGGAAAAGCTCCCCAGTATAAATTACTGGATGGGAGGGGGAATACAAATGAACTCTTTGTTCATAAGCATTTTTAGACTGGTGGATCATCCAGGTGGTCTTACAGCCACTGCAATCATTTTCTAAGACAGAAGTGCTTGCTCAATCTAGCTACACAGGCAAGGTGTAACTCCAGCAGCCCAAGAAGGGCCCTTCAGAGGGAGGTCTGTTGTTGTTTTTTTCCAAATCAAATGAGAAACACAGGATTCAGGTACATCACCTCTCAGGGGAGCTGAAATTTGTTTTGTCACACTTCTAGGGAGAAACCACAGCAGCTGCCAAGCAGAATGGATGGGCCTTCCAGCGCCTGAGAGGGAGCTATGAGAAAGCTAGGGAGGGAATTTTACCAGGGGCTTGTACTGACAGGACAAGGGGCAATGGCTTTGAGCTGGAATAGGGGAGATTGAGGCTGGAGGTGAGGAACAAATTCTTGAGTTGAGGGTGGTGAGACACTGGAACAGGTTGCCCAGGGAGCTTGTGGATGCCCCTTCCCTGGAGGTATTCAGGGCCAGGTCACATGAGGCCTTGAGCGACCTGGGGTAGTGGGGGTTGGAATTAAGGTGAGGTTTAAGGCCCTTTCCAATCCAAACCATTCTGTGAATGTATGATGGCCCTTCCAAACCCCACTCCCTTTGCCATCCCATTAAGTAGGGCCAGTCAGAATCCCTCTTCTTTCCTTAATCCAAGCCTGAAATGGAAAGAACTATTGTTACACCTTACTCCTTCTACCTATCCTTCACATAATATGATGTCAAACTTCAATTATACAACACCAACACTGTCTTCAAAAATTGTAATAAAACACAGGAACACTTTATAATATTGAGGAATGTTCCTTGTATGTTTCTGTCTACTGGGAAAAAGAAAGAAACAGGAAAATAATGTATTAATATAATAACACAGAAAGGATTGTTTCTTGGAAGAACACTGATAATAAAGCAGAAGCGTGGAGTTTTGTTCTGTAAAATGACTTGTGCTAGCATGAGGAAGACCTGAACATCACTCATGCTGCTGAGAGAGAAAACATGCATTTCCCAGCTCCATTATGAATGCCAATTTCGTTTCTCCCAACTCTCTACTGTCAAGTAAAAGAAATAAGGTGCAGACAGGTATACCAGCCAAACAACAGACATCTGCTTTTAGTAGCCCTTCCAAAGTTGTGCCCCTTCAAAAGCAACACACTTGACTAATACCCTCTGTTCCCCATCACAACAATTGTTTGGATCTCTTTTCAAGAACTGGCTCACTGAAAATACCTTGCTGGAACGATGGTGTCCTTCATAGCATGGACCAGTACAGAAAGGGTGGCTACCAGGAGGATGAAGACTCCCTTTTTGCAAGGAGTCCTGTGGAAAAGACAAGGGGTGATGGCGACAAGTTACTGCTGAGGAGATTCTAACTGCACTCCAACCACTGGCTTCACTCCAACCTCCTTTCAGGTAGTTGTAGAGACCAATAAGGTTTCCTCTCAACCTCCTCTTCTTCACGCTAAGCAATCACAGCTCTCCAAAGGGTAAAATCTGCTTGGAACTGAGCTTCCCTTGGAAAAGACAGCCCCTAGCAAGGGAGGAGGGGGTGGAGGAAGAGTAGTGCACACAAATACATAAACTAGATAGTTAAAAAAGTGGGATGTATGCCAAGAATATACAAATAACAGGATGAGCTTCTGCTCTCACTTGCACCAGCAGAAAACCTGTCTGGCCCAAGGGAACTCAGTATAGCTGCAACTACAGAAATAATAAGTTGTGAAATCAAGCCTTGAAGAGCAAATAACACACTCCAGGAGAGTCTACATTTCATAGTGCTGCCACATCACCTGCCTTGCCACATTAACTTGCCCTGGAATAAGTGGGGTGAGGTTAATATGCAGCTGATTACCATTTAATTGTCCTGAAGGTGTTCAAGGAACATGTGGACATGGCACCTGGGGACATGGTTTAATGGCCATGGTGGTGTTGAGGCCGAAGGTTGGACTCAATGATCTTAGAGGGCTTTCCCAGCCCAAACGATTCTATGACGCTGTGATTCTCTAATGATAATTGGCTACATCAAATGATATAATGCCTTAAAATCAGGCTCTGAAATGATGGGAGAAAAACTTCTAAATAAAGAAAAAAATAAAGAAAAGAAACAAATGATGTTTGTTTTAGAAGATTCCAGGGGCTTTTGGAAACCAGCATTTGAGAAATCTACTCGCTTGCTTCACCTATAAAGACAGGGAAGAGGCACTGCTGGGTTTTTTTCCTTCTCCCTACTGAGTGCTAGTGAGGCAAGCTTATTGCCTGCACACATCATTTGACATCCTGCAAACAGAATGAGTGCTCCACTGGCAGCAAAGGAAGGGAGAAACCTTCTCAGCATTTGTCATGTTCCCTGTTTGGTTCTCACTGAGCTATTTGGCATGGAAATGTGAGGAGGGATGGAGCTGGGTAAAGCAGGACGTGGGGGGAAGTGCCTGCAATGAAGCTTTGTTTGGAAGTGACTGGTGAGTTATGAGACTGAGACAGGGAAATGCATCACCATGATACATTTGATAGTGCCTTCCACGCAAATAAAGAGGAAGTTAATAATTAAGTCCCAATTAAGGATATGTTCACTACTTTGCTGGAAACCATTTGTTTTCAGGAAAGCATACAACACACACTAGGCTTTAAAGTAGAGGCAGCTTCAGTAGGTAGCTTGAGTTCAACACACACCAGAGCACCCTGCCACATAGGGGCGAGCACAAAAAGCCAATGCACCTCCAGCTTCCAGAAACTGCTTATCACAAACGTGATAAACTGCTTATCACAAACATGACAAGCACAGTCAGGTAGCTGGCTGGACTGCAGGTTTCTATTCAAAACTGATTGTGAAACACATAAAGTAGCAAAAAAATCAAACAAAAAGAAAACCAAATTGCCCAAGGAAGCTCAAAAGAAGGCCATGCTTCATTTGACTCAGATTTGATTGAAAATCATCATTAAAAGGCTTGAAAACTCCAGACAACCAAAATTAACTCTTCAGTTGCAGAGCAAGGTACACAGGAGTAATTTTGCACAGGCTGGATTTCATATACATCTTTTCTCAAAAAGCCATCAGCTGAACTGATAAAGTTCCATGAGCACTCAAAATCCACTCATTAGCAAACTTTGTTTAATAGATAATGACACCCAGCTGACATAAAATCTCCAAAATCTTCCACATGGATGGACACATTGCAATTTCCACAGTTATTCATGCACAAGCCCTATGAGGAGAGGCTAAGGGAGTTGGGGTTGTTTAGCCTGGAGAAGGGGAGGCTCAGAGGAGACCTTATTGCTCTCTACAGCTACCTGAAGGGAGGTTGTAGACAGGCGGGGGTTGGTCCCTTCTCCCAGACAACCACTAACAGAACAAGAGGGCACAATCTCAAGCTGCAGCAGGGGAAGTTTAGGCTGGAGATGAGGAGAAAGTTCTTCACAGAAAGAGTGATTGGCCATTGGAATGTGCTGCCCAGGGAGGTGGTGGAGTCACCATCACTGGAGGTGTTAAAAACGGGATTGGATGTGGCACTTGAAGCCATGGTTTAGTTAGACATGAGGTGCTGGGTGATAGGTTGGATTTGATGATCTCTGAGGTCTTTTCAAGCCTTATTGATTCTATGACCACCATATATTCAAAGACATACCTGAGAGGGGCTAAAAGAAAGCCAGGGAGGGACTCTTTACAAGGGCTTGTAGTGATAAGAGGAGGGGGAACGGCTTTGAGATGGAAAGGGGGAGGTTTAGGCTGAAGACTAGGAAGAAATTCTTTACTGTGAAGGTGGTGAGACACTGGAACAGGTTTCTCAGGGAGGTTGTGGATGTCCTCTCCCTGGAGGTGTTCAAGGCCTTGAGCAACCTGGGCTAATAGAAGGCACCCCTGCCTATGGCAGCGGGTTGGAACTGGGTGATTTTTAAGGTTCCTTCCAACCCAACCCTTTCTGTGATTCTATGAACATACATGCAACTAATTAATTGACTAGATTATCAGATTAGTAAAAAATTAGTGTAAAATCAGTATAAAATCCTAGCTGATTTTGCCTTGACTTCAGCAGGGCCAGCACTTCTGCTTCCATGAAATGATGCACTTTGTGTCCCATAACTCCTGTGAAGTAGAGAAGACTGATTGTCTCCACACACTTCACAAACGGGAAACCGAGGCAAAAGAAGGTTAAGTGACTTGCTGAAGGACACCTGAAAGGTTAGAAATGATGCTGCTGTGAATGATGAACAGGAGAGTGGCTGAAGAGCCCCTTGTTTAAAGTAGGTACACTGAAACGGAGTAAAAATAGACTCTGATTTCAAACGGCTCATTGGAATTTCCCCAGCATTTTCCATTAGTCTTTTCTGTTGCCCTCCACCAGCAGCAAAGTTCACACACACTAAAGCAATGTTTAACAGTAAAACATTTAAAAGTGATTCTGATGGCAGTGATGTTGGATTGAATTGAAAACAAATTCAAAGATAAACTCCATCATCTAACCTCCATGTGCCCCATTACATCCTTGGTGCTAAAGCTCACAGCATCACCTCTCAGGCTGAAGGCACCTTCACTGCATGCAGAACATCATCACCAACTTGCCAACTCAGGGAATGCCATACCTCAGCCATTTCTTTCTTCAACATGAGCATATCAGAAGAGCAAATCTGCCTTTCAAGTTCAAATTCCTCATCTTTGCACCTAGATGTTTCCTTTGAACATAAATTCATTAATACATCCATGCAAATCAGTGCATGATAAATAGCCCAAGAGCAGCTCTCTTTGAGCAGTCTCAGTTTATAGGATCCTCCAGGTACTGAAAAGATCAATGGCCGTGGTGATCTTAGGTTGAAGGCTGAACTGGATGACCTTAGGTGTCTCTTCCAGCCAAAACCATTCTATGATTCTGTGAAATACATATGCAGCAGAGAAATTGTAATTAAAATCGGAAGGGAAGGAAAGTTCAGGCACTTCCTCTTGTCTGGCATGCACAAAAAGGAATGACTCAAAGAGGAACTTGCACCTTCTTTTTGAGCACAAATAACAGACACTCCTGAAGTAGAGGAGCTGGGTCACAGGGAGCTACACCATGGCTATAAATAATTCTGATTTTAAGGCTGTAGTTACATGAAAACAGAAAATACAACTGACAGCACCTATGCTTCTTGTCTTTCTCTATATTCTCTTACAATTGACCTTGAGAATACTTAATGTTAGCCTAAGGGCAGAAGGAAATGTTCTTCTTCACTACAATCATTTAATAATAGCTTGTCCTCCTTCTGCTCCATATGCAAGTAGACACTGCTTTTATAATACCTTCAGAAGGTGCTTTGTTCATCCTTTTAGCTCCTGCATAAAGCATAGGGACTGCATATGCCTAAGAAATAAAACTGTAATGCCAGCGCTGGGCATCGAGTATTCAGGTACAATAAATCACAGTATCACACCATAGTGCAACACCAGGAAACAACTCATCTGTCACTCAACACAACTATTTAGAGAGCTGCTTCTGGGGTGGGGGTTCCTGCCCCTCAACTGCAGGGAAAAAACAAACAAACATATTGTTCAATCAACCCACAAAATGAATTCCGAGTCAATGGGCATTCTGTCAAGGAAAAAACGTCTGCAAGCAGTTGGGAGATGGGGTGAAATCAGATTGTTAAACTGTATTTTGTTCACATTTATGAAATGGTACAGTTTGACATTGTCATACGTCTGCTGATGGATGGAGGAGAAGAGGCACGGGCCCTCCACCAGCACCGAGCAGCCGCGGAGCCCTGGAGCTGCAGTGCCCTCTCCCGAGCTCTCTGCACGCAGAGTCGAACACAAGCTGCTTTTCCGGAGTGCAGGCAAAACGGCTAGGAATGCAGCTCAGGCATGTAGCAGCACCTCTACAGGTCTGCAGCCACCCTGAGAAACGGCAGAGGAGTCCAACACACGAATACCAACAGCTGCCTGCTGCAGTCCTCTGTCTTTCCTTGTTCAAATTCAAATGCACAGATTTCCAGCCATGCTTGGAAGCTGAGGATTCTTCCAGAGGGATGGAAGATGAGCAACAATGCTGTCTCAGGTTACCTTCTTGTAAATAAGACTAGAGCAACCTGAAATCAGCAATCTGGAGGAAAACCCTCTCTCTCAGAGCAGAGCTTATGCAGCGTGCTCCAGGGGTCTGTAAACTGGGAGCTTTGCTGTCCTACAGCACTGCAAGCAGTGTGAGATTATTCAAGCAAATAACAGTTTTGAAGACAGGCTCTTAAAGCAATGCATGGCTGCTTTCTAACTGCAGAAGGGCATCTGCACTCACAGCTGTAACCACATCTGGGATTTCTGGAATAGTCAGAACAAGTACATGGATCAGCTGCCAGGGAAAAGGCCACTTCTGAGTAGAATGAATGCAACCACAGACATTGCTCCACCAGGCAATGAAGTTCGATGGCAGAGATCTGGATTCAAACTGTGTATTTCCTTTCAAAGCCATTTAGTAGGCTAAAGCTAAGTTTAGTTTTCAATAAAGCCAGTTAAATGACTGCTTATTTTCATTTTGTCTATCATAATCTCTTGAAATAACATTTCCCTAATTTTTCCTATTCATACAATATCCCAGCTCCCTCATTTCACTTCCCAGTTTCAGCTCCAGCCCTGCTTTACAAGCTCATTCCTATTGAAATGGCTGCAAATTCTCCTCTGCAGAAGAGAGGGTGAGGGAAGACCTCATGGCTCCCTACAACTTTCTGAAAGGAGGTTGAAGCCAGGTGGGGCTTGGTCTCTTCTCCCTAGTATCAGGTGACAGAAGGAGAGGAAATGGCCTGAAATTGTGCCAGGGGAGGAAAAATTTCTTTGCTGCAGGAGTGGTCAGGGGTTGGAACAGGCTGCCCAGGGAGGTGGTGGAGTCACCATCCCTGAAGGTGTTCAAGAAAAGCATTGACATGGCACTTGGGGACACGGCTTGATGGCCATGGTGGTGTTGGGTAGAAGGCTGAACTTTACCTTAGGGGCCTTTTCCTACTGAAACAATTCTGTGATTCTATAATTCTGTAAGTTCTTTCCCATCTTCCTTCCAGAGATTCATGAGCACACACATACAGCATGCAATTCAGTTTTGGAGGACAGCTAGTTTGAAGGGATAATTAAGGACACATTCACTTACTTTCTCTGCTTCTTAGGGCTGCCTTTTTCTTTTGCTGATACTCTGTGTAGTGGGATGGACACATGCTATAACTTTAGTTAAACAGAAGTCATGGGGCATGGAGAACAAGATGACAATAAGCCAACTTTTGGCCAACAAATTCTAGCTGCAGCTCTAACATACCAAAAGTTCAAGAGCTTTTGAATAAAAAGTATTCCTTGCAGTGGAAGGAGCTAACAGACAGAAAAGGCCAAAAGATCATACTCTGCCTTGTGGATCCACTTCTTCCTCTGAGCTCCCAGGAGGCCTCACTACTGGAGGCCTGGTCAGATCATGAAAGACAGCTACTGAGCCACACAACAGTGCTGCATGCACACATCTCATGTTAGTTCCTTGCTTATAGTAATGTAGCATTTGCTGCTCCCAAAGTAGCACCCAATTATTTTAACCCTTATGGTCACAGCATTTCCTCTCCTGCAGGCACCTTTCTCCATGATGCCTCCTTCTCTCCCATTTCTAACAATCACTTCTTTCCTTACGTTTTAAGCTGAGCTTAAGCAAATGCTGTTGTTCTATTTAGCAACAGCGAGAACTTCAACTACCAAAGCACCTTTTCATGCCAAAACATCTTTGTTTGTGCACCAGCAGCAATGATTAATGTCAACACAGCTCTGGGAATTGTGTTTGTTAATTAACTGCTGCTGTAGAGCTAGCAGGCAGAGCACAAAACATGGCGTTCCTACAGGGTGTACACAAATCCTTGTTATTTTTCTTATTAAAAACAAAAAAATCCCAGTGGAAGACTTCTTGTTGGGGTTTGTTTCATTTGGCAGATTAAAGAGTTACACTTTCTGTCAGGTGTTTTGGGTAGGGTCTCCTTGCCCGAGCTCTGCCAGGCAGAGAGCTGAAGTGGAGGAAGAGAAAAGGAGGTTGGGTTGTGTGTTTGTGAGCCCTGTGAGCTAGGTCACCCCTGGAGTAAGGCAATGTGTGCTCTGAAATGAAGTGTGATACATTTCTGAAGGGGATTAGATGATATGGTTTGCTGTGATAGCAAGAGACTGAACTCAGCGACCCAGAAAGCCCCTTTCTGGTCCTATGCTGCTAAAATGCTCCTTCCCAGGCAGTGGTTATTAACAGCTGCAAGACACTGGCTGGGAGAGGACAGTCTGAACCAACTAAAGTAGTAGGTGATGCTGACAGGAGACATGCAGCATCCTTTTGGAGCACCACTTAAATCAGCTGGACCTGACAGAGCTCTCTGTTGCTCTGGAGACCACAGCCATCCGGGACAGCCAGATAATGGGAGAGCACAAACAGCTCAATGTAACTAAAATCTATAGCCCAAAACCTTCTGGCTGAGGTCTGCACACCAAACAAACTCTGAAATATTCCCCACCTAGGAACTGATCCATAACAATAACCTCTCCCTGTGGCTTGCTGCAGAACCCTTTTTGCTCTCCCGGATCCTGGGATGCTGCTGTAATTGACTCCATCCATTACCTTAAAACGTTCTCCAGTTTATCCTGCCTTTATCACATCTAGCCATTGTAAAAATCTCTTCTGTTTTACATCTTCCCTCTGCTTTCAGCAATGCTATTACTCCTATAATAAGCTTAATGAGGACACTGAGTGGAAGAGCCTTCACATAAATCATCGCAGCAGCTAGCGGTGCTGAGATGCAGCTGGCAATGTCACACTGCCCTCTGTTGACATCTCAGGCACTAAAGGAATTCTTAACCAACTTCTTTCTGAGGACTAAAGGTTAATTATTTCACATTTTTTAACTACAACAGCTCTTGCCAGCCATTAGAGAATATTATTATTATTTTTTTCACGGATTACAACATGCATATTGAACTAGGTTTAATTAGCTGTCAGAGAGAGAAATCCTTACGTTCCCCCACAGTCAGAGGGGGCAGTGTGGAGAGGCTGCAAATTCTCCACACAAACATTCATAGATTCATAGAATGGATTGGGTTGGAAGGGACCTTAAAGATCATCTAGGTTCAACGCCCTGCCATGGGCACAGGCACTTTCCACTAGCCCAGGTTGCTCAAGGCCTCATCCAACCTGGACTTGAACACCTCCAGGGAGGGGGCATCCACAACCTCCCTGGGCAACCTGTTCCAGTATCTCACCACCCTCACTATCAAGCATTCCCTCCTAAACTCCAGCCCAAATCTGCACACCTCAGAAACATGAAGATTTGCCCCAATACTTATCATAACAGCCTGAGCCTTTGTAGCAGCAGCCATCAACCCACCCACTGCCAAGCCAGCTCCCACCAAGCTCTCATTGACTCTCACACCAGCCACTTCCTTCCACAACCGCTGGCAACCACAGCAGCCTGTCTCTCCTTAAGAAAAATTACTACAGGTAATATTTCTTCCTCAGCAAAACCAGCTGCACTGAATGACACCTTGGGAGGAGGTGCTGAGTGGTCTGCAGGCATCATCACCGCTTAACCTCTACGCTGTAAAGGACTCTCCTGCTGCAGAGCTCACCCTGTCTCTACAGCATACAAAAAGCATCAAATACAAATCATTCTTCCACTGTACTTACCAGACTGAGCCACATCTCATAGTTTAATGGCCCCAGATGACATCCCATGATTACACCACAGAGTTTTTTGATGCACACAGAGCCATACTTTAATTAGCCCACTTTGCTCTGAACGCATTGCCCCAGAGATGAGTCAGGAGCAACGCTCAATAGGAACGGCGTCCTCTGCATTCAGCAAGTCTATTCTTAGGTAGAGCAGGAAAATCAGACTGCCTGAGGAACAGGCATATTCTCTGACCCTGTGCAGCCTGAATTTACCCCTAGTGAGGTGGACACTGGGAAAACAGCTTTTGTAATGATTGGCAGAAGGCCAGTGCCCAAGAGAGGGAAGGTGCTGAACTGAGCTGCTCATCCAGCTGCCCCCTCACATTAAAAGCAGAGGGGTAAGGCTATGGAGAGCTACACAGCACAGCAGGTCCTGCTCTGGCTGTTTGTCCTCATGGGGCCAAGCAAAACCTCAGCAAGTGCTGTGTGAGAGACAAAGAAAGCATCTTTAAACTGACATCTGGTGCAGAAAGGACACCAAAAAAACCTTGGCCTGTACAATTCAGTGAAATGCTTCCAGTTTTGAACAGCAGCACAGTGCCCCCCCCCAGAGACATCCACCCCACGGAGCTGACAGGATGGAGCTGATGACTCACCAGCAAAGCCCATTCCTGCTGATTGAATACACATTTTTATCAATGTCTGACACAAAAGCAAAGGCAAGCAAGACTCTTCAAAACTTATTTTCTAGTAAAGATAATGTTTTCTACCTCAATGACCACTACAATACCAAATCCAACTTATCAGCATCCTCCTCCATCTAAAAAGCCATTCATCAGCTGTATCATCTTATCTAATAAGAATATAAGGTCTCCACTTTGAAAATGTGAGTCAAAAGCATCTTTAAGAACCCTAAGAAGCTTGTTTCATTGCCTAGCATTTGCTGCAGACAGCAGAGCATCAACTTTTCTTCATTTAAATCAAAGAATGGGAGGGAGGGGAGTGGGGAGTCTAAAAATGTCTTAATTTCAGGACTGAAAAATTATCTCCTCTGTAGCATGGCCAAAGAGAATAGGCCATGGGACTAGGAGGCAGTTAAGTCTGACTCAAGGAAAGTACTAGATCTGTAAAATCAAACATCCAGCTATTTCTGCTAATATAGGAATATACCAAAACCTCTCTCAGGCCTGTGAAAAAGTGAACTAACAAAATTTTGGCACCCTTGGCAAGCTGGGGCAGGTATTTGAGGCCATGCAAGATTAACATAATGATGGAGTCTGAGCATACTCTAAGCAACTTCAGCTTTCATTCTGTGTGTACTTCTCCCTGGAATGAAGGTGGTCATGAAAAGCACACTGAGCACCCCCACCCGCCCTTCTGTTAGCAGTTTCAACACCAACACTGTTTTGCAGACCTATTATTGGTGTCACTTAAGAACCAACTTTTATATCAGAATTGAGGCAGAAATCAAATGCTCCTGGCCTAGACATACATTTTTTACTACCAGAACAATGCATAATGGAGAACAGAAAAATCACAAACTGATAGAATTATTTTAATTGGAAAAGCCATCTAAGATCATCCAGTCCAACCACCAACCTAAGGCCAACCATGGCCATCAAACCATGTCCCCAAGTGCCATGGCCACACGTTTTTTGAACACCTCCAGGGATGGTGACTCCACCACCCTCTGGGCAGCTTTTTCCAATGCCTGAGCTCATCAGGTTGATGAGCTAACTTTGTTACTATCTTGCACTAGCTTTAGTTCTGAGTTAGATTACTTTCCCTATACATTCCACCAGTTGTATCCAGAACATTTAAAAAAAAAAATTCCCTTCAGGTTCAAATTACTTTTCCATCTTAATTACAAGTAAAGCATAAAGTTCTCCTACATATTTTAAGGGCACCACCACCCTGTGCTGAGTATGACCAAGTTGGAATGCACATTTACCCTTACATCTATATTTCTGAGAGGAATTTAGGAGAAATGTGGTGAGACACTGAACAGGTTGCCCTAGGAAGCTGTGGATGCCCCCTTCCTGATGGTGTTCAAGGCCAGGCTGGGTGAGGCCTTGAGCAACCTGGGCTAGTGGGAGGAGACCCTGCCCATGGAGGGGTGTTGGAACTGCATGAACTTCAAGTCCCTTCCAACCCAAACCATTCTACAAATCTGTGAAACTATGACCTTGCTTGTCTGTATTCACTGAAAACAGCAAAGTCAGATCAAGCCAGTGGCTGCTGCTGATGCATCCCAGAGCTGTGCTTGGAATTAGACCTGAGCACTCTGGCATGGCCAGGCCAGGCTCAGCCTCAGTTTATCCCCCAGAGGTTTCTCTTGGGCATCCATAAAAATGAGCAGAAATCTGCTGTCTGCACTGGGAGAAACAGAGGTATCAGGTCCCCTCCAACCCAAACCATTCCACAATTCTATGTTTTGTTCATGTTTTCCCCAGGTGAATATTTATAAGATAGGTTTAATGTCAACACAGCTTCGAGCAAACCCAGAGAGCGCATCAGACAATCTGAGAAGCACACATTAAATGCTGAGATACTGAGCGAGATCTCAAGAGAAATAAGCAGCAGAATTAATTTACAATGCCATTGTGTTTTTCTGAATAATATGGCCTGTTCTATAGCAGGGGCCTATTTAAGTATTTTCCCTTTCCTTCAACCTCCAGAAAATAAAGTTTGCAAAGCATTCTTCTCCTTAAAAGCTCTCTTTGGTGTTTTATATTACAGACGACGTCTGAATTTCTCCTACAATTATTCAGATAATTTATCTACCAAAAGAGTAAAATGGATCATTTCCCAGCTCTGAAAATACCAGGATTCCATTTCAATCCAGGCTGTTATTTCCTTATAAAAAAAAAAAAAAATAAAAAAAAAGAAATAAAAAGGCAACTGAAATCATTATCTACCTGCTACAAAGAAACTCCAACTTTCTAAAAAGCTGAGATAAGTAAAATTGCTGCTCTCCGAGGTCTACTTTAAAGCAAGTAAGGTACATTTTGTATTTAAAGGTGAAGTTTCTACTTTCACCCTAAGGGCTTTACATTCTCATCTTGATGTATTAATTAAAGCACATTTCCAGTGAATTTTTAATTATCTTCCTAATAAATGGCATCACAAGGACTGAAACGGTCTCTTCACAAGTGCCTCCAGACTCCCCCGTGCCTTGGAAGCAGCGCTAATTCCACAGCAAAATAAGAACGCGGCTTGCTGGGAGGCCTGTGAATGCTGATGGGCAGGGAGCAGATGGCTGTCTTGCACTCCTTCTTCAGCAAAAGACTGCAGCCAGACTTGGCCACACAGAAAGAGGAGACTGCTCTAATTCCTGCCACCGACGAGCAGAGGGGATGGAGGAATTTATTGATTTTTTTATGAAGTTAATTCCTACTCTCTCTTCCCTGCAGCCATTTATGCTCCTCTCTACTCCCAGCCTGAGAGGGAAAGGACAACACATCTGACATATGCATAGAATGGTTTGGGCTGGAGGGGACCTTAAAGCTCATCTAGTTCCAGCCCCATGGAACCATTAAAGTTGGAAAAAGAGCTCTAAGCTCATTGGGTTCAACCATCAACCCAACACCACCATGGCCATTAAACCATGTCTCCAAGTGCCATGGCCACATGTTTCTTGAGCATCTCCAGGCATGGTGACTCCACCACCTCCTTGGCAGCCTGTTCCAGTGCAAGATCCACTCTTGCAGCAAAGAAATTCTTCCTCATCACCAACCTAAACCTCCCTAGGTGCAGCTTGAGGCCACTTCCTCTTGTCTTGTCATTACCTACTTGGGAGAAGAGGCCAACACTGGCCTCCCTCCTACCTCCTTCCAGGTAGCTGTAGAGAGCAATGAGGTCTCCTCTCAGATGAATAAGCAGCATAAATAATATTTTCAATATATTTAATGATTAGAATCCCTGTGGTATTTTCCCATTCAGCTAAAATTTGCCTTAAAGCAGCACAAATTAAGGGTGAAATAAAGTATTTTAACATTTTCATTGATATGGAGGCATTATTGTCACACAGGTTATGATGTGCATGAATCAAATTCACCTGCAAACTCAGAGGGGCTTGTAATTAAATAGCTTATTTTATAGGCAATGCAGGGCAGAGATTTACTGTGTGTGCACTGTCCTGGCATGTCTGCAACTTCCAATGCAGACCTGCACACTACAGACATTGCAAACCTCTGGTTTTATACTTAATATTGAAAGTGAGGAAGCCATGCATGGTGACTATTGCCCTGTGGAAGGAGAACAGACAAAAATCAGGGTATGACTGGCCCACGTCTCCTGAGGCCATCCAGTTCTGTGTGCCCACAGAAAATGCAAGCATTCCTGATTTGGTTGGTCCTGGCTAGCCATAGTTCGCTCCCAGCTGCTCAGAGGGGCTGTGCCTGCCAAAAGCACCAGTACCCAGAGCAGGTGAGAGAGCAGGGTGGTCACTGCCTGAGTCAGTAACACCACAATAACGCATTTGGATCATATATCACAGCCTTATATTGCCAAAGTCCTGCATGGCAGGAGAGGCAGAGCAGAGCCCTCAGCACTCAGGTCTTCCCTCAGCTCTGCTGCCTGCTTTATTACCCCTGCAGAGCAGGCAGAGCAGGAGGGATGCGATGGATCCTCTCAGCTGCATTCTGCACACAGCTTCTGCAGCAACTCAGTGTCAGAGCAGGGTTCCTCATTTTCATTTTCCTATCTCATTTGTGTCACAGGGCCAGGCTGGAACAGGAGCATGATTATGCCAGATATGGGAGGGAAGTCACAGATGTGTGCTGCTAAGGACAGCAGCCAGTGCCAAAGGAGCGCCAGCGCTCGCTGCCCTGTACCTCACTGCGGGCAGGCAAAGTATGGGTGGCTCACAAAGGTGACTCTGCTCCCATAGACAAAGCAGCAGAGTCATCAGCACACAGTAAATGGCACTTTCAGTAAAACAGTAGAGGCAGCTGCAGCAAAACCACAGAGCATCCTTCAGGATGTGCAAATAGGTCCTTCCTCTCTAAAGTGTGCTACAAGCAGAAATGACTGCAGCCTTACAAAGGCAGAGAGGCCATTGGATTGCAGACCTTTCCCCTTCCAGCTAAGGTCAAGTCACAGCTATAAACCCCTGTGTGATCTCAGAGAGACCTCCAGCTTTCTCACAGAATCACCTTTTCTTCTCCAAAGAAATCCCACACTGGATGAGTCCTTCTCTCCCTTGCCAGTGAAGCAGGTACATTAAGCGCCTGTGGTCTCTGCTTTCCCTCTAGTCATAGAATCACAGAATTGTTTCGGTAGGAAAAGACTTCCAAGTTCATCAAGTTCAACCACCAACCCAACACCACTGTGGCCATTAAACCACATCCCAAAGTGCCATGGCCACACATTTCTTGAACACCTCCAGGGATGGGGACTCCACCAATCCCTGACCATTCTTGCAGCAAAGACATGTTTCCTAATCTCCAACCTAAGCCTCCCCTGGCACAATTCCAGGCCACTTCCTCTCCTTCTGTCACCTGATGCTAGGGAGAAGAGACCAACCCCCACCTCACTGCAACCTCCTTTCAGGGAGAGCAATGAGAGACCAATGACATCTCCCCTCAGCCTCCTCTTCTCCAGACTAACCAACCTCGGCTCCCTCAGCTACTCCAGACCCTTCACCCTGTTCTCCAGACCTTTCACCAGCTTTGTTGGCCTATTCTAGATACAAGTCCCTTCAGCTGATCTCAAAGCAGCTAAGATTTATCTCTTGAGCAACTGATATTTCCACTCTGACATGAAATTACACTATTAACAATCTCTTGCACTTGTCACCCACTGAAGTGTCAACCTTTTGACAGATGAATTGTTGAGGCTGTGTCAATAAGTGACGTCAATACTTTCTTTTTCCTTTTACAGTGCACCCATTGGTTGCTAGGCAAACTTTTTATCCCAGCATTGCATTAGGTGAAGAAGTGCAAATAGATTCATAAAAAAAAAAAAAAGGCAAAAGGAGACCCCCTTCCCCACAGCAGTTTAATAAAAAGCCATTTACAAAATCAAGATGAAACAGAGAAGGAATTACTAAGGAATTCAAAGAGGGGGAAATGTGTTGGATTATGCATCATTTGGCTGAGTTTCACACAGCAAAATATTTATCAGAAACTTTGTAGCAGTAGCTTCTTCCTGAAAATTCAACAAAGCAAACCATGGATATCTGCCAGCTTCCATCTCACTTCTTCCAAATCACTAAGTACCGGCACAGCTGCATTAGCATACAAGGGAGTGTTTGGGATGTGAGGCACCATTCATGGGAATCCAGCTCTTGCTTCTGCCTAAGATTTACTCTGGGATATGGATTTAATAGCTAAATCATTAGTTTTTAGCTATGCATTGATCTAAACTCACCTGCATGGCTGCACCCTATTAATGCCAAGAATCACAGAATGCCAGGTTAGGAGGGACCCCATGGATCACCTGTTCCAGCCTTTCTAGGTGACAGTGGAGTTGAAATGAGCTGGCCCAGCACCCTGGCTAGCTGAGTCTTCAAACTATCCAGTGGAGGGGAATCCACTGCTTCCCTTGGGAGATGATTCCAATGTCTGACTGTTCCCATGGGGAAACATTTTCTCCTGGAGTTCAATGGGCATCTCCCCAGTAGCAACTTGTCCCCATCACCCCTTGTCTTTTCCACATGACTTCTTGTAATAAGGGACTCTCCATCCTCTTGGTAGCCACCCTTTACATACTGGTCCATAATGATAAGGTCTCCCCTAGGCCTTCTCCATGTTGAAAAAGCCCAGCTCTCTCAGCCTTTCCTCACATGGCAGGGCTGCCAGGCCTCCAAGCATTTTCCTGTCCCTTCTCTAGACACTCACGGTCTGTGCTCACATTTTAGCAGGATGTGTACATTGCTACAGTTTCATGCCCTGAATGAAGATTCTGTCAAGTAGCAGAATAAAAACCAAAGGCCTGTAATTAAGCCCCATTCACCTGAGCCACTCTTCATTCCAGCAGCCCCTCTCCTTTCCTTTGCCTGGCTGTAGATAAGACACAGAGCCTGCCACAAGCTCTCCGTCATTCCTGCCCCACCTCAGCATCTGTTGACAAACCCTCCTAGACTTGGAGGGAGAAATCTATCTCCTTTTCTTCAGAAAGGAGATTAAGGGATCAAAAACCTCTTACTACCTCTCACCAGGGGGTTTGGCTAACACCCTGATGAAATATTCCCTTTCTTGCAACTCTGTGAAGATGATTAATTCATTCCTGCCTTGTCTGTGCCACCCAGGAGCTTCCACTCTTCCAGCAGCAGTGGCAGGGAGACCACTGCAACCCCCAGCCCCACCAAGCACTCTGCAATCAGCCTGGCTGCACGTTGAAGGGATTTTCTCTCTGCTCTGTGCTGTGAAAAGCTCTTGCTCTTCACTTCCAACCCATCTAAAATATTTAATGAATATTTGAAATGGGCACCAACGTTTAGTTTGCCTCCTGAAAAACAAGGAGGAAAACATATGGGTAATATGCAGCTTGGTTTGCTAAACAATAATGAAGCATCTGGTAACTTCTCCAGGAAAAGAAATGAAAGCTGAGGGGTTATTTTACAGAACTTGGAAGCATCCATGGGATGCTGCACTATTATCCAGCATGTGTCTAAACACACAGTCTCCTAGCACAGCTTGAGGAAAGATATTTGCTATATTCATTGTAAATCTCTGGCAAGCACAGCACACGGCCACTCTGCTCCCACCAGCAGGCACGGGAGCCAGCCCTGCTCCCACACAGCCATCCCAGGCACAGGATGTGCTGGACACGCAGGGGAAGGCTTGTGACAGAGCTGCAGCAGAATCCTACCTTCCTTGTGCCATCTCACAGTCAGCCTAGGCACAGGATCTGCTGGACATGCGGGGCAAAGCTTGTGAGAGAGCTGCAGCAGAATCGTGCCTTCATTCACACAATCATAGAATGGTTTTGGTTGGGCAAAAAAACCCCACAACACACCTTCAAGATCATTGATTCCAACCATTCTCTAACTCTACCAAGACTGATCCTAAACCATGTCCCTCAACACCACATCTCTGCCTCTGTAAAACACCTCCAGGGATGGGGATTCAACCACCTCCCTGTGAAGCCTGTTCTGGTCTTGGGGGAAGAAGTTTCTTCTAAGATCCAGTCTAATGCTAAGAAAAAGGAAGGCTCTAGAAGAGGAAGAGTAGAAAGGAGAGAAAGCTGTTGGGACAGGGATGGGGATGGATTTTGTAGGTAGCCCAGCACCAAGAACTGAGGCCACACTGAATCATTGTGGCATCAAAACCCTCACATGCCAATGGATTCCCTCCCGCTAGGGTAAGACTCCTCTCCTAAAATACAGTTTTGCTTGCTGAAGTTTAAGAGCAAGTTAATGCTAATCACTGCTCTGAAGAATTAAGAAAGGGGGGAAAAAAAAATCAAAATATCAAAAATACACCTTCCAGATACTGATTTTCTTACCTATAAGCATGTAGAAAATGCAAACTGAAAAAGCACCACATGTTCTGCACTATATATTGCTCACACACACCTATTAGGCAGCACACACTGAGCCATACCTTCACACTGCTGTAACAGAGCCAGGGTTTGTCTTAGCAGTGTAAGGAGAGAATGCTAATTAGAGAACTGCCAGACAACTTATACCCAAGTTGTTATAAAATACTGGAAAAAGGATCAATGCTGACAGAGGGGGGATGCAACTGGAACGCAGTCGGCAAGGACATGATCAAAGCTAGGACAAATAGACTGCAAGTACCGTATAATGTGCAAACAGCTCTAAGGTATGCATAAGAGTCTGTGAAGCATCCTCACAGCAGGAGCCTGCAAGCACATTTGGCTTGGCCTAATTCACCAACATATCACAGCCAACTAATAAAAGCATTTCTCAAAGACAGGCAAGTTCTGCTGGCCTGGCCTAGCACTATGTAGGGAAATTAAAAAGCTGTTCTCCATCCTGCACGCAGCATCCATCCACATCTTCGTTACACTTTCAGCAGGGCATGGAATCCATTGTTGGAATGTGGGGCTTTTGGCAGAAGGCAGCAGCAGGAGGGCATTCAGCAGCAGGCAGCTTGGCCTCAGCAAGGACAGTTCGGCAACAGGCTGCAGTTTGGGTCCTGGCTTGCACCTAGTGCAGGACCAGGGATTGCTGGCCCCTCACACGTTGGAGAGGGCAGCTGACATACTTAGCTTACACTCCCTGCTGTCCTGGGCCAAGCCGGCTGCAAGGCACTGAGCCCCCCCATCCCATGGACAACAGCAAGCATCTCAGATGCCTTGAGTTAGCCTCCATCTGAGACAAAGAAATGTTTCTCTTTTAGATGCAGCTTGTTTCCAAAGCAGCCCTCAGAAACACCATGCCTCAGGTGTTCCTCTAAGCAACAACTCTGTCCTACTTCCCTTCAGGGAAGTTCTTCTTCTGTTCTACTTTCCTTCAGGGGAAAATGGGGAACAGCATGTGGGAACAGCCACTGTCAAGCACCTGGGGGTTAAGAGTAAGCTCCAGTCACAGGGGATGGCCCCAGCTGTCAGGCTGGATCTGCTGCCACAAGAACTGCCCTAAGTTGCTTTACATATGCTCCGAGATCCTCGAGTCCAGCACCACCATGGCCATTAAACCATGAGCCCAAGTGCCACGTCTGCACGTTTCTTGAACACCTCCAGTGATGGTGACTCCACCACCTCCCTGGGCAGCCGGTTCCAGAGCCTGACCACTCCACGTCCTCCAAAAATTAGAAGAGGGAAGGGGGCACTTTTGAAAATCTCAGCCTTAACCCAAAGTAGTCTTCTTTACAAGTCTGCTCAACGCCTAAGCCTGCAGATTTCCAAGGAAGAATCAATTATTAATAACTTAATGCTATGAGAGCTGCTGTTTTCCTTCTCCTCACAGCTGTCAGGGAGGCACAGATGCAGCACCACCTTCTGTAATTGGAATCTTTATTTTACAAACAGTGCAATAGACTGTGTTTTATCTCCTTTGATCCCTGTGTAATACAAACAAGGCTCACTAATCAAGGCTCCTTCCCCTTTGTTTGCCCTTCAAATGCTGCAGAGAGCCTCTTCCTGCTGGATGCCGTCGTTGTGTACATGGCAGAGTGAAAATGTTTGTGATACTGCAGGCAGTACGGGGAGGTTTTGTCCTGACTTTAAGGTATCTCTGTAGTGCCAACTGGCTGCACATTCCAGCCTGGCCAGGTGCTCTTCTCCTAAAGACACCATAATGTAGCACCAATTAACACATCTATCAGCAGATTTCCTTTGTGGCTCTTGGAGCCACTGAATTTAAAGACACTGCAGAAGAGTGCGGGGGGCTGGATGTGACACAAAAACCTACCTAGCTGGCAGACCTGAAACATGACCAGAGCAAAGCAGCTCCATCAAACCACAGAAGTGGTGGAAGCACAAGCAGATCACAACCCTGTGCAAAGCCCTTCAGTCACAGGCAGAGCAGAGGCTCTGACACTTGTACCTGCAGAACACCATCTTCAGCTAGAAACTTCATCAAATCTTAGCCAGTTAGGGCATTGCCAAACAAAGGGAGACATTTTATGTCAGCTTTCCAACTGGAACACTTTTTGCCCAGGGTAGCTACAAATGTTCACAAGCTTTTCTGGTTTTGTTTTCTTCAAGAGCCAGAATATCCCAGTACTGTGGAGACAGGGGATAAAACCTAAACAGCCCCAGTTTTCATGGTAATATGTCTGATTTTAACATAAATTCACACGTGAAGTTCACTTCCACTGAGTATGCTTCCTTAAAATATGGTAGAGCCAAGACATCTCATGGAAAAGATTTGTTAGGGTCAAGACATTTCATAGACAAGGTTTTTTCTCTATGCTTTTTTTAGGGGGGGGCAAGAAGGATAAGAGTTAAAAATTGCAAAAGATAAATGCTAAATAATTAGAGACAGCAGGATAGATCAGGACTAGGAGATAGCTTGGACTGGGTACAGAAGAAAACTAAAACAAAACAAACAAAAAACCCCACCAGAAATCAACAGGGAAAGGAATGAAAATTCAAAAAATAAGGTTTTGCTACAAGCAGCACAAAAATAAACCCAAATGAGTTGATGAGGAAGCAATATATTGGAGAGACAGGGAAACAAGCACTCACTCGACAAACAGCACTGGCAATGGAAAGCCAGAAAGACAGGAAAATAAGGACAGATTGGCTGAAGAACCAGGAAAAGAGCGTGAATGATGTGAGGAGTGGGGACTGTGACTGAAGGGAGTTGGGGACTCTTATTGAAGAGAACTGGAGACTATCAGGCTTGCAAGTGAGCTGAGCACCTGCAGCAACAAAATCAGGACTACCTGAGTAGTGATTTGGCTCTAGGTAGGTGAGCAGCAAAGGTTGTGTTTGGATACCAACCATCTCGAGAAAGGGCTTGTTTGAACGGGGAGGGAAAAGCAAATGAGGTTTTGGGTAAAGGAGCAGCAGAGCATGCATCCAAAGAGCACATCCTCTGCCTGCCTTAGCACACCTGGTGGGGACACAGCTGCACTGCTGTGGGAATAGGGCAAGAGTGTTTGAAGAGAACTATCAAGGTGATTAAAACAGCCATCACATTATGCTGTTAGTTCAGCTTGTACAGGCTTCTTGGAAGCCTGCAACCCAAGACCAGGGCAGCTTTTGATGGTCTCTTTCTCCTCAGGGTGTGAGCTGTGGCATGGGTGGCAGAATAAGCAGGATTTCTATTTTCTTATGCAGAGGTTTTGTGGAGGAAGGTGAAGCTCACCTGCCCCTCAGCCTTGCAGCACTAGGCTGACTGCTGTCTCCGACAACACAGGGGAGTGGCAGAGCCTCTCACCAGTGAAACCAGGGTCAGGCCCACCAGCTGCCTCTGTGTTGGTTTTGTGCCCTGCCTTCCTGGCCATCTTTCCTCTCAAAGTGGTAGAAAGAAATCCAGCAGCAAGGAAATGTGGAGGCTTTGGATAGGAGTCTGCATTCTCTACCTAAGTCCCAAGAGCTCAAAAGCTTTCAGCTGCATCCTATTCGCATCTTTTCCTTGTCAGACATCCCTTGACAAGAACAGAGCCTGACAGGAGGGGAAGAAGGAGGAAATTACATAAGCAAAACAAAGTGTAATTAAATTCCCACTGCAGATGAGCAGATCAGGGCTCGGCTGTTACTTTCCTTCACTCTGTCACATTCTGGACTGTTCTTTAAGGAAAACTCTGCTGAACGAAACCAAAAGGGCAGCTTAAGGTCTTCTCTTTCTGAGGAGTGCCATATGTCTGCTCTCTTTTTTCACTCCTGCTGTCTCATGCCATTCTTCCTAAGGTGAGCACTGACTGGGTGCAGCACAAAGCATACATTTTGAAGGTACTAAAAGGACTCCACCAAAGCCATGGTTGAATTATGCAGGAAGAAAGCATGCTTTCCACCAAGTGTCAGCCTCCCTGGGGTTTAGTCCTCAGCTGTCTTAGCAATGGCTTGCAGCAATAACAAAATGCCAGCTGACTGATACTGTTAGCATTGCTAAGGTATCTCATCAATCACAGCTTTAGCCTTTCCCAGTGAGTAAAGCAGGAAAACAAGGCCATTCCTCCTGCTCTGGTGGGTTTCAGTGGCTCCATCATTCTGATTTACTGACAGATGCTTTGTTTCTCCCACTGCACAACTTCTGGGTGCAAACTCCTCTTGATTTAGCACACAGATTAAGTCCTTACCCCATCTCACTTTTCTAATTGCAAAAAGGCTCAAGAAACAGTGAGTTTGGTTCAGTTTGGCTATCACAGAATGATTTCTCATTGTTTTTGCCACAGTTAATTGATCTTATCGAGGAAAGCATTGAATATGATATTGCAGCATCCTTAATAACACAGATTCTGAGAGTGTTGTGTCAGTCACTTCAGTGAGGACACAGTACACGAGGTCAGACAGATGGCCAAATGACTGCATACCTATAGAATTTATTCACTCTATGAGTTAGTAATGATCAGATTTCCAGCCAGTTTTACCCACAGCTTCTAGCTTTCATGCTCCAAATTGCACATGCAATTGCTTAATCCCTGCACTCAACTGCTCACCCCTCAACCTCGCAGAACCCAGATCCCTGTGTGCAGCCAGTCAGTGCAGCTCCAGTAAATAGGGCAGGACGAGGGAGCAGACAAAGCTGTCATGATGGTGTGCGCTCAGCAGGTGCAGGAGCTGGCCATGCACTTCATCTTTTGTGCCCACAAATCCCCAGTCAGTTAGAGGGCAGCTTTCCAATGCCTGTCTTCTGGTCTCGGGTATAATGTAAACAACAGTCATGGCAGAGCAAAAAGGTGAGCCAGTAAACCATTGCTGCACTGTTTGAGAAGGTCTAAGGAATGCCATGAATTAAAATGGCTCAAGGAGTGCAGGCATACAGTTAAATGTGTCACTTCAAGGAACCACACTGCTCCACAGCCCCAGAATGTTTGCCCTTGGGCTCATACAACTGTGCTACATAAGGAGCTACCACACAGAAACAAAGGTCTGAGCTGGTTAGCATGTCCTCAGACACCCCCCACAACTGCAGAGAAGTGGCAGAGACTGTGGAGACAGCACTCAGGAAACGGCAGGATTCAAATGGAGAGGTTGTTGGGATGGAGTCACAGAATCACAGAATGCCAGGTTGGAAGGGAGGCCAAGGATCACCTGCTCCAACTTTTCTGGGTGATACTGGAGTTGAAATGAGCTGGCCCAGCACCCTGGCAAGCTGAGTCTTCAAACTGCCTACTGTAGGGGACTCCACTGCTTCCCCTGGGAGATCATTCCAATGTCTGACTGTTCTGGAGTCCAATGGGAATCTCCCCAGCATTAACTTGTGCCCATCACCCTGTGACATTTCTGAAGAAAGGCTTGGGTACCCATAGGCTCAGTTTAAAAAATACACTTGATCTAAGTAAAAGAGCCTTGTCTCAAAGAGCCAAACTAACAGCAGCCTATCCCTTTAAATAAAAAACCCACTAAGTGTCAGCGAGTGATGACCACCTCACCCAGCCTGGCCTTGAACACCCTGGGAGGGGGCATCCACAGCCTCCCTGGGCAGCCTGTTCCAGTGTCTCATGACCCTCACTGCAAAGAATTTCATCCTAACCTCCAGTCTAAATCTCTTCTAGCAGTTTTTCTAACCATTTCCACAGCCTCTCTCAGGTCAGGGTGATGTGGTCTAGTGGGAGGTGCGGAATTAGGTGATTAGGTAATCTTTAAGGGCCCTTCCAACCCATACCATTCTGTGATTCTATGACCCCTCCAAAGAGGGCAGTGAGATGCTATTACAAGTTTTCTCCTCCTGGCACAAATCACAGTGCCACAAAAAAAATCAGAACTATTTCCCTGCTGCACTCTGCTGGCATCTACATGCCCATATTTTTTCTCCTTAGACACATTACAAGCATAATGGAGAATACATAAAGGAATGCACAATGATTAGAGATATTTATATGCATCCTGCTAGTGAGAGATCATGCCTGTAACTCAGAGGAGGGGAAGCCACAAAATTATGAAGGTCTTCCTACCACAGCTATTTATACTCCAATGGGAATCCATTAGGGGTTTATTTCTTGTGTTACAAGAGGCAATTTATGACTGTCTGTATATCACAGCATGGTTTAGAGGTGATGGCAATGTAAAACCAGCCTGACCTCAACATGGAATAACTGATTCAAGCAAAATGCCACTTCACCATTTCACTAAACATAGGCTTGGTTTCTTAGAGAATTAAGTAGCTACAGGTAAGTGGCATTTGTGATAACTCTCCTGTTCCCTCCACAGAAGCTGCATGCCACTCCTGAGTGCAGGACACGATGTGACTGTTCTGTTACCACTGCTCCTGCTGGCTTTGTCCTTCTTTCTTTCCAAGGACAAGACTTCTAGTACCTCCATTTAGTTTCTTACCACAGCAGCACCATTTTGCTCATACTTTCCAAGCCTACCCCATTTTAATATTCAGATTCCTCAGTGTCCAGTCTTAAGAACAGCATGGCCACATCATGGTTACAGTTTAGAGAAGCTGTAGAATCTGTGCTCTGCTGCAGGGCTGCCTTGCTGTGGGCGTATTTCAGAGGAGACTCGTAAAAACTGGCAGCTAGCTAAACTTTATCCATCCTGACCTCTCTAGGTGTTCAGTTTCACCTGCAGCAGAAGCATTTATATTGGCATAATGTGCTACACAAGTAGAGCTGAAGTCAAATTACACTTCATAAGCTAGGCTATATTTTTAAAAGAAAATTAAATAATGGCTATAATATTTAATGTTCCACTTAACTGTCACATTAACAGTAAATCTATCAGCAAAGATGACAGAGCTACAATGATTTAGCCCTTACCAATCCAGACCATTAGATCTTTATGAGGGACAACAATGAACAGCATTGTGGGACCAATTCAGATCTTTTCTCAAATGGAAAATGAGTCTCTTGACATTTCTGCTCAGTCCAAACTAAATGGGACCAGTTTTGAGGCTACCCAAAGTCAGTCAAGGTACCAGAAGATGGTTCTATCAAGAGTAAAACACTGGTTAGACACCTCTTGATGTGACTCCATGCAACACCTGAAGCATCTGCTGACTGTGCTACTCCCACAGTGCCGAGACACAGACAACTCTTTCCAGCATCAAACAGGCATCCCTCCTTGGTCTCACCTGCACAAGCACTTCCCTAAACCAACTCAGTGCATGTCCTACAGGTGCCAGAGAACAGAGGGGGCAGGACACGGGACTACATTAGTCTATACTTAGATGAGTTTAAGCTGCTGTGAAGCTGAATATCTAGAACTGAAACAGCTGAGGACTGATTTCAGCCTCCACAGCACCTGTAAGCTAGCTGCAAGTACAGCTAGCAACTTCACACTAAAGTATTAATAAATAAACTGAGTTTTATTTTCCCTACATAAGAAGTTTTATTTTCTATAGCTTACAGTCTAAGGTTAACATAACATTAAGTAATAATTACATCTGGATTATAAAATATATTAAGTTCTAATTTAAAATCAAATAATTAAAAATTACCTAATTTAATCTGGTTTTGTCATTGCTGGGAATAGAAAACACAAGTTTAAGTTTGCTTGCTGCATTCAGTGCCTGCTCTGCTTCCTCAGCAGAAGCTGAAACCCTTGTTTCTATCTTTAGTACCTACCCCCAAAGTAAGAGTCATGCCCATCGTGGTCTGCTCAGAAACTCAGTAGCTTCTGGTGACAGATAACCATCCATTAGGTAGCCTAAAATGTTGTCCTCTTAAGGTTAAAAGAAGTGTGTTTAAGATTGCTCTAGCTTTCAGTTCTCATTCTCGCCTCCTTCCTTAACTTGTGGTTTCCCAGGAGATTCTACTCAGTGATGGATTCAATGTGTTTTTCCTCTTTCATTCATCACAATAGGTGGGGTACATTTTTTAAGCCCTGGAATGAGAGCTGGTCAGCACAAAAGAGCATGCAGGGAAAATAAAACTGGTGAAAACAGACCTGGGAAAACAGACCCCAGAGAAGTGCACAAAAACCTCTGCCACCAGACACAAGACCTTGTATCAAGCAGCTCACTGCATCTGCTTCTCCAAAGCACTGTAGTCTCAACTGATGTTCTAATTGCCATAGAATCAACAAGGTTGGAAAAGACCTCAGAGATCATCAAGTCCAACCTGGCACCCAAGATCTCCTGACTGCTAGACCATGGCACCAAGTGCCACGTCCAATCCCCTCTTGAACACCTCCAGGGATGGTGACTCCACCACCTCCCTGGGCAGCACATTCCAATGGCCAACAACTCTTGCTGTGAAGAACTTTCTCCTCACCTCGAGTCTAAACTTCCCCTGGCACAGCTTGAGACTGTGTCCTCTTGTTCTGGTGCTGGTTGCCTGGGAGAAGAGACCAACCCCCTTCCAGCTACAACCTCCCTTCAGGTAGTTGTAGACAGCAATAAGGTCTCCCCTGAGCCTCCTCTTCTCCACGCTAAACAATCCCAGCTCCCTCAGCCTCCCCACACAGGGCTGTGCTCGAGGCCTCTCCCCAGCCTCGCTGCCCTTCTCTGGACATGTTCAAGTGTCTCAATGTCCTTCTTAAATTGAGGGGCACAGAACTGACACAGTACTCAAGGTGTGGGCTAACCAGTGCCGAGTACAGGGGCACAATGACTTCCCATGATGCATTAAGGATTATTAACATTAACCTGGAGTATCTCCCCCCACCAAAAAAACCCTGAATTTTTTCTCATCTTTGAGGCCTGTTTAGGGAAGGAAGCCAGGAAGAAACCCACTCAATATTCATCCTGGGTTAGTATTATTCACACAAAGAATCCAGACAGAAACTATAACAAGTACTTTCCACATAACCTTTTAGTAGACAATGACTTTGCTCCATATCTATTTTACACTTTATGGTATCTACACTCACCCTCTGAAGTCTCCCCCAGAAGGGCCAAGGAAGGACCAGCTTTCCCTACAGCTGAACTCCTATGTGTCATTAGAAGACATTTCTCACCATTTACTTTTCATGTTAGAACCAAAATAAATTAGGATGCAATTAACACATCAAGTAACAAAACTACTCCTGAGATTACCAAGAACATTTCCTCTCCAGATCAGAGGGAATTAACAACAGGGTTTGCCTTTGCACAGCACAGAGATTCATGCTTACTACCAAAGTCCTCAGACATGAAAGATTTGACTATTTTATGTGCAGCTATGACTTTGGGACAGGTCACAAAACTCAAGAATGCAGTTTCCATCTCTAGGGGAAGCTGCTATTGCACTGTGCATACATCACAAACTGACTGGTTTAAAACTCAGGTTGCTAGATCTCTGCAACAGCCCAGAACACCTTCTGAATTCAGAACTAAAAGCACCATGGCACGATTGGCATAGGAAAATGAAACCCTAAGGAGGAAATCTTCCTGCTGCTGAGCATTTTCATGTATCACTAATCTACATAAGCTGTTATTTCATCTGTCAGTGCTGCCATTGATTTTAAAGGGACAATGCTAAGGACTGTAGGGTTCCCCACACACACATTGTGTCCAATTTCTCAGCTTTATGAAGTCCTTCAATAAGACACAGATATGGTGGTGCAAGAGAAGGTGCCGATAAGTGCTATCAAATACACCCCGAGTAGAATAATATGAGGGAATGGGAACTTCTTTTTCTTTCTGAATACAGAAGTTCTGCTTTGTTTTGCCCCATCTCTGCCACTATTGAAAGGATTTCCGTTGTGTAACAAAGCCTGGAACAGGAAGTACATTGTATGGGGACCTGTGCTGAATAAGGTAGAGACTGTTGTGAAATGTTTAACCTGCACCTTGAAAGTGGGCTGTTCTCTGTTGGAATTGTTCTTTTCATGCTTTAGGAACTGGCTCATGGGGAAACAAAGCAAAATGTAAGGCAAAGGAGAAAACTGCTTTTCTCTGTTGGTATAGAATTTTAACGCTGGAGGAAGGAGAAAGATGAATCTCATATTAAACATCAAGCATGCTCCCTTTGCTGGCTATTTCAGCTTCCTACAATAGGTAAGGGTTGTGTCTCACTTTCCCTGCACCTGAAATCCCCTCCTGAACAGCTGCTGTAACCCCAGCTGTGGTGGTAGTCACTTTGCATGCTGATCTGACCTCAGCCATACATCTTCTGCCCTCTTAGTGTCTCTTCTGAGGCTACAACACCTGTCTCTCATAGAATCCCAGAATGGTAGAGATTGGAAGGGACCTCTCGAGATGATCAAGTCCAACCTCCCTGCCAAAGCAGGATCACCTAGGGCAGGTCACACAGGAACACATCCAGATAGTTCTTGAAAGTCACCAGAGAAAGCGACTCCACAACCTCTCTGCGCAGCCTGTTCCAGGGTTCCAGCACCCTCACATCAAAGAAGTTTTTCCTCATGTTGAGGTGGAACTGAAATCCTTTCTCCAGAACCACACCACGTGCATGTTCCTCCCCCCACAAAAGAGCATCACCCAGGGCCAGCAGTATGTTCCAGCCTGCTGACTCACTGCATTGCACTGCTGGTGGGTTCAGTGCCTGTTTGCAGCAAGCCAGAGTTTGGAAATCAGCTGATATTTAATGCTTGCATTTCAGAACTCTTCTGCACTCATCCCCTATGTGCAGCCCTCACTGTGACCATGCTCCAGAGGGGTGATTAAAAATGCCTTATTTCATCCAAGCCTCCCTTCAACCAACCTTCCTGAAGAGCTAAAGGAAACACATGGAAGGTATTTCTCATTGTGCCGCTGTACACCTGCAGGCAGGGGCCAAGGTCAGCAGCGGAAACAACAAAAAAGTTCTTCAAGAAAGCCAGTTCCTTTGGCATCTGAACATGGGCAGGAAATGCTGGCAGTGTCGCAGGAAAGTTATTCTGATGACAGCTTAGCCCAGTCTAGCAGAAGCCAAACACAGATGATCATTCTAGGTCCCTTCAACCTGCACTTGCCTGTTCTGTGCTCTGCAGCTCTGAGAGAGAGATGTGCTAACATCCAACATCCAGCTGTTCCAGCCTAACATTCCAGCAGACCAGCTCCTCACCTGCACAGAGGTTCCTCTGCTCCAGGGCAGAGACAATCACAGAACTCTGCTTTGAGGGGAGGTTAGGGTCAAGGTCTGAGTCAGCCCTGCTCTGGCTGAACTGTCCCATCTGCCAAACAAGGGCCTGAGCTCAGGATCTGTTGTTCTTGTTTAAATTTAGGCATCCTTCAAAGGCAGATGTGAGTTATTATGCAAGACAAATAATATTGAGGTGTTGGAGCGTGTCAAAGAAGGGCAACAGAGCTGGTGAAGGGTCTGGAGAACAGGGCTGGTGAGGAACAGCTGAGGGGACTGGGGTTAGTTAGGTTGGAGAATGGAAGCTGAGGGGAGACCTCATTGCTCTCTACAACTCCCTGAAAGGAGGTTGCAGTGAGGTGGGAGCTGGTCTCTTCTCCACAGTCTCAGGTGATAGAAGGAGAGGAAATGGCCTGAAATTGTGCAAATTTAGGTTGCAGAGGAGGAAAAATTTCTTTGCTGCAAGAGTGGTCAGGCATTGGAACAGGCTGCCCAGGGAGGTGGGGGAGCCATCATCCCTGAAGGCATTCAAGAAATGTGTGGCCATGGCACTTGGGGACATGGTTCAGTGGCCAGGGTGGTGTTGGATTGATGATTGGACTTGATCTTAGAGAGCCAAATGATTCTGTGACTCTACCATTTTATGATTCTCTGATAATATTAATTGCCAACCATTTTATTTCACAGGTGCTTGAAGCACATCCAAAAAATACTGCACTTACTGTACAAATCACACATACAAAATGGGGGCTCTGGAAAGCCAAGTGGTTTAAATTTATGCTTTCTCTTCAAAACCATATTTTTAAAAGCTAAATCAGGAGAATTTTCTGCTGCATTAAACTCCTGACAAGCCAAAATAGCTGCAAATCTCCTTGCAGTAATTCATAAGCATTTCACTTTCTTCTTGTTTATTGTAAATATATCTTCACCCACAAGTTCATTCAGCAGTGTATTTTTTCAGGAGCACACTCCAGAAGATGGATCCTAACAGAAGTGTTCGTGCCCAACCTTTGCACACCAGCAAGATCAATCATTTTTCTCTCTCTCTCTGAGTTCCCAAAATTAATCTAAATCCTGAAAAGTCAAAGCAAGGAGTCAACTGCCTTCAGATTTCCATGGTGCTTTTCAATATCCACATTCTCTGCCGTGAGATTCTGCCTGGATGTTAGCAGCCAACTCTTACTCTTTTTTAATTTCTGCTAAAATGCCCAGGGATGGGCACTGCAGAACCATTTGTATGTTGAAGATGAAATATCAGCAAAGGAAAAGTGTCCAGGGGAGGTATATTTCAGCATGAATCATTAATTCCTAAAACTTGAGTCTCTTCATTATTCATTGCCTGGTTTTCACCTTGCATTACTCCCTCAGCAGGGTTGCAACGAGGTATTTACAGTGATAGCATGGAGCTGCTGAGACCAGCCCCATGCCTCAGCACCATCAAACTGAGCAATTCAAAGGGAACCAGAAGATTAAAAAAGACTTTTCCACTGCACTCCATAGATCACAGGCACTGAACTAAGGCATTTTATAGACGGAGCCCTTTAGTCCAGAGAAGAACAACCAGGCTGGTGAAGGGTCTGGAGAACAGGGCTGGTGAGGAGCAGCTGAGGGAACTGGGGTTGGTTAGTCTGGAGAAGAGAAGGCTGAGGGGAGACCTCATTGCTCTCTACAGCTCCCTGAAAGGAGGTTGCAGTGAGGTGGGAGCTGGTCTCTTCTCCCCAGCCTCAGGTGATAGAAGGAGAGGAAATGGCCTGAAATTTTGCCAGGGCAGGTTTGGGTTGGGTATCAGGAAAAATTTCTTTGCTGCAAAAGTGGTCAGGCATTGGAACAGGCTGCCCAGGGAGGTGGTGGAGCCATCATCCCTGGAGGCATTCAAGAAATGTGTGGCCATGGCACCTGGGGACATGGTTCAGTGGCCATGGTGGTGTTGGATTGATGGTTGGACTCAATCATCTTAGATGTCTTTCCAACCCAAACAATTCTGTGACTCTAGGACTATTTGCAGGCTTCATGATGCCAAAATTACAAACAGGAAAACCTCAACCAAAATCTTTGGGTTTCCATCAGATTTGCACCGCCCTCATGCTTCTCAACACTGGGAAGCTCTTCATGCATAAATCTATTTCTGCTGTGAAGAATTAAATGCTGCTTTATGAGTTCTGGGGAAAGACTGAAACTTTATATCTACATTCCCCTACACTGTGTATGTTAGATTGCTCTACAGTGGACAGCTTGAAGACTCAGCTTGACAGGATGCTGGGCCAGCCCATTTCAACTCCACTATCACCTGGAAAGGTTGGACCAGATGATCTCTGGGGTCCCTCCCAATCGGGCATTCTGTGATTCTATGATTGAAAATTCAACCCAGTGCACATCTGAGCAGCTTCACAGCAGAGAATGGCTTCCAGTGATTAAATAAAGGAAAACAGTAGCTGGTGTTGCTTTCACACATGGACCTTTTTTTGTGGGATGGGGTGGGGGAAATCTCTGCTGATTGATTTCCAAGCCATTAGGAGTTGCTACACATATTCTCTGTGGCTAAAAGAAGCACAATGCAGACTGCAGAACAGGAACAATACGTGGGGGACTGTCAGTGATCCATTTAAACCATTTGCATTTGCACAGCGTTTGGCAGCGACACCACACCCAAGGCAGCCTAGGTCTGGGGGTGTACTAAAGGAGCGCATACAAATGAGTAAAAGTCACTGGAGCAATTTCCAAGGCATTAGTACATTGGCAGCCACACTCCAGCCCCTCAGCACGAATCCTTGCAGAGCAGCTCTCTCCACCCAGCTTTTGGCAAGCGCTCAGCCAGGCTCAGCCCAGCAGACAGATCCGCCAAATGCTCGTGCAGAAAGCACAGGCACCTCCTTCCCTTTGCCTATGTGCTGCTCTAACAAAACAAAGCCCCAGGCTGAGAGCCGGAGCCCTCAGGAAATGGGTGGCAGCAAACCGCAGCTGGGGTCCAGCTATCTGTCACAGAGCCCTGTGCATCTCACACCCGCTCTGTGGCGTGCAGCAGAGCCTGGACCCCACGCCTTGTGCTTCTGCATCCCCTCCCTGGCACCTCACACATCGATAGCAGGGTGGCACAGCCTCTCTTCCACTCCAGGAAACCATATGCCAGAGAGATCTGGCCAGCCCCAACTGTGAGCTGCCAACCAGCTGGGGCTGGCATGTTGTGCTGCAAGAGGGCCCGTGGCCACCCAGCAGCAAGACAGTGTCTGAGCGTGCATATGTGTGTGGGCACCTGCCTTCACAGGGCACATCAAGCACTGCTGGAGCATGCTCCAGGCACAGCAGCAGAGTGCTCCTGCCCACCCCTGTGTGACAAAACTGGAGGGAGGGATGATCCATGACCCCTGCCAGTCTGTGATTCTGTGACCTGCTGCCGAAGACTCTAACACCAATGCATGGCTTTATGCATGGAGCTGACACGACCTGGACTGCTGGCACTCCAGTGTGACAAGATAAAAGGCAATTCTGAGACTTCCAGTGGCATCGAGGAAAGTAATTAAGATATGAATCACAGAATGGTAGGGGTTGGAAAGGACTTGTGGAGATCACCCAGTCCAACTTCCCCTGCCAAGGCAGGGTCACCTAGAGAAGGTCACACAGGAACACATCCAGGTAGGTTTGGAAAGTCTCCAGAGATGGAGACTCTCTGGGCAGCCTGCTCCAGGACTCCATCACCCTTAAATTAAAGAAGTTCCTCCTCATGTTTAGATGGAACTTCTTGTGTTCAAGTTTGTGCCTGTTACCCCTTCTCCTGTCACTGGAAACCACTGGAAACAGACTGGTCCCAGGCTCCTGACACCCACCCTCGAAGTATTGATCAGCCCTGATGAGATCCCCCTCAGTCTGCTCTTTTCCAGGCTAAAAAGCCCCAGTTCTCTCAGTCTTTCCTCATCACAGAGATCTTCCAGTCCCCTCAGAACCTTTGTAGCTCTTTTCATCTCATGTCCTGTAAACACCCAGTGCAGCTTCCCTGCCAGGAACTTGTTTATTTCATCTGGCACAGAACAAAGCACCAGTGAGACACAAACCTCTGGCAATCTTACAAGTGGATAGGGTGCACCAGTGATGGGAAAGACACTAGGGTGAATGACACCCTAATATCCCTCTGAACACAACCCCCAGCCTGTGACCTGCTTTTTGTTGCATTTTGCTCTCTTCAACCCGAAACTGTAAAATCTCACTCTCAGGATAAAGCTTCTCTGCCACTTCATTAGCCACGTGAATCCCAGCACAGAGTGCTGCAGCTTTTTGGGTGCCACCTCCCCAGAGTCTGGAATGGTTACACAGCAGCAAGCTGACTTCCTCTCCCCTGAGGCTCTCACAGAACAGAAAGAAGCCAAAAAACCCCCTATGTTTCAGGCTTTTTTTCAGAAGAAAACCCAACATTATTTCAACCTTTTTTAAAGGTTATCTACAGTGGTTTAGAGCTTTCTAGCAGACTTGTTTCTTCCAAACAAGTCCAAGAGCCAATGTTGCTGAGTGCAGGGACCAAGATCCACCACCCTTGGTCGCCCCAGCATTGAAGCCAGGAGCGTGCAGCTGGCAACTTCTGACCTGTTAATGAGAAGAACGTGACATGAAAGCCAGGATCAGGATGGGTGTATCAGTTATGTAAATAGTGTAGGAAGGAAAGAGAGGAGGCCAGATCCCTGCTTCTCTGCAGCTGCCTATTCCTGACACGCTACGTGGAATCACAGTACACAAGACACAAGCACAGTGCCCACAAGCCCTCAGAGGGAAACCTCCCCAGTTCCTCCTGCCCCAGCTGCTCCACGGTACTACCCTCCATCACCTACTGCAGACTCTGGCTCTGTTTATTTTGGAAATTAGTGCCACAGACAAAAAAAGTTTGCACTGCAAACTATGCCAAAACTTCAGATGGATGTTATGCCTCTCATTTCAGACCTGGCATAACAGAGAGAGAGCAACTCTCTACATGCAAACATCAGCTTCCCATTCATATGGCCAGTCAGAGGTGAAAGCTGTGTGATATATAAATATCTACAGGCAATCAGCAGTGTTGTGAATGAAAGGTAACAAACCTCATCAGTTTTGTTCAAGTGGGAGAAGAAGAAATTGTGTTGGTCTGTTGTGTTCTATTTGAAGGGACACAGTAGGTATGTTTTGGCGGTGACAAAGATTTACTGAGCCCAAGATTGGTTTTTTAAATCCAAATCATTTCTGGAAAAATTTTGATCAGCCTCACAGCTTTGCAGCATTAGACTTGCTCTTCAAACCCCAATCCTATAGCAAGGTCAGTGTGCCTGAGCTGGCCTGCAGGCTTGCTTGCCAAAATCTCTGTGGATTGTGTTGTCAAGGAACAAATCCAAGGGAGCCACGAGTTCTCTCTTTCAGTTCAGTGATGAGGCAGTTTGATTCAACAGCCCCTGCTCAGAGTGCTACACAGTTTCAGTACAACATGGGTGCATTTTCTACCCTCTAGTTTTTTCTGCAATTTCCAAACAAGTCAAAAGAGACCATTTGGGATCAGCCCCTGCTAAGTATTTTGGAAGCAAATCCTGCAGTCATTAGTCTTTATGCAGCCGGCTATACAATAAGAGATTTGCCTGATTAAGGAGCGCAGGATTTAACCCTCCACGAGAGATCCAGTTTAATGAAATGTGTATGGTACAGCCTGAGCAACCTGATCTAGTTAAAAGAGCTTTAAAGAACCTCCCTGCTCACTGCAGGGGGCTTGGACCAGACGACCTTTAAAGGTCCCTTCCAACCCAAACCATTCTTTGATTGTACAATAACAGTACTCTAGAAAACACTTCTCAAAAGTGCTATCACAAGCACCCAACTCCACCAGCTTCAACTAACATTCCTCAGCAGCTATTTAAATGCACCTTATAATAAAAAATAACTTCAGAGCCACATTCTTCAGTTTAACAAACCTGACAAAAGGAAGCCGAGTCAGACTCGCTCCAGGATGTGCACCTCAGTCTATGACAAAAAGGAAAACAGTTACCAAGTGGAAATGACTAAGAGCACTGCACTGCCCTGATTAAAAGTCCCAAGAATAACAACACAATGTTCTGCAGAGATTGTGCTTCCCACACGGAGCACTAACCTGTGGCTTTTAAACTTCAAGTAAAGCTTCTTCCAGAGAGGCTGCAGACAAGAGGCAGAAACTATTGCACACTGCAAAGGGGAGAGGCTTTACAATAACGGTCTCAGCTGCTCAAAATTAGTGGTTCAGGTTTGTTTTAATAACTGAAGGAAAGCTTCTGCTAAGAACCATAGTTCTTAGGTGGTCATAAAAGCCCTGACACAAGGAGTGCTGCTGCGACTGGATTTCAGTCTTGGCAGACCTTCCCTTGCACTGTGCCTGTAACGTGCTGCTGTTAGCAAGCCAGACTGCTAGGTCTAACTCGTATGAACTGTTACAAAGGCATTCTTAGCTCTGCTGCCAAGTGTAAAGCCCTTCTCCAGTGAGAGTCAACTATTAGGATGACTTTTTGAGAAAATCAAACATCCTGAGTTGCAGCTGTGTCAATAGCTGTCACTGGGTTTGATGGCTGCGCTTATTAAGAAGGGCTTGTTAACCATGTGGAATATAACTAGATTTGGTTGGAAAGAAAAGGGGGAAAAAAAATCCATGCTCACTCTAAGAAAGTTGTTTTATCAACTTGGCTGCACTTTGTGCGAGTTTAGGAAAGCAATGGACTTGTTCCTGCAGCTCTGGTTTCCATGAATTCTTCGAGGAGAATTTCATAGATGGGACAGCAAAAAAGCACTACAGTGAAATCCAAAATGAGATGTAACAAAAAGCTATCATCAAAAGAGTCAAAGAATCACAGAATTGTTTGAGTTGGAAAAGATCTCTAAGATCACTGAGACCAACTATCAACCTAATACCACCATGGCTATTAAACCATGTCCCAGGGTGCTATGTCCACACTTTTCTTGAACACCTCCAGGTGACTTTACCACCTCCCTCGGCAGCCTGACCACTCTTGCAGAAAAGAAATTCTTCCTCATGTCCAACCTAAACCTTCCCTGGCACAACTTCAGGCCTTTTCCTCTCATTCTATCACCTGATCCTAGGGTGAAGAGAACAACCCCACCTCACTACAATCATCTTTCAGGGAGTTGTAGAGAGCAATGAGGTCTCCTCTCATCCTCCTCTTGTTCACACTAAATACTTCCAGGTTCTTCATGGACATTTCCTCAAGGCCAGAAGGAAGACTTAAATAATCCACTCAGCAGTGATGGAATCTGTAAAGCATAATTTGGAAGGTGTTGAGATACTAAATCAAGTTCCTAAACATAAATGAATGTATCTTCCTCAAAGAGAAACAGAGCATGTTGAAAATGCCTTGAAAAACTTTCTCATTTCTTTTCCTTGGACTTTTCATCAGGTAAAACAACTAACAGATAATTTAGCAGGCATTTAAACAGACCTGTTGCCTTAGGGCATGTATAGAGAACTGCAGGGGTTTTCTCCTTCCCTTTTCTGAGCATTGGAGGTGATGTGCTCCCTTCTCCCCTTCCTTTGTTTAGATGAGCTCAACAGCATGCTCACTCCCAACTCCACAGCTATGGACATCAAAGGCTCCCCAACGGTTGGAAATGCAGTTGAAGTAATCTGCAAAAGTAAATAATCTCTGGGGCTGTTGTCTGCTGTGGGCTGCAGATTATCACTGAGCTGCATCCTACCAGATAACTGCCAGTTCCCTGGAAAACCCCTATCAACAGCCTCCCTGCTCTCCTCTCAGCCATGGCACAGGAACGGCTTCTTCTCTCCTAAGGGGACTTCACTCAAGTTGGTCTCCTTACACAAGACTTTGAGAAATGTTCCTTCATTACTTGCTTTACTTAGCTGAATAATTAACATACCTTTTTCTTTTTTTCTTTGCTGCTGTACATCATAAAAATGTTTAACAGTCTAACCAGCCTCAGCCTTACAGCAGCCAGGAAATCAATGCCATCACCTGTGCTGGACTGTGGTGACAAATAGGGGCAAGGGAGTATTTAACTGGGGAATATAATTACTGAAAGTCCTGCTTAAGATACATTGGACATTTGCCTACATTTATTATAACTGGTTCCAAACCAAGGGAGTTTTGGGTTAGGTCCCACACTTCTCAGCTTTTCCTCTGCATGATTTAATGAAAACATTCCTCTGCAAGGCCAGGGAAACACCTCTGCTTGCATTTGGTTTTAGCATGCAGGTGAGGGTCAGAAAACAGCAGGTGGCACTGGAGAATGCATCACAGCCCCGCAGAAGGGTTTGGCCACCCTGGCTAGGCTATGATAAAACCACTGGCTCATCAGGTTAGGCTCTCTCAGCAATATTCTGACTTAAGTTTGATGTGGGCAACAGTACCAGAGATACTAGTGCCTGGGCTTTGGTGAGCCTTCCCCAGGTTGCCAGCAAGTCAGCCTCAACTATGACCACATAGTATCTGTATCTGCCCTGAGTGGTCACAAGACTGAAAACTAGCCCTAATCAAGATGTTACAAACATTTTCTCCTTCTGGAAGGCCCACCTACACCCTCTTGCTTCTGGGGTCATAATTTTACCTTAGAAAGATCCTGTTCAATTTCATTTTTGCAGCCTGCACTGACAGAGCTTCGCAGGAACCTTTGTAGGAGCCTGGTCTCATTCATAGGAGGGATTCCAACTTTTTCTTTTTTTTTTGCTTGCAGGTATAAAAATCCTTACAGACAGGACATCTCCAAACTGCTTCAAAAACAGGCAGAGTCAGTGCTGATCAAATATCAGACACTATTTAAAGTCCCATTCAGATGTTTGCCAACTCCCAAAACTCTGAAATGACACTAAATAACGTACCAACTTTTTGTGTTTCTCTCCCAGCCAATTTCCTTTTATTCAGCTCCTTCATTAGAGCCAGCAACAAATAAGTTGGTATAGCAATCATAAGGCTAAGTTTATCTTGTTTCCTCCACTCCCTTTTCTCACTGTATTACTAAGACTTGGAACAATAACAGGATGCCGGGATGCAGGATGGGAAAAGGTTGACTCCCAGCTGGAAAACCTTGGAGACTGAAGAGCTGAACACTCCCAGTATTGCTTAACGAAAAGTGTAGTGGATTTTTCTATTTGATCTTCATTTTCTGTCTCATGCTTAACATTTTGGGATACTGTTGATTTCAGTTTGCCTGACTTGGGAACAAACCGAAGCTCTGCTGGCTCTGCCTCAGGTAAGGGTGAATGGTTATTTGCTGTCTTTCACCTATGAGGTTCATTTCAAAGGCTTTTTACCTCCACCAAAAATCTCTTCTAATGTCTTAAATAACTTAAGAAATGTGAGTAGACAGGCTATGAATTTTATATATATCCACAGAATCATCTGGGCCTAACATTGATGGCAATTAAGCCAAATTTAGTGAGGACGAAGCAGAGCTGTTTGCAATTGACACTGGAAGGGAGCCACTTTCTGGCTTTCTTGGGCTGTACGGTATTCCCAGATTGTTTCAAGGAAGAGGCATTTTATGCTTTTTTGTAGTCTTGTTTTGTACTGTTTGGATTACGATGTGGCTGCTCACTCACAATGGAAAAGGGACAGAAATTATACTGCAGGTTGCACCCCTAAAGCCTTTAGGCAGGAATTTCGCTTGCAGTGTGGGCAGGTACAGGCTTAGTGCCGCTCTGATGGGCAGGTGCGTGCTGTGTGCTTGCTCCAACGTTTGATCAAAGCTGCCTTGGGATCCATCTTTAAGGAGCTGTGCCTCTCTTGTGCCCAGTGACAGGAGAAGGTGAAAGCCACCATGTATAGCAACCAGCTTGGGCACATCTCTCCTGCTAGGAAGTTTGTTCCAGGCTTAGAGGGCAGTTTACATAAACATATCCTAACCCCAGACCACCAGGTTTTACATCCCCTTGCTCTAAAAGATCAGCAATTATGATTGTAGAAGTTTCTTGATCTCAGTGGTCCAAAAAAGCAGCTTTTTTTTTTCTTGATGAGGTATTTTATGAGCAGTGGCTTCATACAAGTTGGTTAAAAAAAACTTTTATCTTATCCTAAAGATTGTGTAGCAAGTCCCTAGAGCTAACAAGTTTGCTGTACAGCTTGCAAAGACAAAGCATTTATGCATAAGAGATGAAGTGATACTGCTTTTTCTGTAAGAACTCTATCCTGCAATAGCAAGGCTGTCAGCCTGCACAGCACCTTGCTGTGCTGCTTGTCACACTGTAATAAAGATAAAGGGAAGAAAGAAATGCAAGGGGGGTGGGGTGGGGGGGTGGAATATATAGAAGAGGATGAATTTCTGTAAGAAACCCTACTCCGTTCTTAGCTACTGCAAACATTCAAAGTTGGTTGCTACTGCAGTTAACAAAGGTGCAGTTAATCAATGCGTGCCTGCCTCTCCTGATTATAAATCATGACATCAGCATTTGTAAAAGCACACAGTGTTATAGATGTTCAGGCAGGAAAAAAAAACAGCAGACAAAAGCAAGGATACTTCAATGATTTACAAAAGCTTCTCATCCGAGGTTAATTTGTGCCTTGTAACAACAACCAATATAGCAGAAACAAATCACAGAAATGCTGACTTGCAATTTATCTCTGGTACCTCCAGGAGGTACTTTTTATCCTTACATAAAGGGTGACCAGCAGGAGAAAAGGACACAGGATTAATCCAGGATATGCAAGCCTTAGAACGATCTGGTATACTACAGAGAAGAATGGGAACTTACAGCCAATAAAACAAATTAATTTGAAAGCAAGTAACACAATTAACAAATCACTCCTGCCCTGCCCACAAACCTGGGCTTTGTTTTTCAGAGGGCTGCAGCTGCACTGCAGTGCAACAAGAAGCATTTCCCAAAGTTTGCTCTTTACCATAAGAGCATAAAAACTGTTCCTTAAACATCTGAAAACAAATGAAATAGCCACAAGTCACTCAGCAATCTGCAGCTTGCAGAGCATTAAATGCAGGGCTCAGTGCTAAAGAGGCAGCCTTGTACAGTATCACAGAATGGTAGAGGTTGGAAAGGACATCTGGGGCTCATCCAGTCCAACCCACGTGCCAAGTCAGGGTCACCTAGAGAAGGGCACACAGGAAGACATCCAGGAAGGTTTGGAGTGTCTCCAGAGATGGAGACTCCACAACCTCTCTGGGCAGCCTGCTCCAGGGCTCTGTTACCCTTAAAGAAATTCCTTCTCATGTTTAGATATAACCTCCTATGCTCAGGTTTGTGCTTATTACCCCTTGTCCTATCACTGGGCACCACTGAAAACAGACTGGTCCCATTCACCTGACAGCCACCCTCAAAATATTGATCAGCATTGATGAGATCCCCCTCAGTCTGAGAGACCTGGGGCTTTTTTCTCTGGAGAAGAGAAGGCTGAGAGGAATTTTATCAATGTCTATAAATATGTGAGGGGTGGGTGTCAAGATGAAGGTGCCAGGCTCTTCTCAGTGGTGCCCAGTGACAGGGCAAGGAACAATGGGTACAAGCTAGAACACAGGAGGTTCCTCCTGAACATGAGGAGACACTTCTTTGTGGTGAGGCTGCTGGAGCAAGCTGCCCAGAGGTTGTGGAGTCTCCATCTCTGAAGACTTTCAAAACCCACCTGGATGTGCTCCTGTGTGACCTGCCCCAGGTGATCCTGCTTTGGCAAGGGGGTTGGACTCGATCTCCAACCCTAACATTGTGTGATTCAGGCGGATCATTTCTAGACCAAAAAGCCCCAGTTCTCTCAGTCTTTCCTCACAAGAGAGACATGCCAGTCCCCTCAGCATCTCTGTAGCATTTCTCTGTTCTGCCCAAACAGTCAACAGGTTTGTTGCCAGCTTTGCCTCACATCCTGCCTCTGATGAGAGAAACAACTGAAAACAGGATACAGGTACAAAGCTCTGGGGCTGGCTTCGAAGCTCCTCTGATTTATGGCACTTATGGAACAAAGAACTTCACCGTGCACCCATCAATCAATTCAATTAATATTTCAAATGAAAAATAGAAACCCTGTTTTTAAAATCCTTTTTCCTTGTCAGGGTGTTTGCCTACAGAACTACAAAATCAGGTCAGCTAATACTTTGTATTTTCTTAAAAAGCAGTGGTTCACAGAACAGAGGCAACTGATTATTTCTAGCAGCTTCCTTTCTGTTAAGAACCTTCCTGGTTAATTTTATCAGGTGCATCAGGTTTTATCCTTTCTTTGTGGGGCAGGGAAAGCTGGGCCTTCTCTCACCACCACAGGTGTTCCTAAGTTCAGAGGTCCAAATGTTAGTGTCAAAAGGAAAATAAGAGGTTCTCTGTCCTTGTGAGAAAGTTGTTGGCCATGGAAATATTTTGGTGTATTAAAAAAATCAGCCAACCAACCAACCAAATGTTTTCCCCTTTGTTATCCTTCTAAGTTTACAATTTAAAAAATCCCTCAAAGTTTAGCCCTGACAGGACTGGTTTCCCTCCTACCACAGAACACAGCGGACAGTAATTGTTTGTGTCAACTGGCGATTTACTGGGACAGAGAGGTGCCTAGCTCACAAGCACTAAGGTAAAACAATTCCCCACACATACCTTTGAAGAGCTGATCAGAATTTGAACTAGGGGAACTAGACCTCAGCAAATCCAGAGCTGGATAGCTGAGAGTTTGCCTGATCGATCTGCAGACCTCCATTTGAAGGGCCTCTGCAGGTGTATTTCTACTGCAAACACACAGAGCAGACAACACTCTGCTGCCACACTCATAATCAGGAGCCACCACTTTTGCTGCCAAGAAACTTGCAGGCATCCTGCTCCAGGGTATGTCCTTGGTTCAAGTACAGAGCCCACTGTAAACCCAGGAATCCCACCAACAAAACTGGGAACAATGACTTGGAAAATTAATAGCCATCACTCAGCAAGGCATGTGCCACCCACTTTCTGATTCTACAATGAGTTTGGTCTTGAAACATAACCAAATGACTAAAAAACTGTGAAGAATCTTGTTATAGGTCTGCAGTGCCAGAATAGAACCCAGCCCTGTCATCTAATGAGAACCTGAGCTTCACTCATCTTCTCTGAACAGGCATCTGAATGTCAAGTGTGTCAGTAAGCTACTTGAGGCTAGAGTGACCCTGGTGTTGGCCTCTCCTCCTAAGTAAATAATGACAGGACAAGAGGTAAAGGCCTCAAGCTGCACCAGGGGAGGTTTAGGTTGGATATTAGGAAATGCTTCTTTGGTGCAAGAGTGGTCAGGGATTGGAACAGGCTGCCCAGGAAGGTGGTGGAGTCACCATCCCTGGAGGTGTTCAAGAAACGTGCAGACATGGCACTTGGGGTCATGGTTTAATGGCCATGGTGGTGTTGGGTTGATGGTTAGACTTAGAAGGCTTTTCCAGCCTTAATTGTTTTATGATTCTATGGAACTAGGTATATTTTGAATATAAGATTTTGCTGAATATTTTAAGTAAGTTCTCTGTAATATACTTCTGAGACTGATGTTATCTGAGATGCAAGGAGTTGCAGAGCACCATTCTCGTTCCAGATGGGCCAAAAGCAATTATGTTTCCAATTCTTCATTTTTCAAAATCCAGAGAGGTCAGTTTTATTGTCCCTGTCTTGTTGTCACAAAACCCCTCCTCTTCCTGTGGGATTTCACCTCTCTCTTCTGCTAAAACATGAGGAGAAGGACCTCCCTGTTTCTGACACACATTGGTTTTAAAAGCCCACCATCAGTCTCCACAAATTATCAGCAGCCCATCTGGCTCTGTCCCAACTGAAGTCATCTATTTCTCTGCATTTTCCTCTCTCCTCAAGCCCACCAGCAACATCTGGAATGGTCCTTCTGACACCTGGGGAAGTTCACAGGGTGCAAGGTGGGTCATCTGCAGCACACACAGACCCTTCTCCTTATTGTGTGTGACAGTGTTAAAGGGAAATTCCATTGCCACAGTGTGTCGAGCTCCTTCTCCTGCCTTTGTCTACATTTCTAAGCAATGCTTTGGTAGGATGTCTTCCTCTTCCCCTTCCTTTTATGATGCTATCTGCTATGAATCTGTGTGGTGGAAATCCTCTAAGAGTGGAAAGTCTACCTTAAAACTGCTGCTTGAGGAGACTAAGGGCCTAACGCTGCTCTCCTGCAAACGATAGGAAATCCTGCCATTGATGGGAACTGCTCCTGCGATGGGTTCAGCTTCGCTGGCAGAACCTTCGCTGGCAGTTTTAGGTTAGCTTCTCTATTCTCTGTGGGAAACTTCCTCCCCCTACCACCAGGTCTAGACCTGAATTCAGAGGAGACTTTCATTATCTTCCTGACTTTCATTGGCATTATCTTTCAGATGTGTGTGATCTGTCTGCAAGAGAGCAGGTTAATCATGTTAGGGTTAGTGCAGTCAATTAATACCACTAATCAGACTTTCCACCATATAATCAATGCATCCAAACCTACAACAAAATGTCACACCTTTTCTATTTGCTCAGTATTGTTGATTTAGGTTTTTAGACTGCCATTAAACCCAACAAACATTGCTATGCTCTGCACATGTTAGAATCACCTAAATCACCAGTGCACCCCACCTAAAACATGGAGCCAGCACAGAAATTCAGAAGGGAGGGCAGAAAGCAGAGGGCAACAAAACCAACAACAAACGGCAGAAATGCTTTTTGTGCTGGGTTGGATTTGCAAAGACAGAAAGGTGGACTGGATAGTGACAAAGCTACTGCAGAGCTCTGTCATCTGAGCACCATTTCACAGAATTGCTTTGTACACTGGGTTTGCCAGCAGCTGCCCTGGTGAAAGTTTAGGATTGGAATAGAAACTGAATTCTCCAGTAACTGCATTTGGAGATGACTTCAGTTTCACACAGGAAGAACAGGGCACGTTTCTCTTTGGAATAGGTTACATCATTTTCCTGCTGTGAGATGGTGAGCTCTATTACCTGCCTTATATGGATTGATCTTTGGCTTCCTTAACTGAAGAGGAAGGCTTCCTTCCCACAAGAAAGGGGGCTTCAGTGGCCATGATTAAAACATGAGCTGTGGGAGAAATAAGTGTTCCACTTATGCAGCCACTGACTAAGGAGGAAAAGAAATCCCCCTCCAGCTTAAGAAAAGTCTCCAGCTGTGTTTTGAATCCAGGCAGCAAACCCACAAGTGCAGCACTGCTGTGAAGAACTTCCCAAACAGTCAGGTTACTTTAAAGCTGCCAGCTCCCAGGGGGCTGCAGGCTGCTCCCTGCCTGTGCTCAGTGCACTGAGCTCCCGAAGGGCAGGAGCCGCAGCCATCAGCTTAGATGCTGGGCGCTGGCTTGAGTGGACCTGTGAGCAGAAGTGCCCCCCACTCAGCTAGCTGAAAGCCCCCAGCTCTCCCTTGTATCACTTCCACAAAAGTATTCTTACCACATGAAAAGAAAAGCAGGGCCTGCCTTGAAAGGGGATCACTCCTCTTGCAGGTTGAACAGACTATGCTTGCAATCTGCTCTGTGCACCAGGCACTCCTTGGGTGTGGGTTCCCTCAGTGCCTCCACACTGGGCTTGTAAAATTCATCAGACTAACGACCTGCTCAAGCCAGCACATAGATAATGGAGCAAAACACAACACTACACTGTGTCAAATCACAGTCACCCCAGAATGGAAACATTTCCATGCAGAAAAGAAGTCTAAAAAAAGCCATAAAACACAACAGCTTCCCTCATCTTTCAAAGTTTCTCTCTGCCTGAGGTCTGAATTTTCAGCCCACCCCCACCCCCACCAAGCTTCTCTTTATCAGCATAGTAAGCTGGAAGTTTGCTTCCCTAGTTTTTATTTGGATTTAAAGATGAGGTTTTCTTGACAAAGATCTAAGCTGTAAGTCAGAAACATTGAAAGGCTCATTGTGAATTCATAAGAGCAGTAATAATATCATTTCTATCATCTCACAACACATGGAGATCATAACAATGGAAATGCTCCAGGAAAAGACCAACTATAGGGGTGGGCATAAAAGGTCTCAGAGTTAATTAAGCCTGGCCTGGAAGTCTAGTTGAATAAGGGCAGGAAATAGAGAAGAATGAACTGACATTTGAATCAGACATTTTTAAAAGGGAGAAAAGAACTGAATACTAATTGCAAAACAAAATAGATCCAGACACACCCTGGGATTTCAGCCTCTTGCCCAGTCAGAAAATGAGAGATCTGTGTATATAGAACTGCCTTCCTTATCTGCCACAAAATGAGTGTTCAGAGGAGACACTAATGCATTCAGTTACCCTGCAGAATCACCTGGACAAAGGAGCCAGAGCACACAGCCAGCTAGACATGGTTCCTCTGCTTCAGATGACTGTTAGCACAGTAAATATCAATTACTGTGACCTGTGCATGATGCTTGTGTTCAGGACAGATACTTTTGCTCTTGAGCTTTGGTTGAAGGAAAATGTTAAAAAAAAATAAATAATAATCTTCTCTAGTGTAAACATAGCTCCATTGTGCTTAAAGAAAGAAATGTAAAAAAATCATATTTACTGCAAGCAGTTCCTCAAAGAATGGGGATTTGTCCTTCATCAAAACTCCTCGGCTGAAGCTCTGTGATAGAAACCTCTCTGCTATGAAAGTTTTATCTAGAAGCAAAGGGCAAGTGGGAAAAGTTCTAAACCACATTATTCTTGTAGTCTACCTTGTTTTGTTTCAGCTTGGCCAAACTCCTAAACATTCAGTGGCAGCTCTGTGTACAGCAGAGCCAACCAGAGACCATAGCAGTTTGAAAATGTGCACAGAACTTCATATAAGCAGCAAAGCCTCTGGTTACAGATGCTTGAGAAATCTTTGTAGTGATCACAAACACCTCCAATATACCCAAACCATTCCACTTCTGCACTGGGATGGGGCACAGTAAGAGTGGTGAGACACAGGAACAGGTTGCCCAGGGAGAGGTGGGGTCCCACAGAGGTGTTCAAGGCCAGGCTGGATGAGGCCTTGAGCAACCTGGGCTAGTGGGAGGTGTCCCTACCCATGGCAGGGGTTTGAAACTTGGTGTTCCAACTCAAACCATTCTATAGATCTGAGTCCAGCCCCCCTGGTAAAGCAGCACCACCTAGGGCAGGTCACACAGGAATGCATCTAGATGGGTCTTGAAAGTTTGCAGAGAAAGAGACTCCAAAAATTCTGTGGGCAGCCTGCTCCAGTGCTCCAGCACCCTGACTGTAAAGAAGTTTTCCCTCATGTTGGGATGGATAATTCAGCACTTACAGGTTTTGTTCCAGTTTTGGTCCCTCCCACCAGCCCAGGTTGCTCAAGGCCTCATCCAACCTGGCCTTGAACACCTCTGGGGAGAGGGCATCCACGACCTCTCTGTGCAACCTGTTCCAGTGTTTTGCCACCCTCACTGTCAAGAATTTCTCCCCAATATCCAGTGTAAATCTCCCTTCCTCAAGCTTCAGTCCATTCCCTCTCACCCAAGACACTTCTTGTGTTTCAGCTTGTAGCCACTGTCACTGGGCACCTCAACAATCTCCAGAGGTCCCTTCCAACCCTGATTCTATGTTCTCCTCAGCTGTGTTGATACAATGCTGCAGCATCAACACCAAGAGCTGAACAACACCAAATGCACTCAGGAGCGCTCTCACAAAGCTGAGTGATGTGCAGGGCTTGTTTTTTTTAAGCAGCAGGTTTAGTTAAGATATTGATGAAGTGGCTCTTCATTCAAAGCTACCATCACAAGTATAAAATGTCATTTTATAATCAGTTTTCAGGCAGGCATTTGCACTCCAGATTGTTTAGTCATCAAAGTGGCTATTTACTCAGAGGTACTACCATGCATATAAAAAGTCCTTTTATACTCAGTTTTCAGGGAGGCATTTGCACTCCTGACTGTTTAGTCATCAGTGGAAACCACTTCTCAGATGCATAAAATCGACATAAGGACAATCAAAAATATAATGCCAGGTAGTCAGGCACTGGGCCCATTTAAATCAGCTCAATAACCTGGAAATGAAAAGGCAGCCCAGCACTCTCAGGCAAGGCTGACTTCAAAATGAATCATTATACACTCCTGAGGACATGTGACAAGAATGCTTTAAGGAGAAATAAAAGAAACACTGAATAACCTCCTGAAACAAATTTTGCTTGACAATGCAACCACGAAAAAGCTTGCTCCAAGTCAAACGTTGCACAAGTTACATAGGGCTTTTTTTAAGCAATGTTACCAGAGTTTGAGGACCTTCCCTAGTTCCCCTTCTCACTGTATCCCACTATGTGCCCACAACTCTTCTCACACTGTAAGCCCAAGGGAACAAAGGAGGATCACCACAGTTCTGCAGCTCAGATGCCAAGCTGAGACTGGAGTGAAGGTAACGATTGCAGCTGGGTGCCTGCTTCGCTGCCCTGTTTCTCTGGCTTGGGCGCAAGCTGCTAAGAGCAATGCTGTCTAATCAAGAGGTGATGAAATTGGGAGAACAAAATCCTAGACTATTACTCCTCGCCCTGGTGAGGAGGAAGCAAATGCATCCAAGTCCTCTGTGCTTCAGCTGTACCTTTTGGAAGGGGATTTGCTTTTTGTCCAGTTGCAGTATTTTTCTCAGAGGAACGAGGAGGCTCTGCTGAGACCCCACCTCCAATACTGCCTCCAGTTCTGGTGTCCCCAGCATAAGAAGGACACAGAGCTGTTGGAGAGAGTCCAGAGGAGGGCCACAGAGACCATCCAAGGGCTGGAGCACCTCTGCTGTGAGGACAGGCTGAAGGAGCTGGGGTTGTTCAGCCTGAAGAAGAAAAGACATGGGGAGACCTTAGAGCTGCCTTCCGATAGCTGAAGGCATCCTACAGGAAGGCTGGAGAGGGACTTTTCCTGAGGGTGTCTAGAGACAGGACAAGGGGGAATGGTTTGAAGCTGAGGGAGAGCAAGGTTAGACTGGATCTTAGTATCTTAGTTCTTCAGTATGAGGATGGCAAGACTGTGGAATAGGTTGCTCAGGGAGGTTGTGGATGCCTCCTCCCTGTGGGCGTTCAAGGCCAGGTTGGGTGAGGCCTTGAGCAGCTGAGTCTAGTTGAGCGATTTCCCTGCTCATGGTGGGGAGGTTGGATTAGATGAGGTCTGAGGTCCCTTCCAACCTAACCCACTCTGTGATTCTATGAATGCAAACTTCTAATTAGTACAGTATTGTCTGTATCTCCACTTGACATGTTTTTAATAACTACACCCAATCTGCAAGAAGAAACTGCACTGTGTGAGCCATGTGCTCCATGAATCAGCTTGAATAGCAGAATTTCTCAGTTAACTGCCTGCAGTACCCTGCAGACAAAGAGTTATTTGCTGAAATAATTCAACATATAAAATGAATAATGCTGGTGAAAACCCCATCATTTGCTAAAGGAAAATTTAAGAGCAAAGCAAGAAACATAGCTATTTGAATAAACCATTCCCCTGGTAACTTCAGAGAACATTTATGGTCCCTGTTTAAATTGAAACAGAAGTTTGAATTACTGGTCTAATCTGGTGGAGACATAGGGGTGTAACTGGAGACTGCATGTTAAGGGGACCTCACAGCAGCATGCCAGAGGGAGCCACATGTGGGATGGATCAGTCACTGTGCATGCTGTGCCGGCCTCTTCTCTGCTAGTGTGCTTTAAGGACCCCACAGGGGTCCTTAAAAGGTGCATCTTATTTCCTCTTCTCAGCCCTGGCTGAGACAGGGAGAAACAAAAAGCCAATCCCTAAATGTCATCCTCCTGTCATCCCTCTGAAACCTTCTTGCTTCTGACTCCATGGGAATGCATTCCCTTGCTCAGCCACGGGAATATCTCTTTTCTGCTACTGCCTCTGGCATAGGAAAACTGGCATGGCCAGAAAAAAGAGAGAGCATTTAATACAGCTTGTCAAGTGCTAACATTCATGGAACATGGCCTTCACACCAGGACAGTGCCCTTATCCAGTTACTGCTCGTCAGGGTCTTGCTTCTGAAGTGCTTATACATGTTGCCAGAGAAGGGTACTCTTAAATATGCTGATTAATTCAGCCACAGGTTGAACAGCAATGGGCTTCCAGCTGCTGAAGACAAAACTTGCATGGTATCACAGAGGAAGTCTTCTCAGAGTCACACTGTCCTATGGAGCAATGTACATCAAATGTCCCTAGACAGCAGGCAAAGTGCTTGAGTGTGCAGTGTTCCTTCTACCAGAATGAGACATTCTGAAAGGCACCAAAGACAAAGCAGAAGTCACTTTTTGCAAGAAGCTCTTCTGTCTCAGCCTGTGTTTGACACACAGTGGATAGTAGGAGGCAGACCAACCTCCAGCACACTGCTCACACAACATTAACTCACTTACCAAGAATTCAGTCATGAGGCATTAAAGAAAGGGAAGCCATCTTAAAATTGAAGAACAGAAAGATGGAGCTGCTGAGTGGAAGGGCTAGCTGAAGTTTTAGATGAAATGTGCATTTATTTAAAAAGATTCAGCCTATCACTTTCTGTACTAATGGCCAAGATTTCAAACAAAGTCTGAAGTGTGAGACATGGAGTGGCCAGCGACTTCAAAGGAAAGTTTGAATTTGCTGTGTGGATTTTCAGGAGTTATCAGGCTACTGCCACAGTCCCAGAGCTCCTATGCAGATAACCATGCACTGGTTAGGAATTTGAGCCTTCAATTTCTGATAAGCAGTGCCCCTGACTGAGGACACCAAAGGTCCCAGAGTTGCTGTCACTTCTCAGCAACAGCAAGAGAAGTACCCTGAGGAGTTCGACAGAGGCTCTAAACTGAGCATGGATAAACAGAGGCAAATACTAGGAAAACATTGCTGGAAAGAGACCAAATTTCTCTTCACAAAGTAGAATTAGACTGAGACCAGTATGCTCCAGTGGAGATTTGACTCTTTAAATCTAAAATGCTTTCTGCAGGGATGTTTGTAAATGCATCACTTGGAGTGATGTGGGAAGCATTGTCCTCAGTTTCCCAACTCATCTCTTCACCAGAGCAGCACAGGAGATCTCCATTGTTGGGGATTGGATGTGGCACTTGAAGTCACAATGTGTTGGGTGACAGGTTGGATTTGATGATCTCTGAAGTCTTTTCCAACCTTATTGATTCTATGATTCTACCAGAGCTACAACAGAAAGGCACTTTCTAAACACTACAGCCAGTTTTTTCCAAACAGCTGGCATGGCCTGGACTAGTTGAGGTTACCCAGCTCCTTTCCTTTGATTATCAAGTTTTGTAATTTTATGAATGAGAGACAGACTAAGGCCATCATAGCAGGATTACACAATGCCTTCCAGTTTCCAGCTGTAGTCTGTCCATGTATGCAGAGAAACCAAAGCAAAACAACTAAATCTTACTCATTTTCCTAAAAATATTCTGAGCCCAAACAAGGGAGACCTTGCAGTGGCCTTCCAGTACCTGAAGGGGACTACAGGAAACCTGTGGAAGGACATGTCACAAGGGTGAGGGGGAATGGCCTTGAGCTGCAAGAGGGAAGACTGAGACTGGAGATTAGGAATAAATTTTTTGCACTGAAGGTGGGGAGACACTGGAACAGATTGCCCAGGGAGGCTGTGGATGCCCCCTCCCTGGAGGTGTTAAAGGTCAGGTTGGATGAGGCCTTGAGCAACCTGGGCTGGTGGGAGGTGTCCACATGAGAGGGGTTTAAGGTCCATTCCAACTCAAACCATTCTATGACAGTAAGTGCACAGAATTCAAACAGCTGGCTTAACCCAAGAGTTTCAGATGAACCCAGAAAATGTATAAAGCACAGTTTAGCTATTAAAAAGCAACTTCATAGCCACCTTTTTAGTAATTTCCTGCAATCACCAAGGCAGGGGACTGTTCCTCAGTGTATGTACAATAATATAGAAGACAGTGATGCTGCACCACAGGATGACATTGATTGCCTAGTTACCAAAGAGTAATTTTGGAAACATCTCAACACCTTCCTGCTGAAAATATTAATTTAATCTCACATCTAGGAACCTGTGTGATGGCAACTTCTCGATCACAATTAATGCTTTTATTTGTGATGTGCATGCTGACAGCTCCTAAAAGCTAATGGAAAGTCATTTATGTGTAATTTTAAGTCTGATTATCTGAGTGTTAAAGTTCCCTGGCAGTCCTTTCTATTGGGAAGGGAAAATTTAGCAAGAAAACAAATCAGCTTTGCTACATTAAAATAACTTCTCCATCTGATATGGAAGTTGTGCCTCAACTTTGTTAACATATGACGCAAAAGGATGAGAATCATTTCACAAGTTATCATTTTTGTACATGGCAAAAGCTGAGAACAGAGAGTAAAGGAACTTTATCTGTGTCTTCAAACATTACAAAAGACAAGGAATTCAATCAATGAGTTCTGTGAGTAAGATAATTTGCTACACTATATGGGAATTGACTGGAAAATTCACAGAAATCATTTTTCCACCAACCCCCCCCACCCCCCCCCCACCCCCATTTTATTCTAAATCAATATTTTCCAGATGAAGAAATTTGGCATATTTTGTGTCAGGGCAAGTCAAAACATTACATTTGGGGTTGTCAAGCTGTAACATTTAATTTCAAGTAGAGTTAACATAAACATTGTTCTGGCTCAGCCCTGGTGCTGCTTTCCAAGGCTCCTCTTCCCGTGAGCAGCTAGACTACAAATTCCATGGAAACAGAGAATCATTCAGGTTGGCAAAGACCCTTAAAATCATCAGATCCAACCACTAACACTACTCTGCCAAGTTCACCACTAAACCATATCACTAAGCACCACATCTAAACCACTTTTAAACAGCCAATGCACAAAGGGTGATCTTTGCTACTCGGTCATCTCTTCAGGTTAGCTGTGGTAGCTCAGCTGAGTGCTTTTATGCTGCCTTTCAAAACTTGCACAATCTTTTTATTTCAGGAAAATATTTTTTGTTGGGTTTTAGTTGGCATCCAGTTAAAACCGTTTCCTGGAAGGAAGAAACCTAGCATTGCAAACTTTGATGCTAAGGCAGATGAAAAGAAATACAGAAAGGAGGCAAGCTTTCCTATAGAAGGAAAGTCCATTAGCACTTCTATGTGTGCTCTGTTATTATTAGTTTGTTATTTATATAGCTTTCATGTTTTATCTCACTGTCTAGGCTACAGAAGAAGATGAACCACCTTATTCTGCTTTTCTCATTGTTCCTCACTCCAGCATTTGCTGACAAAGAAAGCCAGGAAACAACCCAAACCTTCTCTTCAAACAGTGCCAGTCATAAACGACTGAAGAGAGACTGGATATGGAACCAAATGCACATCAAAGAAGAGATTGACACACCACTACCACACCATGTTGGCAAGGTAAGCAGCAGTCTGCTACCAGTGAATCATTAGAAATGCAGGCAGCAAATGACTAACTAAAAAATGTCCCAGAGGTTCTCCTGCTTTTGAAGAATACAAATCCATTGTAGAAAGCAGCAATGATGGAGCATCCACCGTGCAGGAATGCCTGCATGGCATGCAGGGGCACAGTTAGGAAGGCAGGCTGGCAGCTGATGGAGGTCAATATTCACCTGGCAACTTAAGATCCTTTCAAAACCTTACATCTGCACCTCCAGTATTGGGTGCAGTTTTGGGCCCCTCACCACAAGATATTGAGTTTGTGGAGTGTGTCCAGAGAAGGGCAAAAAAAGCTGGTGAAGGATGTGGAGATCAGCAGGAGCAGCTCAGGAGCAGCTGAGGGAACTGGGGTTGTTTGGTCCGTGGAAGAGAGGCTGAGGAAAGACCTCATTGCTCTCTACAACTCGCTGAAAGGAGGTTGCAGTGAGGTGGGGGTTGGTCTCTTCTCCCTAGCATCAGGTGATAGAATGAGGGGAAATAGCCTGAAATTGTGCCAGGGGAGGGTTAGGTTGGAGATTAGGAAAAATTTCTTTGCTCCAAGAGTGGTCAGAGATTGGAACAGGCTGCCCAGGGGTAGCCCCTGGGCATGGAGTCACCATCCCTGAAGGTGTTCTAGAAATGTGTGGACATGGCAATTTAGGGCATGGTTTAATGGCCATGGCAGGCTTATGTTGGGGATTGGACTTGATGATCTTAGAGGTCTTATCCAACCAACACTGTTCTATGAGTCTGTAAAATCCACATGCACTAAAAACACAGTTCACCTCTCTCAGCCTGGATACAAAACAAAAATGCTACATTTACAAACAGTGTCACATAATAAATTGTTTCATAAGTGAAAGAAAATAATGGTTTTAATTAATAACAAGTGTTGACCTGCTGGCAAACTCATTTTGTTCAGGGCAGCACTCAAAACCCTGTGATTAAATGCACATCACCCAGACAAAGCTCTTCCAGTCTAGTCTTTCAAACTGAACTACTTTGACACTTCTCAGATAAATGCAGTTCTCCCTTTTCTCTCCCATGTACAATAATCAGCATCTGTCAAGGCTGCCTGGGCAAAGTGAAACAGACCTTTCTGGATGGGTACAGCTCACTGGCAGGAAGCGAGAGAGAAAGAGAGAGAAAGAGAGAGAGGAAAGAGGCCAAAGGGTGCTCTCAGCAAAAAAACAGGGCATCCCTGTTTCATTTCAGACCAATTCAGCAGCAGACTGAGGAGAATGCTTCCATTCCTAGAGCTGTCCTAAATAAGAGTAATTCACTTTGTGCTCTGTGGAATGCTTCTGATTACTTTTGCAATGGCTGTGTTCAGTGGATTGCTTTTGCAGGATTGAACACTTGATAAACCCTTTAAAAAAGGCCACAGCAGCATCAGGGCAGAACTGAGTGACAGCTGCAGGAATATGCTGATACAGTTTGATCTTATCTTGTGTGGCATTGGATGCTCTCTTTTGTATGTTCATCCTCAGTGTTAGAAAAGGCAATCCTGGAAGTCTCTACTTTTTACATTGAATAAGTCAATTAAAATGGTCAAAGAAGGCACAGTCTCTCCTACCTTTGAGCAAGGAGTGAGACCTTAGAGCTGCCTTACAGTACTTGAAGAGAGCCTACAGGAGGCTGGAGAGGGACTTTCATAAGGGTGCCTAGTGACAGGACTAGAGGGAATGGTTTGAAGCTGAGGGAGAGCAGGGTTAGACTGGAGCTTAGGAAGAAGTTCTTTAGTATGAGGGTGGTGAGACTCTGGAATAGGCTGCCCAGGGAGGTTGTGGATGCCTTCTCCCTGGGGGATGTCCAAGCACAGGTTGGATGAGGCCTTGAGCAGCGCAGTCTAGCTGAGAGGTATCCCTGTCCATGGTGGGGAAGTTGGAGTAGAGGAAAAACACAACTGAAAGAATGTTCAACAGGAAATAGCAGCTGCTGGCTAAATCAAATGCTGAATATCAGTGCCCTTAGATGAGTGAAGTACAGAAAGGGAAGAATCATTAGATTATGTGCAGATCAAAAAATGTGCAAAACCATTTAGGATTGGATTGAATTAAATTACATTTTAAAACTGATTCAGATTCATTCCTTTTACTCCATCCCTTTTCATGGCATCTAATCTTGAACTTCACAATCCATGGAGTGGTGATTTAATCTTACTGTCACAGCACAAGCCTAAGGTCTGACTACCAAAAAAAAATTGCATGCAACTAAACACAAGAAAGCTGTCAGCTATGGCAGGAATTCTGCTAAATGAATGCTAAGCAATAGAGACTAATGCTGAATAATGTCAGTGGCTGTGAATAGAGATTTGATTCTGTAATTCAGTAGCTGTGAATATAGATTTGATTCTGCAGTTCTGTGGAATCTAAGCAAAATCTCTGCTCAGCTCAGAAGACTACTTGCAAACAAGAGCAGCTCAAAGTGATGATGTTATTTAAGACACAATGAGGTTAATGATGTGTGTTAAATGCATGAACAATTTCTATTTTTAGGAAGTTTGAGACTTGATCTTTAAAAAAAAAGTTTCTTGATAAATAAGCAAGCCAGTTCCAGTCTGGATGCAAGGTTCATCTCCTATGACCCTGCACGGTTGTAGCTGCTGAGGAGCTTGTTTGCTGAGCAACACACCAGACAATATCAAAGGTCTCGATGGCTTTTCTGGTTTCTAGCTGAGTCTGAAGAATCAATCAATCATAGAATCCTATAAAGGCTTGGGTTGGAAGGCACCTCAGAGATCATCTGCTCCAGCACCCCTACCATGGTTATCCAAGGCCTTATGCAATCTGGCCTTGAACACCAGGAGGCATCCACACTCTGGGCAACCTCTTCCAGAGTCTCACCACCCTCATACTAAAGAACTTCTTCCTAAGCTCCAGTCTAACCCTGCTCTCCCTCAGCTTCAAACCATTCCCTCTAGTCCTGTCACTAGGCACCCTTATGAAAGTCCCTCTCCAGCCTCCTGTAGGCTCCCTTCAGGTATTGGAAGGCCTGACTGTGTGTATCTGCTGGTGGACATTGTGCTGCATGCAGATGCCAAAGCTAACTTCTCTTTGTTCCTCCTAGATCACATCAAGCGTACGGAACAACAATGCCAAGTATATTATTGAGGGTGAATATGCCAACACCATCTTCAAAGTGCAAGAAACCAGTGGTGATGTCTATGCATTTGAGAGGCTGGACAGAGAAAAGAAAGCAGAGTATGAGCTGACAGCTCTCATTATCGACCGGAGAAACAACCAGTCGCTGGAACCTCCGTCGAAGTTCATTATCAAGGTTTATGATATCAATGACAATGTCCCCGTGTTTGTACAAAAGGTATTCAATGGATCTGTCCCAGAAATGTCACCAGTAGGTAGGTTCTTCCATCACTTATTTCCCTTCGTGCCTCTGGTTTAAAAAAGTAGAATTCTATGCTAAATGTTGTTGTGTGAACCTCTTTTTGTAGGAACCTCGGTCACCAAAGTGACAGCTGTAGATGCTGACGACCCCACAGTTACAGGTCACGCTACAGTTACCTACCAAGTCATTAAAGGAGATGAGTACTTCACAGTTGATGACTCTGGTAGGTCAGATACACAAATGTCCTCGTATTTTTTGTCCTTTGAAGGCAACAGCTTTAAGGTTTTGCCATTCTGAACAAATTTGGTAATAATTCAAAAACGCAATTTTAAGCATAATTTGGATATATTCTTCATGGCCTTTCATACAATGCCATTGTCTGCATCTGGAGAAGAACTAATGAAGCTGGGATATCAGATGCCATGAGGTACATGAGAAATAAAGAACAGGTCATTTTTTCCTTCCCTGATTAAGAGACTGACTGAGAGCTAATGTAAGTTCTTGTTTCCAACTGAGCATTGACCAAACAGCAAAAGAGAATACAGCAATTCTGAAGCAGCATCTCCTAATCAATAACTCAACCCTTTGCTTTCCTGAATTTCCTTGTTTAAATTTCACCCAGGCTGAAAATTAATGTCAGTGTCTCTTGTGATCATACTGGTCCTCTGCAGCAAACAACTCGGATAAGAGGTGCTCAATACTGGGTTCGGTTGGGGACCCTTCACTACAAGAAAGTTATTAAGTTGCTGAAGGGTGTCCAGAGAAGGGCAAAAAAAGCTGGTGAAGGGTCTGGAGAACAGGGCTGATGAGAAGCAGCTAAGAGAACTGGGGGTGCTTAGTCTGGAGAAGAGGAGGCTGAAGGGAGACCTCATTGCTCTCCACAGGTCCCTGAAAGGAGGTTGCAGTGAGGTGAGGCTTGGTCTCTTCTCCCTAGGATCAGGTGAAAGGAGAGGAAATGGCCTGAAATTGTGCCAGGGGAGGTTTAGGTTGGAGATTAGGTAGTATTCCTTTGCTGCAAGAGTAGTCAGGGATTAGAACAGGCTGCCCAGGGAGGTGGTGGAGTCAGTGTTCCTGGAGATGTTCAAGTATGGACATAGAATTTTGTGACATAGTTTACTGCCATGGTGGTGTTGAATTGATGGTCGGACTCAATCATCTCAGACATCTTTCCAACACAAACAATTCTTTGATTCTCTGATATGCTGTAATGACCAAATTTAGCCATCAACAGACTGCTTCTAAGCAGCAAAGCTCAGTGTAAAGAGATGTACTGTATCTCCCAAATACTCAATCATGTAGCCTTAGAAACATACCCCTGTGAAAGTGCTAGTTAAAACCATATGTGTGGCATAAGACCAAAGTTTGCTGTCTAAGCCAAGACGCATTGGACAAGTCACCACATCTAATCCTGCTCCCTGTTTTTTTTTTCCACAGGTGTGATCTCCACAACAAGGGCTGATTTAGACAGAGAGAACCAAGCAACCTACGAAATCGTTGTTAAAGCAAAAGATGGTCCAGGGTCTTCTGGGGACTCAAGCACAGCTACAGTGATAATCACTTTAACTGACATCAATGACAACTTCCCCGTGTTCAAACACCGTGAGTATCCTGCCAGGGCAGAGCTCATCACAACTCACCTTTCCTTAAGGAAAGAATCTTAGCTTTTCAGAAGGTTTTCTGTATTTCAGCCCTGGGTGTTGCACACCTAGAAAAGAAACTAAAACTCACCATGAATTTCCTCACTTTGCACAAGATTTGGGCAATTTGAGGAGTTAATTATACTCTCATAAAAAATACATCAAAGTTCTGACTGTAGTGATCTGGAATGTTCAATTCTCCATGAAATCTCTGTGTGTCTATAAACTAAGAACAACTTTTAACTAAGTTCTAACTCCCATGTACACACTCGTTATGACTTTTTTCCCCCTTGTTGTTATTTTTAAACAGCATCATTCCACTTCAAAGTTCCTGAAAATATTTCAGTAGGAGGAGAAGTTGGAAGAGTCAAGGTAGAAGATATTGATGAACCACAACACAGAAATACGAAGTACAGTTTTGTCAGAGGAGATTACAGGGACACCTTTGAAATTGTAGCAAATCCATTCACAAATGAAGGAATCATTAGGCCAAAAAAGGTACTTTTCCCACTAACAAAGATGATGATTTGGGTTTTTTCCCTGCATAACAAAAGTGTTTGCTTCCCTTTATGACTAGAGACAGCGAAAAAATGAGTGGAGGTCAGAATTCAACACATTCATCCTGAAAACCCTGTTTTGTGAGGTGTGTGAGAAGAGCAGCTGGTGATTCACATGTCCATCTCAAATGCCAGTCCCAAGAAAACCTAGAATGACTGCAGAGAGCAGTGGGGGTGGTGGCAGATATTCAGGATACACACCTCAGGCTTCTCTCAGTCTGCTTCTAAGAGTCAGTGATTTTAAGAGTTGAACTAACCAAGTCCATGAATCTTTCCCTTCTGTAGCCCAACTGTAACCAAAGTAGAAAATGTAAACAAGTCCACCTGACCTCTCCTCCAAAGTGCTCTTTACAGTTTGGCACTTGCTCCAGTCTGAGCCACAGCTCCTCTGCTTTCCCCAGGGTGTTTTCAGAGCTTCCCCACTAATTCTTTATAACTCTCTAAGAGAGCCCAGATTCCAAAGCCTTGATTAGGGTTTACTCATTGGGTTGTTTTCATTCTCAGATCAGATCTACTTGATTTGCACCAAGGGACATTCCTGCATTATACAGAGCACTGTCAAGCTAAGAGTTTATCGATTTCATTTGACTCACTGGAGGAATAAGAAAAAAGGAAGGAGGACTATAAATCACCTCCTGCAATCCTCAGATTGACAGGAATGTGGTTTTCCCTTCCAAACCTCTCTCTGTAACTGTAAAGCCTAGAAATGTCATTAAGAGGAACATTTTAAGGAAACAAATGCCAAGTATTCCAAGATTAGCAGTAAAGCTGTGGTCACACCAGATGTAGCACTTCCCCTGGTCTTTCCAGGACCTGAGGAATGCATTGCTTGCAACTTCTACCCCAGGAAGAAGCACTAAGAGACCTCACACACACACACATCTGGAATCAGCTAATCTTTTACCATGCAGTGGACAAAGTTCACCCTGCAGTGTTGTAACATGCTTTTGCCCATGCATGTCACAATTTTCAATAAACAGCCATCTGGGATAAAATTTCAACTGCATGACGATTTCCACTTGCCGTGTTCTGCTCCAACAAGAGTCACCCGCAACAACTGCTGCAAGTTTCACAGGGCTCTTATCATCTCAGGAACCCAAAGTTTGAAATGAGTGATGATTTGGGCATTTCTTTCTGCCCCAGCTCCTGGCCTTCCTTCCATTGTCTGATTCCTTTTGTAATCTCAGTCAATGGGAAAAACACGGAAGGGGACGTCATTTATCACCAGATACCGCAGCGAATGGTCACATGGCTATGAACTCTGCCTTGAATGAGTTCAGAATTTAAAGCTTAACCAACAAGAGGAGAATCTGGTCCCCAGCTTTTGAGAAAAAAGGAGCTAAACAAGTTTTGGTATATGAAGAAAAATTGTTTAAACTAAGAAATATTTGCTCAGTTTGGAATACTGGATGAATCTGTTCAAAACCAGAAGTTGCTCAACCCACTCTATGAAAAAGAAGCTCGGTGTGGAAATGCTCTCCCAAGAACCGGGCTAAGATGCAGCTTAGAGCACATAGCTAGCTTAAATGCAAACTTTACTTAGACACCTCCAGAGGAATAAATCCTGGGTGACAGAGCACTGGAACAGGCTGCTCAGGGAGGTTGTAGGGTCTCCCTCTCTGGAGATATTCAAAACTCACCTGGCTGCGTTCCTGTGTGATCTGGTGTAGGTGATAATGCTCTGGCAGGGAGGTTGGACTAGATCTTTTGAGGTCCCTTCCAGCCCCTGAAATTCTGTCATTCTGTGATTGTTTGTTGTTGTTTTTTTTCTCCTAGCCCCTGGACTTTGAAAAAGTAGCAGAATACAGGTTTGATATCGAAGCAACAGACCCCACGGTTGATCTTCGCTATTTCAAATCTGGTGGCTCTAGGAGCATTTCAACAGTCACCATTGAAGTCACTGATGTTGACGAGCCTCCTGTCTTCACCAAACTACCATATGAGTTTAAAGTCAAGGAAAATGACCTAGAAGTCCGAACACTGGGTTCAGTTTGGGCACACGACCCCGACGCAGCTAAACGGAAAATCAGGTAAAGTGACACCGGATTCAGTCAGGTCATTTTAAAGTGGGGAATTCATTCATGATTCCAAGAATTTGGCCAAGAACTGAGGCTTAGGCCTTGTTTTTCAGAATCTGCATGCAAAAAAAAAAACCAAAAAACTACAAAATAAATAAATCCAATTTGATTTTTCCAGCACTGCAGCCCTGGACATAAACAGTGACCAACAAATATGACCATAAATTATCTTTGACCCACATAAACTTACTTAATAATAAAATATTTTCACATTTATGGGAAAAAATGAGCAGTGCTGCATATCTTCATATGGTTATAATGTATTGTTACATTTATTGTAATAACTCTCTCAAGAATGTGCTTTGAAAAGCAAGTAGAACTTCTGAAACGGTAAAAGACAATAATCTGGAAAACTTACCAAAGGATATCATAGAACCCTAGAATGCTTTGGGTTGGAAGGGACCTTGAAGATCATCTAGCTCCAGCCTCCTTCCCACTAGACCAAGTTGCTCAAGTCCCCATCCAGCCTGGCCTTTAACACCTCCAGGTAGGGGGCATCCACAGCCTCCCTGGGCAACCTGTTCCAGTGTCTCACCACCCTCACTGGAAAGAATTTCTTCCTATATATTTCACTCTCACAGCTTGCATAATTTAAAGGAAGTATTCTGAGGCTGCCTTTTCAAGATATTAATGCAATTTGTCACACAAGAGATCTCTGACCCTCCACTCTACAGACCTGAAGTGAAACACAGTGTTATCACCCTTGCATTGACATATCCCTTTTTAAACAAAACCCAGATTCATTCGACGAAGAGCCAGTCCTAATGGAGACTACATCAGGGTATCGGACACAGGAATTATTCAGCTTCCCAAGCCTCTGGACAGGGAATTCAGTTCCTCATACAACATCACTGTAGCAGCTCAGGAAATCCTTGAAGATGGTAAGTGCTCTCCACTTCCCTGTTTGAAAGAAATCAGTGTGCAGCTGGACTGTATCTTATCGGAAAGGAATGCCACAACCTGACATCCTCTTTCCACTAACAAATTAAAAGGCTGCTTGCAGGGTTTGCACAATCATCATCCAAATCCAGTGAGCACCTACAAATGGGTCAAACAACACTTGACCCCTGGCTGTTATGAAAATGCATTCAGTTAGAAGATTTGGCCCCTAGCTGTTATGAAAGCACATTCAATTTTCACAAGGAATTAAAAGGGCATGAGAAGAGGAAGCAGGTTGGGAAACAAGCCAAGCCTGTGGTTAAGAGCAGAAAGATACCAGCCAGCTTCACCCATTAATACGGAATTCAAAGATCCCTCTCCCATGCTGCTGCCCAGGTAGCCCCGCAGAGCTTTGCTCAGATTCAGGGAGCAGGGCAGGCCCAAGGACCATTCCTCAGTTGAGCTGGGGGAGATTGGCCTTTTCTGGAGGGCAAAAAATACTCAGCAATATAGACATGGCCAGGTTTTAGGAAACTGTCTGAATCTGCCCAAGGAAAAGTTCAATTTGGTGATGAAGAGGTGGACACAAACAGCAGAAAGAGCAGGACCTACACAGCGCAGAGACTCACAGATTGCATTGGGTTAGAAGGGACCCTCAAAGGTCATCTCATCCAACTCCTCTGCAATAAGCAGGAACATCTACAACTAGATCAAGCTGTCCAGGGCCACATCAAATCTGATCTTGAATGTCTCAAGGGATGAAGCCTCAACCGCATCGCTGGGCTACCTGTTCCAGTGCTTCACCACTCTCATTGTGAAGAAATTCCTTCTGATGTCCAACCTAAATCTACCCTACTCCAGTTTCAAGTCATTGCCCCTCATCCTAGTCCTACAAGCCCTTCTCAACAGTCCCTCCCCAGCCTTCCTGTGTGTCCCCTTCAGCTATTGAAATGTAGCTCTAAGGTGTCCCTTCTCTTCTCCAGGCTGAACAGCCCCAGTTCTATCCCAGCCCTCTCAAGAGAGCTGTGCTATTGTTGTCATTTCAGGCCGTCTTTCTGACAGAGAATCACACGCCCATGTTCATGTCATAGTTACTGATGAGAATGACAATGCTCCAGAACTCGTTTATCCTGAGGAACCCCGCGTGTGTGAAAATGCTGCACCAGGAAAGGTGAGACAGGAGGGGGAGTTTTCCCTCTAGACTTCAAGTGCCTGCTTGCAAGCTCAAGTGAAAGATGTCTTTTAGTAACAGCTAGGCTCAATTTTCATGCCCAAGCACTTGATCACTTCACTGCTTTCCAAAACATCAGTGATCAGAAATCTCTCTGCAGGACTTTACCCCCTTGGAATATTGACTCTGCTCTGCTTAAGCAGTCAGGCTGCAGAGTTCCTTTCCCCCCAGGCTGTTGCATGTGCAGGATATTAGCAACTGAACCACAAAGTGCAGCCAGGTCCTGCAGAGCAGGAGCCAGCAGTTGAGTTTTACCACACAAATGTTCATAGGTGGTACTGAGAAGGGAAGCATTTCCAAATACTGAGAGAAACACTGCTGCACAGAACATTCTTGTGCTTTTCATCAGAGTGCAACATCCCCACACATGAACAGTGTTAGTGGTTGGGAGTTAAGATGTTTAGCCTCACACATGAGCACTCAGCCCATAAATGTAACCTTTGTTAATTAAGAGGCTTCATCACTTCTAAGGTGAACACTTTCAAGACAGCCATCCTTGTTATCAAATGAACCACATATCTCTGAGTATGAGACTTTTATGCTTTACTTAGGTAAGATTTCCTCTTTGGTTTCCAACCTGTGAATGAAGGGGCAAGACTGCTCTTTTTGAAGACTTTCATGGAAATTCCTTGCCTTGAAAGAACTTGAAGAGGAACATCACAGGATAGCTTTGTCCTGCCTATTACTGAAGGGGGTTATACAAGACATGCATCCCAGCACTAACTTAGAATCATAGAACTGTTTCAGTTGAAAAAGACCTCTAGGATCAGTGAGTCCAACCAACAAACTGAGACCACTATGGCCATTAAACCATGTCCCAAAGTGCCATGTCCACATATTTCTTGCACACCTCCAGGGACAGTGAATGCCTAAATACTATAAGCACTTTTATCCCTGGAGGCAATGTATGTTGAAAATTACGACCTTTTCCATCTTTGCAGGTAATCATCAGGATTTCAGCCACTGACAAGGATGAAATATCACCTAGAGGTTTCTTTAAGTACTCCCTGGCCACAGAAGACAGCAACTTCTCCTTGGTTGAAAACCACGGTAGTGTACCCCTGTAATGCATTTTCTCAGCTAGGCCAAGTAAGATGCTAGGACACAAGGGAGAAAAGCTGAAGTGATGACCTATGGTTGGTCTGGCTCAGCTAAGTAACAATTTCATAGATACATAGAATGGTTTGGGTTGGAAAGGACCTTAAACAACATCCAGTTCCCACCCCACCCTGCCACGTACAGGGACACCTCCCACTAGCCCAGGTTGCTCAAGGCCTCATCCAACCCAGCCTCAAACACCTCCATGGAGGGGGCATCCACAACCTCCCTGAGCAGTGTTCCTTTGTCTCACCGCCCTCACTGTAAAGAATTTCTTCCCAATATTCAGTCTGAATCTCCCCTTCTCAAGCTCAGAGCCATTGCCTGTCACTACAAGCCCTTGTAAAAAGGCCCTTCCCAGCTTTCTTGTAGCCCCCTTCAGGTACTGGAATGTTGCTCTAAGGTCTCCTGGGCACCTTCTTTTCTTCAGGCTGAGCAACCCCAGCTCCCTCAGCCTGTCCCCACAGAGAAGGTGCTCCAGCCCTCTGATGATCTTCATGGCCCTCTGGATCTACTCCAGCAACTCCATGTCCCTTTTATGCCAGGGACATCAGAACCAGACACAGTACTCCAAGTGGTGGTCTCATGAGAGCAGAATAGTAGGGGAGAATCACCTCCCTCATCCGGGTGGTCAAACCTGCTTTGGATGCAGGCCAATTCATTTTTAAAGGCTTCACTTCCTGAACAAAAAAGTTGTTTGCTGCCACCCAGGCTTCACTGAGTTCCCAGCAGGCTGGCTCTGAGGGGAAAATGGCCCAAGTGACTGCTAATCTATGAGGGCAAGCTGGCAGAGATTAGCTCTTAATTAGCTGTCGTTACTTCTTCCAGACAACACAGCCAATATCACTGTCAGGTATGGACAGTTCAATCGTGAGCTTGCCAAAATCCACTACCTGCCTGTCATCATCTCAGACAACGGTGATCCTGAGCTCAGCAGCACAAACACTCTGGTCATCAGTGTCTGCAAGTGCAACGAAAAAGGCAACTTCACTTTCTGTGAGGAACGAGCTAAACAAGTTGGAGTCAGCATACAAGCACTGGTGGCAATTTTTATCTGTATCTTCACAATCATCAGTGAGTATTTGGCTTTTGTCATGTTCATAGATTCGTAGAATCATAGATTGGTTTGGGTTGGAAGGAAACTTAGAGGATCCAGTTCCAACCCCCCTTCCATGGGCTGGGACACCTCACATTGGGCCAGGTTGCTCAAGGCCTCATCCAACCTGGCCTTGAACACCTCCCCGGGCAACCTGTTCCAGTGTCTCAGCACCCTTGCTGTAAAAGGCTTATTCTTAATGTCTTAATCTCCTCTCTTCCAGCTCAAAGTCATTTCCCCTCATCCTGTCACTCTGAGCCCTTGTCAAAAATCCCTCCCCAGCTCTCCTGTAGCCCCTTCAGGTACTGGAAGGCTGCTCTGTGGCCTCCTCAGAGCCCTCTCTTCTCCAGGCTGAACAACCCCAACTCTCTCAGCCTGTCCTCATAGGGGAGGTTCTCCAGCCCTATGACCATCCTTGTGGCCTCCTCTGGACCCACTCCAACAGTTCCATTACCTTCTCGTGTTGGGGACACCAGAACCGGACAGACACAGTACTGCAGGTGGGGTCTCACGAGAGCAGAGCAGAGGGGGAGCATCACCTCCCCTCTCTGACATAAAGAGAGGAGACTGTTTTGGGTTGCTTTTTCTTAGCTGAGATCACAAAAGCTTTGTGGCTATCAAATGGTCACAGGGGCAGAAATATTGCACCTAGTGACTCATCTCACCTGCCCTCTCTAGTTGGCCTGTTAGCATACTTTCAGCTACAAAGCTGCTCACGCTGGTGGAAAGGGTGAGTCACTGGAAAGGTTCTGGCACCTCTCTATAATAGCCATAATCTACACTTGGCTTACTGCTACCAGGCTCACATGCAGCTAGAAAACAGGAAATTTGTGCTGGGGCAGTGCCAGTGAGATTCAGGTTTCCAAAGGTTGAACTAGTCTGGAAATGCTTTAAACAGCCCAGTGAACATGTACACATAAAGCAATCTGTAACACATCAGCAGACCTGGACCTATTGGGTGCATTTGGAATCTACCAGAGAAGGGCAAGAGAATTTCCTGCTTGAGAAGAGGCCTCCTTTGCAGACACATCAGTAGCATTTGTTGCTTAGCATTAAGAGATTTACCAGTCCATGGCAGTAGCTGATCCAATGAACTTCTGACACTGCATTTGTGCTTCCGATTCCAGATCATAGAACCATAGACTTGTTTGGGTTGGAAAAGTCCTCTGAGACAACATTGAGTCCCAACCACTAACCTAACACCACCACAGCCATTAAACCTTGTCCTGGAGTGCCATGTCCACATGATTCTTGACCACCTCCAGGGGTGGTGACTCCACCACCTCCCTGGGCAGCCTGTTCCAATCCTTGACCACTCTTGCAGCAAAGAAATTTTTCCCAATCTCCAACCTAACCCTCCCCTGGCACAATTTCAGGTCATTTCCTCTCATCCTATCACCTGATAGGTGATAGGAAGAAGAGAGAGACCCCACCTCACAATTCAGTCGTATGGTTCCTGTTTAGGCTTCACTGCTTTGAGACCATACAAATCCTGCAGTTTAACAGCATTTTAAGCTATTTTCTAAATAAATATGTTACACAAATTTCACTGCAGCAAAAGAACTCTTCAGCCTGTGTCACACATCCTAAATGCAGTTTGTTTTTCACCTCCTTAACTTCTCTCTTTACACATGCTCATCTACATTCTTTTTGCAGTAATCACCTTGCTAATTCTTCTGAGACAACGACACAAGAAGGATTTGAGTGGTCTTGGGAGGAATGTGGCAGAGATCCACGAGCAGCTTGTCACCTATGATGAGGAAGGTGGTGGTGAAATGGATACTACCAGCTACGATGTGTCTGTGCTCAACTCTGTCCGCAAGAATGGCATGAAGCCAGAAGCAGTTCCCTCTCCGTATGCACAAGTCCAGAAGCCTCCTGGAAATATAACTTCTGGTGCTGGAGAAATGGAGATGATGATTGAAGTCAAGAAGGATGAAGCTGACAATGACAGGGACTTGCTGCCATATGACACCCTTCACATTTATGGCTATGAAGGTGCCGAGTCTATTGCAGAATCTCTCAGTTCTCTGGGATCAGGCTCCTCAGACTCAGATATTGATTATGACTTTCTCAATGACTGGGGACCCAGGTTTAAAATGTTAGCTGAGCTGTATGGGTCGGAACCCAGTCAAGATTTTGTGTATTAAGTTCAAGTTAGCCATGAATTTTCTCCCTCCCACTACAGGTAAGACATCAAGAGCCTGCCAATGGCCACAGAGCTCACAGCTCTTCACCCAAGCCATACAAGGATTTCAAACAGACATGGATAACAACCTGCAAGCAGTAGGGTTAAAAAGAAACACACAGCTCACCCCTGTGGACTTACCCCAGCACTGCTGTCCTTGCTAACCTCCCCAAAACTGCTGCTGGAAGACCTGCTCGAGCTTTCTATGGCACAGCTCCTCTCCCTGTCTGGGTAGAGACTTCTCCTTTAAAAGTGGTTTTGTCCCCACTTTCTCCTTCATTCCTCTCCTCCTGTACTGTGTCCACCAATGAGTTTTCAAGGTCACCATCCACTGGGTCAGAGGTTTGGTGGTGTTGGGAAGGAGTGTTTTGAATAACCTTCAGTGTCTCCAGCCAGCTGGTTTGCCTGGCCCCCTTGTAACATCTTTACTCGTATTCCAGACTTATGTTCAGCCAGCAGAGGAGGAACATATGGGCTATCACTTAATATCAGAAATTATTCCATCACTTTCACTTCAGATGTGGGTTTTTCCTTCTTTCCAATCTATTAATTATTCATATTTTATAGTCTTCTACTACAGCTCTGAGTTACTACAGATAAAATTAGTCAAGGTTTTCAGATGCACAACCTGGTTTCATCTGTCATTTCTAACAGCCTAGTGATGATTTCAGGCACCTTTCTGCCATCCTAGAATTTGCTCCAGCTAGCAGCAAAAGTTGTATTTTCTTTCTGTCAATAGGATCACAGTGTTGCCCAATGGAACACATCCTGCAGGGCAGGAAATGTGGAGATCAGGGGAACGTGAAGTCTCCAACACTGTAAATCTCTCTCAATGGCAACATAGGTCTCTCTAAATTCCTAAAGAGGCTGAAGAGGTTTTTAAATTCAACATTATTGAAGCAACTGTGTATTTTTTTCAGGGACAAACCAATGAAGGGCCTCATTACTGTGAAACTGGTTTGATTTTTTCCTAAGCAGGTACTGTAAAACGGGTATTTTCCACCGAGGAAAGCATTGTAGGCTTCCAAACCAGGATGCTACACACCCACACATCTGTCTGCATAACAGAACTGCAAATACAAGTAAGGCTTTGGAGCTGCAGCTATTACGTCCCTGGTCAGCACGTGTTTAGTCTCCCACCTGATGAAGAGCCACAGAATGGAACTTCCCATGCAGGAAGTTAAGAACCACAGGCACTGGCTGGGTTTGTCTGTCTGTCAGGCCTGAGACAATGGCCTGTCTCTGCCTTCTGGTAATGCAGGTTCCTGCCGCCTTCGGTGGGAACAGAGCCTTGCCACACAGATACTCAGCTCTGCAGGGTCTGTGCTGGAGCTGTATGCATTAGTTTAGTTGATTTGATTATTTAATTTTGGTAGCTAACCAAGTAACACTAATTTTGTAATATTTTTTTTTTTACTTTTTGTTCTTCTTTGTTTTACTTTTTTTTCCTTTCCTAAATCAGTGCAGTGGAACCTCACAAATTTGTTTTTCACTTATTCAAGTCATCTGTGATTTAGACTCCCTTCCTCCAAAATGCTTTCTTGGCAGGAAAAAGCAAGACATTGTAATATTATGTGTAATAGAATACACACAACTATAGATACACTATTATAGTATATATGTAAGGCTATATTACATATAATATTATATAGATTACATAGATGTAATCAGCTCTCCCTGCTGTAAAAAGTTGTGCAGCCCAGTCCTCAGCTGGACACTGATGCTCCCCAGCATCACCAATGCAATCACTCAAATTTTCAACTATGAGCTCAAAGAAAACAAAGCAGAATTCTGTCCAGTCAAACACTTTGGGATGACTTCATTTTATTTTCCATGTGCTCAATTCTCTTCTGGTTTGCTTAGTCCAGTCAAAAGTGCATTCTATTGAGGTTCCACATGTTAGTTTGTTAGAAAGAGTGCTAACTAATAATACTTACAGTTTAAGGACCTTACCAGTAGCAAAGGTATTGGCTATCTAAAAGGTAAAGTTAGTTTTGGAATTGTTTAGAGCAGTAAGTAGAGTACTTTGGTAAGCATCATGCAGATAGTACTGCCTGTAATCGCTGTTTTTTAGCCTGTTTTATAAAGCTGTTTTAAGGAACTCTGTACCAAGTTCCACTGTATAAAGATGTTTGCACTGGAGAGTTTCTTTTTATATTCCTATGTTGTTGTGCTGTGGTTTTGTTTTTTGGGGTTATTTTACTACATAAAAGCCAATCTCACACTGGATTTTCTGTGCATGAATGAGTTTTATATATAACACAACACCAGGCTCTGCACTCCAGTTAACTCAGCCATAAAACCTCTGCTTTCTCAGCTCTAAGGGAACTCAGACCAGCCACAAATTTACCAAAGGACTTTCTGTAACAGAAGTTTTCTCCCAGTCTTTGGAAAGCTGTCAGGAGAGCTCCTGGGGTATGGAAGAGGAAAAGCCCAACAGTGCAGTCTGCATTCAGCAGCTGGTAAGGTTGAACCTTCTGACTTTGGAGGACTTGTGTCTGCCAGTGCTACAGGATGCATCCCCTTTCCCAGCAGATGTTTGGTATTTTAGCAGCCAGGCATCAGTGTGATTCTAAACCACCATGTCCACTGGAAAAATCTTTCTCTCAAGCAGTAGAGGACATACTACGGGACAAAACACCAGCACCCTGGGTCAGCACAAGCCACCCACCTGTGGGGGAACCACACAGGTGGCCACTGCCTGTTACCTCAGTGGGAGAAAAGCTGAAACCGCAGCCCCACCATCCCAGCTCCTGGCCTGATTCACAGATTCATAGAATCCTAGAGTGGTTTGGGTTAGAAGGGATCTTAAAGATCGAGTTCCAACCCCACTGCCATGGGCAGGGATACCTCCCAATAGCCCAGGTTGCTCAAGGCCTCATCCTGCCTAGCCTTTTGTACCGCCAGGGAGAGGGCATCCACAACCTCTCAGAGCAACCTGGCACCTTAGAGACAAACAGCTCTCGATCTTTCTGTACTCACCAGTCTCCTTTGTTCCTATGAATCCTGATTCTGAGCAATACTAGATGACCTGAGATCCTGCTTGCAAGACGTGCCAACCCTGGATGCTAGGTGGGACAACACTATCTGATTCTCTCCCTCCTACAGTGTCACTCTTCACATCCTCATGGTTTTCACCTGCTCAGTGTATTTTATATTTTAGAATAATGGAATTGTTTGGGTTGGAAAAGACCTCTAAGATCATTGAGTCCAACCATCAACCCAACACCACCATGGCCATTAAATCATGTCCCCAAGTGCCATGGCCACAGGTTTCTGGAACACCTCCAGGGATGGTGACTCCACCACCTCCCTGGGCAGCCTGTTCCAATCCCTGACCACTCCAGCAGCAAAGAAATGGTTCCTAATCTCTAACCTCAAGCTCCCCTGGCACAATTTCAGGCCATTTCCTCTCATTCTATCACCTGATCCTAGGGATAATCTGCCCTGCTTCCCCAGACACACAAGCAGGATTGTTCTGCAGCACACCAAAAGCTGCAGCCTCCCCTCTGCCAGGATTTAGACAGGACATGACAGAACAGAACAGACTTGTGCCACAAAAAAAACCCAAAGATGACCCCTAAAATCTGCACAGTTTCTCACCATTTCCTTTGGCTGTTAATAACCTATGAATTGGGCTATGTTAATAATGATTACCTCAATATATTCCCAAGATTATTCCCATCAATTTTTGGCACTTGTAACTTACAAAGCCTGGAATAAAGCAAAAAGAAAGTTCAATTCTTTCACTGCTAATTGCCATGAGCAAACTCCACATCAAACACACTTGAGCACAGGTTGTATTAAAAACACAATAGAAGTGCTAATTATGTTATAATGAAATGCATTTTTCCATAGAAAGGATTTGATTCCACAGCTCCTTGCAACTGGTAGCAGAGATTCTCATAAAGGTTTTTATTCTTCATTTAATTAATATGCATTTTAATATCTTAGCCCTTAAAATGTATCCTAAATTATTGTTTTATGAGATACAGACACAGAAGGGTCATGCCATTTAATAAAAGTTTTTACTCCCACCCCATCTGAAATTTTGGAAGGAATAATGACTTGTGATCAGAGTCTTTGATAAGGATCAAAGCAGCAACGAAAAGCTGCTTGAATATTAACATCTGGCACTTTCCCACACTTCCCTGATAGATCAGGGCAGCTAAGGCTCTATTATCAAAAGGGATTTCCACTATTCAGAGAAAGAAAGAAAGAATAGTTCTGTCAGGTGCTATCTGATTCTAGTCCAGCACTGCTAATACACTGTCAGGAAGACCCAAGCTAAACAAACCAAACCCCCCCCACACCTAAACAAACACAAAACCCAACAACAACAGAAAACCAACCAAAGGAAACAAAACTAAACAAAGCAAGCAACACAAAACCCCTAAAAACTTAAACACAAACAATGATAAAATGAAACCAACCAACCAAAAAACCCCAAACAAACAAAAAAATCAAACAAACAACAAAGACAAATACAAACCCCAGCCAAACAAAGCAAACAGAACCAAAGCAAAGAAACAAACAAAAAAAAAAACCCTAAAGTCAAATCTTTTCTGAGCTCTTCAATTGCTGGGTTCTTCTTTTGAGCTCCTTTCAGCAAAATGGGCTTAGAATAGCCCCAGAAGGGGCCTGGCAGCCTGGCAATCAGACCTGGGACCTGCTCAAGCACAGCTATTGGCATCCAGCCAGGAGTAACTGGAGTAAGTCACAGAAAGCCACACTGGGGTTTCATGCAGCTTAGGTCTGCAAGGTCCCTTCCATCCTAAGCCATTCTATGAGTCTATGTCAGGGGACAGAGCCCCCCACCTATATTTATTTTAAATATTCCCACTTCTATGCATATGTCACATGCAGAAGAAGTGCCTTGGTGGTGGTAGCCATGCAGACAGAAAGGTGATAATTAAGACTTATTCCCAGCCTGTTTCAGGTGAGGGAAGGACAGAGAAAAAGAACAGCCTCCATCTTTCCTCACCTATTCTCCATTCCCATTTCTTTTTCTGTTTAATAAATGTTCTACATTCAAGGGATTAAGAAATCAAACTCTTGAGTTTATATCTTCATATCCTCCTGGAACTGAAGAAATCACCAAGGTGACATCTTTCCCATTTAAGAAGCTACCACAATTTGTAGCACAAGCCATCATGTCTTAGCAGGAACTGAATCAGAGCCTGATCAGATCAAAGTAGATGATTTAGCCTAGATCTAGTCCACAGTAAAAGCATGACAGAAAACAAACCAGTAAAGGCACCCTGTTAGTCTGCATCAGAAATCAAAAATAAGAATAATTTTTAAAAGAGACAAAAGCAAACCTCTAGTGTGAGCAATAAAAATCCCTGGATCTTTGCTGACCTCTTTCAGCTTCCTGACTTTGTTCCTTCCTGATCTGAAAGAAAAGGGGAAAACAGCATTTCCTTCCCCTTCTCCCCAGGCAGGGGCTGCCCCACCTGCTTTCCCACAAGACACTCTGAAGGCATTCCAGTTAACCCCTTCATCAATGCCACAACCCAGCTCAAATCTTTGCAATTCTCCCACTCCTCATTAAAAGCAACCTCTGCTTGAAAGGCAGTGCTCTGAAGGAAGTTATCCAAACACACAGAGCAGAACAAGGCAGAGTTCACCAGGCAATCATCTCTGAAAAATAAGCCAAATAAGGTTCTTCAGCTAGTCAATAACAGCTGGGCTGAAAATGGTCCAAGGACCTCTTCTGGCAGCCTCAGCAGAGCTCAAGGCCTGACCTGCAATGCCCTCTACAAACCAGAACGTTCTCACATGGAAAGGTTCAAAAGGAGGCACCATGCAGCCATCTGCTAGTATGACCTGCAGGAAACCTCCTCCATGGCAGATATTTCTTGGGACAACATTAGAGACTACTTTTGTGCAGAGTGAACAGACTGAAATGTGAGTCCAGACCCCATCACTGTAAAATGTCTTCCCTGAATGACTGCCCATGCTTTCCTCCCCCTACTGAAAGACTAAACCTGAAGAACTTAGACCTGTGAAAGACACGAAAGGACCTCAATGACCATGAGCCAGCAATGTGCCCTCATGGCCAAGAAGTGCATCAAGAAGAGTGGCCAGCAGGTCAAGGGAGGTTCTCCTCCTCCTCCACTCTGCCCTGGTGATGCCTCATCTGGAGTCCTGGGTCCAGTTCGGGGCACCCCGGCTCAAGAAGGACAGGGAATTGCTGGAGAAGGTACAGAAAAGGGGTGCAAAGACCGTTAGGGGACTGGAACATCTCTCTGATGAGGAAAGACTGAGAGGATTGGGGCTTTTTAGTCTGGAAAAGACAAGACTGAGGGGCATCTCATCAGTGCTTCAGGGGTGAGCATCAGGAGGATGGGACCAGGCTTTTTTCAGTGGTGTCAGTGACAGAACAAGGGGTAACAGGCACAAACGTGAACAGAAGAAGTTCCATCTAAACATGAGGAGGAACTTCTTTAATTTAAGGGTAACAGAGCCCTGGAGCAGCTGCCCAGAGAGGTGGTGGAGTCTCCATCTCTGAAGACATTCAAAATCTGCCTGGACATGTTCCTGTGTGGCCTTTTCTAGATGAGCCTGCCTTGGTGGGGGGTTGGATTGGGTGATCTTCATAGGTCCCTGCCACCCCCTACCACTCCGTGATTTCACTGCAGCACTGTGCCCCCCAGCGCAGAGGTTTAAACGCAGGGCAGCAAAGCAGAAGCAAGTTTAGGATGAGTTAAAGCTGTCAGCGCTGCGGCATTTCACCAACTGAAGCGAGAAGCCAAACGGCCAGCTGCAGGCAGCAGTGGCTGCCATGGGCACAAGCCAACGCCTGGTGGCACTCGATCCCAGCTCTTGGGCAAGGACAGCTCCCATCCTCTCCTGCTCCACAGCCAGGCTTCCGCGGACTGCAGCAGCCTCAGCTCCAGCAGCTCACACCGACACCTTAGCCCAACACGATGAATAATTGAAGAAAGTTAATCAGTTTCACGCTTTTAGCGCTGACTTCGCAGGAAAACTCAGCCCTCTCCAGAAGCCGGAAAGGCTGCAAAGCCTGGATTTCTAAAGGGAAAAGCAGTGATCTTGTTCAGGCAGGACTTTTGAAGGGCGTAGAGGGCAGGGAAACAGCTCTGGGGAAAGGATGTAAGCTCCAGATGTCTCCTCTGTTCAAACGTCAGTCCAGATCTCCCAACGTGGAGCAATTTTCCTGTTTGCCAGAAGGAGACCAAGTCCTGCAGGTTCATCCCATGAGGCTGAAATCTGGTTTTGATGATAAGGACATTGTCCAACCCTACTTCTTTAGGGTATTTTCCCTTCCAAACCAAACTGCAGCTGCTAATCAGGATTTCCTCAAGCAACACCAAATACTTTTTCTTTTCAGTGTAAAGCAGTTGGGGTTTGCCTTGAATGAGGATATTTGGGTATGAACCTGTGCATTATCCACCAGTCATTATTTGTTTGTTATTTTTATAGCATAACCATGCAGCAAAATCTTCCCAAGGGGCCATACAAGCAAACCAGTAACAACAAAAAACCAAAACAAATCACCAACCAGTACCAAGAACCTTTCAGTGCCCACCTGGAAGCTGAAAGTATTCCCAGAAATCACTTGTCACACAATTAGATCAACGGCTTCATAAGAGTCAGATACCTTGCAAGTGGATTTAACTCAGGATTTGGTAAAAAGCCATTCAATCAGCTTTCATCCTCCCTCCTCCTCCTCTAGACAGATCACTGCAACTCTGCTGATCCCCTAGCTCTGCAAAGATCAGTATGCTCAGTGGCAGGAGAGGCAAAGCTCTGCCTCTGGGACCCAAAACAGTGTTGTCTGCAGAGCTTCAGCATCAGCAGAGAAAAGGAATATGAGCAAAGAGCTCTGTCTGTTTAAAATAAGGTTGTGATAAAGGTTTATGCCAGAGTAGAGGACTGTGCATGCTGCCAACCTGCTGTGCTTCCCACAGCCATCTTCCAGCAGCTGCTTCTCAGTCCACTGCCTAACCTCCTCTTCACTGCTTTCTTCATCTCCAGCCTCACTCTTTTCCTCCCTCCTCTGCACAGTGGCAGCTGTGATGTCCCCCCTGCTCTGCAAAAAGCCTGGGGCTTCTTATTTCCTGTCACCCCATGTAACCAGCTGTGCTGGCCTGCACTGCCACCATCCTGACTAAGAGCCTCACCCAGCCAGCCTCCCCTAGGGACACAATGACCCAGCTGAAAGGGTCTGGAGAAGAATTCTTACAGGGAGAGGCTGAGGTGGGGTTGGTCTCTTCTCCCTAGGATCAGGTACAGAACGAGAGGAAATAGACTGAAATTGTGCCAGAGGAGGGTTAGGTTGGAGATTAGGAACAATGTCTTTGCTGCCAGAGTGGTCAGGGATTGGAACAGGCTGCCCAGGGAGGTGGTGGAGTCACCATCCCTGGAGGATTTCAAGAAATGTGTGGACATGGCATTTTGAGACACGGTTTGGTGGCCATGGTGGTGTGGGGTTGATGGTTGGACTTGATGATCTTGGAGGCCTTTTCCAACCCAAACAACTCTGCGAAAAGCCCAGACCCCTCTGGGCACCTCTACAGCTGATGTTGCCAGAACTATGACAAAAGGCTTGGCAGCAGCCACCACCTCTCCAACCCCACCTCAAACACTCCAACTCCACCTCAATCACTGCTTAATTCCACTTTTCCCCATGCTTCAGCCTCAACTCTCCCATCCATGTCAGACTGGATTCCCCAGACACAGCACTCGTCCCCACCCTCTCCCATCACCACTGATGGTTGGCAAGGCACTTGACTTGCTGCAGCAGGGGGGCAGTCCCAGCACTCCCACCCCAGTACCCCTCCTCCTGAATGCCTGGAGACTGCAAAACCTTGCATAAGAACATGCTCCAAAACAGCTCTGTGCCAGCAAGCAAATTTTGCTAGGATGAGGAGAGAGGATGAAAGAGAACCTTAGAGGACAAAAGAGAGACCTGGCAGCATGTGAATTTGTAGGTCAAAAGCAGGAGAGGGGGAAAAAAAAAGAAGTCCTATGAAGCTGTTCTGCACAAGCAGCAACTGAGGCAGACTTTCAGCAGAGCAGAGTAGCCTGAGGGAAAGGGCCTCCTCTTGCCTGTGCAGCAGCTGAGGTTCCTTAACCTGCTCAGCTCACATCTGTTCCCCTGATGCACATGGGTCCCATCCTGCTGCCATCTGCTCCTCTGTCCTCCACAGATGCCATGGACAACACAGACAGCAAACAGAGCTCTGTGAGGAAACCACACACTGACTGCAGGTCCCACCCTGCCAGGCCGCCTTCTCCTTGGAAAGCCAGAGAGCATCTCAACAGTACCTGCAGCTGATAAGAGCTGAGGGTTTCCTCTTAAAACTGTGGTCCTGGTAGACTGCCAAGCAGAAGTGAGGACCTGAAGCTTCCCCCCAGGTAAGTAGGCAGCCCTGTTTGCACCACACTGGCCTGGTCAAAAGGCAACAAGGACAAGTGCTCTACACCCTCCAGAGCAGCCAGCCTGACTGCCAGCGAAGTTAGTGCTAGCTGGGGATTACTGTTTGAAGAGGATGGAGGCTATACAAGTGTGTGACACATCTGGGGAGACCACAAAGCTCTCCTTTGTGTCACCCAGTTGGGCAAGAGCCATCCACATGGATGCCAAAACTTCCCAGTGTCACTGCTAATGACTCCAGCCTTGGCTGTCTGACAATTGCCCAGGCCTGGGGCACGTGGCACCTGCAAACACAGGGGGCAAGCAACACAAGCAGTGTACTGCCCTCCTAATCAGACTGTGCTTGAAAATTACATGGGGCAACCAAGCTGCTGAAGGGTCTGGAGAACAGGGCTGGTGAGGAGTGGCTGAGGGAACTGGGGTTGGTTAGTCTGCAGAAGAGCAGGCTGAGGAAAAACCTCATTGCTCTCTACAGCTCCCTGAAAGGAGGTTGCAGTGAGGTGGAGGTTGGTCTCTTCTCCCTAGTAGCAGGTGATAGAACAAGAGCAAATGGCCTGGAATTGTGCCAGGGGAGATTGAGGTTGGAGATGAGGAAAAATTTCTTTGCTGCAAGAGTAGTCAGGCATTGGAACAGGCTGCCCAGGGAGGTGGCAGTCACCATCCCTGAAGGTGTTCCAAAACGTGTGGGCATGGCACTTGGGGCATGGTTGAACGGTCATGGTGGGCTTATGTTGGTGGTTGGACTTGAATAACTTAGAGGTCTTTTCCAACCAAAATAATTCTGTGATTCTATGAGGTATGCAGCTGCAGCCAGGTTAGGATCCATAGCAGCAAACCCACTGCCTTTGTGACCAGTGCAGCCCAGACAAGGGTCAGAAACACAGGATGGCCATGCCTGGGTGTGCTGCCTTCTAGTACTCAACAGTAATTGACAGAAGAAGCAGAAGGCAAGACTAGCAGGGATCCACCAAGGTAGTCAACCATGCAAAAGAGCTGGCAGCAAGGAGCACACCGAGGAAGCCAGCAGAGGGCTAGATGCAGGGCAGTGAGATACACCAGGCAGCAGAGCTGTCTCCTGCTGACACAAAATCATTATCTCATTCTGTTGATTTGGCAGTAACCACTCATCACCCCACTGAGTAATCACATCTTGGACAGACTCAGCTCTGTCTCTCAGTACCTGCATGGATCTGGCAAAACTGCTCATCAAGCCAGGCAGAGCCATCACTTTGAGCACATCAAAGGAGTTGGACCCCTGCTGAAGAGCCATAAAGAGTGAACACAGCCAGCCTCCTCTTCTCCCTTCACTAGAAAGGCTTTGAGTTAGCTAGAAAAATCAAGTTGTTCTCTTCAACACTAGTAGGACAGCCTCCCCAACTGATCCCTTCCTGCAGACGATGAAGCATCCACTCCAGTCAGAATGGGCTTTCTTGGATTTTGCTGCAACATCTGGATTTGGGGGGATTTTGACTTGGCATTCCATGGGCATAGCTGTGCAGAATCCATCTGTTGTCACATACATCACTTCTGAGTCAACTGGAAGCACCACATGGCCTTCCAAGAGAAGGATGTCTGGCAGAAATTACACAGTCACCAAAGAGACCTCTGCAAATCTGCCTGCCTTTGATGCAGACATATTTCAGGAGGAACTTAGAAACAACATGCACTAATGAAGCCTGTTTGTAAGAGCAGAGCTCTGGGCTTGTATCCTAACCAGGACACAGGCTTCCTTTTGCATCCCAGCTATGCCATGTAGGAGCAGATTTTTGCTTGTACACCTCAAGTGCACAAAGTGGGACTCCTTTCTGAAAGTTTATCTGGCCATTGCCTTCCTCTTCCTGTGCCACAGCAGTTGTTTTGTTTGCATAGCTCTGAGGTGAGCTTTTTTAATTTCAACCCACCTCTGAAGCTTTCAGTCACCAGGGTCAGAGGCCCTCTGGTTCAAATCTTTTACAGCACAGGAAAGGACTTGTGGAACACAGTCACCACTAGTTAATGTTTCCTATGACCACAGAAAGCTCATGCCAGGACAGTCTGAAGACCCCAAAGGACAGCTGAATAATCAGGCATGAAAGTAGCTGTCTGGACTGATGTTCATGGGATAGACCTTGGAAGTATTCGCATGCAAGATTTAAACTTAAGAGCTGACCCACTCCAACAGGGCTAAACTGGACTGCAATTAGGTAGAGAAGCAAAGGCAACATGCACAACTAAGGTTCTACATTGGGTGTGTTCAGGTAGTGCTTTTTATTTAGATGCTTCTCAAAGATACCTAGAACTGCATCACTATAAAGAGGACATTGCATCACTGCAAACAGGACCTACTTCTGGTCATCACTGAAGCGGTAGAAGCTGTGGCTGCAGAAGCTACCAAAAAGAATCCCTGGGACGTGTCCCTACCATGCAGTGACAAGACACTGTTTACAGGGCACTCATCTGAGGCTTGCCCACAGCAGGCAGCATTAAAGGGGCAATGCCTCAAAACTTTCCTTTTTAGCTGCAAAAGGAGCAGCATTCAGATGAAGCCTGGTGACCACGAGAGCACATCTTCACTTTGTGATCTTTGCACAAATGCTAAACCACAGCACAGAACATTGCAAGCACCAAATAAAGCTCTGAAAGCTGGGTTATAGGACCCTGAAGATATCTTTGGTCACAGAAATGCTGGTGGGAGCCTAATTACAATGCTACCCCTACCTGCTGCTCTGCTAGCCAAGCTATTCAAGTCCTCTCAATAATGTTTTGTTGTAATGGGAACAGTTCAAGCTGCAGTAGCAGGTTTGTGACACAGAAAATGTAAGAGTAGTTGATTGTTTTCCTTCCAATGCACTCATTTGAACAGGGCTTCTGCTGCTGCTCCACCCAGCAGGTGCCCTTATCTCCAGAGAGCACAGCTGTCTTTTTTCTGCCATTTCCAGATAGTTATGATGTTCAGATTCAGCTTAGAGAAGCTTCACTCAGTCCGAACTAAGCCTATCTTTTGCACATCTCATTTATTTGAGGAAACTGAAGAGTTCCTATTGAATGCTGGGCACATGGCTGCACCCAAGTAACACTCTTCTGATAGGTAACAAAGACCTGCAACACTTCCCCTGCCAAGAAACCTGGGCAAGCTCAGCATTAACTATGTATTTCTACAGAAGTAGTCAAAGGAAGGAATAAAGCAGTATGAGTAGTGCTTACCTAGAGAAGCAGTTCTGCCAGACCTGACATCAGCAGCAACATATCTACTTTCCTGGGTTTCCCTGTATCTCATGACCATTTCATCTGTCCAGATTACAAGCCCTCCTAAGGAGGCACCATGCAGTTCCCAGTCCAAGTTCATGTCCAGCCTGCCTGACAGCAGCTTCACGATAGATGGACTCTCTAAGTAAATGCTTTCACTGCAACACTCATCCCCCTCCATCAACAAAAGGAGTGCTGTTCTTCACTCTATCTCATCTTGGAGTTCCTGCCACACAGGAGCAGGAATTTAAATGCAGCTGGATATTGTTTTCTACTAAGTGCAAGGTCTATATAAAGTCCCTAATGTGGGGCAAGAGTAGGGAAAACTGCTCAAGCGGGTCCAGAAGAGGCCACGAAGATGATGAGTGGGCTGGAGAACCTCCTCTATGGGGACAGGCTGAAAGAGTTTGGGTTGTTCGGTCTGGTGAAGAGAAGTCTCTAGGGAGACCTTAGAGCAGCCTTCCAGTACCTGAAGGGAGCTACTAGAAAGCAGAAAGGAGACATTTAACAAGGGCTTGTAGCGATAGGAGGGAGGGAATGGATTGAAGCTGGAAGAAGGGAGATTTGGACTGGAGATTAGGAAGAAATTCTTTACAGTGAGGGTGAGGAGACACTGGAACAGGTTGCCCAGGGAGGCTGTGGATGCCCCCTCCCTGGAGGTGTTTAAGTCCAGGTTGGATGAGCCTTGAGCAACCTGGGCTAGTGGGAGGTGTCCATGCCCATGGCAGGGGGCTGGAACTAGAGGATCTTGAAGGTCCCTTATGACCCAAACCATTCTATGAATCTATGAAGAGAAAGCAAGCAAGCAGGAAAAATCCCTAAGTGGGTGGGACATGTTTTCATTTGGTTGTCAGTTCACATTGTCATTAACAAAATGATTTTGAAAGTAATAGAATATCAGTGTAATAAGAGTATGCTCAGCATGGCATTGCAATCCATTTCTGGGAGCCCCCCCAGTAAAGCACAGAGATAATTACCACTGAGGCTGGATTGAGCTCCAGCCCAAAGCCCAGCATGAGGCAGGGTGCTAAATAATGCATTTCCCTGGTGCTCTCTGCTGCCCATGTGATTGTTTCAGACATTATATTTATTTAGAGAACACACTCCAGTAGCTTCACAGCCAAGGTGCAGACACTTTGTGCAGGTTTCAGTGAGGCAGGGAGTATCTGCGCCCTGGGAAGTGATCAGCAATACACAAATCTCCTGGTGTTCCAGTTGCACTCCCTGCTTCAGCTGGGACTTAAATTAAATCCCAAAGACCCAGCAGAAAAGGCAAGACAATAAAGTCTGAGTGCCCTCTGCTCCCTTTGGCCTCTGTTTGACAGAGTTGGGTTAAGCTTGGAGCAAATTTGGATGAATACCAAAGCCATGCATACGGTTCCAGCTTGTGAAGCAATGACAGCAAGCATGGGAGAGCCACAACTGAGGTGCATGTGCCTGTGACATTTCATTTTTTTTCTACTGGGCTTTCAACAGAAGTCAGTTGTCCTTTGAAGTACTAAGGAACACAAAAGTGTCCTTCCTGATTACAAGCCACTAACTCAAGCTGCCTGTGGCTTCATTCCCCTTCAATTCCTTTTGTGTTTTCTCCACTGACACTTAATCATCATTTCCCACTCCAGCCAGCAGCCAGTTTCCCGGGTGTTTGCTCACCTATAGCCCAGACTGGTCCTTCACAACTGCTCCTTTATCATTTTATCCACAATTTTGAGGATATCTTGTTTTTGTCAAAAGGATACACAAAAGCTGGCCATAAATTGATGCAACTGATCTCTTAAATGTGGTCTTGCTCACCAACCCTTTAAGTGCTGCAGCAACCCAGCTCATCCCATTTCTTTTTGTTATCTTTTTTTACTAGCTTGTGCCACACTATTGTTTGCTCTTTCCACTGCATTAAACACCATGTCCAAGCTGCCAGAGACCAACATTTATCCTAAACCCTGCTCCAATCCTTTTGTATTGTGAAACCCTCCGGGGCCATTCCTTTTCCTTTGCTTTGCTCTGTTCATTTTGTCCCCAAGCCTGCCTTATATTTCTCTGCAAATGAACTGCATAAAGCCATTTAACTGCCCTGCTTTCCCACCTCTCCTTCTGCTTCTCTCTCCTAGCAAGTGAACTTCTCTACTCTGGAGTTTTCAAATTGATTGCCAGTTTGCTTATCCTACTGCACTTTTATTTCCAGAGGTTAGAAACATCAAACAAGAGAATATGTTGCATTCTCACTTGAACCATTAATAGCTTATTAAAAAAGGTCTCACAGCTTCTACACAGTGCCAGTCTGTCAGGGTAGAGGGGAAAACACAACCTGGAGGGTGCTGATGTATTTTTATTAATCCAGTTCATATAAAATCTGGCTGCATTGGAATCATTCCCTGTGCAAGTTCTTCTCTGTCCCTGGTTTCTGCCTTTCACAGCAATTTCTCCCAGGCAGGAGTCTCATCACTGCGTAAGACTCGGCATCGCTTCCAGGGCTTTATTTTGCCCCCACTGACAGTGAAACCAGGTTTGAGCTGCACAGGGGTTTCATGACCCTGAGAGCTGTCCCCAAGCATTTTGATCTCCAGTCTGCATCTCTTCCATACAAATATGACAGTTCCAGCGAAGAACTTTGTGCCTTTGCATATTTGTAAATTATTTACCACCTTCCAGAGGTCCTGCAGATTCACAAACACTTCATAAATAAAACAGCATCAGAGCAGAGAGATGCTGGGTTGCACACTCATTGGTAAAGCACAAACCACCCCTAATGACAGGGCCTGGATTTTGCCACGGTACACTAAGTCTTGCTTGCTAGCACACAGCAGTTTCAGAAAGATAAAACCTATTTTAGGTCACACAGATATTTTCTTTTGCTGCCATGCTGGCTTTTTCCAATGTGTGCTTTTGCTTTAGGTTAACAAATGCACTGCTAGATTCACATGCTTGCCTACACTAACAGCACTGCAGGGGATGTCTTTTTTCCACAAGAGCTCTCCATCAAAAACCTCTTTTAAAAACATTACTGCTAGCAGATGCCAAATATTTCACTTCAGTGTCCATCTGGATGAAAAAACACCAACCAAAACCAACCACATACAACTCCTCCAGAGGAGTTACTCTGAGCAGCAATCTTTTAAATAACCAAGAAACTACTCCAGAGTGTGAAGCCCTCTCAAATTTCACTTTTCTCCTTCCCCATGACCTAGGTCAGGGGAACCCTTGAGAAGCTGGGCATGAGCCAACAATGTGCTCTTGCAGCCCAAAAGGCCAATGGCAGCCTGGCCTGCATCAAAAGCAGCATGACCAGCAGATGAGAGAGTGGATTCTGCCCCTCTGCTCCAGTGAGATCACACCTGCTCTACTTTATCCAGCTCTGGGGCCCTCAGCACAAGAGAGACCTGGACCTGATGGAGAGGGTCCAAAGGAGACAATGAAGATCCTCTACTATGAGGACAGGCTAAAAGAATTGAGCTGTTCAGCCCAGAGAAGAGAAGGCTCTAGGGAGACCTTCTAGCTATATTTAAGTATCTGAAGAGGCCCTTCAGGAAGGCTGGGGAGGAGCTGTTTAGGAGGGCTTGTGGTGATAGGACAAGGAGCAAAGGGTTGAAATTGGAGCAGGGTAGATTTAGGTTGAGCATCAGGAGGAAGTTTTTCACAGTAAGAGTGGTGAGACAGTGGAACAGGCTGCCCAGAGATGTGGTTGAGGTGCCATCACTGGACACATTCAAGATCAGCCGCGATGAGTCCCTGGGAAGCCTACTCTAGTTGGAAGTGTCCCTGCTGACTGCAAGGGGGGTTGGACAAGATGACCTTTGAGGGCTTCTTGTGTGAATCTGTGAGATACCTAAGGCACGTAAGTGAGGCTCTGACCCTTAGCTGAGTTCTGCCTGTACAGGGTGAGGGCTCCCCACTGAGCAATTATCTTTCAAGCATGGTCTTCTCCCTGACACCACAAATAGGCTTCATCTTAGGAACAGGTATCCATGTTTTATGGGACTACAAGTGGACCTGATCACACAAACACGGAATTTTTAGTGCCAAGTCTGATTCCTGTGTCAAAGGGCAGGCTCAAACATATCATAGTGTAATATCCTGACATGCAGAATGACTGCCACCGCTGGTGGTAGTGCTGCCATCTCTTTTTAAATGCTGTGTGTGCCATAATTCGCTATTTCTTTTGGTACATTTGTGTGCATTTCTATTTCTGCATCTCCAGGCACACAGGTGTCATTATTTCTCAGCAATCCATTGGTCATCTTTAATTCCAAAAGTGCCATTAGAATTTATGGTAAATTCATACAAGGAGTCAGTGGAAATAAACACTGAGACTCTACTTTCACTGTCAGATGCTTTAAGGTCCTTGAAAGGTCAATACAAAATAAATTGCATCATTAACTATAAATTAATTAAGGAGTTACAGAATGAGAGGGGGGAAAAAAAGAACACCGAGGTAAAATTTCCCATTCTACATCCTTAAACATTAGCTCAGATGGCATCAGGGAAATTGAAATTACAGATAGTTAGGAGAAATATTATTGGTTTTTCAATAACAATCTTGGACACAGTTATTTCCTAGCACATACAATGCATTAAGAAATAATTTTAAGTGTATATGTATTCACAGGGGGCAACAACATCATAATTCACCACCTTCCTGCTCCCATAGACTGATCAATCAATTTTGCTCACCCTGAGGCATCTTATCTAAGGCTAATTGTATAATCCAACTGATATTTATTTCCTCACCACCCTTCCCATCAAAAAAAAACAAAATAAAATAAAAAATGATGTGATGAAGAGAATCCTCCACACATCTCATTACTAATACATAAAAATTCTTGGTCAGGAAAAAAAGAGATTTCCTGACCAAAAAAAAAAAAAAAAAAAAAGGAGTGTCACAAAAAGTCCAGGCAGGTAGCAGGATCCCAGCTACCACACTTAAGCATCACTTCAGGGCTGAGCTGTAAGAATCCCAGATGAAACCACAGGAGATGGGAAGCTGAGCTGAGGTCTGTCACTTCAGCAGACTGCACTACTGGTACAGTCTTATAATGAGGTCCCTAGACTGAAGAAAATGTAAAACCATCCAAGAATAAAATTATCTGTCTCCAGCAAGGGTTTCTCACTCATTTCACCTTATCAGTAATTTGAGAAACACCCACAGAGGACAGCAGCATTGCATAGCTCCATCCATGAGAAAGGCCATCCTGAACCTTGAGCTCCTAGGCAGTCACGCTTCCTGCTTCTGCAGACTAGGGGAAAGTGTTCCTGAGAAAGTGACAGAATTCAGACTGGATACAGAGGCCACGAACCAGGAGAGCATCTGCTTTGGTCCTCCTCCTTTTGTAACATTAGAAGAAAGAGAAGACATTAGTAGCAGAAATTGTGATGGGTCCTTTCCAACCCAAAGCATTCTATGATCCTATGCCACAATTCAGAACCGCAAAACGAGGCCACAGTTTCCATTTATTGAAGTAACAGAGAGTAAGTCTTTCAAGGAGTCAAATACTCTGGGTTGTTGAAGAAATTAATCCCAAGATACTGTCTGCAACAGCATTTTGAAGGATTTTAGGGTAGAGATACGTTAATTAAGAACTAGGTACTACAGTTTTAGCAGAACGTACAGGGACCTGAGTCATAACCACAAGCCAGTGATGTGAGGAGCAGCTGAGAGAACTGGGGGTGTTGAGTCTGAAGAAGAGGCTGAAGGGAGACCTCATTGCTCTCTACAGCTCCCTGAAAGGAGGCTGCAATGAGGTGGAGGTTGATCTCTTCTCCCTAGTATCAGGTGTTAGAACTAGAGAAAAGGGCCTGAAATTGTGCCAGGGGAGGTTTAGGTTAGAGGTCAGGAAAAATTTCCCTTCTGCAAGAGTGGTCAGGATTTAGAGCAGGCTGCCCAGGGAGGTGGTGGAGTCACCATACCCAGAGTTGTTCTAGAAACATGTGGCCATGGCAGTTTGGGACATGGTTTGATGGCCATGGTGGTGTTGGCCTGATGGTTGGAGTCAATGATCTTAGAGAGCTTTTCCAACTAAAACAATTGTATGAATCTGTACTTGTACAATTTCCAGTAAACCTTCATTTCAGGTGCCCCAGGCTTGCTTAATGCTTGCCTAGATTTAAAACGTGGGGAAAAGGGGGGGAGGGGAAAGAAAAAAAAAAAAATCTGTAACAGCTGGAAACTTCTCAGAAGAGTTTAGAAGCTTTACAGCCACTCCAAACTTTTTGAGTCCATCACTGCTGAACCAAAGAGAAATTAAACAGCTGGAATACTGATGGTAAAGTTGCTCCAACATGAGAGAATTTCTCTCCAGACTTCAGAGCTACTCGGGGGCAAGGAAGTGAAGAGGGATGTCTACATGCTCAGGGAGCTTCCATTTCCGTTTCCCTCATAAACAGGATCAGTGGGGCCACTCCACAAGCACCTGCAGAGCTAAGTCTTGCACAAGAGAAACTGTCGATGTAACCTCGTTCCTAAAAAACCCAAACTGCTGCCAGCACATGCCTTTAAAAAGTCTCGTTTCTTGCATTCTTCACCTAAGCAGGTAATGCCGGGCTTTTCCCGGATATTAAGAGCCACCCAGTGAAGCTCTCCGGCTTCAGCACCTGCTACAGCCCTGTCTTCTCTGTCTCTAGCGCTGTGCCTTTACCACGCACAAAGAGAAACGTTTCCAAGATCCCCGGTAATAAAGAACTCTCACAGTTATGAAGTGCTTTTAGCGCTTACTTGGACTACAGTCCTCTCCTGGCCCCCATCCAGCCGCAGCGATTTATCCCCGCCGCACTGTTGGGATAATCCCGTCCATCCCCGCGGGTTTATTCCCAGGCAGTCCCCTCCCTTCCAGCCCAAGTGCGGGGCTGGACTCGGCTTTCAGGAGCCGTTATCCGCCTACAGCTCCTCACCCAGCCAGCGAATCCCCGCAGCAGCCCTGACACTTCCCTTCCCTTAGAGACGGCAGAGGGAGAACAAGGCGCGGAGCCGGGGTCATTCCAGGCCCCAGGAGCCCAGCCCCCCCCGTCCCCCCACCCCTGCCGAGTCAAGCCCCCGGAGATGCGCGGCGTCGAGCACCCCGGAGACATACGGCTCCGCCGCGCGGCCTGTGCCGCCCCGAGCCCAGCTCCCCCCTGGGGACCCCACGCCCCTCGGGCCCCGACTCCATCGCCCCCCGCCCCGGCTGGAGGCAGGGCAGGGGGAGCTCCGGCCGGCCCCCGCGGGGCGGAGGTCACCCGCCTCCCCCCGCCCTCCGCCCATGGGCGCCGGTTCCGTCCAGCCGCCGCCGCCGCTCCGGCCCCCTGGCAGAAGGAGGCGGCGGGGCGAGTCTGTCGGCGGCGGCTGCTGTGTCCGCCTGGCCGCCCGCTAGTCGCGGCCGAGGCGCATGGAGACAACGGCCGCGCCTGTGTGCTGGGGTAAGGCGCGATTCACGGGGCGTGGGGGTGCCCGGCGCGGCGAGGGGGCGGCAGCCGGGCAGGGCTCTGCCCCGGGGGGCGGCGGCGGCCCAGGGCGGGTGTCCGCGGAAAGTTTGCGTTACTCCGGAACCCGCTCCGGGAAAGCAGCGGCACGCTGCCCAGCGAAGCGCGGCCGGGGAGGGCCGCAGGGAAGAGCCGTTGGGGAGGAGCTGGTTGGGGGGCTGGAGCTGGCAGCGACCCGGGGGAGAGCCCGCAGGCTCCGTCTGGAGGTCACGGCAGCCCGGGCAGCCCCCTTGCTGATCCTGTACCGCACCGGGCTGGGGCAGGGGCTCAGAGTCTATATGCAACTGCAGGAGCGAAGGAACCCAGCTCCCCAGAAATCTAAACGTGTTGTTATTTAGGACACGTTTTACTCGTGTATGCACTTTGGTGCCTGCAAGTATAAATCTTTGAAGTGCAAGTTATAAATATTAAAGCTGAAATGCATAAGGGGGGGATGTGTATCAAATTTGGGCATAAATTTATTTCAACCCAGTTTGACACACACACACCCCTAATGCATGCAAGAGGCACCGAAATGAGGGAACAATTGTGTTTTACAGGCATGGGTACCTGTGTCAGAGACTGGGGAACGACTGAACAACAATAGTTAGCATATTTACATAAAGCAGTGTTGTTTGTACATGGAGTTTGGAATCTGAGAGTCGTTAGAGTCCTCTATAATACATTTCCTAAATTGGAATGAGCCCTGGAAGTACGAAGCAAGGACTTGTTTGGTTTGTTCACCCCCATCCAAGCTACCTCTGTGCATGCAGTGACAGTCCAAAACATGTAATCCCTGCCCCAGAGAGTAAGTGCAGGTTAACACCACAATGTATCTTCAGCTGACAGCTGGCTGCAAAATGAAAACAAACTGCTATTAAGGACCTTTTTTTCCCCCCCTCATTTTTCCCTTCTTAGTTCTTTTCATCCATCTTCCTCTCATCTCTGGAAGCTCCATCCATATTGGACTAGGCAGCAATTATTCCACTCTCTGTAAGTAGTCTTTTTTTTACCCCCCCCTTTTTAACTGCGTTAATGTCATGCCTTGCAGCCATGTACAGCTGTAGGAATATTATATTTAAAGTCCTCTAGCAGATAAACATCAATCCATTAAAAAGCCAATAGCGTCCTCACTAAGGAAACAACTGAGTTAACAGAAATGGAATTAACCTTCATACAGACAAAAAACTCACAGGAGTCAGAGAGAGAATTGCCTGAAAGAGAAGAACATGACATTTCATGTCTTCAGTATTTCCTTTTTTTCTTTAAAGGAAAAAAAAAATAATAAAATAATCCTTTTCAGCATTTTCTCCCACAACAGCAAATTAGCACATAGCTGCTAAAACTGAGTTAACAAGCTGAGCACACTGACATCAGTCAAAATTGATATAATTTTGGCACTCCCTGCTGAAATAAACGTGGCTAAAAATTACTTCCAATCATCGAAATAAAAACTCCTGACATCTGACTGCCTTTCCCTCTCCTTTTTATGACTGATTTTTATAGGTATTACATGAAGGTGTTTTTTAAAAGGAAATAAAACATTATAGGAGGCACTTCTGCTCCGGTCACTGGTCCTGTTTTGGCAGAAAACCACATGTATTCAGGGAATTAAAGCAGCATGTCCAATCTCTTAGATGGCATGCTGATAAAAATGTACCCACAACAATTAAAACAAGATCTCTCTCAGAGCAAGTGCTTCAGATCAAGAAAAATCTATTTACAACATTTCAGCACAGCTTATGGCATGGGTAAAAATTTCCAAGCTCATCATGGGTGAGAAATCATATGATTAAACCTGAAGTTTAAAGAAACAAGAGGCAAAGATTGATTTACTTTGGAGCACACACAAAGGAACAAAAGTGTCAGGCAGCTACCATCATTCACAGACAAGAAATACTCTCAGGCTTGGTGTTTGCTGCCACAACCTACCAACTTGGAGAACTTAGGCAGAATGTCAGGATCAGCTTCTCTCAACAGTTTGGAGGATCTAACCCTAGGATAATCTTGGTGACTAGGAGCAGAGTTGATTGATGAAGTTGAAGACAGTGCAAAACCCAAGTAAATACAAAGTGAGATCTTTCAGATTGCCTGGTTATACCTTAAGCTCCTATTAAAAACATCATGTTAAAGTTGGGCTCAGGAACAAGTGCAGAATCAGTAGCTGCTGAAAATTTTTCACTCTCTGGCCACCTAATAGACGACCACCTGTCATCGCCAGTGTACCCAGCACATGTTTAGTTTGGGCATCCATATCAGAGTAATATAATTTCTTACCCATTTCTTGGCTTAAGCTCAGATTTGTCCCTGCTGTTGCCCATCCTAGAGACAACTTCTACATGGCAAGACGTGGCATTCATTTCAAATTAGTGGAGTTTCATAACAGAGCTGTTGCAGCAATAGTCTGAGTGTTGCTCTAATTTCCAGATGGGCACCTACATCTCTTCCAAATTAAGTGTTCTTAAGACAGTATTTTTGTTTTACTATGGCCTTAACTGATTTGAGTTCAGCCAGGCCCAGCATTCTGGCCTCCTGCATGAGGGCTGTGATATGTAGTGCCTAAACTGCTGGCAATTGCAGGTGATATTAGCACAATACAAGGTGGGCATTAGCCAATTAAAAAAACAAAACCAAAAAGCCTTTATAGAGAGTGCGGAAAGAGACTAGTGTCATCCCAGGCTGTCACTGTGCTCTGCAGGAAGGAGACTGCCAGCTGTGTTCTTGAGCTACACAGAACATGTAGCTGATGTGTGCCAGGTACCAGAGCTGTTTACCTTCCCAACACTGAATTTGTAAGTGCAGAAGCCCAGGAGCAGGGCTGCAGCTCTTCTCATGCAGAGTCATCTGTGCCTCATGAATATTGCTCTCATACAGGACAGATGTAAAGCCAAGTCCAGGCAAGTGAATGTTCAGGAGTTCTGCGACTTGAACCACACAGCACCAAGGCAGGTTGACAGTTCCAGCATTAATGGAACTTTCTGACAGGAAATTAAGTTTGCTATTAAAATTTGTTGGTTTAGCTGTTTCTTTCCGAGAGAAACATTTGATTTTCTTTGCAAAGTGTTTGTAGCTTTTTGGTCAGGTATAGAGAATTGTGAAAGTGAAAAGTCAGCATTGTCTCTAGAAAATTCATTTGTATGCATGGAGCAGGAAAAACAAAGCTATAAAATAGGCAGGTAGCATTTTAAAATCCAGTGTTAAAACTCTTGTGTTTTGACCTTTATAGATACTACAGACTTAGTCTCACTAAACAAGAAGGAACAAGAGTGTTCTTCATGTAACTGCCCTCTCTTTGTGCATGAAGACCACCCTAAGACAGGCACAGGAACATACTTCCTGCAAAAAGTAAGTGCAGAAGATCCTGATTCTAAAACCAGCAGGCCCTTGAGTAGACACTTTGGATGCTGTCCTTCAGCACTCAGCTCCTACACAGTAACAGCACAGCTGGATGCCAGCTGTGCTCTGAGACCTCAGGATGATAATGGAAGGTTGAACAAGCTTCTACTCATAAACAAGGAAATCTTTCTGTGCACAGCAAGAATAAAAAGCTCTCTGCACTGCTACAGACTAGGTAGCCTGCAGCTCTTGTTCTTTATGGCAAATGCTGCATGTTTCCCAGAATGGTCTCCAAACTCAGCCAGTTTAACACAGTTGTGTAGAGCCCAGCACTCAATGAACAGAACTCCACGTTCACAAACGCCTGCAGTTCAAACAGGTGGAGAAACTCGGTAATTTGAGTATCTTACAGTGGTTCTGTTGGCTACAGCAGATAAGAGACACTCAGAAAGAGAGGAAATTGCCTCAAGCCTGTGCATGACAGTTCTGCTGTGAGCTGGTGTCCTGGAGAGAAGAGTGCATTATGCCAGGAAGCTGAAGAGACAGTCTGACAGGTCTGCACCCTGCAGCAACATAGTCCCTGCCACTTGTGGGGTGCCTTGAGAAGTGTCAGCAATCAAAGCACCAACATCTACCACTCATTAGCAGAGTGCCAGAAGCCATGTATGCCTGTGATGCCAGGCAGTGACAAACACACTCCAGTTGCCCCCTCATCTCTCAGTGCACAGCAAAGTTCAATCCCCAGAATAATCTGCTCCTTATTTTCCTTCAGATTTCCCCTCCCCCCTCTCAAAGTGTTGATGTTTCCTGAAGGAACCCATCTCTCCCTGTAGGTTCCTGCAGAAAACATCAACACTCTAGTTTTCCACCTTGGACTTCAAGCTTGAATGACTCTGCAGATAAAATGCCACCAGAACCACATCTCAATTCTTCTCCCCTAGTAAGTGATACCCTGCTCAGTATCTGCCATCAATTTATTTTATGATTGCTCAAAATTATCCCAGTTACATCAAGAATGATTTTTTTTACCTTTTCATTTATTAGACTGGATTTTGTACTAGGAGGATATCAGTTTCTCGCCAAGCCTGCAATTTCTCATCCTCCTTTATGAAGATGTAAGGCTGTTAACTCCAAATTGCTCATTTCTACTGTAACCACTGACTTAGTGCTCTAGCTTCAGTAGCTTCTCCTGACTCCAACCTCTCATTCCTGATTTATTTACTTTTCAAGTAGAGAGAATGATAGATTAGAATCCCTTCCTGTGCAGAAATACATATTAGAGTCAAATTTTATTAGAGCAAATAAAGAGAGGAGAATCTAATTTTGAGGAGAATCTAATCAAACTGGTACAAGTTTGATCTAAGAAACCTCTCAGGGAAGAGAAGGGAAAAGGTACGTTTGAGGTGCTGAGCACTGGTACCTCTTGCAGTCTGACATTTCATTATTATATAATGACTGTATTTTGAGCTAGGAGCTCAAGCACCTAAAATGCAGTAGATGCCCAGACACCTTAATGCAAAGCATCTTTCAAGGAGAGGCAGACACCTGATCATGCATTTTTGTAAAGCCTACTTAAGAGTCTCCATCTCCAGATGCTTTGAAAATTTGGCTTCAAATTCAGAGCTGGCAGAAGCAAGCAACTGAGTTGGCTTTGACAGCATTTATGCAAACAGTGATTTTAGCTGCAAGACTTCATATAGATCTTGGTAGAACTTCCTGAAATCCCTCAGACATTTGTAAAAATGCTGACATGCTATGACATTGAGCCACCCACAGTCTCCAAGGACCATGTGCTAAGGCAAGTCATTGCAGGACATTCCAGACACTTCATCACTGTCTGTTCTTAATGCAAATAGTGCTTCTATGACACTTTGCTTCTTTGGCCTCTTCAGGTCTAAGTTTCTTATCTTTTAATTGCTGGATTTAGTTTCATGCATGCAAATCCTTTTACTTCTACCATTAAAATGAAGATTTTCCTTTCAGCAATTGTTCTTTCTTTGTTAGAAGCAATGAATTATGATCCTGCCTTTCCTCAGAGAAGGTCAACAAAGCTGGTGAAGGGTCTGGAGTACAGGGCTGGTGAGGAGCAACGGAGGGATCTGGGACTGTTTAATCTGGAGAAGAGACCTCATTGTCCTCTACAACTGTCTGAAAGGAGGCTGCAGTGAGGTGGGGTTGGTCTCTTCTCCCGAGGATCAGGTGCTAGAACTAGAAGAAATGGCCTGAAATTGTGCCAGGGGAAGGTTAGGTTGGAGAGTATGAAAAATTTCATTGCTGTAAGAGTGGTCAGGGATTGGAACAGGCTGCCCAGGGAGGTAGTGGAGTCTCCGTCCCTGGAGGTGTTCAAAAAGCATGTAGCCATGGCACTTGGGGACATGGTTGAACGGCCTTGGTGGTGGTGGGTTGCTGGTTGGACTGGATGACCTTAGGGTTTCCAACCCAAAAATTCTACGATTCCATGAGTATAAACAGAAGGAGTGAAATGTGTGTGGGGTTTTAAACTTCTGAATCTCTCCTATTTGTAATTCATCTGTTTTAGTTTTGTAGTTTAAGAGAAGCAGCTCTGTGAACATCTCATCTGTACAGGTTTACAGCATCTTAGCTCTATTTTGTAGTAGCTACAAAATTACACAGAATCACAAAATGCCAGCTTGAAAAGGACCCCAAGGATCATCTGGTGCAACCTTTCTAGGAAATTGTTACAGGATTACTTCTACTTAAAAGACCTAGCTAAGGCTAATGTTATATCCTGGTAGGTACTGCACAAAGTAACTGGCCTTGTCCTTCCAGATTGCAGGTGTCTGGATAACACAGGGGGTAGGAAAAGAGAAAAAAAGGTTGGCAGAAAAACTGATTGCTTTAGATGACCTAGCAATTGAAGGAGAAAGCAAGGCCCTCCTGAACTGGTAGCCGTCTGGCACTGATTCTTGTTAACAAGATACTGCACTACCTGCTTTCTCCTGTAGCATCTTCCCCCCCCACCCCCTCCTTGTCCAATCTCCTCTCTGTCTTTGTTTCTGGGGCCAATTGGAGGAACAGACTTGCTGCTAGACAATCTCCACCATTCCACTAGTCTGCTTTTACTTCTGCATATGATTATGTATTTGAAGTCATTGTCTTCCACTGCTTTTCAATTTGAAACATTTGGCTCTGCCCAGGTAATTTCTTATAGTCCAAAATCTTCATGGTTCTCCTTGAAGATAATAAAACATCACAGTGGTTTTGTAGCATTCTCATCCAGACTATAACCCAAAGTGAGTGACACAGCTCGACAACAACTGGCAGAAACAGAAAGCGTGCTATTGCTTTCTGGATGAGAGAGAAGAGCCATTTATCTTCCAGTGACCTTCAAAGCAGAGCCAGCAAAGCAGCAAGAAGGAAAACAGGAATTTTATGTTGCAGGAACTGTAGCAAACATTCTTACATCCAGACATGATGAAATTGTAAGTAGTGACAGAGCAGGATTGTGTCCAACTAATAAAGACAGTAACAGTGAATGAGAGAGAGGAAAGGCTATGGACTGGAGCAAGTCCAGAGAAGTTTAAAATAATCGACTTTTAAAGTTTAAAATAAACTACATTAGGAACTAAACAGTCTTTATGAAAGCTATAAATATGTGAGGTGCATATCAGGACCGATTACTCTTACTACATGTTTGGTTGTTGGGGTCTTTCTCTCTTTTTGCACCATTTTCTTGCAGGTGAATTCTTTCTTGCTATTTGCAATGACTTTGTAACCAGCCTAAAGCTAACAAAAGTGGTTCCCATTTACACAGTGACTGTGGACCACAAAGTAATTACTGTGTCTATTTTAACTCTAAAAAGCCCAAACCAAACAGGAATCCCCACAAGCTTAATTGCTGGAGTTCTGTGCCATTTTCCCCCAAAACTGTCAGAGAAATACAGTAACCATCTGGGAAATGTACTGCAACAAACCGGTGTGATCTGATTGTTGGCTCCAGATTTCAGAGCTGCCAGGTACAAGCCTACAACCCAAGGTTTACGGTAACAGGATGCTGTCAGTGCTGGTGGTATTTCTAACTGTACTGACATCTCCTGGAGCAGCTGTGTGGAGAATTGGAAATCAGGATTTCGCAGCTAGGAAGGGTGGCAAAAAGACTCCTAATTAAAAATACTGGAGAGCAAACAAATCCATGATACAGCAAAACTGCCTGGCCTCTGTCAGGTACCTATTTGCACACTAGCCCTCTGTGTCCTTATGGTTAAGACCAAAGATTTATCAAGTTGGGCTTGAAGTTTTATTAGCCTGTGTTTGGAATGGTTTAGATTGCTCACATCAAGCAACCTGAAGACCTTGCTGTAAGGTATTTCATATCTCTGCAAACCAAGCCTGAGTTTGTGTCTCCATAAATTTATGAAGAGCTTTAAGATGATTCCAAAAATCCTTCCCTGTTCAGTCAGACTGAGTTCCTACACTTAATTGTGAAACTGGAAGGGATAGTGAGAGAGTTATATTAAGGGCTAAAGAGCCCTTAATCCAGTCTTTTTCCCCCTCATTTATCCATTTTGTGTGTTAAGCTGGTGCAAAGATGGATTGGTTATGATTTCTTTGGTGTGTTTCACCCAGACCTCATCTGCCTCAAGCACCATTTCATGATGAGCAACCACAGTACAGGCAACACTGGTTTGAGACTGAGACCCTTTTCACATTTGACAAAGAGGACAGTGAGACTTCATCCACCCAGGGATTTCAGAAGCAGAAGGACTGACTTCCAGCATTTACTTGGCTTTGTTGCTCAGGAAGGAGTTGCTGGTTACACAAAGTCATCTCTCACTTCTTTCAGATGAGCAGAGCATCCTGCCATGTAAAAAAGAAGAACTGCAGTGTGGTGACGGACTCTGCCTCTTGAACTGGCTGCGCTGTCGCTACAAGAAGGACTGTGGCAGAGACTACATGTCCATCAAACTGACATGCTCAAGTGAGTCACCTTTCACCTTCCTCCATCACCACCTAGGAACGCAAAGACCATTTGCTCACCAAGTCAGCATTCGTAGCAATGTTCTAGCCATGAGATGTGATCTGGTTTTGCTCTTGCAAGGATGTGGCTGTTTAGAGGTTTATTTATTCATCTGCCTAAATCATTTACACCGTGTGCTGATTTCAAGTACAATAGCAGACATATCAGCAGTGGTGGGAATGGAAGGCTTGGTCAAGCTCAAAATGCATTAAGCTAATGTGCTGTGAAGGCTGCAGCTCTGAAATGCCAGATGAGGGGGGAGAAGATTTAAACAAGCAGCCTACAAAAGGCAGTCACCATTGCCAGAAACAATTAGACACTGGCAGCTCTGCAGAGCAGTGACTGCTGGCTGGGCACTCTGCATTTGGAAATGTTTATGTGAATAGACAAACTGCCAGCTGATTGAAACAACGCTTGGGCAGTGGTGAGAGAGGAATTCCATGCAGTCACAGATACCCATTGTGCTTAACAGAGTCACAGGGTAGCTCCTGTAAGCAGTGCAGGTAGCTTTAGCCATTTGGTTTAGAACCAGGCTTGCTGCAAATAAGTTGAAAAATCACAGAATCATTAAGGTTGGAAAAGACCTCTAAGACCATCAAGTCCAACCTTCTACCCAACACCTCCATGACCACAAGACCATGAGCACCTCCCAGGGAGGTGGTGAAGTTACCATCCCTGGGCAGTCTGTTCCAATGCTTGACCACTCTTGCAGGAGTGCACTCTTGCACCTGCCCTGGTGCTGTCTGAGGCTACTACCTCTTGTCCTGTCCAGCCCCAGCCTCACTCCAACCTCCTGTCAAGGAGCTGTAGAGAACAATGAAGTATCCTCTCAATCTCCTCTTCTTCAGACTAAACAATCCCAGCTCACTCAGCCTCTCCTAAGACATGCTATCCAAACCCCTCTCCAGCTCCATTGCCCTGATGAGCTGGAGGATTTTTGAAGAACAGAAGTGTGTTGTCATCTCAACAATTGCTCTGTACTAGCAAACCTGGTCATGTAGCCATCTCAGCTTTTTCTGTTCCTACTTTTTGCTCATTGTGTTTACTGATTACAGGATAGAGTTTTAACTCTGAAACCTTCCTTTTCAAACACTCATTTTGTAACTAGCAGCATCTAAGAGGGCAAATTACTTTTAGCCCTCCATTCCACAGGGTACACATAGGAGGGGGTCACATACTGCTGTCACTAAAGACCTGCCAGAAATACTTGCAGCCTTGGGGTTTTTCGTGAACACACCAGACACACAAGATAACCACAACCTTAAAGAAAGGCCAGAGGTTACAAAGGGGAGAGCAGATGCATATCAGGTGAAAGCAAATCAAGAAATGAGTGTCAGGAGTGAGCCTAGGACAATCCATCCTCTAATGGGCACTCAGATGTATTGAGGCAAGGCAGACCTAATCTCAAATAAAGCTCTCTGAAACCTGCATAGAGTAGACAGCAGGCCCTCAACACTGTTTAGTCTACAGATCCCTGATTGTCACAACCTGCTACCTGCCTTCACACTGGAGTTCAAGCACTCATGCAACACAGGCACTGCAGAATTGATCTGAGCCCATTAAGCAGAGGATTCAGGTCAGATCCATGAAGCATGAAAAATTCTAAATCTATGGTTGAGAATCCAGAAGGGCTACAGTTAACAGGAGCAGGAGGACACACGAGACCTGAATTTGGGCAAGACCTTAAGCTCTTAACCCCTAATTTCATCAGTGGAGATTAGAGGTAGGGTGGCGTCACAGAAGACTTAAAGGGAACTCATCAGATTTGATCTTGCATCTTGTCTGGATCACATGAAAACCTTTCAGCAATTTAACACTGCACATAAATATGCATTCTTCTCTGCCCTTCTAGAAAGGTGTGCATCAAGCAAGTAGTGAGTAGCAACAAACTCTTTTTAGTCTATGCAAATACCTCTTTTTTTCCCTCTAAATGCAATGCTGTTAAGTCAGTGCTAACAAAAAAACAACCCACAGAAACATACAGAAGCTGACAAAATAAATAGTCACAGGTTTGCTCTGAACATGTTACAGTAGTCAAGAGCTCAAAACTACAAACCAGATCATTTGCAATGGTTACAGAAGAGCACACAAATCAGAAAGTGCCTGGAGGAAAAAGTCATTATCTTACAATGGAAAGACTGATTTGCTGTTATGAACCTGAGAGCAGAGTGTCATCCAGCGAGGCACCAGCACCTGTCACTTTAGATACACTTCAGACACAGAAATGTTTCAGACAAGTGACAAAGCACCTCTGTCAGTACTAGAATTCTTCAGAATGCATCACAGAAGCATAGTGGGTCTTTACTTTGTCCTGGACTAGATAATCTTAGAACCCTGGAGTGGCATAGGTTGGAAGGTACCTTAGAGATCATCTGCTTCAACCTCCTTGCCATGGGCAGGGACACCTCTCAACTAGACTTGGTTGCTCAAGGCCTCATCCAGCCTGGCCTTGAACACTGCCAGGGAGTAGGCATCCAAAACCTCCCTGGGCAACCTATTCAGTCTCACCGTACTTATACTGAAGAACTTCTTCCTAAGGTCCAGTCTGCTCTCCCTTAGCTTCAAACCATTCCCCCTTGTCCTGTCTCTAGACACCCTCATGATAAGTCCCTCTGCAGCCTTCCTGTAAGGTCCCTTCAGGTATTGGAAAGCAGCTATAAGGTTCCCCCCAAGTCTTCTCTTAGTGATTTTAGGTTTTAACTAGCAGCTCTGATGTGAGCATTCAGGCCTCTAAACACAGCTTCAGGTTACAGAATCCAAAGGCATGAAAGGTTGTGCAGTGTGCAGGTTTAAAACCAAAAGGCATCTCTGTAGGACAGGCGTTAGAAGTTCATCTGTCCAACAGTTCTCTGTTTTGGTCACAGAAAGCCTTTTTTTCTCCTTTACACAGAGCAAGGAACAGCCACATTCCTCAGCCTGTTGTATGTGCTCACTCTGGAGGGACATTCACCCCAGAGGATTTGGGTTTTGTCCCTTGCTAAGGGGAATGGGCAAGATCTGCTTCTTCAAACACAGGCAGTTCATCAGCCAAGGAAGCAGACTAATGACAGAATGAAAGGGAAATGACTTCCAAATCACCTCCTGCCCACTGTGCCATTAATGCCTAACATAATATTCAGGATTCATGTACTCAGGCTTTGAGAGGGAATAAAATGAGAACCTTCTGTTCTAGCATTTATCAACTCAGATGTAATAGTGTCTATAATGGAGGCTCCCTGTACCAGGAACTGCTACTTAGATGCATACAAAGATTTTAGGTATCTTTTAGTGTCTCAGGTTACTTGGAGGTTTGGGGTTTTTAAAGCTGTACTATCTATTGTTGAAGGCTAAAATACACACATTTTCACAGGAAGCAAAGAGTTTGCCTCACTGAAGCAAATCATTGCCTCCCTGTGCAATCATTTCTCCCTCCTTCCAAGGCTTGCATGACTGGAGCCTTTAGAACCAAAGACACTGAATGTCTTTATGTCTTCACAGAAAGCCAGGTTGGAAGGAACCCCAAGGATCACCTGCTCCATTCTTTCCAGGTGATAGTGGAGTTGAAATGAGCTGACCCAGCACCCTGGCAAGCTGAGTTTTCAAACCACCCAGTGTAGGGGACTCCACTGCTTCCCTTGGGAGGTGATTCCAGTGTCTGATTGTTCTCATGGGGAAACATTTTTTTCCCTGGTGTCCAATGGGAATCTCCCAAGCTGTAACTTGTCCCCATCACCCCTTGTCTTTGCCATGGGACTCCTTGTAGAAAAGGAATCTCCATCTTCTTGATACTCCTCTTTTTATTATTAACTAAGCACTGCATAAAAGATAACTCTAAGACTTTACTTAAGGGTCATATAAAGAGGAACCAGGTTTATGTTTGTTCTGAAAGCTGCATCTACACAGATAATCCTGCAGATTCCCTTTCGAGTAAGCACAGAGGCCATTTGGATTAATAATCTCTATCACTCTATGCAGCTATATATAAAGTCCTATAGGTAATCCTGCCTGGAGCCCACCAGGATGATTGACATAATCTTGTCATGAGACTGTGGAAAACATTTGAACAGTGTCCAGACTGATTTTGGACTTCCCTTGTCAGAAAAGCAGATTTCACAGGAGACAGTACTGTTATTTAAACAACTGTTACACAAACAGAACAGCTCTTGAGAGTAACCAGTCATTTTAGCCCAGCGAATGCATTCTTTTGTTTCCATTCATTCCAGTTTAAGTCCATTATATCTCCTTCTAAAGAAGAATGTGAAGTGACAAATGTCCTCTCTCTTTACACATTTCTATCCAGGCTTCTCCCAGGCCATTGAATCATGGAATCCTAGAATGGTTTGGGTTGGAAGGGACCTTGAAGATCATTTAGTCCCAACCTCCTTGCCAGGGCCAGGGACACCTTCCACTCAGCCAGGTTACTCAAGGCTTCTTCCAACCAGGTCTAGAACACCTCCAGGGAGGGGGCATTCACAACCTCCCTGGGCAACCTGTTCCAGTGTCTCAGCACCCTCACTTTCAAGAACTCCTTCCTATTCTCCAGGACAAATCACTAGTTCTGTGAATTACATTTGTTTATGAAAGAGTGTCCAGTAATGCTTAGTATGACAGATCAAGAGAATCCTGAAAGGAGGTTGGTGTGAGGCGAGTGTCAATCTCTTCTCCCTAGTATCAGGAGATAGGAGGAGAGAAAATGGCCTGAAATTGTGCCAGGGGAGGTTTAGATTGGAGATTAGGAACAATTTCTTTACTGCAAAAGCAGTCAGGCATTGGAACAGGCTGACCAGGGAGGTGGTAGAGTCACCATGCTTGGGGATGTTGAAGAAAAGTGGATGTGGAATTCTAAGACAAAGTTTGATGGCCGTGGTGGTAGGTTGAAGTTGAGCTTGATGATCTTAAAGGTCTTTCCCAGCCAAAACAATTCCATGATTCTATAAAAAGCCATGGTGTCTTGGCTCAGGGAATGGTGCTCTGCCAGCTGAGGGACAGCAATGGTTAAGGCTGCTGCTGCTGTCTGCGTGCCTCTGCCAGCCAAGCCGCCAGTCTGAGAACAAAACCAGACATTGTGGGGATTCTCCCAGGAAAGAGAAATGTCAGAACTGACACAATGTTTGCAGTAATGAGCTGTGTTGGCAAAATTCGTGTAGATGTCACCAAAATGTAAATCAACTCCACTGACTCAGGGAAGCAGTCTCCAGAAGAAAGAGACACAGAACTTATTTGCATTTAGCAGGGGATTACAAATAGCATTGTTCTCTCCCCATCTCAGATGGAAACTGTTGGCTCGGTGTCAGCAGCGCAGAGATGCATTTCTTTTTCTTGAGACTAGTTTAATACCAAGAGAATAAACTGTATATCCCTCTGCTTTTCAGCCAGCTCCTTTTCACACATGCTTTGCTGCAGGAATCTGATTCTTCACAATGGGAGTAGGCTATGTGATACAGTACAGCAAGAGCATGCGGAAGGGCATAACTGGTACAGAAACTAAGAGGTCAGGCTATGAAAAGAGAGACTGATCACTTAAGATACAGTGAGGTCAGTCCACAAGCTTTTATTGGGATCCAAATGCTTTCTTGCCTTAAGTACTACACTAGAGGTGGCAGTCAACATGGACCACAATACACTCATTCTGGGAATACTCCCTGGAACATGAGTTAACAAGAAGGATAAGAAGTTTACCTGATGATAAAAACGCACCAATGAGAGAGAGAATGCAACATCTTAATCTTTGTTGTCTGGAGAAAGGAAACATCACCAGGCTTACACAAAAATGCAACAAATATGGCATGGGCTATTATTTTAGAGCATCATCAGGAGTGCTCTTTTCCAGCCAAAGCAATTCTATGATTCTACAAGTCTGTGACTCCAGGATTAAAAATACCTCTGTGAAAATTACATTTCCCAAGGAATATAATGCAAACAATGACAAATCTAACAGCCAAAGTGCCACAAAGGAAAAGCAGCACAGTAATCTGCACTGCAGAAGAGATGAAAGCATCAATTAAAACACCAGCAAACCACATTTACAGAGCGAGTCTCTTTCCCTGTTTTATAGCTTCACATAACCCATATAATATTCATTAGAAGTGATTTCTCAGCTTAGGAAAATAGTGTGCTGGTAATTCATCCCTCTGCTACAGGTCATGGGAAGTGCAAACTTAGAATGTGATTTAATACAGCTTAAGACACGATCATTGTGCATGTACCTTAAACCTGCACATGTAAAACTGGTGTGAATGCAGCCTTGAGACAGACAGGAAGTCCCCAGGACATCTCACTGACATCCTGCTCGTTTGGAATCCTACCCTGGGGAAGGGTCTGCTTGCTGCTTTGTAATTTCATGTTTGGGAGTAACTGGAAGGCGAGCAGGTAACCGAGCCAGAGCACAAGATAATACAATGTCCAATCAAATTGATTCCTCTTCTAATGTTTCATGAACTTGTGGTGATGAAGACTTACTGGGATAGAGAGTATTAGCAGTGCAGAAAACACCTACCTCATAATCAGTGCGAGAATATGAGAAAAGAAATGTTAGACTCGATTAACGAGAGGAAATAGGATCATAATTCAAAGAGTCAGTAATCATCCTGACAGATCTGGTAAATGAATGCAGTGGACATTGTTCAGGGCTTCCTCTCACAAGGAACACCACTGCCTGTCAGCTGGGAGGAACTTACTTTTCCCAGCCTGTCAGTGGTGCAAGTCTCCTCTCCTCTTCAAGCCTGCCAGCTCTGCCAGCCAAAGATAAATAGAAGAGAGGACAGAATATATGATGTGTAGCAAGCAGCCCCTAGACACAGCACAGCACATACAGGGGATGGTGTCTGGCTGCCTGGCAAGCCCTGCACTCAGATTTACCCAACAGGTCTCCTAGAGTAAGCAACAGGGATTTCAGAGAGAGGATTTCCCCCACCCTGAGAGTTTCAAGTAGTAATCTTTGAGTAATTTAATTTCTATAGATCTTTCAGTATCCTTGAATTTTGGTGGCTCCTTACAGCAAAGAAACTAGTTGACTGAAACTGTTCCAAGGATCAATACCTGTTTGCAGCTATTGACATTCCTGCAGCTGTCTGAGAGAAGTCTTAGTCCTATTCAGACAAAATCACTTCTTAATGGTGTGAGAAAACCCCTTGATTTATGCAGACAGAGCCTGCTGGAGCTTTTACAGATACAAATGATAATGTAAGTCACACTATAGGCTTTGTGTACCCTCTGATAGCAACACCATCATTCCTATGGCAGTGCAGAACAATACTGCAAACCCATTTTAAGAACTCAAGTCACCCTGAAGGAAAGGCTAAGATATACCACACATGAGATCACCTCTTCAAGAAAGAGCATCTAACAGGTTTCTGCCTTAGCCACCTGTTCCTGACAAACAGCTCGATCAGTATTTCAGTTGTCACTACTTTCTAAGTAGTTTATGTCAACCATTCTTCTACAAACCTACTCTCCCTCAGCTTCAAACCATTCCCCCTTGTCCTGTCTCCAGACACCCTCCATGAAAAGTCCCTCTTCAGCCTTCCTGTAGGATCCTTTAGGTGTTGAAATGCAGCTCTAAGGTCTCCCCAGAGCCTTCCCCATGCTGAACCACCCTAGCTCCCACAGCCTGTCCTCATAGCAGAGGTGCTCCAGACCTTGGATCATCTTTGTGGCCCTCCTCTGGGCTCACTCCAACAGTTCTGTGTCCTTTTTATGATGGGGACACCACTAAATTTTGTCACAAGAAAAGGGAAAAAAAAAAAAAAAAGAAATACAAAATGATTGCTTTTGCCCCACTCAAGTCACAGCCAACCTAAGCTGGATCCAAGTTTATGAAGGCAACTTTACTTTAATGGGTGAAATAGGAGTCTCATCATGGTTATTTCCAAGCCCCAACACAGAGTGCCTGAAGAAAGTAATGGGTTTGGGTCCTGCTTATAAAATTGTATTAGTTCAAAGTTGTTTGTATATGAGAAAATAAGGGAAGAAATACATTGTCCATCACTAAGCGGGCTGTTACACTTCCAGAGTGATTGGTTTCACTGCAGTGGTATTTATCATGTTGATGAAACAGACTATGGATCTGAAAATGGGAAGATTTTTTTCCTGTTAATTTGAAGCAGCACCTATATACATGCTGCTGTGGCATCAACATAATACCCTAAAGCCACAGCATCTGAAAAGATTTATTTGCTGAGCCCTTACGCCGCCGCCTTCGCGTTGCTGCTGACATTCTCAATTTGCAGGCTGCTGCCGATCCAATCTTACTCATTCTGGCTCTATAATAAGGATGTCAATGCAAGAAGAGAAAAGTCATTATCTGATAGCCAGCAGACATGATAAAAAGGCAGTTAGCTATCTCAGAGGAAAGGCCACCCTTTCTGCCTCGGATAAGCTTCTCAAGGTCATGGGCAGCTTTTGTACCTGTAAGTACGCTCCACATTCACTTCAAGCTGAGAGCATCAAATAAAGCTGAAGTGTCCCCAACACACAGTCTCATGTCCAACTGAGGGGTTGATTTGATACGTTTTTAATGATGATTGGAACATAAAAATGCAGTGAGAAAAATCAAATGGTGAATTACAGAAACCATTGCAACTTCCCTAGAGCTGATGTGTCCTCAGAAAAAAAGATAATTAAAATACCCACAACTATTTCAGTACCCAGGAAAATAACTCTTGTTTACATGCAGGGCTTCCCTTCTGTCTCATCTGGGACACAAGCAAGTAAAAGCCAGAGAAGGACAGAGAAGCCACTCCTAACAAAGGGCTTTGTCTTGCATGACCCAAACCCCCATGAAACATATGCACACCAAAATATTTCACCCTGACTGTATGTGACCCATCTGAAACATCAGCATTGCTTGAAAGGTATAAGGAACCTTCCTTCAAAGCTTAGCAAGAAGGGGAAAGCACAACGTATGCCACAAAAAGCTGAGTTGTACTACACCTCCTTCTACATGCTGCAGGGGGGTTGGTCTAGATGACCTTTGGATGTTCCTTCCAACCCAAACCATTCTACAATTCTAGAATTCTATGTTAATTGTTTCAGTTGGAAAAGGCCTTCAAGACCATCACGTTCCAGCCACCAGCCTAACACCACCATGGCCATGAAACCATGTCCTGAACTGCCAACTCAGTTACCTGGAGTTACTTTACAAGTTGGTCTGTTGAGCTGCAGGAGCACTAGGTAAAGAAGCATCATGTGATTTTGAAAGGGTTTTTCAGACTGATCATTTACTGTCCAACACAGAATGCATAGGAGGCAATTCTCCACTAGCACTGTCATGGTAAATTAAGAGTTCACTCTGCCACATGTGCCCCTTGCATTGTATTCATGACTGCAACAGCCAGCACGTTCCATTTGTGCCATGCCTGCTTACAAAACTCCCTTCACTGGAGAAAAGCAGTGCTTTGTGCACCCAGTAGAACTAATCCTCTAAACATGAATAATAAGACGTATTTATGCAGGTATTGTGCAGAGTTTTCAGTTTCATGGCACAAAATATAACTCCCCTAACAAAACCCAAAACAAAACAAACAAGCAGACCCTGCTATTGCTGTTCTGTTTGTGAGAATTATATAAAGTTCCAGATATTTCTATTATGAATAAAACCAACACAGCATTTTTATATTCAGGTTGCTCAAGGCCTCATCCAGCCTGGCCTTGAACGCCTCCAGGCAAAGGATATCCACAACCTCCTTGGGCAACATGCTCCAGCCAAGGCAGCCCTGAGAGCTTGCTCAATAAATGGGCTGTCTTGAAATTAAAAACAAACAAACAAGCAAGCAAGCAAAACACCTGAAGTACAAACAAATAGCATAAGAGAATCTATAAAGCAAAACAGGACCAAATATCAGTACTTACAGTAGGCTGGCATCACACAAGGCTCCCAAAGGAAGAGCTCACACTTCAGGCTCATGTTCTCTTCATGGTGGCAAGCAGCTTGTGTCTTCCCTTTTATCTTTGCAAGCCAGCCAAAATTAGCAAGAAATTATCAACCTGTGCTTTTAGTTCAGGTGTCAGCTCTCTGCAGTTGTGATTTCAGCTAACTGGCACTGCTGGGATATTTTGAATCTTTCAAAGACAAAATCTGAAAAAGAAAAAACAAAACAAAACATGAAGACATATGGGAAGCAGCAGGAGAACACACCTGGTGGACACACAACCAACAGAGAGAGTTAAAAGAAACAACTGTACAAACGAGAAACATGGTTAGAACTTGGTTTATATGGAGTAAGTTTAGCTCTAGTGCAAGGGCAATGAGATCAGCAGAATCTACCCCTCCACCATGTCCTATACCCAAAAGCTTTTTGTACTAAGGGTATTAAGGTTGCCATACCTTTTTGATTTAATGCTACAGTCTATTTCATTTTCAGAAAATTAAGATTTCTGGCATAAAATGCTTTGAAACAGCTCAGCACATTTCTTGGCCATCTTAATTGCTCATAAAGATTCCCAGCCAACAGCCAAGTGCTTCTAAATAATTAACAAAACCCCTACTACATGCTCATTCCCCAGGTATTTTCTATTTCTAATCAGTTCTCTCAATGTCAAGTAGCAGGCAATGATAATACACAGTGGCTTGAAGCCATCATCTTCTTTTTAAGCTTATTGTGACTTGAAGACAATAAAGTGATAACATCCCAAAGGAAAAGATTGCTGAAAACTCTCTGCTAACATCCCTCCATGTAAAAACCATACAATTATAGAATGGTTTGGGTTGGAAGGGACCTTAAAGATCTTCCAGTTCCAACCCTGCCTGCCACGGGTTAGAACACCTCCCACCAGCCCAGGCTGCTCAAGGCCTCATCCAACCTGGTCTTGAACACCTCCAGAGAGGGGGCATCCACAGCCTCCCTGGGTAACCTGTTCCAGTGTCTCCCCACCCTCACTGTACAGAATTTTCTATTTGAACCATTCATTAGCTGTTTGCCAAGAGGCCCACCACATTGCCCAATATATTCTGCCTAACAAAAAGCCATGCCTGATGCCTCACTAAGACTCCTGAATGAGTCCCTTCCTCACTCTGCTCCAAATCAGTTTTTTGGCTCCTGCACAAGCATGCCCTGTTCTATGAGAGCTGTCTCCTTTTTTTCCCTCCTGCCCAAAACCTTCTCTGCAAAGCCTTGGAATATTTTCAACCCTAGTAACAATGTCACTTGCTCTGTTCTGCTTGGAGCCCCCAGTTTTGAGTTTTCACATTCCTGCTGGTGCACCGAAGTTCTTTCAGCATTAATCTAATTCATGACAAAAAGAATCTTTCCAGGAATAAGCAAATAAAATTACACAACAGCCTTTACTGACTCCAGCAGGGCATTTCCCAGTAACAGGGAAATGATTGCTGAGTGACTCCCCCTCAGAGTCAGTTCCTAACAGCACCAGAAACAGGTCTAACAAATAAGTTTCATAGATGTTTCATGGAACTGTTGAGGCTGGAAGAGACCTTTGAGATCATCAAGTCCAGACACTCGCCTAGAGGTCACAATGGCACCACTGCCGCTAAGCCACTACCACTAAACCATATCCCTCAGCACTACATCCACCTCCCTGGGCAGCCTGTTGCAGAGCCTCAGAAGCCTTTCTGTGAAGAAACTCGTCCATATGAGCATGAATTCAAACAGTGGATCTGCCTCAGGCTGTCTCTTAGGGCTCTGAAGCCCTCCGATCTGGCATCTGTATAATCACGCTTTGTCTTGTTTCACAACTGACACAATCTCTCTTTCTCTGCTGTGCAGAAGTCCACTTGAACCAGAGCAATGCAGCCAGTGACCTCCCCAGCTATGGTGAAAATGGAAACGATACCAGTTTACTTGTTTCACCTCTCCTGGTAGCTGGAGTAGTGATTGGACTTGTGCTATTTCTGTCCTGCATTACAATCATCGTCGGCAGCCTGCGCAAGGACGGCCGGTTAAGACACCCACATCCCAGGAGAGATGCTGTTTATGGTAAGCCAGCTACTTAGAGCAAGAGAATGCTTAACTTGATTATTATCTGGTGCTATGGGCAACAAAAAGCATCTGCCTGCTGTGCAAGGGATAAAAAAGTAAAATAAACCCCAGGATAATCAGGTCAGGGGCAGATTTGCTGTTGAATAGCATCTTTGCACTGGCTCTGACTTCACATGGTGCAAGCTCCGCAGTTAGTGGTTAATGTAAACAAGGCTACTGCCAACAGCATTTCATAGACAGCTTGTTTCCCCTTGATAGGGCGTAGGAGTTCTCCATCACCAGACTCTTCACAGTTTATCTTCATATCCCACTGGAGCCTTGCTATAGCATAGAATGTAACTTCGGTGTGTTGGAAAGCCTGGAAGGTTGCCACTTTGGCAGTGGGCACCAACCTACAAGAAGGGCTGGGCAATTACTTCTGACCACAGAAGTGAATAACTGGATATAAACACAACCACAGTGCAGCAAAACATCATTTCAGCTGTCATCATTGTTAATGATGACACTGAGGGCTTGTAGTGACAGAACAAAGGGGAATGGATTTAAGCTGGAAGAGGGGAGGAGATTTAGACTGGAGATCAGGAAGAAATTCTTGAAAGAGGGTGGTGAGACTGGAACAGGTTGCCCAAGGAGGTTGTAGATGCCCCCTCCCTGCACAGGTTGGAAGAGGCCTTGAGCAGCCAAGTCTAGTTGAGAGATATCCCTGCCCGTGGTGGGGAGGTTGGAGTAGATGATCTCTGAGGTCATTTGTAACCTGAACCATTCTAGGATTCTGTGATTCTATGATCTGCAGATGATGCTCTTAGTGGAATAGGAAGCTCCTGTGAATCCTGCTTGTTCCAGAAGATCAGTAATTATTCTGCCTGAGATTGGTTTGATTTATGATTTATGGCAGTGGGGTTGGACTGGATGACCTTTGGAAGCCCCTTCCAACCCAGACCATTCTAGGATTCTGTGAAACAGTGATAACGTCTCACAGAATCCAGCAGGGAGGTTAAACCCAGCAAGTATTAATTGTGTTTTCTCCAGCTCCAGATGGCTTCTCCTATGGTGGCTCCTTTGGAGAGCTGAGATCCACCTGCATGGAGGAGTTTCCCCCAGCTTTTGATTTTGGTTCCTATCTGGATACACTTTCTCAGGTCAACGTCATGTATCCTGACTCACCTCCATGGTAAGCATTTCTCTAAGGTTCAGAGTGTTCTAGTCCTGCACTTGCAAAGAAATAAATCTGTTAGACCTGTATCTGCTACAAAAATGCAGGTCACACAAACTCAAAATATAGACAGAATTTGGTTAGTTCAAGTCTAAATTCATGTTTTCCTTAGCAGAATATTTGACTAAATAAAGGCAGGGGTACAGCCAATTCCTATTTACTAATAGTCACATTAAAATGTATGATTTTGATGGCATGCTCACGAAACACAAGTAAAATTGCTCATGAACATCTTTGTTTGAAAGATACTGTTTTACCACTCAATTTTTCACTTCCAGGAGAAAAATAGATACTTTTTAAAGAACTTGCATGTGCTACTGTCCTTGAGATCACAGTGAAGAGAAAAATCAAACAGAAAAAAATAATCAAAGGGAAACAAAAATTCAAGAAACCTTTAAAGCTTTGTGTACTTTTCAGCAAGTCTCACTTCTGAGATTTCTTAGCCCTGGTGTTCTAGCAGACCTGAAGAAGGCACCTTCCTGACACACCTCATACCTAGTCATTATACTGCATTTAGTATGGGGAGAGATGGATGGAGATTGTTCATCCTGTCTCAGTAATCTGAAGGAGGATGATTGCCATTGCAGCTGTTTAACCCAAGCCTGCTCTGGAGAGCCACAGTTGCCTAGGTTGTTGTGTAGCACCTTTGAAGAAGTGGCCTTCAAACTTCAGACAGTTCTCATCACCTGGGGAGGTAACTTAGGTAGAAAACACATTTTCCAAAGGATCTTCAGAGCAGCTTTATCTTGTAAATGCCGTTCTTGCTGATGGGAAAATCCGTATGTTCTCATCTGAATTTACAAGTATTGTCCTCGTGAATATAAAAGGGAAGTAAAAATAGCAACACCTGGGGAGGATGTTCTTTACTATGGGGGTGGTGGAATACTGAAACAGGTTTCCCAGAGATGTGGTTGAGGGCCCATCCCTGGAGACCTTAAAGGTCGGACTTGATGTGGCCCTGACCAACCTGATCTAGTTGGAGATGTCCCTGCCCAGTGCAGGGGGGTTGGACAAGATGACCTTAGAGAGTCCCTTCCAACCAGATGCATTCTATGACTCTGTATTTGTTTAGCAACCTAGCACTAAGATTTCCCTTTCTTACCTTTCCCTTCCCTAAGTCCCACTTTCATCACCCAGACTAGGAACAATGAAAGGTGCTGCAAGGGAAAGGTGTGAACAAGTAGAACCAAGTATTTCTGTAAGGCAGGTCCTCCATGGTTGAGGGCAGTAGATTTGAGCTCCCAAGAAGCAATGCAAGCTGCCCTGCTGCAGGCCACTTATCATCCAGAAGCAGGGTTTATTAGCTTGGGTTTAGCCTGGCAGTAATGCAATTACAGGAGCAGAATGACTGCCTGCAGTCTACTGGGAAGACACATGCTAAATATCCTGTGTTTCAGGAAGGATCCTAGATCTTAATAGCTCTGCAGTTAGCATGGTTGAGGAAATGGCTTAATTTGTCTGGCTCCACAAGACTGTTTTGCAGGTCAAGAGAGTAGGCAGAGGATTTGATGTTTGGGTTGGGTTTTTTACAGAAAACATTCCCTCCTTCAGAACTGGATTTTAAATGGTCTTGAAACAGTTAAGCAAGGCAGCCACAAACAAAGCAGGTCTAACATTTAAGATCATGATGTTAGGACTTCTCCTCACTTTTGCCTGTAGCCAGTGAGCCAGGAAAGCAGCATCTGCCTTCAGACCACTAGCCCTTGGCTGGTTTGATAAGAAAAATGGAGTCAGGTGTAGTCTGTGGATAAACAGGTGATGCAAGGACCACCCAGGTAACAGACAAGGTTCACCAGTTCTGGTCAGCCCTCCTTGTGGCCACGGTGCAATCAGTCTCTGCAGAGCCCTTAGGCTTAGGAAGCCTCCCAAGTGATCATCTTCCAGTGGAAGCAGTGGATTCCCCTCCACTGGACAGCTTGAAGACTAAGCTTGGCAGGGTGCTGAGCTAGCTCACTTCAACTCCGCTATCACCTAGAAAGGTTGGACCAGGGGATCCTTGAGGTCCCTTCCAACCTGCACTCTGGGAAGACATCCTGCTACCCTGCCAGCACAGACCTGCACCCAGGACACCCCACCACATGTAACTGCTGGCTGAGCACCAGAGACCTGCAAGCCAGGAGGACAACACTCAATGTGATCCTCTGCTAGACACCATCCAAAGCTCTCTGAAAGTTAATTCCTAACTGCAGAATGCCAAGACCACTTCCTTTTCCCCAGCCATTTTCTATTTATAAGCAGCTGAGAGGAGGAAGGAGCCCTTGCTGTATCACACCTACGGTGACTGCTGCAGCATGCACAGCTCTGTGAGCCAGCACTGTTACTCCTCCTGCATAACTGGCTGCAAGGAGCTGGGCTTGTGCCCAGGGAGCTGAGCTCAGCAGTGCTGCCAGGTTACCTTCGTGCAGGAGGATAGGGACTGCACTTCCACTGAGAGCTCAGGGATTATTTCCAGGTAGGTAGAGATGTGCTGTTAAAAATATTCTGCTCTCAAGCATCTCACAAGGCAGACTAAGCAAAGGTGGGGGCTGAGGAACAAAACACCAGATGATACTTTTCTTCTCGCTCCACCTGTCCCTGTTATGCTGTCAATAACATCCTGTGGGATTTTTCACAGGAATCTCATGAAACAAATCTTTTCTTTTTCTTTTCAGCTATGATGACTGCGTGGGGCCAGGAGCAACACAAATCTATATCCCCACAGATGATCCCCCCCCATATTCTCTCACGGACCCTTGCCAAAGAAATGAAATCTCTCTAAACATTAGCCTGGAAGAAGCAGCAGCTGGGACTACAGGACAGGCTGCAAACCATGCAGTCAGGCTGCAGGACCTGCAGCAGCCCATTTCATCCATCTCTCTGTCATCTCTCGCTCTGGAGGCTGCTCCCCGGTACGAGGCCGTGGTGTGTGAACAGAACATCCCCATCCCACTTGTCCCAGTGGAAGTACTGAAAAACTCTCCCACTGCCTACCAGACCCTTCTGAACCGAATCATGTGAATACCTGGGGCTCTTTCCTTCAGGTATTCTGAAGAACTCAGACCAACAAAAACAAACAAACAAACATTTCCACAGAAGAATAAAACCTCTGAAAGCTTTAACTGATTTTCTATCTTTAAACAGGGATGCAATGGGCTTTTGCCTTTTCTTTATTTACAGTGACTTTTGAAAGTTTACCTAAACTTCCCTCTTTGTGCTTCAAAGTGTTCCATGACATCATGCAGCATAAAAAGAGGAGCAGTGAAGTTACAAGCAGCCCACCTTGGTGAAGCCTTGTAGAACAGATTGAAATCAGCCACTCTTGATGTAGTTACATGTTAGCCAGGCAGGTCTACCTGTTGATTTTAGGATACTTGGCGTGGTTTAGAGCAGAAGGAGAAAGAAGCGCATTTGTTGTCCTGGTAGATGTCATTCAGTGTCTTGGCAACCAAGCATTCTTGAATAACTCTTTGTCTAAATATGTATTTCAGCAGACAGAGACAGCACACTGCCTGCCAAACGTGACTGTCAGTGCCAGCCATGCAAAGCCTGCTGCAAAGTCTTCCTCAAAAGAAACCAGCAGCAAGTGATGGAGAAATGGCAGTGGATCCCCAAAGACCAATTGGCTTTACCTATAGGAGCTGTGCTGCAGCTGGTGCAGGCCTGGGAGCTGTATGTCCTTTGTGGGCACTTGCTCTGGCCAAGAGAAGGGCAGTTCCTGGAATCCCAGAAGATGCTTCATGGCAATTCCCATGCAGGAATGCATTTTATGGCACTAGCAGGTCTCTTTCTTAAGGAAGGATCCTGTAGTGTTACAAAGGACCTTGACCTCCAGCAATTGTGTTAGGGTGGTGTAAATAATAGATAGTGAAGTTGGCATGCACAGGAACAGAGACCCTCACTTTGTGCAGAGACCCCTTTTAATGGGCACCATCCTGGCCACTGAAATGTTGCTACCCACAAAGCAAACCTTTGGTCATAGACCTGGACCTCCCACACTTCTATTTGATAAATGTGTACAAGGGAGACCTCATAGCTGCCTTCCAGTAACTGAAGGGACCCTACAGGAAGGCTGCAGAGGGACTTTTCATAAGGGTGTCTAGAGACAAGACAAGGGGGGATGGTTTGAAGCTGAGGGACAGCAGGGTTAGACTGGATCTTAGGAAGAACTTCAGTATGAGGGTAGTGAGACTCTGAAATAGGCTCCCCAGGGAGGTTGTGGATGCAGAGAGTTTAATCCTGCATGGTACAGAAGCCCCTTATCTCCACACAAGGACTAAGCTACATCTTCAACCAGTACTAGTTAGCAGAGTTATCAGAGGCTTAACCCCACTCAGTCTCTTAGAAGTATTTTCACTGAAAGAAAACCCCACTTTGGGGTTCTTTTACACTGGTAAAATGGACTTCAGTTTGCTACCCCCACTGAAGGCTATGTCAGAATCAGTAACCACATAAGAGTGTTTAAAAGGAAGCATCATCCAAAATGCACTTAGGTTTTCTGTAAATACTAAATCATTTTCCACTGTAATCATCATTCAGCACTCCAAAGATTGACACAATTATAATTAATACTTAGATGGGAAGTAATTACATGGTTCTTTACTGCTGTATAAATGATTCCATTACTGACTCACATGCACATGATAAGGTAAGTATGGATTTTTTTGGGCTAAGTAGATGAGTAAATACGTGTTTTGCTCAAATATCAGAACAGAATTCTTTGGCAGTTCAGCAAGATTTTCAATATTCTCATTAGTCTCTACCCAAAACAAAACTGCTGGCAAACACTGCCACAACAGAGGCTGCATTTCACAGGTCTGTTTTCAACAGGTAATGCTCTGCATAGAAACTCTTCTGGAGGTATGCAAAGTCTCCTGCAATAGGAGAGAGAAAACTGCAACATCTATTAGGAGCCAGGAATAAGAACTCACAGAGAAACATGACAGTTTTATTGGCAGGAAAAAGAAGTGAAGGAGAGCACAGAGGTTTATTTATGCAGAATAGGACATACTTTCAGAGCTGTGTCTTCCTGCAGCTCTTGGAGACCTGCCTAGAACAGGGTAAGTCACTAGGATGAGATTCTGCTTGCTTCAGGCTGCTACTGGGGAGGTGGAAGGGGAGATCTGATAAATATGAGAAGGCAAAAGTGGTATCTCTCTCCAGAAATTAGTCTCTGAGGCAAACCTAAACATTCTCCTGAAGACAAGCACAGAAGACTTGAGATAAACATGGAGGTTTTCCTGAAGACAAGCACAGAGGGCATTTCACACCTGGCAGGCAAGCCTCGACTGTGTTAGAGATGCTTACATTTCCTGTATATTTTGGGAAATCCTTTCAACCCGCTTGGCTCTCAACCCAACAGGGATTTCCTGCCCTCCCACGTACTTTCTATCTGTGGTTAAAAGGGTAACTCCTTTTAAGGAGGCCTCTGCTGAAAACAGGAGATTTGTATGTTACCTCACGCCAGAAATGCATCATTAAGATGAGAGAAAACTGATCAAAGTCTTTTTTTGCTTGCCAACAGGCACCCTCAGCGTTGCCCTGTGGGTGCTGTGTAGCAGCGTTACTCACACGCAGCTGGCTGCTCCCTCTTGTGGCACACCGTGTTACAAAGCCAAGGCAGCTACTTAGCACCTACACAGAGTCCACAACCATCAAAATCATCCCGGTTTCTCTGTCACACGGATGTGGAAGCCAAACAAATCATAAATTTCCATCCTGCAGCATTTTGCCAGATGACCACTCGATGCAGAAGTTCTGGCATTCGCTGCAAACAAATCTCTTTTAAAGAAAATTGTGGAGTATGCTACCTTTAGTGACACCTTACCCTGATCACTGGCAATAGTGGCTCAGAAGTTTCTCTTCCTGATAATCTTTTCAACTAGGTGATCTCCAGCCAAGTTGTGAGGGGAGAATGTTTATAAATCCAACCCATGTAGCTCTGCAAACAGACAATACTCAACAAGAGAAGTGTAGAGCTCTAAAGCTGCTCTGACAGCTTCTGCTGCTACTCCTGGGCTAGGGTTGCCATTTCTTGTAATGATGCAATAAGAATGTGTTTTCATGTCTTGGAGAATATTTAAGGTACTGGAGAAGGGCCTTTTCCAACCTCAAGGAGTCTGTAAATCTCAGCAAAGTTGACAATGTCTCCTGGTGTTCCTCTTAAGAAATTCTTATCAGATTTTATCCTAAACTCTTGCATAATTTTACTGCCAGTCCTAAAAGAGGCTTTCACTTATTACATGATTACTGTCAGAAAGAAAATTGTTTGGCCATGCTGTTTCTTGCTATGTGATAACAATGCTGTATTTCTGTAGTCATGTTTTGCTTCCATTTTCAGTACACATATCTCTACACAAAGCTTTTAGTAAAGAACTTACCTGCACTCACCAGCTCCTGTGCTCTTTACTGTGTGTCAGTACTAGCTTTGGGATTGTTTACAACCTTTGGCCTTCTCTTCATCATGAAGCTAAGCAACTATTGACTAAGCAACATTGTGCTTCAGGCACTTACATTTGGATTGTACAAGGAATAAGCATCCATCAGAGCAGTCAGGTCCCTCAGGTCCCTCCTGCTCAGGTGGAGGAGTCAGTGTGTGCCCAGCCAGGATCAGCCCATCTCAGCAAGGGCAGGAAGGGAAGAGGCTGCAACACTGCTGCAGTGAAAACTTTACCCTTGAGACACCCTGAGCCATTTCAGGAAGCATCAGAAACCCTCATGCACTCTGAAAACTACTGAAGTCGGGAGACTGGGAAATGCAATATAGCACCAAGGAAAGAGGGAAAGCCAGGAAGTAACAGGCCAGTTTTCCCAGCATTACTCAAGCACAGCAAGGTGAGTAACAGTGTACTTCCTAACAGCAACCATCTCTGACTGATGTAACTACTCATGGTGCATTCTGACAGAGCATTCCCCTCCTTCAACTGGATAAATTCTCACTACACAGAATCCTGTAAATTAAAATCATAACCTTCACACAAGAGAGTGTTTATCAACTGCACTGAGCTCGTGTGAAAGGATGCATCAGATTGGATCACCTATTCCCTTCCTTAACCTGGAAGAGGGCACAATTTAGACTGGAGATAGGAAGAAATTCTTTACAGTGAGGGTGGAACAAGTTGCTCAGGGAGGCTCTGGTTGCCCCCGCCCTGGAGGTGTTCACGGCCAGGTTCTATGGGGCCTTGAACAACCTGGTCTAGTGGGGCCATAGGTTGGAACTAGATGATCTTGAAGGTGCCTCCAAACCCAAACCATTCCATGATTCTATGATTCTGATGCCAACGCTAAGTGTTTAAGTGACCTGTGGAACTGGGGCTTAGGGACTTGGTTTAGTGTTGACCCTTCAGTGGTGGGTCAAAGGTTGGACTGGATGACCTTGAAGGTCTCTTCCAAGCAGACATGTTCTGTGATTCTGTGTTGCTAGATTCCAGAGCATTGACAGAAAAGGGACCTATTAAAACCCGCAAATGACATTAAATCACGAGAGGCTAGATAGATGAGGGAACTCACTGGTTTATGCAAATGTGAGAGACTAAGAACCAACAACAAAGCAAGAGTCTCTGCACCATTCTACTAAAACACACAGGGTTTTAATAAACTGCAGCTAATTTATATCTTAACGAGAATGGCTAAGTTTAAAGAATCCAGTCCCCCTCCGGTGGGAGCCAGCGTGCAGAAACCTGAAATCAAGCCTCTCATTTGGGTCAGAAAAGTTTTGCATACAGTGGGAAGGGAGCTGAGCTGCCTGCAGGCACCCTACAGAGAGTCTGCCTGCGTACACAGGCACATATGGCAGGGGAGGAAACTCAGACACTGCAGCAGATGGCCAGATGGCCTCATTTTAACACGTGGTGGGAGAATGGGGATTTGTCCCCCCTTCCCTCTTGGCCAGATCAGCAGTTTTTATACAGCAATTATCCACACACAAATTCTACAAAAGTATTTCCTAATGATCTTTCACTTGGAATGACGACCAAAAGCATATGTTTTAGGAAAGCCCTCTTGCGTGGCAAGTCAGAGAAGACTGCCGGCTTGTCTGCAACCCGGCAGGGCCCCGTTCCACACGGGAAAGGAGGAGGGCTGCGGTCAAGCGAGCCCAAGGCCTGCCTTAGCGACGAGAAGCCACACGCTCCCAGTGGGTCAGAGGGAGACAGCAATTCCTTTGGAAACCCAGCACGTAGACAAGACAATCTATAAGATGAGCCATTCAAAACCATCAAGGCAAACCCACGCTCGCGGCAAGTCAAAGCAGTGGAGACGCCACTGAAGGCACCAAGCCCAGCTGCATTAAGGTCACATTAAGGTCACGGGCGGCTGATGCCAGCACTCACGGAGGGAATCGTACAGGTGCACCACCTCAGAGCAGCCATGGGAAGCGGGGTTTGGCCCAGGGGAGCAGCGGGACCAGCAGCAGAGAGAGAAAGCAGGAACGGGCTTGGGGAGCTACCGGAGCGCGGCCAGGGCGGGAAGGGCCGAGCCCGACCTCCAGAGGGGAGAGCGGGCGCTCCCTCGCGCGACAGCGCGACAGCGCCACGCGCCCGTGCTGAGGCGACGCCGGACCGCGCGACGCCGGACCGCGCGACGCCGGACCGCGCGACGCCGGACCGCGCGACGCCGGACCGCGCGACGCCGGACCGCGCGACGCCGGACCGCGCGACGCCGGACCGCGCGACGCCGGACCGCGCGACGCCGGACCGCGCGACGCCGGACCGCGCGACGCCATCGGGGCCCCGCCCCCTCCGCCTTTCACTTTCAGTTCGCCTGGCCGCCCGCCCCGCCTCCCCCGCCCTGACTGACACCAGGAACACCACTGAGCGGCCGGCGCGCCGGCGGACTGACCAATGGCGGCCGGGGGCAGCGCCTGCGGGCGGGCCGCCCGGCTGGGCTGGGACCGCCATGAAGGAGCCGGCGGCCGCCGAAGAGGAGGTGCTGCAGGACTACCTGGCCTACTACGCGGCCCGAGGGGCGGAGGGGGAGCTGGCGGTGTGCGATGAAGCCTCCCTGAAGGCGAGGGCGCGACGGCTCCTAGGCGTGCGGCGGCGCGGCGCCCTGGACGTGCGCAGCCTGGCGGAGCGGTGCCGGCGGGCCCGGGGCGAGCGGGGCGGCAGCGTCCTCCGCGATCTGCTTAGGGCGCTGGAGGTGCTGGAGCTGCTCTGCGTCAACCTTCTCCTCTGCCCGTGGCGGAAGGAGATCAGATCGCTGAAGGTAGGGAAGAGCCGCGGCGCTTGGACGGGAGCCGCGGGAAGCCCCGGAGCGGGCTCGGCCGTGTCTCTTTCTCGGGCCTGTACTGCAGAAAGGCACAGCAGAGGCGCCTGCGGCCCCTGGAGTAGCGCTTAGGAGCCCGTTTAGAGGTGTCAGGGGTGCCCTGAACGGGTTCGCTGGCCTCGTCTTCGCTGAGGCCGGGCCTTCAGGGGCCCTCCCGGGAGCTCTCAGCAGTTCAGAGAGTTGGAAACACACACCTTCGGTCGTGGTGAGATTGTAAAGGAGTGAAAATGTGCAATGAAAGATTTGCATTACTCTGAGCTTTAACCTTAATTTGCCTGTAAGGATGGGATGCTTTGGAGCATTAGCTGTCACTTTTGCTAAGAGTTTGATGCCAGGGGCCAGCAGGGCAATGTCTTCCTGCTCTGCTAATTTTTAGCACCTATACAAGCTCTCATGGCTGCAGCTGGTGAAGTGAGTAGGAAAATCCTCTTCAAAAGAGGAAGTGCTGCATGCTCTGCCTCTATCCCATGCACACCTAAGGGTGGGGACCTGATTCACAAAGTGACAGTTTATAGATTCACAGAGTAGTTTAGGTTGGATGGGATCTTAAAGATTATCCAGCTCCAAATCCCCTGCCATGGGCAGGAACACCTGAACCACAGAAAAATATTTCAGCCTTGCCACCAGTTTAGAAACAGAATTAACAATGAGTGCATCATGTCTCTAGGAAAAGCTGAGACCTCAGTGATTCATTCTCTGAATGTTCATTGGTTTAAAAAAAAGCTTCCATTCTTCAGCAGAGCACGTAAGACTTATAGCTGAGTTTCTCTAGCGTGACTGAAATGATTTTATCCCCTTCGTTTCTGAATATTGATGCTCTCAGCTGGTATCTCAGCAGGTTTAAACTGGCATCATTTCACAAATTTTAATGTGTGATAGCAAAGCTGTAATGCCTGATGGAGTAATGCTGACAGAAGCACCTCACTGATTCAAAAGTCAGCCTTTTAGGATCCTGGGTTTTTTAAAAAGATTTCAGAGATTTTTTAAGTCCTTTTGAGTTTAAGGATGTCTTTCATGCTTTCTTCTCCCACCCCCCTCACACCACCACCACCCCCGGTGCTCATCTGTTGTGTTCTGTTTCAGACGTTCACCGGTAACTTTGTCTACTACATTCAGTCAGTGCTCCCAGATGACATTGTCACCACAGTGCTGGAGAAAATAGGTTACACTGCAACAACAGCAACAGAGTTTTCACTTGTCAAAAAGAGGAACAATGAGGAAACAAAGCAGACTGCATTTGAAATATTCCTGGCAAGGATTGAGTGTGAAACCATCCTCGAACTGACAAGTGAAGAAAAGCATGGCAGTGTGGAGAAGACCCTGCAGAAGAGAGCACAAACACACCAGCATCATCAGGACAAAGAGGATCAGACAGCCCAGAGAGAAGAGGCTGAAAGTGGAGAAATTAAAGCAGTCAGTGAGACAAAGTTGTGCCTTGCCACTCAACAGCAGCCTCCAGCTCACAGCCACGCATCCTTTGAAGCTGCCAGGAGCCGAGGTGAGGTGCCTGAGTTAGCAGCTGCTCTATCCACTAACAGGCCTCAGGAACACCAAAGGCAAGGCACCAACACTCTGTGTTTGTCAGGCAAGTGCTCAGAGAGTGAGGACTTCCTGACTGAATACAGTGACATTTTCATAAGGCAAACACCTCTTTTCAGTGAGAACCTTTCTCCAAAGGTGTTTGAAAACAAGCCAAGAGCCAGCCTGAGTAAAGAACGTGTGCTGGCAGCCACTGCAGAGCCAGCTGCAGATGAGATCAGGCTTGTGCCACTCTCACCAGGAGCAAGTGGTCCACCAGCTTTTGCAGTATTTGCTGACAGCTCTTGTGGCAGCAAGACCACTTTGGACTACAAAGCTCAGCAAGTCCCCACAGAATCAATTGAAGCAGAGATTCACGATGCCATGAACTGCATAGACCCAGACCCTGCTGATGAACCCAATGAGCTGAAGTCTCTGCCATACAGGGACATTGCATCTGTCCAAAACTGCAGCCTCCCTAGGGAAGAGGAAGTTTGTGAACTGTCTTTAACCTTCACAAAACTCCAGATCAAGGACACCCAGGAAGACCTCATGTACCCAGTAGAGGAAACTGGGCAGCCTGAGTCAGTATCATATGCACCCACAGGTGACAGGCATGTGAGAGAATGTAATCACCCCAGAATGGCACAAACATACCTGAGCAGTGCTCAGGTGCAGAACAAAGCAGTTGCACATCCTGAGCCATATTCAGATCTGTGCTGTACTGCTGGGAGCATGGAGAATCCCACTGCTGCTCCTGATAGCAAGAGACTCTTCATGGCTGCTCCTGATGGCCATCCAGCTGCTGAGTACTTCATGCACATCAGAGAGCCCCCTCGCCTCACCTACCTTCCACCACGGAGTATTGATGTCCAGTCCTCACGCATAAGGAATGCCCAGGGCAAAAGGAGCCCCTTGCAGCCTGAAGGTGACTCTCCTGAAGCCAGTAAGGTAAAGCTGGAGACCCATCACTCCAAAGTCAGTGAACTCCAGGAGCCTTATGTCATTATTGACAGAAATGACCCAGGAATGTTGTGCCATCAGGCTTGACTCTACCAGTGCTTTAATTCTGAGCTGCCTGCAGCTTTTGCCTGCTTCCTTGCTTTTGGCCTTGATGATCTTTGCAAGATTAGCTTTGTCAAAACAGTTTAAAGAAACCTTGCTTTACAGACCTGTTCCTGAATGACTCTTTAATAAAGAGGGCTATGAGGATGGCAAAGGGTCTGGAACACTGATGAGGAAAGGATGAGAGACCTGGGGCTGTTTAGTCTGGAGAAGGCAAGGCTGAGAGGGGATATTACTAATGTTTATCTGAGGGGTGGGTGTCAATAAGAAGGGGCTAGGCTCTTCTCAGTGGTGTCCTGTGACAGGACAAGGGGCAATGGACACAAACTAGAATCCAAGAAGTTTAACCTCAACATGAGGAAAAACGTCTTTGTTGTGAGGGTGCTGGAGTCCAGGAGCAGGCTGCCCAGAGAGGTTGTAGAGTCTCCTTCTCTGGAGACTTTCAAGACCCATCTGGATGCATTCCTGTGTGACCTGCCCTAGGTGATCCTGCTTTGGCAGGGGGGTTAAACTGGATGATCTCCAGAGGTCCCTTCCAACCCCTGCCATTATGTGATTCTACAACATGCTGCACACTCATAGAATCAGTGCCCAACCTCACAGCTTTACCAATGCTATGGAGGGTACTGCAGTGCCCTCACTGCATTCCTATGCAGCTGTGCTCTCAGCTAATCTTGCAGAACATAAGTTCAAAAACTTCTATAACATTCCTTTAGGTTTAAAACGAGGGAACCAGCTCTGTGCCCACTTGCAGCTCTATTTTTGCCTGAGGAGTAAGAGTTTAGCTCTTGCAGAGCCACCTTACCACAGGCTTTAGAGCTGTTTCCTCTGGCTAGTGGGTGGTTTTTTTTGTGGCTACCACCAGGAGTTTCAGGAGCAGCATTGAGCTGTTCGCTGCTGCCAGAAGAGGGAGATCCAGCTCCTGCTGCCCTTTCCCTTCCTCCTGGTCCTGCCACTTACCTCAGCTTGGTTAAACGAAGGGGAAAACCTGCCCTTCTTTCATGTTTTAGTAGCAGGAAAGAAGTGAGTTCAGAAAAGGGTCCCAGTGAGCTTCAGAGCTGGACTGAGGGCTGTGTGAAAAGCATTGTGCTGAGAAGGAAAGGGAGCAGGACCGTTGGATGAAATCAGCTGGAGCCTCAGCACTGAGAAGCTGTGGTACAGAACATTTAATTACATTTGGAGCAGCACAGTCACTGCTGCTGCACTTCAGCACCATCTTCAGTGCTTGTGTCATACCTGGAAAGGTAGCGAAGTGCTTTTTGTTACCTAGACAGTTATATACTTCTTGCTTCAAAGGAACTTCACTTCAGTGCTAGGAATGGTTTGGTCTCTCATCTACAGGTAAAATATTAGCTGGAATTAACTTAGTATAAATTGGAAACAATTTACTTTTATCCCCCAAAAATTCAAGAAGAGAAGCAGATGCTAGAAAAGCCTCAGGAGCTAAAATGCTTTTTTTAATGACTAATTCTTGAAGTCTTGTCATCATCTGATTCCAGTAGTGGAGGAGGAATGAACCTTGGAGCAAGCCAAGAGGCCTGCCTTCAGCCTTGGGTGGGGCTGGAAGGAACAGATTGCTTTGAACATCCACACACAGATTAATTCTAGGATTGAAACAACTTCCTTAATAACAGCTCCTGGGGCAGTCTGGTTGGGATTTGTGGCTACAGCTGCTGCTAACACATCAGTGTTGTGGCTGCTGCTGAATAGTGTCTGTCACAGGTATTTTTCTGCTTTTCTAACTACAGCCCCAGCAGCTGGGACTGCTGAGCTGCCCAGGCCAAAGGGATGCACTATGCCATGTAATAAAACTGGACTGGGAGAAAAACAGGTAAGGGCTAAAGCAGCAACTAACCCTGAGCTTTTACTTGGGTTACTCAGCACTGCTTTACAGGTTGCTTGGAAAGGTTGTGGATACCCCTCCCTGGAGGTGTTCAAAGCCAGGTGGGATGAGGCCTTTAACAACCTGGGCTAGTGGGAGGTGTCCCTATCCATGGCAGGGGGGTTAGAACTAGATGATCTTGAAGGTCCCTTCCAACCCAAACCATCAAGAGGAGGTTTTGTCTAACAAGGTGTGGCCATTGCTCAGAGACTGGGATCAGTCTGCCTGGGGGACGTGATCAGCTCCTGCCATTGGGGTTTTTCTTCCCTTCTTTCCTTCACACTTCCTCTATCTTAACCCAAAAAGAGTCTTTAATTTTGCTCTTCATGTTCTCCCCTGCTCTGCTGAGGAAGAAGGAAGCAAGCAGCTGTGAAGGGGTCTAACTGTTGGCTAGGTCAACACAACCTCCTTCATCTTCTTTCAGGTACCTTTCTGTTCTTCCTAACCATTTGGGGTTTTCTGAGCTGGTTTTTCCCCCTGTGGGGGTTATTAAAATTCTGTGGTTTAAATCAAGAATCAGAAGCAAATAAATTCCAGGCTTAAACCCAGCTATTTATGATGACTACAGTACTTTTTATCTACATGTCTAGAGCAGACTGCAAGCATTTCACATTTATGACACAAAACAAACAACCTGTTTAGGTTGGTTCCATTCTCTAATATTAAATACCCCCCACCCTGCCTCTAAATGAAAAACTACACAAGGAACAGCAAACCACCAAAGAAAGGTGCTCTGTGTCCAGCACATCTGTCATGTAAAATGATTCCTTTATATTCTGCTGCTAACACCAAACTGGAGAGGGTGGCTCACACCCCTTCAGGCTCTGCTGGAACTGATTCTTTCAAAATACAAAAATGGGGTTGTCTTTGGAGAAAAAAAACTTAAGAAGAAACTTAGGTTACTTCAGAGGAAGCAACAAAGTTGGAAATGAGAGGAAAAAGCCACACTTTATCTGGCTAAAACTGACACAGTAAAGCTGGCAGAGAACCTAAACACAGGAAAGGGATTTGATTTCTACTCTGCTTAGGATTTGTGTCTGAACATCTCAGAGCAGCAAGTTCACAACATTCTACAAAGCATACTGAAGAAAACCCCAAAAACCACCACCAACTAATATTTAGAAATATTATAAATACCCCAAATTGCCCCCAGATCAGACTTGATGTGTTTAAAATGCAGCAGTGGCAGACTCCTATAACTGGTGGTGTCTGTTTGATGGGTTGAGGATTTGGTCCCTGTTTTCTTCGTACTTCTCTATCATTTTCTGCATGTCGTGGTCAGCTCCAATGACCTTGGAAAGAAGAAGATGAAATTAGAAATAACTGACAACACAAACTGTGGTTGGTCTTAGGCAAAAGAGAACAGCAAGAGAGACAGAGAATGGCAGGCTGCACAAGGGCTTCATTTCTGCATGGTGCCACACCAGCGCACAAGTCATAGCTAAGAAAAAGCAGCAGCCACAAAGGCAAGAGGGGATTCTGCCCCTCTACTCTGCTCTGCTGAGACCCCACCTCCAACACTGCCTCCAGTTCTGGTGTCCCCAGCATAAGAAGGACACAGAACTGTTGGAGTGACCCCAGAGGAGCCTACAAAGATGATCCAAGGGCTGGAGCATCTCTGCTATAAGGACAGGCTGAGAGAGCTGGGGTTGTTCAGCCTAGAGAAGACTGCGGGAACCTCAGAGCTGCTTTCCAATATCTGAAGGGATCCTACAGGAAGGCTGCAGAAGGACTTTCAAGAGGCTGTCTAGAGAGAGGACAAGGGGGAATGGTTTGAAGCTGAAGGAGAGCAGTATGAGGGTGGTGAGATTCTGGAACAGATTGCCCAGGGAGGTTGTGGATGCCTGCTCCCTAGGGGTGTTGAAGGCCAGGGTGGATGAAGCCTTGAGCAGCCAAGTCTAGTTGGGAGGTGTCCCTGCCCATGGCAGGGAGGTTGGAGTAGATGATCTCCAAGGTCCCTTCCAACCTGAGCCGTTCTAGGACACTCCTAGAGCTTTCTCCATTAGCTTTCTGTCCAGAAGCTGACATCCCCTGAAAAGTTCCAGGTCTAACCTTCAAACAAGCACAGGGAGCAGAGCCTCAAATTCCACCAGAGATGGAAGCCCAGACTTTTATGCTGTACTCTGTGGATAGCTATAAACACTTCTCTGTGGTTTTCCTTCTTTAGAGGTTATTAGAAGAGCAGGTGGATTTCCTTGTCACACAGAACACTACCTGAAGTGCACCATCTTCCACAGGCTTAACTGGTTATAAACAACACAATACTTACAAGCACTGGGCAGGAAACTTCAAACAGTGTGTGTTTGATGAGCCACTCTTCATAGAGCTGATGGATAGCTTCTAAATACTCCTAGAAAAGAGGGATTCAAATAACAGATGTTCAGGGATGAAACACACATTCTTGGTTTTATACATTTGGAATTATTTAAGAACTGCAATAGAAGCCACTAACAAAACAGAAGGCTTCTGAGAAAAATTAATTCCCAGTGCAAGATTTCACTCCAAGGCACAGCTTACAGGAGCATAGGGCTCTTAGCTCCTTTGAAGATCAAGAACTACATTTCCCCTCCCATAAAGCATGGTTGAAGATTTTACAGAGGAAAATACACCAATGTAAGGACATAAAGGGCAGGACTTGCAAAGACTATGGCAAGGAGGCACTTCCTGTCATACTATATACCCCTAAAATTCCCTGTTCACCTCCTAACTCCATTCCCTGTAAAAGCCCTTCTGCCTGCCATCAGCTCTTAAGGTTTTTTCATGCAGACTACTGAACCTTCATCCATTTTTGTTCTCCCACCCCTAGGCAGAGCTGCAAAGTTACACAATGTCTCCTCAAATCCATTGTAAGGAGGATTTATTCTCCAAGATAACATCTCACATGGCCCAAAAATCTAGCTCTTTGCATCCACCTTCACCTGACAATTGCTCTACTGAAACCACCCAACTCCAGAGGTACTCCTGGGTGGGCTTCCTCTTGGTGAAAGCTTGTTTCCTGAACCATCACTCAGTGTCAGGAGCTGATTTTTGAGCACACTCCCACCCTAATCATTTTCAAGATGTTTCTTTGCAGAGACATTTCCTGCAGACACATCCTGGTGATAGCAGACAGCAGAAAGTGCCCACCTAAACCTTCAGCACCTGCAAGCACAGCTCTCTGTGCTTCAGCTGCATGTTGTTACACCATTCAGTGCCCTCTTTACATCTTGGGGAACATTAAGAGTGGATGAATGCTGCACCCAAGCAATGAGCTACAGGGCACTGATAACTAAAACACCACACTTGGGAAGCCAGTGGGCATGGCAGATCCTAAATTAAATTAAATCAATCAAAGTCTTAATTTGCAGTGGAAACAGCAGCCTCACATGCTGGCAATACCCTCAGGATACAATTTTAGTGATTAGATTGGAAGCATTCTGGTTTTCAAAGACATGGTAACCACAAATACTGAAGGAACTCCTTACCAGAGGAATGATCTTTTCCTCTTCTCTGCATCTTCTCTTTAACCTCTCATAACAAACTTCAGGAGAAGTCTGCAGATAAACTGTGGTAACAAAAAGTTACAACAAAGATCAACTTTAAAAGCAAAGAAACTCGGTTTACATAGTCTAGAAGGAAAGAATCCTGGCTTAAGCCCCACCACTGAACCTCCCCTTTGGCATTAGTCAGTCCATGAACCACCCACAAATTCATGCTGTCTGATGCTAGACAATGGCAGCCACTCTTATTTATTATTTATTACCTGAATTATTATTTATTACCTGAACAAAGTGATTATTTATTACCCAAGAAAGAATTATTGTTTTCTCCTAGTAAGGAAACCCTACCCACAAACACGCCCCTGCAGATGCCATCCAAGCCTTACCGATCAAATCAACTGAAACATCAGTGTTCTTCTGGATCCAGTCAAACCATTCACTCAGGACAACATAATCCACCTCTGGCATCTTCCCACTGAATAAACAGAACAGCCATCACCCAGGGAAAGCATACAGAGGTCAGTTCCAAACTGATGGGTTTTCATCTAACTAAAATGACTCCAAATTTACTCCAGCACATATGAATCCCAGAATTGTTTCAGTTGGAAATGACCTTTAGGATCATCCAGTCCAAGCATTCTCTAGCTCTAACAAGGCTGGAGCTAAACCGTGGACCTCAGCAACACATCAAGGCCTCTTTGAAACACCTCCAGGGATGGGGATTCAACCACCTCCCTGGGCAGCCTGCTCCAGTGCTTAAGAAACCTTTCAGGGAAGAAGCCTCTTTTAATGTCCAATCTAAACCTCTCCTGGTGCAACCTGAGGCCATTTCCTCTCATCCTAGGACTTGTTACTTGGGAGAAGAGACCAACTTCCACCTAGCTCCAACCTCCATTCAGGGAGCTGTAGAGAGCAACAATGTCTCCCCTCAGCCTCCTCTTCTCCAGGCTGAGCAACCCCAGTTCCCTCAGCCACTCCTGAGACCTGTTCTCCAGACCCTACAGATACTAAAACAAACAAGCTCATTTTTTCTCATTCTCCTTCTTTCTCCTCCAAAAACTTCTGATTTAAGGGTGACAGAGCCCTGCAGCAGGCTGCCCAGAGAAGTTGTGGAGTCTCCATTATTAAGACTTTCAAGACCCATCTGGATGTGCTCCTGTGTGACCTGCCCTAGGTGACCCTGCTCTGGCAGAGGGGTTAGACTCAACGATCTCCAGAGGTTCCTTCCAACTCCCACCATTCTATGATTCTGTGATAACCCAGAACAATATTTCCACTTCAACAGGCAAGAAAGCATGCCCCTGTCTGTACCTCCCTTCTTTATCTGTCATCCAGCTGAATCTCTTGCCTCAGAAATGGGACAACACAATTCAGTGCTTCTGTAATGCAGCAGTTGTGTTTCTGGCTAGCAGGAACACACAGCATTTCCTGCTGCTTTTCTCCAAGGTGTATGGGGAAAGTGGGGAAGGCCAGAAGAAATGAGGTACAAGACAAAGCTCCACTGGTCTGCTCCTAGAAGGTACTTCCAGCTCAGTTCTGTATTGACCTGCCCTGCAGACACCATGCCTTTGCCTTCCCTCTGTCCATAGGGCAGAGGACTCTGTATCAGGCTCAAACTCCAAAAAGACACAAAAAGGTATTTTTATTCCCAAACTTTGCTGATATTTGAATCCTATCAACTGAAGTTTGTTATTGCAGAAGTTAAAGGTGAACAGAACCAGCTCTGTGTCACAAAACTCCCTGAATTCACAGGGCACAAAGCTTACTCTAGAACATGCTATGCATACTCACGTTCTTCTATAGTTTTACACCTAACACAGTGTCTCTCTCAGTGCTAAACTCAGCTGTGCACTGGTGGTAAGGTCTGGGACACTCCTGCAGGAGAAGCTCACAGCAATTGCTCACAATTTAAGCCTTCCATCAGCTCTGTAAAGCTTACTCTATTTGTCTCCCTGGGAAAGAGCCTGCAAAGCCAAACACAAACACTGGGTGACACTGGGTCAGAAAAGAGCTGATACTCCTGGTAGTCCCACAGCTCTTCACCCCATGCTTCAACCAATCACTCTCCTCAAAGAGAAAAGCTTGTGTGAGAGATTACAAGGGATTCTCCCTCTGTAAGACTGAGACCCTCTTCTGCTCGCCTGGCATCTGAACTGTCTCATTAAAATTTCAAAGCAGCTCCACGACGACTTGTGTAGCATGGGTGACACCTTGTGGCATGCAGCCACTCTCCCTGCAGACAGGAACAAGCAATTGGGTTTGTCCCTGAAGACCCCTGAAAAATCATTTCAAACAAGCATCTGTGATATGCACTGCAAACAATCATAAAACCAAACCCACACCCCAGACCACTGCTTGTTAGTAGAGGAAGGGCAAATTCTCATCACCCATATAGTAAATAGTTTGTTTCAGTCTTACCCCCAGGACAAAATAAACCAGGTTGGGCCTGAGTGCTCTGCCTCTGTTCCATGCACATCTAGGAGTGGGGACCTCATTCAGATTCATAGAATGGCTTAGTTTGGAAGGGACCTTAAAGATCATGGAATCCTAGAATGGTTTGGCTTCAAAGGGATATTAATGATTGAGTTCCAGGCCCAATGACATGGGCAAGGATACTGCCCACTAGCCCAGGTTGCTCAAGGCCTTATCCAACCTGGCCTTGAGCACCTCCAGGTAGGGGACATCCACAACCTCTCAGAGCAACCTGGGACCTTAGAGGCAAACGGCCCTTGATCTTTCTGTACTCACCAGTCTCCTTTGTTCCTGTGAATCCTGATTCTGAGCAATACTATGTGACCTAAGCTCCTGCTTGTCCCTCAAGTTCCTGCTTGCAAGAAATGCCAACCCTGGATGCTAGGTGGGACAGCACTATCCAGTTCTCTCCCTCCTACAGTGTCACTCTTCACATCCTCATGGGTTTCCACCTGCTCAGCGTGTGTTTGCTTTGCTTCAAGCAAGACTTTTGTATTCAGCTGGAGAGCAGATAGCTTCAGTATGTGGTGCTCTTAGAGATGCTCTAAATACACTTCTAGAAAAGGCTCTCACTTGGCTCATGTTCTACAGATTTTATTCAACCAAAGGGCAGCACACCTTCTTGCCACCCTAACACAGATCTGACAGATTTCACAGAGCACTTAGATGCAAATTACCAAAGAAATCAGTCAATTGTACATAGGCATAATCTAATTAAGGCCCAAAAGCCCAGTCCCAAATGCAACACCATACCTGCGGTACAGGTTCTCTACAAAAATGTACTTTGCACTGTGGATTGATCTCTCCATCATTCTCACAGGGGAAATCTACAAAGCAAAACTTCACAGTCACTGACCACTTCACATTTTTCAGCATGCTTCTTTCTTTCACAGACTGCACTGGGTTGGAAGGGACCCTCAAAGGTTGTCTTGTCCAACCCCCCTGCAGTCAGCAGGGACACCTCCAAGTAGATCAGCCTGCCCAGGGCCACATCGAGCCAGATCTTGAATGTCTCCAGGGAAGGGGCTTTAAATATATCTCTGGGCAACCTGTTCCAGTGCTTCACCACCCCCATTGTGAAGAGCTTCCTCCTGATGTCCAACCTAAATTTGCCCTGCTCCAGTTTCAAACCATTGCCCCTCGTCCTATCCCTATAAGCCCTTCTCAGCAGGTCCCCTTCACACACTGAAATGCAGCTCTAAGGTCTCCCTGAAGCCTTCTCTTCTCCAAGCTGAACAGCCCCAATTATTTCAGCCTGTCTCCATAGCAGAGGTACTCCAGCCCTGCAATCATCTTTGTGGCCTCCTCTGTGTCTCTTGTTACTACTCAGGACTGCATCTAATTTTTTGTTTTCCATTAAAAGGAAAAGGTTGTTCACCATTGGCTTGGTATGCTGCTCCAGCATTGTAAGCTGGATGTAAGTCTGCAGAGTTATCCCCCATCTTGAAGCATCTTGGTACATTAAGCCCTGGAAGCAAGAACAAAGCAGACATTTTTGTGAGTTCAAACAGCAAAAAAAGGCAGAAATAAATAAAGCTGGGTGCTTAGGGTAAGGTGAGGCAGTCAGCACCACCTGTCAAAACTGTCTACCAAGAAAAAGAGTTGGTGGTGGTGATTCCCTTCTGTGAGGGACATTTCATAGAATCATGGAATAGAATCATAGAACAGTTTGGGTTGGAAGGGACCTCCAAAGGTCATCCAGACTAACCTCCCTGCAGTCAGAAGGGACATCCTAGATCAGGCTGCTCAGAGACTTGTCCAGCCTGACCTTGAATATCTCCAGGGATGGGGCCTCAACTACCTCCCTGAGCAATCTGTTCTGGTGTTTCACCACCCTCATGGTGCAGAACTTGTTCCTAACATTGAATCTAAATCTCTTCTCTCATTTCAAATCACTGCCCCTCGACCTGTCCTTGCAGGCCTTTGCAAGCAGTCCCTCTGCAGCCTTCTTGCAGCCCCTTTCAGGTACTGCCAGGCTGCTATTAGGTCTCCCTAGAGCCATCTCTTCTCCAGGCTGAACAAAACCAGCTCCCTCAGCCTGTCCTCATGCCTGATCATTTTTATGTCCCCCCTGGATCTGCTCCATCAGGTCCATGGCATTCCTGTGTTGAGGGCTCCATAGCAGGACACAGTACTGCAGGTGAGGTCTCTCCAGAGCAGAACAGCGTGGCAGAATCCCCTCTCTCCATTTCTGGCCACACTGCTTTTGATGCAGCCCAGGCTGGCATAAGCCTTCTGGGCTGCAGGTGCACCCTGTCACATGCAATGTTTCTATCTGATGCATCCCCTAATGACAGTAAAAGATCCTTCTGCATCATAGAGCTTTATTTTTTGCTGTCTAAGATAATGACCACACCTTCTCTAAGAGTTTTGCTGAATGGTAACAAGTCCCCATGCAGCAACTGTAACTGTAGACATTATTTCTGCCACTTACCAGGATGTTGTGACCACGGACATTCCTCCACTTAGCCACTGGTTCTGTCAAAACCTTGGGAAAAAGAATTACTCCACATTAATCATCTTGTGGGTTCCAAATCCTTGATTTGCCCCTGCAAGTCTGTAACTATATAAAAATGCTCAGTGAAGTCAGAGTGTTCAGGACTTGTATTGGAAAGCTCAGCCAAAAAAACAACTGAACCCTGTCATACAGAAGGTAATGATGAACACTTTAAAAATAGAGGAGCTGCATTATACAACATCTTTTTTTTTTGCATTTTTTAACTGCCAAAATAAAACTCTTGACTGATTACTTAGTGAGTGTGGATAGAATTTCCTTTTCTCAAGTCAAAATCAGTACAACATAAGGGACACAATGGCTCAGCTGAGTGCCAGCTGCACGGAATCACAGGATATATTTGGCTGGAAGAGACCTTTAAGATCACCCAGTCCATTCCCTCACAAATGGACTTCTCACACAGTAACACTTGCCAGGAAAGGAAAAGAGGATCAGACTGCTACCATAATATATTTTTGTATTTGTGCTCTAACAAACAAAAGGTATTCAAAACTTCCACAGAATTCACCACAGAGCTTCTGTTCTGAATAGGTAAAAATCGTAAGAGACTTCTCTGGCTCAAACAGGGTCTGAAACTCCAGCAGTGCTGTACAGCCAGGCCTGGGAAGTTAACTGGCTTTGCCTAAAATGCTGCACTACTTCAAGCTCAAGTTTACTTGCCCTTTGTCTTCACAGTTATTTACTCCATTGGAGTTAATCACCAAACACTCCCAGGCAGCCCAGCACTTCTATGAGGAACCCTAAAGTATGTTCCCTGGTCTGCTGGGAAAAGGATTCATACCTGCTGGATATACAAACAGTTGCTCACTGAGCTTTGATCTTAGCTTTGGCTAAAGTACAGCAAGCCTGCTCTTCCCCTAAGCTTCTTGCAAGCAACATGAAATCCAACACCACCCCAGTCTAAGGAGTTCTACCAGTTCTTTCATTCATTAACAAAGCCATCCATTTCCTGGCATCTCCATCACACCACAGCAGGATTTTTACAGCATTTCTGCTTGCTTATTACAAGACATATCTGCGATTTAAGTGACAGGAAAGAGCAAACAGGCATGTCCAAACAGGCCCAACCCATGTGGATTGCTGGTACTTTACAGCAGAAACCAACTCCAGGAGCAGAGACTCTCACTCACAGGTTTTACTGATATTTTGGCATCCTGTACTGTATTACATATGACCTAAATTTCTCCTCTGTGACATCAATGCTTGTGGGAGGTGTCCTGTTCAGTGCCCTGGCTCACGACCTGCAGCTCCTCTCTCATCAGCCCAAGAAAGGACAACACTTCCCAGCTAACTGTCAAATTTGTCAAGACAAGCAGCTGCTTGATGATGTAAAGAGAGAAAAAAAAATACACCCAGTACCTCAATGCTGGTGGTCTGTGCAAAGTAATCCAGGCATGTTGTTTTGCCACTTGCAATGTTCCCCTCGATACATATCTGAGGAAAAACAGGAGCACCTTTACAAACCAGGCTGTCAGATAGCAGCAGAGGACACATGCAGAGGCCACTCTTTCCAGAGCAATATGGAATAGCCTTACAATGGAAATAAGTTGCTTTACAGGAAGACACTGGAGATCCCTTTGGATTCTGACTCCCTGCAGGCCACCACTTCTCTCCCTCCCACACATACCAACTGCCTCTCTTCAAGGTCAGGTTGGACACGGGATGTAACTGTCCCCCTCTACTCACCTATGTCCTCCCTTAGGCTGGGAGAGAGGAAATTTAGACTGGAGATCAGGATGAAACTCTTGACAGGTGAGACACCAGAACAGGTTGTCCAGGGAGGCTGTGGATGCCCTCGGCCCTGGAAGTGTTCAAGGCCAGGTTGGATGAGGCCTTGAGCAACCTGGGCTAGTGGGAGGTGTCCCTGCCCACGGCAGGGGTGTTGGAACTAGATGATCTTTAAGGTCACTTCCAACCCAAACTATTCAATAATTCACCAGGCAAGGGCAGCTCTACTCTTGTGAACCTCTGCAACCAGCAGGCTGCCATTGCTTCCAAATTCCCAGCCATTTCCTAGCCTCCCTCCCATGGCCCCAAGAGCTTCTGATGGTCACTTGTGGGACTGTGGCTCCCCAACACAACTCACCTCAGAGACCTCATCTCAACTTTCAACTTAAATGCCTACTGTACTGGTAATTCCACTATCCATTGGATAGCTAAAACCTTACAATGCATTCTGTTTATTTTAATTGCTCAGGCATCTGAAAACAAACTAAGAAAACTTTGTTGCATCTGTCCTAAAATAATTTATAGCTTAAAGTAATCACAGCTTCACAGACTGCATCAGGTTGGAAGGGACCCTCAAAGGTCACCTTGTCCAAGCCCCTAGAGTCAGCAGGGACACCTCCAACTAGATCAGGTTGCTCAGGGTCCCATCAAGTTGGACCTTGATTGTCTCGAGGGATGGAGCCTCAACCACATCCTGGGGCAGCCATTCCAGTATCTCACCACTCTCATTGTGAAGAACTCCCTGCTGTTGTCCAACCTAAATCCACCCTGCTCTAGTCTAAAATTGATTCCAAATCCAGAAAAACACACAGGCAAGGTTGTTCAGAGCAACCTTTTCCATAGCTTTCTGAACAAAATACAAACACTTACAACCGTCTTTCTATCATCTTCTTTTATCAGATGTTTATCTAGAATGGAAATAAACAGCAGTTACAACCAGGGAGGTCTTCATATCCAGAGCCTCTCAATGTGACACCCCCCCCCCTATGAATTTTTTGCTAGATGATCAAGCTTTAAGGTTACAGGCAACCTTACCAGACAGGTTGTGGCGTGCACTGACACAGATTTAGCCTACGTTCTCCACTGGCCTTGACACTACCAAGAGGCCGACGGTGAGCGCCTACACCCTTTGAGCAGACTTTTGTTACTGCTGATCCTCGATGGGTTTCCATCAGGGAAAAAAAAATTATGGAAAGGACCTCAGAGGCCTAACCAGCAAGCTGAGCAGGGGTAAAGATTTTAGGACACCTCCAAGATGAGCAATGGAGATGACTTGCATCTCAAAACTGCCTGTATAAAACTTGTGCCAGCAATGCTAGGATTACTGAACCTTATCAGGTGCCCAGAAAGGGTAGTGTCGGAACCCAACCGCTGCTGGCGAGGGGGCACAAGGGTTATCAGAGCCACCAGAAGAAAGAGAAAGCTGTAGATTTACTTAGTCTGAAGAAGAGGGAATTGAGAGCCGAGCTCTGCCTTGTACAGAGGCTCCGTAGCTCCTCACAGCGATGCCATCGCTGATGCACAGCTTTATAAAGAACGGAGCGATGCCCTCTGCATCTCCCCCACCCGCCCCGCCGCCTCCCCTTTACACGTTCAGGGAGCGGCTGTCAGCAACCCGTCCGCCCTCCCCTTGCCAGCGGGACCGCCGCCGCTGCGTCGAGCTCGGGCTACCGCCGCCCCAGATCCCCCGGCCCCGCTACCCGCCGCGGACTTACAGCCGCCAGCGCCGCTGGGGCCGGGCCGGGAGCGCAGCGCCAGGCCGGTCGCCGAGGAGCTCGCGGCCACTCCGCCCGCGCAGGCGGCTCCGGGGACTCCAATCGTCGCTCCCCGCCGCGGCCGGGCCCCGCGCAGCGCCGCGGGCCGCGCCCAGGTGGCACCCAGCCGCCACATCGCCCATCCCCGCCGCGGCCACCGCCACTGGCGCGGGCGGCCCGCTTCCGGCCGCGCGCGCTCACTTCCGCCGCGGGGAGAGGGCTGGGGCCAGGCCGGGACTACGCCTGAGGCGCGGAAGCTGCGCGGCCCAGCCCCGCTCCGCTACCATGGCGGTCGTGGACACCGGCTACCCCTACTCTTTGCGGGGCGCCCTGAAGATCCTCCGCACGGTAGGCAGGGCCTGAGGGGAGCGGGGCAGGCCCCCTGCGGGGGTCCCTCCGCTCCTGAGAGGGCGGGGAGCGGGGCGGGGCGGTGCTAACGCCCCGTTAACCACCGGTTAACCCTCGCTACCCTGTCCCCGCAGGTGCTGGCCTTGGTGGCCTTCCTGCTCTTTTTGCAGTCCCAGTCCCGCGGGGCGTACACGGCGCTGGCGGGCATGGAGATGATCATCACCGTGCTGCTCTTCCTGTTCTACTTGCTAAAGCTCGATAAAAAGCTGAGCTGGCTCTTCTGGCCGCTGGCCGTGAGTACCGGCCGGCCCTACACCGGGGGGGCGCTCACCCGTCACACAATCACAGAATGCATCGGGTTGGAAGGGACCCTCAAAGGTCATCCTGTCCAAGTCCCCCGCAGTCAGCAGGGACACCTCCAACTAGAGCAGGCTGCCCAGGGACACATCGAGCCTGATTTTGAATGTCTTCAGGGACAGGGCCTCAATCACATCTCTGGGCAACCTGTTCCAGTGTTCCATTACCCTCATTGTAAAGAACTCCCTAATGTCCAATGTCTACCCTGCTCTAGTTCTAAACCATTACCCCTCATTCTATCACCACAAGCCCTTCTAGAGTCCCTCCCCAGCCTTCCTGTAGGTCCCCTTCAGATGTTGAAATGCTGCTCCAGGCCGCACAATCCCAACTCTCACAGCCTGCCCTGGTAGAAGAGGTGCTGCAGCCCTCTGATCATCTTTGTGGCCTCTTCTGGATCCCGTCCAGAGGGTTGTTGTCCAACCATTTCAGATACTGGTCCTGTAATGTTAAAGACAAAGCCAGTGTCTCTGTGAACCCATTTTTCCTGACTGGGTGATTGTTCCTCTGCATTGATTTCTACAGAACTGACCCATACCCCTTAATAGTCCTTCCTCTAATGAGCATCATTCACACAACTTCATGATGCTGCACTTTCCCCCTCACAAATCAAACCTACACTTGACCTTAAACACTGGCTGCCTTCTCTGCCTTCCCTCCTAAAGTCACTGCAGCTTTAGCCTGTGAGGCGTAGCCAAAGTGCATGAATTTGCCAAAAAACCCCAACCCAAAGTAAAATGAGGAAGTTTTGTCAGAAAACACTGGTTTTGACATCAGACCACTGGGTGTCACCATGGACGTGGGTGTAATTCCAGCAATTTTGCTGGAAACACAGGATATTGGGAGCTACTCAGGTTTTCTTTCAGACCTAGATTTCAGAGTAAGTCTTTCACTTCCACTGGCTGTTGCAGGATGTTTTGAACTCGGTGATTGCAGCGTTGTTCCTGCTCATTGTGTGCCTGTTCGCAGTAATTATCAAGACCAACAATGGGACACTGGCTGGAGGAGTAAGTAGGAGCATTATTAACAAATTGCAGTTCTTACAGTAGGTAGGGTGTGACCTGCTTGGTGGGCTTCCATTGTGGCAAGACCATGAAAATAACCCTTGTGGGACAATGTATGCAGAAAAGAAAAATGAGTGCAAATTCACTGTAGTGTACTACAAAAAATAATCCTCAGTAAGTTGATAATATATTTAATAGTTTTTATATATTAAATATATTACTAAGTAGTATATTCAGTATATTATATTTAGTATTACTAAATTATGGGTATATTTATATATAAATAGAAATACTGGAAACTCCTAGAGTTTGGGCAGAACTTCCATCTTTTCAGCTTGCCTCAGCAGTATTTCCTGATTAGGACAAATCCATTTTAAAACCTAGAACTACGGAATCATAGAATGGATTGGGTTGGAAGGGACTGCCAAAGGTCATCTAGTCCAACCCCCCTGCAGTCAACAGGGACATCCTCCACTAGATCAGGTTGCTCAGAGTCTTGTCGAGCCTGACCTTGAATATCTCCAGGGATAAGGCCTCCACTACCTCCCTGGGCAACCTGTTCCAGTGTTCCAGCACCGTCACAGTGTAGAACTTGTTCCTAACATCCAAGAAACTTGGGGCTGGGCTGAAGAGTGAGAGCCATCCAAGTTTACTCCATGGCTGTTCTGCAAAGCCATTTTTCCAGTTGTCTGCCTGAAGTTGCATATTTTTTATATAGTTACACACATTTTCTTCACTTTGAAGGTATTTCCCCTTCAGAGCTTCAGAGGAGAGGAGCATTATTCTTTTCCTGCTAGGCTTGTTTTGACAGACACTGACTTTTCTCCAGGCCAATACCATTAATTAGGCAGTCCTTAAAGAGACAGAAGGGGTTTCATTTAGGATAAAAGCATTGTCTTGCATAAAGCTTAGCTTTCAAGGAGAACACACCACTCCAAGGCTTCACACAAACATCAGACAAAGCTGCTGATGGGTTTTAAACCTGGATGCTATTTAATTCATCAGCTCTCTCATCACACATGCATTTCGAAGGCTAGAGACAAGTTAGGAAGATGTGTGGACTGCTTTGAGGACTGGTAGATGAGTCTCTGCAGTAGAAGGTAGTGCATGGGGAAACTAACCTGCTGATTGTTTTTGTAGGTGTTTGGTCTCACACTGTGTGTTGTCTGTGTTGTCGACGCGGTTCTTGTTTTCCGGAAGATTAAATTTGATAGATCCAGAGGAAACAATACTGCTGAAAACTAAGATTACCATTTTACTAACAGAACAAGTCCAAGAGTGACTGTTCTCAAGAATGTGTGCTTCCATGTGTTCACTTTTGCACTTCCTGTGCATTTAGGTACTTCTTTAGAAAGTTCAGAAGGTTTCCTTGCATTTACAAGTGTAGTTTCAGTGTTGCAGTTTCACCAGTAGAAGCTTCACAGAAAGTTGTCCTGTTTTTTCTGAATTTGATGCCATTTTGACATGTTAATAAAAAGGGGGGGGGAAAGAAAATACAAATAGGCCTAAGTGTGTTGTTCATCATTATTTAAATGTTACTTCATGTGATGTACCAGTAAAAATCTACAGGAGAGTCTTTTTTACACTCCTCTTTTTGTTCCTGATGCCCCCGAACAGCTTCCTGGCTGCTGACTGTCTCATGCCATGGGAATGCCTGATTGCTAAGGCACTCTGATCCCTGAATTCTCATTGTCACGTTTGGGAAGTGCTGAGAACAGCGATCACCACAGGGGGTGAAGAGGGGGAATTAAAGCAGCTTTAGAAGCCACTTACAACTCTTCAGCCTCTGAGTTCTAGAGCTCAGAATGCCAGCCAGCACCCTCTGAACTACCCTCAACGTCCAAAGCGAGCAGCGAGCATCCCGCGATTGGAGAGCTCCGGGCTGACGCAGGGGTGGCAGCAAAGGGTTGGAGGGCGGGCGCGGTGACTGGGGCGGCTCCCTTTGGGAGGCAGAACTCCCGGGTTGGCTGGGGCTGCTGCTGCCCGGGCAGCGGGAGCTGTGCGGGGCAAAGGCGGGAAAAGGCTCGCCGGGGCCCTCTGCCCCTGTGGGACCCCCACGCACCCACCCGAAGCTGCTGCTGCGGGGGCCCCCACACGCACTAGGGGCCGCGCCGAGCGCTCCGCCGCCACCACCCAGATTTGGGGATGCTGAAACTTTTTTTCCACGTTTCCGCAGTGCACGATTTCCGCTTCCCTCCTTCACAAAAATAACCCAGCCCGCGCCGGCCCCGCTCCGCACGGAGCCGCTGCAGCCGTGGGGGAGCCCGCGGGGGCGGCCGCCCGGGGAGCTGCTCCGCTCCCGCAAGAAAAACATGGCATGATGAAGATTTTATTTAGTTGCCAGCACTGAATGATACACGGTTTGTGCTGAGCTCTCCACTCTCCTTACTTGGTTAAGTACATTAAGTTGATTAAGTACAAAAGCTTAAAACGTGTTCTAGACTCACATCAAGATCTGAACACTAGAAGAAAGTAATTCTTTCAAGTGTTAATAAAAAGTCGCATTTACAAGTGAAAATGTTTAGTAAGTGCCCAGACTTGGTACAAAGATAGTTAACAGTACCCCTTGGAACGACCTCTTCCACGCAGAAGGGAGCATTCGCTATTGGCCTTCGATGCAGCGAAGCTACAGAGAGCTGGCACAGCAAAAAGGCTGCTGCGTAACTTAATAACCATATCCTGCAAAACAAACAATGGAGAATTGCACAGACCTTATGTTCAGCACGCTGAAACCGCGGGCGCGGACTGCATTGCCCACGAAGTATCGCGCGGGACTGTCCCCCCGGAGCGCTGCCCCGGAGCCCTGCCCCTAGAGCGCTGCCCCCCTGCAAGTGCCGGCGCCCTGGGCACGCCGCAGCCTCTCCGAGCGATGTTGTTTGGCTTGGCGGCCCCCGAGAAGCCGCAGCGCGGGAGAGGTGGCCCAGCCCATTACCGGGCAAGTGTTGGGGTGCAGGCGAGTGAGGGATGGAGCCAGCCTCCCAAAGAGGGTGCTTGCAGCCCTGAACGTTTGAAATACCTGAACATTTCTCGGAGGGGATTAAAAAGCATTCAAAACTGTAAGTATTAGTGTGAGATGTTCCAACAGAGAAAAAGCTCTGCTGTTTATCTAGATATTGAAGAATGGTATTCATTTATATGTAAAAAAAGACTGAAATGACCTCCTTGGATCCTGTCTATCATACATAAAAGCTTCTAGAACATAAAAGCAAATCCCAAGTAGAGCCACATAAGGCTTTGACATCTAAATTGGGTATATGTGCGTTTAAAATAGTGGATTTTCTTTTGTGTGTGTTGTGTTTTTATTTCAAATTTAAACGGAAAAAAATCTGAACAGGGCCAAACTGACTGCTCCCGACGCAGAGGCAGGACATGGCCCGTCAGTGCTCACTGCTGCCTCCGCGTGTTTAATTGTCGGCATTGCAGCTGTGCAGCAGCGTGTTCCGCCCTCTCGGTGCCCAGTGCTGCCGCCCTGTGTTTAATTGTCCACATTGCAGCTGTGCCGCCTTGTCAGTGCTCAGTGCTGCCACCATATGCTTAATTGTCGACACTGCAACTGCGCAACAGCGTGTGCTGCCCTGTCTGTGCTCAGTGCTGCCACCGTGTGTTTACTCGCCGACATTGCAACCGTGCCGCCCTGTCAGTGCTGCCACCGCGTGTTTCATTTTCGGCACTGCCGTGTGCCGCCCCGTCAAGTCCCCGGTGCTGCTGCCTCGTCTCCAAATGCCCAGAATGCTTGAAAAGTCTTTGGAGGACTGGGTTGGGGAGGAGTGGGGTAGAGATAAAAAATGATTTAAACTTGCAGCTATTAGTGTGAGGGCTTAAACAGACAGAAATCTCTTTGGTTTTATATAGATACCAAAAATTTCTATTAATTTATAGTTTAAAAAGGCATTTTAAAATAAAAAGCCTGTATCTACTCTATTATAAAAAGGATTTCAGACGATCGAAACCGGCTCCCTCCGGCTCGATTCCTGTCCATCCGACTTGACCTGCAAAGCCCATGCGTAACTAGGCGGCGCCCTAAGCCGCCTGCGCGGAGTCCGTAGCAATGCGCCGCTATGCAACCCGTGCTCGGCGTCCATAGCAACGCCCGGAGCGGGTCCCGCAGCAGCGAGAGCTTCCCGGCTGCCGGCGCCAACTCGGTAAGAACGCGCCAGGCCCTTCGCAGCAAGGGATTCGATCGTCTACAATCCTTTTTGTAACAGAGTGACTGCCCTTTTAGGAGCAACAGCCTCGTCCCTGCTGCAGGATGATTCTGCTCGGTTCAGGCTTCTTCGTTATTCAGAACAGATTCGGCCCATGGACAAAAGTCACATCTCTGGCAGACTGATCCTCGTGAAACTTTCACTATTCAGAGACAGTCTAAAGGCACAACAAACTGACACACATTTGAGAACCGACTGAGAATAAGATAATGGCTGTGCAGAGGTCAGGGAAGCCTCATGTATTTTTGAGGCACATGTTTGCTGTTGCTGAGAGTTCACAGAATCACAAAATTATTGAGGCTGGAAAAGACCTCTGAGATCACCAAGTCCAGCCTATGACCTAACACCACCATATCAGCTAAACCATGGCCACCAAGGGCCACATCCACGCTTTTCTTAAAGACCTCCAGGGATGGTGACTCCACCACCTCCCTGGGCAGTCAATCCCAGTGCCTAATCAGCCCTTCTGTGAGGAAGTGCTTCCTAACATCCAACATAAACCTGCCCTGGTACAGCTTTAGGCCATGCGCTCTTGTCCTGTCACAAGGTGCCTGGGAGAAGAGCCTGACCCAGCTGGTCAGAGAGGTATAACTTCTTTACCATAGCATTCCTCCTTCACTCCATGTATCATAGAATTATAGAATCATTAGGGTTGGAAGGGACCTCAAGGATCATCTAGTTCCAACCCCCCTGCCATGGGCAGGGACACCTCATACTACATCAGGTTGCCCAGAGCCACATCCAGACAGAGATGAGGCTTCCCTGGGCAATCTGTTCCAGTGTCTCACCACAATCATGGGGAAGAACTTCTTCCTAACATCCAATCGTGTGGCATATCTTCAATCCCCACACAGTCTGAATCTACCCATTTCTAGTCTTGCTCCATTCCCCCCAGTACTATCACTGCCTGACACCCTCAAAAGTCTCTCACCAAGTTGCACCAGGGGAGGTTTAGGTTGCATATTAGGAAAAAAATTACTGGAAGAGTGGTCAGGGGCTGGATGTTAGAGAAGGATCAAAAACGTGCAGCGTGGAAGTCTCATGGACTGTGAGATGAATTTGTATGCAAGCACCTGTGAACAGGCAGCTTTCCTGGCCAGCCTCCTGAAGCTGTGGCTGTCTTAGGTATCTTCATATAGAATCATAGAATTGTTAAGGTTGGAAGGGACCTCAGAGATCATCCAGTTCCAAACCCCCTGCCATGGGCAGGGACACCTCACACAACATCAGGTTGCTCAGAGCCACATCCAGCGTGGCCTTAAAAACCTCCAGGGTTGAGGCTTCCACCACCTCCCTGGGCAACCTGATCCAGTGTCTCGCCACACGCATGGGGTGCTCATGCTTGCTTCTGCTGGCAGTGAAAGCATCCTGAGTGGTTTGTGTTTAATTCCTGAATTCCCTTCACTTAAAGAAATTGCCTGCTGGCAAGCTGATTGTTTTCTGTCAAAACAATGGAATTAGAGGCAGATTTTCACTCTGGCTCTGGGTTTTGACAGCGAGTCCTCTGGAATCAGTCCTTTGGAAGTTTACCTAAAACAAAAGGAGGGTAAGTGTTAATTTAACTTTCAGGTGTGCCATCATTGTGTTTTCACATTGTTGTCAAGAATTCCCTCTTTGCTTGTTTTGGTTTAGCACCTTGAACACAGGAAGCACTTCTAGCTGCTCCAGCCCTGAAGTTTCCTTTCCTTGATTGGGATTGGCATTATTCTTGAGAGAGGTAACACGTAAACAAGAAGCCGCTGTTTCCCGTGCTACAAGAGCCCAGTGTATTCAAGGACTCAAAGCTTCATTAAGCTTGTGATGGCTTAAGTGCTGTATATTTGTTTCTTTATGTTCTAGCCCCTTCACTGGCAGCTTTTCTGATCTCTCTCTGTAGCAATAATCTGCCAGTGTGGTTCTGGAAATATCTTGCACCACATTGTAAAACCTCTGATCTGACAGTTTCAAAAACCTCAGCAAAATCCTTTCCTGGCATAAAACACTGGAAAATGGGGAAATGAAGTGTATGGTTTTCCCTCCAAATGTGAACTTTTTTTCCCCCCTGTAGTCCTAAGGAATTTAGTACCTATCTGCAGTCACTGCAACTTCTAATTACTACATGGTTGGCTTTACCTACTGTTAACTGGTAATGCAGTTCATTTTTCAGTTTTCTCACTGGAACTACTTTCAGTGGTCTGAGTGGGGGAGACTATCTTTTCCCCACTAGGCTATGGAAAATGTTACTAGTTTCACAGATATCTGTATATGCTTGAATTTTCTATTTAGTGGAGAACAGGACTGAAACAAGCATGTAAGGATTCCTTTATCTTGGGGCTTCCTGTGAAGGATGCTTCTTTAGTAAAGATTGTGGTTTGTATTTAAATATGAAAAACAGATTAGAGAATATCATAGAAAGAAGGAAATGGTATGTTAGAGAGTGTCTCTGTTCTGTCAGAATGACATTTGTGTCACATTGGCCACAACAACCCCATGCAGTGCTACAGGCTGGGGTCCGAGTGGCTGGAGAGCGGCCAGGTAGAGAGGGACCTGGGGGTACTGGTCGATGGTAGGCTGAACATGAGCCTGCAGTGTGCCCAGGCAGCCAAGAGGGCCAATGGCATCCTGGCCTGCATCAGGAACAGTGTGGCCAGCAGGAGCAGGGAGGTCATTGTGCCCCTGTACACTGCACTGGTTAGGCCGCACCTCAAGTACTGTGCCCAGTTCTGGGCCCCTCAGTTTAGGAAGGAGGTTGACTTGCTGGAGCGAGTCCAGAGAAGGGCAACGAAGTTGGTGAGGGGTTTGGAACACAAGCCCTACGAGGAGAGGCTGAGGGAGCTGGGGTTGCTTAGCCTGGAGAGGAGGAGACTCAGGGGTGACCTTATTGCTCTCTACAACTACCTGAAGGGAGGTTGTAGACAGGCAGATGTTGGTCTCTTCTCCCAGGCAGCCAGCACTAGAACAAGAGGACACAGTCTCAGGCTGTGCCAGGGGAGGTTTAGGCTGGATGTTAGGAACAAGTTCTATACAGAGAGAGTGATTGCCCATTGGAATGGGCTGCCCGGGGAGGTGGTGGAGTCACCATCATTGGAGGTGTTCAGGAGGAGACTTGATGGGGTGCTTGGTGCCATGGTTTAGTTGTTTAGGTGGGTTGGATTGGTTGATGGGTTGGACATGATGATCTTGAAGGTCTCTTCCAACCTGGTCTATTCTATTCTATTCTATTCTATTCTATTCTATTCTATTCTATTCTATTCTATTCTATTCTATTCTATTCTATTCTATTCCTGAATAGTAGTTAGGAGGGCTTACTACTACAAAATAACTGTTTCCTGGGAATTAATCAAGTAGAGCTTGATTCCAAGTAGTCATTGGCTGATATTTTCAGATATCCATAGTACCGGAAGAGATGAAACATGTATCTAGATCCACAGTATCAACTATAATGAACTTTTGTAACTTTTTAATATGTTCTTTGTAACTTTCCCCCTTGCAACAAAATGCCTGCCCAGACAGATACAAAAACATTTACTTTTCTTCTTCAGGAAAAGTGAAGGAATGCAGGAGGCAGCAATCCTGCCAGCAGCACTGTGCTGGGTTTGGCATGGGTGCTTGTTTGGTTTGTTATTCAGTAGCTGACACTCCTCTCTCCACAGCAGAGGTGGTGTCACTTGAAAGATCAGATTTGTTGCCAGAAAAATGGTGGCCCTGTGCTAACCTCCAGTGCCACAACATTCATGCTGTGCACTGCAAGCTTTGTTTTTGTAGCTTATCTTCTCTCCAGAGTGTTATGCCAATCACTCCTGAATTAACAGAGATGGTTAATGCTTAACTAATAAAATTGTGTGAGCATCATACAGTAAGACAGATTCACAAGGTCATGAACCAAGGTAAACTCTTACAATGATGCTTACAATTGTGTGAGCATCATACAGTAAGGCAGATTCACAAGGTCAGGAACTGAGGTAAACTCTTACAAATGGTGGTCCTGTTCTAACCTCCAGCGCCACAACATTCATACTGTGCACTGCAAGCTTTTTTTTGTAGCTTATCTTCTCTCCAGAGTGTTAAGCCAATCACTTCTGATTTAACAGAGATGGTTAATGTTTAACTAATAAAATTGTGTGAGCATCATACAGTAAGGCAGATTCACAAGGTCATGAACTGAGGTAAACTCTGACAATTGTATTTTTGTGTTAATCTTGCATCTTTGTTTGGCTCTCAGTATTTGAAGAGAAAAACAAAAACCCACAAACCAACCACAAAGCAACCTTTCCAAGTGTCACATCTCTGTTTAGCAGAATGTGCAGCCCTGCAGCCTCCTGGAAATTATTCACTGATCTTTGTTTGACATCAAACATCCCTGATAACAACTCTGTGGATCACACAACTTGCATCTCAAATAGACAGACTGCATATCCTGGTTAGGTGAAGACAATATTTGGTACAGAAGATACCATAGTTCTCTAGCCAAATACTTTATCCTTTTTACATACCTCAGGCATTTTACCTAGGTCTAACCTGGCATTCTGAGATGTGACCAAGATATTTTCTTGAGGAAATAAATAAAGTCTGAGTTAATCATTCATGTGAAACAACATGAGAAGGTATTTTTAAAGTACAAGTGTGCAGAACAAGTGCATCACGCAAGGCTTACCAACTGTCAGTGTAAATACCATTGTCAGATTCATGTAGTCATATCAGATTATGAAACTCTTGGGTGATATTCTAGGGTAACCCCAGCACAGCTCATCAGCTACAGAAGAGCTGCACAGACACAAATGAGAGTAGAAGCTGACCTTTCCAATTCACATACTGAGTCACAACTTCATCTCAAAAGCTGATGTAATCATAATGCACTTCGCCTTTACATCCATTTTATCTGCCTACAGCTCTCATTACTAAAAATAAACCTCTGCTGGAAAGTTAAAGTGGACATGTGACAACAGCCACTTTGGATAAGCCCCAGCACACAGACACTCCTCCCTGTTAATGGTTCCATTGTAGTTCTGTCTAAAGCTCCCCAGTGCCAACATCTGCTTTCTCTGAGGTTAACTGGAGTCAAGACAATTGATAAATGCAGCAGAAGAAAGCTCCCAGTTCATTGCCTCCATCAGTTTTGCCGTTTTCTCTGCGAATCATTTAAATCTTAACAAAAGAGGAGACCAAAAGTCACTGTTCAGTTAGCTGGAAATTCTCAGGCATCAGAGGGATTTTAAAATGCGGTTTGGCACGGCAGAAATGTCAGAGCCACTCAGTGCTACATCGGCAGAACGAGAGGCTGTCTTTAAAAGTTTTGATGTCAGCTGGAAGATGCAGAGACAGGTCGACAAAAAGTTACTAGGACAATGTCATTAGGGCAAACTTTATCCTATGACCATGCTATTTAAATCTGCAAAGGAAGAGGAATCTGCAGGAATTAAAGCAAGGTCCATATGCTATTTGCTAAGTCTGTCAACACTCACTGTAATGTAAGACCTTCTGTTTTCCTTACCCTAAACTACAGCAAAACTCTATAGCTCTAGAATGTACACTCTGACTACTTTATTCCTGCTGGCACCCTCAAAACTACCTTGTCATAACCCCACTGTTTTTCAGTGAAAAAACAATAGGCACCTCTTCAAGAAGGCTGGCTGGGTCCCTGCTGATTTCTTTATCAGCTTTGTTATTGACAGCGTCACTTAGAAAAGAGCTGTGGATAATATCCTTAATATAGCACTGTAAATGAACAGGCAGATTAGACTTCTAAACTTAGGTGTCCAAAGTTTTGTGAACTACATTAGGGTAGAGATGCCTACCAGTGCATATATTAAGCCAGGGTTTCTGTATGTGTGGTTGTGCTTGCTCGCCTCTGGGGTTGTAAGCATTTGCCATGTACAAATATTTACAGTGGGCAACACCAAAAGGACTTCCTTTTACAAATGGTGTCTGATGTTTTCCAGTTTGAACTTGCACCACAGCTTCAACATCACAAAAGGATGCACAAGGCTGCAGGCTACTTGGGGGAATGTCTGTGTATGTTTGTTAAATTTCAGTGTTCAAAAGTTTCATTTACTGTGTCTGTCTTAAATTCATTGGACAAGGAAGACCAGCCTAGTAATAAGGACACTGAGAAGCAAAATATGTGAGAGCTCCCACAACTTTACCCTTGGCAAGTAAGCAACAGAGTGAAAAAAAAGCAGCAAGCAGCAGCACACCTCCCACAGTAGATTCAGCAAGATGTGTTGGCAAATGAGTGAGAAGGTGAGAAATACCTTTGTTATGGATTCTGGTGGAGCTTACATGGTGACAACACTCAAGAGACAAGGCTGAGGTGCCACAACTTGAGGTGTGTGAGGGAAATTGCAAGTGCAAATGTGAGTACCTCCTGGATTAGTTGAAGTTTTGATGATTTAAGTGCCATTTAATTCTGATTTTTTTAAAAGCCTGTGAATGGCTTTCTTCCACTCCAGAAGGATTACCTGTGAAGTTATTCACAGTGGGCATACAGTTATATCAAGCCTCTTTACCTTTTTCTCCACTATCCACACACCCATACAGGATTCTCCTTCCCTTGCAAGGCTAAAGAACCATCAGGTTTTACCTGATGATAAGAGCTGGACCATGTTCTTGTCATGACAATCAGTTCATATGGGTGTCCCTCATGTTGCCTTGACGTAGCTTGTCCAAAGCTTATTGTGTTTTGGTTTTTTTTCTTTTTGTTTGTTTGGTTGGTTTGGTTATTATTATTTTTTTGCTGAGGGTGGTGGTCTTTGGTTTACAGACTTTGGGAAATCTGTATTTTCAAATCAGTACCATGAACTACATTGCCTGACATCATCAGAGAAGAAAGGAGTTGGTTAATTATGATTTTTTAGCTCTGTGAAATATTACTGGAGAGGAGGCCTGAAGAAGCCCAGAGGCAAGAGCATTACACAAGTTTATGATATGAAGAAGTTAGGCAACTAAAGTTACCAGAACGGAGGAAGTCAAACTCTACTGAGGCACCTCAATTGTGTAAAGTACAGCAGAAGTTAAATTACTCCAAACAGTTGTGTTCCTCATGTGCAACACAGACATAGCTCAAACCCACTGAATGTCTAATCTTGTTTAAGCCAATTTAGTTTTATTAGTTCTGATAGTTTCACGGTAGTTTAAAAAACGCAAAGACTTTGCAGGCTCTTACTATTTTGTGGGTTTAAAGTTTAATTGACATCAGCAAAACCAAGAGTTACCTGGTTAGAAAATTTTTATCACAGCAGTTAGAAATTACTGAAAATAAAGAAATAAATAAATGAATAAAATTAGGAGGTCACCTTTAAGCCTGTTTGAACAATTCTGTGGGTTTGTTCTTTTTATCCCCCCAGTTTAGCAGGAGTATAAAAATACCACTCATGAGTTCATGTTGTTTTCCTGAAATAGTCATTTTTTGTGTGTGAGGAAGGCTTGGGAAAGAGGCCTAATGAATCCTTCCTGTGGTGTGTGTTAAAAGATAAGTGAGACAATCCTAAGATCCTGGGCTAATGAGTTCAGATATAATTCCTTACGTTATTACTACATCGTCTTTCAAGACCTATGATCATCCCGTGAGTGCAAGACAATGCCATGACAAATCACTGGGAAGCACAATGGTGTCAAATTTAGCACTGCTGGGCATCATTTTTCATTCCCTGTTTATGAGTCATCTGTCATGAAAAAGAAAAAAAATATATTTGGAGCCCAGCAACAACAACCTAGGAATTATCTTCATACTTATTGATAAAGGAACTAAAGCTGATTGTTCTGACGTGAGACAGGAGGAGCTTTTCCCAGTGTTCTGGAGGTACTCCCCCCGCTTTTAACTCTTGGTCCTCGTCGGGTTTACTTGCCCTGTCCTTAATCTCATCAGCCGCATTTCCACCGCCTAGACTTTCAGAGGAACATCAAGTGCTGCAGATAAAGTGATGAAGGTGTAAAAACTCCTGCTGAGAAGCTAAATCGGAATCGAATGTCAACACAGTTCAGGCTCAGTTCCTGGCAGGGTGGCGGGATCACTGTTTTTAATGCAATTTACTAATTAAAAGCGAGCAGCAGATTACGGAAAGTCTGGAACGAAGCGGCTTGCTAGAGAAGTATTTTAGCGCCCTGAACTGCCTGCACTGGAGTCTGCTTTTCATTAAACTACAGCTAATTTGGAAGCTGATGTTTCGTCATCGGCTCTCCATGTTTAGACTGGAGCTGCTTTTACTACAGATGCAAAACTGTAGTAGGGCAACGAGCAGGTGTATTTTATCCACCAGATGTACTATAAACGCATTACAGCAGATTAGCTGGATTTCTTCCTTTAAATGTACACTGCGAGATCCAACTTGCAAGCCAGCTGTTTCTTATGGGCCCGTTTAATCTTCCAGAGCCCGGCTTTGCTTCTTCCTTGAGCAGCTATTTCTGTAACGGATCGGGCGACGGAGAGGGAGAGCGCCGCTATGAATTTTAATGCATCCACTAGGGAATCCCTCCCGCCTCCTCTTTTTGGATGAGATCCTCGAGGAAAGACCCAGAACACAGCGAGGAGGAGGAGGAGGAGGAAAAGGAAGAGAGGGAAGAGAGGGAAGAGAGGGACGGCAGAGCCGCAGAACTGGGGAAAGCAGGACGGGGGAGCCGCCGGGAGAGGAAGGCTGGCAGCCGCGGGGTCTAATTCGGGAAGGTGGCTAGGACGACACCGAGGCTGTCAGAGGGGTGCGTAGGCAGCGTGGAGCCATGGGGGAGGAAGGATGACTCGGGGCGTATTTCGCTGCCCGACCCCGGCACGTCAGCAGCGGCCGGAGCGCCGCGGACACATGCACCCGCCGGCATCCCCCGGGACCGGCCGCGACGGGGACAACGTGGAGGTGATCCCGCTGCCGCTAGGTCCAGGAGAGAGGCAGAGCCGGCGGACCTGGCGCTAGATCGCTTCGCCAGCTGCACGCCGCGTCTCGAAAGGAGGAGCGCCGGCCAGCCGGGAGCGAGGCGCTGTGCGGCAGGCCCCGGGTCCTGCGCTAGCCGCCGCCTCTCCCACCTGCCGCTCCATGGATAAGGCGGGCTCGCTGCACACCTCGGTGCCCACGCCGCCGCCCCGGCTCTACCTGCCCCGCAACTTCAGCTGCAGCGCTTGCCTCTATGGCAGCCTGGCTGAGCAGTGCAAGGGGGGCTGCAGCCCCGACGGCGACGCCGCGCCCCCCCAGCCCGTGGTGCGAGAAGCGGCGGGCGAGAAGAAGCCGCCACCGCCCCGCGGCCGGGAGCCCACGTTGCCCGCTGTGCCCCCCAGCCCCACGCAGCGCCGCCGCGCCAAGTCTCTGCCCACACCCGGCGACCGCAGCCTGCGTCCGGCACTGCAGCAGAGCCCCTCTCGCCGCAAGACGGTGCGGTTTGCCGATTCCCTCGGCCTGGAACTCACCTCCGTGCGCCACTTCTGCGAGGCCGACCTGCCGCAGGTGCCGCTGCCCGCCCCGCCACCGCCGCGCACCGCCGACCTCTTCAAGACCAGGAAGCCGCCGACGCTGGGCGATCTGGAGCCGGTGCTGTTCGGACCGCCGTCGCCGCTGCTGGAGCCGCTCTTCCCGCCGCAGCCTGGCGCCAGCCCCGGCTTCGCGGAGCGGGTGCGACAACACAAGGTGAGGCTGGAGTGGGTGCGGGCCGAGCTGGCGGGGCTGCGCGGCGCCGTGCGCGTCCTCAACCTGGCCTACGAGAAGGCCGTGTCGGTGCGCTACACGCTCAACAGCTGGGCCAGCTGCGCCGAGGTGCCCGCCGCCTACCAGCCGCCCGGGCCGGCGGACGGCTTCACCGACCGCTTCGCCTTCTTCCTGCCCTTGGGCGCCGCCGCCGAGGCCACGCTAGAGTTTGCCGTCCGCTACCGTGTCGCCGGCGCCGAATACTGGGACAACAACGAAGGCGCGAACTACCGGCTGCGGGGCCGGCAGCGCGTCGTGCCCGCTGCCGGACTCCCGCAAGACCCTGACAGCACCGCCTGGATCCACTTCATCTGAGGCAGGGGCGCGGCAGGGGGTGGCCGCCTGCTGAGGGACTGAGGAAAGGAGTCGACGCGGAGGGAGCGCGGGGCTGGCGGGCTGGTCCTGCCCCCGCTGAGGGCCAAGGGTTGGCTGCCCCTAACCCCCCAGCGGGGCTCGGCACTCCTCCGGCTTCGCCAGCCCGCCCGGGGTTCTGCGGCCCAGCGCAGGCCTCGCTTCCAGCCGCTTCTCTGTAAGTCGCAGGAAGGTTTTGCCTGAATTGTGTTTACAGACAGTTTATATTTTATATTGCACTGGCGATACCGACGAGAAGCCTCCCACGGTGTGCGGCCGATGCGATTTTCTGCCTCCATCTCCCAACCGCTGCACTGTGGCTACCACCAAAGCAGCTACCCGGCCAGGCTCAGGAGACAGATGGGCCCGGGGCGTTTGTGAAATTCACTGCCCTGGACCAGGGCCCTCAGGTGCGAACAGATGCTCCCGGGTGCCAGAGGTCAGGATCATCTGCTGTCACCTCCACAGGGTCAGCCTGAGGTGACACGAAGGGCACTGTGATGGGGCACCCGCCCCAGCCATCCTGTTTGCCTAAGCCTGCTTAAGCAAAGCCCAGCTCCCAGTTCAGAGCCTCTCTGACTCAGTCGCGTTTATTGCCCTGTGGGGTTAAGGGCCTGACAGGGCAGGGCTATAAGCAATTACCCGTTTAAACCCAAAAAGAGAAGAGTACAGGTGGCCCCAGGTGTAGCTCTGTTTCATCATGCTGTGAAAACTATCGATCAGTTTAAAGCTGAGAAGTTTTGGGCTTGTTTTTTTGTTGGTTGGTTTTGGGTATTTTGTTTGCTTGGGTTTTGCTGTTGTTTGGTTTGTTTTGGGTTTTATTTAACCTGAACTATTTCATATGTTTAAACACACTTAGAAAAGAAAAACAAGGTCACACACTAATTGAAATGCAGCCCGTTGAGAGACTTTAAAAAGCAAGCGTTTTGTTTAAAATTCATGTGGTGTGTTGCTGCAAAGGTTTGTTAGGATCCACTGTTTGTTTCGGTAGGACCGGTCCTGTAAAGCTGCTTGTGCTCAGGTCAGCGGGAAAGTCATGGAACTGCACCAAAGGAACTAGAGATGGTAAGAGCTGAATCCGTCATTTTAGTCTGCATCCTGAGCAGCACTTTCAGTTCTATTCCTCTTCATAGTTTAGTTGGATTTCTTATGCTGAGGTATCAGTGCAAGATTCTGCTTTCTGAAAAACAAAATGCTCTGAATTTTTGGTAAGACTTTCCTAAGTGACAGATTTGAGTTTATCTGGCTCAAGTTTTCCAATGTTGTGAAGAAAGCCATATCTTGCCTTGTAAAAAATATATCAAAATTGTAGACCATGCTGATTTCTGCTTTCAGGAGTATGTTTTACATTATATTAACAGCAAGTGCAGTACTTTGCTTTTAAAACTTGCTTTTTCAGGAGTGTAGCTGAATACATGTTGAGCTGGTGCCCAATCTGGGTGCTGATTTTCCAGAATTTAGGCATGTGTGTTTGCAGGAGAGGGACCTATACGAATAAGACTTCTGACGGTGGCAAAACTGATGTCAGTGTGATTATGAAGATCTGTAAGATCAGGCCATTAACCTTTTGGATTGTCTCTAGAGTGGTTAGGAATGGAATGTGATTTTGAACTGCATTTGCATGCTCCTCGAAAGGGTTAAGTGTCCCGAAGAGCTTGATTAATGTTGTAGAACCTTTTGGCTTTGGTGGGAATTGAGAGCACTTTTGTCTCCTGAGGGTTCAGTCAGAATAATTAAATTTATATATTCTGAGGAGAAGGAAAAAAAAAAAGTCTGAAAAGTCTGGAAGCTTAATGGGAAAAGGAGATTTGATTTAATTTAATTTCTCTAGTTCACTGTTTCTGATCTAATAGAAATAAAAGCAAGACTGTACTATTAGTCAGGTGGGTTTAATTTCCCAGTCAGATTCCTAATCCCTTTTTCTTTCTTTTTTCATTGCAAGAAAATCTAAAAGAAATGTACTGGTCAACGTCAACTGAGTGTTTCCATCGGAGAATGTTAAGGCCTGGATCACAGAAGGAAATAATCCTATATATTATATATTACAAGTGCATATTTATAAAGCTAGAACTGCAGAACTAGGGTCTTAAAGTGTCTGTGATTAAAGCATATTAAGTGGTGTATATGAGGAAGAAAGCCCAAGTGACTTTTAGTTAAACTTACTCTTTTTATGAGAGCCTTAATACTGGAGAGAAGGAAAAGGACTTGTCTCCATTTGAAAGCACTTTGACATCTGGTGGAAATAAAGCCAAATCTCTTTTATTTATGTTATTGCTTTCCAAAATATCAGTGAATATCTTGAATTCTATATTTTACCTTTTTTTTTTTCTCCTGTGAATGGCAGTTTTTATTGCTGCTTGGTTTGTGCAGCATCCACAAGTCTCCAGTCATTTAAAAATCTCCTTATAGCAGCTGTGGCTTAAACTCTCTTTAAATCTGGGATACATAAATGGATGTATGTGCATTGAGTACACGCACAAGTTGTTGTATTACCCTTTTTTTTTATCATGACTTAGGTGAAATTGCAATTGCTTTTAGTCAAAGTGTTATAGGCAGAACTGGGCTCTGGCTTTAGAACGTCATTCAGATACTATTGCTCTTGTATTTGTGGTCCCTTCATCAAACACAAATCTGAGTATTAAACCTTTTGAGGCCATAGCATACCAGAAGACTGTTTTGCAAAGCAGAGTCTCCTGAGCTTCAACACTTAAGTTTTGTGAGTGTGGTGGGTTTTGTGAGTACATGAGCCTCTGCTTTATGGGCTTCAAGTTGATCACAAACAATTGGTGATAGATGTGTGAGTCGAGTAAGAGTCATGGTCTTCTAGAAGCATTTATTTACACCTGCTTTTTAAAGTCTGGAAAGTAAGGTTGCATCCACTCATCTTTGACTAGGGAATGCTGTTGATGAGGGTTGAGATGCTTTAACAGGAGTTTCTGTGGCATATGCCACAGGTGCTCTACTTCAATTGCACATTTTTATTCCTATCACATCAATTGATTTCCAGGCAAGTTTTATTCAGTTGCCAAAAACATTCTCAATTGCAAGGACTGTGAGTATTCTTTGGCAGCATTCATGTACAATTTCCAGTCCTTTAGATTGCAACCTGTATAGGTTGCTGCAAGCATCGTGATGAATGGAGATGAAATAAAAATCCCAAATAATAATTGTGTAGTATTTGCATAAAGAATGACTTCGAGGAGAAAGACCTGTGCTAGAGAGGATAATTTTCCAGTTGGTGGCTCATCAATCATTTTAATGGGAGCAGGAGCAATTGAAAAATCATGTTTCTAAAGAATATAGTTCTACAGAGTGAACTTTCACAGGCGAAGGGAAATAGTTGAAACTTTTCAAGCCAACCTTTCCTGGAATAAATGTCACTTCTTTGATTCACATAAATTAAGCCCATGCCACTTTCTTTTCTGAGTGATGCTAGAACGCTTTAAGCAAGGCAATAATCTTTAGGTGGTGTACTTCACTGCTAAGTGAGTTATTCATTGTGTCTGTCTCTGCAGAGTTAACAATGTGTCTGTCATTTAGTGTGCAGGGTTGTAGCTTGGTGCAGTGTGCCATGTTATTTTGTGTGCAATCTCAAGATGCTTTACACAGCGAGGCAAATTGTACTGTATGCCTGATACATGTTGATGTTTGCTGCTCTGCTCTTACACTGGTAGATTCTTTGCATGTGATTCTATGCCTTCAATGGCAATAGTTTTGAAATCTACCCTAATTATTATAAATCCTAAAAAGGAATCAGAACTGTTAAGAGTCTGTGAATGGAATGTCAGCTAGCTAAACATACAGCTGTTTATTAGCATGAAGTCAGTAACTGAAACTCTCATACTCCTTTTCAATAACTGTACAAAATTTCAGGTAAATGTTGTTTTTTTTCTCCTTTGACCATTTGCAAGCAACTCTTTGATGTGACTGTGTGTGCCCTGGTATCTCAGTAACCAACAGAAGAAGTGCACACCCTTTGTTGTTTCAGCACATGTGAGGGGGAAAATATACCACTCGAATGAACAAATGTCTGCTCATGCGTAAGCACAGCCTCTTTACAGACATATGAAACATTTTTCCATAGCACCAACAGGCAAACATCTGCTAGTTCTGTATTCTCATGTAAAGTAACCTACAGAAACACTCAAAATCTGATTTTTATTGTATTATTATATATATATATAAAAATATGAATTTTTAATGTGCCTTTCAACATTTCCTAGGAAGAAATCTTATGTATTCCTTAGCTCTCTCACCAAAAGATCCATAATGGCTTTGTCACTAAAATGAAATTTATACTAAAATATAATTAGCAATTCTAATTCCTGATACATTTTCAGCTGTGGCAGAAATCCTGCATCTGTAGCAGCTAGAAGAATTTGATGATGTTTCCCCATACTACAGTGAAAGAAATTACAGTCAGAAATATGTCTTCCTGGTACACCTCTACAATGATGTAATTAAGTGGAGAAAACCCAACTGTGACTATAATGAATATAACAAAAGATGCTTATTGTATATATACACCTCTGACACAGATATTCTAAATGTATATTCTATCTGAAATCAGAAAATCTAGTTTTTTATGAAATCTATTTATGGAGACCTGGTCTTTTAAGCTTTTACTCTTATTTATCTGATGCTGCATAATGCACACTGTTAAAACTTTTGGATGGATTTAGTCTATCTACACAGTTTGTATAATACAAGTGCTCACTATAAGGAATAACTGAAGGACTTTTACCTTTCAGTTGTATTGCACAGCTTCTTGGCACATCACCAGTAATCCTGGTTCCTGTACGCACTTCATGTGTGCATGACCTGAGCATCTGAAAGGTTGCTTACTGAAGTGAAAATATTTGTGAGCACTGCAAATGAGGTTTTTTTCAGACATAAATAGTTGAGGATAGGAAGTAAGTACAGTCCACTTTGCTGTGAAATAAAAATAACTAGCCTTATGTAGAGCTGATCAGTTCTTAGTAAAATGGAAGGTGGTGATGTTTGTTTGAAACACACCAGTTTCAATGGGAAGGTTTTCTCAGGTTCAGCTTATCTGAGGGAATTGTCCTAAAACAGTGGAGTGGTAAGAGGACTTCCTTACATCATTGTATGGACATGAACGTGGGGCTTCCATGATCCAAGGGAACGCTGAGCTGTAAAACCATTGGCTACTGTTGGACTCTGCCCAACTTAAAAGACAACTTTCACATTATTTTACAGAGAGGATTTTTGACCCTGGATTCCCCCATGGGGTATGAATATCCTCTTCATTCAGCCGTCCTCTCTTTTGTTTGAGCTTTCTGTTGCTGACAAAAGGTCTGGTGTTATTTTTATGCAACACAGGCAGACTATTTTACATTCTGGTTTTGAGGGGAAGGCAGCAAAAAAAACCATTTTGCTTTCAATTTTAGTGGTTTTTGGTTGTTTGTGGGTTTTTTTTTTTAATATTAAACAATAGCATGCAGAATTAAAATATGCTTGAAATAATATGTGCACTAGTGATTCCAAAGAATATAGCTTAAAAAAAAAAGAAGTCAAATGTGAGATGAGCTTTGTTTAAAAAAAAAATATATGCTTTGACTTAGCAAGGCAGGGAGAACTTTCTAGTCTCCAGTGCAAGTGTATTAATGCCAGGGATTTCTTTCTATGCAATATTATGGTGCACCTGGGGTGGGTTTTTTTTAGGACTTAACTTGATTTGTCTAGTCAATGCATTGGGGTGTGTGTATAGAATGTTCTGTTGAAAGTGTCATTAAGGAAACTCTGTGTCTTAACTAGTGTTACGTATTTAGGCTCTTGTTTGTTCAGCCTGACTTCACTAAATCATAGGCAATCTGCTTTGGGTAACAGTAACAAGACAATATCTCAGCAAAGTGTGTAATGATGTTATACTTTCTCACCTTCTAGGATGAAAGGTTGTGTTACTGTTGGTGAGGTTTAGAATTTTTTGTTTGTATTTCTGTATCTTAAAAATAAGCCAAATCGTATTATGCTTTTACACTTCAAAGAGCTAATGTGTTTGTTTTTAAAGCTCACAGAAAGCAGTAAAACTAAAATTGGTTGTGATTACTTGCAAGTAATTAGTTGGAATTACTTGCAAGTCCAGTTTCTAATCCGTGGTGTGTTTGTGGGCATCCTGTAACTGGCCTCATGGAGGTGCACCTTGACACAGGTTGTGCATTTTAAGGTTGATACAAAACAAGCTTAACCTGGGTGCAAAACCTGCCTACATCTGGACACAAATCCATGTTGTAATGCAGAAAAACTGACTGCTGTGACACAAAATCACTGTTCTTGGAATGGGTTTAAACAAACCTAACTCCTCACTTTTAGTGCTACACAATTTATTCCTCTCTCTACTGGAGGTGCTGTCTGCTGAAGACAGTGTTAATGTGCAAGTTTTTATTACTGTTCCTTTGATTTACCTTGATCTTGTTTAAAAAACCCCAAACCCTCATGGTTTCTTAACTCTGTACTTTACTAGTAAATTACTTTTGGTTGTAGTTTCTCCTGCAGTGTTTATATTTCACCAAGTAATGTTTGTTTCTAATGTTTGTTTCTAATGTTTGTAAAAGTAATGGAATATCACCAAAAGTTGAAAATCAACATTTTCTAATAATGCCTTGTAATTTACCTAGCCTTACAGTATTTCAGACAATTTTCCACCAAAACCACATCTAGTTACTGGTTGTCACAATTATGAAATATATATATATATATATATTTATAAACCTGTAGCTTCCAGTTGTCATTAAAGATTAATGATATGGATTGTGAGCATGTGGTGAATGTGAACCTTCTTTTTTTGGGTTGGGTTGTTTTGGGTGTTTTTGGTAACAAATTAACCAGGAGTTCTTTGTGCAGGGTCAGAAACAATGAAGTTCAAATTCATTCACAGTGCCTGCATGAAGATGTGATGCACCTGCACATCCGAAGACAAATACCTAATATTTGGGGCAGATTTTCCATCCAACTTGTCCTTGGGCAGTCTCCATTGAGAGTGTTCTCTGGGGAAGCTGCAGCATGCTGAGTTGCGTTGCTAACGTGGTCTTCTCCTAATGCAGCCTTCTGTGTCCAGTTCTGGAGCCCCTATTACAGGAAGGATCTGGAGGTGCTGGAACGTGTCCAGGGAAGGGCCATGAGGATTATCAGAGAGCTGGAACTCCTCTCCTATCTATGAGGACAGACTGGGGGAGTTTGGGCTATTCAGTCTGGAGAAGAGAAGGCTCCAAGGAGACCTAATTGTGGCTTTCCAGTATCTGAAGGGGGATACAGCAAAGCTGAGGGACTTTTTAGAGTGTCAGGTAGTGATAGGACTGGGGGGAATGGAGCAAAACTAGAAGTGAGTAGATTCAGATCGGATGTTAGGAAGAAATTCTTCCCCATGAGGGTGGTGAGGCACTGGAACAGGTTGCCCAGTAAGGTGGTGGAAGCCTCATCCCTGGAGGTTTTTAAGGCCACACTGGATGTAGCTCTGGGCAGCCTGATGTCATGTGAGGTGTCCCTTCCCATGGCAGGGGGGTTGGAACTAGATGATTTCTTGAGGTTCCTTCTAACCCTAACAATTCTATGAGTCTGAAGTGTAAACAGATTGCAAGATAGGAAGAGGTTGTAGGTGGGCATAAATGCATGTAGCTGTCCTTATATAAAGTCTTGTATGTTCAGACCCAGTTGAGCAGTTTGTAGTTCAGAAAGGGATGCCTGTAAGTTAGTTGTTTGTGGCTTTAATCCTTCCTTCCCAGTTTTGCATCATTACAGTTGCTAGTAACAGCTGAAACATTCTCAAGTGCCATTCAGGACTGAGCTGCCAAAGGCCTGTGCTAGGTGCTACAAAGTACAGGAAGAACATCTCAGGAGAGGAGAGAGTGGCCTTTCTAGAGGGTAGATGTGGGGTATGTGAAAAAACTGTGATTTTTATGTTTTAAAAATAACAGTTTCAGTTTTTCAGTGTTGAAGGACTGGGAGGAAAGTTTCTAGGCCCCACCTATTATATTCAGCAGTAGCTGCAGTTAAGCTGCTTTTAGCAAGCACATGCCTTTTCCCCCAGGGGTGATGCAGAACTGAGGCTAACTAGGCAGTAGCTAAAATGGATTGTAGAACTATTTATTTTTTTGTTTCTCCTTCTTTCTTGGCATTAATCTCTGGGTGCCTTTTGGAATCTACCAATAAATTTTGGTCTGACTGATAGCTGAAATGGCTCGGGAGATGTGTTGCATGCCATGGCTGTCTCACAAGGGGCAGCCCCTGTGACCAGCAGAGTTGGTAAGAGCGAGTAGTATCCACTTCAGAGAGAAAAGAGAGGGCAAAGAGGAGGGAGAGCAAGAACCTGATCTTTCAGCAGCAGGGAGCTGTGAGATCAGCTTGGGCCCTGCAACCTCATTCCAAGAGCTCATGGTGCTGTTGCAGTCTAGACCCATGGTTCCCAACCTTTTTCGGACCTCAGGATAACTCCTTGCAACTCCATATATACATAGGGGCAGGAAGAATGGAGAAATGGAGCTTGCATGTGCTGCCTCTAAAGAGTGGCTCTTTGCAAGATTATGTCAGATTCCCTATTAGAAATACTGCTTTAGATCACACAGAAGCAGCAGCATGCATCAAAGGGCCACGCTGTCCTTCAATTCCTCTTTAAGCCTATGGAAGATAAGGGAGATAGGGAAAAAAATGAACCTGTCAAGGCTTTGAATAACTAAATTCTCTTCTTTGTTGTCTAACCTGATGTAAGAAGTGTCCCTTGGTGTAACAGAAAGCTGCATAAACTTTTGGTTGTAGTTGAGGGTGATACAGTGCAGAGAAAAAAAAAAAGAGCTGTGCAATGGTGATATGACACCAGTTTCATCACTGGCTTTGCCTCACTGATGATGGTACAACTGAGGGGTTGTCAGAACAGTCAGGAGTTGCCAAGAATACTTAATTCTCTGTCCTTTTTTTTTGATCCACACTCACACAGCAAAGAAAGGAGAAAGGAGATGCCTGAAAAACAGTACTCTTGAGCCTGAAGTGCAGACTCATCATCCTATCTTGTGGATTGATTTTCATGGTTAGAGAAAGGTACAGCTGTTGTGTCTCCATTAAAATACATCTCTGAGCCAGAGACATTCAATAGCATAAATAATTGAACACTATAAACAAAGGACAAATAAAACAGCCTAATAGCAGGGGATGTAAGGCACTTGTACTGCACTAAAATACATCAGCTCTGAAGCAACTGTTTTATGCTTTGTCAGGAAGAGAGGGTTATCAATAACTTGAGGTGAACTCAGACTGCTACAGATACCACAGCCTGAATTCTCCTCCTAAGGGCTGGTCCTCTGGGGCAGTGTCTCAAGTGATGTGGAGAAAGTGGAGAATATTACATTGAGGACAGTCCAAGCTGCTCTCAAAATGTGTCTGTGCTACCTGAAGCATATCTTGCTGGTAATTTACAGTGATGGACAGTGCTCAGGAATCTCTTAATACTGACTTGCATCTCCCTGGAAATGGCTTGCCAAAGGAATTTTGATTGTCCATCAGTCCAGCCACAGCTCCCACATTAAAATTTTCACCTGCAGAAGCATCACTGTGTTATGTCAATGACTTTGCAGTCTCTCTGAGACTTCATTGATATAAAAATATCAGCTTTTACAACATGATGTAACATCAGTGGCACAGCTTCACTGATATAAAAACACTTTTCCCTGGTGACTTTGGAAGAATGCTCCCCAAAGCTCCCAGTCAGTCTCTGCTCTGTTCTCGAAAGGTGCCTATTGACCCAACAGCTGGCATCATGTTTGGCACTTGGTGACGTTTTAGACTGTCCACGCACATCCCTTCCCCACCAGGCCACATTTTAGACGTGCTCCAAGAAGGGGGAAGAGGGGGCTTGGGCAGAAGATGGAAAGATGATGGGTACAATAAAATGAGGTTTAAGCGAATTCCTTTGTTACATATAGTGTGTCGGGAGGCAAGATGTGCTCCGTATTTTTTTCTGCTCTCGAAGCTGGTCTAGGAAATAAATGACTCTGAGGTCACTAAGATACGTTCTAGGGCCCGAGCAGCTGAAGGGAAAACCAGGCTGGCCGCTGCCTCCCTTGCTCGCCTGTGAAGCGCCATCGTGTGGTGAAAGGATGCAACAATGCCCTCTTTTACCTTGGAATTCTTTTCATCGGCGCGTCACCCTCCGACAGCCTGGAGCGTTCCACCCACTGGTGAACTCGGGTGATTAATTAGTTATGTACCGCTGCTAGGGCTTCTCCCAAATACACAGCGCAGTTGGTGCCCTTTTCATTACCTCTTCCTGTGTGATGTCTCCCAGCACTACGACAGAAAAGCACCACAGGTTCTGCTGAGGAGCTGAGGATCTTCTCGATTTATTGGAGCAGTTCTGTTTATTTGCATGACGAGGCTCACACGAAGATAGATATTACGTCCCTTATGTGTCAGTTTATGAAAGTTCTGTGATGGAAGCCATTACCAGAGTATGAAGAAAAAGGAAGGGGGATCCTTATCCACTGGAGACTCCAGTTAAGAGGAGCTATAGAAACTGAAACCCACTGCACTTCTAATCAGAGCTGCTTAAGTAATCATCTTATTGCTAATTTAATGACAATGAAGATGACATTGCCCTTATTTTATGCTCATCAAAACACCACTGACTCGTATTACTTTTTTTTGTTCTTTCAGTTCTATACCACTGATATTTTTCCCCCTCTGGTGAGAAGTAGTAATGACATGGTTTGTATCTATATATAAGATGTGATGGGAGAGGCAGCACTTCATTGGTTGAAAACCAGACAACATTTCAGGTATGCAGTCTTTTCAGAACTGACATTGGTAAAAAGCTTCAAAAACTAGACAGGGATTGAAAAAAAAAAATCAGTCCAAGTTTAGTTTATATTATTGAGTTAGCTAATTTGAGAGATAAAGTGGCTGGCACTTGTGAAACAGAAAGCAAGGGCTGGCAAGAAGAAAGTTGAGGATATAGTTAACCCTTAAGAGATGTAGAGATGTAATTATTGGTTGTGGGAGAAGTATGGAAATCATAATTTGCCATAAACCCAACCTGAGTCTATAACATTGAGTAGCCAGTAATTATGAATGGAAAGTTCTTAAGCTCAGGATTGAGACTTAAGAGGTCACAGATAAAACAGTTATTTTGTTAAAAAATCATCTCCTTTATTCATTTTCTGCAGGAGCACACACTGGTGAACAAATGATGCTTTCCCCTGTGATTTATACAAAAGCATTTAAAACTGTGGCATAGACCAAAGCTAATACACATTCACTCCACCTTTTTATTTTGATGAAAGGCATTCATTATGGATTCATGCTGGCAAGCTTTGCATTCATGCTTTTGCAGAGCCTGGCTCCAACTAGTGCATGCTGGTCTGCCTGAGGCTTCCTGCTGCTGCTGAATATAGTGATGGGATTATTTGAAAGCTAAGAGTTCTGCTTGTGTAGCATACATCAAGCAAGGAAGAATACATTCTTTTGGCAGTGTAATTCAGGTACTTGAGTGAATTATAGAAAGATATAAAAATATTTGCTCCAATACACATCCTTTGGCCTACATCACTGTAGAACTCCGGAGCTCCTGGCGTGACCACATGAGAAAAATACCTCAGTATTATCATTCCCCTTTTAAGAGGAATTGGGAATTTAACAAGTCACTTTAAGGCCACATAAAACTGTGAAAGAACTAGGGATAGAGAGGTTCCTGCTTCTCCTCTTTTGTAAACATAAGTTAGTTCATTCTTCTTCCAGTTGTACACCTTGAAAGAAAGGTTACATTCTGTTTCAGATGCCTGTCCAGAAAGTTGTCATTCAACCATATTCAAGTCTAACCTTATAAACACTGCTAATGGAGAAGGGCAGAGCTTGAGGAAGAGATCTGATCTGCCAGTTTTCACTATTCCCCAGGTTCCTTAGGAATTACAGAAATTACTATTTCATGTTTCATTGATGCAAAGGAAAGAATACAAACATTTTAAGGGGAAAAAAATGTAAAATGCATTGGAATCCTCTAGACTAAGCATTAAAGGGAGATTCACTAGGGTCATACCTTGCCTGGCTGTGGCTGAAGGACCTATTTGCTGCAGAGTTGGCCAAAAAAAAAAAAAAGGGTGGAAGAAACAGTATCCTAGCTCCATTTGCCTGCTCTCATTCTAATTTGAAACAAACTTTCTCATTCCCTTTGGAAAGTACACGGGGAGGTCAAAGATCCCAACTGACACAGGGAATCCGTAAGAGGCCAGGATCAGACTCTCAGCTCTGTGGGCTCTGAATGTTGTCACAATAAATACTGCATGATACTGTGAATAATGGATAAGTTCTGAGAGATTTTAAAGCATTTCTGCTGGATTTGCTGGAGCCTTTATCAAGCACTGCCAAGCTAGGACTCCTATGAACAGTCAAACACAGTCTTTCCTCTCAGTCACTTTGCAGTTTAACTCCCACGGAGAAGATAGCTTTATCTTAAATACACAGTAGTCTGCCTCTTGGCAGGGCTTTTATTTGGGACTTGTGTAGGAAAAATCAGCTCCTGGGATTTCAAAACCACACCAGTTACTTTGACATCCCTTCAGTTCATAAAAGAAAGCCCTCCATTTTCATACATTAGAAAGGTTTCTGTATCACTTGCAGGTTATTTCTGCCCTTTACATGGGCCGTGCTTGAGTAAGGAACTTCCAAAGGAGTATGAATTTTGCGTTTGTCATCTCACATCAATATTCCCCTGCTTCCTCTTACACTAACTTATATAGTACTTGATTTTCATTCCGGTGCTGTGCTTGGCTTCTAATCCCCATTTTTTTAAAGTGTAGGGCAAAAAAAATCTAGATCAAAACTCTGCTGTACTATGAGATTTTCCTGAAGTGCAGGTCTGTACAACTCAACCTTACCCTTAGATGTCACATCAACTATGAGTGCACATTTTGGACTCATTAAATATTAAGTCTAATGGAATCAGCTGCTTTAAGTTTACTGGTTTGCAAAATAGAAGCTTTAGTTTCATTCCTGTGATGTCATTACAGCAGTTGATCTTAAAGGCAAACACACAGGCTACATTCTGTGCCAAACTACTACTGATCACCCCATTTTTGTACCTGCTGTCCTGGAATCATCACAACTACTAGGTGCAAGATGTAGAATTCCTTAACTACTTGTGCCATAGTGTTTGCTAGATAAAAAACACAGCCTAAACAATCCACTGTAGAACCCTGCTAAACTATCACTGCATGAGTTTTGCATACTAAGAAACCATATAAACCAGAACAGGAAGACCTTCTGCCTCAAAGGCAGAACTATTTAATTACACAGTAAGATGAAGAAGGAAAACAAAAGGATTGACATATTCTGTAAAGAATTAAAAAATCATGCAAAGAGGTAGTTGATTTGGCTGCTGGGTTTGGTGTCATCTTCGCAGCTATAATTAGGAAACACATGAGGAGTTTAGGGAGACACTGCCTCCCAATATCTTGGGAGCAATAGAAGTGTTTCAGGGAAAGCTGTATTCCAGGTTATGCCAACAGTCATATGCCTACTACAGATTTACCACATTAAGGCTGTTGCTCCTAAATTTGATTGTCAAATGAATCTTGGAAAGCAGGTATTTTAGCAAATAAATTTATAGAATCCAAAAATATTATAGAAAGCCTCCTGAAGTTATGTAAATCAGAAAACACAATTAAAAATCCTCAGAAGTATGCAGATGTTAAACATTTTTAGCACTGCAATTATTTACGGCCTTGTATGTATACCATCATGAGTAGTATTTTTCAGGTGGCCAAAATTGGGTATTTTATACTTCACTGATTGATGACAAACTACACCAACATATTTTTTATGGATTTATTTCATTATTCCAGCTCAGTCCTCAATGGATTTTATGTACTTCTCATAGGCATCTTCATTCATCAGTTCATCAAGTTCAGCAGGGTTTTCCACAGTCATCTTGATAAGCCAGCCTGTAATTAGGAAATTGAAAACAGTTGGTAATATCCTACAGGAATGATTAATTTCTGTTGCTGCCTGAGAAAAGTGCTCCCAGTAGGCACACAAGCCCTGGAACATCCATCAACAGGATCTCTTGTGCAGGCAAAACAATGTTTTAGTACTCTAAAAAATTAAAAACCCCAAACCTGATGCAAGAACTGGCCCTAAATTACACCAGTCTGGCCACTTGTCTAATTTAGCACGGTCTGTGACAGTGGCATTAAGGAAATGCCGTGTAGAAAGAGTAGAAGAGCCTGAGCTCTCAGCACCTCCAGCTGTTACCAGATCAAAAAAGAGAAATCCAGTCAAGGGAAAGAGATTCAAATTCAGCCACAGTCTGTGTCTAAAAAGACTACACTGTAAAACAGCTATCAGTGGAGACAAGACTACATAATACTTTCATGTTAAATTGTATTGGGCTTGATCTCTAGTCAGTATATTCCATTTATTTCTCCACACCATTAAAGTCGAGTAATTTGGAGTTGCAGAGCTATTTGTGATAGCCAGAATCCAGGTGGTATTCATGGATGAAAGATAAAACATGTCAACTTACCATCTTGATAACAAGATTTATTGACGAGCCCTGGATTATCTGCAAGGGCAGCATTAATCTCAGTCACTTCTCCTGTCAGAGGAGAGTAGAGTTCACTAGCAGCTTTCACACTTTCCAAAGCACCAAATTCATCTGGAACACAAAATGTGATTGAAAGCTTTTAAGAGGAAAGTACAAAGTCCTTTAGATTTTCCAATCAGACATTCTGGTGACAACCTAACCACTGAAGAAGCGACTTGATCTTGAGCAAGGAAAACTGTCAGAAACTGAAGTCATCAACTTTATGACAACAACAAATTTAGTATTAAACTTGCTGTTTATGCACATGAATTATTCTGGGCAACATGCATAACACTGGCTAATGGACTTCTATAGGAGGGACAGAAATTTCTTACATTTGGCAAAAGCCCTACAGCATGTGATTTATCAGGTTAGAAGGAACCAGATCCAGCTCTTGCTGCAAGACACCAAAATATGTCTGTTAGCTACAATCCAAACATTGGTATACCTAACTTGGTTAGAAAATAGCCACAATTTCAGGAATCCCAGCTTTTTCTTCAGAAACACTATCAAGTGTTACATTTGCACTCACTGGAACACACACATTAGTATTCAGAAGCACCATACTGGAATCACCCAGCCGCTCTTCCCTTGTTTCTCTTTTGTAGGCAGTTATGGAAATGGTGCCTGGAGCAATGTTAGTCCAGAGTAACTCTAAGCCGCAAGCAAACAAGCCAGAGGCTGGAGGCACGCAGAGCTGTCAGAAGAGCAGATAGCCATCAGCAACAAGAATCGAGAACAACATGTTCTGGAAAAGCTGGGAGTTAGACTAAGGCCATAACAGGCAGAAAAGAGAACAACTAAATAGAAGTGAAATTGCTTCTGATAAAACAAAGCTCAGAGTTGGTTCATGAAAACTCTAAGCAGAAAGACCTTTAGTCTATCCTTCACTGCTCAAGGTGATGCAATAGATTTGGCCAAAACAGTTTGACAGGATGTGTTCCAAAGAAAGGATGGAACCACAAAAAAGCCTGCTACTTTACCTCAGGAGATCCACACCATCTGAGGCTAAACACAATCTTTTATTCATACGCTAATGGGGCAGCTATCCATGTAAATACAGGAGCATGCTTTTTGCTTTCTACCCCACCAGGAGGTTTTCCTTTCTATCTCACCTTTTCCTTTCTACCCTACTAATGCTCATCTTTCTCTGTGGAAAATTACTTAACTGAGTGAAGAAGAATGTAACCGTTTGTCTGTCACCAATTAGCAAAAGCCTGTGATTACAGCTGATACCCCCAAATTACATAGTCTGTGCATTCTCTGAAAAATTAACTAGGTATGTTTGATCAATTTGATGTTGTACATTGTGCAACACATGAAACACCTCCCAGCAGTTACAAATAAGCCAGCCCCAACAGGAGTGAGTCCAAATCAAGATATAAACATTTTTAAAACAGAGCATCTGTAAAATTATTACAAAAGACATTTCACACATTTAATTTTTAAATGAATGTCTTCACAGTTTAATAGGCAGGTACTTTCTGCTGCCATGAATGGCCTGACAGTGAGAATTCGAAATTAAAGCTGTCTCTTGTGGAAATACCCAAATTTATTCTGCATCCGTAAGATTTATAGTGGCACTAATGAACGCTGAGATCACTTCATTTATCTTTGCAAAAGGAGAGTGGGATGAGTAGAATAATTCATTATAAATTAGAGCTGCAACTTACCATGTTTACTCAATTTTGTCCCAACTTCTGGAAGACTACAGTAAACAACGTCTCCTAATGCTTCCTTTACAGAAAAACAAAAGCATCAAAGCATACATTAATGATGCTACACACAGGAGAGATCTGATACAGTAGATTTAGAATCAGTACATAAGTAATCTCTGTCTGCAAATTTAGTTCTCCTCCTTTAAGGACTGCATATTTTAAACTTTTTTTAACATTTAATGTGGAAAAAACCCCTGTTCTGCTATTATGCCCCAAATGCCACACAATCGTTTATCTATTACAGTGTTAATAACCCTCAGGCTGAGTTCCAAGGTTTATACACAGATCTCTTCAGGCAGAATGAGAAATAACATCTGCTGATCTTCTTTGCATTAGACAGAGTAACAACCGTTTTAAAGGATAAAGTTCCAATGATCTGAGGAATTATCTTTTGTTTTGTTTTTGTTACAAAGCAGAGAATTTATTTCCAGTGCAGTCTGAAAGAAAACCCAATAATTCCTCCCCAGAGACAGGGACAGCTCCAGAGCTGTTAGCATAGTTTGTCCTTAACGACTTAATAAGGAGCCTTATCACCATAAGAATCGGCTCAACCAGAACAGGCTTCAGCCTCTTCACAGACAGTGTGCTCTGTCTCACAACAGACATGGGCTCTTACACAGTTTAGAGCTATCTGCAGGAAACTCAGATTGCAGGAAACAGTGCTTGTCCTAAGAAACATCCATTCCACTTCATTGATAACTTCTCACATTGGATTCTAGTTTTCACAAGCAATGAATCTCTGTCTTGAATTTGCCTACAACTACTGCAAATCAACAACTTGTGTGAGAAGGAAACAAAAAATCCAAAGGGATACCTATCCTAGAGTCAGGAGCATATGCCATGGTGTGCTGCTATTCATGGTTGCTCTTTAGCCAGAGGGATTGCAGTGTATTCATGTTCAAGCGAAGTCTGGCATAAAATGTGCCCAATATCCTCTGCACATAGCCAGAAATAATCAAGGACGTTTAAAATTCTGCTGAACCACTAAATTTCTCATCCAGTTCAGCTTTCCATAGGGTAAATCTGAAGTGATTAAGAAGTTATCAGAATGCTGAAGCAGGATTCTCTTCACTGGGATAGCTCCAAGTCCAAAACTCAGGCTCATTCCATAGCATATGCAATTAGAACAATAAAACCCAGCAACTGTCCAAAGAGCAAGGACAAGAACAGCCACATGTAAGTAAACATTGCAGGCTTGGGGAGCAGGGAAGAGATCAATACCTGTGCAAAATTGCTGATTCCTACTGTTCCAATGCCATTCTCAACTGATATCCATTCATGCTTGTCTGTGTATTTGCGAGCTACAAGGAAACAAACTCGGTATTTCAGAAATAAGTGGCATTAACACATTTGCAGGCTTAAACTGTGGTCTGTTGTTTGTTTCTAACTGAAGTGTTGCTTGTTTTTCTTAGAAAATATTTTAAAACAACACATATAACTTACAGAAGCTTTTTTCCCTGAGCTCATGACATGCTTAGTGACAGAGCAGCAGCTCACTAGGTGTTCTGCGGAGAGTATTACTGGTACCTGTGCAATCATCTACAGGTGGGTAATGTACAGGAGTAGAAGAGTAGTTCTGCTTCATACCGAAGTATAAATCTAAAGCACATATGTGTACCTTACTCATAGTTATGCATTTTTGTGGCAGCATAGTGACTTTTCAAACATATTCAGTGCTTCTGACAACCACTTCATTATTCCTGCAAAGGCCAGTTAATGACATGTTAGAACCAGTGTCAGTATTGCAAGAATCTAAAAATACTTACACAGGGTAATCAGTTGAAGTACAAAAGTTGCAAACTAAAGTTTTGGCTGATTCCCTTCTCCTGACATCTCTCATGATGTCTATTTCTGCCTGTTAAATGTTGTCACAGATGTATGTGAAATTAAGGCAAATTAATAGGGTGATTGATACAAGCCATTATTACTTAAGAGAATTTGTTCTCTGTTAATACCTTTACCGTGAGAAGAACAGAGGGGTTATTCCTTATAGTGTTAAAACAAGCATGTAAGACACTGTTTAGTCTTTTCACACCAGTCTTAGACTAGAATAGAATAGACCAGACCAGGTTGGAAAAGACCTTTGAGATCATCACGTCCAACCTATGATCCAACACCATCTTATCACCTAAACCATGGCACCAAGTGCCTCATACAGTCTCTTCTTAAAACCTCCAGTGATAGTGACTCCACCATTTCCCTGGGCAGCCCATTCCAATGCCCAATCACTCTGTGAAGAACTTCTTCCTAACATCCAGCCTAAACTTCCCCTGGCACAGCTTGAGACTGTGTCCTCTTGTTCTGTTGTTGATGATGATACATATCTTTTAGATCTGTAACTAAGGGCAGCTTGCACTAGTTTTTATTAGAAGCAGATGTAACAAGTAAATGAAAAAGGCTACATTTTTCTTGCTAACGTTTTGATCTACAAGTTTTCTCACTCTGAGCATTTTCAGTGTGCCTTCTCTGTTTTCTCTCTTCCATAGCTTCCCCACAGACATTTTCTTTTTCTCTCTCCCCCCTCTTTTTTTACTAATTATTTATTTTGAATGTTCACCTGTAGCACCCATCCAGTCAGGCAAGGGGTGTTAAGAAGCTGGAGAAGATCACTTCTTAAACAGCACTCCCTGTGTGATTAGTGCTGGAGTAGTGTAGCTGGACCTTCCTTTTTCATTCAAAATGCTCCTCTCAGGCTCTTCCTCTGGGCTAGACTGCTTACACCCACTTGAGAAGCTACACTTCTGCAGATCTCTGTGTATTTTCCAGACTGGCACATGAAGGCAAACAGAACTTCTTGCTGCAGGCCTGCTAAAATCTTTCCACTCTCTGTCAGTCACATTATAAGCTGTTTCAGTTGTAGCGATCCTCTTATTTATGTCTGAACACATGCAGGAGAAGCAAGTCTCAGATAAAATGGTTTGTCTTTGAGGATAGCCTCAGGTTCAGAGACCATGGCAGAGCAATACATGTTGTTGTTGTTAGTACAATACACAGAAGATTCTGAGTAAAACACAAAGATGAAGCATTTTCCCACTAATTATCACTCAAAACCCCCCAGAGAATTCCTGCTAGCATTATTTATACCTACAAAAATCTCTCGGGACATGTCCTAATGAACAGAAGAAATCAAATGTCTTAAATCATTTTAGGTCAAGACATTAAACCCATTGGAAATGAGTAATGAACCGTGAGACGAGAGAATGGCACAGAATCTCAAACCAAGCTGAACATTTGTGACATTACACATCACAAAGAAGCCAACCAATATGTTTTATGTAGGGCACTAACACTGTATAACATTTACTTAGAAAGCAAGGTTATATAAAGAGAAAGAAAAATGAAATACTTCCACAATCAGTTTGGAACTCAGCAGTAAAATGTTAGAAGAGCACACAAACTTCTGGTGGGAGCAGGAGGGAAAAAAAAAAGGTGAAAAATGGGAAATTCTAACCATGCAACAAACCCCTACTGCAAATAAAGTGAAGGTCAAATTAAAAATAGTTAATAAGTAATCTCACAATCTGAACTTTGGGTTTGTGATCAGCCCATTAAAGAAATCAAATGAAAGAAACATGAAATTTCAGAGCATATTAAAGCTCTGTGCACACTCTTCCAGATGAAGAGCTACTTTTACTCCTGTGTCATTCACTTCCTCATGACTTTGGTTTTAGCCTAACTAGCCCATTCTGAATTCAGGCCTTCATTCAGTCTAGCTTGCCTCTATGAAGTATTTCAGAAATATACACCTGAAGAGTGTATACTTCTGAATGGCCACAAAAAGGCATGCAAAATTTTCCTATCTACCGAAACCAAAAGCATTATTTATGTTATTGCTTCAGACTGTACCTATGGAAAAGAGTGAGTACACCAAACCATTAAAATGGAGGAAAAAAAGCTTAGATCTTGACTCAATTCTGCAAGTAATGATTAATAAATATTATTTCTTTTACCTGCAGTAGAAAGCAGTTAGACAGGTTAAGAGGCTATCTGGAAGGAAGTTTATGGCAGTAATTAGTTTTATGGCCTGTTTTCCTCCTCTCCTATACCTTTCAATACTTCTGCTTGCTGCAATGCCACAGATTCTTGTTTTTCAGACTTCTGTGGCTAACTTTCACTTAAAAAGAGCTTTGACAGCAGGGATGCTTTCGGAATTAAGCACAAGAAGTGCAAAAATCACACCAAGCCCCGATGCATAAGCCCACCTCCTGCTTGACCACTTCTGCACAGGAGCTAGGAGGCACGGCCAAACTTCTTTAGCCTAAACAGGCCCACAGGCCTGAAAATCTGGCCGAAGTTTCCCCAGCAGCCCCGCACCAATCTAACCACTGTGAGTCTGTCTCCTCCATCCATCTCGGTTTGGCTCTTTCTTGTGCTGCTGCTGTTGCTCCTTGGAGCTCACAGGCTGTTTCTGCAGGACGACCCCAGGAAAAGCTATCCGTTGTTTTTGTCAGGCTCCTGTTCTCCACACTGGGCCCCCTCAGTGGCACCTGCAGCTGGGGACGGGAGGGGACTGGGCTACTTTGCTAACAAACTGCGGTGTGGAGAGGAGGTTTAAAGTTATCTGGCAATTGAGGGAGTCGAACTAGCTCCTCGTGGAGGAGGACCTGGGAGAGTGTCAGTACCCGGCCATGGGACAGGTGAAGCACCCGCTACCAGAAGCAAGAAGGCACCGCTTGTCCCCCGCAGCTATCAGCCCATGCATGGCTTCAGCCATTTTGCCAGGCTCTTCCCAGATTCCCATGTGGACAACCATGCACTAGCGGCTGGAGGGGACCCGTCCGAAACCGGCGCGGCTAAGGGGATGCGCAGAATCCCGCTACTCCCTCCGGTCGTGCCCTTCCGAGCCGCACGGGCAACTACAATACTGGACACGCCTCACCCCGAAGCACCTTTGTACACCGGGGTCTGGCAGGCGGAGGTTCAAACTTGGGGACTGCTCCGGGCATCGAGCACGGAGGTGAGTCCAGCCCTACCCACCGGTGGCAGGCACCGCTACTTGGCGGGCTGCGCCGAGAGCCGAGATCCATCCCGGCCCGCACCACCTGAAGGCCGGCCCGGCGGTGGCGGCAGCAGCAGCAGCAGCCCACTCTCCCCTCCCCGGGAGCCCTGACAGAGGAGAAGCGACGACCCCTTGCAGAAGTGGGAAGCGACGACCCCTTGCAGAAGTGGGCCGCTCCCAAGCGGGCTTCCCTCCCGCTGCCCCCCCCCCCCCCCCGGCCGCCACTCACCGGACAGCACCAACGAGCTGGTGGCTAACCTCCGAGCAGCAGGCACCCGCAGTGGCGGCGGCAGCTGCGGCGAGAGACGCGGGCAGCGCGGCGCCAGGACCGGCCCGACCCGCCGCAGCGATCGCCACGCCATCTTTGCAGGGGGCGGGCGAGGGGGCGGTGCCGCGCCGCGCCGCGCTCCCGCCTCACCGGGGGCGTCGTCGGGGACGGCCGTTGTCGTGGGCGGGAGGGCTCGGTGCCCGGGTGCCCTCAGCGAGCCGCGCGTTGCCTGCCAGGGCTTTGCGGGCCCTGAGGAGCCGTCTGGCAGCGAGAGGAGCGAAGGCGCTGCGCGCCCCGCCGGCAGGCCGCTGGGCCGGGGGCAGAAGGCGGTGCCAGGGGGCCGCCATCTTCCCGTGGCTCTCCCTGTGCGGGAAGCGAGCGGACTTAGCCAAAGGGTGCAACCAGCGCTCAGTGTTTATTAAATAGAGCTCCTACATCTACAGAAAGCGCAGGTGAGACGTTTATCTCAGGTTTAGCCTATTTTCATAGCCAATGCTTCAAAATAATGTCAGCAGCAATTGGTTGAATGCCGCAGCATTTTAGAAGCACCTAGGTCTAGCCACTGCAGAAGGTAGTTTAAATCTTTCACCCACAAAGTAACTTTTCATTGTGGTTATCACTCAGTCGTTGTCAGCTTATTCCAGCTGATCATTCGTCACTGGCTTCTCTTCCTTCTTGCATTTAATCCCGAAGAAACTGAAAAGTTTCATTAGCATTAGATCAACAATCTCCTCTTCTTCTGAAGCCTAAAATAACAACGAAAAGTAAATTACTGGGATGCATGGATCAGAGGTGGACACAGTCTCTGCTGAAGCCAGAGAAAGTCGTGAGAGAAAATCAGTTGTCACTGTGGTGAATTAAGTCAGCTTTCACTTAAAGTGTTACCCCAAGGGCAGGGTATGCACACAGAGCTGGGGTCTCAGATTCGCACAAAGCCAGGAGCTCGCTGCTGTGCCAGCCAGCCAGCTCTACTCATTTAGTGTCACACATAACGTACGGTTCTGGTTAACAGACCCCTCCTACCTCTGCCTATCTATAGGTATTCTACTTCTTGATTGGTTTACAGCTTCTTCACTTTCAATTAAAGCAACAGTATCTACAAAGATAATAATAGTGCATTCTCTGAGTGGTGGTCTGGTAGGCACGGGGCTCCTCAGCTCAAGAGGGTGTGTGGTTTAGTATATTAATGAGTAAAATTCACTCATTAGGATTATAAATTGCAACGGTTTATATCTTAACTATTCACTGACTACAAGTTCTTATTTCTTTAGGTCTTGATGTCCTTGCTGCCTTCTTACAGGAATTTCCAGCACAAGCCTGGCATCATCGATCTTTTGGTTTCTCAAGACTTTAGTCCCTAGCAGGCATGCATTGCTTATACAAAGTAATCATCTTTACCTCATAAAGCCCCTCATCAATGGCCCTCATTAGAACACCAGTGCAGTATCTTCAGCCTCACTTAAACAGCGTGACAATAACCCAAGCATTTACTCTAACGGTTTCACTTAGATGACAAAAGAACAGCAGGAGTAACTGCCATAACAAAACATTATGCCAGTGTTTTGTCAAGACAAAAGTCCCAGATGAGCCTGGGTAAGCATGGACTTTACAGATTAAATCTTGGCTCTGTCAAAGCCCATTGAAATGTTGCTGCAGGAGCCTGAAGTTCAGTTGCCAGTTACAGTAGTTCAGTTGCCAGCTACCTCCCATTTCTGGAGGAAGGAAATGAGGAAAACTAAATATATCTTGCTTTCTATTGCCCATATTCTTTGTCTCCCTTGACTTTGGTTTAAAATATGAATGCATTTTAGATGCTACTGGAGTAATAAACTGGATTTCATGCCATCCTGTCAATAGCTTGGATAGGTGAGGCTCTCACAGTAACACAATTAAAAGAGCTTTGAAATCCTTGTGGACTTCAGTAGCAGGTTTTTTGCACTCATTTGAATGGTGCTGGGGCACAAGCCTTAAGACATTGGCTGGATTTAGAAGGCTACAAGTCACATCTTGTACTAAACCTGAACAGGGAGTCACCTGAACAGGAATGGACAGCATAAATCTGGAAGAGCTGAAGGGTACTTCATGAATAAATGTTGTCTTCTTAAAAGCTGGAATGAGTTTACATGGTTTTCATCCAGCGGTGAAATACCTAAATCATGAGTAAGCACTGCACAATAAATGTTTAAAATGGCAAGAGATCCGAGATGAACACACCTGGTAGTGCTTCTGCTCCTCACTAAAAGCAACCAGAATCACCGAAATGAACAGATTCAGCACCACAAATGTCATGAAAATTATGCAGGACCCAATTAAGAAGGAGCCTAAAATCGGATTGTAGTCCAAGACCTGTAGTATTCATAAGGTAAGACATCATATTTTGGTTGTAAAAACAAACAAATCATGCATACAAGCAGTCAAGACACAGTAAGGGGTTTATCTCTCTGAAAATCCTTCTGGCTAATGAATTATGCTGTATGTGTGGTACATAAATATATACAATTTCTCCTTTAGTCACTTTCCTGTCATGATACAAAGATGACAGCATGTATATATGATATCTGAATCTGGGCAATCTTTGGGGTTTTTAAGTATTTGCATTTGATTGTAAGGGCAGGGAATTTTTACATGAAAGTTGGCAAGCCTGGAGATCTGTTATCCACAGAATGGCTGAAGCTCCATCACGCTGCAGCTTTCAAAGCATAGATGAGATTTCTGTGTGCTTTCATTTTATGCTTTACAAAGAAGCCCAGTCATATTGTCATGGACACATGTAAACTAAGGGTTCTCTAAAACTCCAAATCCCTCATTTCCATGTAAGCTGTAATGCAGGAATATATTTTCGTGATTAACAATGTGAGTGGAATATGGGGGAGAAAAACTTTGTGCTCCATTACTGATCTTCAAAGCTACCCATACCCTGTTGGATGTGTGGCATAAAAAACTTCCATACAGGGGGACTTCACAGTCAGGAATGTCCAAGAACTGGCTTAATCCACAAAGAGCTGCTCAAAGCATGTTGTAATATTTGAAAGAACTTAATGAAGAAGACAAGAGTAATGAAACCAAATGTAACACAGAGTTCTTTTGTGGAAGGCCTCGTGGGAAGCTGATGGGAGTGTGCTCAGAACAGAAGTGATGTCCTATCACTTACATTTCTGTCTGTGGGAAATTGTTCAAAACTTTCTGTAGACAGTAAATAACATACCTAGTTTAAATGTGAGCACCTTTCTCATTGAGAAGTTCATCATGAGTCTACTGATGGTCAAAATGGGATGTGAGATACATTCCACTTGGTATTTTTTTCTTGATGAGAAAAGGTGGCTTCTTGAGAAAGCTGTGGAGCTTGCAAAATTGATATCTAGTACTAATTGAAAGTCTGTCTATTTGCTGGATCAAATCATACTTGTTAGCTGAGTTGCTAATTACACAGTGATAAACTTCTCAAAATTAGAGGCAGTACCTCCTCATAGTTGAAGATTCCCAGCTGAAGACTGACCATGGTCTCTGCTGAGTCAAAGAGAGTTTTGTAGGAGTAGAGCTTCCAGCCAAATATCAAGTTTGTCTGCAGAGGAAAGAAGGCATATCAGAGTCTTTGCTGCAAAATCAGCCCATGACTGGTATTCAGGGAAAGCCTTCCTAGCCCATCATCAGAGCCTTGAAGCTTTTTTAGTTGTTTTTGGTTGTTTGGGTTGGTTTTGTGGGTTTGTTTGTTTGTTTACAAACAGGGGAAAGCCCAGACAGTCACAGGAAAGTAACCTAGAGCTGAGAAAGAATGGATTCACACTTTCTGAATGTGTTTAGCTCTAAACCCTCTTATACTGGATGTGATAATGTTTTGAATCTGCTCAGCTTGCTGATAGATAATGTCAAAACCCTGCAAATACATGACAAAACCAGGAAAGTAATTTAGACCACCTCTAAGTAGCAGACTTATCCCTGTGTAATTGGCTGGATGAATCACTGTCACAGACTTGTCTTTCAGTGCACAGATCATTCCCAGTAAGCAGACTCCACGTTTGCACTCTGTAACCAAGGTGCTCTTTTCTTTTTCCTCTTGTGGGCCTGCTATGTCTGATTTAAAGTGAAGCTGCTGCAGTCTCACCTTTTTTTCTATCCCTACATACATATTTCTGTCTTTCTGACACAGCTACAGCACTTCATGATGTGACAGGAGGGTGGGTGCTCTACCTGTTAAGTTTGTAGCCACCACAGTGCCTAAAGCGGTAGGGAGAAATGAGGGACATAAAACTGGGCACTTTGAGACTGCAGCAGGTCCCATTTGTCACAGGAGTGCTCTGTGACAGTTTGGGTTTGGCTCAGATCTTTCCACCTTTTCAGTGATTTTGCAGTTAAGGTGTGCCCAATCTCCCACATCACTCTGCCAGAAGCGTTACACAAAACTTTTTATCTAACCCAGTAGATACACATAACAAGTTGCAGTCCAATAGTTCTTTAATCTCATTAGAATAAAACTACTATTTCCTTTGCATAGTAAGTATTCCTATAATAGACAGAAGAAATTAATTGTTTCCCACTCAAAACCAAGGCAAACAGAAAATAGCACTTGCCACACTCTTGCTCAGTTTGAGCTTTATGCAGAAGATTGTTCTCCTGTACTTTGTTCTTTATCACATCTGTTACACACTGAGAATCAAGGGGGGGGTTTCTGTCTTGGTGTTTGACTTTTCAGTTTGCAAAGAACAGACAAGTGGGTATTTTAACTTCTTTCACTTATACTGAAGAATTGGGCTCCAGGCTGCTAATTAAGATTTAGATAGGCAGCTTTATTCAGTTTCACATTTCAAAGCTATGCTGCTTTCAGCATTCAGAAAAAAAAATCACTTAACCTGACAGTACTTGGGTGCAGAAACCACAGTGGTACTCACAGCAATGGAGTAGGCGAGGAACATGATGATGATAACAGTGATGAAACCAGAGATATCACCCCATGCCCTTCTCAGAGTTGAAGTGATCATGTTGAGTTTAGGGTTGAGCCTCAGGAGATGCCACAGCTTCACTGTGGAGAGAAGCACTAGGAATGCAATCAGGTAGCCAAGAACTGCATCAGCTCTTGCTGTTTCCTTAAAGCTTACAGAGCTGAAAAAGAGAAAAGATGTAACAGATTGTGCACACAGGAGCCTCAGAAGTGCAGAAATTAGTGTGCTGGAAAAGCCACTCACTCTATCCTTGTTGTCAGTGGAGAGCTAAGTTGAGTTATTGCTTGAATGTTCCCACCTGTACTTCCTGCTGCATGCACAGAAAAAGCTCCCTTCTACATGGCAGAGGATTTGTTATCAGCAGTAGCTAGAGCTTGGGTCCTTCCCTTCCCAAATTATCCTGTGATTCGGTGACCTTTTTCTGTATGACCTTTTTTTTTGGACAAATGTTATCTTCCATTCTGTATAAGATGAGACATTATTGTCCTCTGACCAATGAGGTTTTACAGCAAAGAATGAGGCAGATTATGTACTATCTGGATAGATGTTCTTTAGCAAAAAGCTTGTTGATTCAGAACAGGGTGATGCAGGTAGGGAACTAGCAGCTGGATTGGGGAACTTGGTGCTCAGATATGCTGGCTTTTATTAGAGCAATACCAGAAGAAAATCCTATTGCTGACATGGCCCTAGAATAGAATAGAATAGAATAGAATAGAATAGAATAGAATAGACCAGACCAGACCAGGTTGGAAGAGACCTTTGAGATCATTGCGTCCAACCCATCAAACAACACCACCTAATCAACTAAACCATGCAATACTGACATGGTTCATCACTATAGCTATATAGGGTACCACTGTCTAGGACAAACAAGCTGCTCTTTGGGAAGAGGAAAAATAGATTTGTTTCTGCCCAAGCTGCACCAACAAAGTATGCAGTAACTAGTGTTAGGACTTACTCCTCTTTGTGTTCCTGGTAGTAGCTGATATCTCGGGTCCCAAGGATTGTCCGCTTCACAAACACTGACAAGGCACTCCAGCTAATCACTATGATGGCCATTTCCAGGAGATTCCACTTGCTCTGGAAGTATCTCCATCTCAGAGCCTTCATCAGTTTTCCCTGTGAAAACAGGAGCTTTACTGTTTCAGGCTTGGGATTCCGTATCACACAATACACCTCTGAAGAATGGGGCTCTCCACTCTGTAATAAAGCAGACAACTGCTTTCCATTTGGTCTCACCTGTACTGCCATGTAGTACACAATAAAGAGGAAATAAATGACCTCTGCTGCCACAACAAAGATGTGGAGGCTGCTGGTGTATGGGTAAAGCCGGACACTTTGCAGCTCTGAGCTTGTGAAGAAGGCCCCTACAAAACAAAGTTTACCACAGTGCTCTCATAATTACATCTCACTGCTTTCATTCAAACAATTTAGTTCACAAGTAAGACTTCTGTACTCACATTCACATCAATGGGAGCCTGGATCCAACGTGAGTAGCCTTGTAAGTGTGCTTTGAAATTGTCCTCAAATAGGGATTTCAGGCAGATAATGGCTTTTAGAAGGCTAATGCTCTCTTGTGTGATTGTGTGAGATTAATCCCAGCAGGGCTGAGTTTGGATAGGACTATAAATGCTGAAATATAGCAGGAGGACCTGGAAATCTAAATCTGAATCGCATTCTAACAAGAAAATTAGCTGAATTTTGTCTGATTTGAGCATTTCCCAATACTGGGACAGATCTGAGGGAGGCTACTGTTGTATTAAATGTTTTTCTATGGCCTTCAAACCAGAATCTAGTTTCACTGTTTTCTTTGTTGTGTACTGATGATGTATTATATGGTTACATGGCTATACATTAGAAGTCTTTTGGATCAAAAAATACTCTGCTATATGTACTTTTTGTCTTAATATTATATTCATTAGCTAAAATTATTAGGAAACATAATTTTTATCATTCCTGTTGTGTGAATCCTGGAAATTAAGTTTCAGCACCACATTTTCCTCATCAGCAGATGACTACAACGTAGGCAAGCAGACATTCCACTATGGTTGTGTGACTGGTGCTACATTTTTCCTGAAGGACTTATAAATCTTGCACCAATTCTCTAGTGATTAGATTTATTAAAACACTTCTGTTAACTGACTACAGAACCAGGGAGACACTGACAGCATGTAAATCTGTGGGTACATTGCTTGCTCTCTTCAGAAATTTATGACCTGAAGAAGTTCTCACCTAAAGCATTGGTTTCAAACATCAGGCTTACGATGCAGAACAGGTTCACATTGGCATTGTAGACTGTAAATTCAACAAACACTGCTCTCGTGAAGGTGTCCAACCAGACATTGTTGAAAAGGTACTGGAGAATTCTGTCAAAAAATGCATAATGTGATCTGACTCATGTAGGAAAGAATCACAGAATGGTAGGGGTTGGAAGGGACCTCTGGAGGTCATCGAGTCCAACCCCCCCAATTAACACAGGGTCAGTTACCTCAGGCTGCACAGGAACGCATCCAGATGGGTCTTGAAAGTCTCCAGAAAAGAAGATGCTGCAACCTCTCTGAGCAGCCTGTTCTAGTGCTCCATCATCCTCACAGTAAAGAAGTTTCTGCTTAAGTTTATGTGAAACCTTCTGTGTTCTTATTTGTATCTGTTGCCCCTAGTCCTTTCACTGGTACCACTGAAAAGAGCTCAGCCCCATCCCTCATGAGCTCCACCCTTTCAGTATTTATGTGCATTTATAGGATTCCCTTTTGGTCTGTTTTCCAGGCTAAACATCCACAAGTCTCTCAGCCTCTCCTCATAAGAGGAGATGGTTTTCTGCAATAATCATCCTTGTGGAACTCTGTTGGACTCTCTCCAGTAGTTTCCTGTCCCTCTTGACCTGGGGAGCCCCAAACTGGACATAGTACTCCAGGTGTGGCCTCACCAAAGCAGAGTAGAGAGGCAGGAGGATCTCCCTTAACTTGTTGGACATGCTTTTCTTAATGCATCCCAGAAGACCATCAGCCTCTTGGTTATGAGGGCACATTCCTGGCTCATGGTGAACTTGTTCTCCACCAGCACTCACAGATCCTTCTCTGCAGTGCTAGAGATGGTGTTAGGTGGGGTGTTTGAATATTTTCAGAGAGAAAGAGTAAACCATAGAATGTTCAAGAGGACATCTGGTCTGTAAAGACTGGGGATGGAAGATATTTGTACCATTAGGCTAGGTGGTAAGTTTTCTTTTGTCTCTTCTGAAGAAGCAGGTCCTAGATATTGGCACCTGTGGTGCCTCAGATACCTGGTTATTTACTTCATGTGTGTTAGGAGCAAAAGGTTTCAATTTCATATCCTAGTTGTTGCCTAGCATGGAGCAAGGTGATAGAAACATAAACTATAATGATGTCATAACAGAAATACCTAAAATATTCAGCACAATGCACAGCAAGAAAGTTCAGGATACAATCTGAAATGAATCTTAAATGGAGCAGAGGAAAGAGCATCACTGACACACAGCAGACACTACTAATGTACAGGAATACAAGTGGTACCTGGAGGCGTTCTTAGGATCACTTCCCAGGTGAATCACGTATCCCCCTCCCCTGTAGGTGGCAAGTTTGCCCCAGCTGGGCTGCCCCCTCAGTCTGGACTGGTTCTGATACTGCCATGCTGAGCTCATGTCTGAGGAGTTATTGAAGACTGAGGTATTCCAGTGTTCCCCATAATCTGACATGTCTTCTGATTGCAGGGAATAGGGAGCGTGGCATTCCTGAACCACATGCTGGAGTTTGGGAGAAATAGGGCAGGTGTCTCCTTGCACTCTTACTTGGCGAATCCGAGCACTACCCACCAGCTTGGAATTGCCATCTGTAATGAATCCTAAACAGGAGATGGAAAAGAGCAGCACTGGGAACATGTCAGAGCTACTGTAATATTTCTTTACCTCATTTATGATTCAGTGATGCATTCATATTTTGCTGTAGATTTATTTTATAAGAATCACTGTAAACAAAATAGTCATGAAAATTAATCCCTCATACTGACTGAACTGGGTTCTTGGATAACTGTTCCACAGACAGCAGAATTGAGTGTCATTACTTGTCTGTATTTTAGCCAGAAGGAAACAGGCCTGGAGATGAGAAGGCACTTGCTTTGAGTCCCACAGCAGGGTAGCTGTGTGCAGTGTGCGCTTGGCTACAGCTGGTCAGTGCATGTCACGTCCAATGAACCATTCTGCTACTGTATTTCTGAGCTGTATTTCTGCACTGTATTAGTGAGCTGGAAAATGGGTCATATGTATTACTGGATGTGGCTGAAAACAAACATGGTGGAGTGCATAATTGTCCTTCCCAGTGACCCAAGTCATGATGCAAAGAGAGCTCTCCTGAGGCAAAGCTTTCTAGTGCCACCTATCTGCCATGCTTCTAGTGAATAGTGGGAAGAAACTCCTGTAAATCTCAGGCATCTACCTGAGTATTTGGAATAAGTAGTGTAAAATGTGAAAAATGTAAAATTAGCATGCAGAATGTTTGGGTTATATTAAAGATAAGGAAAATACCAGGGCACTTGAGGTCAGTGCGGGGGTTGTTGTTATCCACTGGTATTCCTATGATAAGAATCCACATTAAGTCTCAGGCACTCACAGTCTCTTTGGTCAAATATGTGTGTGCAAGCCAGGGAGTTGTGTAAAAGAGAGTGTTCCAGAATCTGTGAAGCTGAAGTGAAGCAATGGGCTCTGTACCTTTATATGATCCATACAGATTTTTGACTAAGGTAGTGTTGGCCCATGTGAAAAAGTCCTGGTAACTGTAGATACTGTGGAATCCATCTGTAAAGCTGTTCTCAATGTGCTTGTTTAAGTAGTAGGAATTGGGATCTCTCTGCCCATAGGCAACAAGCAACAGCATCCATAAAAACCCCAGATAGGCTGGAAAAGAAACAAGAGACAGCATGTGTGAGTGCAGAATTAACACTGCTGTTCAAAGGAGTTTGCATGAATGGTTATTGCTGTCATGACTTATTAGGTTAAGAAGATGCTCTGCAAGACTCTGACTGACCACTGCTAATGAATGTCCACCAGCTACTTCCATGTGCTGCAGTTCAAGCACTTTACATTTGGAGTATGAGTGGCAGTTGAGAAAATAAGTGAAAGGCTGTCTGACACAATAGTCATAGAATCAATAAAGTTGGAAAAGACCTCAGAGATCATCCAACCTATCACCCAACACCTTATGACTATCTAAACCATGGCTTCAAGTGCCATGTCCAATCCCCTCTTGAACACCTAATCCCCCCTTGACAGCTCTAAATAAAATTGAGTAGTCTAAGGCTGTTCCAAGTGAAGCTGAGGTAATTTTGTCTGTTGTTTTTAGAGGAAATAAAATGGAGTATAAGATGTGATCAGTAGATACTACCTGCTTTTGGAAAGATAGCCGCCATCTCTTCTCACGATTTCAACTTCATTTAACTATTGGCTTCCTCCTTCTACCCTTTATAATGTGTTTCTAATGAGTTTCTTTACTATAAAATCAAGCTGTAGCCACACTGTTATCTCCCGCTGACATCCCCACCTCCTTTCAGCTCCAGCTGCCACTGAGCAGCCTGTCTGCACCATAATGGCTGGCAGAAAGCTGAAGATGTGCCAAAACTTTTTCACCCAAGAGAACAGCATTTTCATGGATGCAAAAATACTGATGAATGCTACTGAATAAAACAAGATAATCTACATATGGATAATACCCAGGATTTCTCTGATGAGGGCAAATGCTTTCTGCTCTTTCATGCAGCTAATTTTCATTTTCTCCACATCAGCCGTAGGAGGTGGCCGGTAAATGTTGCTTCTACTGTCCCGCCGAGCTCCAAAGAGGGGATTTGAATCACCTGTGAGTGAGAGCAGCAAACCCTGCAATTAGTCAGCAGATCATCTATGTCCTGTTTTTTGTTTCTTTGGACATTATAAGGAAACATTTCTCTGTACTGCTTTCCACTTGGAAGACAGGGGTTGTGATTCGAGCACTTAGTATAGTAAGGCAAGCAGTGGGGAGAGAAGGAGTTGGGTTTTGGCCGTGGTGTAGGCCAGGTGTTTCAGTCTAGGCTGACCATCTCAGACCCTGAGATTGATCAGGGAGGACACTGTAGATCAGAATTCTTTGCTGTGCCCCAGGACTGCTGTCTGCTGGTGTTTTTGAGACATGATTGGGATTGCAGAAGCCACTGTTGAGTTTTTGGGAGTAGTAGAGATAATTGTGGCTGTGGGGAAGTATGTAAGCCCAGAACTTTCATATAAAACCTACAGGAGGTGGGAGATTTCCTTGAGAAGGGAGTTTTAGATACACTTGCATCTAAACTAGATGAAGAGTGCATTTTGCACTGGGTCATGTGTTTATTTTCACTAGGTTGTGGAGTAGTACAGGTTTTGTTGCAAGCCAAGGGGTATTACTTTTTTGATCCAGAACTTCTTTTGTATCTTTTTGACCTTGTGGTGTAGCCAACCTAAACATAGAGTGGTCTCTATGTTCTTTCCATCAGATATTTAGGCTTGTTTACACTCTCACCTTGACCTTAGGAGTGCTAATGGGTTAGTACAAAGTCATGGCACCTGTTTGATTTAGTGACTCCTGCTAGCTTTGTCAGCTAAGGTTCAGATAAATAAAGATAACTAGTGAGGTCCTCAGTTGACCTGAGTCATGTGTTTGTGCATGAAACACATTAAAAGTTTGGAGAACATCTCCCTTTCTTCAATAATTTCCCACTTTACAGTTACCTGGTGCAGCGAAAGGCCCATCAATAGCTGTGTTTTCTTCATCCTCATCCTCCTTCTTCAGAACCAGAGCAAAAAAAGCAGCAAATCCCAGCACCTGGAAAGAATTAGCTATAGACTCACCATATGCCCATTTAATATAAACAAGGTCAGACAGAGCAACTTTGATTTGGCTTTGTTGAACTCATGCAGCTGAAGCTCATAAAGAAGAAAAGAGTGTGCAATGCTGGGGTCCATCCAGCTGAACTGATCTTGCCATGTGACACATCCTCCCTGGTGAGAAACCTTATCACCAATTAAACTCTGACAAAACAAGGGAGATGAAACTTATGGAGTTAAGGCCAGCAAAAGACAACAGGACTCTGTAAACCACCCACTTGCTCTTGGTTTGAGGGCAAAGATTTCTCGTTCTGCATGCTAAATCCTGCTGTTCTTTAGAACTCATTGCATTGTCTTCCTGAAATGATAGCAGGATGAGTTCTATTTCTGGGGACCTCACCTTTAAGGGCTGTGTGATGAAAAGGCTTTCCAAGAAAGAGATGACCATGGAGATCAGCCACTTGATGGAGTCCTCCTTGCCATAATGCAGCCCATAGAGCATGGTAAAGAAGCCTGATACACCACTGGTGGCTGCAACAAGGAACCAAGCAATGAACACAAACCACCAGGGCAGCCCTTTGGGGGAGGAACTTTTCTTGCCATCACCAGAGAAGCTTGGAGTCAGGGACCACCTTGAGAGTCAACCAGAAGGAAAAAAAATAAATAATAATAGATCAGTCTGCAGTGGAGCAGAAGCCAAAATCACAGTTTGCAGGTTCTGTGGGGATTGAGAACAACTCGTGATGTAAAATCTCAATCAAAATAGTCTAAACTCTTTTAATACAGCTCTATAGGAAATATGGTTAGTGAAAAGAGCAGGAAGAAAAATATGAGGAAGTGTACAGAGACCAGCTAAAATCAAAAACAGTCATGATGGGCTTATTTACTCCTCAGTTTGTGCATAATTGAACCTCCACTAGAAATACCAACAAATAAAAGTATGAATACATGTCAGTTTCTTGTGATCACCATAAAGGCCAGAGAGATAATTAGCACATTGCTTTCAATACCTCCATTTTAATTAGCATATTTCAAGGGAGTATTTTTGTCAGCTTGCTGATCTTGTTTTGTCCAAATGCTGTAAGGGACTTCTGAGAGCTCAGTCATTGTCTCATCCCCTTCCTATCACATAGCTTTGTATTGTAACATACTATTTTGGAGGCAAAAATGCCAAGGAGTGATCTATTGTTGCTGCTTTTGTGTGCATTTCACAGTACATTGAAATTTCTTTGTTGCTCCTAAACCAGGGTTTGTTTCCACAGCTGAAACAACAGTTGTCTAACACACATTAAGCAGGAGGGTTTTTTTTTTGCTCCATCACCCTCACTATTTCTGAATGCACAACTTGAGTTTACTTATAACTGAGGATGCAATGAGAACCTAGGATACCTGTCACTGAAGGATGCTGATGAGCAGAGCCGGTTCTCCAGGAGGTTCTTCATGTGCTGAACCTGATGAACAGCTTGTGTGTGACTCTGAGGCATCTGAAATTTCTGGGGCCCCAGTAACTCCAGCTCCATCTCCACCTGCTGGAGTTGCATGTACAAGCAGCGATCGTAATCACCGTACTTCAGTCGCTCACACATCCCCCTCTCTGGAGCTGGGCTTCTTCTTTTCTCTTGCAGGCAAAGAATTATTTATTAACTTTTGAAGAAATTGACACAAGAATTCCTAGATTAAAATACAGTACAAAAGGTAGCAGAACTGGAACTCAAGATTATAAATGTGACCGAGTGAAGAGTAACATTTGAAGGGACAGATAAAAGCAGCTTTAGTACTAGAGCTTAATGTTCTTCTGCTGGAATAGACTGAATTGTTGCCAGAAGGCAACTTCATTAGACAGAAGTTCTAAAACCTTAATAGAGAAGATATGATCAAGTGTTAATTTGTTCGTGGTCTACCTATTCAATTAGTAGCTTGGTGCATTAATTGGAAAAGCCAAATGTGAGTCTTAATGAAATCAGTGGGATTATTTACTCATGGATCTTGTATAATTGAAAATAAATTCATTTCCAAGTTAAGAGTCAGACTGAGGGGAACAACAGCACAAGGCCAAGAAGGAAAAAGACAGGAAAAATAAAGATTATGAAGCAACTGAAGTAATTCTTTATGCTATTGGATAGTGAACCTGCTCCTGAGCTAGGCTGGTAGCTGACATTTCATTTTACAGTGTAAGCAATAGAGATTTCACAGTGTCTTTACTCAGCTGGGTGCTCAGTGGTGCACTGTAAGGGGACAAAAGGCAAAGGGCACAAATGAAAACATGGGAAATTCTATCTAAATTTAAGGAAAAGAGAGAGAGCTGTTGGAACCTGGAACAGGTTATACAGAGAATTTGTGGAATCTCCATCCTTGAAGTTAAATGTGATCCCAGGTAACCTGCTCCAGCTGACCCTGCTCTGAGCAAGGACATCCAGTGTTACCATCATTTTTACTGCAAGGTTTCAGTGGGCATCTCACATTGTGTTGTTTACCTTGTATATCCATAGCACCTAATGTGACAATTATGGGGTCATCCTTCTTCTTGCTTCCCTCATAAAACTCTTGCCCGGCTCTGTTCTGATGGCTGATGATGTCCTCGACCAATGCCAAAAGTGTGTTGATGTTAGTTGATTTTCCAAGATCTGATGCTGAAGTTAGAGATGGAGCCCTCAGGGCTTTAGAAAGTGAGTTGGCAATTCTTCTTATGTCCTAGAAAAGACAGCAGCAACACAGCAGTGACTCTAGCTTCAGTGACCTAAGCTGATAGGATCTGTAGGCACCACTGGCTGGGAGCTAAACCAATTGCTAAAATCTCCAGAATGGGTAAGGAGGAGTACATCCTACAGTGCTGTGTGGGACAGGCACATTGCAACGAGTTCAGCAAGACAGCCTTCAGGATTCAAAGCTGAGGAAAACAGGGTCTGTGATACCCTGTTGTGGCTGATGTATGGTTTAACCCCCAAACGCTGCTTTTGATCACACTAATGATTGTGTGAGGGCTGGGATGTGGAGAGGCTGATCAGGCAGGGATTCCATGTAGCTGGCAGATGAGTGTTTTGCCACCAGTGTGTGGTTGGCTTTTCACTACAGACAAGCTGAAGGGTGTTTGACAGAGAAGATGCCTGTGGTTGTAACTGGAGATGCCAGGTAGTGCATGGCAGCAGAGGGCAGTGCGGGACTCACTGGGGACTTGCCTTTGTCACAGCCTCTGGAGTGAGTGAGACAGCCTGGGTGACCTGTGGGGTGGGAGGTAGGCTTGGGGACACCCGACCATTCCTTCCTGGCTTCTTCTCTCTCCCCTGGGTGGCTGGTCGGGCTCGTATGTTCCTGAAGATCTGCACAATGAGCAGGTTGATGGGGAACATGAGGAGGGAGCTCTCAAAGCCAATCATCACTTCCTGCCATGTGAACTCGATCTTACCTGTCAAGATCAAACAGAGGGGAGGAGTAAAACTACAGCAGGAACCATCAGATCTCTCTCTTGTGAAAAAGGTCATTTGGTCAACTGTCCTGCTTCTAGATTCTGCTGCCTCTGTATTTCCCTGCCCAAGCCACGGTGAAGATTGTTACCCAAATCCATTTTCTGCTCAGCTGGGTCCTTTGGCACTCCCCAGAACATGATGCTGGTCAGCATGGTGCAGAGAAGCAGTGAGAAGCAGCACGAAACACGCTGGGCTCGTGTGAAGGAGCTCCGTGAGGAGCGGCTGAAAACCGAGTACCAGATATGCCCGTCCTGGAAACCCTTGGAGGTCTTCATGAAAAACAGGTTACTAGGAAGGAGGAGAGGGATATCAAATGGATACTTAGGAAGGAGAGGGAAGAATAAAGCTGTTTCAAGGTCCTGCCGTGGCACTATCAGAAGAAATAGCTAGGAGAAATTACCAGATGTCATGCTTGACTTGCACTGAGTGGTTTGGGCTGTTTATGTCCTCTCCTTCTGGCCACCCCAGGGAGGGAAAGCTAATCATGAGCAGCTTCTATACAAATTGTTAGGGAAATTACACATAAAAGCAGATGCTTGGATTTCTGTAGGTCTTGCCAGCCTAGCATTCTTTAACATCAATATTTCCTGTGTGGTATCACTGTTAGGGTAGGGACCAGTTTCCTTTGTCTTTTCCTTGTTCAGCCCCCTTTGGAGGCAATGGAAAGACCTTCCTTGTTTTCATTTATGCCCAGGGGTTTTATCTTTCTTACATACTTGCTTTTCTAGACTGATTGCTATCAAGAGTAAAAAAGTCCACAAAATAGAAGGTACCTGAACTGCTTCATGTCCTGCTCTGTAGCTACTGGGAACACTTTATCTAGGACACATTCTCCAATATCAATGGCTAGCCAAGAGTTACAGAGGAAGTACCATTTCTGATCCCATGCCAGATCATGGACCAGTACTCGATTCACATACCTGTTGGAAAAACATACAGGGCACATTCACATATAGCTGTGCAGTATGAAATTCAGGACTCAAAAGGACCATGGAGGACAAACTCTGGCCTTTGGCCACTGTGGTTACGTCTAAACCATGAGGCACAGAACACATCCCATGTTGTGCTGGACACAGGATACAGAGAACACTCCAGTTTAGATTATTATTTGATCTCCACTTACCAGGATGGATTGTCCCCTGAATTATCATGCCATAGTCTAATACTCTGCAGTTCCCCAAGAGGGAAGAAGGTACAGAGCAGGAAAACATCCACTCCTCCACGTTCAAAGACTGGTGTATCAGGATCAGTTAGATGGTGTGGCTCACTCTCTCCTTCCAGTCCATAGAGGGTGAGAGTCACCTGTGGAAAAACATGGCAAACTGAAGACTTGCATGTCTCAATCCTATGTATGATTATTCTTCTGGCATACTCTTCTTGCCTTCATCAAATCTAAGGACATTTTAGTCTAGACATTGCATTTGCACCATGCTGTTTAGTAGCCTCATCCAGTGTTCTGCATGAGTGCATGAACTGCCTCATCACTGTCTCACCACACAGTGCCTCTGATACCTTGGAGGTTGTGGCTGCCCCACGGCGGTGTCCTGTGAAAACTGTCACAAGGTAACGATACTGAGCAAAGGGGTCATTGTCTTCCAGTACTGTGATTTTCACCTGCAGAGTGACAGGATGCAAGCAGTGTGTTAGCTGTTCCCTAAGTATGGATTCCTTAAAGCAGTGCATAGGAGTTTCTCATCTAGTGAGCAATGCATGTACTTACCAGTAAACACAGAGTTACAAGGAAAGCAGTAGACTTGGTTAAAGTCTTCCTATTAAAACAGGCTAAGCAAAGTGGGAATTGCCCTAAATACATCCCGTTTTGATTAGCTGAAGACTTACTTTGGCATTATCCTGGATGTCTTTCCTTCGAGCCCAAACAATTACAAACACATATATCAGAAAGAGGCATCCTACGGTTGTCACCACCACAGGATTGTCCACGAATGTACCAAACAGCTGTGCAGTTTTGCTAACATCTATGGCATTGGGTATGACGAAGAAGGAGCTCCCAAAAAAAGTCAGGTGGTTGCAGAGACACTGTGTGCTTCTGGGGGTTGTTTTTGGTCCTACCTGAAAACCAGAAAAAATTCCTGATAAAATGTTTAGCTTCAGTTTTAGATAACTTGCCAAGCACATGAAAGGACAGTGCTGAGAATGGTAAGTTAGGCTGGAGAACTGCTAGACACAAAAGAATCATTCAAGGACTAGGGAGGAATAATTAATGTCTAGCCAGTTTTTAAAATATCTCAGGATGATCTTGGGTTACAGTGTGAGTTACGTGCTATCATATTACCACAAGGTGGTGGTTGTAAGGGCTGGCTTTGAAGTGCATAATATAAACCATGTTTTGTTTCACTCTACTTACATGACATCCATAGCTGTTCCAATTCCCCTGGCTCTCATCCCAAAACACACAGAGGGATGCAAAACAAGTAACAGCTACAGTTAGCCTCTCATAAACTGTGGAATCCATTCCCATGTCTTGTAAAACCATGAAATAATAGGTTCCTTCTCCAAAAATGAGTTCTTCTGGGCTAAGAATCCAAGTGTTTGTCTCACCTTGAAGAGAAATATTTTAATTCCAATGAATATATAGAAATGCTAATTCAGAAGTATGGAGCTGTACTGCATATAATCAAACAAACAAACTGAAGAAGGATGTATGAAATAATTCTTAGCAACACCAGCACCAGAACAAGAGGACACAGTCTCAAGCTGTGCCAGGGGAAGTTTAGGCTCAAGGTGAGGAGAAAGTACTTCACGGAGAGAGTCGTTTGTCATTGGAATGGGCTGCCCAGGGAGGTGGTGGAGTCACCATCCCTGGAGGTGTTCAAGGGGGGATTGGATGTGGCACTTGGTGCCATGGTTTAGTCATGAGGTCTGTGGTGACAGGTTGGACTTGATGATCTTTGAGGTTTCTTCCAACCTTGGTGATTCTGTGATTATTCAAAGTATCCCACTCTTTGCTCCTCTATACTAGAGATTGGTACCCTGAAGCATGACAGATTGAAAATCCTTTGAGAGGTTTCTGTCTACTTAGATATCCAAACTCCTGGTTAAAGCTCATTCTGCAGATGTATGCATGTGCTGTAAAGCTGTGCATGAGCAGTGCCCATACTGCCTGCACTTAACTTGCTATTGGTGGTGAAAGTCTTGTGGTTATGTAAGCCCAGAATGCACAAGTCCACGTTGTCTTACCTGCACTGGTTTTCTTACAGAACAGGTGATTTTTCATGTCATAGTTGGTTTCATTTGGGTGATAACCGTACCCTAAGTAGAGTATTAGTGGAATGTCACGTTCAGATTCCAGATGGATCACTACAGATGTGTTTTCTGAAGTCACATTGAGTTGGAAGGTGCTAAAATTGCCCAGGTTCAACAGAATCTTATCTTCCTGAGTTGCTGAAAGCCTTGGTAACGTTATCTGTTTTTAAGCAGAAAGGCAGAGCTTTAAATACAGCGAAGCATCTTGCTTTTACTATCTATAAGCACAACATAGAAACATGCTAGATAATCTTATCTCATAACATAGGGAAAGCATGGCCAGCAAAAATATTATCTTCAAAGTCATTTTCTTAATACTGTCAGATAATCTCTGAAAAGTTCATTTGAAACCTATGCAGATTTATCACAGTTTATGACTGTATGTCCATTTCTGAACTGAGAGCTGGGAATATGACTGAAACACTGGCTACATGAAGTGCATGTATGAGTGATTTAGATGTTAGCTTCTACATCAGCTAGGAAGCCCAAACAGTGGTGATATAGTGTAAGGAGTTAAGTTTGTTTTCCTCATGTCTACCTCAGCATTGTTTGTCCTGAGATGCTTTCACACCACTGTCCCAGGAAAATAGCTGCATATCAACAAGACCTCAAGCTCTGCAATTATAGCAACTGATAACCAGACAAGGCCAAAGGTTCCACGTTCAAGAGTGTTATAACGCAAGCTGGGGCTCACTGTGATGGTTTTATGGGCCTTGCAATGGAGAGGACCCTCGGAAATGATTAACACAGCAGTTTAGAGACCAAAGAGTGCGCAACTTACTGTGGGACTGGAACTGACACGTAACTAACCATGGGACCAGGGCTGACACCAGTTGAACGTGCTATAACCATGGCAACTGAGGAAGGAACTGTGACCAAATCTGAGATTGGAAAAGGTATAAAACCTTGAAGGTAACAGGGAACTTTGGAGCTCCCCCACTGATTGAAGCCTTCAGGATTAGCAAAATGTTGCTTGATCTGCAGTGATAACTGTTTCTGCTCTTTCTATCTCTTGCTTTTTAGCTCCTTTTCTATATTCCTAACTTACCCCCCTGCACATGTAAACAAAATAAAATTCAAGTGCTTTTCCCAACCAGCTGCTGGGTTTCTTCTTGGTTTCATTCAGGGATTCATCAAAGAATCATCTCCTCTGCAGAAGCAGATTGAGACATGTATATGCTGTAGTACTAATCCAGTTGTTGAGTGAGGAAATCAGACATTACATTGTTTTGGGATGACTATAATTTGGAGTATGTTTCCACAACCATTAGCATTCTCATAGCCATTTAAATGAAGAATAAGATACCTTCTCTTGATAAAATAGAGAAATATTTGTTCTCTCATTTGTCACATCACACAAATCCCTCCACCACCATTCTGTTATATAATGCAATGAACACTACCACCTTTTGCAGTCACCTCACAGAAGATAGTAACAGAAATGAAGTTCAGTAACAGAGAAAGGGGAAAATGGGAAAGGAGGAGAGGGATACAAAATAGTGAGTTTACCTCAATGTTCTCTTTGAGATTGCTGACTGGTATAATCAAGCCATCCAGACCAGTAAGACTTAGACCTCCCACTGTTCCACTGATGTCAAAACTGGTGTTACTGGAGAAAAAGGGATTCATGGCAAAACTCACCATCTATAAGCAAAATGTTAACAATCAGACAGCTGAGCTACTGGCAATATTTCATTATACTCACACTCTGAATTGCTGAATAGCAAAAGCCTGTGCTCAAACCCAAACAGCACCTGACTTAGAAGCCTGCATGCAGATTTGAACAAGAAGCTGTTTTATCTCTAAGGCAAGTCCAACACTAACATTGAAAGTGATTTTGATTCTGAAAAGTGAGATGGTGAAAAACAATGTTTATTGTTTTCTGAGTATCAGACCAACCAGAGAGATCTTCAGAAAATCTATTACAAAAATGAGACATAAATGCAATCTATTGTTCAGAGGGAAAAAACACCATATCCTAATTCAGAGGAGGGGCATTTTTGGGCCTTTTGTCTTTTGCAGGATCTGAGTGCCTCAAGCTGATATATTTCTGGCTGGGGTGAAACAGGACTGCTGCAGATTAGCTTTAATGGTTATATGGACTCTGAGCTGTTGCATCCCGCTTGGAGCGTAAGACGTAAACAAACAGCAAATAGATTTATAGGTATTGATTCATTTCATTGCCTTCTCTAGCCATGCAAGTATGAATCAGAAATGTATGTGAAGGGCTGATGGGATGTGGAATTTAATCTTTCAGTCCCACTAAGCTTGCTGAACACACTTCATGCAATTAAGATAAATGAAAGCTTATTTGACAAAAAATGTTTTATTTTCATGGCATGACAGGAGGGATGACTTGTGTGCTTGTGTATTCACTCTAAAAGGGGGAAAAAAAGGATTCTAAAACCACTAGATCAGGAATGTAAGTTGTATATCAGACTGAGTCAGATAAAAGCTCTTTACTTGCCCTTATATCCACTGTTTCATCAAATCCTGAAACACTGAGAGAAGAAGTAGATGGGAGAGTAAAGCTGGCAGAGCCGGAGCTGGAGATGTTAATGGATGTGCCATCCATGTTTTCTGTTTGTAATCTGTCCAGTTAAGGTTAAACACAAGCAAAGCAGAATAAAAGAGAAATAGGAAAAATGAAAACAAAGAGGTAAAACAAACCAAAACCAAATCAGGGGAAAAACCAAACCAAACCAAACATCTCTAGCAGGGACTTCCTATTTAAAGAAAAAGCTTTCTCATTCCACAAGTGTAACTTAGTTGCAAAACTATTTCAGTAAATTCTTTGCAGGTGGATCTGTCCCTGACGTATTACTCCACATAATGCTACCACAGAATCATCAAAAATAGGGTGGAATTGGCATATCAGGATGGAAAGTGGCGCCCAACTGGGTGTACTTGGGTGAAAGATGTACCTGGTGTCTATGTGAGCACGTTCTTGATTTGAACGCACAGTTCAATGCGGATGAAAAGCAGGCTCTTGGGCAATAATTTAGGGATGATTATAGGGAACGGAGAAAGCTCATCAGGATCCTCATGATTGTATTTGCTTCTGCCAAGCTGGTTACAATTCTATGTGACATGGCATTATTGGCAGTTTGGAAAAGAAAAGAAAACAAAAAAAAAGCCAATAAAAACCTTAACTAACATAACCTGAGTTTCCCACAGGATTTCAAAGGTAAGCAGCTACTGCCTCAGGAAACAGCAGTAAGTTCTCTGCTGGTAAAATAAGACACAGCATGAGAATTTCTAAGGTGGCATTATTGGAACTAATTGGAGGAGTCCAGGCTGTTCTTACCATCAGTAATGACAGCCTCATTGCACTGTGGAAGTTGTCATGATGCTACAATATTTAGCTGGCGGCTCCCTTTAAGGACAAGGTAATCGGTGTTTGAGGCAACTTTGATTAACTCTCAGGGGAGTAGGTGGGAGACACTGCAGCTGTTACCTGTGTATGTACATGGTGGCAGAAGGAGTGGTAAGGACTGTTGGCTCATCATTGGGTTCTTTCCCAAAGAGAAGGGCACTCTGTAGATTTTCAACTGTATTCAGGAGCTGATGTGACACTGAACTCTGGAAAGGGATCGGAGAAGAAAACTTGCAAAAATGCTCCTCAGAATCATCAAGTTGCACAGTATTTGCCTTTACTTCCTTTTAGGAACAAATCCTAATTTTCAGTGTCTTACAAAGCTGGCAAACTTGGTGATGAGCTTCTAATCTCAGAGAGAGTTATCCTAATCAGCAATTCAATTTCTGTGATTCTCATGAAAACATTGCAGACAGCAAAAAAAGAGCTTGCAACTTTTACTTTTATATTCTATTGTTTATAACATACAGATGGAAATGTGAAGCACTACAAATGCAATATCAGTTTAATGTGATATAGTCTGTATGTCAGCTCTTTAGCTGCACATTTTAGTATTTCATTACTTGCAAAAGCAAGACCTAATTATATATTAGTTGTGTGTTATTAGTGTGTTATCCTAGGGGTAGTTTGAACACTTCAGAACCTTTTCTCTCAAGTTAGATTTATTTCATGCCCTACTCCCTTGCAGTGATGCAAGTTAAAGTATATTCAGCCCATATAGATAGGAAGGGCTAGGACAAAAAATCAGAGTGGGCTTTCTGAAAAAGTGTAAGCAGCAAAGAGAGCTGATTCCAGATTTGAATTAGTAGAGCCAGTCCTGAACACTGAGCATCTGTGGCTTCCTTGAATGTTGAGGCAAAAGATGGGATAGAATCAAATCTGACAACACTCTTTGTGCCAGTGTCATCCATGTAGAGGTTGTGCACTGATGCTGTGTTCTTAGTGCTCTGTTGTGTGCAGATTTAAATGTAGCAGATCTTGAGAGTCTTCTGTTTGTTAGCAAATTGTTCTATCTAACAGGTCTACCTGGGGAGAAGTTTCCTTTGATATTCGAGTCCAGCATGGTGTCATAATGAGCCCTACCCACTGCCAATTTACAAGTATGAAAGGCAGCAGAATTCTTCAAAGCCTTCCAAAGCAAGTTCACACACAGTCCACTACAAACTGTATCAAACCAAAATTACCTGTTCTGCCTCTGGCAATGAGGTGTTCACACCTCTGATTTCTACAGAAGCTTTAAGAACATTGCTCACTGCATGAAATAAATAGTTGACTGCATCCTTTAGCTTCTGATCACCTCTGCTGTTCTCCATGCTTACAGTGAGCAAGGAAGCACTGACATCTTTTAGAGTGTTGCTTGCTCCCACCTGCATGGGAGACAAGGGAGAAACTTTAAACGTGCTGGGACTACAAATGACAGAAGAGACACTTGTGACACTTGCTGAATATTGCAACCTAACTAATCTCATGGGACTGTTTGAGGCTAATGCTGTTTGTCCCATGATGATTTGTGCTAGGGCAATACCTCAAACCCCAATAAAGATGATGTACCACATGGTATACTAGCATGTAATACAGACCTGAAAAATGCAGCCTGCTTCTACAGATTCAATCCATAAAAAAGACAAATGACATCTGAAGAAAGCTTGTCTGTCAAACACTGGGCAAGAAGAGAGATTAAGTATACAGTAAATAGTAAATTAGGTTGTACTTCTGGGTGCTGTGTCCAAAATACACCACCACATTCTTCAAAGTGTGTGCATTTCAATCTTAAGTCTCCCCAGACCCTACTGGATCAGCGCCATGTAGTACCCTTGGTCATGTGCTGTGCTAAGTGCCAAAGCAGAATGAGTTTTACAATCTGTTTTGTGCCCAAGTGAGGCAGAGATTGCTTTGTGGCTGTGAAAGCACTGGCCAGCTTTTAGCCCAGGGTGCTGAGAGAGCAAGCAAATTCATTGCAAGCTTGGACAATCCATTCCCACAGTCTGCAAACACTCAGCAGCCCTACTGTGGAGTGAATACTGAATCTGAGCTATGTTTTTTTGTCTTGCCAAAGCAAACCATATACTGCTGGAAGCCTCCAAGCTATTGCCTGGATGCAACTGAATAATAGATCAGAAATGAGGATGGTTCTTTTTACTGTCAGTGTATTTGGGAAACATCCCCAGTGAGTTTGTTCTGTCCTCCCATGTGCTCACTCTGTGTGCATAAATACCATCATCTATTAATACTGTCATGTTCATAGAATCATAGATTCATAAAATGCACTGGGTTGGATTCATAAAATGCACTTCTAGAGGTCATATCTGGTCCAATACCCCTTCAATAATCAGGGATATCCCCAACTCTATTGGGTTGCACAGTGCCCCACCAAGCCTGACCTTGAATGTTTCCAGGGATGGAGTTTCCACCACTTCCCTGGGCAATCTGTTCCAGTGTTCCACCACCCTCATAGTAAAGTTCTTCCCAATGTTCAATCTAAATCTACCCTTTGTATCTGTCGCCAGATAAGAATTAAGAAACACTTTTTTGAGGCCAATCTGAACATTTATCCCCAGTTCCTCTGAGTGCTGACATGTTCCTGCCTCACTGACAACCACTACAGTGTGTTTTGTTACACTGGATGGATCAGGGACCAATGCATCTGTACAATTCTAGAAAAACCCTGCTGGGCCACTTTTGCTGAGGATCCTAAGAGTACTTTACAAGATAAAGCATACATCCTAACATGCCTCTGACTAAATGTTAAGGCATCTGTCTTAAAAAAGCATCATAAACTATAACTGGCCAGACAGTCACAGCCTGGATTGTAGAGGTTGCTGAGACAGTATCTGTGGCTTCAAAGTCTCTTGCTTTAAATAGAAAAATGTATTCCCTTGTGGTTAAAATGTACATGCTGGTACAGCAGTAAAAATGGGTAAGAACAGATAGTGGTGAGGCACTGAGACTCTTCCAAGGTCAGTGGCTGCAACAGTCAGTAGAAGATGAATTGGTTCTTACCTGTGCTGAGACAGACAGCTCCTCACTCCTGTAAGTGATTTCTTTCAATACTTCTGACATCTTAAGAGCAGTCTGCATTGATGTTACGTTAACAGCAGAGAGAGTTGTCAGCATCATCCCTCGGAGCTTGGGATGAAAAGGGATAATTAGGCAAAGGAATGTTAATTAGAACCATACAAGGAGTGCTGAATATTGACAGCCAGGCTTGCTGTAAGTCATGCGGTAGAGTGAGACTCCACAGCAAGGATAGTATCGTAGTATCAGTCAGGGTTGGAAGGGACCACAAGGATCATCTAGTTCCAACCCCCCTGCCATGGGCAGGGACACTCCACACTAGATCAAGCTGGCCAGAGCCTCATCCAGCCTGGGCTTAAACACCTCCAGGGATGGCGCCCCAACCACCTCCCTGGACACCCCATTCCAGGGCTTCACCACTCCCATGGTGAAGAACTTCCTCCTCCTCACATCCAGCCTGAATGTCCCCACCTCCAGCTTCATTCCATTCCCCCTAGTCCTATCACTGCCTGACATCCTGAGAAGTCCCTCCCCAGCCTTCTTGTAGGCCCCCTTCAGATACTGGAAGGCCACAATTAGGTCACCTCAGAGCCTTCTCTTCTCCAGACTGAACAGCCCCAACTCCTTCAGTCTGTCCTCACAGGAGAGGTGCTCCAGCCCTCTGATCATCCTCGTGGCCCTTCTCTGGACACCTTCCAGCACCTCCATATCCCTCTTGTAACACGGGCTCCAGAACTGGATGCAGTACTCCAGGTGGGGTCTCACCAGAGCTGAGTAGAGGGGGAGAATCGCCTCCCTTGACCTGCTGGCCACACTTCTCTTGATGCAGCCCAGGATCTGATTGGCTTTCCGGGCTGCAAGTGCACATTGAGAGCTCCTGTTGAGCTTCTCATCCACCAGCACCCCCAAGTCTCTCTCCTCAGGGCTGCTTTCCAGCCAGTCACTGCCCAGCCTGTATTTGTGCCTGGGGTTGCCTCGACCCAGATGCAGAACCCTGCACTTGGTCTTGTTGAACCTCATGAGGTTGGCTTGTGCCCACCTCTCCAGCCTGTCAAGGTCCCTTCCCTCCAGCGTGTCTGCTGCACCACACAGCTTGGTGTCATCAGCAAACTTGCTGAGGGTGCACTCAATGCCACTGTCCATGGCACTGACAAAGATGTTGAACAAGCCTGGTCCCAGGACTGATCCCTGAGGGACTCAGCTTGTCACTGGCCTCCACTGGGACATGGACCCATTGACAGCCACTCTTTGGGTATCATTTGAACCGATAGGATCATTTGAACTGATCTGCTGCTCTGAACTACCTACTGACAAGATGCCACTTGCCTTGGTAACTATCTAATCACAAATTTCCTGTTACCACCCAGCACAGAGAATCTGTACACTCAACATCCATCCACAGCAAGGAGAGTTACTTGGGAGAATTTGTCCTCGTCTGTGTGGGTAACTGGCACTGCCAGGGAAAGCAGAGCCACGTGTGATTGATGTTACACAAATAATGAATCATGATTGGAGGAGAAATTGCACTTCCCTAGGTCTTTTCATCTGAGGCACTCGAAGCACTGTGCAAATAGAAGATTGTATCTGAAACATAAGCTGGTAACTGAAATGAACAAACTAAAATCACCTGCTGGCTAGTACTTTTTTGTTTGATTAGATAGGATATTTCTCCCACAGTGAGACCGCTTTATTACTATTTACATTGTTTGTGGAAGATCAGGTTGACTTTAGGTTTTAAAATACCATCTAAATTAGTAGTAGTGCAATAACAATTGGGGATTAATTCTTTTACTGATGGATGATAAACCAAATTATTTATATGGGCAAATGGTGACAAATAGCTGAAACCTGTGCCAAACAGTGAGAGAGATCCTCAAAACCTGAAACCTCCATTGATTCCAGGTGGTGATATGCGAGGGTTGAGCTGCCAAAGCATATGAAGAGTCCATTATATTGCATTGTACTGCAAGAAAACAAGTGTCTGACTGACCTCCTTTCGTGTGTTTGTCTGTAAAGATATGTTGAAGCTTTCCTCTTGGGTCTCCTGATTAAGGACAGATGTCACTGACTTGTACAGCTGGAAAAGACTCATGCTGTTGTTCGCCTCTTTTAGGATGGTGTTTGCCTTCTCAGATACAATAGCCTGAAGGGTCGTGTTACTGTCTCTCATGTCTGTATGCCCAACCTGATGAAGAAATCAGATATGCTCTTAACATTGTTAATGCTGTTACAATCGTATTCAAACGGCTTCCACAATCATAGAATCATAGAAACATAGAATCAGTCAGGTTTGGAAGGGACCACAAGGATCATCTAGTTCCAACCCCCCTGCCAGGGGCAGGGACACCTCATACTAGATCAGGCTGGCCAGAGCCTCATCCAGCCTGGTCTTAAACACCTCCAGGGATGGGGCCTCAACCACCTCCCTGGACAACCCATTCCAGGGCTTCACCACTCTCATGGTGAAGAACTTCCTCCTCACATCCAGCCTGATATCATCTTATTGATATCCTAGTTAGAGTGGAACAGAAAACCTTGTGTTCCCAGTTTTTAATGTTTTATTTTTAGTGTCCTGATATGGATCTCCTTACTGGGGCCAAAGCAGGATTTTTCAGGGGCCTACACAGAGTAACTCCAGGCTCACTAAACACAGGGTATGCTGCCTGATGCACAGATAGATCTTTTAAGCTTTTATCCAAGAAATAGGACAGTGGAAGATTCTTTTGACTACCTTGAGGCCACAGAGAATAGTCACTGTTAGGCAGGAAAGTGGTGATTATGACACATTCAGAAAGAAGTAATACATATAAAATGGAAAGAAGTTCCAGAGTGCATCATGGCTTAGGTATCAACTTGAGAGATCTTGAAATAAAGTGATTCTACCGTGTACCTTCACTGAAGCATTAGTTTGAATTGTATCACCGAAGCTGTTGCTGACAGTAATTGTCATATGTAAAATGAAATTATTTTCCTCTTCTCCAAGTGGAAGATAAACTGGGAAGAATTCAGGATCTGGGCCACAGTGCAGGAGAGAATCTGAAACAGGAAAGAGAGTGTTACCTACCAGAGACCACAGAGAACACCTCCTGTTCCCTAAGCCTGCTCTGAGCAAGCCTGGCTGACTCAGTACTAGTCCCCCTGAGGAGCAGAAGCAGTCTGTGCCTTTGCTTTGGTTAGCACCAGTAACCCACAGGGTAGCAGTCAGCCAAACAGTTCAGCTCAGGGCTTACTTGATTTCAGATAGAGGCAGTATGTGAGCCTGTTGTGACTGGATTGGCATGGATGTGCCAAGCAAGGAGTGCTGCAGGAGACTCTGAACATGGTGAGCACTGATCCCTGCTTGGGAGACACGGCACAGCTGGGGACCTCGGGTGGAGGCACGGTGCTGACAAGGTAAGTTTGCTCCCCGTAGCCACGCTGAGTCACACCTGGGTGTGGAGGAAGCAGAATGTCAGCAATAATCGTGCCCCAGCAGCACTGATTTCAGACATTCATCTTGCCTGCTGTAGCAATGGTGCTGTTTGTTCAGGCACCAAAAACATCAGGCTAGGCCTAATCAGAAATGAAATCCTGCTACTGAGTAAGCCACAAGAAGAAAAGAGTGATTAAAAACATGGTCATGTTTGCATTTTAAAGTAAAGCTGCATTATTTGATCAAGCATTTAGCATAACTTATTTCCAGATGAGCCTTAACAAAGTTATTAACAGCTTGGCATAAGAAAACTGGACTTGCTGTACAGCAGTCCAGAAGAAACTTAGCTCTTCATTATTGTAAAGAACTCGCATATAAAGTAACAGCTCTCAACTTGTGAACTAATTTAACTTCATTTGTCAGAAAAGCTATGAGTGTGTAATGTCAGTATTACATCACAGTGGCAGAGACTATCTCAAAAGAGTCTGGAACATCCTACTTGTCCATACCTGTTACTTTAATCTGAAAAGCTTCTCCCTGTGTCTGCAAGAAGGAGCTGTTCATTTTCAACACAGATGTGTTGCTTTGAAGCAAATGCAAAGAGTTCTGCTGGAAACCAGTCAGGCCACAGGCTAGAGGGAGGACTGTAGACTGGAAAATCAGACAGGAAAGAGAACATGGCAGTAGGGGCTCTTTGCTGTGATTTTTTTGTTGTGATTGATGAGGAGCAGAGTGACATTTTGGTGACCTTCATTATAACCCCCTCCCAAACCAGACATCCCTTTGTCTCAGTCTTTAGTGTTATTTATAAATCATCCATTTCACAAAATTTTGCTCTGAACCCACCTGACTTTCCCTCAGATGGATGTCTATTTTTGCTTGTGCAGTATTTCTGATGAATCTGATGTTCTTACCTTGGTTTGGAATGTCTTATCTAAATACCAGTTATAATACAGGGCCTGGGAGTCCTCCTGCCCAGACACACTCAGAACAACTTCTTCACTAGCGTTCACTGGCTTGCAGTTTGCCTCACACCTGTAAGGAAATAAGGTTACAGATACAGGCAGTAACTGTATGAGATGTCCTAGTCCTTGGTGTTTAGTGGTTTATTCACATTTGGTGAAAATCTGCAAAGGCCTACAGTATGAGACAGGTTAAATAATCTTAAAGCAAGAGATTTATAAACTTTGGTCTCCACTTACAACATGACTGAGGCCCAAAAGCCCCAAACCATTTATGCTGCAAAACTGATTCAGGCTCTCAGATACAGCCTGCCTTTATTTAAGCTCCTGAAATGGTTATGTTTACAGATCATTGAAAAGCCACTGCTCTTTCATGAGGCACTAGGCTCTTCAAGGATATATATTTTTAGGGCAGGAATGTGTATCTAGATATCTATAGAACTTTCAGCCATCTCTTATGGACTTTGTTCCCATTGCTTCAATGAGGTTTGTACATGAAAATCTCCAGTGTTGAAAGGATGTAGTGGGGTAAAACTCATAAATCATTTGGGGAAGAATATTCATCAGTTTGTAAAAGGATTATATTCAGAAATGTGGACTGGAAAATGCTTCAGGACTCATTTTGCCCGTATGATGGTAAGGTATGAATAGATTTATAACAACTGTTGGTAACTGTGGCCTTACACTATGTTTACACAGCAATAATATTAACCAGTAGGTACTAAGGTTTAAAACCAGACCTGATTTCCAGCTGCAGTTCTTTTTTTGCAGTCACATAGAGACACTGTTCATCCTGCCTCTCTTCATTGCCATGGTTTCGGACCGTAACCCTGACAGTCACTGCTGACTTTGGAGGAGGAAGGCAGGCAGGTGGGATTTGCACCTCCGTTTGGTTGGTGAGGATTATCTGTTGCTGCACACATTTGCTCCACTCAGGCCAGCAAGCTCCTGCACAAACATTTCCTTTGTAATTAAAATAGTGATAACATCCCATGTCTTTGTATAAATTACTTTCCTGCCCTAGGTTTCAAAGAGCTTTATAGAGCAAACAAGTCCCCTCAACCCAAATTAAAATGTGGGCAATCAGAGTTCAGAGTACTGCCTGATTTGTTCAAATGTATAAGGTCAGGGATAAATACAGGGACAGAATACAGATATCCTGAATCTAAACTCAGTTTTCAGCCAAGAAAGTTTTGTCATCATGTTTGATGCTAATTATTGCTGGCTTATTGAGACACATGCACCTTGCAAATACCTAACCCTGTAAGTCACTTGGGACTAGTTCGTACTAGAAGAGTGAGGGCTTAGGATGGGAAGATCTTGAAAACTGGAAACCTAGGAGTAACCACCTTTGGGGAAAAGACAAAACTTAGTACTGTGCCAGTAGTGTTTGTAGCCATGTGGGCATTGGTCTCTTCTCCCAGGCAACCACCAACAGAACAAGAGGACACAGTCTCAAGCTGCACCAGGGGAGGTTTAGGCTGGATGTTAGGAAGAAGTTCTTCACAGAAAGAGTGATTTGCCATTGGAATGGGCTGCCCAGTGAGGTGGTGGAGTCACCATCACTAGAGGTGTTTAAGAAGAGACTTGGTGTCATGGTTTAGTTGATTGGATGGTGTTGGGTGATGGGTTGGACTCGATGATCTTGAAGGTCTTTTCCAACCTGGTTCAGTTCAGTTCAGTTCAGTTCTATTCTATTCTATTCTATTCTATTCTATTCTATTCTATTCTATTCTATTCTATTCTATTCTATTCTATTCTATTCTATTCTATTCTATTCCATCCCATTTCTATTCTATTCTATTGCATCCCATCACTTGTTCAGTGTTAAAGCCAGGACAAGGCAGAAAGACATTCTTCACGTACACTGAGTGGCAAACTTTAAAGCCATACTTTAGTCAGATTTATACCACTTGATCTGGGAAGACAGTGAATTTGTACTTATCAGATAGAAGCTGGTGGATAAATTCAGGAAATGCACATACCACAGGACCAGAGAAAACTGGAACTATTGTTGTTGCCTGGCCAGCCAAGAGTAACGGTTGTGAAAGGATCCACATGGCGACGCGGTTTAATATAGATTTTGTATTTTCTTTTGTGATCCTAAATGGTAAGTAAATGCATCAGTTAGGACAGGAGCACATTGGATACATTACAGCTATAGATATGAGACAAAGAAGGTAGCTGAATTTGTCTTTCTGTGAAACAAGCCATGATAAATTTAGTTTTGAACTAGATTTCTGTTCCTCTCATACAACATATGCTTGCATGCGATTTGTAAAGCATGATGCCTTCTTGTGAAGCAGCACATCTCCTGTAACAGGCATCTCTCTGCTGAAGTTAGAAACCACACCTTTAAGATGATAATAAAATATTAGATCTGGCAATTTGTGCAGCTGCTAGCAACTGGTGTATCATTAGTTTCTCTGCTTGCCATAAACTGGAGAGTTCTTCCTTGCAATGTATCTTAAACATTCCAATATGGAAGCAGGAAACACTTAGAAGCAATATAAACAAATATTAAACTCTGCTTGAGGGATAGTCCCTCAAAGATGAGGTTTCCATTAGTCAAGTAGATAATTTAAAAGTTCATTTAAGCTCATTTCAACTTCCAAACATGAATCATTGTGAAAAGCTCATCTTCTCTAATCTTGCAATTGTTACTTCCAGGCTTTTGTGAACTGTAGATTGAATGCCTGTAAACACACTTGTCTCAAAGGCTTTGGGTGTAGATATTATGTTAAACCATATGGGACAAAGAAAATCTAGCCCATAATCCGTCACATCCGTCACACTGTTCATCCTGCCTCTCTTCATTGCCATGGTTTCAGACTGTAACCCTGACAGTCACTGCTGACTTTGGGGGAGGAAGGCAGGCAGGTGGGATTTGCACCTCCGTTTGGTTGGTTGGGATTATCTGTTGCTGCACACATTTACTCCACTCAGGCCAGCAAGCTCCTGCACAAACATTTCCTTTGTAATTAAAATAGTGATAACATCCATGCTGCTGGTAGGATAAAATTCTAAGCATTTCCATTCTAAAGAAGGATTCTTAAATAATACTTACATTTGTCTTTTGGGCATTTGTTTTGGCGCTGCTTTCTTCCTTGGCGGAATCTGTTTCATATGAAAAGAAGCAGAATATTTTAGTGTTGCCTGTAAAGCTTTCAGAAATCCTCAGTGAATATGACTTAAATACACAGAATTTGACTGCTGCCAGTGTGAAAGATACAGCTGTGAGAATCAGACTCCAGAACTGTGACAAACGGGCTAGCCAGTCACACACTATAAAGAAGAGGATCCTGATTCTTCAAACTTTATGGTCTACAGCAAAATCATTTCACAGAAGGTGATGAAGTTTCATTGGTGTACAAAGAAAAACTGAGGGAAAGCACTGGAAAAGCTGCAATAGGATAGGTGCTAAAGTAACTTTTTTTCCTGGTATTATCTGCTTTTGTAATTGTAAGGATGAGCCATCTAGAAGCATTTACTGACAGCAATTTTTGAGACTGCTGTGATGTAAGTATTTCCTGGCTTCAGAGCTATGTCTCAAGCCATCAACTTCACTAATTAGGACAAACGGCAAATGTGCAACGTGTAGCATATACAGAGTGATGCTAATTTGTGACTGCTTCAAAGCCAGGCACTCTGCTTTCATCAGGAATAAGCCTTCACAGAAGTTTTCAGCACTGTTGCTGGAAGGAAAGTAATTACTAGATGCAAACCGTAAACACGCCATGAAATGCTCTGACTGCAAAAAGCCAGACTGGTGGTAAAAGCCAGAACTGTTAGATTAACGCAGTTACCTTCTATCTGAGAACTGTTTGCCAACACAGTGATGAACCCAAGATCCAGACTCGTATTTGACAAGGCATTCATGGCCACCACTCTCACTAGGAAAGTACCTAGAGAAGACAAATGGCCGGTTAAGAATAGCAGTGAGACCAGTCCCTCACGTTTGGGATATAAAATCCTATTCATAAACAAAATCCTATTCTTTTCTGTTAAGAGTTTTGTGGTTTCTCTGATGAGTTTCCACTGATGAAAGGCTTTTTAAGGAACATTCCTCTCCTTTATCTCAGCTTGTTAATAACTCATCTGCCTTTGTCCTAGCACTTTACAATGCTGTTCTTCATCAGCTGGTTATGATATTACCACACAGGAAACTAGATGTGTGCAAACACTGCAGTCCACATGAGTTTGGGCATCCTGAGAAAGCAGCTGTCTTGTTTGAAAATTCCTGCCTGAAGGGAAAGGGTGTGCAAATGGGCATAGGGAGACCAAATGAAACTTTTAATATTGAATCACTTTAAAACATGAAATGAAATCATAATTAGCTTCTAGTGTTCCAGCTTTGGCATGGGATTTGAATAGTTCATTAGAGGACAAAACTTCTTTATCTTCTATCACCGAATTAACTCTTAAGGACAATCTCTCTAATCCCACATTTTAAAGGCTTTGGTTTCTTAATAAGGGAAATGAAAAATTACAGTAAGGAAAATGTCATCATTTGTACTTGAATTAGATCATGTCACGAGAAAATGAAATCTGGATCTTTTTAAGTGCAAAACCCAGGCAAAGCCTTGCTCTCAGTCTCCATATGGAGATGCATTTGCCAGTTCAAGTTTTTTACCTCATAAGTCAATAAGACTGTTTCATTCATACTGTTCTGCAAACCAGGTCTGAGCAATTGTCCCCTACCACAGGATGCTGTGACTCTTTATGTGAGCATCTCTACTGGGCTATGAGCATTTTGGAGATAGAGAAGATGTCTGCATGCTGTACCTTCAGAAGGCACAGGAATGATGTACATTTGAGGCTCCCCATGAGGGCAATCTTCTTCGTGAGAGTGAGTTTCATTAGATCCAATCACCTCAAACTTCAGCTTATCTGGGGCACCCTGAGACACAGAGACATTAATCTCCAAATTCTCCCTCAGCTGCAGAGTGTGAGAAGGTAATGTAGCCTGAAGACCAGACACTGGCTCGATTAAGTGAACAGCAATGCTCCCAGAGATCCTCGATGCGCTTGTGTTGCTGGATGCTCGGATTTCCAGCTGATGTACCCCTGGGCCTAGCAGCTCCTGAGCAGTGCTGTCAAGTGTCAGATTGTGAGGCACAGTTCCTTCCTTTTCACTGGATTCAGTGAGTGTCATGTTATCTGCTAATAGAATGTAGGTCACTCCGTTGCCTGCAAAAAGAGAGCAAAATTTCTCACAGCTTGCATAACAGAGCATCCGACTCTAGCTGCTTTCTGCAGCATTCAGGTGTTTCTAAAGCAGACATAAGAACACTGCAGCAAAGCAGCCATCCTTAATAAAGTCACTGAGGGTATCTTTATGCCCTTTAGACTCTCTGTGAAAGTCTGTTGTGCTTTCTGCTGGGCAGCCAAGAGAATTCAAACATACACTACTGTATTTTAGTTTGTAAGTGTTTATGTAGATTTCAGGAAACTGAAGTGAGAATTAAATATACACCAGCAAATGTGACCAGCTCAATGTGGAATCCTCTTACCCTCAATCACAGAAGCATTTCTGTGAATTCCTAACTTCAAATATGGAAATCTTTGCTGGTTTCATGTGGATTCACATGACTAAAGTTTTGCTCAGGCTCTGCCAGCTTTGTATAGAGGGGAAATATACATGCATTTGAGGTGTGTAACAGCTCTGAGAAAGACACCCCCTCCCAATGCAGCTGACATTCTGCAGTTGCAATAATTAGAGGGAAAGCATTCACTAAAAAGAAATTTTGGTTAGAATACTGAAAATCCTGTTTCTGTCCCATGAGCAACAAACTCTTTAGCCTGCCATTTCAATCATGCAGAGTAAATGTCCTCACCTCCATTAAGTTCAACTTGAATCCACAACAGCTCCCCATACAGTGTACGGCAGAGAGAGCTGTTGCCAGATTGATGCTGGCTGTAGCACCCAGTAATGCTTAGCTGATCCATCTTAGGGTGAACTCTGACCCTCTTCTGTGCCATCACATGCCACTCACTGCTGGTGCATTCCACAAAGACTGTGAACTCTCCAGGAGATGAATATCTGTGTGTGATGTTGCTGACCAGTCTAAGAATAACAAGAGAACAGCTGCTTGTTGTGGAAGACTGTCCTGGGAAGTCCTTAGCCCTACAGTGGTCACAGTTCCCAGATCTCTGTCCTGACTCAGCTCTCCTGCAATCACTGTAATCCCTCATTTATTTACATAGAATTTCAAGAATTAAAGATTGTTCCTTTGTTCCAGCTCCAGTGTCATGAAGGTTGTATATCAGGGGTAGTTATTCTTGAAGCATGTCTACAAGGGGGGATACATTTTGCTATAGAGTAGGTTAATTGCAGTTCAATAACATGTGGCAGTAAGTCTGGTTTGTGACTTGTGCCTCTGAGCACAGACATGTGACTATGCACACTGGAACATGTAATGGTGGCCCTTAATTCTCTATTTCATTCCTGATGTACCATCTCTTAGGTATATACAGCAGTGGAAGCTGAGGCTGCTCAGCATTTTGTCAGAGCACTCCCTTGCTCTTGTGGTTTTTCTGTGTGCAGATGTGTCTATACTTGCCCATGCTAGCAAAAATGTCTCTTCACTCCTTGGTCTGGTGCATGATAGCAATAGTGGTTGAATGGATATGAAGAAGTCTGGGGTACTTGCTATTGCTACTAACAAGCACCGGAAGGTGGTGAAAAGAATCTAAGAACATCCTTTGTGAACATATACCATGGATGGCAAATAAGTAATATCCCTGACACCATTCTCTCTGAAGTCTTTTTACCAATGGTCCCACCTAGCAAATGCAAACAAAGATGAGGACATAGCATCCTTGATAATGCATATTTTTCATCAGCTGTCTTACTGATTAAAAAGCTTCATTCTAACTGGAATTCAAAAATATGCCAATGACAAGATCAGACCAGAAAAGGCAATTCCTGTAGGAGTGGGTATCAAACTGGACAGAGAAAACAGATGAGCATAACTGTGAGTGATGCAATAGGTGAAGTAAAAGGGCTTCCCACCAAGCCAGCAAGCCTCTGCTTACAGCTAGCAAATAAATTTTACTTAAAGGCTCACTATCAAAGATTTTTTTTTTTAAGTTCTTTACAGCTACAGGCCTCTGCAGCTCTGAAAAGCTTTTTACTGTTTCTAGTATGTTGCTACTATTTGGTTTTCACTCTTCCACTCTTGCCTTTCTAGTTGACTGAAGTCAGATTCTATTAGTAGACAAATAGGTTTCTAGAGCCATTCTCTCTTATTCCTAGCACTAGAACAAACTCTGATTCTTAAACTCAGCAGCAAAATGTTTGATCATTTAGAACCAGTATTTTTAGGCAATTACAACAAAAGAAAAACTCTAGAATCCCATTAAAAAATACTCTTTAAACTTAACAAAACAATGCTTGCCTGTTTGTTCAGCAACTGCTGGCACGTTTTCAGTAACGGTGTGGTTTAGGATCTGGAATAAATTCTCTTAGTAAGAAACAGGAATCACTTGTCATAATAAGCAGAAGAAAGATTGTGGTTGGCAGCCTGACATAAAATGTTGTATTAATTTCCAAACAAGTTTCTGCAGAATCCAAGTGTCTTGTGTGCATGGCCTATTATTAATCTGCTTGATTTTTAACAGCTCATTTAAGAGGCTTGGAGCACTCAATAAAATGCAAGCAGTGAAATTTACTGGTTGGCTGATGGTAGATGAAGGATATATCTTACGTTAGAGGGTAGTAAGGATCAATAGTGTGGCCATCCCCGGTGCTAATGATGCAGGAAAGGTTGCCAGAGTATGGAGAGAGCAGCCAGCTCAAGCTGACCGTGATGTTTTCAAAGACAAAGGACTCATCTGGTACAGCCAGCTGCAGACCTGCGGAGCATAAATGACAGAATTCAGCGTCATTCTTTCCCTGCATTTCTTGCATAATTCAGTTACTTTTTACGTATTGAGAGCAGGCCTTCTCCAAATCAGAGTTGATAGTGCTGCTAATTTGAGTGCATTAGTGGTGTGACAGGGAGCTGGTTCTTTTCCATACCTACTGGTCAAGATTCTCGTTGGAATATAATTTCATTTAAGTGTCTGAGTTCTCTGACTTTGTGTCCTAACAGCCCCCCTCAGTTAGGACAGGGAAGCTACATTTTTGTGCCTATTTTTAGTGCTCAACACTCTTCCAAGTTCTTCCTTGATTTAAAGATAAATATCAATAGCCACAGTGTTACAGCAAAGAGCAATCAGGCTTTTGGTGCTGATGGCCCTCTCCGATGTGGGGAGATTCAGACTGGATGTGAGGAGGAAGTTCTTCACCATGAGAGTGGTGAAGCCCTGGAATGGGTTGTCCAGGGAGGTGGTTGGGGCGCCGTCCCTGGAGGTGTTTAAGACCAGGCTGGATGAGGCTCTGGCCAGCCTGATCTAGTGTGGGGTGTCCCTGCCAATGGCAGGGGGGTTGGAACTAGATGATCCTTGTGGTCCCTTCCAACCCTGACTGATTCTATGATACTATGATACTTACCTTCCTTGCACTGGTATTGAATAGACAAATAGCTTCCAGAAGCTGGACAAGGATCTCCAAAGAAAGTGCCATCTGCTGTCACCTGGCAGGCCTGAAGACCATGACACTGGCCTGGAAAGGACAATTTAAAATGAACTAGTGTGTTTTGTCTTTAACTCTCATAACAGCTCATATGAGAGAATGAAGAAACAAAACCAGGCAGTGAGAGCAATGTCATGCCACTGGTTTCTAGACAAACCCCCACATCACTCTGACTTTAGTATGATGCTTATTGCTTAGTATTTCTTATCACCATTCCACTTTATTGGAATAAAGCTGAGTTGGAGAGGGTAAAGAAAAAACAAGTAGTGTGTTTTGGTTATTTTTTGGCTGAAGCCTAAAGAGCCACCCTAGGTTCAGGCCACAGTCACTGTTTATCCTGGCAAGTAGCAGTGCCTGCAATTTCAGCAGGCAGTGTACTTGACACATGGCAGGCAGCAGCAGATCCCTCATGCCCTCACATTGCCATGCTGCCAGACTTTTCAACCCTTCTGGTCTGCAGTGTGTATGGATGTGATCTATTCCATCTCTGTCAGACCTAGGCTGTCTCCCTGAGTTTGTCAGGGGATCCGTGTAGCCATGTATTTTCTGCACACAGTGAGAGGAACGAGGTATGCATTTGCTCCCACTCTCCTCTGAATATCTGCTCCTCAAAAAGTTCCTCCTTTCCATCCTGTGAAAACTTCCTCCCTATTAGAAGTTCTCTGTGATTAGCTTCATTTTAGGAATAAGCCACTTTCCCATTTGCTAACTACTGATATACAGGATAAACTATTTAGGGACCAGGAACTTTGGTATATGTTTTTGGCAAGCAATGCTGTAAGATACTACCTGCTACTTCATCTTTGACACTGATCCAGCTGCAGTCTCCATCTGTGTCATGCTGGAGAGAAGGCTCTGACACACAGTAGTGAGGAGTCTTCCGCCCATAGAAGCTCTCTTCTATTTGAATAACTTCTCCTGACCCACACTGTACAGTGGCATTGGAATTATCACAGGCAGTGCTCTGACCAGATTCTAGTAGGAGAAAAAAAAATCATGTGAATTTTTGGATGTCTGAAAAATCCTGCTACAATTCTCCTTCATATCCTTTTTTCCCCCCTCCCCCCCCCCCCCCCCCCCCCTTTTCTTCCTTTTTCTCCCCTTTAAGCTAAAACATTTTAAAAAGAGAGAAGAATAAAATGTTTTTCCTTTTTTCATAGTACCATAGTATCAGTCAGGGTTGGAAGGGACCACAAGGATCATCTAGTTCCAACCCCCCTGCCATGGGCAGGGTCACCCCACACTAGATCAGGCTGGACAGAGCCTCGTCCAGCCTGGGCTTAAACACCTCCAGGGACAGTGCCCCAACCACCTCCCTGGACACCCCATTCCAGGGCTTCACCACTCTCATGGTGAAGAACTTCCTCCTCACATCCAGCTTGAATCTCCCCACCTCCAGCTTCATTCCATTCCCCCCAGCCCTATCACTACCTGATATCCTGAGAAGTCCCTCCCCAGCCTTCTAGTAGGCCCCCTTCAGATACTGGAAGGCCACCCTGTTTGCTGCCTAAAACATAAATTCAAGTACTTTTTAATACACAAAAGCATTTTAATTGAAAAGCAAACAAACAAGCAAAACCCCCACAACCAACCAACCAACCCCCCCATATTTTTGTGGAAAACACTTAGCTTTTGTTTGACCTGCAGTACTGGAAAGTTTAAAATTACTCCTTACTTACGAGAGAGCCTCGTGGCAGTGTGTGATTTGCATGACATTCAGGTAATTGCTCTGGAGAATAGTTTGCATATTAAATATGGGACCTGATCCCATTTCTGCTACAGAGAGACCTTTGTTCCTGTGTGATATTCGACTGACTTCATTCAGCAGGACTGCTCAAATGAGTAAGGTCATATCTCTAAATACATACACCTCATTCTTTGATTAATCTGGGACAGTTAATTATCTTTCCGAATTCTTAGTATCCTGTAGTAATCAGGATACGTAATACCCTGAAGAGGAGGATGCGAAAGACTGCTCTCACATGGGAGTGTTGCAAAAGAGTGGTTTTGTTTCAGCTCTCTCAGGTTTGAATACATTGTCCTGCGGTGGCTGTTTCGATCATTCCCTTTAAGTACCTTGATCACCGGTGCCAAAGCGTGCACACTGCAGTAATTGTGTGCTATTGTTATTTAAAGGTTAAATCTAAGCCTGGCTGTAACTATAGCAACGTGATCAGTTTACAGATTAGAGCTCTCTAAATAAGCTTGCAAAATAATTTAGCGGTAAAGTCTAATACGGGCTATCATCTCGTGCAGTTTTGGTTCTCTGCTTGGCATAGAGAGTTCCCATAGTATTAGCTGTCTCAGAGGCTTCTGAGACAGGGAAAAATGTACAGAACCTGGTTTGTGTGCCTATATGTACAAACCCTGGTTCAGTATTTTTATACAACAAATTCCTAGCCAGCAGAACACCAAATGGAAGAATAAGAGTAATAGCAAATAATAATAAGGAAAGTTTTTACTTGCATTGAGAAACACAAATGATGCTAAAATAGATGGCCACAGAAAGGATAGAAGGCAGAGCACTGTCTGGTTAGCTGTTTGTGCACATATAGCTAGCTCAGATCATTGAGATGGCAAGCTGTCAGGACTCAGAGAAATTAACACCCGGCTGTGGTACCATTTGGAGCTACTGATGCATTTTGTTTGAAGCCTCAGGCTCAGTGTTAATGTGAACCAAACCTGAAGGTGAAGGTGTGGAGCATCTCTATGTCCATTTTACAGAGGCAAACTGAAGCTCTGTGGGGTTGTGGGAACTTGCAAACATTCAGCACCCAGAGAAACTGATGAAAATGCTGTTGCTGTTTCTCTGAGGTATTGGATCTAATTCCCTGCATGCAAAGCTGGTGAAAGAGGGGTCTGCTTTGTTATTGCAAGTTGTGTGTGTATTAATGGACATGGGCTGTAGAAACTGAAAACAAGTCTGTAAGTTCCTCAATCTGTCCTTGGTTCCCTGGGTAGTGGATAATGGATGCAGGGTAGGACATTGTTGCTCACTAATGCAAACACTCTTTGAATATAATGGGCTTCTAGTCAGATCCTGTGATAACAGATGATAGTTTCCTTACAAACAGATAGTTGTCTGCCATCGTTGTAATGGAAAAAGGATTTTAGTCTGGTTTTGCAAGGAAAATAAGCTGAAGGGATTGTGCTGTTTGTCAATTTCCTCTCCTTCAATCATCTTTAATATTAGTTGACTTCAACCAAATTCGATGTACAGATATAAACCTGAAAATACCATCACATGTCTTGAAAATCAATAGCTAGGTAGAAGAGAAGGAGCTACATCAATGCCTCTGTTAGGAGTGGAGATTGTAACCTTCTGTTTGTCTGTTCCATGATGTGGGATTCAACCAGGCAGCACATGCAGCTGGAGCTCTGGAGCAGCTGGAGAACTGCAGGGGAGACAGCTGAGGGAGTGAAAAGTATTTGCAGGGGTGGAACACGCTGGGGATATGGAAGTGAACTGGGAGTGCCGAGGAGGAGGGCAGGGAGGGGATGTGGAACAGAAAATCAGGACAGGAAACAAAACTTTATTGGTTTTGCTGATTGTGGAACGACTTGCTAATTAAGTCAGAAGTAGTACAGTACTGGACCAGAGCAGCAGTGGTTCTAGGGCTTGTGGAAACCTGTAATTGCATCCTGGATTCAAAGAGATTTCATGTTAGTGAGCCTACAGCCAGACTGTCCTTCCAGCGCTTATGACTGTAGTTCTAGTTACAGTTTAAAATGCTTGGCTTATGTGCAAAGTGCATGCACAAATTCCCCTCCTATCTGTATGTTCAATGGGACAGAATGCCAGCATTCCTTTCCAGGACTGTTTGTTCCAAGTCACAGTTTTAGGAACACAATGTCTGTAGATCTGTCTGAGCATTCAAATGCCACCAGGTAGTAAAGGTTCCTGTCTGCTTCCTTATCCTTCATCTGATGGAAGAGTCTCACTTCTGCTTACTCCAGGCTGCTAGGAGTGTCTTCTGGAAGACTGGCTGTATTTTTGCTTCAGTTACAAATGAAAATTAGTTTGGCACATATTTATGTTTAAGAGTCTTCTTACAGGGCAGTCATACAGGTCCCACCTAGCTCAGGTACTACAGTGCTGTGGGAGTATGTTCTTGCAACCATGCTCTTATGTTCTGCTCAAATTAGCTTTAAACTAGCAAGCTTATGGCCACTGTGAAAAGGAACTGCTACATATTTAGATTTACCCTCAGATTCACTTCTGTTTTACTAGCTCTCTATTAGAAATCTCTATCTTAATGGCTGTGGCCAAGCATCTACATCTCATCAGGATTCTTCCTTTCTTTGAATCAGATCTTACACTGGAAAAAGAATTCCTGCTGAGGTTATTTGGCTTTTTGCTTGTTCACTTTTAATAAGCTTGATGAAGTTATTGCACAAACACTCTGGAAGCAATAAGGCAATTTATGCAGAGCTGTGAAAATGGTATGCTTGCTTTTCAGTTCCTGCTGCTGTGTATCTTACCAAACTCGCAAATGAAGTCAAATTCCTGGCTGCAGTTCTCAGTCACACCCCACTGATACTTGGCATTCTTCAGGATGTACCCACATGTGGATGAGACAGGAGATGGCTGATCCTTGTACCAGTTACTGTAGCTTATATTCGAGGTGTCCAGCCAAATCATTGACCCTGTGAACAAAGTAACTGTGTCCCAAATGTTATTTTCTACAATAATGCCGTTACAGAGTCAGAGCCTGCAGGCAGGACTGTAGCCCTGCTCCCCCTGAAGCAGAGGTGGGTCAGTCTGCATAGGATCTTCAATTACATTTCACATGTAACCTGATATAATAATTAAGAGACACTGCCACTTCTCCCTGTGCTCCCAGTCTCGAGATTTCACCATTTCCCTCTCAGATCTTGCAGCACTTCCTAGTGTGATGAATTGTCTCAGTTTGCTCTTCCACTGGAGACCTAACCCAGCACATTTGTTTCACTGGTCAGCAAGCTGGTCTAATTCACCATATGTTCACACAGCCTCAAGATTCAATGGAAGGAATGAAAGCATGCAACTGAGAAGGAACCAGGCAATTAAAACATCTTACTATCAATCTGAAGATACGACAACTAAAGACAGTGGCTTTGCAGCAGATGCCTACAGAGGGACTAATTGCATTTGTTACCATGTTAAGTAAGCCTCATGGGCTGGTACAGTTTTAAAGAAGAAGTTTCAAAAGCACCTACCTTCAGTTGTTTCATTCAGCAAGGAGTTTGAGATCAATCCTATCCACCATTCTTGATCCTCAGCAATATGTTTTTGCAAGAACTCTTGAGTTTCCTCATTTTCAATAAAGACAAGGTGCCCTCCTCCTCTCTCACACCAGCTCTGGGCACTTGTGAAGGTATGCTGGAGTCTAACAAACTCATAGCATGAGTGGTTGAAAGCTAACTGGTACTTTGAGCAAGGGATTCCTTCATCAATGGTTGCTTCCTCTACAACCAAACATGCAGCAAGAGAAGTTAGAACTGTGATCCCAAGCCACATTCTCAGCTCAGTGCCCTGTGTGGCACTGGTCTTGCTTATCACATCACCACTCTTTTTGCTACCCTCTTCAAAAGCTTAAGATGTCACCTGTGTCACGTCATCAGCATTTCTCCTTCCTCTGTGCTGCTTGCAACAAGAGCAGCAATAGAGTATGGAACAGATTGCTCCCAATATATAATGGTGATTGTGTCTGAAGATACATACAGCAAGTGTTGCTGCTAAGTCACTGCAATGGCCATTGTGAGGGTTATTGTATAAAAGTGTCATTCCATGTGAGGTCAGATTGAGGAGAAGACATTAGAGTATTGATTTTCTCATGGGCGGAGAAGATAAAGTTGATATATGCTGCTGCTGGACACATGGGAAAGTGAGATAAAGCTCCTATACCAAAGACATCATTGTGTGAACCTTGAAGCTGGAGGTCTTTATGACAGTAACAGAGAGACACAATAGTACAAATGAAAGGAGAATGAGGAAAATGAGAACCACAAAGAGGTATGAGATGGGGAAGCACATAGTGCTCCTCTAGATACATTTATTGATTTAATAATTATTGAGGTGCCTCTTTTGGATGCTAATGCAATGTTTGTGCTTATTGTATCATATTCATCCTGCCCACCTGTTTAGCCATTCGTGTCAATCTCAGCTGTCCCAAGTAAGCTGCATTTTGAAGTGGGGTGTGTGTTCAGAATTCCACACCCTTAAAAGCTAAGCTGCTTAACTGTATAGAACTACATCTTTTATACGTGCTAGGAGGCGAAAAGGAATGCCAGAAGTTAAAATAGTGATTTAGAAAAGATGAAAGTACTGCCTTAATCATCAGATCCCTACTTGGGAGCCTGCGTGCACATTCCAAAGGCTGCTGATGGACTTTGGGAAGCCAGCCCAGCACCATCTCTAATAGCTTCTGAACTTCCCTACAAGAGATACCCATCAGGTTTATAAGGGCACTGGATTAGCAGAACTGCAGTGCAAAGAAAGCTCTGTAGCTATGGTGATCTTCCTGTCCTTGGCACTAACTCCATTGAATTTGATGCAATTATTATTAATTTATAGCACTGTAACCTGACACGGAAAGAACATGCACTTATATTTAGATATGGATTGGTGAGCCAGCTACTGCATCACAGAGATGCAGGAAGCAGTGAGGTTTAGTTGAGTTCCTGCACTGCAGAAATGCCACCTGCATTGCACTGTTGAGCTGAAGGTAATGCCCATCCAGCACAGCATGCCAGTCCAGCTCTCACCCTAAAACGTTCTTGCAAAGTATGTGTATGCTTCCAGTAAGCATTTATGAGTGACCTTCAATCCCAAGACCTTTTTTGGATCTCCAGTTCATAGTCACCTTGCTTAGCTGGATAAAGCAGGACTATGATCAGGGTTTTCAAGATAAAAGTTCATGGCAAAGTGTTTAATGGTTGGGACAGTTGTGGGGGAGGAGAAGAAATGGTAAGAAAATGCACAGTGATAGAGGGACAGACACTATGCTGGATGTCTCCTTTCTCACCACACCTGAAAATCAAGACTAACCTCAGCTATGAAACCCTTGGTGCAGATCCCACATGAATTTCTGAGCGATTGATAGAAGGGCTTTTGTAGCACCTGAGATGTGAATATTCAGGCTGAGTTTCCCAGCCCTGGAGAAGGCCTAGCTATATTCTAATTATCTGATGGATCTGGCCCAGTAAGTGCCCAGAAATCCATCACCTTCCTGGAAGGGGCCATGTAACTATGATTAGTTTTGTTTCTCTTGGCTGCGTCTGCAAATTAGAAGCCCCATTTGTGCTGCATACAAAATTTCATAGGCTTCAGTTTGGGAACACCCAACCCAACTGTATTCTCTTCAAGCTATTGTGAAAGTCAGTGCAGAGAGCAGCTGACATTCAGTCAATTGGCCACTCTATATGTTCATGACATTTCCTTCAGAGTCCTTGCTTCTTCCTGGGCTTTGCTGACTTGCCAGGCTTTGCAGAAGCTGGCAGGCAGCCCTCCCAGTTTGTCCTTTTCGATACGAGAAACACAGACTGCTTCTGAAAATAGAGGTGTGATGGAGGAGACTGCACTGAATTGTATCTGATACAGACTATGCATTTCCAGTAGGTGCCATTGACTCACACTGGTGATGAATGGATTCTGTAGCATTGTCCAGGTCTCTCCTTGCAACTGGAAATTTGACTGCATGAACATACTGCTAAAACTGCCAGAGCTGGAGGTGCCACAGGCTATCCTTTGTGAACCTGCTCCAAAGCCATTGAAGTTAATGGAAGTCTTGTCTCTGGCCTTGAAGGATTTTGAAACGGGCCCTGAAAAAGAACAAATAATACTTGGAACTGTCTACAATTAAAACTAGGCTCTCCAAGTGGGTCTACTGTTGGCAATTCCTACAGCAGTGTGAATTTTTTTCCTGATTTACGGTTGCTATAAGTAACTCTTCAGCTGCCTGCAGCAGATGGGGAATAGAAGAAAGACAATTTCCCTCTTCTGCAGTTTGTTGCCTTCTTTCATTTTAGTGCCAGTAAAGCAGTCTGCCAGCTTATTCTGTTTACCACAAGGAAGAGAAAAGCTTTTACCGAATAGAAAATGCTGCTTTAAAACATCAAAATTAGCCACTGGGGTCCTCGGGGAGAGAGAAAATTCCTGAAAGCCCTTTTCACTCATAACTGAAAGGCAGCTTCATTTCAAATAAATAGTGCTCCTTGTCTTTACCATTTTGCAGGAAACAAGTGCCTTTTGCATTCTCCCTCAACAGAAAGATTTTTTTTTCAGAGTAGTTTTCTCATGGCATAAGTCCACGTGGAAGCTTCTCAGGATCATGGTGGGTTTGGGTTTATTCTGCTGTTTGTGTTTGTGTAGCTTGCTGAATGTAAATAATTAAGAAGCTACTTAAACAGTTGTATATGCTAGTGTGCAAGGGGCAAAATGGTGCCACCTCTGCATAGCCTCATCTTACATGTTCCAAAAGGCAGTCATGGAAGAGCTTAACCAAAGCTCTATCATTATCTCAACTATGCCAATTAGACACTAAGTTCTCCCCTTGTGGTTTCCCATGGGAATGTAAATGACCCCTAACAGGTGTTGTAAAGCCACTCCAGTAACTTCAGGGAAGGGCCAAGCATAATGTCTTCTATATAGATTTTAGATCTACCATTCACTTGCTGGTGTTTTTTTGACCTTTTCATACTTCTGCACAACTGGAGCAGATCACAAAGGAAAAGCCTGTATATAAGCATTGTTTTTAAGGAGCTATGAACCCTTTGCAGGACTTGTTAATCCTTGCTCACTTATAGCTGCCTGCCTGAAAGGCTGATGTAGCAACCACCCTTAGAGCATGTGTTCTGTACCAGTGACTTCAACTCAAACATATTCACTAGCTAAAATAAGGCTTGCAAAGCAATTGTTTTGCAAGCTTTGACTAGAAATTAGTGACAAAGCTTTCTCAATATTTTCACACCCTCACTCCAAGCTGCAATAAAGCTATGAATAACTCCTTTGTTTGTGAACTCTCTTGCGTCTGTTGGAATAAGTCCTTCATTTTCCTCAGAAATGTTTTAGGGGGCCCTGCAGACCTCTTACAGAGTCCTAACTTGCCCTTAAGATTTAGACCAGATGGTGCTCATCAAGAGAAGGTTCCTTCAGGAAAGCATTTTGCTATATAAAAATGGCAAAAGACAATGATGAATGACTTACTCCTGGTTTTCAGATAGATCCTCCAAGGTTTGGGTGTTGGAATTGGAAGCTGTGGAAGTGAATGAAATCTGAAGCAAAATTTCTTTATGATGCTGCAGAACTTCATAGGTGTTAAAAAAAATAATGGTGAGACTGAGAAAAACTGAGATTCTGTAAGGTAGCCTTCTAGGTTATGTTCACCACTCTTAAGAAGTGTACTTTGTAAAGCCAGCTCAGTTTTGGTACACAAACCAGACAGTACTAGATATGAAGAGTTAAGGAAGAGAAGAGCTGCCTATGGGAAGGAATAAATCACACCCCTCTTCATTTTGGCTTTTGCTCATTTGCCTTGAGGAAGAACAAGTAAATTTTCATTCTATAGGAGGATATTATCATCTTTGCATTCCTGTATATTACTGAATGTATAGATTTTATCAGGAATAGAAATAAATCTCTCTTCTATGAATTGAATAGTCACACAAACAGAAAATGTATTTAGATTGCTTTTACTTTTGGGTATCAGTAGCTTCAGATAAGATTGAGAATGGTTCATTTTAGTGTGTCACAAACACTTCTTGGAAAGATCTGTTTCGTTATTACCCAATGGGTACTGAGTCCTGATCAGACTGTCCAGAAAGGGGTGGAAAAGAGCCCATAGGCACACCTACATCTTCCATCTCTCCAGCTGGCTTTTAAAAAGCCCATCTGCCAATTAGTTTAAGAAGGTGAATCACAATCACACTTCCTTCCTTGCTGCTCTTGTGGGCTGCTTGTCCTCACAGCAAGACCCAGTTATTTGCTCAATGAAAAGGGTTTTGTTTTGTTGTTGCTCTACTGTCTAATTTTCCATGTGGCAACACAGTCAACTTACCAGTAAGCCCTGCCAAGTTGCAATTTTGATGTTATCTTGTTTAGAAAAATAGGGAAAACAATTCTTATCTTTACAGGGTGCAATAATTAAATTAGACATTCGTGCCTGGCATGATGAGGTCAGGATAAAGATAAGTGGGACTACTTTCAAGAGTTGCTGGGTTGGACGTAATTTCTATTTGTAGGATATATATTCTGGAGCAAATGTTGCATGTTTAAGTGCCTCAGGATCTTCTCCTAGGAGCTGTCCCTTTGGGAGCATCCAGTATTGTCCTTGGGCTTGTAGCTTGACTTTCCTCACCTGCCACACAGTTGATGCCTCAGTACCCCCCTTCTTCCCAGCTAGTTCCTGTGCTTTATTGCCTTGCACAGCAGAACTTCAGCTGTTATGTGTGCCCCCCATGAGAACATGAACTGAGTTAGTGTTATTGATAGCTAAGGTTAGCCTTGAATTGACATATAGAGAATAACAGAACTATCTGAATTATCTGCTGACACCTCAAGTGTTCTTGTAATCATGACTGACTAAGTGGCACAATTTAGATGTGCCATTACCTTACTATCTTAATAAGAGAACTGTTCTAAGGATTAAAGGTTCCCTCTTTGGGTAAAACATTAACTAGCAGATAACAATTGACTCAACTCTTGCTAGAAAAAACTTGCTTGAATCTAAATCTACAGCCATTACAACTCACTGGTGTTTCTGCAGTCACTCCACATTGCCATAAGCATGAGACTGGCCAGATTTCTAAGGCAGTCCAGCTTCTACCTCTTGTTCGTTTTGTTTAATTTCATTACCTGTTTTCCTTCTACTTGTTATGAGCTATTTCTGAGCTTACAGGACATGAAAACAGAACAACAAAAAAACCCTGTGTTACAAGGTTTTTTTGTTAATAATGCCTCTCATCAGTAGCTAACCAACTTACAGAGGAGATCAGCTTCACAGTCCCCATAAAGAGAAGACTGATGGTCCAGCTACCTCTCTGTTCAGGGGCACTGCTTTTGTGTTGAGCACTCTACACTCAGAAACCATCTCACTAAACCCCAAGAACAGTTTTTCTTTTATGTCCTCCCAAACATGTGCAGTAGGCTAAAAGGTAGGACAAGGTGTAGCAACATTAACTTCCGTCACTGTAAATGTCTGCAGCACCATTTGCACACCTTCAGTCACAGAGGTGAACGCCAGCCTTCGTGTTGACATTCTGCCCACTTGAAAACACATTACTGAACTGTGTAACACATTGAATATTGAAACATGCAAATTGTCTTGGGCTGCTGAAAGGTGTAGAGCAGGTTAAAAAAGCCTTATGATGAGGAATTTTAGGCAGGGACTGTGGCCATTCTGTCATTTGAATATCTTGTGCTTAAATGTTCAGGCATTTAAATGCTTGGGCACTGGAATACATAGAATAGAATACATAGAATAAACCAGGTTGGAAGAGACCTTCAAGATCATCGCGTCCAACCCATCAACCAATCCAACACCGCCCAACTAACCCATGGCACCAAGCACCCCATCAAGTCTCCTCCTGAACACCTCCAATGATGGTGACTCCACCACCTCCCCAGGCAGCCCATTCCAATGGGCAATCACTCTCTCTGTATAGAACTTTTTCCTAACATCCAACCTAAACCTCCCCTGGCGCAGCCTGAGACTGTGTCCTCTTGTTCTGGTACTGGTTGCCTGGGAGAAGAGACCAACATCCACCTGTCTACAACCTCCCTTCAGGTAGTTGTAGAGAGTAATAAGGTCACCCCTGAGCCTCCTCTTCTCCAGGCTAAGCAACGCCAGCTCCCTCAGCCTCTCCTCATAGGGCTTGTGTTCCAAACCCCTCACCAACTTTGTTGCCCTTCTCTGGACTCGTTCCAGCAAGTCAACATCCTTCCTAAACTGAGGGGCCCAGAACTGGACACAGTACTCGAGGTGCGACCTAATCGGTGCAGGGTACAGGGGCAGAATGACCTCCCTGCTCCTGCTGGCCACACTGTTCCTGATGCAGGCCAGGATGCCATTGGCCCTCTTGGCTGCCTGGGCACACTGCAGGCTCATGTTCAGCCTATCATTGACCAGCACCCCCAGGTCCCTCTCTGCCTGGCTGCTCTCCAGCCACTCTGACACTCTGACTAGGATCACTGGGCAGGCTCAGTCTGGTTGGATACTAGCATAGATGGGCTAGCAGTTCTGTGCCTCAGTGCTTGGAGACTTTTCATACTAACTCACATTTTTATTTAAACAAAGATAAAACCCAGTATTTCTGGTGATGTACATTAAAATATGACTCTATGAAAGAAAAGTCCTTTTGTTTATCATGAAAGAAAAATAGGGAAATGTCACCAAGAAGATTAAAACCTCACAAAAAGAGTAACTTAGATCCAAACAATACTGACCAAGAGTATGGTCAAAACTCTTTTGATCCAAATAAAACCTGGTCAGAAAACTATATGGAAATGATTGCTTATTCAATTTGAACACTCTGTATTAGTAGTTTATAGTTTGCAGTTACATTTGGACAGTGCAAGAGAGGTATTCCTAGATAGTGTTACGTTTTTTGAAGGAGAACATGTCAATAAGACAGTGTTTGTTAACAAAGATAAGAGGTTATATGTCTGTGGTATAGTGAGACAGCAATCAGTGTGACTTCAGCAAGAATGGCTCTTAAATTAGTATCAGTTTTACTGCTGGAATCTTTCCTTGGCAACAGCAGATAGCAGTTGATAGTTGAAAGTTTGCAGCACAGCTTAAAGTCATCTACACATAATTGGATTTTCTAAATGGGCTTTAATTAGCACTCAGATTTTATTAGAGAAAGGTTGAGATTAAATTAAATAAAGATAAGGAATAATAATGGTCCCAGTCTGATTTAAATGGCAGTGATTTGCTTCTTGTGCAAGTGAACCAAAAGTACAAAGGTTGATACACGGCAGCAACCTTATTGATACACTGGAAATTTAGTTAACCAGCTCCTCTGCCTTGGAAAATTTCGTTCTGATTGGCCACAGGAATGACATCTTAAATGTCATCCCCAGACTTGCATGGCCACAGGGTACAAGCAGTGCTGGGCAGGGTCATGCTGTGCTCCAAAGATGCCTTTTGTAAGTTTGGGAGAGAAGTTCAAGGCACTCTGGGGCTGGAGGAAAGGGAAGGCTACAAAGAACCCAGAAGGAAACAGCTTGTAGCCTTTACCACCATTGTTTAAAGCAGGAAAAAAAGCACAGTGAGAAATACCTGCCTGTGGTGGGGAGCTGGTAACTTCAAAAAATCTCATCATGAGGGGTGAAGAGAGAGGAAATTGTGAGAAGATATGCTGGATTTGGTTGTGGGAAGATCTGTGTTTGAAGGAGTCTGCAAGTGGACAGTTTGTAAATAAGGTCAGGCATCAGGAGAGGGTACTCAAAACATGGGACTGGATCATTTCATTAAGGATTATGCTTTCAGCACAGCAGCTTATAATGTTTTGGTAAATATTACTTATATGAGTTATAATGTGTCTGGGAAACCTGAGACCAAAGAGCTGCTCCTAATCTTTCCAGAGAGGGGGTTATTTCCTCTATGTTCTCTTACACATGGACTTCTATAACCTCCTCTGTTCTCTCCCATCAAACGTGTTTTTACAAAGGAAGATGAAACACTGTAAAATAACAAGGTGTACAAAATATGGAGTAAAGCTTTCAGGCAGACACACCTGAAATTAGCTGTCAAAACACATTTAGGCTGGTTTCAAAAGTTATTGGATATCTAATCTACTTGTTAACAAGATTTCCAATTATCTCGTCTTGGCTGAACCTTAAACTACAGGAACGGTTGTGCTGGGGAAGGGCAAAAGTGGTTTGAATTAATATTTTTATTGTTTGCTTGCTCTGTGGATATATTCCTATAAATTAGACTGCTCACAGGTCAGAGAATTGAAACTGCAGCATTAAGGCTGCAGCTGTGTAAATGGATGAGGGTACACTGAAGAGAACACAGTAAAGCAAAACAGAATGTTGTGGACAGAGAAACTGACCCCTTGTCTTAGTGGCAATGGGGCGAGATGGCTTTGCTTTCTTGCCAGTTCCTTTTCAGTCTCTAACGTGGCTGAAAAATCCCTCTGTGTATACAAATACATCTCAATACACACAGGCTCTCTCTCACACACATCTATGCATAAAAACTAGATTTAAATTAGACATTAGGAGGAAATTCTTCACCATGAGGGTGGTGAGACCCTGCACCAGGTTGCCCAGAGAAGTTATGAAGCATCCAGCACTAGAAGTGTTCAAAGCCAGGTTGGATGGGGCCTTGAGCAAACTTGCCTAGGTAAGAGGTGTCTCTGCCCATGGCAGAGGGTTTGAACTAGATGATCTTTGAGGTCCCTTCCAACCCAACCTATTCTATGATAGACTGTATGTGTGGTTTTATATGTGTGTGTGTGTATATATATATATATGCATTATGTCTCTATATGGGACTTTGATACCCTTTATCTCCTATAGCCTTCTGGTTCATTCCTACTGTTTATGAATGCCACTAAATCAAACAAAGCCCTTTTTATTTATTTATTTAATCTGGCTTTGTATTTTGTTATCACCTGATTCTGTCCATACTTTCCAACAGTGACAAAGTCTAACAGTGACAAAGTCATGCTGTCATGAGGATCTCCCAAAGTCAAGATAAGGCAAAGGTTAGGAAGAGAGGAGCAACGTGTAGCGAGTGCGTCAGAGCAGTCTGTAGCACAAACTGTGCTTTAAATCAAATAAAAATGTATGTTTATAGAAGATCAGTCAGCCATAGGAAGTGATGTTAAATCATTTTGGGAACAACTGTGATTTAGCTGGGAAAAAAAAAATAATCAGCTTTTAGGGTTAACCTCATGTGAAACTGCATAACATAGAATTGTGCAAAGAGTGTTCTTATCCTTCATGGTCAATGGAGCCTATGATTTGCTTTACAATCACATGCTTTATGTTGAAATAATTCTTTTCCCAGAGGATTTTAAAATGAACAACATTGAACTCAGTTAAGTACCTTATCTAGAAACAAAAGCATGAAGTTAAAAATCCTCCTTATTTTTTAATGGTTCTTGCCATACTTTCAGAGAGCAGATTCAGGTCACATATGGGAGAATACGTTACAGCGATTGCTTGTGAAAAGATGCTTGATTCCAAGATGTGACAGTTCACTCTGGAACAGCTTGTATATGAAGAAATGCAGCACACGACTGTTGGGTGATGCTGGGTTGTTATTTAGCAGAACAGCCCAGATTATGCTTCACAGAATGGAAAGAGAAGGATGACATCTTGCTCTAAACTCTTTCTCACTCCCAAAGAGCCAAATCCTGAACGCTGGGTAGAGATCTCCTTGCTTTCTCCCTCCCTACCTGCCAAATGGGGTAAGCACCCCTATGCAGTATCTAAATTTTCATGTGAAATGCTGAAGGGAATGTTACAGAATGATTCTCCCAGGCTCCTTGGGTGTGCCTGGTGCTTCAGGTGGTTTCACAAGGAGCAAACAGACCACTTAGATTTTTCTTACTTCTGCTTTGTTTCAGTGAAAGAGTTAATTTTAATGGGAATGTTCAAGAATTATAGTGTATGTGGTAGGGATTAAAGATCAGCTATTCTAAATTGTCAAGTCTATAAGCCACCAGCCCCTGGCTCGCACTGCACTTTGACCTTATCTTTATATGTAACAGGAAAGAGCTGTTCTCAGCCCAGACAGGAGGGGACCGCTACCGCTGCGGGAGCCGCTGGGCACGGAACACAGGAACTGTTACTGCAGTTGGAGATGGAGACGGACAACCTGTTTGGTAAAAATAAAGAAGAACACCCAGAGCCCATAAAAGCTGAGGTGCAAGGTAAGTGAAAGAAAGTGTAACACGTGTGGTTACTGTGGTATTTTCAGGTTTGTCAACACTGCAGCACTTGTTCACCCGAGACAACATTGGAAAGGGAAACGGAAAGTGAGCCGTGGCGTGGGGTTTGTTTAGAGGACTGATCTCGGACAGTATTTGTGCTCCACCTCTGAGACTTTTTCTCACCTTGTGGGCATTGCTGTGTACTTTTCCAAAAAGCCTGTTGGAAAAGGATTCACTGAACTTGGTGGTCAAGGAGAAAGTCTCGAGATTTAATCTGGTGACACCCCCTCCCCCATAGCTCTGCTCGGGCTTTCGGTTTCTCCTCTCTGTAACCCTTCCCTACCCTCTCTCTGTCTTCACCCTCTTCCTTGCCTTCTGGAGAGCGTCTTTAAAATCGGGGCTTTTCAACAAGAGGCTTTTCTAAACAGAGAAGCAGCAGTAATGGATTCCACCCTAGGCCGTTAAAAAGAGGGTTCCGAAATTAATCCAGCAAAACCTATCTCGCTTCATCAAGATAGTTTAAAGTGGCCTCCTAGGCATGAAAGCTTGATCAATCTATTTTTGTAGTACTTTCTTACTTTACAGATGAGGTTTTTTGCTATAGCTACAGGAGAGGTTTGTTGCTGAGAAAACCTGTGTAGTTTATGCTCCATTGTTTGTAATATGTAAGTTAAATTGTAATTTGTAAAATGTAAGCTAAGAAACATCTAACACCACCTTTAAAGTCATTTCCCAAGCGCAGGACTTAAGAAGATGACAAAACTTTCATGACTTCGTTGTTGCTCAGTGATGTAGCTGAATTGGAAACGATTTTGCTTCAAGTTAGCCAAAGTGTTTTGTTATTATTTGCAGTGGGTTTATGCCTTTGAACTATTTTTTTTCTGCTCAAGATAAAAACTTAGTATTGAAACATTTTGAGGTTGTTTGCAAACTAACCATTCATCAGACCTGATCAGTATTTACCAATTATGAAAACTACAGAGAACACTGACTTAAAATATTCTGCTACCCATGAGCTCTGCCAGTATTTTGTCTCCTTGCTACTCCATATCTACACAGATTTTTAAAGTTAGGATGCTGATTGGGACCTGGTGTGATTTACAGAAATTCTTAACTCCCACTAAGATGAATTTTCATCTGAAAACCTCACTAGATGACTTTTTGTTCCACATGTGTCGTGCTTGAATTATGTCAGAAATTGCACTGAATTACTCCATAAGTTCAACCTGCTGCATCAGGACCACAGTGCCTTAAGAAGATTCCCTTTTTCACCCTTTTTATCCCTCCCGGCAAGATTATTTTATTGGCCTGTCCCAGAGCTTTCTGAGCATCGTTATTTTGATGTAGAGGAATAATATCTAAACAAAATGTTTAGCCCCAGAGGCTGCAAGATATTCAGTGAATTGCAGAAATACTTGCTTTTCTTGCCTGATGATGCTCTCACACAGCAGAAGTATGACACTTTCACCACGGGGAAAGAATGGCTGGTTGCAGCAAGATCACATGCAGTCAGCTTAGCTCAGTGTTAGCAAAAGGTTTGTTGGGGCATGACCATCAGCTCATGCTCATTGCATAGATGTACAACCAGAAGTGGCCTTGGTGGGAGAGTGGGAACACAACAGACTGAACTTACTGCACTGCTCTTACCCCTAGCACTGCAGAAACAGCCAAGCCTGCAATCTTCCATTGCCAAGTAACAGAAGACTGTAGAAAGAGAAGTGGCAAGAAGATAAATACTTGCATTTTAGGCATATAAGGGAAATAAACTTGTTCAGCAATTAATGTTCAGTAGTCAGCAAAACAAAAATGATGTGTCTATTTTGAGGTCATAAGGTCATAATCTTGTTCCTGCTGAAGGAATCTTTTCTTCTGCTAACTTGTGATTTCCTCCCTGTCTTCTCAACAACTATTTTTGATTACTCAGGTTTTGTGCAACTATCTGTCTTAACTGGTAAACTTTGTTCATCTTATACAAAAATAAGTACTATAATTACTGCATTGGAACTTCTTGTATTAGAAAGGCAAGTAAGGTTTGGTTTTCAAGGTTCTGTAGTAGTAGTAATAATTCCATGCATTGTGGCAACAATTTTTTCTCTTGCTCATGTATTCCAGAATAATAACCCTAATGAAATGGTGTGAGTATGACAGCATGCAGTATTAGCTGGTTAGAAGGTATTTTAGGTGAAGCTGACATCTACTCTTCATCTTTCCTTTGCATTTGAATGGCCTTCCATTGTGTCCTTAATGTCATTTCTTTGAAGAAGTGGCAAACATCCTTCTCTCCTTCACCTACGAAGGTCAACATTCCAGAAATATTCTCTTAGAAAGTTGCCAAAGACCCTTTAAGGACGTCAGAAAGTCATATACAGCAAAGCAATTGTTGCCTCTCTGCAACTGCAACAGCTTTGACAAAACTGAGTACTTTCACGGGGCGGGGGGGGAGCATTTCTATCTGTTGCAAGGGAGTTTTAATAAGAAAGTCTGTAAACATATTCATCATGAGGTCACAGATTGAATGATAACAGAATTGAAAGGTCTGAATAGCTTTTTATGCAGAGACAACAGTGCAGAAATGGTGTGGGAAAGTACTATGGGATCTTAAATACTCCCTCAGGAGGCATGTGCTCAAAGAAAGCAGTGAAGCTTTTAATTTAATATCTGATGTGCTTCTGTTCAGCTCCTTAACCTCAATGATATTCTTTAACTGTTGTTATTCTGTGTATCAAATAGTATGCACTGTGTGGGGTTTTTTTGCAAGGATTTGATGAGAAACATTCCATATGCAAACCTCAACAGTATTCATATATTTTCAGTATAATACTCCTACCCTTTATTGTGTTTAAAACACCAACATTCTGACTAGTGTCAGAAAAGCACTCCCACAGTTTCGCTACTTTATGCTGTGTAATTTAATTAGTGGCATTTTTACTGGAATTCATTTATCCTGAAATTTAAATTGATGTACTGAAGGCCAATGCAAGTCATATAAAATACGTTTGTTTCTGATAAGCTCGAGCTTTTCCTGGCATGAGCAAAAGGGTTTAAATGTATCACCTTAAAATCTGAGTGCAGGAAAGAAAGGTCCAACTTGAATTCAGTTCCTCATAGTTAGCAAATTACTTTCCAGCAATCTAGAGTAATCTCATATTCATACAGAATATTCCTAGTGCCGCAGTTTTGATCAGGTTGTATTTTTGTTAACCCAAACTCCAACATAATTATGTGCTATTACAAATCTTGATTTTTACCCATAGTCTGTCTGCCTGTAGGAAGCCCTAAGGAACACTGGCCCTGCAACAAGGCCCTCACCTAATGGAATGGACACTGGTATTTCCTTTCTGTTTACAGGTCAGTTGCCCACTTGGTTGCAAGGGATCCTTCTCCGAAACGGCCCAGGGATGCACACAATAGGAGACACGACCTACAACCACTGGTTTGATGGCTTGGCTCTGCTGCACAGTTTTACATTTAAAAATGGTAAATTGTTGCACATCAGATTTTGATTGGGATTAGAATGTTGCAGATTTCCTGTGTGGTGAGACTTAGAGAAAGTCTCGACAAACATACACTAACGCCTCACTCCCCACAGCAGAAGGAGTCTCTCTGTAGGGCTGTTTTCAGAGACAGGCTATGCTGTTGTCCCTTCTGGAGTGCCAAAGTCTAGCATTGTCTGCACTGCAGGACAGCCTGCAACCAGCTCTGAGCAGGTACTACAGGGCAGCCTTTGCCTTCCACCCAAAGCAAGAAAACCTCTGCTGTTTCAAACTGGATCAGTCAAAAGTACTGCAGTATCCAGAGGCTTTTCTGTTGTACATGAACAACCTAGTTTCAGGGAAGACTAACATTCCCTATCTAGGATTTAGCTGCAGCTCTGACAGCTGCCAGGAGAGAAACTGGGCCACTGTGTCACTTCACATACCAAACCTCACTAATGTATGCTTGACACCCCTACAAGCAGTCCTCCTACTTGTCATCTTCCTGGAGGGGAAAGAGGCAACACTTCTGTCCAAAACAATTTCATGTTTTGTTTTCAGATAAAGCATCTTTCTTTTTTTTTTTTAATCAGTTCAGCTGGTTTACAGTGTGAGGCAGAATGGTTTACACCTAGATTCTTGCTGCAAAAACTATGTCTGTGTAAAAGAACTGGGGTTTACCACTGTCATGTCCCATCCCTAGTGTTTTTCGTTTCTCTCTGTGACCAGTGGCATTTAAGGCAGCTGCAGAATCTCCTTGCCTGTCCTCTCTGTCTCTGATTTACGAAGAAATGACCGGTGGTTTTAAATTGCCAATATGTTTCACTTACCTGAAGCAAGCAGAGCTCAGTTAGTTCAAGTACAGTGCTCCGTAAAATTGTTTATGATGGGCACTGGTTCCTTCAAGCAATCTGTTACTCTCTCATAACTAAATTTTGCCAGCACAGGAGATTTATCACCACCCACACTGTGATGTACTATTAAACATTTGTACACAGATTGGTTTAGTTTACTGGAAGAGTTTTTCTAACTCCCTCCTTTCCTTTCCTCAGTCCCTCAGTACTGTCTGAATGCACTGGGAGACAAGGAAGCTGACAAGTTGTTACTAATCTCAGCAGGCACAAGAACAGTCTTGGGTCCCTTAGATGAAAAAGCCTTCCAGCCCGGGGATTTAGGGGCACTGTTGGGTGTGTTGCACACTTTTCTTAGCTGAAGGGCAGCTGCTTGAGAAAATGCTTTTCTGTAGAACTCAGTATGAAATGTGATTGAAATCTGTTTGGCCTTTGCCAGGTGAAGTTTACTACAGAAGTAAGTATCTCCGGAGTGACACCTACAACTGCAATGTAGAAGCAAACCGAATCGTGGTGTCTGAGTTTGGAACTATGGCTTATCCAGACCCATGCAAAAACATATTTGCCAAGTAAGCAATGCTTTTTCCACAAGGTTCTTCTCTCTGCTTCTCTCTCCTGCACAGATGTCTTTCTGTTTACCCTTGACACGTATTTGCAAACACAAAACTAATTTTGTGCATGTACAATTGCTAATTATTGAAAAGGCCAAGAGATCCTTCCAGCACTGTAGTCTCTATGGGTTATTCTCAGGCTAATGTTGTAAGTTAATTTTATTAGCAGCATTGGCTGTGTTATTCACTATTGCAAGAGGCTTTTGTTGTCCTTTTGAAAATCCAGGTATCTTCTTTTTTCACGTACTTGTGATACAGGATGACACCAGGAAGAAAAGTGTTCCATCAGGAGTGTATGAATCCATCTACTTTATGAAAACATACCCAGAAAAACCTACCAGCTTTTGGGGGGGAGGCTGTTAGGCCAAATTCTCACGAAGTGTGCATGGGAGAGCATTATTGGCCCATCCTGATCAACCAGTGCCTATGTTACAGCTGGCAGCAGGGCTGGATCTGCATGCCCTTTGTGTGTGGAGAAGGTGTTCATGCATGTCCTTAGGCCAAGGGTGTTGAAGAAGTCCATCTCCTCCACTTTTCCACCCTTTCCACTGAGCCAGCGTGGAGCTGCCAGAAGAGGGCACAGTAGGGGAGGGACAGGCCCAGCTCCCTGACCCTGCTGCTGTGCATAGCCTGCACTGCTGGGATGGCTTCTGCTGCTGGTACAGCTTCTGCCGCTCTAGTGAACCCATATGGACTTTCTCTCTGTACAGGGCATTCACCTATTTGTCTCACACCATTCCTGAGTTCACAGACAACTGCCTGATCAACATTATGAGAACTGGGGATGATTTTTATGCCACCAGTGAGACTAACTTCATCAGGAAAATCGATCCAAAGACTCTGGAGACATTAGAGAAGGTATAAACAACTGTCTGTCATCCTGGTTCCTTACCTGCTAATGAACACAGTTTCAGGCTGACTCATAAGGATCCTTTAACATGTGGGACACAAAACTGGAAAGACACTTTTCTGCTGCTGCTGTTCCCTTAGTTTTGAAATCATGCAAATGAAATTGTGAAGATACCAGGGTTTTTTTTAAGAACTTATGAGCTGAAAGCTAAATCCCAGGCAGTTTAGGAAAAGCTTAGCTTTGGACAATTTCTCTTGCACACAACCAAGCCAGGATGCAGGAATAATACCAGATATCATGCTTATGACGTGCTTATTTTGGACTATTTCCCCTATTATGCATCTGTTGTTATCAAATGATTTACATAATTGAACAATTGAGTAGGTCAGTTATATGACTACCTTTCAAGTACCTTATGTAAGATATTATTTAATTATTAAAATGAAATCTTGGCACATTGGAATATGCAATGAGGTTTTTCCTAGCATGTGCAGTTTTTCCAGCACATCCTGGGTATTTTAAATCAACCAAGCTTTAAATCAAGTAGAAATCTTTCTGCTCCAGGATATTTCTAGACTCATAGCCCCATTAAATCAACTGCTTTCAGGATGAAATGGGCATTTGCAGAGTAAGTTCTTGAGCCAAACCTCCTGTTCTGTTACAAGAGGGTTGTTGTGGCTGCAAGGGAGAGGTGAATATAACTGGGATCCTTGTTTTAGCCTTGATTTAGGAAATCATGTGAGTACCTACATAAGTCACTTGGCTTAATTGTTTAAATGTAAAGGCCTTTTGAGAACAGGGTACCGATAAGAGGCTGCCAATGCTAAAAGGCTGGCGGATTTGTGGTGTTAACTGAGATCAATTTTAATTCTCTTACACATCTCTAAAAGTTCCTATTGTATAATTTTCCAGGTTGACTACAGCAAATACACAGCTGTGAATATGGCAACTTCTCACCCACACTATGACAGTGCTGGAAATACTCTCAACATGGGCACTTCAATAGTCGATAAAGGGAAGACAAAATACGTTCTATTTAAGATTCCTCCCTCCGTGCCAGGTAAGATATGTCTTTACTAATCAGTATTTTCTAGACACTTGTTAGCAATTTCTTTCCTTCTGAGGTGAAATGGTGGTGATACAGTTCTTCTAGAAACTGATTGTGTTAATGTTAACTTATTGTGAACTTAACATTTAACTTCTTAGCCTGTACTATTATAAAGGTGCATCTTGAGTACTGTGTAAACAGGACATTTCAGTCTGAAGAACTCAGAGGAACCTGTTCTTTACAGCTTCATACATGGGAGAAATCCAAGAACAAGACTGGATTGGGTTTTATTAGAAATATCATTTTGTTTTTTGTCATTTATGTTCAGAAAAAGAAAAGAAGAAATCTTCTTTTAGCCATATGGAAGTGGTATGCTCCATCCCTTCTCGCTCTCTGCTCCACCCAAGCTACTACCATAGCTTTGGACTGACAGAAAATTACGTTGTCTTCATTGAGCAGCCATTCAGACTGGATATTCTCAAACTGGCAACTGCTTACATCCGACATGTCAACTGGGCTTCCTGCCTTTCCTATAATAAGGAAGATAAGGTACTCTTCCTAATGCTGAAAGATAGAGTCAGACAGGCCAGTCACCACTTCCACACTGTTCTCTTTTTCATCTGGTTCATGAAGTTCAGTAATCCCTCTTTTTTTTCTTCCCCCCCCCCCTCCCCATCCTTGACTTTTGTGTTGCACTTTGTTTTCTTTTGAAGTTGTGGGTTTTGGACACTAGCACCCATCACTAGAAATTTTACTGTCTGATGCTGAAGGGCTTGAGAAAGGGGATAGTTTGGCCTTGCTAGAAAGGTTGTGTGCTAGCAGAGAAATTCAAAACCACACTAGCGTCCCAGACACACACAGTTGCTCCTGCTCTAAACAAAATACTGTAGCTTTTGATGAGAACTGCTGTAGATCCATCAGATAAAAGAGCTAGACTGGTGGAAAAGCCTGCATGCAACAAAAGGACAGTCTTTCATTGTGGAAATTGAGGAGAAATCCTGTTTTGTGAGGACCTTATTTCCACATGCTGTGGCCATTGATAAGTGAGGCATGCTGGGATAGAGGGCACCAGCACAGGGCACTACAGAGACTCTGGACTAAGCAGATTCTTTTAATTTAAAAATAGAGCAGAGGATTTTCCTGGTTTTACCAGAAAACTTCAATCCTCAGCCTAGCCCAAACAGTCATTTGCAACAGTAAAATGAGTTTAAAGCACTTCCACAGTCATTTAAGTCCTGAATATTTTGGTCTTCAGGTTAGAACCTCTCATCTCCTAGCAGCAAATCCTGAGTTCTTAATAAGCTTCAGTAGGAACAGGCAATACATTACAGTGTTGATGGCTATCATGTATATTTGCTGAGCATTAATGACTTTAAATAATGTTTCCTCTTTCAGACGTGGTTTCATTTTGTAGACAGGAGGACTAAAAAGGAAGTATCCACCAAGTTCTGCACTGATGCTATGGTGCTTTTTCACCATGTCAATGCTTATGAAGAGGATGGCCACATTGTTGTTGATCTTATTGCCTATGCAGACAATAGCTTATATGATATGTTCTATTTAAAAAACCTAAACCAATTCCTTGAAGAGCATGACGAGCTCTCCAGCAGACCAACCTGCAAACGATTTGTTGTTCCTCTGCAGTATAGCAAGGTAAAAAGAAAATGGCTTTTTAATCTGTTCTGTGATCAGTAATTTAAAATGCAGCACTGTGAATAATGGGTGAATTATTAGTTGCCAGTCCCTATGTGCAGATTTCTGTTGCTTTGTAAATAACACGTACACAAAATGTGCAGGACTTCTGTTTTGCGTGGTGAGAAATGGCAACGAGCAGCTGGACCGTTCCATGGATCTAGATTCTGATACCATCCATTGTGGATGATGGGGCTATTGAGCACACATCATTTCCTTACCATTCAGATTGTTTGTAAAATGCTGTCAAGTACAAGTAGATCTATCAGCCTGGCTGTTGACTGGAAGGGCCTGCATGAGGGTTTGCACAATCTGTTTCTCCCACTTTACTGGAAGCCTAGATATAATACAAGCACCCTCCCAACTGTTGCAATGGTTTTATTAAACTTAGATTTAATTTAAGGGTGAGATTTATCAGGAACAGGAAAGATTTTATCTTACAGTTTAATTTAAAACACCATTCTAAATAATTGTTTGCTGAGAAGATTTTATACTGCCCAACAGCTTGGGCAAGTTTCTGCCTGATACACCTGGAATGGATAATGCTTTTTCTTTCAACATCCTAGGATCTTGCTCCTTTGTTCATGTCTCAAAAGCAGTTATACAGCAGTGACAAAGGGTGTGTTAGATCACACCAGCTATCCAAACTATCCTGCACTCTGAAGAATTCTGCAGCCAGGAGTGCATTGCACCTATTTTTGCACTTGATGTATAGCAGATGCAAAAAAAGAACTTCTTCCTTACATCTAATCTAAATCTCCCCTCTTTCAGCTTAAACCCATCACCTCTCATCCTGTGTGCCTTTACATACACTCATAAAAAGTCCCTCACCAGCTTTTCTTGTAGGCTCCCTGTAGGTACTTGAAAGCTGAAATAAGGTCTTCTTGGAGCCTCATCTTCTCCAGGCTGAACAGCCCCAACTCTTTTGCCCCATCTTCATAACAGAGGTGCTCCAGCTCTCTGATGATGTTTGTGGCCTTCATCTAGACTCAATCCAACAGGTCCCTGTTCTTCTTATGCTGGGTCCCCAGAGTTCCATGTGGAGTTTCGTGAGAGTGGGGAGAATGAGCTCCCTTGGCCCGCTGGTCAGTCCTCTGAGTAGAACAAGATTTCCAATGAAAAAATAAATGCCACAAGAAAGAACTTCTTGAAGATGGATTGTTTTATTCCAAAATTGCCTGTATTAATATCAGACTTGATGAAAGCTCTAAATTAGAAGCATACTCTTAGAGACTTTTTCAGCATATGTCTCTTTCAGGATGCCGAAGTAGGTTCCAATTTAGTCACGCTTCCATCAACTGCAACTGCTGTCAAAGAGAAAGATGGTAGCATCTATTGCCAACCTGAAATACTATGTGAAGGTGAGACATACTCATTATATAAATCTCAAATATCTTCTTTTGCACACACATTCTAATAATGTCTAATAGCTGTTCTTACTAGCTGTTCATTTATGTAAGATCTTCATAAAGCTAAGAGAAATTAAACTTTTAATTATCGGTGTAGATATCGATAGTCTTTCCCTTCTTTACTTCCCTCCTCTGAGTCTATCCAGTAATATATGACCATGAGCCTCTCAGATATATGTTTACCAAGAATAAAATCCTGTGTCTGAACTTATATCAGTTTTATATTAATATAGGATCCCAAGTCTGATGGGACAGCTATTAATGTACAGCTTGCAAATCTACCCGTTGTAAGCAGAATTTTACCTAAATAGGTCTGTTACAAATGGTGACTTCAGTTATTGCTCTGTTTTATAAAGATTGCCTTTGAAAAAGGATTTGTACACTTTTTTTAGGGGATAATAACAGGAATATGTAAAGGGTATAACTTTACCCCAGGGAAAGGAATTTCTTAGAATGGAAGCCTCCAGTTCTGTCTCACATGTTTACATCTTATTTATGAAGAAAGGGGAAAAAAAGAAACAAAACAAAACAGCCCTCATAAGTTCCAATATAATGAATACCTAGGAACGAAAAATTATCAGTTTTGAATTAATAACCCTGGGTTAATTATGTTCTTTTAATACCTATCTTCAGCTGTTTAGAAATTCAGACATAGAAAAGCTCTGCAACTGTTTTTAATATTGTCAAGGTTTTCCACAGGGCAAAACTTCCTGAAGGCTGGCATATGTAAAGCTACATTTGAATTATTTTTCTTCTCTTGTTCCTAAGCCTTGCACTTTATTTTACCCAGGGATAGAACTGCCTCGTATCAACTATGACTACAATGGCAAAAATTACAAGTACATCTTTGCAACAAAAGTCCAGTGGAGTCCAGTTCCTGCAAAGGTAAAATGATCATTTACAAAAGCAGAAACTCTGTCCATAGAACACAAATCGAAGCCGTTGTAGGTAGACCATGCTTTACTAGGTTGGCTCAAAACATAACCTAATCTGCATTCATATGTGTAAATTCAAAGTGTGTGGTCCTTAAGACAGAAGCACAACTCTTTTTTTCAGCATCAAGTTAAAGCTTCTAAATGATGACTCTGCAGCTGGGTATGATGTTCATAACTTCAGCACCTGAAGGCAGGGAGATGAAAAGCTGGACATATATGGTCTCTTACTTGTATGGTTACCGAACTATGGCAACACGAGATCTCCCTTTCACTAGTTGAAAGTGTGGAACATTATCATCAGCTGTTAAAAACATGTAGCTCCACAGGCAGCAGAACAAATGCTTTCATACAGATGTGACTTTAGATGGGGTTCTCAAGTATTCAACAGTGCTTGTGTTTCTGTCAAAACTTTGCCTATTGGTGGGTCATGCACAGAATCATAGAATAACTGTTGAGGCTGGAAGAGACTTTTGAGATCAAATATACATTCATTCACATGCAAAGAAGCATGAAACGCTTAAATCTTTATAAGGGTGAGCTCATGTTGTACCATTTCCCTCAAAATGTATTAACAAATTCAGGCTACTTTATCCAGCTTTATATTACCACCAACTCTTGAACACAATAGTTACTGAGACCCTCACTTTTCTGCTGAATTGGGCTGAACTTCTCTAATGTGTCAAGAGCTACAAAGGAGAGAGTAGGAAAAATAAGTGCCAGGCAGACTGTGGTGGGTTGAAATACATCTGAAATATTTTTGCCCTGTAGGAAACTTAATTAAAACCCCAAGTTATTGCAACAGCATCTAACAATTTAAAAATATTGAACCAATACCTGATTTTTCAGAAAGATTTATCTTTTGCTAGTTAATTCTATATTCAAGGCAGACAAATGCTTCATTTGTGTATGCATGGTGCCAGCTTTTCAGGAGACAGCCAGGAGTACAAAGAGAGTAAAATAGAAAGTATTAATAGTTGAAGGTAAGAGTATTGTACAGACTTACACCCTCTTGATTACTCGTGTTCTGGGACTATAATGCAGCACAAATGGACTTCACTGCTGGCTCTCCTATGTAATTACCGCAACTGATTACAAAATAAAGCTGGAGTTCTGCATGATGCAAGAAATTTTATTGCAGCGCATCTGACAGTAGCTCAAACAAATCTGCAAGTTTGTGATTTCCAGTGTAGATAGTCCTTGCTTGACTTAAATATAATGAAACATGCTGTTAAAAGTTGGGGTATTTTTCACACCGGTGCTCTTTAATGAATGCAAGCACAACAACTGTGTATAATCCTTAGGTAAAGTCTGTCAGCAAAATTGCTGTTATCTTGGGTAGAAGGGAGAATTGTTCCAATTTCTTCCTCCAGTAATTTGAATAGTTTATTCTTTTTGTAAACATATTTTTTGAGTAATGACTAAATGAGGAAAGAAGATAACAGCATGAGGAAAGGTAGAGAAAAGGCCTTAATGGAACTGAACTGCAAATGCTATGCATCCCCACTGGCAATTGCTTTGGTCAGACACTCGACCCATTAATGAGATGAAAATGTGTATGCTGTTCCTGCAGTAAATACCAGTATCTGTGAGGAATTCTTGCCCCATTGGTTTAACCTTAGCAGCTTTTGTTTGGGCATATATCTACCTACTTAACAATAGAAGGCCTTGAGAAGTATTAAGGTCACATTAAAAGGAAAATAATTCACAGGATTAGAAAATGCAATGTTTAAATCCTGTTTCCTGCTTTACTACAGAATTGCAGTGATTTGGACCGAGTCACTTAAATGTTCTGGCCTTGGCCTCTTCCCCTGCATAGTGAGGGCATTGCTTACAGAGAAAGTTCTCTTACAACCTGATAGTATCTGTAAAATACTTACAGCCCATAAATGAAAGATGCAATTGAAATCTGATCAAATGAAATTACAAGAACATTGTGTGTTCTGTGACTCCAAAGTTTAACACACTCCAGGTGTTCCCTTCCTGTGATGACGCATGCTTTGTTGCTCCTTAGCTCTTATTAGCCCCCCATGCCAGCAGTCTGTTCGTGTTGTACCTTTGGAACAAACCACTGTCTGGGTCACTGACATTTTTCTTTCCTGATCTCAACAATTTAGATTGTAAAATTTAATGTGCAGACAAAGGAAATGCTCCAGTGGGGAGAGGACCACTGCTGGCCATCTGAGCCCGTTTTTGTTCCCAGCCCTGATGCGAGAGAAGAGGATGATGGTAAAATAATGATAACATTCTGAAAGCTGGGGATGCATGAGTTTTGCATTAAATCATTTCATTATTTCCAGTCAAGAAAGCTGGGTTGATGCTTCCACTGTGAGTTTAAAATTAGCACCAGCCATTTTACTTCTCCAGATCAAAAAAACCCACAAAGCAACAACAGACCAAAATTAGCTTGTGTAATTTCCCAAGGTAGCCATAAACAATAAACCAAATGCTTAGGCCTCTCCAGACAGCCACTTGGAACTGGATTTATCAATGGTCTGGAGCAGCTGAAGCTGTAGGAAGTCAGTTTTGTTACAGATGCAGATATAGAACATGACGTGGCACTGCAAGTGGCACTGCAATCTTGATGCAGTTCTGTTCTCAGAACAGACTATGACTCCTTGCAAAGGCAAACGGCAAACAGCTGAAAGGATGGGTCCCAAAACTGCCAGGCACACAATTCACTGTTGGTTGGCCTTTTCCCTTCCCAAAGAGCTGACCACAAAAAAGCACAGAAGAGAAGCATTCATTAGTTCTTTAGCATTCTCAGTAGACCTCTTGATCTAGTAAGCACTTTCAGTTTGTGTCCTCAAATTCTTAGGAAACAAGAGTTTACTAAGGAAACACTTAGGGAAAAAAGCGCTACCTTTTCTGCTTGCTTCAACGGGTATGTGTTTCTAATTCTTCATTTGTATGTCACAGGTGTTGTTCTAACCTGTGTTGTGATGACTGATCCAAACAAAGCTCCCTTCCTGCTCATCTTGGATGCTAAAACATTCAAGGAATTGGGCCGAGCCATAGTAAATGTAGGCATGCATGTGGACCTGCATGGCATATTTATACCAGAGAAAAATCTGAAGAGTGAGACTGAGTAAAATGCTGTTCATCCTGTTACACAGACTGAGATAACCTTCTGCTGAACGTGGGATAATGTCATTCAGGAACAACCTTACTTTATGGCAAGACATGACTAAATAGAATCTCTTTGGTGACTACATAGAATCTTTTATAAGAGATAGCAATGATTTTTATTAAAAACAATGATATGCACAACTGCTACACAACTGTTCCAGAAGAAGAGCGATCAGTATTAAGTGCTAATGCTGTATACAGCTCAGGGGGCAGGGAACAGGAGACCAAGGTAACAAGAAGTGATTTAATTGAATAGAAATAGCTTTCTGAGCAAATGAAGTACTGTATTTATAGGGTGGTGCATGGTATGAGTCACATGTGTCTGCAGGTCATGGACTGTTTCAAGACTGCAGCTCATGGTGCAAGTTGCTTGCTGCCAGAAAATCTCACAGTAATCTGCTGTGATAATAATATTTCATGGTAATGCATTTTCTTGGTGCTTAGTTTTTTGAAGTCCACCATAACCAAAGTATTACATGGAGGTGCTACAACTTTCTAATTTAGAACCTAAAGAAACCTGCTTCGCTCCTAATTTTGTGGTGCAATTTTTTCCTTTCTAACAAAACCAAGTAACTTGAAATTGAATATATAGTTTGGTGTAGCATTCGATTATACTTTAGTGCTGTTCAGTCTTAAGCGCTCTGTATTTAAACTGATTTTCCTTGAGGAGAATATCTGACATTTTTAGTAAGAAGATGACTACATTGGGTAAAAGATAAGCAGAAATGTAGTGGTTTACTAATAATGCTACTAGTCTCTGTTAATAAGAGTAGGTATCTGAATGAAAGCAGTATATTTCTAGCAGAACTCACACGTTCAACAGCTGTTTAGGTAAAACAATGACAGGCCTAATTTAGGCCTCATCACAGAATCACAGAATCACCAAGGTTGGAAGAGACCTCAAAGATCATCAAGTCCAACCTGTCACCACAGACCTCATGACTAAACCATGGCACCAAATGCCATGTCCAATCCCCTCTTGAACACCTCCAGGGACGGTGACTCCACCACCTCCCTGGGCAGCACATTCCAATGGCAAACGACTCTCTCCATAAAGAACTTTCTCCTTACCCCGAGCCTAAACTTCCCCTGGCGCAGCTTGGGGCTGTGTCCTCTTGTTCTGTTGGTGGTTGCCTGGGAGAAGAGACCCACCCCCACCTCTCTACAACCTCCCTTCAGGTAGTTGTAGAGAGCAATAAGGTCTCCCCTGAGCCTCCTCTTTTCCAGGCTAAACAATCCCAGCTCCCTCAGCCTTTCCTCATAGGGCTTGTGCTTGAGGCCTCTCCCCAGCCTCGTTGCCTTTCTCTGGACACATTCAAGAGTCTCAATGTCCTTCTTAAACTGAGGGGCCCAGAAGTGGACACAGTACTCAAGGTGTGACCTAACCAGTGCTGAGTACATCTGAACAAGACTATCTGAAACCTCAAGCTCTTGTTGCTATAGTTGAGCATTTGCTTTACTGTCTACTTAGGAGAATCCATGTTGTGACATGGGTTTATCATTGCCTACAACAGTTGCTTCCCAATAAAAGAACACAGCTCTCATGGAAAGTCACAATTCAAGAGCACATTTCAAACTAGAGTGCAAATGCCAACTATACTGTGACTGGGTTTGTTACAGGAATGCCATTTCTTGATCCCCTGATTCTCTTTTCTGGTTTGGGGCTCTGATTTTCTTTAAATGAGAGGGTTGGTTTGTTTGGTTTATCTCTTTGAATTGGATTTTCCTATTGTAGCTCACTTTACTCTTGGAAGTGTCTTTACTAGTGAAAAAAACTCCACCTCCATCTATTTTAGGTGTTCATCTGGTCTGTAAATACTACCACACAACTCAGGTATCCCTCACCCTTTTATATACACACTCTCATGGTGTCTCCGCTGCTCACCGTGCTTTACAGGTAGGAAACAGAATGAAATCATTGTCATGTACTATCTCCCCATCACAGGAGAATCAGGGCTTTGGTGACTGGTTCACAATTACATAAGATGTTTACAGCAGAGCAGGAATTGAACCAACATCATCCACAGTTCTGTTTGCTCCATGACTTCTCTAGCTCCCTTTCTGTGCTTAAGCCTTTATAGTTCGTAAGCATAAAGAATATACATGCTAGTTTTTAATGTAAAGTTTTTGGATCTAGAGTTAAAATATGCAGATTTGGAGATTCAAATATTTATTTATTCCCTGTAATAGAAATAAGCACTTCAGTAAGGTGTGTCTGCAGAAATAGTCAATTTTAGTGCTTTCAAGGCACTACTGTTTAAGAGAACTTTGTCTTCTAAAGAATATGAAAGCAGGACTGGAATGGAAGACTACCTTCTGATGTTGGCAAAGGATACCAGCTGTGAGGTAGTTTCTTTTAACCTGAAAAAGGTTGGATTTAACAATGTTCCACAAATATTTCTGGAATGTGAAGGCAGCAATGAATCAAAAGTCTAACCATTGTTATAGATCTCCTTTTCAGAGCTGGTCTCCAGAATCTCTCAGTGGTTTTGCATGATCATGAGTTTGGATACAGGAGCTACTTGACTTCTGAGGAGCTAATTGGTACTGGCAGAGATGACATGATAGGGGAATAATCATAAAACCAAATCAGATTTGTTATCTACAGTCCAAGAAAACAAATGTGTTATTTATATTCGTGTATACTGCAGAAAATAAATGACACAAACTTGTCTTGGGTATGATTTTTTGTAAACAAAGTCTGCTGTATTGCCATGGTCAGTATTGCACAGGACTTGATTGGCATCAAGTCTGTAGTCAGCCTGAGGAGAAAAACAGTGATGTAAGTCTGGATTTGCCACTCCCAGTGTCCTCCTGTGGCAGAGACAATACGGATAAACCCATATGGCTAATCACGAATTTGTTCAAGGATGCTTTTAGCAGTTGCAATAGTAATCTGATGAAACATTTACCCTGAATATGGTAATACCCTGTCTCATTTCTGGGCTGACAATAACAAGGGGGAATGCTCATGTGCTTTGCCAAGTGGCTGCAAGGCTTGTGGGTTTTTTGTTGTGGTAACATGGCACACGGTAATGAATCTGTCATTTGCTTTGCTTCTCTGACTTCCTTCACCACGAATGAAATCCTGAGGGACAGAAAGGTTTGATTCTTCTTCTGCATCAGTTTAAGTCACAAATTAACCCAATAAGACTACAGGAGTTACTGTAGTAGCATATAAATGAATCTTGATTTTTGTGACTGCAAATAAAAATAGTAGGGAGATAGATCTGTGAAAGATAAAAACCAGAGTTCAGCAAGAGAACTAGGCCACAGGCATGCATACATATAATTACTCCAAAGATGTCACAAATGGCTCTCTCGGTGGTAGAGTCATTTGGTTTGTTGGTTGGTTGGTTTTGGTTTAGTTGGGGTTTTTTGTTTTGTTTTTAATCAACAGGTTTCATTAAATGGCACAAATGACACAGTATAATAATTAATCTGTTCCCTGGAAGTGGATATTATCTGTTACACCTTGTCCCATTGCCCCACATATGCAGCAGGAGTAAGCAGAAATGCTGTTTACTACGATGAGTTAAAAGCCAGACGTACAACTGTATTTTCCTATGCAACAATCTGCGCAGGATGCAGAGAAACAAACCAGTACTTTTAAATAACCAGGGCACTCAATGACAGCTTGTGCAATAATTTACACCACCGTTCCCTTGGGTGTGCAATTAGCTAAGTATTAATAACAAGCAAAATACATCCATCAGCCGCAGTCAGGATGCGGAGTGCTCTCTGCTTTCATTAGCCTCAAAGAGAGCTGGGGACGTGTCCTCTGCATCTGCTGTGCTCTTCCTCATTCTGCTCTTGGCATCCTGGATAATTATATCCAAGCCAGAAGAAGTGGCCTTCTAATATTTTTAAATGGGTATGCTGTAACAGTAAGCAATGCAAGGTCGCTGGTGCTTCATGCAGATTAGCATGCTTTGAGGCCTTCCATCATACCAGGATGTGAAGTGGATCCTTTGCTTCTTATGGAACTCTTGTTCAATGCTGGACAACAAACCTAGAGCCAGTACTCCTCTCTGTGACCCCTATCCAGTCCGAAAGCACTTCAGCAAGGAGTGCCTGTGAACACTGGCTTAAATAGGGCCATTCACACTCTTCACAAGCAAGCTTGGTGCAGTGTTTTGACTATCGGGGTCTCCGTGTGCAGATGTCCCAGCTGAAATCTCCATCTGGAGAACAAAACAGCCCTGTGTCTAGCTTGGAAAGGACAACGTTGCCTTTGTAAAGTTATTCATTTCTCTTTCCTACAGGGACGTTTCCACATACCTTTGTTCGATTTATTTTCTAGTGGTAAAATGATTTGGAGACAACATAAAACTGGACTGGGCTGACTTACAAAATAAAACTGTAAGTTGTCCACATTCCAAAGACCATGTGATTTTAAATACCGTGCTTGACATCATCGGTGTAAAGAAGTAACAAAAGCACTGGGTCGTACCCTCTGAAAATCTTATTCTCCCAATGGATAAGCAGAAAGGGTGATGTGCTTTGGGGTGTTTCCCAGCCGAAAAAAAAAACCAAAATCGACTTTTTTTTTTTTTTTCTCTTTTTTTCTGTCACGGGCGAGGGGCCAGGGTGAGCTGCGGTGTTTGCCCCCTCCTGGCAGCACCGCCTGAGCTGTCGGTGAGGTGGATCACAGCTTTTCCAACACCTCCACTCGGCGCAAAGAGTTTCGCTACTTAAAGTCTGGGTGCTGTTAAAGACAGCAGCAGCAGATGGAATCAAGTCGTCTCTTAATATGCAATTAAGCAGGTTAAATATACGGCCAAAGCTCTTGTGAACAGTCCTGAAGAAAACCTTTTCGCCTGAAAAAGGCTTATTTCCAGCTGGCGGCTACGGGAAGCGGCACTATCGAAACGAGCCTCGCTGTATTTAATTCTCATTCCCTTTTTCTCCTGCTAACACCTATCATTTTCACCTCCAGCTCGTGTAAGGGGAGAGGGGAAGGAAAAAAAGCTGGGTTTAGACACATTTTTAAGCCAAGAGAGGACACGAAAAGGTAATTTAGCAGGCGATGCTCGGTTCAGGGTGCCCGACTCTCAGCGACAGCGGGCACCCACCCCGCCCCGCCCCGCCGGGTGCCCGGCAGAAGGGCCGTGCCATTCCGTACCGTGCCGTACCGGGTGACTCAGGCTACCCGCGGTGCCTGGAGGGGAGCCGGGGCCGGGGCCGCCCCCGCTCCCGCCCCGCAGGCGGAGGCCGGCGGCCGGGCGGGGCGGCGCGGGGAGATGATGTCAGCGGCGGGCTGGCAGCCATGGTGTGAGGGCAGTGATTGAGGCGGCCGGCCCGGCGCGGCTCGGCGCGACCCGGCAGCATGTCGGGACCGAGCGCCGTGTCGGACCCCCAGCACCCGGCGCGGCTGCTGCGGGCGCTCAGCTCCTTCCGCGAGGAGAGCCGCTTCTGCGACGCGCACCTGGTGCTGGAGGGGGAGGAGATCCCGGTGCAGAAGAACATCCTGGCGGCCGCTAGCCCCTACATCAGGTACAGTCGGGACGGCGGCGCGGCCCGCACCCTGGCAGGGAAGCCGCCGGGGCCGAGATCGGGCCACAGCCGCCACCCTAACCCCAGCGGGCGGCCACTCGGCGGGGGGCGGCCGGGGGCGGCCGCTGCGGGCCATTACGATTACATAAGGACCGGGCTTGGCTGCTTGTAAGGACGAAAAAGTCAGGGGAGACCGGTGGAGGGGGTCGGTCCGGGGCGAAGCGAGCCTCTCCTGCCCTCCCGGGGCTGGCTCCGGAGTTTACCTGAGCGTCCTCAGGGAAGCCGCGGCCCGGCGGGCTCCCCCTTGCCCTCCTTCCCGCCCTCCGTCCGTCTGGAGCCGCTGAGCGCTGCCCCCACCGCCCCGAGCCCGTCCGGAGGAGCAGCCGCGCTCTCTGCGTTAAAGCGCTGCGTTCCCCAGGTTTCAAAGGCTGCTTAACCCGCCGAGGAAGCATTCCCCGAACAGCTGAAGCGCTGCCGAGTGCCGGGCGTAAACAAGAGACCCGGAAACCCCAAACTTGTGAGGCTTGCGGGGCCGAGGGCGCGTCCCGCGGGCAGCGGCTGTGCCCCTGCCCTGTGCGGAGCTCTGGGAGCCGCGCGTCGCTGCGGCACAGCCTGCTGCTGCCTGGCTGATCCTGGGCTTTGTGTCCGTCGGCTGCACCGAGTCAGCACTTCAGGAGCTTCTTTTTTTTTTTTTTTCCCCTTTTCTTTTTCTCCTTAATGTCTTTTAGCAAGACAGAGCTCCAGGTGGTGGTTATGGATCCTGAAGTACATCGGCTTTTAAATTAAAAAATATCGGTTTGTCTCCCCGTCTCTTGTTCCCCTGTGCTCACACAGTATCTAAGAACAGAACTCGGAAATTACCAGAGGTATCACAGCCCGGCCATGCCAGGAGAGCTGCCTGCTCTTGGCAGTGGGTGTCAGCAGCATGTGCAGTCACAACTAGGCAGCCTGACAGTGAGTGCTGGGGAGGACAGGCTGTCTTAGCACAGTCATGGTTTCTGAGGTGGACTGGCAAAGAGTTTATCCTGGACTGCGTCTCCAGAGGAACCCACTCTGTGGAAGGTCCTGCTGCAGCCATTGAGCTTCTCCACATCATACTCAGTAGTGATGAGTTCAGTGACATCAAGTTAAGAATATCTTCAGTGATTCTGTGAACTACAATATCACCTAGAAAGGTTGGACCAGATGATCCTGGGGTTCCTTTCCAACCTGGCATTCTGTGAATATACTCGCCATAAGATTTGTTACGCACATATCTGCATGTTGGAGAGGGTAAACAAAAAGTATAAGCAGTTGCTTCCAAAACATGTTTAAGTCCTGTCATTTGCAGGTGACAAAGACATTCGTTTTGCCTTAGCCTGATACTCTCCAAACAAGTGCAACCTGCTTCAAACTCATATTATCGTCTGCTTTTTAGGCAATATGATATTTTGGGGTGACCATTGTAGTACAACAATGTATTCTAGTATGAGAATTAAGTTGAATAGAATGTGAGGTTGGTGATTAACTTTTAAATGGGTGTTGATAGATGACAGACTTAAAGAAACAGTTCCCTGCACTGCTTGAACTCACAGAGCTGAGATATAACATGAAGTAAAATTCCCAGAGAAGGAAGATCAAGAGCCACAGAACCTGTGTGTCACAGTCATGGATGACTAAAACTGTCACACTGTGTACTACTACTACTACTAATTTTTTTCACTGCTTGTCTTGAAAAGCAGTTTTGGAAAACTGTGGCAAAAGACAAATGAAAGACCTGAAACTGAACTGAGCTGATGATCCAGTAGTCTTCAAAATGCCTGGGTTCTTTTCAGATGGCTGGTCATGATATTTAGATGACCATGACCATTAAGGTTCAGAAGAGTTGCTCTAGGTGGAAAGAGGTCATATTCCTGGAAAAACTGCTGTTCTACTGTAACAGCAAGATGAGTTCTCAGGAAATGTACTACTTTCCACTGTGCAAAAGGCTGCTTAAATAAAAGATACTGTAAATTATTCTGTGGAGAAATACATTTTCGCAGCATTTCATCTCCAGGTGTTGACTCTATCAAGAATGTCCAGAGAAAATGTGAGTTAAGCATGTGTGAGGATCGGAGTGCCAGACACAGCTACATTAGCAGCCAAACCTGTAGTCATTAGACTTGTGGTTTTTTTAAACTCAGAATTGCTCAGGTTCAGATCCCATGAAGGAACTCATTAGCTATGTGTGAAAGCAGGTTAGGTGCATTAATATATAAATATAAAGTTTGTTGGTGTGGTGTTTGTTTCTTTTTTGTTGTTTGTTGGGGGTTTTTTAGGCTTATCTTTTCTCCATGGGCTTGCAAGATGTAAAGAACCAAAGCTGTACCTAGTTCTTGTATGGCACATTAAGAAATGTTTTTGTAGTATCTTCCTTTGCAGAGCCTAATTTTTTACCTGCTGCCTATCTCTTTTGTTTTGTCACTCCAGGACCTATCTCTTAGTCCAGCTGTCCTTCACTTTGGGTAGAATTGGTCAGGTAGGTTGCCAGTGTTGGAGCATTATGTTTCCAGCCAAAAGTAATGTTTCAGTGACCCTTTTTGGAGATAAAATTCATCTCCAGGCTGTACCTAGTCTGTGCAAGCACTGTTTAGTTCTGATGTTGGCTTTTCAAACAGAAGGATCGAGTTAGATTTCTATACAAAGACTTACTGCAGGAGACTTAAGAATTTTACTTCCCTGTTTTTCAAGGGTAGGTGATTCCAAAGCATGCTCTGGTACCAGAGGCTGTTACACTCTCCAAATGCCAATTGATTTGGGTCAGTCTCATTGACCACTGAGCTTTTCCAAGGTAAAGCTCAGAAGAATCCATTAACTAACTTCAGGAGTAAAACTTGGAAGAAAAATGAGTAGATGTGTGAAACTTGTGAGTGAAGCAGTGGAAGCGTGAGTTGGCGTGGTGTTTTTTGGTATCTGGCTGTGTCGTTGCGTATTGTGGCTGTGGGCAAGTCGGTGGGCGAGTGCAGAAGCTGTGTAGGGTTTGCATGAATGCTTAGTTTAGGGTGTGAGTAGGAAAATAAGTAGGCATGGACTTTCTGAGGGGGTGGTTGGGTGTGAGCAGAGTCTGTATGTGCTGAAGGATTTGTGCAGCCACAGAGAGAAGCGTTACCTGTTTCTTAGTTTTGCATGGAAGCAGTTTGGCTAGCAGGTATGAGTAGGACACTTGCAAATTATAGTGATGTGGCTTCCCTCCAGTTATTTGGCAGCTAGATTATCCATGCTGCTCAAAAATGGCAGCCTCAGTGGGGAGAGGTTGGAAGGCGTGAAGGGGATGCAGAAACACACAGAAGTGTTACTGGTGTTGCAGGTCCCATCTGCCTTTCTCGTCTGGAGGCTAGCTTCTGCAAGTACAGGAGAAAAAGAAGTGTTTGTTTCATGAAGGAATTTTCAGTCTGTGGGATCAGTAAGACTTCTAATTTTTGTGGTAGTTTGATTCCTGAGGTCTTGCCTCAACTGCCTAATGCCACGTTTGTTCTGAGGGCAGAGAGGTTTGGGATGGCTGTGTGATTTCCTACAGAACTGCCTTATATGTACAGGTTTATCTAATCCCTCTGTGTGCCCCTGGAGCAAATCCTGTCATTTACAAAACACAGAAGACTTCCTGCATATCTGTTACATCTTGTGGTATGTTCCTGAGCCTGAGAAAAGGAGGATTCCTCAGGAAGAAACTCCCATAGGACAAAGCATGCCTTGGCTCAAAGTGATGTTGCTGTGTGTCCCAGAGAAGCTAAATTTGAGCCTGGTTAGCTCTTGATGTTCTCCTCTGTAACAAATCAGCCAGGAGGCTGCACTTCTTTTTTAGCACTTTTTGCTCTGGTGTAGATACTGTTCTAATGCCTGGGCTTGGTTTAGTTCATTTAGTTTGTGAGCCTGGTGTAAATTATGGTGGCATAAGAGTGCTTTTACTGGAACAAGCCATGCTTGCACAAGTAAGTTAGGCTGAGTTGTAGCATATATCCACAAACCTTTTATAGGATAGAATTGGTCCAAGTATTTCTGGTATCCTCTGTGGTAGCAGCAGATGTTCTCATCCCAACAGATCTGTCACTGCCTGGCATGAGTCGTTCCTGGCCAGCTGAAACTTGCAACTCCTAATATTTAGCTGGCTTGTTGTCTGCTTGCCTGTATGGCAGGGAGCATGTGGGAACTACCTTAACAAAGAAGGTATTTAAGCTCGAATTCTTAGATGAACTTAAACGTTGTTACACAGGGATTGTACTGCTGTGTTAGAAACTAAGTCGAGGCATTTCTGTTTCCTTGGCAAGTTTTGCCTTTGGTTTTCACACATCTGTGTGAGCAGGTTACAGATGGATGGATGGATGTATTCTGTGCTGTTCCCCAAGGCTTTTCTAGCTTGGTAAGGAAGCAGTAACCATATTTTCATTTTTCCAGCTCAGCACAATATAGCTAAAGAAAAATAAAAATGTAAGGTTAAGTTCACATTAAATCCCATTAACTTGTAAACAACCATACTTCTTGTGAATGGATTTTGGTCAGAGATAACATGACAGCATTTGCATCTTCTCACTTGAGCTGTTCAACCTTCTGACGTTCCTAAAACACTGCAGGCTTTGTAAGACCATTTCACAGCCACACAACTGTCTGCTCTGCCAATGTCAAAACAGACTGCCATAGAGATGTGCTGGATGTGCCCCCATCACAGACCTCCTGTCCTATCCCCTGTGGGCTGGCACTTGGAGCGCTTTGAGTTGTGACACTGTGAGAGGCTGGTCTGCTGAGACATTGTCCCTGTGTAAGTGTGTCTGTGAGCGTCCCCAAGCGCTGGTGTGGAAAGTGGGATGGGATATCTGTTCTGCAGGGCACTGAAAATACTGTAGAGCAAAGCAAGGTGGAAGCCAATGTATACCAGCAGCTTGTGCTGCTTATTTCCTGATAGCTGTTTGTGTTTTATTGACATTTACAGAGACATTTTATAGTGTTTTAAAACTTTTTTTCTGTTTGTGACGAGTACTGAAGTCACCAACGTAAACCAGTGCTGAAGCTGGGAGGTATTTGTCAGGACCCAGTGTTCTCAAGTTCTGGTTTAACCAAATCATGCTGTGCTTGTGCTAGGGCTTGTTCCCTCTGAATGGGGCATGCAGGACAGTGTTCTGGTCACTAGGCTACAAGAGATCAAGGAGGGCTCAAGACCCATGTCTTCTTTGAGGTTGCTTATGAGAAGTTTTTCTGGCAGTCTCCTGAGAATGTTCGAGGCTGCCCTGGCAGTAGGAAGTTGGGAGCAAATGAAGCCAGATTTTCCTTCCAGACTTTCAAAGCAGATTTTAAAATTAGGTGTAGTTGGGTGGTTTTGGGGGGTTTTGTTGTCTCTTTTTTACCACTAAAACATGTTGTCATGTTTTAGTGGTAACCAAGTTGTAAAGTCTCCAACTTTGAGAAGCAATAAATCAAAATAGTTGCCTGCTCCAGAAACTCTCTACCTGGCATAACTCAGAAGTGCCTTCCATGTGTGCCTTGTTCGGATGAGCAGTTGAGGGGCAACAGTGGTAAAGTACATTAAAAGCTTATGATTTAGAAAGGGATTTAAAAATCACTATACCAGGCTTGAATGAGGAGTTGTTAATTATTTTCCTGTTCCAGCAAGCCCCTAGAGATGGCCTGAAGGGTGAAAGCAATAGGGTTCTTACCCAGCTCAAAATAGTAAGAAAATACGTTTGGGCTGCACCTCTGTGTCAGGCAAAGGGAGAGCTGGAAACCAGGACACCTTGTTTACTCAGGAGAACCTGAGATTAGGTGTCTTGTCCTCTCTTTGTATGTGAAGACATGCAGTTCATCCATGGACCTGATGCAAGAGGCCAGTTGGAATGGAAGGAGGTGTGGCAGGATGGAGCTGCTTGGGATGTCTGGATAATTTATGCTCTCTGGGTTGCCTTGACACCCATATTAATTGCCTTCTTTGGCAAAACTTTTTATTGTTAGAAGGTGCCTTTTTTATTAATACTTTTTCTTGCACACTTTACAGTGAGTTTCGTGGCTGTAACAGGACTGCTCTGAAGGTGTTTGTGTCTGGAGGAAGGTCTGGGCTTGATGAGGCCAGACCTCATGCGTTTTAGGTTTTGTTGTTCTTTTTCTTTGAACCTGTTTTGTTTGCACTGGTCTTGGCAGCAGATACAAGAGGAACTTCTTCCTGGTGTGGACTGACAAATGTGAGAAGTAACTGAGGGCTTTGAAGAAGCTGGCTCTTCACTCTCTGTTCAGACTTCTTGTGTCACGTATCATGCACAGCTTTCTCTCTGTCCTCGTACTGAGTTGGAGTGTAGCATTACCTGCACATAGGAGAGTCCCCAGTTTTGTGTTTGTCTCTCCTATCTGTGCCACTGCTGAAGATTTCCAAGCAATTAAAAAAAAAAAAAATCACTGTTATGGACAGCTCCAACATTGCTTGTCAGGAAAATATGTTCTTAAACCATGTAGTTAGTGGCTGGTTTATGTCCTGAGGCACACTGGTTTACAGCTGAACGACAACTAAGCTGCCTGGTGTGGCTCTTGTTATTGTTTATGGACACGGTTAGTACTCTGATTTGCAGACTCTTCCTTGTTGTGCTTGTGAAATCCACACTCCTGGTTCCTTTTCCCCTTGGCTGTGTCATCACTTTCTGTGATAGTGTTGCAGATCTCCATTTTCCAGCTCCCAGCATGTCCAGGATTCTGCTGCCTCCCTGGATTCCAAAGCACCACAGCTCTTGTCCCATCTTCCAGCTGTCCCGTGATACTGCTCACGCACTTGTCATTTTGTCCATTCAACTTACCAGCAATGATGACAATTTCTCTGACTCCCCCATGAGCTGTAAGGATGAGTGAGGTGTAAAAACCTGATTAAACCAAGTGTTCTCAGTAGACTCATTGGCACTATATAAACAACAATTTTATTAAGTCACAGGGATGTTTGGAGTGTCAGAGACGCACTACACAGCACTGCATCTCTTAAATGTATGTAATGGCAAATGTAACAGAATGGGTATGGCACTGTACAATGCATTTTTAACAAGTTTAAAAGCAGAGTTACTTTGCAAAGGGAAGTATTTTCAACTAAGACACACTTCATCTCTTGGTTTAAAGCTGTGTTCCAAAAGTGTCTTCCTTTACTTTTAGTCCCAAACTGCTGTAGCACTGCTGGTTAGTAGACAGCTAAATTTTCAACTGATGTAGGTTGGAAGTCTCATCAATTGTCTGTTTAGTAAGTGAACTTGAGTGTCATATGGAGCACAAAAATGGCACAACTATGTTACATATTTAGTTACTTTAGAAGATGTTTTGATGAGGGTTCCAGGAATTAGATTTCCACCACCACCACCTTTTAAAAAGAAAAAAAAAGATGAAAACCCCCAAATCACCTTTCTAAATCCAGTGGCAGGTTTTTCTAATACAGGAAGGCAGGCTTCATTTGAGAAGAGCTGGACAGCTGACTGCTGAATCAGGTCTCCTTGCCTGCACTCAGAGATGAGGCTGAGCTCCACTTCATGCTGCATTCAAGGTGCATGGAATGAGCTGTGGGTGCCTGGCAGCCAGCTCAGCTGCAATGCTTGCACTCACCTTGTTTGTAAGCTCAGCTGGTACAGTTGGGTGGTTGTTTTCCAAAACCAACCAAAAATAATGAAATGGCAGTTACTTAACTGGGGCTGAGAAGCTCCATGGGTCCGTTCTTGGGGACTGTGTTTGTCAAGTGTGTGTTCTGTCTACTTAAGGCTAACTCACATGTTTAGGCAAGACGTGCTGGTTGAAGGTAGATTTCCAATTCAGATTGCAATCTAGCTCTGGGTGAGCTCAGTGCAGTCAGAGTAACTTCAGATTTTCAGGGTAAACAAGCACTTAATTGAGCAGAGCCCATGAGCCCTGTATGTGTCCCCAATGCTTCTGCTGAAGGAATTGCTTTGTTCTCTTTCTGAGGGGAGAAGCTCTATGTTTTTGCCTGCCTTCAGCTTTCCAACAGATGACAAAGTTATTCCTCGCTGCTTGTTTCACTTAACCCAAGCAAAGCAACTTCTGCTGGATTTTGTGCTGAGCTGTTAGGTGAACTACTTTGCCTTGTGTGTCTCTCCTCTCATGATTATCTGTAACTGCACCTTCAGCTCACAAGAGGCATAGCCAAAATCCTCTGAGAGCTGGCACCCTTTGCAGGGTGTGGTGAGGACTGGCTTTTATGTGTGGCGCTAAAGGCCAGGGTGCGACCTCAAAGAAAACCTTCTGATTTGGTTGTAAAATATCTTTTTGGAGGATGGCAGTGGGTGGAGTGAACTGCTGCATCATGTTCTTGTGTCTGACCTGTTTAATAATGTGATTATTAAGGGTTTTTTTTTTACATGCAAAAAGACCATGGGAGAAAATGTTGCAGGAGTAGAGGTAGACAGATGAAAAAAAAGCCCCCACTAAAATGGTCAGTCTGAAGTAGAACTTAGATTTAACATGGAAAGCTTGTACTTGAAAGACTCAAAGCTTCATAGGAAGAGTGGCTCAGGAGGAGATGAAATTGACCTAATGTTTGCATTGAAAGCAGAGCTTTAATGTTTTCTCTTTGCTGATGCAAAATCTCCAAGCACTTCATTGTCGTTTATGGGACTGAGTCATCCTTGTGAGCATGTTTTAGGTTTGGTGCATGTCTTTGCTGGGAACATTTGTTGGAGGTATAACTCCATTTTAAAATGCTAATGCTGCTGTATGGAAAAAGCCAAAAGAGTGGTGTGGCTAAAGGATATATCATCAAAACTCAGTTTTATTACTCTTCAGTTTGTCAGGACAGCTTTGCTACTCTAACACCAAGGTTTGCTAGTGTGGCAGTATTGGCTGAGCTTGTGTAGACTAGCCCTTATGTTTAATCTGGAGCAAAATCATTCATTTGGAAAGACAGCTCCTTTCAAGAAGATGAAGTGTTTCCCTCTTGTCTCTTGCAGTTTGGTCCCTCACACTCTGCTACAGCTGTGTAAGTAGGTCAGCAAGCTGTGCTGCTTGCAGTGCGATGACATGAGAGAGCAGGTAAAAGTTTTGGGTTGCATCAAACCCCAAATGTCTGTCTTTTGTTCCCCAGATTTTTCAATTGTTGTTCACTGTACAGACCATAAGCCTGCTTGAGGTGAATGTGGTCTCCATCATTCTCCTGTACAAAGGCACAATCTTTGCAGACAGATGTTTTTGTTACCTGTTGGGGTACCAATACACCAGCACTCTGAGGATTGAAGCATTCCAAGAGGTACGCTGTTGTTCTCTGCTTAACTTAATGCCACTGTTGTAGAAACACATCAGTTATCTTTTCAAAACAGTTTACAAATAAGGCAGAGGTTTTGAAGATCAAACTCTCCCCACAGAGTGATGTCTGACTTGGGAAGGCAGTGGCTGAATTCCTTGGTTTGATTCATGTTGTTTGTTGTCTTGTTTGGTTGGGTTTTTAACAATTATTATTCCCCTGCCTGTAAACTATCAACTGTAAATGGTAAGAAAAGTTTTCAAACACATGGACCCTTTCTCAGTGTGTTTCTCATGTATCTTGACTGTCCCACTGCAGTGAGCTTGCAGGGGCTTGGCTCTAAGGTTGGAAGTGTGACTGTTTTGCTTTGTCTTCCTCTTAAAATGAGAGGTAAGTTGGAAGATGCCTTTTAGTTTTAACAAGACCTGTGGACAGTCCTAGATTTAGCCATTGGATTGGGTTGGGTTTCTTTGTGTTTAGTTTAATTATTTAAATCTGCTGTATGCCATGAGATGTGAACTGTAACCCCTAGCAGTTTCAACACTGGTTCTTAAGCCCCTGTTTTCATGATTTACCTTGCTTATGTTGTTGTTTACACACACAGAAGAGGTACTGGAATTTTTCCCCCCTCATTCTGCCTGGTGTAGTGTCATCTGAGATGACTCATTAGGATTGTTTTCCTTAAGTGATGTGGAAGAGCAGATTCTAAATTTGTCACACAGGCACACAACACCAAAACACAACATCAACCCAATTGTCCTTATGCTGCTTACTCAAGGTGTAGTTTGTGCCAAGCAGTTTTCCTGACCAGGCAGAAGAGGTTGTAGTAGATGTTACGCATGTATGGAGCGCTATTTGTGTTACTGAGAGTAATTTCAACTTAACAGTGATGATATTCTTAATTAAAGAAAAATGGAAAAGATTGTTTTAAGGCATAATAGAGTCAAATTACTTAAGAAAATAGGACGAAGTTGCTTTGTTTTGTTTCCCCCAGCTCTCTGTGTGCCTCAGCTGTGCTCCGCTCCCAGCTAATGGCTTTTCTGGTTGGCTGGGGGAGTTTTATTTCCTTCTAGATCTTGAAGTTCTGGTCTTTCATCTGAATTAAGGAAGACTGAGGCAGCCTTTTCTGCTGTGGTTTGGCAGCTTAGAGTGCTTTTAAAGTAATTAGAAATGGTTTTGGGAGTAGGAAGCTCTCACATGCATGTGCTAGGAGGAGTTGTGCTGCAGCTGGGAAAATCTCTGCACCTTGGATTGCTGTTGCCACACAAATCACAGGCTGACTAAATCACTAAATCAGGAGGAGCATGGTGGAAAGCAAGCATCCTCCTTCCTTCAGTACTGATGGACTGCAGACCCTGTGCTTAAATATAGCTGGAACCTTGTTTTGTAAAATGACAGAGCAGGGTTAGGTGTTTCATATGTGATGTCCACTCTTCCTGAGCTGGGAACTAATGTGTTTTGAAACTTCCTTGGTTTGTTGCATGTGTTGTGACAAGGATGCCCGGAGCTGGGTTTGCCAGCGAGGTGTGGGTGCAGGTGACAGCTGATTCTGGGTGATGCAAGAGGAGGCACGGCTCCTTGCTCTCCACTTACATACCTCCTACTTCTTTCTCCTCCTTCAGCTTTCTTTCCACATTACACTCACAGTTTTCTGTCTTAAAATTTCCATCCCCAAAACTGTTTCTAACATGTCCTTGGATAGCTCTTTTCCTCCTTTCTTCCCAACAGCCAATAGCTGTCCTGTGATACTTGATGTGAGTGACAGGGAGTACCTCCAGCTGCCATTTGGGAGTGTTTCTCCTGTTATAGCTCAGAAATCTTGGTACCAAAATAAATAATTTAGTAGTTTATTAACGAATGAATTAAATTTCTGTGACAGGTGGATAATTGCTACTTCTCAGGACAGGTGGTAGGAGCAAAGCTTAGTGTGAACTGGGATGCAATTGCATAAGGCAAATGTCCGCCTACATGCAGGCATCTCTACCTTTGAAATCAATTGATTTGTTATCAAGGTTATTTTTCTGCTTCAAATTTGTGTTTTGGGCTTGCTTCAGTGGCTGGTTTCTTTCCTTTCAGGTTAAAAACTGCTGATGCCTGAAATTAGAGCGTGCCAGTAATTAGAGCATCTAGCTTGATAAGACCCAAACCCTCTGAACAACACTTGTTACCAGGAGGAGCCAGTGTAAAGTCCATGCAATGAGGTGATTTAGCTTGGGTGTGTACAGGTGATGCTAAGATGAAAGTTAGTGATAAATAGCTCTAGTTCTTCCCCTAAATCTCCCCATTAGTGCTGGCATGCAACATGTTTATTATGTGCCTTACATCTGTTTTAAGCCATGCAATGTGTTGACCTGCCTAGGCTCTGTGTGCTGTGTGTTTGACCATACCAGCTACTCACAGCTCTGAGATCCAGGTACTGTCTCTTTTCTGTTGAAGGAAGCCAGACTACAAGCCTCAAAACATTTTATGTTAATTTAAAACACAGTTTCATTCCACAAAACAAAGTACAGCTTTCATTACAAACCAAGAATCCTCCAACTTGAATGTAGCAGCATAATGAAAATTTGAGGTAGTTTGTATGGCGGTAAAGAAGCATTGGCACTGTGTTAGAGCAGAGAACACGTGCTGCTCTCTGTGTGTATGTGCTTTCATTCATCTGGAGCTTGTAGACATGAAAAATAAGCATTGCAAATGGGCAGGGGTGGCAGGAGTTGAGCTATATGTTGGGGTAGGAGTTTCCAGCTGGCAGGTTGCAAATCAAGGCCTGCTGTTGCGGCACACGCATTGGTACCGAGTTGAGGACTCTGGGCTTTGGTTTTCTCATCTCCTTCCAACTGTTGGGAAAGAAACAATTTCCTAATACATCTTATATTGTTATTATTTGTATAATAACTTGTGTGCACACACACACAGAGGGTGAAGCAGCTTGGCTTCAGACCTTATACACATCAAGGCGGTGTTATCTCCCAGGGTGTTCTGCTCTCTGACAGCACAGGGAAGTAAAAGGAAAACAAGGCCACAAATACTATTAACTTCAGGGCTAAAATTACCATCTTTATTCCCACTTAAAAATAGCTCCTTACAGACTAGGATTGGATTTGATGCAAGTTACATCTTGTTTTGTGAGAAGCTAACGTATTCTGAGGCGAGTGAAGCAGAATCTGCCCTTAGCCAAGTCCTATTTATGTATTTACTTAAGATGAGTGTGGCTAGCAGATGAGTCTGAGAAACTGGACACTTCCAGCTTTGCAAAGCCACAGCTTTTCACGTTAGGACATGAATTCTAAGAATATACTAGAATATAAAAATGTTACTAAGACTTTCATTTTAATGTGCTGTGATGTAGATCTCTATATATACATAGAGGTGGTGACACACATTTTCTGGCCTTTGTGTAATGCATTCTTTGCCACCTAAAAAGTGGGGGGAAGACTGTTCAAACTGATCTTTTATTGGCTTTCATGGCTGTTCTCACTAGACAGGAGGACACTGCTGCCTTTTGAACACTTAAGAGGTGTCTTTCCTGGAAAAAGAGCTAACAGATTAGGGAAAGCAAAGCTGTCTGCTGAATAATTACTATTATTATTATCTCCTCATCTTTCCCCCCCCAGTCCCTCTCCATTCTGTTCAAAGGCATAGCAAACTGTTCCTGGTATTTTTAAAGGAACTGCTCATGAGTGAAGCGTCCACTGATGCAGATGAATATTTAAAGCTTGACTGAGCAACACATGAGCTGTTTCCTTCAGCTGTGAGCACACAGCCAGGCATAGCGTTAGGCTGATAACATCATAAACTACACAAAATGGTAATGCAGTCCAAATATTTGTGCTGCCAGTGTATATTCAGATCACATCTGCTCACTGTAATTATTTTTTTCTTGTTACAGTGTTGTTTTTTTTTCTTTTGTTTTGGATTTATTTGCCACCTTTATCAGAGCAAATTCACGTGTTTCATCTGTCAGCAGAGCTGCTGTTCTGTTTGAAGCTTTGATTGAAGTTTTTGTAAGCTTGTGATGAGTGAGCTGGGGAAAAAAATCACTTTGGCTCTTTGATGCCAAGGGTAGTTTGCAAGACTAAGGTATTTGTTCAGTTTGGAAATGTGATGAATGATATTAGCAACCATACACACATCCTTTTTCATTCTAATTCCAGAGACAATTTCCATATCATACTGTAAGGTTTTAACATCTCTGTTATAGCTGAAGTGACCCACAGCTACTATTTGTTTCTTCAAAGAAATGAGAGCAAGAAATGTCCAGGTGGTGAGTTTTTTGTTTTTTCTCTCTTCTTTTCTCCTCTTTTAGAACAAAACTGAATTATAATCCTCCAAAGGATGATGGCTCAACATACAAGATTGAACTTGAAGGGATATCTGTCGATATCATGAAAGAGATCCTAGATTACATCTTCAGTGGGCAGGTATGGTATTGAAAAAAAACAAACCACCAAACCTAGATGGAAATTGATGTGCTTGGCAAATAATCTGAGTTTTGACGCTGCTGACCTGAAAGATAAACCTGTCAGGGTTTAAAGCTTTATGATAAAATGTCTGCAAAGCGATGTGTCACGCTGGGGCTGTGCATGCGAAGCAGAGTCAGTAGGCTCTGCTCTTCTCATGCTGTGGGGGAGGACTCAAAAGAGCCAATGTCAAAGGCTTCTGTTAACATTTGTGGCTAGCTTCAGTAACCTGCTTTAAAACATGCAGGCTTGGAGAGCTGTAAAAGGGAACTGGTTTGATAGCAATAGAGAGTGAGAACCCATCCCTGGACATTACGGTATAGCAGGCATCCCTCCTTACCCAGCCTCATGCCCACCTTCCCAGCTTGTTGCTGACAGCATGCCCCTTCAGGTCTTTGTGTGGGTAGCCTTAGCAGGAATTAAAAGTCTCTGTGAATCAGACTGAGATTGCTGAATGATTTTTACTTTCAGCAGTAAAAGAAGAGGCTTGCAGTTCTCTTCTGAACATGCATTTTGAAAACGTTATTTATCACAGCAAAATTTGGTTTAGATTCCCTGATGAGATGAGCAATTTTATGGTTACCTCAGATGCAAAATTCTGCTTGACACCTGTCAAGCAGATGCCTTTCCATCCCTGTGCTAATTTATAAACATGTAGTATTCATATTATTGCTTGGTACCTTTTAGACTGGCATTGATGCTCCATTTTTCAGCTACTGAGAGTGTAATGAACGCAGACATGTCATGAAACGAATGAGTGATAGTAGCCATAACTTCTAAATTAATTCTTGCAGATCAGGCTAAATGAAGAAACTATCCAAGATGTGGTACAGGCAGCTGATCTCCTGCTGCTAACAGACTTAAAAACTCTCTGCTGTGAGTTTTTAGAAGGTTGCATAGCTGCTGAGAACTGTATTGGTATTCGGGACTTTGCACTGCACTATTGTTTGCATCATGTTCACTACCTTGCCTCAGAGTATCTGGAAACTCACTTTCGAGATGTCAGCAGCACAGAGGAATTCTTGGAACTGACTCCTCAAAAACTGAAAGAAGTGCTGTCGATGGAAAAGCTCAATGTGGGAAACGAAAGATACGTCTTTGAAGCGGTGATTAGGTGGATTTCTCATGATCCGGAATCGAGAAAGGTCAGGACATCCACATGTTTCTGTCTTCAGTGGGATCCAAAGCAGTGTTTATTCTGATAGGTGGGAGCTTAAGATAGGTACATTTCTTTCAGGGGTGATCTTCATTTCACAGAATTAGTTGAATTTTGCCTGAAATGCAGGCAGCTGGATTGCAGTGAAAGGGTGAAAGCTATGTTGATATATCATAGAATCCTAGAATGGCTTAGGTTGGAAGGGACCTTAGAGATCATCTACTCCAACCTCCTGCCATGGCAGGGATGCCCATCAACTAGACTCATCTGCTCAAGGCCTTAAACACCCTCAGTGAGGAGGCATCCACAGCATCCCTGGGCGACCTGTTCCAGAGTCTCACCACCCTGGTACTGAAGAACTTCCTAAGATCCAGTCTGAACCTACTCTCCCTTAGCTCATCTGCTCTCTTGGTTATTTAATAGGCATTAAGGAAACAATGTACCTTTTTGGCATTTCATGATCTAGTCTTGTTGAAAACAATTAGCATCTCTAGTGAAACTTTGAAGACTTGTTGCATTTGCTCAGGAACATTGTGCTGTAGATTTTGTTACAGCAGCCCAATATCAACAATGCTCTTTTTATGTCTTTGATAAATATGGGAGCATCTGTATGTACACGTGCCCTAGAGCTGTTGTGTCAGTTTGGGAGATTTGCTGGCGTTTCTCTCTCTGTAGGTTCACATGAAGGATGTCATGTCGGCAGTGTGGGTGTCAGGCTTAGACGCCGGGTATTTACGTGAGCAGATGATGAGCGAACCGCTGGTACGGGAGATTGTCAAGGAATGCAACAATATTCCCCTGACACCACCCCAGCAGGGAGAGGCAATGCTGGCCTCCTTCAAGCCCCGGGGCTACTCCGAGTGTATAGTGACTGTTGGTGGAGAAGAACGAGTGTAAGTACGAAGTGACATCACAGGTGATCGCGGCTGGTAAAAACACAGGTCCTGAAGCGTTCATGGCATGCCTGAAAGCACAGCGTGGAGAGAATGTGTGCACCCAGTGGGCTTGTTACTCTGTCATTTGAGTTTGTTTTTGAGTTGGTCAGACACACCTGAAATACCTGTGTGAGTGATTCAGCAATAGCTAGTTATTCTGTGACAATTTTGACTTGTAGTGGATTGAGGGTAGGACATGTTGTTTGTCCAGTAAGTGTTGGCTGGTTGGTTTGCCTTTCTTTTTTTTTCAATCTTTGCTCAAAACAAGCTCAGAACATTAGAGAAACAGTTTTCTAATGATCTGAAAATCATCTGTAATTAGTCATAAAAATAATAATAAAAAACCCTCTTCTGTTTGTAGTAGCTGTAATTAAAAAAAAAAGACCATTAGTGGTGCATCTAAAATCCAGGGGAAAATTCCTGTTGCACACAATAATCTTTCTCATTTTTTGAGTACTCCCTGCAGCAGAGGTGGGGGGGTGTCCCAGTTTAACACTTAGATGCTTCCTCTCTATAGAAGTGAATAAAATACTCAGATAACATTTATCAAATCAGTTTGTGGATTGCTTTACTCAAACATTACTAATACTCCCTGCCAGTTGTTCCTTCTTAACAAAATGCTCCAGGCACACACAGCACAAACGGAGTGCACCTGCTTTTTATCGGCTCCGGTCTGTGCACAGCTCAATCCACGCACGTTTGGTTTGGGGGTCTTCTCCTGACCAGGGAAATAGCAGGCTTTATGAATATATATGAAAACATGAAGAAGGAAGCTTTGGACACAGGTTGTTAACAGTGAACTCGTAAAACTCTGTCTTGTCTTTCTGTTTTTGTTTGTTCCTTCCCCACCCTGTGTTCAGATCACGGAAACCAACCTCAGTGATGCGGTGTATGTGTCCTCTTTATGATCCCAATAGACAGCTCTGGATTGAACTTGCTCCTATGAGTATTCCAAGGATCAATCATGGAGTATTGTCAGCAGGTAAAGGGGAACTTTGTATTTGTAAAGCCACTATTACAAAAACTTAACCAGTGCCTCAAAATCAGAGATACAGCTTATAATAATATTTAGTTTGTTTTTTTCCTTTGAGATTGACTGCACTGGGGTTATCTCTTGCTTCCCCTTTGTCTGCCCCAAACATTACTTGATTCTGTGGAAATCCCTGTCATCTGAGTGTCTTAAAGTCACTATTCCTGCAACTTTTTGTGGGAATCTGCTACATCTGTCTCTCCAGGAGCATTTCGTGTTTTAAGTAAATTCTGGTTGCTGCATCACTGAATATGTGGAAGAGTATTTGCAGGGGTAGACCTGATTCCAGATACAAGAACGTGCTTTATACTTCTCCAGCTCAGAGTTTGACCCGTGGCTGGTCTGAATCTGTTAGCAGGCTCCAGGATACAGCTCACCAGTCACGTTGTCTTGCTCAGCATAGAGGTGTGAATCCTCTTTGTAAGATCATGTTACCTTTTTGTTTTACAGAAGGATTTTTATTTGTGCTTGGTGGTCAAGATGAAAACAAGGGAACACTAAACTCTGGAGAGAAATATGATCCAGATACCAATTCATGGAGTTCCTTACCACCAATGAATGAGGCAAGATCACTATCTGATGGGCTTTAATTATTCACTGTGGCAAAATGTTACTTTTCTTCTGGACTTCCAGTCATTTGCATCTTGCGCATGTAAATTGTGCCAGACTGACTTCTCTTTACATGCTGTTGTTGCACTTGTGGTCTGATACTGACTGCTGGATCTAGACAAACTAGACAGGGAAAAGCTAGCTGTAGAGATGAGCTACAGAATTTCAGGGATTTCATAATAAATCAGTCCTATAGTATAATTAATATTTCCTTTGTAAATGAGCAAAGGGATTGGACTGTGCAGAAAAGTTGGACATGCCTGGCCAGCACACACAGCTTGGATGATACAGACATACTTAGCTTTGGTTTGAGTTAATCCTTCCTTCCTCATATTTGCATTCCATCAAAAAGTAACAGTTTGTTAGTAGTAAACATACATCCATTAGTACACCTGTGTTCTTGGCTTCTTAAATCAGCACAGGCTGTGTATGAAAAAAATGTTGATTGCCACAGGATGTTCCTCGTTACAGTCTCTGGTTGCCAAAGGCCTGCAGCTTTGGCCCTTTTTCTAGTTATGGTGCATTAATTTTCCTGCTTGCTGTGAGTAAGACTTGATGATACATTATGTTTCCCATTTCCTGTGAGGCTGAGGGTAGCTGTGCTCCTACACACAAAACAGAAGAGCTGCCTTTTTGCAGGTAATTAGGCTGAGTTTAGCTGCTGTGGAGATCTGAAAGCAGCATCTTCATCATGGAGACTACTCTGCAAAATGAAATATGGCCAAGCTTTGTTCTTAGATTTCTGTATGGTCTCTTTGGCTTTTACTGCCTTTTTTTTTAATACCCTTTGTTTTGTTTAGTTTGACTAAATTACCAATCTTATTCTAAAACAAAACAAAACTCAGGCACGATACCAATAGCACCTTGCAGACAGATGTGCTGAAAATAAAGATTGTATTGGTTTATTTACAGTTATGTTTTAGTGGTGACTTTGTTGATATTCCTTTAGGCACGACACAACTTTGGTGTGGTAGAGATTGATGGAATTCTGTACATTCTGGGAGGTGAGGATGGTGAAAGGGAGCTCATCTCTATGGAGAGCTATGATATTTATAGCCGGACCTGGACCAAGCAGCCAGACTTGACCATGGTTAGAAAGGTAAGAACTATCTCATGTGTTAGCACATTACTTACTGCTAAATAGTTAATGCCACATATTTATGTATGTGTGTGTGTATATATATTCTCAAAGTTAAATCAGGGAGAGCAGCTTCTTGGCTTCTTTCTTTATGTGCCAAAACAAAACTGTGGCTGGGACCTGTTATGCACAGCATTGTTTGCCATGGGTCCAGAGAGCCCAAATACATCCATGTGTGTGTGTGTAGTTATTGAGGTCTTGATACTCTGCACTCGTGTGTAATTTTAGATGTACTTTTCCTTTTTCCCCAAGATTGGCTGCTATGCAGCTATGAAGAAGAAAATCTATGCAATGGGAGGAGGCTCCTATGGAAAACTTTTTGAGTCTGTTGAGTGTTATGACCCAAGGACTCAGCAGTGGACAGCAATCTGTCCTCTGAAAGAGAGAAGGTGAGTGAAAATGGAAGGGAGGAGCTAAATGGCTGCTTACAATCTTTGTTAGCATTTTGTCCTTCTCTGAAGATGGCTGTCAGAGGCCCTATGAACTTGGCCTTGTCTTTCTAAATCATGAGGGCCTGAAGTTAACCTGGCCGAGCAAAGATAACCATCCAAGCAAGAACTATGAATTTTGTAGAAACACACTCGATGTTACAATTAATACTGCCCTGCTGCAAAATGAAAACCAGAAATTGCAGTTCAATTGGAACATCAGATTTTGACCAGAGAGACATACTTTATTGTTTTGCTCTTTCACATAGTCTGAATTAAATGCTTACAGTTCGTGTTCATGACTCATCTCATCTGGTTGAGCATAGGCGGGGGATGTGTGTGCACTGAGAAACAAAATGTGTAAGAAGAAGGAGAGTTCAAAATGCTTTATGAAATGGTTTTCATTTGTTGCTTTCTTTTTGGTTTTGTTTTTGTTTCTTCTTTGGATTCTCAGATTTGGGGCAGTGGCCTGTGGAGTTGCCTCTGAGCTTTATGTATTTGGTGGGGTGAGGAGTCGGGATGACAGTCAAGCCAGCGAGATGGTGACGTGCAAATCTGAATTTTATCATGATGAGTTTAAAAGGTAACTATCTGTAGCTGTAAACAGAAAAGGTGTGCCTTACACACTCCCTCTCCGTTCCCTGCCACTTGTTCCAGCACTTCAAAGCGCAGCAGATCTGTGCTGTACATCTCTGTTGCTCATTTGATCTTTTATGATCCAGTAGGGCTGTTTCCAAAGGTCTGTTTGCTGACAAGTGACATGTCAGATTCCATTAAGACACCAAGCCTAAAGTCCAGTCTTGGGTGCCCCTGAACAGGAGCAACACCTTGATCACACAGGTGGTTTGCCTGGGTCTTCCCATGCATCCTGCAGTTTCCCCACAGGCAGAGTACTGCTGTCCCCCACTCCTACTCATGCCCTAGGCTGCTTGCGAGTGCTTGTGGAGGACAGTATGCACAGGGATGCTTCTCCATGATCCACTCCTATCTCCAGGGATTTGCAGGGAATTCCTAAGACAGAGTTAAGAAATTTCCTGCATTTTTGTTCCAAGCATTTCTAGCGAATTGCTTTTTGAACCCCTGTAGGCTTTTATGATAGGGAAGTCACTGTGGCTGCTATACAATCCACACCTTGACAAGCTCTGTGTGGCTAATCTCCTTTTGTTTGTTTTGAATCTGCTCCTGATGACTTCATTTGTTATCTCTTGGCTCTGATGTTGGAATCCACCTTACTACATGTAGTAACTATTCAAAATACTACCTTAGAATTTTGTGTCTAGTCACCTTGCCCTCTGGTCATAACTGACAAGTTTTGGTTCCTCCAGTGTTTTGCTTACCGGTTGTTGGCTTTGGTGGGTCGGTTTTTTACCGTGCATATAACTACAAATTGAAATACTCTCTTGTTTTATAAACTAAATTGGAAAAAAAAAAAAAAAGAAAGACTTTGTGGTCAGATGTTTCAAAGCTTGTTGACAGTGGAGGAGCTGAATCTGTCTGGATTACAAGAGGAAGACTGTGACCTGTATAAAAGCATGCAAAAATAGAATAGTAGGTGGAAGTTCATGATCTAATTTTCTTGCAAGACCTGGATATAAAGAGACTTTAATTTCTGTATGAAGAGGTCTTCTGTGTTGTTCAAAGTGCTGTCTAAATTAGCCATAATCAAATGAAGCTGGAGGAAAAAACATTCTTTAAAGTGGTCATAGGAAGCAGACAGATAAGAAAGGCTATTGCTGCTGGTGCTCTCTAGGGTTTTTAAGTCCCGTGCTGGTGTTGGGAAATGCTAAAAGCTGATCAGCTTTTTGGCAATAGGCCTTTGAAAGGGAAAGAATTGTGGAAAGAAGTGCTCCCCTGTTTCCTACTTGCCATCTAGTTTTAGTTGATTTGCCTGAAATATTTCTAGGCTGATTCTGTTCTTCAAAGGGTGGTGTGTAATAGCTCATGATTCCACACCAGTGACCGTAAACCTGTTTCGCTGGTTGATACAGGTTGAGCTGTAATGAAGCAGGGTTTGAAAAAGCTTGGAGGCTCCAGCCTGGGTGCTGCAGGTGAGTCCTTGGTGCCACCTGCTGACTGCAGCACAGGCACCTGCTTGGCAGTATTCCCAGTGTGTGGCTTTGTGTCTTTGCTTGGTGGCATCTCAGAGGTGTTAGTTACAGAATTCAAGTAAAATTATAACAAAACCCCAGCTGCTTCAGGTCGTGTTGTAGCACTCTGTATGTTGTGCGTGCATGGCACAGGGGAAGGTGAGGCAGCAGCAAGTAACCTGGGCTGGGCTGCCAGGGGAGGCATGCGTTGAGGGCTGCTGAGATGTTCAGAATTTGCCTTTCTGCTCTGCCCCTGTGTGCAGAATTAAGCTTAGCAATGGATCTCTGCATAAATCGGTGCTCATGCTGCAGGTGGCTCATAGATTTTGTGCTTTACTTTGGAAACAGAGAGACAGGGCAGCGGCCACTTCTGCAGCAAGTGCTGCTGGCTGAGGTTGGTGCTCTCTGCACCCAGCCCCGGGAGGCAGAAGGCATGCTGTGGCCAGAAGAGGGCGCAGTGTGACTGCGTGAGGTCATGGCCCAGCTTGTTGGGGCTCACGGTTTCCCTGGTGTTGGACAGCCCTGGAGTGGTGTGTGGGATGGATGCCTTTCAGAATGACTGTGGCAGTGACTGAGACACCTCAAAGGCTGTACCTGTGTGGAAAAGGGACAAAACTGCCACAGAGGGACTTCCCTTCCAAATGCAGTTAGCCAAATATGGAGAGGGGGTGAAAAATACTTTGTTGTCTGACACTTTTCTTTGAAGTAAGATTGAATCTGGAAAACTACCATAATTTCACTTTCATGGTGTTTCACAGATATCAAATTAATACCAAATGAAGGCAAAAATTGACTCTCTGGTAAACGTGAGGGTATTATTTCTTGTGCTGATTCAGAAATAGCAGAAACCAAGTCTAAATCACTTTAAGTGAAGAATGAAAGCTAAACTATACTTAAGTCTGTGAAAATGTTATGCTGAATAGCAGTGTGTGTGTTTGATTAGTTAAGCAATTCCCCTTGCAGTGAGTATTGTGTGCTCTGCTCTTGAGTAATGATACACAGCAGAGCATAAATGCTGCTGTAGATTTTACCACAGGTGGGCAATATAGTGTGATATCTACAGACTGATTCATCTTAAACCTTATGCAGTGGCTACAGGGTGATTAATGTATCATTGAAAAGTGCATTTCTTTCCTCAGAAATAGTTTCTGAAACAAATAATTGAAACAAAGGTGATTAGCCCCCTTCAAACCAGCAGTTCCAAAGAGTCAATGTGAAGGATATAGTCAGTGTGAAGGAACAAGAGGACACAGTCTCAAGCTGCACCAGGGGAAGTTTAGGCTCAAGGTGAGGAGAAAGTTCTTCACGGAGAGAGTCGTTCATCATTGGAATGGGCTGCCCAGGGAGGTGGTGGAGTCACCAACCCTGGATGTGGTCAAGAGGGGACTGGACGTGGCACTTGGTGCCATGGTCTAGTCATGAGGTCTGTGGTGACAGGTTGGACTCGATCTTTGCGGTCTCTTCCAACCTTGGTGATACTGTGATACCATCACTGGAGGTGTTTAGGAAGAGACTGGATGAGGTACTTGGTGCCATGGTTTAGTTGATTAGATGGTGTTGGATGATGGGTTGGATTCAATGATCTCAAAGGTCTTTTCCAGCCTGGTTAATTCTTCTGTTCTGTTCTATTCTAAGTACCTTCAGACTCCACAGTGCATGATCTTTTTGTAGTTACAGTGAAGGAATGACACTGAACCTGTCAGAGCTGAAGCACATTGACAGGGACGTGTGGTTTAGTGACAGAAATCCAGAAGTGGTGGCTTAAGATAGATTTGTGGAATGGAGGAATATGTTAGCAAGATCATTTAGCAGTAGTGGGTCAAAAGCACAGTGTGTAAATTCCAGCAGTCTCAGCCCAAAATCCAGTGTCTTTTTAACAGCTACATGTTGGTATTGCATACTTCTTAATGAGCTGCAGACTCTCCCAGCTGTTCTTAAGTAAGCGCAGAACTCCGTCGTGTTCTTTTTCCTTTTTGACTGGAAAGGATTTTTTGTACTGTGAGTTCAGCCATCAGCCATTGTTGGTTTCCAGTGGTGTGCAGCAAGGCACTTGTGTGTGATCTGCACACATTCTCACCCCTGCCTCGCCTCTTACACCTGAGAATACAGGATCTGGCATTGTCCTAAGCATCCAGTGTCCATGAGGGCCTGGTTTTACTTAGTGTGTAAGTCTAAGTATGTACTTATATCAGTGTACAAACACATTAATTCATATAAACCAGCATAATTCTTGAATTGGATCAAAGGACTGAAGCTTATCTTGCTGAATATTGCTTACTTTACAGTAACTTGCTGCAGAATAACTCACAGTGCAGAGTCTTTCAAAACTGTTTTCTACAGTCTTTCAGAATTGTTATTCTTAGCCATGACACGGACTCCTCTATAGACTAGGGCGCTGCTGAGATCTTCACACTGGCACCAAAATAAACAGTGAGACTCCTGTTAAACTAGACTGTGTAAACAAGTAATGAAATGAATCAAGTAGGGCTACAAAACTGGTCAGGGGGCTGGAACACTCGCCTATGAGGACAGGCTGAGGGAACTAGGGTTGTTCAGCCTGGAGAAGAGAGGACTCTAGGGAGACCTAATAGCAGCCTTCCAGTACCTGAAGGGGGCATACAACACAGGATTCCTTCCTCTTCTCTTGAGTGGAAGCATATTGGAGTTTCAGAGCAGTCACTGCTGTCTGTGGTTACGAAGGTCCATGCCTTCCCCCCGCCTGCTCTCGCGTTCGCTGTGAGCGGAGCCGTCTCGGGGAAGTACGCAAGAGTTATGTTCCAAGGAGTGTTTTCAAATTCCTGAAGATTGTGAATTTTTGGTCATGGTGTTTTTTCCATACTGTTCAAACAGCAGGCACAACCCACATTAAGCTGGAGCTTAGTCAAATTCTGATGAAACGTGACCCCTTGCCCTTCCTGTCTTTGTTCCTTCCTAGTTTTAACTGCTAAAGCTGCTGTAAGCGTTCCTGAAAAGTTGTGTCTGTTTTTCAGAGTATGAAGGTTGAGAAAGGTTGGGAACAAATTTTCACAAGCAGCTACAGATACTTTTAATATTGTCCTTCCTTGATGTGCAGTAGGAAAATATTTGGGTCCCACACTGCTGGTTTTTATTTAAACCCTGAAGCCTTGACTATCTAGTGCAGACAAACCACTGAAGTTCACGTGTTTTGTAAGCTCAAATGTGATCAGTAGCTAGACTAAACTCATCTAGTTTTTGTTTTCCACTTCTTCAACATAGTCCTATATTTACTATTTAAAAAACAACCAACCCACAACTAACACATACACACAAATTAAAACAGAACAAGAACAAACAAAAGAGGTGAGGAGAAAAAAGGAACTGCAGTCTTCCTCCTGCATTTCTCTCCCACTTACTGAGTTTTTGTAAGTGTAGGTAACTTGGTGCTAAAGGCAGCAGAACCACTGACTCTGCCCTTTTCCCACAGTAAGGACAGGAAGCTAATGAAATATGGTGGAAGATGTGTTGCTCTGTTTCGGAATCAGTGTGGAGGACTTCTCCTTTTCTGTTCTTAGTTCATCTCTCATCCTCTGTGGCAGCTACAAACTATTCCCTTGCTTTCTGCAGAGTCTTAGTCCTTCAGCTTGTGGCACAGACAAAATAATGGACAGCTAATCCTTTCACTTGGCCTTTAAAAATTGATCTCCCTCTCCAAGATAATGATATGTAGCAGCCTCTCCTTCAGTGCCTGAAGAGAGGCTTACTTTGAATCATGAGTTAAAAAGATGCAGAATTTTCAAAGGTCAGCAGTAGCACAGAATGTTAGAGGGTGGAAGGGACCTCCAGAGATCATTGAGTCCAACCCCCCTACCAAAGTAGGATCATGTAAGGCAACTTATTTCTCCTAGTGCAGACTATTAAGCTTATGTGCTTTTATGACTCCACTGATTTTAAGACAAAGCTGCCTAAAATTTTCCCTGTAGGGAAAATTGACTGGTGCAGCTGTTGTGGAAGAGGCTCTCTTGGATGCCTGGTCTCTTCCAGAAGGTCACAGTGGGTGGCTGCAAGAAGAATTTATTCCAGATACATTACACAGATGAGTGCAGCAATTCTGAAAGGAAGTAACTTCAGTATAGTCTCCCAAGCTTCCCAAACAGCAGTACCAATTGCTTGTCCTGGTTAGGAAAAGCCAAGGCTGTCCTGAACTAGACAATTATTCCGGCAGTTTTTATGTAACACATTAACTTGTACACTCTGCTTTTGATTTACAGATGGCAGAGAACCTGGAATTCTTTTAAATGCATTCTCATTTCTTTTGTTATTCTTTTTTACAGGTGGATTTATCTCAATGACCAGAACCTATGTATCCCAACTAGTTCTTCCTTTGTGTATGGAGCTGTACCCATTGGAGCCAGTATTTATGTGATTGGAGATCTTGATACAGGTCAGAGTTAGCACTAATAACTTCCTGTTGCTTGTCTTCTTCCACACTTTTAAATAGGTACCAGTGGTAGGACCAGAGATTTTTAGAAGAAAATGCAGGGGCTACTCTTTATTCCATTACTGTTGAGTTTAGGGGAACTGTGCTGGACATACAGATATGCACAGGCTGGTTTTGTGCATTGGAGCTCTTCAGAACCACTCAGTGCTACAAGCATTTGGCTGCTTAGCAGTTTGAAGATCAGAAGAGATAAGACTGAGAGTATGTCACTGCATTTGTCTGAAGAGAAGTAAAAACGTTAGTGCCTGAGGGTGTTTCTCCCATCCTTGCAGTGTTAAGCAGGTGGTGATGAATTTTGGGACCATCCTCCAGTCGTTCATATGGATGGGATAGAGGCTCCTGGCTGTAAGTCCCAGCTGAATAAATGTGTGCTAATGAGCATACTCAATACTCAGCCTTCAGCATCTGGCCAGATGCTGTAAAAACACATTTGGAAGGCTGTATGCTTTCATGGCCATCTGTGCACGTATGAGATTGCAGCAGGGCTTTCCACAAAATACGTGAAAGAGCAAAGCTCCAAATGTGGTGGGTTTAGGTGGGTAAGAAGCATCATGGGAGGGGTTTTGGACAAAGATTTCAACCTTTTATCCAGAAATGGATTTGTGTTTCTCTGCGTGCTGCTGTGTGGCTGCCTTGAAGAGGTTAAACACAGGGAGAGCTGCAGCATGCTTTAGCTATTCTCATAATCTCTTTTGTTTTATGTATGAATTCAGGCACAAATTATGACTATGTTAGAGAATTTAAGAGAAGCACGGGGACCTGGCAGCGCACTAAGCCTCTCTTCCCCTCGGACCTGCGCCGTACCGGCTGCGCAGCTTTGCGGATCGCAAACTGCAAACTCTTCCGACTGCAGCTTCAGCAAGGACTGTTCCGCATCCGCGTCCCTTCTCCGTGACCCTGTGCCGGCAGTGGAGGAGACTGGAAGAGTTCTGCTCAGTCCACCTTAATATAGCTCTATATAAAGGAAAAGCTGAGAAATTACAGCTGAAACTTACACTGTATGCTGTGCTTTGGTATGGTAACTGTTTTTGTTTTAAATGCTTAAAAAGCTTGAGTCTAAGTTCTTGTTTCGGGAACAAATAGCTTAAGTATACATAAAAAAGAAAGGGGGTAAAATAAAAGGGGGGGATTGAGGAAACACCTTCAGTCGTAACCATTGGAGTTTAAACCGTGTTGTTGGAGGAGATTTTTGTGTCTGAAAGCGGTGGGGAATTGATATTCCTTTGATGAAGCTTAGTGAAAAGCAAAAGAAAACAAACACCAAAACAAACAAACGAAAAACAACAACAAGATTTAAGCTGTGTTTCCCCTGAGGGGAACTGCTGAGAATCCAAGTGCTGTCCTGGTCTGGATAGCTATAACACAGAGAAGCTATGTGATAACCAACCTCCCTGGTATACTGCAAAGGCTATTGCTTGACCATAATGCCGTAGGAGATGTTGGTGGTTGCACCTTTTGTTTCCAGTCCTTCCTCAAAAGTTAAGGTCTGTGCCTAAAAAAAAGAAAAAAAAAAATTGGTGGAGGTGTGTACATAGGATTTTTTTCATTCATTTGCAAGGTTTTCATTCCTACAGATATTTCTAATATATTTCAAATGGACTAAATCTGAAATGGATACAGTATACTACAGAGAAGTAAACTGTTTTTTCTATGCTGTCATTTGAATAGACCTGGTATAGAGAGAAGGGGGGGGGGGGGTGGGTGTTGGATGGCCCCCTCCTCGGAGTCAAAAGGGCCTTTGGAGTGGTTCACAGTGATCACTGTTTTGGGTAAAAGACAAGAAAACTTGACAAAAGTCAAGAAAATAGGTTGTGTTCCTTCTTACTTAAACTAAGAATGGTTTTTAAGAGTGAGGGTTTTTAGAGAGGTGCATTTCGGCTCTGCCAGAGCAAAGGCGAAAGGCCATCAGGATAGCTTTGTTTTGCAGAAAACAGGGCTTTGGGACTAAGAGTTAAGGAAGGGTTGGACAGCAACTCTAAACTGGGATCCAAAGTTGGTTTACTAAATTATTTCCGTGCTAAGGTACAGTCTTGTTTACTGCTGTCTGACTTGGAAAGCTGGGGGTTATGGTGTGGTGATAGTGAAGAATTCAGTGTCTTGCGTTTTATTTCTGACCAAGTCTTGTTGACGTCGATAGCGATATTTAATTGACTTCTGTTGGTAGTCAGGATCAGCTGGTAGAACACTTTTACCTCAATTTTTTGATTTAGTTATTGTTGTGATGGGTGGGACATAACCTGTATTTATTTGGAAGGAATGAAACGAGAGAGATGGAAATAGAAACAAAACCTCCTGCCCCTCAGAAAAAGAGAGTTTGTCTAACCAGTATTATAACTACAAACAGTAACTTTCCCCTCTGCAACTGCTGTGGACCTCAGGCAAGCCAGTCTCTGCCCTCAGTTCTGTTAGCGTAAACCTTTCTCATCTTTGTTGAATCATCTTAGATAGGCTGAAATGCAATCCCAACCAGGTACAAGCTAGTCCTATTTCACTAAATCGTCCTTGAAGAGCCATTCTGAAACTGGCTTCTGCTCAGTCCTTCCGTAGCACCGACGTGCGGTTGGCATTCCTCTGAGCACAGGAGGGAGCTGGGTGGTGGACAGAGGGCAGCAGCCAAGCTTTGGCCAGGATTTAGTTTTGTTTTTTTTAGTTTTATACAGTGCTGAAGTGGTGCAAAACTTGAACTATATACATCAATTTTCTGACCTATCTTAGTTGGCACATAGAAAAAGTTTATATATATTTATGCAGTGCAGTAAACTTGGTGTGTGTGTGTGTGTATATATATATATATAAAATATATATATGTCTTTAGATTTTAAATTTATATATAATGCTTTACTACAGAAATGTGAACCACTATTTTCCATCCTTGGCTGTCTTGTGAAATAAATCAAGTGCTGTTAGTTTATCTGTAAAACTTCCCTTTTTTGAAAAATCTTAGCATTGTTCCCATTTATTATTATTTTTCTTCCCTCAGACCAAGTGCCAAGATCCCACATTCAAAAGTGATGAATGTTCTGAAGTATCTCTTTCACTTTTGAGCTCAGTTTTCTACGTGGCTTAGAAAACTGTCAAAGATGTTACTCAGACTATTGCAGGCTGCTATCTCTTGAGTCCCTGTAGCTTCCCAGAACACTTGAGGGCATTCAGGATCCAGAAGACCTAAGTAATAAGTGCACAGAATAAACCCAAATCTAGCAGTGTTTTGCAGTTAAAGTTACTGAACCAAATGTTTACATTTAAGGCAGGACTAGCAGTAGGTTCGCTTAGGGTTTTGTTTTGGTTTTAATAAGTACAAGAAATCTGCTGGTAATTGGAGCATGTTGTGAATGCACTCGGTGTGGCGTTTCACCAAGGAGTTTAAGCCTCTTCACCTGAAACAGCTACAAGCTTAATTTCTTAGCACCTCAACTCCTGTCACTTGCTGTGGTTGGTGGCCAGGAACCAAGTCTCTGGAGATGTTGTCTCCTGGATTATCAGGTGCTTGCTCAAGGGGAAGATTAAGCACTCCTGAGATCTCAAACTCACTTCCTTGGCGTTGCTTCCAGGGGATGGGGATTCTTTCTCATCTGCACTGTCTGTAGAGCCAATCCAGAAGGTGCTCTGGCCTCTCTGTGTGTGTATAGGAGGGAAGGGATGCATCTTCTGGGGTCTTACTTGTGTGTGTCTCTCTGTCTAGTTCTGATCTACAAGCCCTGTGATGAGTGCATCTCTTGGGATGTGCAATAACCAGGCTGTATTGCCCCCTGGAGTGGAGCAAGGCTTTGAAGCCAAGGCTCTCCTTCCTCTGGGAGGAGCCTTATTGTACAGGTGACCTCTGTCTGTTCTTGGGAAAGAGGTGGTCAACTTCAGTAGGGGAGGGAGGCTTTGATACCAGAGGTGCTGAGTGGAGGGAGGTCACAAGTTTCCTGAGCATGTTGAACTTGCAATCAGCTATAGACTGAACTGGGTTCACTGGTACATGCCACCACCCCAGCTGTCTCTGCCTTCCTGGCAGCTGCATAGCCGTGCACGTGATGGCTGAACCACACGGGAAGTGACCCGTAAAATCTCTCCATTTGCAGTCCAGGGGGTTTAGGTGGTTTGGCAGTATAGAAGCTGTTTAAGTTGTCCTTGCTTGGCACAGTAGCCTTAATTCCCTCAAGCTGGTGAATCAGCTCTCAGACTCAGCCTCACAGGTGACTTACCAAACTGGGTGCCTCCCTGGGGTTGTGAGTTCATCACAGTAGCCAAATGCCAATGTTTTGAGACCGATGTCTGTATTGCTGAAGGGCACTGCTGACTTGATGCCCACCACACCTCTGACTGGGGCTGGGTCCTTGGCTGCAGGTCTCAGGTGGTTGCTTCTTGAGCCAAGCTCAGCACAATCCCAGATGAGGACTGGCTGGGTCACCTTGCAGGCTCCAATGACTTGGCTTGGGTCTTTGTGTTCCTTCCTTCCTCCTGCTGTAGAACTGGACAAATCTCAGCCATTGTAATCAGAAAATCTCCAAGCAGGGGGTAGGGATTGTGGAAGATGGGAGTAGTGGTGGCTTTTTTTTCTCTCCCCTCACTCCACCTCTTACCACAGTTCATCTCCAAAAAATCTCCTCTTTCTTTTGGACAAACTATGAAATTGCTAATTTAAGGGTAAAATCAAAGTTTGTGAGTGCACAGGAAAAAAGAGGTAATGCTGTAAGCACACAAGAGCATCCTCTGTGCTTGTTTTATACATGTAGTCTTGTGACTGCTCTGCACAGCAGGAGTAGTGATTAAAGAAGCAAAGATGTAAAGTGCTGTTGCTCTCATAAATCTCTTGGGTTTCTTAGGGAGGCACACAGCTGGCCTAGTCTCTGTTCCTTACCTGGCCTTGTGAGATGCTTGTGTTCCTAAAGAGTCACTTTTGGATTTCAAATTCTCATCTTTCCTGGTTTTTCACCTTGAAAAAGGCTCTCTGAAGAGCCTTCTGTTCTGTTTTGCATGAAGTCTGCTTGTCCTCTAATATTTAATCATCTATTCCTGAAGTTGTAGCTCTTGTGAAGATGCTGGATCCATGCAGCTGTTCCTGGTCAAGTGACTTTCTGTAGCTTTGAGGGTACCTCCTCTTCAAATGGAAAGCAAATTAACATGAAATTACACAAAAGGATAGAAGGTAATCTGACAACAAAGAGATGAGTTTACAAAACCACCTCACTAATGACTGTGGGCAGGATGTGTGCTTTTTGCATGTCACACAGCCTGCCTCCCGAGGCAGAGATTTTGTTGAAGAGAGGAGGTTTTCCATCACAGCTACTGACACACCTGGCTTGCTTTACTAACTCCCCTTCCAGAAAACACCAGGCAGCTTAATTTCTAGTTTGCAATATTTCTGGTGCCTGTATGACTTGGTGCACAAGTACAGAAGCAAGGGGTTTAGGGAGCATTATTCCCTGTTAGAACTGCAGTGTCTGTGGTTGGTTCCATAAATACTGTGGCTGTACAGCCTGCATGGGTTTGCTAAGGCTCATGTGCCAGCAAAGTGCAGGATGCAATAACAATTGCAGGTTGTTAAAGTGCCAAACTTTTGGTTTCCTCTGTAACAACAGTTCAGTGGTTCTGTTAAAATGCAGAGATGCTTCAGATTCACTGTGTTCCAAAAAAGGCAGTGGTTCTGCTCTTAAAAGGAGGGCTATTTCAAACACTGGAAGTCTGCTGTTCTGTTCTTTTGGGTTTTAAACACTGTTCTGCAGGTTTCTGTGACTCTTCACAGCTGCCTTGAGGCATCACCCCATGTGATACCCATGGACACTTTGCTCTTTATTAGAGCACTAGTGCCGTGCAAGCATATAACAAATGGCAGCTGACAACAAGTTTTAGTATTTAAAAGTAGAATTTGTTTCAGTTAATCTCACCTGCAGAAAAGGGAGCTGTGTCTCAAGAAGTGTGACTGCACCTCAGGACACAAGCACACTGAGGCTGTAACTAAGGTGGGTTTTGGTGCCACTCACAGCCATGCTCTCCAAGGAGTTGGATTTAATTTGGGGTATGGATCCTTTCTGCCTCTAATGTTAGAATCAAGGTTTTGGGGCTTGTGTTCTGCTTACTCTTTGGTGTACTTAAGGAGCTCCTTTGGGTTGGTGGGAGGGGTGTTAATTCTATACATGTTTGTTTTGCAGTTAGAAACTACTATTTCCATCTTAGCTTGGAGTATTTCCTTTTGCCATTGGGGAAGTAGCCCAGACCTGTGTTTTGGTCATCAGTGCCGTAGCCTTCTGACATTTGCCATTTTCTGTTGTTCCTCCTTGTTCCTTATTGTAGTCAAGAGCTGTGTTGGTCAGGTCTGTGTTTCCCCACCACACTACTTGTGAAAGGAGAGTAAGGAGGTCTGAATCACCACCTAAAGTTGGGAAGGTGAGCGAGTAGAAGCTGGTTTGGAGATGCTGCTGTAAAGATCTGGGCGAGGCACTGCTCGTTTCACAGTATAACTAAGGTTGGAAGAGACCCCAAGGATCATCGAGTCCTGTAGGGGTCATGTCTGTGTGCTCTGAGGTTTATTGACAGGCTGGGCACCTGCTCTTCAGCATCACTGTGGGGTTTGGGTGGTTTTTCTTCTGGGAAGTTCCTTACTGTGAGAAGGATTGCAGCCAGGCTTTAAGGTGGCATCTCTAATCCAGCCATGCCCTGTGTGACTCTCTAACTGCTGTTGTACTTTAAGCAGACAATTATCTCAAATTTTTGATTAACAGCTGAGCTGAAAGAATGGAACCGTGGCAAGTGCCTAACTAGATAAACCCCTGCTAAAAAAGGATCAAGGGTAACAGGAGAATTCAACTATAAACTGCTTATGTTGTACATTTGTTGGTGATACAAAATCTTAAAGATCTTCTTAAAAATGGCTTCTTCTAGGTAGGTGGTTATTAGTTATAAAAAATAATTAAACTGCACACAGGATCTGATTAGGATAATATTTGAAGGCTGTTTGAAACAGTCTGTTGAAGTGTCTTGAAAAATGAGCTGGAGGGTTGGAACTTTGCAATGCAAAAGGCTAATACTTCTTGCTGCCCAGTATTTTTGCAGGGTTTCATGTGAACAGTGAACACCTGCCAGAGCAGCTCAGTAGGTGAACATGCTCAATGCCACTGCCTACCTATGCCCTTGAATCTTCATAATGAAATGAGACTTTGTACAAACTGGTGGATCTGATTACAGTGATAGGACAGAAAGAAGCAGTCCCAGAGTAAGTAACATTATTTTATTGGTAAAACACAAAAGTGTAAATTTATGGGGTTTTAAATACTAGGTGCTTTTGAATCCCCTCCTAACGCCCTTGACTTTTTTTTGCATTTGCCTTTCCTCCTTCCTTTCTTTTTGGTTAATGCAGAAACATCCTCTGTTTTTGTCAAAGAACAAGTTTCTTCCATCTGAAGTTCTAAACCCAATCAGAGCTTGAAAGATGCCATTTAAGCAGGCTGTAGAGCAGGCTGCTTTTACAAAGATAAAGTCTGTGCTTTCTGTTAGCCTGCTGCCACCTCTACTAATTTCAGAGCAGAAAACAAAACAAACAAACCCTGCAGTACAGTATGGCACCTAAGGAAAGCAAGAGCCATTTTGGAAGGTCTAAATTTCACTATGCAGTAAGGAGCATGCTACAAAAACCTTAACCCTGGCTGGTCTGGAGATTCTCACCTCTGATCTCACTTGCTAAAGCTTTGGCTATGTAGCATCTGGTTTAGTAATATAGATATGATAGTAGGAAATCATCAGCAGCATCATCCTTGTCGCTTGTTTCACTACTTTTAGGGCTTAAAAAGTGAGGTCTGCTTAATTAATAGAACAAGTAAACCAGTATCTGGTGAGGTGGTCAAGTTAAACAAGTGACATTCTTAACAACACTTGCTAAAGTGTTGGTTTTTTTCCTGAAGAGAAGCCAAGGAGTGCCCCTTAAGAAATACTTCCAAACTCTTTCAGACCTAGCCTGAAAGTAGCCCAAAGGATTCTTCAGGATTGCTTAGAGAAACTGGGATCTGTTCTAGCTTTTGTTTGCTTGGGGAAACAGCTGCTATGTCAATTTTAAGCAGTTTTTTTTTCCCTCCCTGACTTCCAAAACCTAATGATTTGCTTCTTGTAATTGAGAACTTTATTTTGTGTTTAAGGGTCTGAGGGTATATTTTGCAATGTGTGGTATTCTGTTGTGTAAACAGCAAGCTGTGTTCTGGGGGACTCCTGGAAGGTAGTGTTGCAGAATTAGGGAGGGAGGAAAATATCAGTGAGACAAGAAGATTCTCCTTATACTGCACAGGGCCTTGCTGTGTTGTGTGATGGGGCAAGAGGCTGTTTCAGGCACAGAGTTCATGTAATTGCCACCTCTCAGTGTTTAGAATATGGCTGGGACATTGTCCACCTGCAGAGATGTCGAAAGCCTCAGAGGACTCAAGGCTGTGGTTGGCTGAGAACTGGCCTGCAGAAGCCTGTCAAACCAACAGATGCAGATTCCTGGGCATACCCCATGCATAATGCTGCTTTCTGGTCTCAATTGTTTTGTCTTTTGCTCTTCTAACACAATTTTGCTTTCACTCTTGCCCTGGATTTACTTCCGAAAGCATTGCCTTTGCTGGCGATCACTAGGGAGAGCTGTGGGCTGCAGGACATCCACACAAATTTGATCTCCCTGTGCTTTTCTCACATTTCTCCATCTTTAGCTCCACTCGATGTACGTGGGGAGAGTGCTTAATACACAGTGAAAGGACTTTTGATCAAGCTTGTAAAATTAATGTCAGTAGGATAGAGACCACCTGAACGTCTGTAAGCAGTCCGGCAGGTAGAACACCTGTAGCCCACTCCCCTGTATGCGTGTTGCTTGTGGCTGGAAGTCTGCTGCCTTGTCCCTGGGGAAAAGCCCCTGTTCCCAGCTACCTCATTATTATTCTTTTTTGGTCTCTTTGCACTTTGTCACATCTTTTTGTTTTGTTTTGAATTTCATTTTGTCCTTCAATAAAAAACTGAAAGCAGACAAGAAGCAGGGCAGAACGCTGCCGTTGTCCAAGGACAGTTTACTTCAATTTCATTTTAAATGCCTGTTTCTGTACAAAAAGACCAAGGTTGACCTGCAGCTGCTGTAAAAAGTAAATAAAAGTTGACATTACTTGAAAGTAATTACTACACTTGTAAATGGGAGAAGAAATTGACAGACTGTCCTGATTGGTTTTATATAGGGGAGAAAAAAAATCTGTTTAAAAACCAGAATTGTCTGCTCTTTTAGGGACAGATCAGGTAGTTTACTCTCTGCCTCCACTCTGCAATGTTTTGCCTGTGAACTTGATCCATTATTTCAGCAGGGAAGTTGACTGCTTTATCTGTAATGTCTAATCTGTTGGGTTGGGGGTTTTTCATGGAGTTTTTTGTTTACTCACCTACAGAGGAAAAGCTCTGGACCTGAGGTGACCTATTTGCCCATTTCTTTGGGCTCTTCAAGTACATTGGGTTTGGCTTAGCTTGAAGGATTGGAAAGGAGAAAAAAAACCAACCAGAAAAAAGGATGTGTTTTCTTCTGCTTCTAAAGGTGCTATTCTGACATTTTTTACTTCCTTACACTGTGCTTGACTTCTTAAAGTACCAATGTAAGCTGATAATCAGCTGGTGTTTGTTTTCTGGGGTGGGGTTTTTCTGGGTGCTCAGTCATCCCTTTTCCTACAGACAGCTGCTGACCTGGTCAATGGCCTTAATAACACACCATGTAATGGGAAAATGTCTCCTTTCTTCTTTCTTTGTGAAGGCAAAACCAAGAAATGCTTCATGGGGAGCGTTTTCCTCTAAAATTTTAAGTAGCAGCTCACAATAATGCTGAATTAAGTGTGGGAAACATTTTACTGGCCATGCATCGATAGTAGGGATAAGACAAGGACCTACTCATCATGTCTCTGCAGAGTGTACCAATTAGCTGCTAACTCTAGAGCCTTCTACTGGCATCGTGGTGGCTGTTCCATAAATATTGATCTTCCTGGGCTCGGTCCCAGGACATGGCTGTGTTATTCCCTGCATGTCTGGGACAAGCTGATCTGTGTGGCTCTTGGAGCATCTGGATGTTGGGCCAGCTCTGGGTTTTGCCTTCAGGTCTCATCTGTTCAGCTCTTGCCTCAGAGGCACACACCTGGCTGGTGAGATTTCTGCACCTTGGGGGGTTTAGCAGCCCTGTGCCAAGGGTAGTCAGGAGGTAGGAGGGAAGCTGCTGACTGCTCTCATTGGTAGAGTGACACCAACTTGGTAGATCCGAGGAGAAGGCTTTTGTGAAATCATGGAATTGTTTAGGTTGGAGAAGACCTTTAAGGTCATCAAGTCCAACCATTAACCCAGTACTGCCAAGCCATCACTAAACCAGGTCACTAAATGCCAGGTCCCTTAAATATCTCTAGGGGTGGTGGCTCACAGAATCCCATCATGGTGGCATTTGGAAGGGACCTTCAGAGATCGTCAAGTCCAACCCTCCTGCTAATGCAGCATCATGGAATAGAGGTCTGAATCTGAGTCCTGTGTAGGAACTGTGCTGTCTTTGTTCTAATTTGTAACATCAGTTCAGGTTAGGGATTTGGTAACTTAAAGTTGCTAAAATGTTTTCATTCTGTGAAGGACATTAAAAAAAACCAAAACAGAGCCCTGGCCTGTCTGAAGCAGCAGGAAGTATTAGGGGGCCAATGTTTGATCTTGTCCCATCTCCAGACATCAGGTAGTGCCTTTTTGTAAGCTTCACAGTCCTGGTGTAGCATTTCTCAGTTTCCTTAATCTAAGAGCCCTTCAGCCTTTTGAAAAGGGTCCAGAGACTGCCTTGTTCTCCTACTTCACATGTTGGGTGCTGCCCTCTGGACCATCCCAACTCCTCCACTTTTTGTCCAGAAACTATGGGCTAGATGCCTTCATGAGGAGTGTTACCTACAGCACTGTCTGAAAAACAGCCAGTAATGAGGCACCATGGAGAACCCCCTGAGCCTGCAAAACCTTGGCCCTCTTATTTTAGGGAAGGCTGAAGAGTATCACCATTCATTGCCCAGTCTGTGTGCAGTCTGAGCCTGGGCAGCTGTGCCTTGGCAGCATGGGTAAGCATGAGTCCACCCTGTGGGTAAGATGTAAAGATTATGTTTTGAGTGTTAGAGGAGATCTAATAGTTTGCATTTGTATTAAAATCTGAAAATATTGGTGGCTCTGGAACTATTTCTGCAGGATGGAACAGCAAGTATTTGCCTAAATAACTGGGGAGCTCCTGCCACTTGCTTTTCCTCTTTACTTTTTTTAAGACAGCCGAAATGTCAAAGTACTTCCCAGCTTGCACATGTCCTGTTTGGTAGACTGAAGTGGGAGCCTGACAAGCTGAGATTGTTTTCATTTTGCCTTCAAAGGGAAAAAGCAAAATTTCTTCATGTTAGATGCTCTACCTTAGAGTTTATTGAGTACCACGAATCTTGTAGGGTTGGGCTAAAGAACTGAAATATACAGTGGCACTCCCAGTCTAGCAGGAGACACAGAGACTAAACAGCAGCCAGGAGGTCATCCTCAGATGTGATTTCTTCTCCAGTGTGAGAGTATTCCTCTAACAAGTCCCTCTCCAGTAGCATCAGCCAGGACTCATGCTCCTCCAGATCTATGTCATCTCACTTCCTCTCCTTTGTTACGTGAGCTGATCACAGCTTCTCAAACCTCTGCAGGGATTCATAGGAGGCACAACCACAACACACTCAGAACAAACATCTGGGTGTTTACCATCTCACGACCCAGCTTGAGGAGCTTGAGACCTGGAGGTGTTCAAGGCCAGGCTGGATGAGGTCTTGAGCAAGCTGGGCTAGTGGGAGGTGTCCCTGCCTATGGCAAGGGTTTGGACCTAGAAGATCTTTAAGGTCCTTTCCAACCCAAACCATTCTATGATTAATGATGACCAATGTATTTTGACTTTGTGCTGCACAAATACTCTCTCTTAGCACATGAAATAACAACTACACTGATGAACCCAGCTATACCTGTGTTCCATGAACCAAGCAGTTGAAAGGTGTTGGAACCTAATGCCGCATGGCTGCTGCTCTCACAGAGCTTCAGCGTTCTGTCAGAGCTAAAATATTCAATAAATAGCAGGAGATTGTCAGAATATAGAATACAGAAAGTCAGTGTGGTGTGGTAGGAGCACTCACCTGACCTTGTTCAGCATCACTGGCACACAGCTTGACAGCAAGGTTAGTGCCCATCATCCAGCTGTTGTGCTTGGACTCCTGTGTTACAGATGTAGTTACCATGACGGGCTGTTTTAGTGCATGTTTTCTGTGGGTCTTGCTGCGCTTTGGGAGGGGATGGAGTTTTTGCTTTCATTTGTGTGTGCACCCCAAGATCATCTTGTGTTCATTTAGAAATGAATCCATTAATTGCTTGGGGCCAGGCTTTGGAATGTGCTGACCTGAGTATGTTGAGTTACTTCTGTTAAATAGGAGGAGAAAAGAAGACTTTAAGTGCTCTTTGGCCTCAAACTATGCAATGCTGCACACCAGAGAGCTGAATTCCTTCTGATACAGAAGAAGCACGGCTCGTGTCCTTCCAAATCCAGTCCTTGGTCCAAGGTTAGGAGAACTTGTACTCATCCAAATCAACTTTTGTTCACTGGTTTTCCTCTTTCCCCCCTGCCTCACCCATCACTTTATTAGGTGTTTTGACTCTGAATGCTGTGCTGTCAAAGTGTATCCCTTGTGTCAGTCTCCCGTTGTCGACTGGATCTTTTCTTGTAAACCCACCAGGGTGGCTCACCTGCTGGTGTAAGTTAGGGGCCGCTTCCTGGCATTTGCACCTCTTTATTGTAGAGCATGTCAGGCATTTTGGGTTGGCTGTGCCCCTCCAGGTAGATGTGGGTCTTGTATTTCTGTTCCTGTGTTGTTCTGTTGTGGGTCTGGTGCTTAATATAAAGACTATTGGTGACGTCTTGAATCCAGTCCAAGTAAGTTTTCATTTCTGCTGCTTGTGTATGTGAGTTTGATTTTGCTGCTTCCATGGCAATTCAGGGATAAAAGCCCACGTGGTCAGGACTGGTGGTAAAGGTTCTTTGTTCTGCTGTTGCTTTGTTTTTCTCCAATGAAGTTTGTTCTTTGTGTTCCTCCTCTTCCCCTTGTTAACCACTAACAGAGCTGATACACTGTTTTCCCTGGTGAGTATCTCTTCTCTACCAGTTGGATCGTGTCTCCTCACCTTTACATCCATCCTTCTGAGTAGTTTGCCTAGATTTTACCCAACCCACCTTGTACCTTGTGCTGCTTCTCCTTCCTAACTCTGGTCACCGTTCTGTCTGCCTTCAGTTCAGGGTAACCTTGAGTTATTTCTCTGATTTCAAGAAGGGATTTTGGTGCACAACACAAGAGACAAACGGAGACTCTCTCTGTGGGTGTCTGTGTCCGTTCATTCCCTCCCCAGCAGCGTGAGAGGGTTCAGCCTATTCCATCCCTGACCCCAGGTCTTTCCTTAGTGCTAGGCAGAACAAAGTCTGAAGGCGCTTCTTATTTCTTTGGGCAATTGAAAATATGGGGAGATTTTTCTTCTTTGGAAGAAGCTGCTGCAGATGAGCAGCTGGCATGCAAGAGGGTGGTTATGCTTCCATAGTCAGTATTTTTAATTGAGGAACAAATAGCTTATTTTGGGGGGAAACTGTAAATTTTTTTGTACTTGTATGTCAAAGTGGCCTTTATAGGAAAAGCACATAAACTATTTAGATTTAAAGTTGTTTAGCTGTGTAATTTGGGGGGGGGGGGGGGGGAATTTTTGTATTGACAGGGTTTCTATGCATTTTTCAAAGTATAAACTTGCTGGTTTGTGTTAGAATTATTGGAGATATTTTTAAAACTGTGTGTTACCACATTTTCCATGGTCAATCCCTTTACTATCTTTCCTTTTGAATACTACAAAGATTTTAAGTAACCCTGGAAATCAATTTCCCCCCCTGCCACGACTCTTTGCATTAAGTCATTATAATGAGTTCTAGCATGGGTATGTAGCTTTAAGGGAATAAGCCTAGTAGGGTAGTTAATTATGGAGAGATCTTTGTGGAGAGGGGCAGTGCACAGTGTTTCAATTGCACTTAAAAGGCTAAATTAGCAACTTTCAGTTTCTGCTATACCTCACTGGGATTTGTTTAAACTGCTTCCATCCCATATTGTTTACACTCCAGCATTATGTAAATATGTCCTGTTTGTGCAGTGTGCAATTCTCCTTCACTCTGTCAGGATAATACTAATGCTATCAGATAGGAAAAGTTTTGGAAAGTGTGTGATATCCTAATGGATATGACGTGAGTTTGGGGAAGGAGGAGAGGAAAGTTAGAGCCATTAGTGTATTTTTCCATTTAATTATGTACACATTTTCACATGAGCTGAGGCTAACTGAACTTACAGTTGAATTAAGTGGTATGGGGGTGGGGGGAAGCAAAGAAGGGGTTTGCAGGACTGCAGGCAAAAATACCCTTTAGTTGCTCTGCAGTGCAATTGCCTTGACTGCCTATGCAAAGTACAGCCTGAGTTTGGTACATCAGACCCTTCTGTTACTGCTCTGATTTTTACTTTCTCTTCTCGAGGTGTTCTTGTCAGGCTTGCTGAGTAGAACCTTCCCAGGAATGTTTGTCAACTGACACTTTGCTTTTTTTCATGTTGCATTTGAGTTTTTGTTCTAGTTCCTGTTTCGTAAGAGATCCTACATTGTTCACTGGTTAGTGTAAGAGCAAACTTCTAGGCGTAGTAACAAAGGAACATTGCATGCTACCATCCATGCTCATAGCTGAAGAAGAATGTGCAATTGTAATGGCACTTTGACCTATTGCTGAAACGCTGGGTTTTGCAATGGGACAAACTCAACCACTGAAAACACTCTGTCTACAGTAGATGCCTTGAAAGTGAAGAAAAAGGCAGTTACTCCAGTTGTACCCACAGACAATATGGTATTGATTGGGTTTTTTTAATGAAGACTTTTATGATCTGTTATTAGAAAAATAGATTATTTTTTTTTCTTGGTTTACTTTAGTTGCCATAAATTGCCCAGTGCAGAGTCAGGTCCACCTCCATCCATTTGTTTTCATGGAGTAGTTGCACATAAATCTGTATCAGCAACGCAGGAAAGCCGTTTGGTTACTTAGCAGTAACCACCCTGGTGGAAATGCTTTGTGGCTCTCACGAGACGCGAAAAGGGAGGCGAGAATTCTCCTGGATTAAGTAGCACTGGCTTTGTTTACGTGTTCAGTATAATGTTGGGTGACTAAAGGGAGGCTCCCTTTTAAAGTATTTGACTTGTGCTTGGGGGACTTAGTTGCCACTGTGCAAATTGTGCTGTAATATTGTACCAAGGATCAGTGAAAGTGTTTTATCTTTTTTAATGTCGTTTGTATTTGCCCGGGTTTTATAACTGTAAGCAAACAGAGTGTTGTATTTTGACCTGAAACTTGCGTCTGGTAAAAGTAACTTTGCTTTACGTATTGGAGGTTTGTTCAGAACTTGAATCATTTTATAGAAGGGTACAGACCAAAATTAATTGTCTTAAAGGTGTTTAATAAACTAACCAAATAAAACATTGATGGTTTGAAAACTTGTTAACTGCTCCTTACGGCTCTTCTTTCTATTTTTAAAGGAAAGGAAGAACGCAGCTCAAGATGTATTTTTTTTTTTCTCTCTCTCAAGGTCTTAACAAATAAATGGGGGGAGGGGAGAAAAAAATCAGTAGATTTTTATAAATATAATCTCCCATGAGCTACCTGTTTTATTATTAAACATTGCTACATGCCAGAAGTTTAATCAAAGGGGAAAACCCAAAGGAAATAAATGGAGGAGGAAAGGCTAAGGAAATTAGGGGAGGCAGGAGCTCTGTCTGGGCAGTAAGTGCTTACCACCGCTGGGCCATAGGTACTGGTGATGGCCACTCCAGGAGAAATGGGAGTGGGAAGGAGCTTCTGCTCACCTGTGCTCTTCTCACATTTGAATGTCTCTGCTCTCCCCTGCAGTCACCTTCACTTGTCCTCTTCACAAATACTGCTGCTTTCATGTGACCTTTAAAAGCAGAGGAGAAAAAAAAATAGGTGAAGCAGAACCGCTCCCAAGGGCGGGTACAACAGCTCGTTCCAGGGCTGCCCGATACTTGGCGACCCTCGGTTGCGCCATGGCGTGCCTCTGTAACCTCTTCAAGTTCAGAGATCTGGGCTTTTTGGAGATGCCAAGCAGCTGCAACTCCAATTAAGCCATATACTTCCTTTGTGCTCTGCTCCTGCACTGCTTCTGCCACTGCTGCCTCCTCCGAGACCCAAGAGCCAGAGCAAAGGCTTTCAGTTATTAATAGGAGGGGTACCAGCATCTGTGATTGTAGGTGGGAGCATGATGACAGCAATGAACTCAGCCACTGCAGCAGCCCTAGACCTTTTCATCTTCAGGAAAATGTGTGATTTCACCCAGAGATCTACCTCTCCTTTTCTTAAATAAAAGGATATTGAGACATGGCCAGATGCGAGGTAGGAGTCAAGGAGAAGCTGCATTTTGGGGCAGAGTGCAAAGCTAGATGCTGGAAAGATGTATTCTAAAAGAGGCAGTGGGTATGAGCACAGAAAGGTGGATATTTGCTCAAATCTGTTCCTCCCTAGTTCAACAGCTATACCAGCACAGGTCCTGAACCACCAGCCAGCTTGGTGCAGAGAGCATGAGACCTCCAGTGTAAACACAGGCTGATGATAGGGAATCTTGTGTTGATTTACTCTTGTTGCTAGTGTTCCCATGGTTATGGCTGCATAGATGGGCTCTGCCATATCTCCCCTGTCTTACTGAGTCTTGGAAACAAAGACAGGAGGGTGAACTTGGATTTATCTTTATACCACAGCCTGGAATCGTAACAGACAGGGAAGAGAGCTGCTGCTTGGCTTCCTTTACCTTTTATGCACAGAGGAGATATAACTTGAGGTTTCCATTCCTTCTTCTTTTTATCCCCATGGTTCCTTAAACAGGTTTTTCAACCGAGGCTCTGAAGGCCTGGGAGTAAGGCCTCCTTGTGCCTCCTTTATTGCAAGGTGCTTGCCAGTTAGGCTACACTCAGAGTTTGTGCAACACGACTTGTGACTCTTGCGATGTCTGCGCCATGGGGAATCGCAGCTGTCCACCAGCTTCTACCTCAGCCTGAGAGGAGTGTGTCCCACCAGCTTCTACCTCAGCCTGAGAGGAGTGTGTCCCACCAGCTTCTTCCTGTCAGGACTGTGCCGGGAGAGGCAATGCAGCTGGCAAAGGTTCCCTGCAGGTGGGAGCTGATATGGAGTTGTCTGGGTGCATGAGCAGCCCCAGCTATGCTGAGCCAGGTTCTTCCCAGGGCCAGTGACTCCTTGGTAAGAGGAGGCATCTGAGCCCTTTGCAGAGTCCAAGTCTCAGAGCAGACTTTCGCCAAACCAGGTTTCTAGGTGAAGAAGAAAAAGGAAGTGATGTGGGAAGAACAAGAAGCTTTGCAGAGCAGGTAATGCTCTCCTGGCCTCCAGAGCCTCAACTCAAGCAGCAAGCCCTGCTTGGTGTTGCCCTTTGGCACAACGATCACTGGAAACAGTAAAATTAACTGAATCACTGTAAAATCAGAGTCAAAAGCTGATAGAGAGTCCACAGGGTCCTGGGAAAAGTGCAGGCCATTTGAGATGAATGTTGCCACTCCAGAGAGTTTGCGGCTGCAGGTGAAGCCGACCGCAGCAGGATCAGAGCTATTCTCTTTGCTCTTTCTCCAGCGTGTTTGGAGCGCACGGGCCAAGCTCTGTCACGTGTGGCCTCTAAGGAATCGTGAACCCCAACGCCGTGGGCTGGGCCAAAGGAGTTGGCTGATGGAGAATTTACGGTAAGAGCAAAATGTATTTTTAACCACCAGGATATGCTTATCATCAGGAAAGGGCAAGCAGCACTCCTAACTCTCCAGGGAAGGGGAAGTGTTGAGCGTGACTTTAGGTTTTTTCTAACTCCTTTCCAAACTCTGAAAAGTGTTTTGTGTTTGTTTGGTTTGTTGTTGGGTTTTGCTTTGTTTTGTTTTGTTTTCTTGCTGAGACATGTTGTTGGATTAAATCAGGGAGTTAGGCATCAGTCCTGGGTCACAGGTGAAAAATAGGCAATGCCGGGCATGCAGTGTTTTTCCATTGCATGGGATTGTACGTTCAGGAAAGACCTTTGGAAAGAGTGCTCGTTTGCTTTTTTAGAATATACTAAGAGCCTGACCAGAGCTTTCACATTTTCAGGGCTACTTTGATGTTCTCTGTCTTGAAGAGGAAAGCAGATTCCTCTGGCAGCACCCCACCCTGCCGCCTCTGGAACAAGCAGCACATCAGGTGCCTGCAATCATGAGCTGCTTTTTGACTCAGAACGGGGCTGGTTATGTCCCCTCGTTTGCCACGCTGCTTGTTTGAACTCCACCTCCCCAGGAGAGCACGCAGGAACGCCTGCCTTTGGCTGCTGAAGTGAGCACAGGGTTCACCTTACCTACAGCAGTGGAGCCCTGACATTTTCCATAGCCTGCGCTGCTCTCTCATTTCCTAATCCTGCCCCGGGACTAGAAAAGCTTTTCAAAGACAGGTTGCCATTTGCGTGCAGGACAGACAATAAGGTTGCCTTTCAGGGCAGCTAGGCTAGGCAGGAGGGCTTTGCTGATCCAGTAAATAGTACTGGGCTGTTTTAGGCAGTGGTAGGAGTCACAAAGAAAATAAACACTTTGAAGTGCTAAAAGCTGCCTGACCAAAGAGGCAGGCTGAGGGTGTTACCGGGGTGCCTTGTACCATTCTCATGTGCAAGCAGTGCTGCTGCCCACCTGTTCAAAAACAGTTTTGCTCGTCCTGTGAGCATCAGCAGCTGCAAGGCCTCCCTCCTGCCCTTCCCCAGTGCCCCCTTCTCTAGGGATGGTCGAGTCCTCAGCGCTTCTGCTGACAGGCTTTTCTGCAGTCTCAGATGTAGAAGCTGTAGCCCAGACAATGAGCTAACAGCACAGTGCAGTAGCGCTGGGGGTAGGCTCCGTGCGATGGCAGGGCCAGGCAGCGGGTCAGGCGTGCCCCCGTGGCCAGCCATCAGCGCCTGCTTACAGCTCACCGCAGCTTTTCTTTCATCACTGGAGATGGCGACCTCGCGGGACGGGAGGGCTGTGCTGTGCTGTGCTGCTCCTCCCGACGGAGTGGCTGAGTGGGTTTGCCCTAGATTTCTTCTCCTTGATAAGCTTGTGTCTGAGGGTGAGTCACCCTGGGCGCAGAGGAGCCAGGAGTCGCTTCCCCCAGGGACTGCTCGGTCTGAGATCTGAATGTGAAAGGCCTATCTGTTCCCATCAGCTGCCCATGATGGAGCTACGGGCGATACTCTTCTCTGTGAAGGGCTTAGACATCAGGTTGGGGGGGATTCTGTGCTTCTTTGTATCTGCACTTCAGTAGGGGTTTTCTGATTTGCAATTACATTTTCTTTCATGTTGGTTTTAATTGCCCTTTTCGTTCCATGTAATGCGGAAGAATCCATTTTTGGCCGTTCAGTTTGTCTCCTCCTCATTTCAGCTGCATCTGTGCTGCTCTCCTTGCTGTTGTAGTGTGAAATATTCGGGGAGAAATGTGAAATTCCCTCATCTGAAAGTCATGTACCACATCTTAGAGCTTGCCATGGGGCACAAGAACGTTCCTTGGCTCTACCTGCTTTAAAGAGCAAAGGAAAGCTGCAGGCACCACTGTCTAGTCCCGGCAGATGCTTTGGAGACCAGCCCATTTTCATGGAAATTAGGTTGTCACTATTTGTTTTCTGTCGGGACCTGAGCGATTCCTTCATCGTTTCTCCATTTTCAGGAAATGTTTTGTGATCACACACACATGAAATGAAGGAGCTAGAAAACTGCTGCTTCCCTTTGATGTATGGCAATCAAGGCTTCTTCTTTTTGTAACTGCTCCCTGGAATTGTCTGCATTATTATGAATATTTCAATGAAAGTTGGAAAAACAAGCCCCTCTGCTACCTTGTGCTTGTTTAAAGAGAACAGGAAGGTTGTGCAAGCTAAAATTAAAGCAGGTTTGCAGCTGAATTGATTGTGCAACCCACGTGTTAAGAAATGAGACAAGGAAAGGGCTGAGGAAGAACATTCTGAAACAAACCCTTCAGGTGTGGGGCAGTGGCTAATGCTGAACAGTCCCTGCTCAGAGAAATGTGCTGGACTCCCTACTTGCTATGGGAATAAGATGACATTGTAGGCAGAAAAGTGGCTTTGAAGGCAGGCACAATCCATTCGTGTCTATTCAAAGATGCAGTGTCAGTGTGTCAGCCCGCTCTTAAAGGCCCCCTGCCCCCACACAGACAGGAGGGACGGTAACACCAAAAACCCCTCTGGGTTGAGATAGTGAGTTTTACTGGAAATAAGACAAGGCAAGGCACAAACACCTCAGCCTGTTTGCAGAAAAGCTCAGCAAAATGCAGAAGCAGCAGCAGAAGCCAGCAGCCTCCTCCACCCTGACCCACAGCCCGCCCAGCAGAAAAGACCAACACTCCAAACCCAGAAACCAGAAGTAGAATCCAAATAGGAAACCTCTTATGTTAGAACCTGAACTTTAAGCCCCATGATACTTTGCTCCAGCCAGGGCTTTCATTTAGAAGCTGGTGTGACAGCATCATGGTATGAAATAGCAGCAGCAGATTCGACTCAACCCATGACACAGGGTCAGAACCAATTGCACTGCTACTCAGTTCAATGTTTACAGCATTTCCCAACTTCTTTGTTCCCTGCTGAATGGCATTTTATATCCTCCAGATATTAGTCTGGTAAAAGACCTAACCTAATCTAATAATAATTAAATACATTTAAAATTCTAATAATAAACAACCTAATCATCTCCTGCTACCTGCTATTACCTGCCCACTCCATCAACTTTTTCTTGCCTAAGCAGGCATCGAGAGTTAAGGGTAGCATAGCTGTTTGTCTACTTGATCTTTGAGTTTGAGAAGGAAGGTGTAATATTGTTCCAAATGTTTTCATGTCTGTCAAAGTGAATTTGAACCAGATGTCTGCTCTGTTTCCACTCTGTCACTGGTAGTGTGGTGAGAGAACATCTTCCTACAGGATTTCTCTGGGACTTTCAGTTCTCTTTTTCTTATGATTGGATTTAACCATTCAGGAAAGAGTTAGCCAAGCTGAACAATAGTGAAGAGGTTTCATAGAGAAAACAACCATCATCACAGCCAGCCACAGCCATCTATACCTCTGTGCTGTTTTTAGAGAAATCTGGAGTTCTACCTAAACATGAGGAGGACTTCTTTAAGACTGGTGAAGCACTGGAACAGGCTGCCCAGGGAGGTGGTGCAGTCTCCATCTCTGGAGACATTCAAAACATGCCTGGATGTGTTCCTGTGTGACCTTGAACTCAAAGACCTCTAGAGGTCCTGTCCAATCCCTACCATTCTGTGAATGTTCCATAAAATTTCATGGGCTGAATCAACAGCCTGTTTCTAACACATCATACCAGTGTTGCTCTTGGGGTTGACCCTGAGTTACAAGCAGCATTAAGATTGTGAAGGAAGGCCCCATCCCAACAGCTATTTAATGCTAGGCGTAGGTTTTCTATTTGCAAAATCTTTGGTTTGACTTTTTGAGAGGCCCCTGTGAACACAGCAGGCTGCTAGACAGGGAAGTGTTGCTTGGACCTGGAATGACACGTGGCCAAAAGCAGAACAGGTCAGGAAATGTGAAAATTGGGAGGGCCAAATGAGTGCATTCTCAGCAGAACTTCTCACAGATTCTTCTACCACTCCTCCTCTGTGCCAGTTTATTAAGGAGACCTGAAGAAAACGTAGCTCTTGCCAGCCTGGGTGACTCCTATCACAGCTATGACAAGTTTATTCCATTTGCAAGTCAAAACAAGTTTCTCTTCTCTCTTGAAGGTACATAATTATCAAGCTCATCCTCAGTGCTACACCCGTTACCGCTGCCTATAATCTTTGGGCATTTGCCCTTTCCTGGCACAGTCCTGATTGGGAAAACAAAGCTTGTGTGTGCAGTAAGTTCAACAGGAGAGACTCTTCTCATTGGCACTGGATGCCATGAATCAGAATGGTTAAGTGATTTGTCCAAAGCACAAAGATTTAGTGTTTCTGCACTGCAGGCCTAGTAAAGCATAAATGCCACCAAATTCACAAATGTTACCTTAAAATATTAAACCTTAACCTCATAAATAGGATCCCTCAAACCTTAATCATTTGGAGCCTGACAGCCACCTAAAATGTTACCTGTCTGCTACCTGTCTCCCTCAGCTCATTGTTGTTATTTTGGCTAACTGCAAGTATCCTATGTTCCAGTTATCAGTGAGTGGACTGCAGGCAGCAGTTAGGAGCAATAATGTTGGTGAACTATTACACGAAACTCGGTAGAGATGAAGGCAAGTGATCCAGCATCAGGGACAGAATCAGTCCCTGGGGGCCTCAGTTCTGGTCCTTGCACTTCTTTGCACCATCTGTGTGACTAGCAGGCTAGAGAGAGGCAGATCTTCAGACAGGCCAGAAGACAGATCTTCAGGTGTGCCAGAAAGTCATTCAAGAGAATCCTCTGATCTCTTGACTTGACTTCAAAGTCAGCTCATACATTGGAGGAGATGCTTCTGTCCTGTTGCCTGGTTTTGTACAGGAGAAAACCAAACTGACTGGTCTGCAGTGCTAGCACTAATCCATAATGTCTGAGAGGCTCTCACCACACCTTAATGAGGGCTGTTGAAGCACTTGTGGTAGCTCTGGATGTTATTTGGGGAGCAGAGCCACCACAATATAGACCAGGAGAAAGGAGGAAAGGCTGCCTATACAGGTGGCTAATACTATTACAGTTGGAAGGACTTTGCTAGAGCTTCTGACACACAGAAAAGTCTACTGTCAGTTGACTTCTTGTGTGAAGCAGGTGTAATTTTTTGCACTACTCCTGCTCTGAAAGTGTCCCATAGCTGTATGGGCAGATCGATGTCTCCATTTGCCATAGGGCCCAGCAGTAAGCAAAGAGATCTTGTCTTTAGTGCTTCAGTGCACAACAATGCTGCTGGAAGGGGGAAGTAGGAACAAGATGAAGCTGTTCCAGCACCTCTAGCCCTCGCTGCTTGCTCTCTTTGCTCTTCTGGTCATCTTAATCCTCTTCTACTGCTCAGCAGAAACCTTGTGCAATGCTCTTCAGGGAGATGAACCTCCTGTGACAGTCTCTGTGCTTTTGATGGCTAAAGAAAGGCTGAGCCCCCTTCCCTTGAAATTTAAACAAGCTTCTTCAGTAGATTCACACATTTCAATTTGCTTTCATAAGGCTAATTGGTGACAAGTAACAGAGTAGCTTCCTCTGAGACTTCTCACCCAAATTACTATGCAAATTGTATGTAAACTTTCAACATGCAAGAAGTCCTGCCTGAATACCATTTTTGTTGACAGACCTCCTGGGGCTCAGAGTGCCATGTCCTACCAGGGGCTCCCTGAGGGGTTCCCTGAGGCATGCATCAAACCTGGAGCATCCCCAAAGGGTAGAGAATTTAGGGGCATTGGTGGTTCATGAAACTTCCTGGGCTCAAGCTTACATTCTGAAAGCCCTTCTGCTGCAGCATCCAGCCCTCCCACATGGTGCAGGGTTGTTCTGCCACATCAGCATCATTGTGGCTCTGTTCAGAAAGGAGCCCCCTTCACCCAGGCTACAGGAAAAACCCACAGCAGGATCTCCATGGGAAAAACTCTGTGTGTGGCTGCTGCTGTGATGGCCACGCTCCCAAGCCAGGAGGGAGAGCTGTCTGGGTAGGCAGTGCAGGGTAGCCCTATGTGTCCTTTTTCTCTGGTTCTGGCAGGTGGTGCTGGCCAAGCCCCAGCCTCCACACCAGAGCTAACATAGCCAGGGACAGAGGTGCCTGGGGATGCTGTGGTGTCACAAATACATATGGCCTTGGTCATGCACTATGGACCAAGCACATCTGGTTCCCCTCTGCTTGCACATGGTGCCAAATCCCACTTCCTCTGATGCTCTTTCGGTATTAGCACAGCAGATCATATGTCTGATGGGTGCAGGGACAGGGAAGTCTGATCAGAGCCTTTAGTGTATCTGTCTGGGGTCTGCTCCATTTCCATTGCTCCTCCTGGGCCTCCTCCAATATGTAGCCTGAACCCTCAATGACAACACTCAGATCCCACTTCATTTGTGCCAGTTCACAGGCTGGTGGGTTACACAGAGCCCTGTGCAGGTTACTTTTGGTTTGCTTTTTCATCCCAAACTTGGTATAGCTTTCACATAGCTTCATGTTAGATAAAGGCTGGACTCTAAAGATCTTGTCCAACCAAAACGATTCTGTGATTCTATGTACTTATGCCAGCCAAGAAAGGCTGGTGGGCTTGAAGAGGTGAGGAAGGTTTGCTTCTCCAGACTCTGTTACAGAAGCAGAAACTTCTGCAAGGGGTAAGGGAACGGGCAATGTCTCAAGCCAAGGTGTCAGGCCATGAGCAGAAGTAGGAAGTGGCTGTGCCAGCTCCCCAGCTGCTGGGGACCTCAACTCTCATACAGCCAGAAAAGCCACAGGCAAATTTTCATCCACTACTCTCAGAACAACTGGACTGTTCACACCACCTTTGTCTGGAGTGGCTTTACATGCCAAGCTTTGTTTACTTTGTACCAGCCTCCCTGTGCAGGCAATCTCTAGGTAAGCATCTCGCCCAAAGTAGCTCACTTCACACTATCACAGTATCACCAAGGTTGGAAGAGACCTCAAAGATCATCGAGTCCAACCTGTCACCACAGACCTCATGACTAGACCATGGCACCAAGTGCCACGTCCAATCCCCTCTTGAACACCTCCAGGGATGGTGACTCCACCACCTCCCTGGGCAGCACATTCCAATGGCTAATGACTCTCTCCATGAAGAACTTTCCCCTGGCACAGCTTGGGGCTGTGTCCTCTTGTTCTGGTGCTGGTTGCCTGGGAGAAGAGACCAACCCCTTCCTGGCTACAACCACCTTTAAGGTAGTGGTTGAAAGCAATGAGGTCACCCCTGAGCCTCCTCTTCTCCAGGCTAAACAATCCCAGCTCCCTCAGCCTCTCCTCATAGGGCTTGTGCTCAAGGCCTCTCCCCAGCCTTGTCGCCCTTCTCTGGACACGTTCAAGTGTCTCGATGTCCTTCCTAAACTGAGGGGCCCAGAACTGGACACAGTACTCAAGGTGTGGCCTAACCAGTGCAGAGTACAGGGGCACAATGACTTCCCTGCTCCTGCTGGCCACACTATTCCTAATGCAGGCCAGGATGCTGTTGGCCTTCTTGGCCACCTGGGCACACTGCTGGCTCATGTTTAGGCAGCTGTCAATCAGTACCCCCAGGTCCCACTCTGTTTGGCAGCTCTCCAGCCACTCTGACCCCAGCCTGTAGCTCTGCATGGGGTTGCTGTGGCCAAAGTACAGCACCTGGCACTTGGACTTGTTGAATGCCATCCTGTTGGACTCTGCCCATCTGTCCAGTCGGTCGAGGTCCCTCTGCAGAGCCTTTCTACCCTCTAACTGACCAACATCTGCTCCCAACTTGGTGTCATCTGCAAATTTGCTGATGACTGTCTCAATCCCCTCATCCAGATCATCAATGAAGATGTTAAAGAGGATGGGGCCCAGCACTGATCCCTGGGGGACACTACTGGTGACTGGCCTCCAGCTGGATGTGGAACCATTCACCACCACTCTCTGGGCTCGGCCCTCCAGCCAGTTCCTAACCCAGCACAGAGTGTTGCGGTCCAAGCCACGAGCTGACAGCTTAGCCAGCAGTTTGCTGTGGGGGACAGTGTCAAAGGCCTTGCTGAAGTCCAGGTAGACCACATCCACAGGCCTCTCCACATCCACCAGACGGGTCACCTGATCATAGAAGGAGATCAGGTTGGAGAGGCAGGACCTGCCCTTCCTAAATCCATGTTGGGCTAACTTCCTGCTTTCCAGGCTGGTTCCTTCTGCTGCTGGTAAATGTTGCTCAGTTATCTCAGCCAAGCCAAGCCTGATTTTTATCTGTGGATTCTACAAGGCAAGCTGTGGAACCCGAATTATTCCAGTGTATTAGCAGGTCTGTGCTGAGGAGGAGATCCCCGGAGCTTGATCCTTCTGTTTCCCAGTGACTCATTATTGTTACGTAGGTTGTTGCATTGCCCCACCGCTTTCAGGTATGAAACGCTGGGGTTTTGCAGGTCACTTTGCTTTTGTAAAAGAACATAGGGTCATCAAATCGGTGTGTGTGTGTCTAGCAGGAAACCGGCATTCCAGCGGTGATCAAACGCTACTTGTATGCAAACCTTTCTTCCAAAAATCTCTCTCTAGGTGTCCCCTCAAGCACTTTACAGTGCTCAAGTGCTTAGAGAAACTCTGACTGCAGAGAGCAACTCTTAGCATAGCAAAGTCTAATGCGGGCTTTCTGCAGGCTTTTATCTCAGGTGAGCAATATAATCCTTTGCTTTCATTTAATAATCCCAACAACCAAGACTAGGTGGGGGAATAATTTGTTAATTACACGCTCATTGGGTAGAGTGCACATAAATGACTGCAAGTGCTTGCAAATCTTAATGACTCTTGGAGTGACATTCCAGTTGCTCTGGTTAGCTGTCCTTTCTGCTCTGCTGCTGAACAGAGGCAATTTTATCAGCTGCCTCAATGATAGATTTTGTGGCTTCCTTACACGGAATGAGGCATGAATAGGTTAAAAAAAAAAATCTCTCCCCCACCCCTGCACGGTTGCTCCTTCCCTAACAGCCAGCTATCTCTGCAGTCAGGCTGGGTGGATTAGCTGCTGTGCCAGGAAAGAATGATGATCCTCCTGCAGCACCCACTCGCCCCGTGGGGAGGGATGACCCAGAAGAGAGCTGTGGAGAGGGTAGGGAGCACTTGGTGAGAGGAGGCACTTCTGCCTAACGAGCAAATTAAAGTGTGCTTGATCACTGGATGGATATGGGGCACCCCACAAAGCTCAGCCCTGCATGTGAAGTTTCAGGGATTAAAGGAATGTCTGGATCCAGGGTTCTGAATGCTTCCTGCTTACGGTTGCCTCATCCTTGCTTTGAGTTTATTCCTGAACTAATACACACCACAACACTGACCTCTAGGCCAATTTTGTCATAAGCTTGAGTTTTTGCAAGGAAACTTCCCTCCAAATTTCCGCAGTTTGCTGATGCTCCATCCAACTTGCCCTATCCATGGCTGCTGCAGAGGGGAATGATATTCACACTTGGCTGCAGTAAGGCACAGAAAGATGCTGAGGTGCCACAGAGGTAATGATCTGGCAGGATGAGGGACACAGGTTTTGTGTTTGCCATGAACAGTCCTATGTGTAGTGTGAGGAATTTCTTGAGCTTTCTGAAGGTCCAAACCAGGCAGTGTAGGTGACTTCAACAGAATGCAGGCCAGGGTTTGGCTTCAGGTACTTTTCCTTGCATTCACAAGTAGTTTTAAAAGTGCTGGCAACAAACAGCAGAATGGAGCTCCCTTTAGCAGATGCAAGACCCACCCTGAATACATGCTCTTCTCCCTTCTCTATTTTTGTGCTCCATTTGACTGTGGTTTCTGACTGACTTCCAGCAAGGCAATAGCCAACCTAACCAGTATTTGTCACCTCCTATGAGCTAAATATAATTTGGATTTTATTTACCTCACGGTATTTCTTTAACAAGCTCTCTGATGTGAATTCTTCCTGGGGAAAAAAGAATTCTCCACGTTGCTGTCCTTACACAAAAGAAATAAAATCTTTATGTCTTCTTGCCACATTTAGATCTATATCCCTGGTACACAGAGGAGATATCAGCTTGGGAATTGGCACGCTGAGGGAAAATAAATGAATTTACAGTAAAGCCTGGTTATTGTTTTTAAAGACCTCTTGAAAGGAGAAGACTGTTCTTAATTTTCTCTCATAATCTCATTTCAAGATGTTTAGCTCATAAAGGTCTGTCAGAACATGGGGCCTGGACTTTTATCTTCAGTCTCCAGCTGAAAACCTGGAGGACACTCTGGTTTTTCACTCCTGGCTGTGGTCATGAGGAGAAGCTGTAGTCAATATGGGACAGGATCCTGCGGGCCACCGCCGTACCGATTCCGTGTCCAGAAGTGAAAAGAGCTGTTGATGCTGCCTTGTTTGCTTTGCACACCACACCCCTGCATATTGCCCACAATCTAAATTACAGAGGCGGTCAAACTTGCTTCCTGTTAAAAACAATAGCCCTGGCTGACACATCGCCTCGTAATGCACGGAGCAAAGGGCCGTGCATGGCCAGGGGAGGTTTATGGACAGCTGGGCCCCATGGCTGGGGCTGGTGGCACTGGGGGTCCCTGCAGAAAGGTCACTGCCTGCACCCTAGACTGCAGGCTGGAGAGATGTAAGGGTTGATGATAGTGGCTGTGGAAAGAAATTTATACCGGATGTTAATTAGGGGAAACATAACTGGGAACCTGGGGAAAACTTCCTGAACAAACAAGTGTGAACAGGAGCATCAAAGGCTTATGAATGTAGTGGGAATTTCTATAGGGAAGCTGGTTTGCAAGTGTCCAACTGTCTCAAAATTTGAGTCATGCCTTTCTTTGTAAGGAAGAGGCTATTGTTGCAAAAACTGTTTTTCTGAGGTAGTTTTCACATGAAGGATCCAACATGAGGATATAAAACCTAATTTCCTTAGTGTGTTTCACCTCTTCTAGGAAAAGCATGCAGCAGTCGGAGCTGATGTTGCTCGTGTCTGGTAGCACTACAGGGAAGAGTTGGGCCGTGTAGGAGTCCCTCTGCAAACAGAGGATGTATAGAGAACATCCCAGGTATTTCTTAGGAACTATACTGGATCACAGCCAAAATTTTATGGAGGATGTAGGTAACATATCCAACACTGCCATGTGCAAACGTGTTTGTGTTTGCAGTGTCTGGCAAACAAAGGCCAATACAAGCTGGTGTGAGCAGATTTGCAGGCCTCTGAACACCCGGGCAACGATGCCAACAATTTCTGATTGTGGTACATCAGACATGCCCAATGACTGTGCCTGTGCTCTTAGGATGTGTACCAGCTTCTGAAATAGGAATACCTTTCATTATTTGACATGGAGAATGTCACTGTCTTGCATACAGGGCCACTGCTGCTTCCCTGTGTTTACCCTGGTGAGGTTGTTATAGAGTTTTATTAAACACAACACATCACCGAATAGAAAATTTTGGCAATTTATTAAGTAACAAGGCAGGAGCAAACACAGCGCTGGGCGACAGGGGAGTCTCCGCTCCGCCAACTGCCGCGCTTAACACGAGTTCCCGTCCCCTTTTATAATTCCTCCTTTGATTGACGCCCTCCTTCTCGAAACTTCGTGGCTCTACTCTGCGCATGTGCACCCAGTCTCTTCCAGGTCTCCCCCGCCTCCCGCTGGTCGCAGCGACGAAGATCGGCAGTCCCCCCCCCAGCCGCTCCTCAGATGACAGCCCCGGTCCCACCCCGTGGGCATGCCCAGGCATGCCCATACACACAGAGCAAGGTTTTATGAACAAAACTAATCAGATGGACAAAACCAATCAGGATGTACATCCCATTCTATCACAAGGTGCCACTGGGTTCAGCTGTTTACGCTGCAGCTGAACCAGCCAAATAGTGCAGTGAAGGGGTGGTGAGTCAGGGCCACGATTGTTTAAGTGCAGGAAAACAAGCTGTGTGTGCACAGTGATCTGGGCACCAAGGCTGGAAAATCCGTCTGAACCCTTTTGCTGTCGGTTTGAGGAGGCTTGTGTTATGAAAGTGTTCCTGGGCTATTATTAAGGCTTATTTTTCAAGGGATGCTGGCATGTTGGGAAACTTTGCATTTACTTTGATTTTAATGTTCTTTTGTTCTGCATTCTGACTTGGAATAATAGCTTTCTCCTCTGAGCTGGAACTACAGCTGGAACCAGGTTACGGGTTCAAATTTAAGCTGGTATCCCAGAGATCTACCTCACTGAAAGAGGTCAGAAATCATTTTCCCTATCTCTGCCTACAGTTTCCAAAGGAATGCTGGGCATACCTTGGGAAGGTTTTCTCTCCCCCTGTTTTTATCCCTGCTATGGGATCAGATGACATCTGGCTCCATTGCCTTGTCAGCCTTTAGGTAATTCACTGTTTCTATTTCTCTTCCAGCACGATCTATATGATCCTCCCCTGAGACACTTTAATGTCTGGAATGAACTCTCCCATCTTCTCTGGTGAACACTGTGGCAGATGATTAACTGTAGCCAAATCTTTTTCTCTGTAAATTACCCCTTACTGTCTCCTCCATCCTTTCTTTGGTTTTTTACTAACAACCTCATGAAATGTCTGACTCCTTGGGTTTCTAGGGAAAAAATTTTGAACAAAACCACATTCAGACAGCCAAGCATAGACACACAAAACACAAACAATGAGTGCTCAGAGACAACCACCAGCATGCTCACAGAGGCATGCTTATGTAGAGATACAGTGACGTAAAGCAACACCCAGAAGCATTTAATGAATTACCCAGATATATACACAGAGGGATAGACAGATGGGTTAAGGCTGCATTTTTATTGGTGGGTGAATGAAAACATCACTTTAATGCCCACAGGAGAGTGTTTTGGAAAAGCAGTGGCAGTGGAAGCACCGAATATTAAAGGTGATAATATCTCTTTAATCACTCCTTCAGATTAATTGGCTTATCCTAGGAAGGGCAGCTACAGCTGCATAACAAGTGTGAACTCATACACTTTCATAATCCAAATCAGTGCAGCAGCCTTTCCAGAAACCATCCTCTGTTCCCAGGCAAGGAATTATTCCTGGAACCTGCATCCCTAAAATCCCTCTGATTGCCCTGTCTTCAAAAGCAAACTGAACTCCCTGCATACAGTCATGGGAAGACTTATTCCCAGACCCCAGCTACACAGCTCCTAAAGTATTAACTACTTTTTCTTGACTGCCCATTGACCTCAGAGCATGGGGCATGAGGAAATACTGCAGTTTATTAACACTTGGTTCTTGGTTACCTCACCCCATTCAAGAAGGCATTTCACCCACAGATAGAGAATCACAATTCATTAAGATTGGAAAAGTCCAACATTTTATTTCTTGTTTCACTGTTAAAATTTGCCTACTGTTGAGCACTATAATGATCTTTGCTCTTGAATAAAGGACAAAGAAGAGGCCATACCCCAGCTGTCTGTTCTCACAGACAAGACCTGGTACACAGAAAATGCCCCTATTCTGCTCCTGCTCCTAATGATAACCTAGCCCAATTCCATGCCGCTGCCCACAGTTACCTTCACTAACTGCTGCAGCTCCTCCCTTTCCTCCCATCAGCTGTGTGGATGTGGTAAACGAATGTAAATTGATATCTACAGGGGAGCAATTTGCTGATAGAGTTAACCAATCCACGAGCTGTTTTGCGGTAACACTCGTACCATCCCTAATACTCTCAAAGTCTTGCTAAAGACTTCAAGAGCTGATAATGGAAGAGTGGTGTTTTCCTACAACTTGTTCTGCGTTTGTATCTTAAAGCTTTCCATAGCATCAAAGAAAAGCTCAGTCAAGCTCAGGTCCCCTTTTAGTCCTTTTTCATGTTACAGAAAAATGTTCTACTATACTGGAAGCCAAATTTATATATATCAAAGAAACCACCTCCATTTTGCAATATTGTGGTAGCTCAGAAGCTCTGATTTCTGTGGTCAGCCACAGCCTTGGCACTATCAAAGCTACATGCATAATTTTGTCTCTCCCCCTGGTTCTGATGTGATGTATTTCTTCTAGGTATATGGTACAGTCTGTCCATTACCGACCATCTGTTCTTTGCAGAGAATTCTCTGGATTTATCATCTTGCACTGTTGCATGTCAGCCAGGGACTGTCCTAAGCAAACCACCGCCTAGCTCTCCTGTCTGTTTCTCCTCGGATTGTAAAGCCTCCACAGATACACTTTCAGCTATGTTCGTCTGATGGACAGGTTCAAATTACAAGGGTTTAATTACCAAAGCTTATCCAAACAGCTGATTCCTTTAGTTGTATCTGGGAATCTATAATTATAAAGATAACTGCGTTAAACTGATGCTTCTCTCTGTCCTTTGTTTTCTTAGGCCTCTTAGGCCAAGGACTGTCAGATGTATTTACAAGGTGCTTAGCGCAACAAAGCCACAAGCACTGCATGATGTGCACTAGCATCAGGTGGGGGGTTTATACTTCACTCTATAGCCTTGCTCACGTTAAGGTGAAGAAAGGATTGAGGACAAGAGGGAAAGATTCAGCTGTCTTTTGCATAACGCGCTTTCAAAAAGACTGTAAGATAGGAATTTAATAATAAAAGCAATAATTAAGGATGTTATTTTATCTTCTCCTTCTTCCTCTAGGACACCTTTTCACCAGAGAATTTATGGATATTAATCCTGCTAATACTTGACACTTGTCCCCATTCTGCCTTTTTTATTTTTCACTCCTTGTCTTTCAAAACAATAACCCAAGTCTGTTAGTATTTAATCCACTTTTAATTTCACTTCCCCAATGTGTTGGTTCAGTCAGTGAAGATACACTTCCTTAATCTCGGGACTACCTTTTTCTTTCTTAGTTGTTATTCCTCTGTTTTGGGGAAACTTCACCTTACTGTGACAAGCTCACAGCTCTGCATCATATCCCGGTTGCCCTTTGACTTTTGATGCTTATTTGTGTTACGATTTTATACATGTCAAGTGCTAATAGAGCATTTTGGACTGAAGAGCACTCACAGCTTGGAATGACTGGTAGGATGTGACCTATTGATGAAATAGGAAATATTAGCTGGGCTATGGGAACAGTCATGCAGACAGTGTAACGGAAATGGGGACTTGTCACTACGTCCTGCCAAATGGCATCTTGGGGCCAGCGAGCACTAAAGGAAAAAGGACAGACGGATGAATTTTGTTGGGAGCTCTTCTTTTTTCCAGGACTTTATCCATGCTTGGGCGTGTGGGTGGCCCGGGAAGGAGGTAGATGCTCAGGAGGAAGAAGCTGTTGTCACTTTAGACAACAGGGGAAGGACAGATGATACCTTAGCTGTGCTATCTGATCAGGTGCAGCAAAGCAGAAAAGAAATGTCAGGCTCTTCTCCCTCTTCTTTGTATCTTCTGCTTATTTCCTTCCTATCTACTAATTTGTTTATTTTAGTTGCTTCTGTGAATTGGGCAAACAGAAATAGACCTGAGACTATAGACTTAAAGACTTCCTCTTTCCACTTAAATAAATTCCTTCACCACAGCAAGTCTGTTAATGCTGCTTCTGTTCAGATATATGTTGCCTAGTTTGTACAGTGCTCCATCCTACCAATATAGGATGAGGTAAAAGTCAGACTGGAGTCTGTTCAGATCAGCAGATGGCAGGCTCTTTCTAGCAATTGATACCACCAGCTTCATCCTACATCCCCCTACATCAGAACATCTGAGGATGACAAGCAGGAAAAAAAGTATGATTTCTGCATCATGCACTCAAAAAGTATGCATTATGTCAGTGAGGAATCAAAGATATATTTGTCACCGGAGTCTTTGCAGCACACAGTTAGCCCCATAGTGTAATGTGCATCAGCTGGGAAAACAATGACACGGGGGCTGAGTAAACCAGTGAATGGCAGAAATCTGAATGTCAGAGATGTCAGAGAATTACAAGTTGACATCAGAGTCTGATTTCCCACTAACTACTTCACCTGGGAGTTGTCCTCTGAAATTAGAGTTACTGCTCAGAAGATGTGGGTGTTGAGAAAACTGGGGAAAAGAAAGAGCTGCTTGCAAATGCAATCTTTGTTTTGTGCATCTGTGATCAATGGTGCCCTAATCAAGCACTGACTTCCCTTAGGGGCAACTACAGAACTGCTCTTTGCAGGATGGGTTTCTTTAATCTTTATCTAGCTAGGTTTTAAATATCCATCAGCCCTTTTGGGAAACAACTCTCTTTCCCAAAGTTTTATGACTTGCTGAATCCCCTTAACATCACCATGCTGATTAGTTTAAACAAACTTCAAATACAGGACTTTTAGCATTACTGATGCAGCATCTCTTTTATGTTTGATATGTTTGCTTCGACGTGTTGTATTCCCCAGGTTCGCAGTATTTTTTAACAATACAGCATTGTTATGAAAATGAGCTGAGTAGTGAGTCTGATAGCAGGAATTTGCTCTGAGTCAACAGTGGCCATCAGCAAGCATTGACTAATTAATTCCATAATCCAGGCAGCACCTCTGTGAATAAGGGAAGAAAACTCCATTATCTCTAATATGCATCGAGGATTCAAACAGGAAAGGGACAGCTGCTGTGTAAGAGTCTAAATGGATACTGCATACATGCTGGGAATTCCAGTTTTTCTTTGGAAAAACTGAATCTCAACTCTCTACAGACAGCTCTCAGGTATGTGTTAAGCAGACAAGAGCAGCAGCCTACTTTACTTTAAAGCTTGAATTTGGTAAGACCTTACAGCCTCCATCAGGACATTTTGGTGAGAGACAAACAAAGATTTTTTTTTCCTTTCCTCTTTGACTGACTGGGGAAAGAGTTTGTCAAAATATCTGTCAATACTGTAACTTTCTGTAAAATAAATCAGGAATAATTAAAAGGTGTAGTAGTGCCTTATTTCTTTTTCTCATTTTCCTTTTTAAAATAAACTACGAATCCAGCAAAGCCCCTCTGGAGACAGTGCTCTCTCCCCTGGTAAGTGCATCCCTTGTTGAGGTATCTCAGTTTGTATCTGGCCCTTGCCACACCTGCCCCATTGCATCCCTCATACAGCTTGTCAGATAATGCCACCAACATGGATTTACTCTCCAGAATCACAGAATGTTAGGGGTCAGAAGGGACCTCCAAAGATCATTCAGTCCAACCCCCCTGCCAGAGCAGGTTGACCTAAAGTAGGTCACACAGGAACACATCCAGGCAGGTTTTGAGTGTCTCCAGGGAAGGAGACTCCACAACCCCTCTGGGCAGCCTGTTCCAGGGCTCTGTCACCCTCACAGGGAAAGTTTTCTTTATGTTCACATGGAACTTCAATGGCTTGCACCCATTGCCTCTTGTCCTATCATTGGACATCACTGAGAGGAACCTGGGTCTGTCCTCCTGACACTCACCCTTCAGTCTCCCCTCAGTCTCCTCCAAGCTAAAGAGACACACTTCCCTCAGCCATTCCTCATAGGGGAGATATTCCACTCCTTTCAGCATCTTTATGGCTCTGTACTGGACTGAGGGGCCCAAGAGTGGATGCAATATTCCAGATGTATTCCAGCGCAAAGCAGAGGGGGAGGAGAACTTCTCCTGACCTACTAGTCACTCCCCTTCTAATACACCCAAGGATACCATTTGCCTTCTTGGCTACAAGGGCTACTGCTCCCAGTACTGACAACTGGGGAATTCCATTAGATACAGGCCTCCAAATATACTCTGTCCCATTGATCACAACCCTTTGACTTCTTTCCTTCAACCAGTTCACAATCCACCTCATTACCCAATGACCTTCTTATCCTTGATATGCCTAGAGACAATGCCGAGGATAAGTCGCTTCATCACCTTCCAAGGATGGAGGTGAGACTGACCAGTCTATAGTTACTCGGGTCCTCCTCTGTAAACTGGAGTGCCATTTGCTTTCCTCTAGTCCTCAGGCACCTCTCCTGTTCCCAAGGACTTAACAAAGATGATGGAGAGTATCCTAGCAATTACTTTCACCAGCTCTCTCAGCACCTACAGGTGCATCCCATCGGGACCTATGGATTTACGCATGTCCAGATTGCTAAAGGCACGAGAGAGGTGCCTCTAGGCTATATTTCTTTCCTGCATAGGTTTTAGCATCTCAAGTGTTTTCTCATGGGTTTTCCAAGCCCCCCCCACTGCTATGCAGCCTGTGTTATTGGCACTGAGCACTACTTACAAATTGTTTTCTTTTCCTTCAGAATATCACATTGGTTTTGTTTTAGCACATGCTTATAAGTGGGTGTTACTGAGCTTAAGAAGGTATGTCAGGACAGTGCTGCTGTTTTGGCACCCAGCTATGACCTCCGCAGAACACCTGACAGACAGGCAAGAGACCTAATGCTGGAAAGGTGTGAAAAATGTTTTCTCTTAGGACTGGAGTCCCCAGCTGGTATTTTCAAATCATTCCTAGGTTTATGAACATATAACTGAGCAGATGAATATTCTGAACAATACAGATCATAACCAAATTAGTTTTGAGAAAGGGAAACAAAAGCCTAAGTCTATCCCTCTACTGCTGATCCAGAATTCTGCCTGCCTTAAACTGCATGGTAAGTATATCCCAGTTTTCCCGGCTATGGTGTATTTCAGGAAGTGAGAGTTCTGTTTTCATAAAGCCTATTATGAAAGGGGAGTGGATAATTAAAAAAAAAAAAGAGCAAGATACAAAGTGCAAATGAAAGGGCAGAGCTCAGGAGTAGGACACAGGACAGGCAGGTGGATCTGAATCATCCTACCACTCACCTCTTTTCTGGAGGAAGCATCTTTACCTCTGCCTGCTTTCTTGTCAGCCCCACTCTTGTTTTGGTCTAATTGCAAGGGTATTTATGCAGAGTAGAATAAATCTGTCTCTTCCCTCCTTCAAATTTTACCTATACCTAGAGTCTGACTTAAAAGAACTTCTGCTTTTTAGTAATATTAACACTAAACTACTCAATTTTCATTTCCAAAGCCTGTGTTTGTCTCCTAGTGCAGAAATGAAGTATTTCATGGAAAACCTCACAAACTCTTGAATTATTCAGAACTGACAGCATGCCCATAAGCACCTTCTGAGTAGCTAGAGGAACATTTTCACTGATGTGTTATTTATGATGAATTATTTGCTCAGTATTTATTATATAAATGAATAATTATGTCCCACTTTCACGATAAACTTCTAGTTGGATTTGCTCACAAATATTAGAGTCTAGGGAGAAAACCAAAACATACAGCAATCCCCAAACACCACCTTGAAATACTGCCAAGCATATATACCTGAGATATTTGTTGGGCTGCATGGAGCCAGAAAAGAAAGGCTGGACAAACAAGAAGCTGGGAATGCAATTCATCCAGCTTCTACTTGGCATAATGGATAAGGGGCATGAGGAGGAGTGTGTTCAGCCTTGGGTCACAGAGCAGCCATTTACTGCAGGCTGGATGGCTAATGTGCATTTGGGCAAGCTGCGCAGCAAGCAGCGTGTTTCAATTTCACTTGTCTAGACAGGGTTTTCAGTTGCCCTGTTCTGGCAGGCAATGTGAGATTTCATACCTTGGTCTTATCGTGCTGTGATCAGTTTACTTCAGAGGGAACACCTGCAGCCTGAGAGCATGGATTCAGATGCAGAGCACCTCCAAGGATTTGGAGCTCCGTCCTTGACGGGGGTTGCTAGGAGCGGTGCCACCTGATGTGCTGTAGTTTGGCTATCTCAGTGGATTTCCACGCTTTGGAACACAGGATCACAGGATGTTAGGGGTAGGAAGGGACCTCTGGAGATCGTCAAGTCCAACACTCCTGCCAGAGGAGGACCATATAATCTAGTGCAGGTCACAGGGAAGTGGATTTCCAGCAGAAGCTTGAATCCTCTCAGGTAGCTTCTGGGTTGACTGCTACAGATCATCCTTGGTTTTTTTGCTACCTTCTGTGGAACACAAGTGGAAAACATCCACTCTAATTTGCCAGGAAATTAAGAACAGCAGACTCTTTGCATAGTCCTTTCATTGGTGAGCTCTTGGAGATGACAGTTACAGTAGATTTAAAGCAGTGGTTTGAGCAGGTGGTGAGCTTGCACAAACTTGCGCTAAAATAGTCACGCTGATTGCAGTTCTTGCTGGGTGAAGTGTTGGGTGCAGGTGAGTGTATGCAAATAGTATTGACACTATTATTGTTTTGTACCAGAACAGTGCCTCAGGTCAAACAAGAACAGGTCTCCCTCGTACCAGGCACCCTAGGAACTTCTAGAAACAGACAGTTCCTACAGTAAAAAGCTTACATCTAAAGAAAGCTGTCCTTTTTCAAATTTGGTTTCTAGTCTTTTTTATTTATTGCAGAGCCATGCATATTTAGAGGCATGAGTCGGTCTGGATTTAGTTCAATGTAGATGCGTGTGCTATTCACCCCTAGCAGTGCATGGTATACAAAGCTCTGTGGGAGCTGCCTATAGTGTTTAGTGCATAATGACCACTCAGTTTGTTTAAGTTCAGGAGGTAAGTAATTATCAGAGCTACGAGATACTGACAGTTTGAACCTCTATTAATGAGATTTTTTACTTCCTGTTGGTTGTATTATTCATGGCATTAAATGAGTGTCTTCTAACCAAACTGTGTAATCCTGCATCGTTCTGTTAACTGGTACTTGGGACTACTCTGGAGAATTCTGAGCTTTTTATACATAATTTTGATGCTAACATGCAACAAAAGGATCCCTCAAATTTGCTAGTAATCAATAGGTTACAAAACCAGTCCCTCCTGAAAGTGTTTAAACAGCAATTCTCCTGTCCAGTGCAAGTCTATTTCAACACAACAGCTCTATAATAACACACGTGATGGATGTGCTCACAGTGATTTCGGTCTAGCCGGTAATGTATTGTCTTTTACAGCAGCCACTACAAAAGGCTTTATGGCAAAGGCTTCCAAACCCTTCCAGTTGCAGCTCTCCTCTCCAACAGATAATCCGTACAACTCATGATGTGAACATTATCAGAAGAAAGAGGTTTCTCCTGGCACCTCCCATGGCAGGGTGACCTCTCATTTGAAAACTATTGCATTAGGAGATGCTGCCAGAAACCCAGCAGCGGGTACGCACTGTGCAATAACCATCTTGTCACAGAGCAGATCATCCTTTTCCCAACCTCCCTTGAGTAGCGATGAGTTTAAACTTTCCATCTGGAGGGTTTATATCGTCTTTTGGAACACTAGTGGGAGACACTGGTGAAGCGACAGCCACCAGACATCGGCCATCCCTTGCCACTTTCTGCAGTGGTTGCACAAGAGCTTAACGCCAGAGCAAAGTTCACAGAAGGGCAGTGAAGCTGATGAAGGGTCTGGAGGTCTTACGGGAAGCAGATGAGGGACCTGGGGTTGTTTAGTCTGGAGGAGGCTGAGGGGAGACCTCCTTGCTCTCTGCAGTTCCCTAAAAGGAGGTTAGAGCGATCTGTGTGTTGGTCTCTTCTTCTTAGTAACAAGTCATAGGCTGCAAGGGCCTCAAATTGCACCAGGAGATGCTTAGATTGAATATTAAAAGAAACTTCTTCACGGAAAAGGGCGCTCAAAACACGAGCTGCTTAAATCCCCATCCCTGGAGGTGTTTAAAAGACAGAGATGTGTTCAGCAGCAGACGCTAGAGTTGGACTCGATGATCTTAAAGGTCTTTTCCAAACGGAACGATTCTACGATCAAACTCAAAATTGTCCCTACGGCAGAGGTGGCCCCGGACTCCTGTCAGCGCCGGGGCTCAAAGAAAGGGAGATTTACTGCACTAAACGCCCAGTTTTCCTCATGTTTTCCCCCGCAGTACTGGAGGTTCCCCTCATGGTGGAGGGGGCTTGACGGCAGCCGGGCTGCCCCCGCGGGTGCGCAGGTGTGTGCCTGCGCACCTCCAGCCCTTCCCGGGCCGCGTCGTCCCCCCTTCCCCTTCAGCCTAGGCGAGATGGCCGCCCCTCTGAAGGGCGAGGCTGAAGGGGAACTGGGGGGCGACGCGGCCCCTCTGAGAAGAAGCCAGGAGAGGAATGGCGCAACCCCCGCGCTTCCCGCGCCCCTCTCCGCGGCCGCCGCCGCTGCCCTCAGCAGCTCCACGGCCATTGACGTCACGAACAGGGCGGGCCACATGACCCCATCGGAACCAATCAGTTGCATCCGTAGCCGCTCCGGCGAGAGGCTGTCGGCAGCGCTAGCTCCTCGCCGCCTCCTCCCGCGGCGGCGGCGGTGGCGGCGCGCCTGGACACATACACACACACACACACGCACACACACATACACACACATACACACCCGCACCACACACACACCCGCACCCACGGACGCACACCCGCACCCACATACATGCACACGCGCGCCCGCCGCCGCACGCTCTCGAGCACACGCCCCGGGGGGAAGGAAGGAACCGCGGCCGGACGCCCCGCAGCCCCCGCCGCCGTCAGGAGCCCCCACCACCACCATCACCGGCTTTTGTCTGCCGCCCCCGCCGGGAGCCGACCCTCCGCTCGGCCGGCGTCCGCCCGGGAGCATGGACGAAGCGCTTTGAGAGGGGGACCCGCCGAGGGGGGCGGATTTTGAAGTTTGAATAAGGATTTTTATCGCTTCCCTTTTCCCCTTTTCTCTCCGCTCCGGTGCGGTTCGATCCCTTCCCCCATCTTCTCTCCCAGGTTTTTATTTTATTTTCCTCTTCAACTTTTATGTTTTATTTTTTTTTAAATCCGCCTCGAGAGGCTGGATTTTTTTGTTACCGTTTCTAATTTGATTTGGTTATACCCGTCTCTGCCGCCCGTAGAGACCGGTCTCTCCGGGCAGCGCCATCCCTCCACCCCGACCCGCGGGGCTGCCATGGATCGCACCGGCGGCACCGGTGGGGGCAGCGACCGCAGGCAGACTGAGGAGAGCAAGCCGCTGCTGGGCGAGATGTCTGCTCCCGAGGGGAATAAAATGGGTGCCGCGCCGTGCCGGAGAGCCCTGCTCCACTGCAACGGCATGAGGTACAAGCTGCTGCAGGAGGGGGACATCCAGGTGTGTGTCATCCGGCACCCCCGGACGTTTCTCAGCAAGATCCTCACCTCCAAGTTCCTGCGGCGGTGGGAGCCGCACCACTTGACCCTGGCAGACAACAGCGTCGCCTCGGCCACGGTAAGAGCCCGACCGGGCCCGCCACCATCGCCGCGGGGGGCGGCCAGAGCGTGGCTGCGGCCCCGGCTTCCCCGCCCCGCGGGGCATCGGCAAGAACGGACCCGCCGCCGCTGCGGGGCCGGGGTGGGGGTGATGCGTCTTTGTGCCTGTGGTCGCCGTGCTGCTGGCCCCAGCGGGGTTCCTCTCGAGGGGGTCGATGTGTGAGCGGGTTCTTGGCTTGAGTGCATCTTGGAATGTCTGTGGGCATTTCATTTTCCTTCTTTGTAATGCTGGGAAGATTTAATTTGACCATTCCGGTGTTTTTCTTCGAACAAGTCTGTCTATTATTATTAATAATTATGATAATATGATTGGCAGTATTATTGACATAGATTTTTTTTTCTTATTTTTTAAAGGCCCCCCCTTCTCCCTTCCCCCCCTCTTTTTCCCTCCCTCCTCCCTTCTCAACATGACACAGACATGAGATTGACACACTGAGCCATCTCTATCTGAAACCAAAGCCGGCAAATATCTGCTGGCATGTTGGCCAAGTTAGAGGTGAAGGAGGGGGAGGAGGAAGATGCTTTTAATCGGAGAGTGAAGGCTCCGGGTTTACAGGGTCTTTGCTTTGTTTTAGGCCTGGGTTTGGGGGTTCTGATTTGGCGGTCAGATACCCAGCCCAGACACAGGCGATGCGGTCGTAAAACATGGAGATTCCTTCAGGGTTTTCTTTCTTAATGGAAAATGATGCAAGACAAAAATGCAAGGTGATGATCTCATCAGTACAAGAGCTGTATAATAGATGAATACAGTCTTTAAAATTATAATTTATATTTATACATACAGCTCAAAATTTCATGGCCGGTATTATTTGAACGTTTGTATGGTGCATGCTATGATTACACCCAAATTTTGTCTGATCGCTCACAAAACATGCTTTACAATGATTTTGAAAATCATTCAGTACTTCGACCCTGCCTTTTTTAAAAAAATATATGTAAATGGATCATTTTTCTCAATGGCTTCATTCTGGCCTTCCTATAGGACACTGGTGATGTGAGAGAGTGGATTGGCTTTTGTGTAGATTTCTGTTAATGGTCTATTTCAGTGGCTTTCACCCAGTCTCTGTTGTGCTGGGAGGCTGGATTTTTTCACACTTGGGTACGCAGACACACAGCGTGTGTAAATCTCTCTTCTGTGTCGTGCTTTGCTGTGAAGTATTCAAAGCAGGTTTTCAGTGTGAGCTACTTTAACCTTCAGGTAGGCCAGCTGCCTATTCTCACGGAGCTCTTTTTCTGGGCCACAATGACATCTTTGCTTACCATTTCCACTGGGCTCTTGAGGATGTTTCCAAGGGAATATTTTTCTTTCTTTGGTAGAAGTACTGTGTAAAAGGAGAAGTATGGCTTGGTCGAGCATTGTTGGAGAAAACCCCTGAAAGACATGAGCATAAGGAGTTTTGCCATTCTTCATTTTATTAAGACACCGTCAGGGTAGAGGGGAAGTTGAATAGGAATCCGAGGAGATGAGGCATTTTCCTGGCAATAGCCATAGCTGATGGTTTCTGAGCAGAGGAGAAGGATACCAGTAAGGAGAAGCATGATTATGCTTCAGACATTAATCTCTGCAATGTGGCAATACTGGGCATGAAGTTGTGTTTGTATAGGAGACGTCAAGCTCTTCTTGCTGTCACCGAAGAAACCATCACTGAAACAATGTCTAAAGTCCTGTGGGACGGTGCTTTAATTAATGTTGAGGTGTTCTAATTCCTAATTATTTTCTGTGCATAGGTAGAAGACGCTCAAATGATGTACATACCATTGCAGGCTCCATTTTGTTAGGCAGTGCTCTTCATGCTTGGTCTTGTGCCTTACCATTTTTTGTCCATCACTAACTCACCAAAGAAATATTGCTGTTCACAGATATATCTGTGCTGCATTTTTTTCTAACAGTGCCTTTGGTTTCTAGGGAGTAATTAGGGCACTAGGATAAGATCCATGTTTACTTACTGCCTGAATGTCTAGGTACCTTTAGCAGATATCTTTCAGACATCGGGTCTGTGATACCTAGATTTTACTCTTAACCTTTTCATGTTTTTTTTGAGCTGAAAAGATATGATTTAAGCAAAATATGTGGTAGCTTAGCCCCCACCCCCTGCGGAAGTAGGTTAGAGGCAGAATGCCAAAATCTTCTGAAACTGTAGGTAGATATTTAAATGCAGCTAATTTGGTTTTCAAGAGCTGTAGAGAAATATCCCTATCATCCATTGAAAGTGAGCATTGGGAGCACTCAACAACTTTGATAACAAGGTCATTTTTACACATAGGGCTTTCCACAGGCAGGGTGCTTTATGAGCAGCCAGTAATTAATCTTCACACCATCCCTTTGCAAATCCTCTGGCATGACGAGTTTTACTGCATTCTATGCAACATGAATAAAATAGAACAGGAAAATAACATCACTTTGGTTTTGCATTTGAAAGCAAAAGTCTTAGTGACAGATAAATCCAGATCTGGTAGATCATGTCCCTGAGTACAAGGGTTAAGTTGTTTGTTGATTCTAGGCACTTCATCCTTTTTATTGTCACTTGAGACATTTGAACTGAAGTCTTCTCCCCACAAGCTCTTACTTGTCAATGCCTGGATTGCAGTATAGGAATTAGCATTGCTTTGTGTGTGCATTATCCATCTGCAGGTTTTCCACGAGTAGACACTGTATGTGCCCACTTTGAAGTCTGAATAATAAGATCCTACCCACGTGTGTGTTTGTAAGAGGTAGCCACTGCTGTTGTTTGATTAGGCAGTTGCATGCTTTGTGCTGACAAGATAGTGTCCCAAAGCAGAGCATTATGCAGCAGTGCAATGGAATGAGTGTTAGGCCGTCTTACTTCAGCAAAATGTGGGGAGAAAAAAAGTGTTCTCTACAAAGTGCTTTTTCTGACATGAGCATGTGATTTTTTTCTTTTCTTCAATTAAAATAAGTCTGTGTTGGTAATAATAATTAAAAATTGTATTCTGAATTAATATATGCACTCAGTTAACAAATGGAAAGATATTAGCTGGTGGAGTGGAGAGTCCCATCACTGTTGGTGTTGGGACTTTATCTGATTTACCTGTTGTTTCCATTGTTTGTTTCATGTGTCTCAAAGAATGGGTTAAAGACAGCACAGTTTCACTCCTGTCTTGTCCAGGCTTTCATTCTGGTTAATTTTTTTGTTGGTGAAAAAATAAATACTGATATGTAAGGTGGTGTGGGTTTGGTGTGGTTTTTTTTTTTTAAATGTAAATACTAAGGTCCCAGTAGGAAATTTTGAAACTTAGAAACATTGTTTGCCAGACAACAGCTTGCCTGGGGATGAATCTAACTTTCTCCCCCATGGGAGGAACAGTGTTTATTTTATAAATGCCTACCCAACTCAAGTGTAGTGCCCTTAATAATTTTTTTTTGTTTCCAGTGAGATCTGTCCTTGCACAGCTTGAAGGGCAGTGATAGTAAAAACAAAGAAATGAAATCCAATTTACTATTCCTTACTATTACTTTTTTGTGTGTGTGCTTGAAGAATAACCCTCTGTCTTTAGCAGAAATGGTGAAATTTAATTTTCAATAGTTTCAAAGGTAGCCATCATAACTGAACTACTTCTGTGTCTTTAATATTCTTCCGCCTTGTCCCTTTTATGTCTCTCCCCAACTCTTTGATTCTTTTTCTTGTACCAGTTGGGAGGAGATGTTTAGGACAATGAGTCTTAACAGTAAAGGTTGTGATACACATGCATGTGCAACAGAACAGGAAAGAATAATAAAGAAGTGATTCCTTTTCACTGACTGGTGATGATCGCTCTAATTCCCATCTGGGAAGATAAGACCTAATTGAAACTGTGAAGTTACTCAGTAATATCCCTCAAGGAGATGGAAACTTTGACTTTTCATGTACATTCCACATTTCTTGGTTTTGCCATCACAGGTGAGTGTGATATAGTGTTACATACAAAGCCTGTGACAATCCTGAAGAGATTTGGGTGTCTTTGTGTGAGGACAATAGTTTATTGACAAGCTAGCTAATCAGAAATATATTTGAAAGAAGAATATAAGTGGATTAGGGAACTGCATTTATATTTCCTTCTAGAGACAAGAGCACATATCAATTAATATTAAATGAGGCAGGGCAGGATGATCTGTTTCAAATAGAAGTGGAGTAGAAAATTGTCTTCTGATTGTTTCTTAAAATACAACGATTCAGCCACTGCATGTGTTTCAGCATGCTATGATATGTCTTTCCTTCCTTCTTTTGGTAAAGATAGAGCAAAAATTCCTATCGAGCTGGACTCATTGTTTACTTCAGCACAGGTTCCCATTAGTTAGAAAAACACATTTAAAAAAATTAAGTTTCCCTTGAAAAACAATTAGCTCAAGTGGGAAGTATTATGCAGAGCTCAGAAGTTTCAAAACAAACTTACAAGAAGAAATTTTTTTTTAAAGCTTTCCTGGAAAAGGAAGATTGTGGCATTATCCAAATTCCAAACTGGATGATTATGAATTTGCTATAATAACAGTAGTAATGAGGATAGTAAAGTAAATCGTGTTTGGTAAACAAAGAACTGTCTTTAAGTCCCATGCTATTGATGGGGCTCTGTGAATGTGACCTAAAACTCGCTTGATGAGCCTGTCACTGTTATATGGATAGATACATTTGAACACAGAAATAACAAAGCAATTTGAGACCATAGTTTAAAATACATTGTAACAATGCAATGATTACATTGCTGTTTACATTCACCATTTCTCAGTTGCTTATCATTGATGATTGTTTTCATTTGCCAAAATGTGGTACCTATGGGGTTTGGGTGTACATGTTTTAGCTGATTCTGAGTTACCCCGTTGCTACCTATCAGATATTTTCTGCAGGCACATCAAAAGTAGCATTGGATCTCATAATCTGCATGCAACCCATGGTAATTTAGAATTCTCTGCAAACTGAGAACAAATCACTCCATGTTATCTGTGCTGGTGAAATGGAGATTCTGTTTCAGAACTGACAAAGGGATGTTCCTGCATTAACAAAACCCTTTTTTTCCCCTGAGGACTTAATGAAGATTTACTGAAGTGTTACTCTGTTGTGGCAAAACTTATTTTATTGTATATTAGTTAGTAGCTCAGTGTAAAAAAAGCCCTAAAATGCTGTTTATTTAAATTTGTTCAATGCCTAGCAAACATATCTTAGACTACATAGTTCCTGATGTGCTTAAAAAGCATATTTATAAGTCAGTAGTGTTAAGGTATGTGTTTATATGTCACAGAGCTTATTTTAAAATATGAAAAGAGAAGCTATATTCATTGATAGAGTGAGAGCTCTTAAGGCTGTGTTAACACCCAGCCAGTAAATTTTACATGTTTGGGAGCCTAAATAAAAAGGATACTCAGAAATACTTCTGCCTCATTTTTCATTTTGGCTGGGGAGTAAAGATGTGGTGCTAGCCACTACCTGGTGATAATAGTCCCCCTGAGGACGCTTGTAAATTGCCTCCAGTCCTCAGCAGGGATTGGATTCTGCATCAGAGCAGGGACTAGAGCAGCTCAGTATCACTCATGGGGCTGAGCCTGCATGGAGCAGTGAGATCATCTCTCTCTCCTTTTTTTTTTTTTCTTTCTTTGTAGTGGAGTATTTTAACTAGTGATGGGAAGAATCTACTAGATCAGTCAGAGTTGGTGTGTGGACCTTCTAGGAAAGGATATACTGCTCAGAGATGTTGGGGATGGCCTGTATTTGGAAGTATTCAAGGTCAGACTAGAGGGGACTTTAAGCAGCCTGATCTAGTGAATGGTGTCCCTGCTTATGGCCAGGCAGTTGGACTAGATGATCCTTAAAGGTCTCTTCCAATGCAAAGCATTTCACAAGTCTGTGATTCTGTGAAAGACAAAAAGGACATGTAGTTTTTCAGAGGTGAAAGGCTAGGTTGAGAGTCTTCTCTGCATCAGTCTTCCAACGTGCAGCTTAGGTTTATGTTGTTAGCAGGAGTTGGGAAACAGAGACTGAAGCCTTGGTCCCACCAAATTTGTTGACAGAACTGTTCACACCAAGGAATTTTTGGAGGAAGAGTGTGGTAGGTTTTGTACATAGGGAGGTGCATATAATTTACTCTTACTTTTGCAGTTCCTAAATAACAGGTGGGGTTTAATCTGATACATGAAAAGGCTTCTCTCATTTCCTTCTACATTACTAAGTGTGGCTGGTCTAATGGGGTTTTACTCATCTCCCCACATAGGATTTATGGAAGAAGAAACCTACCTCAAATAGTTCAAGCCTTTTGGAGTCTTTAGAAGTAATTAGATTGTGGGTTGCATGGGTAGATTGTGGCTTGTTTATTAGTGTTTTGAGCAATGTTAGTTGCATCAGTTTTGTTCTGTGTCTACATGTGTTTATAGATATGTAGTACTTAATTCCATAAACAGTCCTGTGTTTGAAGATGATTGATACTTCAGCATGTATGATCCATACAGAGTGCTTGTGCAGGTATGTGCACTCACTCAGATCCCTTTTCACACAGTCTGATGCGGCAGTGTTGTCGGCAATAATCCTGTCTTGGGCAGTCCCAGCCTTTGCCATTCATTTCTGCCTCTGTGCCAACCTGTCTTTTGTATGCACTTAACAGTTAACAGGTTGAGAATATCTCTGTGCACTGGCTGTGGAAGGCTTTGTCTCTTTGTACCTTTTGCAGATTTATTGTCTTCTAACTGGATCAGGGAACTGATCTGTTTCAGTGCATAGTCCAGCAGACTGTTGAGGAAGAAGAGAGAGGGAAACATGGTAGGCTGGAATTGCTGCCAAAACCAATGTATTCTTCAATCATTGCATATATTTTTCCTGTTTTGCACAGTATTTAAGAATGCAGGGGCAACCAGGAAAGGGAAAAAACAATTGAAAAGCATACATTATAACTGAGCATGTCAGTGGTGAGTGAAGTTTTAGCTCTTGTGATTATGGAGGAAAACACAAAGTCAGAAACAGATACTGAATTGAAAGACCTTCACTTCATAGGCTTAACAGTTAGGAGACTTTAACAATGCTCCCTAGGTTTTGGAGGAGGGGGGGTCTTGTTTTAGGGACATTTGATGTTAGCAGTACTGACATTTCCAGTACTTAAAGTGGTTTCTTGACTTTGCCTCCTGGGCTATCCCATGACTGATGGGACAGTGCCAGTGGAGTGAGAAATAGAGATGCAGGTAACATGCATCTACTTAAATCAGTGTCTTCAGTATGGTTTTAGGTAATTTAAAGTATTTCACCTTTTTTTTTTTTAATTTGGGGAAACTTTGAAGAAAAGGCATCTGTTTTTTCTGGATTTGAGAGTGTCTACTAGATATGTGCTGTTACTTAATTGAGCTTAAGAAACTCGTCAAGTTGCAGTGACTAAAATCTGAACTGGAAGTACACTCAGTCACGTACATTCTTGGTCTGGCTCCGTTGAAACCAGTAGGGTAATTTGAGGAGAGGGATTATCATTCATTGCCTGTACCGTGAATGGCAGGATGTGCTGTTCAGAATGCCAGGAAGGTTCAGCGAAAGATCACCGTGCAGCTTTCAGGTTGGCTTCTGGCTGGGAGGGATGGCTGACGCTACTGTTAGGCTTGTACAGCTCTCCACAAAAGAGAGCCTCACTGTGGGTTTGTTTTTTTTTGGGGGGGGTTGGCAGTTCTCAAGTCATTGAGCAGCCTGAACTAGGAGGACCGAGTAGCTCTTTTACGAGCAAGAGGCTTGCTGGAAAAGTCCCCATTAGGCAGAAGCAGTTTGCTATTTTGCTAATGTGTAGACAGTGCTGTCCTGCTGGAAAGTTAGTTTGTGACGTTACTTTCTTCTGTGTGGAAAACTGGGTCTGAGGATGGAGAAAGTAATGAGGTCCAGGGATACTTAAAGTGAGGCTTGACAGGGCTCTGGGCAACCTGGTGTAGTTGAGGTTGCCCCTGCTTACTGCAGAGGGGGTTGGACTAGCTGACCTCTGGATGTCCCTTACAACCCAGACCATTCTGTGATTCTGTGAGTACTCGCTACAGTTTGAAAGCCCTGGCAAGGACAGCAATGAACACCTTCAAGACAGTACAGACCATGGGACCAAGTGTTTCCTCTGCACCTTCTTGTCCTGCAAAGCTGGGGAAAATGTGTGCAATTTGCTGCAGTGTGTTAATGTTTAATTATTTGGTGGAGCCCTGGTGGATCAGCAGATGAAGCTACTGACCGAGCAGGGTTTTTTGGTGTTTGCTTTTTGTTCACTTTTTGTTTCCATTTGCATGTCTGTAGATGAAAAGTCAAGGTACCGTGGGAGGACTGTGAGGGGACATCAGTGATAGAGGGAAGGGTGATGGGGCTTGCTGGGCATTCCTGGGCCAGGTTACACAGGGGTGCATGTCCTTCTCATTCAGGACTCCCAGAAAGGTCCTGCCAGCTGCCTCTGTTGCACCACAGGACATGTGCTATCTCCCCTCTGCCTTTCTTCCCCAGATAGTAAAGTTTTGTTAGGAAAAAATGTTGCTTGCTGCAAATTGATGTCTCTCTCATTCAGTCTTGAAATTTGCTCAAGTATTGCTGTGATTTTGATCCAGGCTGAAGCTTGCATGAGGCTGAATCCTTTGCAGGGGCAGCTGCACCCAATTTCTTGGAGGAGGTGTAGGAAGATGGAGCTGCTGCTTCTGCTATTGTCTGCTAGATAATCACACCTGTAGCCATTTTCACTCTGTAGGCAATGAGAGTGTGAGATTTTAAATGGGATAAGCCTCGTCATGGGCTCTTGACATGTCTCTTCAAATACATAGAACACATAGAATAAACCAGGTTGGAAGAGACCTTCAAGATCATCGCGTCCAACCCATCAACCAATCCAACCCACCTAATCAACTAAACCATGGCACCTCCTCAGAATTACCGCTTGTTTTGGGGTAAGAGCTCTTGCACCTTTTACAGTACCTTGCTGCTTCACTAAAGTTCTTGTTCCTGTGACTGGGAGGTTGCATGATTTTCTCCTTGGATGAAAAATTTGAAAGGAAAAACTGCTTTCACTCTCATTGAGGAGAAGAGGAATAACCAGGGCTTCAGAAAAGATGAGTAAAAGCCTGAATATGCAACGGCTCTCAAACTCATCTCTATTTTTGTGATATTAAGAGCATGGATGTTGAATGCTTGGAATGACCACTAAAGGGCTTTTGCTTCTTGGATTTTCAGGGCTTAAAGAAAAGCTGAATAAAAGAAAATCTTTTTCTTATTTTAAAAACATGTGAAACTCAAACCACACAGAAAGGGATTTAGGTTTTGTTATTTTTTTTTATGAGAATGCCACAGGTGGTACAGTAAATGTTGCCTGAAGAAAGCTGAGATTAAGCCAAATAAAGATGATTTTTTTTTTTTTTAAAGGCTTAATTATATCCCCAAATATAATTATTTTGTAGCTTTACTTTGTATAGTATTTTTCTTGGGCATAAAGATAAACTGTTTGCAATCGATACTAGAAAATACTTTTTTTTCCCCCCCTTGGAAATAAGTTGTACGTATTATTGAAGTGTAGAGTTGTCTGTGCACATTTAATGGATGAGATTTCTGGTGATGATAGCCCAAAGATAAGGTGAGGATTTTGTAAACCACAAAAATCCCCTCATTCTTTATTTGTGTGTAGATAGCTAACATGTAACTGAACAAAACAAACAAGAAAATGAGGCAATTGCATGTGCAGGCAGGCAGTATGGATGATTTTAAATGAAGACTCCTCTTTTCCCCTTAAACTTCCTGAAGATACCCATGTTGTGTTCCCAACAGGATGCTTCAGACAGTATGGAGCAGGCATTCCTCAATGGTAAAGCTGTGGTGTTGCTATTTTTCACATGGCAGTGGCCCTTTCTTCCCAGTCTTTGCCTGCTTTGGCTATGTGAATATAAGCTTTTGGGACTGGAAGGTGTCTCTTACCCTGTCTGGTTGCTGCTGTAATGGGGTTCTGTTGTATCATGGAGTTTTTGTTTGCTGCTGTGATACAATTAGTGTCTGTTATGAGCGAGCTACCTTTTTACTCTGTCTGTGAAAGCACCTAAAATAAGACTGAATGATTTTGCTACCCATTTTCAGGGATGGGCATTATTAATAGTAAAGTAGAAACTGCTTAAAAAAAAGAAGAGTTTTCTGAAACGTGCTGAGCAGAGTCCAACTTGTTAATCAAAATGCTAAGGGTGTGTATGTTCTTTCCATAAATACCAATGTCCGTTTGACCTTTTGTGAACAACAAAAAAGAGGGATTATTTTTGGCCTTTGAAACAAATCAGAAAAGGCAATTCTTGGATGACATCATAATTACTTCTTTCTCCAAGTCTTAGGTTTTCAACTTCACTGCACTTCAGCTGTCTCAAAGCGCTTTATGGTCTGTGCTTTTACAGGTGGGGAAAACAAAAGGACAAATAAATGTCTGTCAGACTTCTCAGATGTGTCTGCTACTGTTGGTTCATGCTTAATTTGCAGTTCCTTCTTAGTTGGCGTATGCATCTGTGGATCACTCTGGAGTGTCTTAGGTTGGACACCAAGAATCAGTAGTGTGTTGTGCCATGCCCTAATGTTCACCATAAATCACCCGTAGGAGTTGGAGCAGAAGTGAAGACCATGTCTTCCCTCCTGGTTTTGAGGGATGTTCCTTTTCTTAATGGTTGTAAATCTCATTAGAAATCAGTGGAAGTGTGGGAGAATGACTGACAGCAGAACGTGGCCCAGGGTGCCATGCTCTTCTTACAACCCTTCAATCTTCCTGTAAAGACAGTATCTGTCAGGGAAGCAGGTGCCAATCAGTTCAAGTCTCTTGCTTTCTGTGTCGTGCATGCTTTGTGTGTTCTAATAGTCACTTCTGACAACCTACCACTTTGCTTTTGCTTTAGAGGCTGTTAAGACTGAATTCAGAGTAGAGAGTAAGTCAGAGAAGCCTTGACTGCACTGAAATTTTCAGGATGAGAGTGAACCTGAAAAATAACTGTAGAAGCAGCCTGTCGCAATCCATGTTTGAAAAAAAGATTGGCAGTTTTCTCTCCCTTCTCATACCTTTACAATATAAACCTTTTGATGATGAGCTCTAAAATTTAGGAATCACTTGAGAAGAACACGATTGCAGAGGCATCTCGAGACACCACAATGCAAACTGTAAGGTGGCAAGGAACTGAACGTAGAAAGTTACTACGAGCCATTGGTGTAAGCTGATGCAAGTCTGCAGATGTTTTCTTTCTTTCTTTTTTTTTTTCTTGGTAGCTGTGCAGTTATTCTAGTTGGGGCTCCGAGTGTCAAGTTGTTCCTGGCAGCTTGAGAAGGTAGCTGCACAACGAGAGATTTCTTTGTCCTGGCTGTTACGTTGCCAGGCAGAGCATTGGATGTCAGTGATGGAGAGTTGTGAGTGCCTTGGATGCTCTGGCTCCACAGTGCTCTGACTTGAGCTGTGGTGTTCTGTCGTCTGAACAATTTGCCTAGTCTCTTGGCCCTGAGAAAGAAAGTGAGAGGAGGGGACCACAACTGCAGAAGGCCTACGAATCTTTGTAGAACATTCGTAGCAGAGGTTTCCATCTACTTCAGTGGACTGTTGAATGAGATCCATTTGTGTCCTTGGCTTGCTGCTCAGTAGTGAAATGCCCTTTGTTTACCTGTGGATTCCTTGTGGGAGGTGAATCATGTTCAGTGAAGCAGTCATGTTCCTTGTCCAACAGTAACATAGAACAGAGAGGTTTATTTGATGTCTGGAGAAAGAGAAAACACCATGTTACAGATGTTGCTCAGTCAGTGTTTAAACCAGAAGAAAATCTATGCAATTGTTGTAAACTTCTATCTTAAGTCAATAGGTTAGAGTAGCATTATCTTGGAATTGGAAAAGGAGCTTCAGCTTCTCTTTCCAGTACAGGAATACTGGTACTTCTTCAGCTATTCCTTAGGAAAAGAATAGCAACTCCAGCTTTTACATGGGTTAGTTTTTTATTAAATGAAGCCAATTTTCTTTCCTGGCATATGGAAGTGAGGAGTGTTGATGAAAGATAACATGCAAGTGCAAATTATTAGTCATTACTTTGTTTAGTTTTTCTTTCAACTCTGTGGTTCTTTCAGATCCTTTTGGATCCTTCAGTGTGTGTTGTGTTTTTTTGCCCCCCCTCCTCTCCCTACTGCTATTGTGGTGATTTTTGAGGAAAGTTTTAAAATTCTTAACTAAAAAGTTGCTTGATATCCAGAGGCACAAAACAGGCTCTTCTTCCTCTCCTAAACAGTAAGCAGCTTGAATGGAGTCCTGTCACTGCAAATCCCATCTACTTAGCAACCAAATAATGTGGACATAGCACAAGTTTTATGATTTCTTCTGGCACAGCACTTTGTTGCTGAAGGTGAAGTACAGGCACAGTCAGCATGTCTCATCTGAATGAAAGCATGTTTTTAAGGTTAGATAATTCATCTTTTGTGATTGCTGTCAATGAAACAGGGAATAAAGCTGGAGAACCTTGAAATGAAATGAAATATGCAGGACCAGACATGAAGGTATTGAATATTGACATATCCCATCTAGATAGCCACTTGCCTTTGGAACCCAGCATTTGCTTGAAGACTGTAATGTCCTCTTGCTCTTGTGTTCATGGTGGAAAGAAATATTGGCATTGTGAAATATTGCTGATGGCTTATCTTCTAACCACTAGATTATGCTTCTTTTGGTGATACGCCACTACTTCCCTTGAATCCCCTCTGGTTTTTTTTAAGTTACTTCAGATGTCCCCCAGTGACTTGGGTTGACTCACATACTGTAAATATGGTGAAATCAAATCTGTTGAGGGAGTTGACCATGCATAAAGCTGCTTCCTCATGGAGACAGACAACATGGGAAGGTTGTGAGCCCTCTTTGTGGTGCTTGTCCACATCTAGGACCAAACCTCTGGTGCTTTAAACCCATGCACTGGAGTGTAGGTTTGCTGTTTTTAAACCTGAGGTGAGTAGAGATTGAGGCAGTGCTAACTATATGCCTTACCCAAGCAGCCTGTGCCCAGCCTAAGTGGACTTGAAGAGGAAGGGAAGGAAAGGAGGTAATGATATGAAAAAAATAACCAAAACACCTTAAAGTTACAGAAAAGGGAAGTCTCAGAGTTGCAGACTGCAGTGTACTTGCAGACTGCAGTGTACTTGTGAGCTTTTTGAGTCATCTTGAAGGGATGTAGTCCACAGTGCAGCTTCTTTGTAAGAGGTGAAGATGGCCTTCTGGGGTGGCCCACAGTGTGTGAGACCTGTGCTGTTATATCTTCCCTTTGGAATGCAGTTTAAAAATAATGGAAATACTTAGATTTAGTGGATTGTGTGTTTCCTAATGTCTCTTCACTTATCATACCCACTTCAGTTGAGATACAGATACAGTGCTGTGTTACATTATCTAGCTTTAGCATCAAGAGTTTGGGAGGTTGTGTCTCTTCTTGCATTTTCTTAGGAGAAAGAGGAGAAAACAACCTATGCTGTGCATCTTCTTGTCTGTACAGTCTGTACATGGAGATCTTTTGAGGGCTGCTGTCTTGACTCTTGTGTCTGATCTAAGACTCTTGCTGTGCTTGGATTTCACATTGCCCGTTTGTTTTTTTCTCTTGCATTTATAAGAAAAGCTTGTACAAACAATGCTCTGCTCTTTCTAAATGCTGTGAAGCTTTCCCCTTTGCTTCCTGTTTTTGTAGCATGTTTGTGAGAAGACCTTCTCTTCTTTGCACTGGAGTTAGCATTAATCTAAGTGCGTTCAGCATTAACTACTGTGTCTTCCAGCACACAGGGACCAGAGTTTCTGTTCAGCAAGCGTTATTACTCTTTATTTATGGTAAGACTGGAGTGAAAGATTTGTGCTTGTAGAACTGAAAGCATAGGCAGTGTTAAATTATGCAGTCATGAGCTTGTTATTTCCCTTCCCCCCAACTATGCAAGCCAGTTAGTAACCTAGTGATCTATACATAAAGCTTTAATTGGATATATGCCCAGAGTGCAGATTAATATGGAAAAGCTATAAAGACATGGGTTCACAAACTTTATTTGACCACACGAGGACCGTCTGCGTGATCCCATGTGGAATGTGTGAGGGATTCACAAAACAAAGAAATGCCTTCATGTATTGGACACATCTGCATGTAAACCACAGGATATAGAGGTGATGGCTCTGTGTTCAATTCAGTAGGCTGTTGACTAACTAGAACTTCCTCAGCCTAGTATTGACCTCATGTTTCTTAGGAGTGCTTTAGGTGGGGCAGAGGTGGATCTGTGGCCTCTGTAATTTACCCAACTATAGAAGTTTTAGTTTTGAAATTGTTGAAGTTTTCTTTATATGATTGGATATAATCTTGGCTGCCTTTGGAGGTAAGGGGAGGGGGCCAAAACTCTCTGTAGTGAAATGAAAACAAGCAGATGTCTTGACTGCAGCTGGCTAGAGATGAATCATTTCATACAAACTTGCCTGGAGAACATGATCTTATGCCTCTATAAACCTATACTCAGGGAGAAGGGAGAATCCCCATTAGTCAATGACACCCTCCTGGCCTAAAATTCCAGTGTTTCTAGTTTGAAGATCACACGGAGCACGTACAGACTACTAGCTGAATTCAGCAAAGGCTTTCTCAAGTTTGAAAACACTTGTAACACAGATTTTTGTGTCTCTTCTGGGAAATGTATTTCTAAATGAAAATTACACTATCCCTAAATGTGTAAAAACAGCCACAGTCACACTAAATCAGTTTAATAATGGTGGCTTAGGAGAGCTCTGTTGCAGGTGTAGTTGACCTTCCTGACCTTTCAGATGATGGGGGGCATAAGGCATATCACCTAACTCAAAACTTCTTACCCCTCAACTCTTCTTACCCCTTCTGCGTCACTATGACTTTCTGGAAAGGTCTGACATGTTCACAAATAAGAGGGGTGGCCCTGTATCTCGCTGTGGAAGGTGCTTGGTCAGTCATCTGGGTCTCAAAGTAAGCTACTGGTGTTGGCTTCTTCAGTTTTGCTGTCTTATTTGTCCCTGCAGCTTAGGGCCCTATGCCCAGATGGCTTTGCAGTGAATTTGTAATGTGGAGATGTGCTGATTGCAAGCAGCAGTTAAGGGTATCTTGGTACTGGTTTTAGTTCTTTGGTTGTTCCCTGAAGATAGTGGGATGGAAATGTTATCTCCTGTAGCATGAGCTCTAATCAGCATGAATAGTGGAGAGCTTATGGTAACCATGCTCAAAACACTTGCAGAAAATAAGGTAAGCCTGATTGAAGTTTTGTGCAAGTACTTTCAGTATTTGATTCCAACCATTTGCCTGACTAACGAAGACAGGGAAGAGTCCTTAGCTCTCTGCCTACAGCAAGAGTATGGGAATTGAAGTGACTCATTCTCAGGGACATGGCAGTGGGAATGAGGCACTGCTGTGGTTGCAGATAATTCCCTGGAAATCTTTGTTGTGCAGAGTGCATTAATTGAAGAGATTCATGAGCTGCTTGAAGTCACATCACTTCATTTCCTCTTCAGAGAACTGGAAGTCTAATCCATAGAGGAAAAAAACCCAAGAGCTCTCTGGTGGTGAGTAAACCTTAACCTTTGTGAAAAGAGGTGGTGTCTGTTGCCCACCATGTTGTCCTGTGTTGAACCTGTTGCCATGTAGCTTGAATGTTTCCATGGCATCTTATCAGCTGTGGGGACAGAGACAGCAGTGTAAGCATGTGCATTTCTGAGCATACAGAAGTGAGCAGTGGAGACAAGGAGGGAACTGTTCGCTGCCGCTTTCTTCAGTGGAACAGCAGAAGGATGGGTGCTTCCTGTTTGTCACCGATCACCATCTGCAGCGATTGCTCCAGCCTCAGAAGAAGTGGCATATCTTCATATTTAAGAGAGAGGATGTGGCATTGGATACCCCTGCAGAGAGCTGGAAGTACAGTGTGCTGCTGTGTGGCTTTCACTGGTTCCGGAGCGGATGGGAGCGTGCCTGTCTGTGGGGAACGTGCTCCCGCAGATAGTAGTGTGTTCCTCGTACGCACATCAGATGCGTGGTGTAGGCAGCAGAAAATAAACAGCGCAGCCCACCCTTCACAGATTTAAACTGGAGAAGGGAATGTGCTGCACTTACACCATGTGGGATACCTAATGTTTCAGAATCGGTTGTACCCTAATTCTGGTTTTCCCCAAGTGCCTGCATTTCTGTCTTGCTCACTGCAGGTCCAGGTGAGAGATGGTACAGAATGAGTCCCATGGCGTTTGCCATAGCTTATTACATGGCCTCTTAAGACCCTGCTTCAGCCTGTGTTTTTGTCCCTCTATTAGTTTTATGCACAGAAAAACACAGTTTAACCCTTTAATAGTTAAGTGCATTTTAATTTTTTTTGTGTTAGCAAGTTTGTTTACTTGAAATTAGTCCAAGCCAAGATTCCTGCACCTTGATTGAATTTCTAAGCATTTTGGAAGGTGATTGTATCTTACGGCTTCTGATTTGATCCTTGACTGAGGAGAGCTGGTCAGTGAGGTGAGATGAGATGCCCTTTCCTGTGGCTTTCTGTGCCACTGCTGTCCTGTGACTTTTGGGGGAATCAAGGGGACCTTAAGGCTGGACTTGAACATCTTTTGTCTGTCTAGCATCTGATTCCACCAGAAGGTCACAGTGGTTTCAGTTGCCCAACTCAAGCTTACATCTGCCACAAACAGCTGCAGTGTGCTAGCTATGCTCTTCATGGCAAGCTGGTGAAGTATTAAGAAGTACCTTTTAGATCCACTAATAATGCGCGTTTTCCTTCATCTATGCCGTTGGGAACGTTTCAGTGTTTTGCCTGGCAGTGTATCGCTGCTCTGAATCGTGTGTGGAAAAATGTCTGAAGCAAATTAAACAGAATGAGTTGTGAGTAAAAGATCAAGTCAAAACACTGTCGAGTTTGAAGTCATTGAGTTGATGGGTGCAGTGCATCTGTGACTGGGAAACCTTTAGTGATGCCAGGGGAAAAAATTGACCGTGGCAGACAAAGTTGCACTTGAGGTTTCTGTGACTTAAAAAGAAAAAAAAAGAAATCTCCTTTATTCCTGTGATTTCTCATGTGATCACATGAGACAAGCTACTGTGAACACAAGGAGTCTTAGTAGAAGGTCTAACAAGTTGCCTATTTCAGCTCTGTCTTGAGACAAAATCTCAAAGAACAGAGGTGGAGCAAAAAAAAAAACAACCCAGAAAATTATTCTTCTGGCATTGTATTTGTGGCTTGGCACGTCTAGATCTGGGAGTCCGTTTCATTGTTTATACTCATAGCATCTTTCTCTTTTGTTGAGAATCACTAAGAGTGATTTGGCATCTGTACCATACTAGTAAAAACAATCTTAACTGCTTATAATTAATGAATCATGTAAGTTGGCAGTCACTGATTTGAGGGGCTGGAGTAACAAACATAAGGACATTGTGAGTTTTGCACTGACTGGCAATGTATGTCAGAGAAAGAGCTGCTTTATCTAGTGCTGAATTGCTTTGGTGTGTAGACTTTCACATAAGCAGTGCTTTAAGAGAAGAGGCTGCATCGGTTGCTTGAGCTGAAGCCAAGATCTTGGCTGGAAAAATGGCATAATTTTATATCATGTGTCTTGTGACATTAAACCCTTGTGAAGACAAGATACTGTCATGTTTTCCCACATGCGTCTATCTGGTGTTACTGGGGAGGAAGATAAACCATTGACCTGAACTGATTATACTTGTACAACCTTCCTGTGCTCTGTTGCCTTTGTTTTGTAATTTAAAAAAAAGGAAAAAAAGAGTGGCTTAGTGTAAAAGCAAACAAACAAAAAAGCCAGATTGAGATCCAGCAAGTGAAGGAATTGATGGTTCTCAAGTGGTGACACTTGAGTTTGAGTTTTATTGTTTCCAATGGAGAGAAACTGGTGCTTTTACTTTTTCATATCAATATATTTGAACAAAACAAGCTACTTGGGCTCACTTTTGAAGAAAGGATTTTTTGGGGAACACTTTATGGATTCAGCCTTCTATGATCCCTCTTTAGACTGTCACTTTAGGCTGTACATGTACATGTCCAGTAGGGAACTAGCTAGGACAGTACTCCCTTTCCTTTGATCCTTGAGTTTTTGAGCATTCATTCCTAGAATGAAATTTACCAAATACCTGTTATTTCTCCATGGAAAAGAGGACCATTTTAGAGAGAGCTGATGTTCTGGGCAGTATATCTGAGATAAGTACAGATAATAGAGGAGGAGAAAACAGCCTCAGGAGCAGTTGGGAGGCTTCAAAAAGCTGGTACTTTTTTTTGTGTGTGGTTGTCATAGAAATGTGCCAGTCCATGTCTCTCACAGATGAGCTCACTAACTGAATGGCTGTGCAGGATGAGTCTGGTTTCAATGAAGATGTTTATACTTGAAGAACACAGATGGACTTAAACCACAGCCCGGAATCCAAATACCCCTGAGCTCTCCTAGGGGAGGGGAGTGATAGGAAATGAAATCTGGATTTTATAGCTCAGGCATGCATCTGTCCTCCTTGATTTGGCTTTCCAAGTTATTATGGCAAAGTAGGAGAGGAGTATTATCTGCAGTAATGAGGGTTTGTTTGTTGTTGCACTTTGGGGGAGGAGGATTTTATATTTGGTCCAATTCCATTGGAATGGAAGCACTTTCCTGCCTAGATGTCTTTGCAGGACCATCATGGGTGAAGTTAGTTGGTTGCATAGATGTTTAATGTGCCGTCTTCAGCAGGTAATTTTCCTGTCATTTCTTTACTTCTCATACTCTTGGTCTTTTAAAATGAAATACTTTGCATGAGAGCTGACACTGCTCTCCTGCACTGCACATGAAATGCTGTGGTAGAGGTTTAGCAGAAGCTTGCACTTAAACGTTGCTGGTGCAAATGACTGCAAATGGTAAAAGCAGCACCAGACCTATGAAATACCAAAGAATGTGCAGATGACACAACTAATAATCTTCAGTAAGGTGTGTCTTCGAGCGTTGAACAAATTTAGTGCAGTCAACAAACAGAGTGTCCTATGTTAAACAGGGCGGTGTTCAGTGCGGGCAGAAATGTCCTTTGCAGGATTGAATCTCTGGATTGTTTGCCTGCGAGCATAGCTCTGTGGATTCCTTTCACTTCCAAGAAGCCCATTAATTATTTTCATCTACATTTAATCTGCGTCTACAGTGTCAGAATGCCTCAAAGGAGACTAGGTGTAAAATGACAATAGCTACAGTATCTGCAGGGTTTTCAGGTATCTGAGTGATTTTGTCTGACTGCCCTTAGTTTCTTTGGGTTTCTATTCCTGGAGCTGGACTGCCGGAAATGATGTGTGTTGCTGAATGCAGAATAGTCCTTGCTGTGCCAAGGCATGTACTTGGAAGAATGGAATACTCTGTCCTCTTAACTGGTATAAATAATCAATATTATGGAATAAATGAGGTGATGGCTGATTATTTCTTTATTTTTATTTAATATTCCCAGCAAGTGGAAGGGAAGCATCTGTTATTGAAATGAAACCCACCCTTGCCACGAGTTCTCACTATTGGAGAATATGTTAAGGACTTTGCATTTTGACTAAACTTGAGCCTCAGCTTTGGTCATAGTGTTGAATTAAGCTGTGCAGACTCTTCTCTTGATGCTCTGATTTTGCTTGTTTTTTCCTCTTAAACGCTCTGCTTGAACCTGTGCTGGAAGCCAGGTTACGCTAGAATTGCCTTACCTTTTAATGAAAAAAATAATTATTTTAAGGTAAGATGAGATGCTTACATGCAACAAGCTTTGGGAAGCACAGTTTGTATGCAGAGAATTTCCTCTTCTGTTATCCTCACCTATGTTTTGTGGAATCTTACGAGGTCCCAGCGCTCTGTTACAAAGACTTTGCTCCGTCAATTGAAGGAGCAAGGGGGAAGGGGGACTCATTCTTTGCATTTAACTTAGGTGCAGCCTCATGCAGGTGAGGATACCACATGTGTGTTGTGTGCTGTGGAACTCAGCACCTTGCTGGCGTTAGCTGTTACGCAGCTCCAGCCAGTTAGGACAGCTACAGGTGAGGGAAGTGTTTAATAAAAACAAAGCAGTTGATCTACCTGAGGTAACTAAAGTGCCAGAGTTATGGTGTCCATTTCCTGCTACTCACCAAGGGGATGGTCACCTTGGCAGAGATGACCTGTGCTCCTCCAGCTCTGCTCTGGGCAACGTACTTGGGAACCCTGTGTGCTTTGCCATTCAAGAGATGCTGCTATAGGCTTCCTTTCCATTATTTTAAAGGTTCATCTATTAAACATCATCAAGTGGAATTTTTGAGACTAATTAATTTATAAAACTACTTGATTTTCTGATAGAACTCTGTGAATAATTTGTCTATAGTCCTTCTACTTCTGCAATAAGTATTGAAAGCGGACAATAGCTTTTTCTTTTCCCAAATCCATCACCTTCATTCATTTTTGTAATGGCCTTCCTGGAAAGGGAGCAGACAACTGATTAGGTTGTATTTAAGGACCTATAAAATGCTTAGCATGGATGCTGCCAACTGTCTGGAATTAAGATGGAAACAATTAAATGACCTTTAAAAATATATATGTTTTTCCAATTATATCCTAGAACCCAGACCACAATATTTTGGACAGAAAGAAGCTTTTTGGCTAGTGCCACTGTTTTCAGTATGCCCTCGATAGGTTTAATAGTTTGGCAAAGCAGGAATCTAAACAATCAGAGAGGCCATGTTTTTTAGGACATGTTTGCTGCCCTACTTGTGTGAGAAGTTGGCAGCAATGCAGTAATATTGAAAATTATCATTTTCACTGCTGGAGTCTTGATGCAGTGCTATTGAAAATGACCACTTTCACTGTAGGAGCATTCACTTTTCATCTGAGATCTTTCTTTTTTTGTTGTTTGGGGTTTTTTGTTACTTTTGTGATTGGTGCAGGTTGCCCTTCTTGGGGGAGACTTTGGGTTTAGGTTGGTTTTGGTTTTTTAACTTCTAATTTGAAGCACAGTTTTAACGTTCAGATTGTTCAAAACAAAAACAAGAGAAGTCCCAACATGAGCAGAGAATATTTTTAAAGGACTTTATGGCTCTAAGTTCCTAACACAGTCCAGATGTCTCCTATCTTTGCTCTTTCTGTAGCATTTTCTGGCGCAGTGTTGTTGCATTTTGAACTCGGTCCAAGCTGTGTGCCAAGTCTTGAAATAAAGTAAATCAGTGAGTTGTTCTTGGACGTTTCTCCTTAATCCAAACCAACCCAAATCAAACTTCGGCTCTGACCTCAGGACTGCACATTCAAATATTTTCCTTTGCCTCCTCAGTTTCAAAGTAGCAAAAGCAGGAGATTACCACTTTGCAGTATTTAAACAGAGGCTTGTGCGACATCCGTGCAGCTGAAGCAACTGCATTACTTGGGACCCAGTGCTTGTTGAAACCCCAGTGGTGTTTTTTTCCAGCACTGTGATTCTTCATCATTTTTCCTGTTGTTGGGTCAGGGTGCACGATACGACCACACTGGAAAAAGATTTATTTGGAGGCGTGCATGGTGTCAACAATGAGATAGCAACCAAAGGAAATATTCTGTGGTGCTTTTTTCCAACTGTTTCTGCCTAGGTGTGTTAGAAATAATGGATAGGAAAACCCCACAACCCTTAAAACATCAGGACTGAGTTCTAGGACAAGCTGTGGTTTATCTTTCCTTATGGAAGCCCTTGTCTTCTCTCTGTTTAAGGACTCTGTTGAAGTTGGCCTTACATGCAAATAAGCTGTGACTGAATGGGCCACCCATTTTGTTCAACATTTAATGGCAGCACAGCAGCTTATGTGGGGAAAAAGGTACTGGGAGCTTACTGTTAACTCTATCAACAGTTTGGTTGCTGGACCAGATGAAACTTGACAGGATGTGACACAAATTTTTTGCAGAATAACAGCAGGTTTGAGATCTGCTGGTTTAATTCTTAGCTTTTATCTTCTGATTGCCCAAGTTCAGAGAAGTTTAATTAAACACTCTCTGTTGTCCAACCGTTTGTTAGACCCAGCTCCCACTGAAATGGATGCAAAGGTTTCCTTTGGCTTTAGTGGGCTTTGCGCTGGATCTTCGAATGTGTGTGTGGTCTGCCAGGTGTTCTGGTGTAGCTTGGTTCTGGCAGCATTCAGGATGGTAGAATGCAGGTGCCTGGAGGCATTTCAGACAGTATGCATATTTGGCCACTCGGGGATTACTGCTATAAAGCCTTTCTGCAGAGAGATAGGAAGATCATTTTATGAATAGAATAGAATAAACCAGGTTGGAAGAGACCTTCAACATCATCGTGTCCAACTCATCCAACACCATCTGATCAATTAAACCATGGCACCAATCACCCCATCAGGTCACCTCCTAAACACCCCCAATGATGGTGACTCCACCACCTCCCCAAGCAGCCCATTCCAATGGGCAATCACTCTTGCTATGAAGAATTTCTTCCTGACATCCAGTCTAAACCTCCCCTGGTACAGCTTGAGACTGTGTCCTCTTCTTCTGGTGCTGGTTGCCTGAGAGAAGAGACCAGCCCCCACCTGTCTACAGCCTTCCTTCAGGTAGTTGTAGACAGCAGTAAGGTCTCCCCTGAGCCTTCTCTTCTCCAGGCTAAGCAACCCCCCAGCTTCCTCAGCCTCTCCTTGTAGGGCTTGTGCTCCAAACCTCTCACCAACTTTGTTGCCCTTCTCTGGACATGTTCCAGCAAGTCAACATCTTTCCTAAACTGAGGGGCCCAGAACTGGACATAGGACTCAAGGTATGGCCTAACCAGTGCAGTGTACAGGGGCAAAAATGACCTCCCTTCTCCCTAGTTGATGGAAACATGCCTACTTGCCTGGCTGTTACAAGTTTTCTGGGCCTACTGGATTACTTTATTTTTATTAATCAGTTTTGTTCCCTCTGGTCTTCAGGCCAGCTTACGTGTCTGTCTGGATTGTGTACAAACATGAAATGGGTAACCAACTGATCTAGCCTTGGGAATTGAGAGCACACAATTTACCTTTCAGAAGCAGCCAGAAGAGTCACGTGCATAAAAATAATGATTTTAATGATGAATTTTCTAACTTGGGTTAAATGTTCACCTGCACGTTCACATGCTACATGGTAGCAGTTGGACATGCAATTATGAAGGTAGGCGCCAATGAATAGCAGGGACAGCAGTAAATAAGTTCTTTTACAGAGAAATGCCATTAAAAAAAACCAAACAAACAGCCTTGGTATGTCTTGTAATTTTTTCATCACTTAGCAGAGCTTTTGTGTACACAAGGCTTTGTTTCCTGCGAGATGATGTGTTTGGTGCTCATCTCTTAGCTGTTCAGGACTATTTTGCTTTCTGTGTGGAACATCAGGTGTAGACTGGCCAGTCACACTAATCTTCCTTTGCTTTATGCACTGTCAAGAGGTTCTGCCCCACTGAGTGTGGACCCCATCTGACCTCTGTCAGAGTATCTCTGCTCTGTCTTTTGGCTCCTTGCACAGGGGCTGGACCTGGTTGTTTGGAAGAGTGACCTTTCGGTCAGGGCTGACCCTCTGAGCTTGCTGGCATGGGATCAGGAGAGCAGTTCCTGATGCAGTCTGGTCTTCTGCTGCTGGCAAATTGTTGCAGCACCCTCAGCCTAAACACTGGGATCTGCATGATCTACCCCATGTCAGACATTACTGGATGTGTGAAACCTTCTTTGGCACATCAGGAAGGATGCCTGGAGGGAACTAGGAGCAGAGGGTATCTGCTAGTTGCAGGAGGTTTTCTTTCCTTCAGCGCTGGTCAGAGCTTCTTGATGGGAACAGCAGAGATGCTGGGAGAAGGGCTGCAGTGGACACAACCTTCATATGGGTGTTTGCAGATAGATAAAAACTACTCAGGAGATCTTGCAGCCTTCAAAAAAGGGATGGTTGAAGATAAAGCTCTGTCAGGGGACAATGATAAAAGAGCTGAGGCTGAAAATGAAAGAGCTGCTGGATGATAAGGGGAAGCTGCTGTGTTTTGAGAGCTGGACTTCAGCTAGATAAAAATCTTAAAAGCCCTGTGCAGATCGCTCTTGTCTAGGTTTCGCTTAATTTTCCTTCTGCCACCCAGGCTGTGGGAAGCAGCTTTCATGCTTCCCTGGCAGCAAGATTTTTGAATGTGGGAAACCTGATAGTGTGTCTGCTTAACTACCAGACTTTGGCCTGGTGCCCTTTCTGGTTTCCTTATGGAGTAAGTGCAGTGATGGGAAGAATGTGCTTCTTACACATGTAGTCATCTCAGTGATAGTAAACTGTAACACTGATACCCTGCTTAGCCTACCTCTGCCTGCAGAGCCATTGCCACGCTGCGTGGGGGTCACTGACAGAATGACAAGAAGTCTGCTTTGGGTTTTGAGTGCAAAAGATAAACTACAAGTGAAATTAATTTTTTTTTTTTGGTGGTCTGCCTATTTTGGTTTTTTTTTGGGAAACTGTAGATGTTTGTTCTAAAGTGCCAGCTAGTGCATGTTCCTGTAGTGCATGGTGTTGAGACTTTTGCAGTGACTGTTAACACACAAACAAAAAACCTCCACTCTATGCTAGCAGCAATTTTCACAGATCAGTTCCCTTATAACCACACTTAATGTGGCCAGTTTGCCTGCTAAATGCAGAGAGAATTTGCTTGGGTGTTTAAAAAGCTGCATGCCAACCATCTGAATGACTTTCTATAGACAGATACAAAAAAACCTGCTGAGAGTTTTGGAGGGTTCCCTTTATGATTTTACACTTGTAAAAATGCTGTTATATTATTTTGCATGATGCTCAGGTCAGTGGAAAGGAATTTAACTAATGCAAGTCAGAACAGCTACCTACTAGGAAGCCCCAGTCTGTATATGCAACTGGTGAGCAAACTGCATTTGTAAAGCCTGCCAAAGAAAGGGAAAATGTTTTGAATTAGAAAAATGTCAACTGAAAATAGTGAGGCAGAGAGGTCGTACTGGAGACAGAAGACTCTTCTGCAATTAAGAGGCAATGGTTTCATTTTATTTGAATTTTAAGGTTTGTGTTTTGTTTGTTGTTTAATTTGAGGTGTGTGTTTAGGAAACCTGGAGATATGAAAAGTGTGGAGATTTAGAAAATTGCTGGAGATGTGTGCTAATTTCAGACCTTGCTTTCTGGCAATACCAAGTGGGAATGAAACTATAGGTGTCAAGCACTCTAAAAATGAATTTGAGATCCTGAAGAATCAACAGCTAGGAGTCCTGGGTCTCGGTAGTGCGCAATACTGCGTACTCTGAAATCCTGCTGGAAACTGAGCACTCTGCAATGTGCAGAGCTGGAGCCAAGAAGCTATCGAGCCAGGTAGACGTGCGCTAGGAAGTGATTTGGCAAACACCCGTTTTGTCATGACAGAGCTATTTCTGGTAGTAAATGCTTACAGGATCCTTATGTTTTAGTCCCAAGCTAGAGCCATGCACAAGGGCAGTCTAGAAGCCTGATGAAAAGCCTAATTAAATTGGAAGATGTTTGAATAGGCTGCTTTGGATTAAAGCTTGAAACTTCAGTTCTGAAGAAGACTTTCACTTAGTGTATAAGTAACATCTACACTAAAGAGCATAATTTCTAACAGTTGTTATTATTGGAGACTGCTTTGGTTTTGTACTGGGAAGTGTAATTTACTGGGAAGAATGTTTCTAAAGTATTTTAGCAGCTTGATATGTGCCACATGTCAAGTGGCAAATGAATCTTGGTGTGGTGTCATACAAAGGGACATTGATTAGTACTCATTAAGATTGGTGTAGTTCTACTGCTTCTCCTGCTCGTCATAGCCTCCTACCCCAGTGACCCTGATAAATCATGATGTGGTTTCTTATGATAGGCTTTATAATTGGGTAATATTTACTTATGTATCTTTGGTGGAGAAGTGGAGCCATGTATTCTCCAAAACCAAATCCAAAGTCTGTATTGGAGCAAGAAGTGGAAGAACAGCTTCAAAAATCCAAGTTAAACAACAGAGCTGAATGAATACTGAAAAAATACCTATTATAGAGGCGTTTCTAACCCAGATACAACCTTCTCTTAACATGGCAAGCCAGCTGTTATTACAGACACCCTTGGTGATGGTGATGATTCAAATCAAATTGTGTTTGTAGTTGTACAAAGACCAAAAAAAAAAAAAGAGCTGATGAACTATTCTTGACTACTACTCCCTCCTGGAAGTGCTCAAAAAGTTTTACAGAATTGTTCCAACCCCCCCCTCCCCCACATCAGGAAGCATTTTGAGAGATGATGCTTTTAATTTTTGGTGACAGGTTTATGTCTTCAAATCCTTGTACAAGTATGAAATAAGGCATTTAACTATGTGCTAGTGTAAAATGATGTTCAGTGTTCAACTGTAGTGCCTCATCTAGCCTTTTCTCTTTCCAGCTTCGTTCCCCAAAGAATTTCTGATAAAAGAATGTTTCTTAGTCATGGGTGACTTGTTCTGCAGTGGTAAAGGTGTCTGTGTCTTACGTGGCATTATTAATCTCTTTTCCCAGTCACATGTGTGAATGCACGAAAAAGGCCAGGAAAATAGGTCAGCATCAGTCAGTATCTCTATCTCCAATACTGTTGAAACACCTCACTTGTCAGTTTCTGCATATTCTTCTTGCTGCTCACTCCCTGTTTCGTTATCTGTGGAGGTTAGAGATGGATTTTACAAAGCAGGTTTTCAGCTTGCCCATTGAATCTGTTATTACTGATTTCCATATGGCATCAGAAAAATGTTTCATCCATTTCATTAGCATAGTTGTCGACTCTTTTCTCAAGAGTTTGTACTGGTGTGTATTTCCCCTTCTTGGAGGATGAATTGGAACCATCTAGTAACAGCCAAGGGGGCAATTAATAGAATAGAATAGAATAGAATAGAATGAACCAGGTTGGAAGAGACCTTTGAGATCGAGTCCAACCTATCATCCAACACTATCTAATCAACTAAACGATGGCACCAAGCACCCCATCCAGTCTCTTCCTAAACACCTCCAGTGATGGTGACTCCACCACCTCCCTGGGCAGTCCATTCCAGTGGCCAATCACTCTTTCTGTGGAGAACTTCTTCCTAACATCCAGCCTAAACCTCCCTGGGCGAGCTTGAGACTGTGTCCTCTTGTTCTGCTGCTGGTTGACTGTATGCTGCTGAAGGAAGAGTAAGAGAACACGTGTTGCAGAGATACCTGAAATTACCTGGTTAGGAGGGACCACTGCAAGGAATGAAAGCAAAGAGTAATTCCGGTTGGAAAAGTTGCTTTAGCTCCCAGGATGAATATGATGTCAGGCATGATGTTTTCTCCATTTCAGTGAGTCAGAGTTTTATTCTGTTTGTCTGGGTCTTTCAAACAGCAGCAGTGGGATGATAAACACCGGGACTGGAACCTTCCAAAAATGAAGCAGTTTTTCCTCAGGAAGAGTTTTACTGCACATGGGAAGCTTGCTCTGACCAGAATTGCAGACATTCAACAGCACTGTATTATTTAAAGAATTGAGGGCATTCATTCTCTTTCACCCTGAACAGGGATTTTGCTTTACTTGTGGTCATCCTGAGCAAATCCTTGTGTCTTTATTTGTGTGGGTTTTTTTTACTGTATTAGGCCAGAGGCATTGAATAAACAATGTTGACTTTGTGTAGCTGTTAAATACACTGACCTTTAGTATCATTTTGCACAAGCCCTGCACAATCTGAGTACCGCTGAAATACCATGGCTGATTTAAGCAAATTGCTGTGCTGCAATCAAAATTTGACATTTCTGTTACTGAAGAGATGCTTCATCAGCAAAAGCACCGCTGTTTCCCACATCTGGTTCGCTCTTTCCATCTTCTGATGCTTTGGTGTGGTACCATTTCTCTTTCAGTCTTGGTTTCCTCACCTGAAAAGTAGAACTAAAAAAGCCCGTGTCCTCGGGAATAACCAGGTTAATGTTTGCTGAGTGCTTTAAGCTGTATGGTCCTATGATGTGCTGTATGGGGTCAACGTGACTATTGCTAAATCACACTCTAGTCAGAATTACGGTCATTAATAGCTCTGAGTCTGGGGAAAGAGTCACTGCAAATACTGTAACAGCTACTTTAACTGTTTCCTTTTAAGCAAACAAAACCTCTTGACGTTTCTGCTGAGCAAGTTATAATGGCTTAACTTATTAAAATGCTGCAGTGTGTCATTCTGTACTGGCCACAGTAGCCTTTTTTTTTTTTCTTTTTTCTCTTTTCTTTTCCTTGAACCACTGATTAGTGAAATTCCACCAAAAATGATGGCAATCCTTCAGATCAGTGGATTTGGAGAAAGGTTTTCTTGCTGTTACTCAAGTTTGTACCCTGAGAACAACTGAAGAGGAGAAAAGAGGAACCTTGAATCAGTGACTCACATTTGGTAATTCTACTTCCCATTCCCAGTGTGTTGGCTTTGGATTTTCAGCACACTAATCAGCTTTATGGATGGGAATGCCCTGTTTTGACAAAATTTAACTCTCTCTTTCCTGGTGGGTTGATGCTGTTGTATTAGGCATCCTTTTTCTCAGGTATGAATGGTTGGAAATTCTTCACCCAATCCTTTCCTTTGTTTTTACAAACAGAAAGTGTTTCAAATGAAAATACAGCGCTAGAAGGGAGAACTGAAACATTCTAGTTGAGTTAAAATCTGTGTGAAAGTGTGGTTTTATATTCTCCTCTGCAGACAGCTAGGAACAGGACTCATTCCCATTTGAATGTAAGTTTGGGTATGTGAATGACTGCAAGTGAGAAATGTCAGGAGAGGCAAAGTCGTTTCATCTAATTCTTATTTTATAGGTCTTGACTTGCTGCTTTGTGTAAGAGATATGCAAGGTGAAAGGTTTATTAGTCTAAAGGTTCAGAAGGTAAGATTCAGCTTGGGAGTCTAACCTCATTCACAGCCATCTCTTTACTGATTTAAAGAGAAAACTCTCAACAACCAAGCCCCCTCCTTAGTCTTAGCTAGAAGGAATTGCAGCAGGCAGCTCCATTTTCTTTTGCTTTTTCTCTCATCTGGAGTTCTGCTCAGGTCTTTAATTAAGTGGCCTACTCTCCCTGATTCACTTTGGGTCTCTGATGAGCTTGGAGATAAAATTCACCTCTCTATCTCATTTCTGTAGCTAATCATAACCAGGCTCAAATATATTGTTTCTAGGATCAGAGCTGCCTTCTTTTTTACCATTTTCTATTTTATTTTGGCTTGTGGTGATTCTGATTCAGTAGACAAAGGCTGCAGGGAGACCTCAGACTAGGTTGGTGTGAGGTGTGGGTCATTCTCTTCTCACATGCAACAAGTGACAGGATGAGAGGAAATAGCCTCAAGTTGTGCCAGGGGAGTTTCAGGTTGGATATTAGGAAAAAATTCTTTGGGTATTGGAACAGGCTGCCGAGGGAGTTGGTGGAATCTCTGTCCCTGGAGTAATTTAAAAGATGCATGGATGTGATGCTTAGGGACGTGGCTCAGTGGTAGTGGCTTAGCAGTAGTGGTGGGATTGCAAGGTCTTGGCAAGCAGTTGGACTTGATCTCAAGGGTCTTTTCCAACCTCAACAGTTCTGTGATTCTGTGAAAACAACCAAAACCAGCAGAAGGAGAGTACTGCTGCTGAGCTGGATGTTAACAGCTAAGGCTTCTGTCAATTCTGTGTTTCTTTAACACGTATTCTGGGCCTGAGTACGCTAAAAGCTCCTGAGGATGCTGTTTTATAGTTTGGTTTAAGCCTGACTTAATCTCTACTGGATACAGCAGAGTTATCTCTCCCTCAAGTTGCCATCCAGTCCCATGTCTCTTGTACATCCGCTCGACTCGTGAGGCTGCATAGCTGGATGGAGGATGTGGTCAACCTGCAGGTTTGAAAAATCATTTTGTTTAATTTAGTTAATTTTTAGCCCTCAGGTCTCAGTTTAAACTGCAAATTTGTCTCTCAAATTTCCTCGTGAGTGGGTGGAAGTTGAGGGTACTCAGCCCTTACAGGAAGCACTCAGTGTTTTGCAGGATTAGACCACGGAGCGCCGTGGTGATTTGCACAGTGCATGTGTTTCCATCAGCCTGAGATACATCGAGTAGAAGAATATTTGGGGGGAAAGTGGGGGATTTCCTGCTTTTCTGGTACAGAAAAAAAATTCAAATAATTTCTCACAACTTCAGGCTGTGAAGGTTTTGTTTCAGCAGTTTGCATGTGATGGGTGGATCCTGTGTGGAAAGAAATGGTGTTTATCTTAGGTGCGTGGTAATGAGTGACAGGACAAAGGTTAGGTGTGTGTTGAAAAGGCTGGGCATTGATTTCCTACAGATGTTTTTTTGAAAGCTCTAGCTATCAGGGAGTGGAGGCCTCCTTCCACGTAATTAGGTATGTTTTGATCAAAAGTCGCTGAAAAAGATATGTCAGTCTCACTCTTAACCTCTTTAGGCAGAGATGATAATACTGTCAGCTTTCCCTGCTCCACTGAAATAAAGTGTTATGCTAATGTCTGGCTCACCGATTTTGCTTGGACTTCACCCCATATTTAAGATAATTGCAGCAATACTTTCCTGCCTGAGAATAAATTGATTTCTGAATGGCATAATTATTTCTTTGCTGCTTATCAGACTGGTCTCTGCAGGCAGTTTATTTAAAGATCAGGTCCTTTATGCTCACAGGGGCACTGCGGGAAGGTTTGCTGATGGACTGGTAAACAATTAAAAAATGCCAAATCAGAAAACAGCAGGCTTCACAACGTAGGGCCTAGCAGGTGTTTGACTGAGAAGTTTGTTTAAGCTTCATGTTCCCTCAGTTTTTAAGAATAATTCATGGTCTTAAGTAGTAACTTCAGAGTATTAGCAGTTCTGTCCTAAGCACTTCGTCCTTAGTTCTGTCCTGCATGAACTGCTGTTTACTCACCGTAGCAAAAAGCCTGATGCTTTCCTGCTAAAAAGCTCTGGTATCCCTCTGCTTTGTCCATGCATGCTTCATTGCAGGCTCGCTGAGCTGCCTTAGATAAAAACAAAAGCAAGGGAGAAGCAAGGAGTGGATCTGTTGACAGCTATGACAGTGATCAAATGCCAAGCCAAGCCATGGGATTCCTGAGAAGGGGCTACTTAAACAGGACTATCCTTTGATTAATTGGAGATAGGGTGACACCTTGGACGTCAGAACTGTATTTGAGCTTGGAATCAGACGCAGAGGGTCAAAGAGATGAGATGCTTGAGGGCTGAAATGTGATCTCTGACGCTTCCCTCCCTTCTCCTCTTTCTGGCTGCTGTACAGAGCTGCAGGTCCTGCTCATGTGGCTTCGTTTTACATTCAGCACTAGCTCTGCTAATCATGAGTTCAGAAACATGTGGCAGAATTAGTTCCTTGTCTGCACTACCTGATGTATTCTAGCATTGCCACTCTAGAAATCAAACCTCTTTACGGCCTTGCAGCTTCCTTGGTTCAGGCTTTGGAGACTTCCATCCACTACCCAGCTAACCTTCGAAGACTTGCTTACTTGGCCCCAAGCAAGTTTGTCATCAGGGACAGTGGTTTTTTCAAGTGGTTAATCACATTTCTGTATCTTCCCTGATAACAGCTCTTCTATGTGGTTGTTTTTTGTTCCTATTTTTCAAGTGCAGATTGGCAATATTAAAAGCAAGAAAGAAAGGTTTATGGAAGTCAGGACTTACTGCCTTCAGTGCCTTGTTAGTGGATGCTGTGGAGAAATGTAAGGAAATAGCCTAGAGTGTAAATGTAAATTGAGTTTTAAATTTCTGAGTATTTTCTTGATAATTCCACTAGAAGAATATTTGGTCTCTCCTCCTTCCCTTCAATCTCTCCTTGGGCTGTGGACAGGTTTACTTTAGCCAAACTGCTGACCCAAAATAAAGATGGAATTAGGTTTACTTGACTTCAACAGTATGAAGCTTGTTGTTAAGGAGTCTTATTAAACCAGTCTGCTAAAATCCTTTTGTTGTCAGTGGCTGCTGAGAACAGTGCATCCTCTGCGGGGTTAGTCATTAGTGTCCAAAGGGCAGTCGTGTAGTCAGGGCTGAAAACAGGCATTTGTGGAGCATGGATACTCTGGGGGAGTGTAAGCTACGCTGAGGCTACTTTTTTGTAGGGTCTTGGTGATAGTCCTGAGTGTATGCCACCTACAGACTGAGATGCTGTGGGACTGGAGGTGGGGAGATTCCAGCTGGATGTGAGGAGGAAGTTCTTCACCATGAGAGTGGTGAAGCCCTGGAATGGGTTGTCCGGGGAGGTGGTTGAGGGCCTGTCCCTGGAGATGTTTAAGCCCAGGCTGGATGAGGCTCTGGCCAGCCTGATCTAGTGTGGGGTGCTCCTGCCCATTGCAGGGGGGTTGGAACTAGATGATCCTTGTGGTCCCTTCCAACCCTGACTGATACTGTGATGACTTTTTGAATTTGGGCTGTATGTTGAGTTCTCTTTGTCCCCAGTGCACACACATCACATGTGTGGCTGCAGGTTTGAAATCACTGCCTGTAAATGCCTGGGGGTAGCAGGCAGCACCTGCAGCTGGTTTGCTCAGTAGCTGCTTGTGTGCCACACTGAACTCCAAGCATCTTAGGGAGACCAGCTGACAGAATGAAGGTTTTTAAAATATGTAGGATCATGCTTTGTAAGGCAAGTATATTTTAAAAGCATTTAAAGAGCCAGTTTGACGCTGTAGGAAAACCTCCAGAGATGAAGAAACTACTCATTAACAAAGCTTTTACACTATCCCATTTTGAGCCTGGCCTACTTTGATGGGGACTACAAGATTTTGTTATGTAAAGACCTTTCAGCTGTTACAGACAGACGGGAGTGTTTGTCTAATTTTTGATATGTTGATTATTTGAGATGCCACCCAAGTGTGTGGCACCCAAGGAGCTTCACTGAGCTCCTCAGCAGGCTGGTAACTTGTCTGATGATTTTTTTTTTCCTGGGCAGATCTGAGAAACACTAATAGGGACACTGTGAGATGCTGACAGTCTTTTGACAGGTGTTCCTCCCCATAGCTGCTAGTTGGACTCCTTTTTAAGTGTCGTCTTTCTGAAATCAAATTAATAATACCTAAAACATCCTGTAGCATTTCTCTTACGCAGACTCTAGAAGGGTGACTGTTGGTGGAGCATAAATGACTGCATGTTTGCTTTGGAGCAGTGTCTTGGGAATCTTGGCTATGTTTTTGTTAACAGAAAACTTATAAATCCAGATCTAAAATAAATTTAGTCTAAAGGCTGGGAAGTGATTGAGTTCAGCGAGTAGTGCTGCTGCCCTACCTGTGGGCCATTAAATGATGGGGTGCTTTCAGTAGGTTCATGGGATCTTGCTTTTATAGCTTACTTCTTTATTGCAAACTGTCGGAGGAAACACTTCTTTGGAAAAAAAAAGGGCAAGCAGTGTTTGTGTTCCGGCCAGAAGGGCTCTCTATGGTAGCATAGTCTTCACAAAAGTAATAATTATGCAAAAACACATACTCAGAACAGCATAGCTGAGGAAACAGATTTATTACCTGAGCATAATGAACAAAGTTTGAACCCAATGTGCAACCAAGAGGCCATTTAAAACAATTATGTCTTTTAAACGAGGAGACATAAAAAGCAACAGAAGTGTAACTTTCCTTGTAGTTGACCTCTGGCCAAAACCCTTTTCACCTTTCTGTGTGCCGCAGGTGAGGTACCATGGAAGTTGCACAGAGTTTTCCCAGTTGCTACCAATCTTTAAAATCCCATTCAAAACCCCCAGACTTTTCTAAGCTGTTTTGCAGCCTTGGTTAAGGTAGGGTTAGAATCTTAGCAGCGGAAGGATGAGTGCTGCCTGTTATGTGATGTGAATCTTCTGCTGCTGCTGTTCTCAATTGTATGGCAGATGACCAAGGACCTTAGCTGGCAGCTTGTATTTGTGACCATGGGAAGTTATTATTAACTCTGTAAGCTTGTTTGTCCTGTTTTGAAGGAGCCTTGCAGTTTTCACTGATGATGCTGAACAACATAAAGTTGTCTGATTTTGGACTTTGCTGGCTTTCTTCCGCCCCCCCCCTTTCTTTTCCTTTGAGACTGACCTTAGAAAAAGCCTCAAGTTGCTGCTGCTCTTTTTGTGGCTGGATGATTATTTGTAAAAATGAGCAGCACTGCGGTGTTACCATGGAAGCCACGCAAATTGGTTTTCTGGAGCACAAGTTGCAATGACAGGGAGACAAGACTTCTTAAAATGAAGCCCCTCTTGTAAGCTGCTCTTCTTTGTTTGTAAGTGACATGTGGTTTTGCTTACATAAACGCTCTACATACATAATCCATTTATGTATGTTCTGTACGTTGAGCAATCTATTTTGCAGACAGTTAAAAGTCTGACAACTGTTGGGAAGATCTCAACTCTGGAGTCGTTTCATAATCCCTCAGTTTCCCACAACATTATTTTGCTAAAACCTTGGCTTTCTCTAATGTATGGCTTTCAGGTTTGGCAGCACAGTACTGCTGTTGTTCAACTTGTGCAACAATAGATTAATGTGAGGCAGACCTGTGGGCTGGAAACAACCAATTTATTTGTCTCTGGAGCCTCAGAGATTTTCGTGTGTTTCTGAGATAGGGTCACTTGTCATCAGCGCAGTATTGTAAACAACAGTGTTTCATCAGTTGCTATTTGTATTCCTTATATCACGATGTGTCTGTGAGCTCCAGATGCAGGGCACAAGGAAAGCCTCTGTCAGGAGCTCTGCAGTCAAGAGGGGTAAAGTGATACCTTGGTCTGTTCAGGCCAAGTGTCACAGGGAGGGTTTTTCCTTAATCCCTTGTAATGGATCAGTCTGATGCAATGGCCTTGTAGTATTTTCACTATTATTTAATCTTGTTTCTCCTTCTAACTACACTTTTTCACACCACCAAATAGAACTTTTCTTCACCTGCTCACAATCAGTCTGACTGCTTCTTGTGTTTTCAGGCCTTATATTTAGGGTTTGTCCCAGTTGTTAACATTTGTGATAAGACATGAAAAAAAACCTGTATTACTAAAAAATTTACTAAAAATAGCCCCAGAAGATGGTAGTGCTGTTGTAAGAATATGCTTGCCCTTTTCTTCCCTTCATCTTGGAACAGCAATAGACCTTGGGTAGGCGTCTTCCCGTTTTTAGGTGAGGTGTTGTGGTAATTTAGGTGTATCCAAGATGAAAATAACATATTACCCAATATAGAACAGTCCAGGAAACACTATGGTGCTGACATTGCATTTTTTTCCTCTTGTGTTTTGGGGTTGGTTGTTTCCTTCTAGAAGAATACATGTGCTTGGGTAAGGTTGTTTGTGCCACATAAATAACCAAGTGTTTCAGCTTCTTGGATAGTTCTCTGATCAGAACAGAAAATGGTCCAAATTATTCCTATTTTACTGGAAAAGCCACACCAACTTACATCCCTGTAGGAAACGGTTATAGTTAGTAAACCAGCCTTTGAAGCAAAGACTAACTTCTTTGTTTTGGTGTGAGGATTAAACACAAGACTGCTAAATCCTTTTCAGGCATCCTGTATTCCTGTAGTCTCTTGATTACTAACCAGGTTTTACCTGACGTCTTAAAATATGATTCATAGATACTGACTTGCATGGGAACTTCACAGGCAATTGAAAAACAAATAACACTACCTGGGCCCACACCCCTGCCATCCAAATCCTGACTTCTTGGGCCTGGCAGTCACTGATTTGCTCTTCAGTTAGCCTTCTGTACTGAGTGGAACTGGGTCTTGAAAAGCTCCAACCTTGGTGATTACTTTTAACTCTAGCTCATACTCCTCAGGCGCTGAAGGGTCTATAACAGACACACATGTTCATTATTTCCTGTTTGATTTAATTTTAGGTGAAGCAGAGATGGGGTATGATTTCAATGAAAAACAATGCCAGAGGGCTGAGGAAAGAGTTCTTGAGATGCATGAGGAAAACCAGTGTTGTATCATGTCCTCATACATACGAAGCATTAGTCATGATTCCTCAAAAATAGGCAGTGCCTCTGTTCACCTTTCTGATTAGTTTTAGGTTAATCAGTTATTAATTCTACTTGAACATGAAACCTTTGAATGGGTGTTTACTTTTGCTTACTTGCAGCTGATCTCTTAGGACACCAGTAATTTCTGCATGTCTCATGATAATAACTTCGTGTGTTTCGCTGAGTGATACACCAGGAACTTTTAACTAGCTGCTGACCCTGTGCATAGTCTTCAGAATGGTATTTATGTTCTGTTTCCACCTAAGTTTCTTTCCTTGTAAACCAGTATTAATCTTTAACTCTTTGCACAATAGATTATGAAAGTATTAATCATCCAGTGTTCTGGCAGTGGGTTTATCTTCGGTGTCACAGTCACTTAAATGAGTACCCTCCTGTCGTAGTGCTGGCGTGGAGAAAGGAGTGACTGCGGTGTGAGCCATCGGGAGCCGTGCGAGGGAGCTGGCCGAGGCTGGCTCAGCAGGAAGTGGTTGATGAGTTACCAGCATTGCAGGGTGAACTTGAGTTACAGTTTGGGCTTGTGAATGTGATAAAGAAAAGTCCTTACAGGTGGAACTGTAGCATGATTTATTTTCACTCAATAGAACTTGGCATGTCCCTGTATTCAAAAACAGAGTCCTAACCTGAAATGTGTTACTGCAGTGAGTTGTTCTTAAGTTAATATCAAGGAGTCAAAAGCAATTAAAAAAAAAAAATTAAAAAGGCAGCAATTAATAATAATTTGTGGTAAAGCCAGCTTCTCTTGGTCAATATTGACATATTTATTTGAAGCCTACTGCTGCAAGTAAGAACCCGCATGCTGGGACTAGAAAGCGAGATGGTCACTTTCCCTGTGCTGTCTGAGCTCTTTCAGTAGCTGTGGCCTGTTCCTTGGCACAGCACACAACTTCCAGATTGTGCCAGGATTGCTGTAGTTCTGCCTTTGAAGATGGTTTTATTGTGGAAGGAGGAATACCGATCTTAAAACTGGAGTATGAAAAAAGTCTATGCAGACCTGAAACAGACTTTTGGACTTTGATTTTTATTGCCTACTGTTTTGTTTGTTTTATTTTAAGTAGTTTAAGGGCTTTCATAGTGGGACTGACCTACATGGTATTTTTTTTCTCTCCAGAGGAGCCATGAGTTGCTGAAGGCTGGAAAAGTATTATGAGGGAAATCACTGTTTCCTCGTTGGATTCTTTGCTAGAGACACATTGATGGACAGTGTTGGAGGAAGAGGATGAAATGCATGTTGAGCTCGTCAGCAGAGCTTTCTTAAGTTCTCTCTCTGCCAGGGAGTAATGAGAAGCAATTCTAGCACTGGATGCCAGGAGAGATGTCATCTAAGAAAGAGTATTTAGTTTGGTCAGACTGAGGAGACTGGGTTTCGAGTCTGCTCTGAGAACATTTCCACATAGATAAGTTATTGCAAGGTAAGCAGTAGTGAGAAAGTACAGTTAATTAGCTCCTCCTGCATGATCTCATTTCTGCACTAATAAGAACTTTATAAAAGGCAGGAAATTGGACACAACAAAGCTTGAAACCGAGTCCCCATGGTTTCACCTGAAAGCCTTGACTTTATAGCTTTGCAGGGATTGCTTCTCTTTTCATTGGGATCTGAGAGAGGGGAGCTTAGATTGCATATTTGTTTGCTTTTCTTTTGGTCTTATATTTGTTTTGAACACAAAACAGTTGCCACAGAGTAGTTTTGGAAATAAAAAGTGGGATTGTTTGTGGTGAAAATAAATATTGCTTGTACCTCTGAACTGAAATTTCTTGGGTGAATCAGAATTCTTCTGCATAAGAACAAATGACCAAAAGAAAAATAATCCCATAGATATCTAAGTTCTGTGGCTGTACAGGAAGGAGAAGGGAGAATTGCAGGGAGGTACTGACTCACAACTAAAAATTTAGTTTTAACTTGCAGTTGTAGTAAAACTATTGCCAAACTTTTGATCCAGATGGAGCCCTGACAGTAATTACTTGGACAAATGGTACAATCATTCCTAGTACTCTCATAGCTATTCTTGAAGAGAGTTGGGTGTTTTTGTGTTAGATATCTATTACTACTCCCTCTGCTTTCTAGGCATAGCATAACACTGTTTGGTGGGAGTATTGATCTCCACTGGCATTGATACTGCCTGTCTGGCTTCTAGCACATCTCAGGATCCAGCAAAGTTGGTTGTTATTTTTGATGACTGAATTGCATGGTTTGGATATATTTTTTCTTTCTTTAATTTATACTCTCTCCCTGTAGCTACCCAGAAGCAGCTTAAGTGAAGTGTAAGTGAATTAGCTGATTTCACAGGAAAACTATTAGCATGGTCCCATGTCTGTGCACCTCAGGTCACATCTGATGCTGGTTTTGTTCTCTCTAGGAATGCCTCTCTGCACACAGGCACCTTTTGGTGAGAGGTAACTGTGCTATGATTGAATAATAAAGTCCTGGGCTGGTTCTGTGTGCTCTGTGTGGGGACAATGTGCTCCTGGAAGTTAGGTGCTGCAGAGCTATATCACCTCTGTCCCTTTGTGAATCTGTCTCCACATATTTGTGCTATCTGAAAATTCAAACAAAGCATGAAGTAACTGCAGTTCCACAGCAGCTATCAGTATTCTTGTTCGAGGACTTGGATCAGAGGCCAAAGAATGAACTAGTGATGGAGGTTCAAATGTCACTGCTTCTTGGATGCAAGACTTGGTCAAGAGATGACCGAAGGACGCAGGCTGTTTTGCTATGTAGGTAGAGGTTGTTCTGTGGTGAAACAGGGTGGTGACCTCATTGTGATGCCTTTCACCTGCTCATATCTGTTGTTCAGGTTCACCTTTGAAACCAAGTCACTGGTCTAACTTACGTTGTGACAACTGGAGTGCAAACAGGCTGTGTTAATCTGTGTTCAATAGGGATGCCGGATGGCTCTTTGATGTCAAAACTGGTTATTTAACAGCTTCTCTCTTGCTTTTTCTAAGTGTGGCACAAGTCAAAAGCAGCAAAGTTCATGAGGAGTTCAGCAGCTGAAGAGGGCAGAGAAAAAGCCTGTGTGACAAGTGTTGTAGATGCTCTCACTATCTGGTGTTACCAGCAGAGCTTGTCCCATGGAGAGAGTACCAACATTTTGCTTTGGCCCTGCATGAGTGAACAGTTGGGCCAGGAGCTGCTAATGCTCTGGCACTGTGTCTAAAAGGTGGGGACATAGCAGTGTAAGCCAAAGAAAGTGAATGGAAAGCAGTAGTTAGGAAAACACACGTTCTAGAAGCTGAGCTGAGACCTCTCTCCAGTCTTCCCCCCTCCCTGCCCTTGCAGAAGAAACATAAAAGAAGGGTTTTACACAACCCTAGGGCAAAATAGTTACATGAAAAGACAGTTTAAAAAAAACCTGTCAGTAATTTAAGATGTATTTAATTAAATGCTGCATTGAGTAATGTGCTGAAATTGTGACATTTTGAGCAGAAACACAGAATGCCAGAATCATACATGGGCCTGTGAAAAGCTGCGTGTGTTGTAGGTGTTCAGGTGATGCCAAAATGGGGCAGCTTTGTCGCTTGTGCTTGACATTGAGATTGATTGCAAAAGTTCCTTTACATTCCACTGAAGATCCTGAGACACCCAGTTTCATGAGGATTGAGCTATCAAAACTACACTGTGTGCTGTGGCCCATAGTCTGCATGTTACTCTTCCTTACAGTAACCTACCTTTGCAGCTTGTGGGCTACAAGGTCTTTTACTACTTTGAATTAAAAATACTATATTTAAGCTAATTTTACAGCTGGGGCCAAAATATACAGAACCCTGCACCTATTGCCATTTGATCTTGGTCGCCATGGACCATAAAATGTGCCTGATAGCCCTTTATGTACATCACTAAAGTTTATGCATGTAAGTGGCTGTCTCTGAAGTCAAGAACATCCTTTTTAGTAAAGTGAGTCCTCATCTCTTTGGGTTGATTTTCCCAGGATGACCACTGGAAAGTTTTATTCTCTAGTTTCTTTACAACGGAGGCTTTTAGCGTGTATCAGATTTCAAATACTTGAGTATCATTGTGGAGATACAGTTGTCTTCTGTTACCACATATTTAATCTTCCATTGTTGGATATAAAAATGCAAAACTCCTAATTGCAGCAGTCATGGATCTCATAGTTGAGATCTAAAATAACAGATCTTAAAATACTCCTCATCTCCCCCTCGCTCCCATTTATCTTTCTTTTGGAAAGATTTATGCAGCGGAGAGGTTACTTGTATTAAATCCAAACACTAAAACGAGTTTATAGAGCTATGTGCCAGCAGAAATTGAAACACTGGTTTGCTGCTGGTGTGGTATTTGCAGCTAATTGAATTGTGGATACGAAGAAATGAGTAGCTCAGCTTGACTTCTTGGCACTGCAGAATTTTTGCCCTGGTTAGTAATTTTGAAGGCTTGCTTGCAAACAATGATTCAATGGGCGCACTCACAGAATTGTGTGGGTAGTGATGTCAGAAACATTTACCAGCTGCGTGTTACCCAGAAGCCTAAATCTTCTGCCTCAGAAATGTAAGGAGAATGAGAGCTGGAGTGATCTATGGGCCTTGTAACAGGGCCAGTTAGGAGAAACTGAAAGAGATACTAATTTGATTTTTGCTAGCAGAAAGCTAATGACAGAAAATGGAGAGATTGGATGTATCTTTAATAGTTCTCTAAATCTTGACTAGTACGTTATATTCTATGAAAGGGACATTTGAAATGATTTGCCTTGCCATTATGTTCTGTAAATTTGAGTAAGTACACTAGCAGTTAGCTAGCACAAATGAAATAGGTAATGCAGTAGTATAGGCTGGTAAAAGCATTGCCAAAGGAAAAACAGAAGAAAAGGGGGAAAATTGGAAGTAAATATCTTTAAAGGTACTGGAAGCTATTCAAACCTCATTAACTGCTTTCCATTCCCTCTATTTAGAAGGGTCTTACCTCAAAGGTAATTTGTTTCATGCCCATCCAACTTTAATGGTATTCATTTTTAATTAATTTAACAGTAGCATTGTCCATCTGTCAGTGCAAACCTAATCTGCTAAACAGATAAAATCAACATGTCTACAGGTTCATTGGAGGTCGGCAGGCAGCAGTTGTGTACATGCATTCAAGGTTCTCTGTTAAATAATGCAAAGACTTTTGTACAAATATACAGGTGCAGGGGCTTTTGAATCTGAATGTGCCTGGCTGTGCTAATACAGAGCAGCAGATGAAGTGCCCTAGCTCATGGCTCAAGTGTACCTAAAGCGTGGCATCTTCTTGGCCAAAATCTGAAGTGCCTAGGTTTTCAGTAGAGTGGAGCCATTTGGAGGTGCTGATGAAGAATGCCATGGAATGCTCAGTGTTTCTCAAATGTGGCCTCTAGTTCAACATCCTTATTTGGAGACCCTATCTTCTCGCTGTGTACCACCCCCAGGTTTGGATTGCAAAAGGTGTTTTGAATGGAAACCATTGCTGGATGTGCTTTGCCTTTGCACTCTTGAATGTTGGCTGTGGAGCTGAATAGAGGAGCATGTGTATGTATCTGGGAGAATACTCAGCTTCTTAGGAAAATGTTACTTGTGCTATTGGAGGCTGAGAACTGTTCTCTATTAATATAGTTTGAAGACAAGTGTTTTAAAACTATTCCAGTTCCCTACTGGGATACTGAAATGTGCTTCTGAAAATGTGTTAAACTTTATCCAAATCCACAAGAGAGTGTTGAGATAAGCATCAACAGCACAAGGAGAGTGGTTTCCTTTGCTACACTTGAAATGGTATCTAAATGGTCTTTATGAAATACCAGATAATGAGTGTTTTGTACACAGGTCTGTGACTGCTGGGAGCCAGAGGTTTCTAAAAAGTGGGCAGATGGGGGGATTAGATTCCTCAGGAATTTTTACTTTTGTGATAGCCTGCTCTGACAGCAGTTTAAAGCAGCCTCTCACCACACTGCTCCAGGTTTGAACCATGTTGACCAACCCAGTGATACCTGGATAGTGAGTTTACTCATCTTTATTACTTGAGTAACACAGGTCCTGTGTTCTCGGATCTGGAAAGGATAAAACACTGAAATAGGTCACTGCTACTTGAAATTCTTTCACAGGCAGGACTGGCCATGGAGGAAAATAACTGGTTTTCCACATTTTTGTATGGACTCTGGGCTCTGCTTTCAGCTTTGATTTGTGTTTCATCATTGACTTAAACAAAGCTCTTCAGAGCTGTGAGAAGTCGTATAGGCTGCCAGTGCTGAATGATGTGCATACCTTCATGTTAATTCCTGTCTGTGCTTCTGCATGTGACTGAGCTTGGTGTGTTTGCATTTCTTCTCAGCCTTTGAATTGGGATTCTTTAAAAGAGACAAACCACTGCAGAACTGAGAAGTTATTGAGTATTTTGAGCAGTGTGAATGCAAAGCCAAAATTACTCATTGACCTCACTGCATTGGATTGTTCAGTTCGGGTAACCACTGAAAAAGTTTAGCTAACTTTCAACCAGCTTCAATGTAAGCTGTAAAAGGTGAAGTTACTTGTAAGAAATGCTGCCCAAACTATTCCTTGTAGTATCTTTCAGAGTTGGTGAGAAATTAGTAGAAATCAGTACATGTTGAACTAGATGGCTGTGCCTTCAGCAGGGTCTGCAGTGCCTCTAGTAGCATTGTTGTCATTGGGAGTTGGTAGCTGCTCTGCTGTTTGGCCTGTCTGGTCCTGCACATGTAGAAACCCAGTGTTTGGCTGTTCAATCTTCTCTGAATCTGTGCTCAGTGTGCCCCTGGTCGTTCTTAACACAGTGCAAGGATGAATGCTGGGGGTCACAGCCATTCAGCTCTTTCTTTGTTAACCAGTTGAATATGTCTTGTGAAGCCAAACCAAATGCTTGTGAATTAGGTGCTTTACAACCCCTCCCTAGACTGTAAATAGATACAAATCCTTCATAGTATAAATCTGCAGAGAAATGAGATTGAGTTTAAAAGTAAAGCAAGGTTTAGGAAAGGAAATGTATGAATTGAGGGGATTTCCTTGTTTCTAAAGGAGGGTACCATGATCAGAATGAGGTGTTTCTGAACTGGTGGAAAAGACCATCACCACAGTGACAAAAACTGTCAGCTGAAAAGCTGTCTACATTAAGTGCTAGTCAAAGCTGCTCAGGCCTCCTGTCCAGTCATACCCACCCCCACATCATCTTTTGCTTGGGTGGTCCAGCTGTTTACAGGCAGCTGTGTGAGTGAGGTCAAGAAATTCATCTGTGCTGAAAAAAAGGAGGAGGGGATTATTTTTGGCCTGGATCGCTTCTCTGATGCCATTTACCTTCCAGGCCTGCAAATGGTTGAACCCCCAGTTGAGGGGGCAATGGTAAAAAAAAATGGGATGCAGGAGTAGGGAAAGGGTTAGATCACGACTCTGAGCCAAATAGTCCATTTTCACTGATTATAGGTTAAATAAAGATCTTCAAGGTTAGCTTCTGAGCCAGAAGTTTATTTTCTATTGTTCTGGGTCACGTAAGTTATGGAGGTGGCTTTATGACATTTATTCTTTAAAGAAAATTTACTGCTTGGAAAATGAAACTGATTTGATCAGCTCAGTGAATTTCAGTGCTAAACTTTTTGGCACAGTTAAGGCTTTGGCTATCTAGCATTCACCCAGTTCTCCTTTCATTAGGACAAATCCAGCTGTATGAACTTCAGTAAAAGTACATGTTCTTGTACACTGTTCCTGTAAAGATTATAGATTAATTAGAGTTCTGTGATAACTGTGGGTTTACTACTGGGAATTTTAGTGCTAAATTATCCCTTGAAAAAAAAGGCAGGACATTTCTGCTCCTTGCTCTGTGACTGCTTCAGCCATTTACCATTGGCACCCAAGTAAGCAATGAAGGATGTGGAACTGGCAAGTCACCTACCAGTCTGCTCCAGAAAGGCATGACTCTTCAACTTCATGCTGAAACTCCAGGTACGTTAAAATGCACATCTCCTCCCAGCACCATACTGGTGGGAAAGGTGTGGTGCAGTCTCTCTGCGTGTGAGAAGGGTTCCCCCCACCTTTTTTTTTCCTTTCTCTTCTCTCGTCAGGTAATTTATTCAATTTTGGAGGCAACACTGCAATTAGAAAGGATTAACTTGTTGATGTCAGCTTGACTTTCAGGATTGCTGCCTTGTCAAGCCTTGAGTTATGAAAGTAAAATGTAAAGGTGGATCGATGACCTTGTATCCCAGGAAACATCTCCCTGAGCTCATGTCAGGCTGAGGATTCCTTTCTGGACTGCAGGGGAGAGAAGCTAATTCTGCCAGCCTCTGTAGTTACCAATCATAGCATTGATTGTAGATTTATCCTAAAACACTCAACACAATGTCCAAGACCCTCTGGCTTGTTGTACTAAGCTATTGCCAGACACTGCTCACTGGCTTTATTTCTTTTTCAGAAGATTAATGTGCTTCCAGTTTCTGGAGTAAACTGTTACAGAGCTAACTTCATGGGGAAGAGTTGCTTTTCACCATCTGGTTTTTGCAAACTGATTGCTCACTGTTGTAAACTCCACTGAGACTACCTACACTGAGATCAGCAAAGTTTCACTAATACACAATTCTGACACAAATAATTTCCTTCTTGAGCTCACTGACTTGCTAACATCAGTGCTCTATTGCCTTCCAAACCTGGTGTCATATACCACACAAGGATTTGGAAGTTTTTTACCATAAATAGATAAATGGTTGGCTATTAAAAGCATGTTGAGAAGGGAGATTTTTCTTCTTGCCTTTCCCTAAATGGTTCTTCTGAGCCAGTTGGGAAAGATCTGCAGATATTTAGGGAGTTTGAGCCCAAAACTGTTGCATATTAATTATCAACTAGTATAAATATCTGCAGTTGTGTGAAGAAAAAGTGTGGTGGATCTTTCCCTAGTCCAGTGTCCATGATGAGGCAACATTTTAAAGTTCATTCTACAGAGAAGTAATTTTACTTATTTTCTGAAGGTGCTCTGCTAAGGTGAAATGATTTTCTTGGTGGCAGTAGACCTGTGGTGGGAAGAGGCCTCATATGGGAACATTCAGAGAAAGACAGCTCAATTTATCTGGCTTTACTCTCACTGTCTTTCACTGAGCTGAGAAATTGGCATCTGTATTTTTTACTTTCAGTGCCAGCACTGGCTGCCAGGAACTGCTGCCTTGCTGGGTAGGGCTCTCTGATGAGTGGAAAACCAAAGGAGCACAGGAGAGTTGTTAATTACTGCAGATAGACAGATTGGCTTCTGAAGGACCACCCATGGCCTAAGCACACTAGTAAAGATAAGCTTGGGCAGGGAGTATTTTACTGTGTCTTTGGCCCTAGCCAGGCACATGAACGAACTTTTGGCTTCTTTGACACACTAACACATATGTCTGATCCATCTCCTGGGAACTCTGGGGAACCTTTCCCATGACAGTTGAGCAGAAAATTTGTTTTACATGTTATTTTCCTTACCCCAGTATCTGCTGGATCATAGATGTATTTATAGTCTTTTCAGCACTGTATGAAGCTTTCAGCTCTCCAAAGTGAGAGAGGCTGAGAGAAGGGACTTGATGTGAACGCTGCAATGTGGTGTGGCATTCTGACATTCGCATAAAATGGCTTTTGATAAAAGTCTGGGCTGGTGAAGGTCACAACCTGTGTAATAGTTCTCCCAGCAAGCTCGTGTACCAGTTCTATTAAACTTCTCCATCAACAACATTTCAAATACCACTCTGCATTGCTTTGAATCCAGTCCCTTCTTCCTGCTTTCCTTCCTGCATGTCACACACTATTAACCGGTTCAGGGCAGGTGGGAATGAGTTCAGTTATTGCACTGCGGGTCTGCCCGTGTGTGGGGAAGGTTCTTGGATTTGCACAAAGATTGCATGTGGAGAGCAAGCTTCACTTTTTTGGGGAACGGTGCTTCAGTTTTAGCACCTGGATTATGTTCAACTCCAGTTAACACTAATGTGAACAGTCTGCACCAAGCAAAGAGTAGAGAAGATTGAAGGGCACGAAGACAAATGCGGTGTTCTCTGTGGTTGCCAAAGACATAATTCGCTCAAGTTTCTCAGGAAATTTGACAACTGTAATTGTTATTGGTCATTAGAAGAAAGTGGTAGCACTTCAGAAGTAGGCCTGCTTTCCAGCAAATGTGATGGTGAAGTACATTTGTTGTGGAAAAATTTCTGCTAGCTGAGAGCATCTTGAACTCGCTCTTTTGAAGTACAAGGCATTTTTATGAGGTGCCTTTTTTTTTTTTTTAAACAAAGTTAGATCTAGTTAGTATTTTATTTTCATGTGATGGTGATTTTTGCAAATGGTGCTTTGTAAAGTGAATTTCTGATTCCAAAGAGTGCCCATGTCTGTACCATTCCCACTAATTTTTGTCTGGTTTTGATCACAGACTGGAGAAATAAATCTGGGAGGAATTCTCCACTGTTTCCTGCACACCTGGGGTGTGTGGCCTTTATTATGACGTGTGCTACCCATACAGCAGCTGGGTGGAGACTATCATCATTTTAATGTGTAGTGTGTAAATAGAGATTACAGTTAGAACTTGAACATCTAGTAATTTCTAACAGTGTTTGACTAAGAGTGATCTGTGCTTTTATGATTGTAAGGATGCAAAAACTGTGCTGAGTATCCTCTCTTCTTCCCAAATCCTTTGTGCATGTGTACATATATGTGTGTGTTTGAGTACTTGGCTAGTGTGAGTAGGAGAGAAGATTGCTTGCTGAGATCTAATCTTATATTCTTGGTGTAAATATTCTTGTACTCTCGCTGCTTTCATTGTTTTCCTAACAGCTGCCTTCCTTTGAAAAGGGAGCACTGGAGCTTGAAGGGAGATGGGAGGAGGGGGAATTTCCCATGCTGGGTGCAAATGTACCAGAATTGTTTACGTTCATTTTTGGTTCAGATGTGAGGGCAAATCTTGTAACTCTTCACATCTGTTTTGGACATTTTCATCCAAGGATGTGACAAGACTTTAATGAATAGCTTGTTTTACAGTTAAGTTTTAATAGCCTAGTTTAATTGAGAGGAAACTGATGTGCTGGAAGATAAGCTCTGAAAGTGAATGGCTGTTTGGTTGACTCCAGATTTGGGTGACTGATTTGAAGATACTCCATTTTCAGAGGAGCTGCGTATCTTCTAAGCCTGATTGTGATGAGGGCTTCTCAGGAGTCTGTATTCTAGGTGGCAAGGTCACAGAATTATAGAATGGTTTGGGTTGGAAGGGACATGAAAGATCATCTAGTTCCAACTGTACTGCCACAGGCAAGGACACCTTCCACTAGAACCAGTTGCCCAAAGGCCCATCTGTTGTGGCCTCAAACACTTGCAGGGATGAAGCATCCACAACTTAGCTGGGCAACCTGTTCCAGTGAAACACAGTCATGGTGAAGAACTTCCTACTCTAAGTCTACCCTCTTTCTATTTAAGCCATTACTCCTTGTTCTATCACTACATGCCCTGGTGAAAAGTCCCTCTCCGGTGTTTTTGTGGCCCCCTTTAGGTCCTGTTGGCTGAAACAAGCACCAAGAATTAACAGGAAATCCCAAAAATGTTTGATTGCAAGAAACTTAGTCATATCTCAAATAGTATTTGCTAGAGCAGAGAGTGAAACATAGTTCTGTGCATGAAATACAAATGACTTTCTGCTTTCTTTTTGAATGTGTAATCTTTGTTTTAGACGATTGAATCAACAAGATAATCAATTTAACTAGCTGGGTAGTCAATTTAACTAGCTGTTTACCCTGAGGTACTTTGTTTATTCTTATTCATACACACTCTACTTCCTTTTTATGCCCTTGTTTTCTTTTACAGGCTAACGGTAGTTTTTCTGATCAGAGTTAATTTAGGAGTTGTGATGAGGCTTTGGTTAATTGCAGGCCCAGAAGTCTAATGTCCTGAGATGTCTAACCTGTCTGTCACACTCATTGCTCATTTGATTATTCTTTGTCAATGCCTTGCAATTCCTAATGGGATTTTTGACATGTGGAATTTGAACTCATTTACCTTTTGCACAGAAAACTTAGTTAACATTTTCTTAGAGGCTGATAGCAAGGACAACAACAAAAATAATCTCCAATCAACAACTTCTACAACAAGTTGGACAGGAAGCAACACCCATGCTGTGCATTTACCATCTAGCCCTCAGACCAGGCACGCGGTCATTTCCAATCACACAGCAATCGATTTTTGTTAGAGGCAGCAGCTGTGCGCAAGCGGGAACCCTCGTACATGGCTCTGCCTCCTGGTGTGTATCTCTCTTCCTCTGTTTACTTATGGGCAGTGCTGACCTTCAGATAATTTCTCTCCTCTTGATGCTGACCTCTTAGGATGACAGCAATTTGTAATACAAGCATCCCAAAAATGTAGAGCTAGATGTGCGAGTATCTACCCATGTTTCAGGCCTGAAGCTTTACTGAGCGATAGAGGTCATTTCTTAGGATGATCAGTAGGAGGTAACTCTTGACCTGTGGACCTCTGCTCCCTGGACACTGCAGTGTCTGTTTTTGTAGATGAGGTGGGAAAGACAGCTCCTTGGAGAGTCTGTCTTTCAGTTTCTATTTATTTATTTAATTTATCTTCGCTGTGGTGTTCCTGTCTGTGGGTACTTTGTACTTCTAAAAACCGAAGCAAACATGCCCTGTTAGCTACAGTAGATAAAGCAACTGTGTAAATATGCAGTGACCACACTTTTGAGGCCATTTGTTGGAACAGCAGCATTTATGAATGATTCCCGTGTTCCTCAGCAACCAGCTCTGGCACTGGAGGTCCTCCTTTCAGTTCTGCTTGTGGGCTCGCTTTTGCCTTTCTGGCTCAGGCTTCTTGGCCACGAGTGGAGGAGTAGTAATCTCTGCCTTCTGGTTTTGCATTCTTTTCCTTTCCCAGATTAAAAAGATTTCTCTGGGATAGCCTATTTGTGCCCAGTCTTTGTAATCAGAATTGGGTGGTGGTGAAGCACCCAATCCTTGTGGCGTGCACCATGGAATCGGCTAGTTCAGAGTTCAGATGTGTGGGGGCATGGTCAGAGTTGTAAGCTCAGTGGACTGGGTCCTTCCCAGTTTCGTAGTTTTGATTTTCAAACATGTCTTTTGGGTACAGCAGTACATGTCTAGCAGAGACAGGAGTCCTGGTTGTAGGCTCTGTTGTGATTTAATGAATACAAAAAGCCCTTTTTGATGTATCCTTTCCCCTGAATTAAAACTAATGTTAATGACATCAGGTAGCTTTCTTAAGTAATTCATCAGGGTGTGACTGCAGCGTTCCTGCAGCCTTCTCTGATAGTGTGCTGATGCCTCTGTCCAGGTCAGCCAGTCATTGGTGTAAATGGCAGCAGATCAATGTGTCCCTCACCTTGTCTTGCTCTGAGTCAGAAGGAGATGTGAAGAGAGAGCACGCATTTGCCTGCGTACAAAGCAGAGTGCCACCCTTATTGCCTGCTGACTCCTGGGATAGAGCCATAATGGGCTGCACCACAGGCTCCAGCACACAGAGGGAAACTGCTGAGCTCCTGTGGGACAGTGGAGACTTCTTGATGTTTGAGCTCTCTGGAGTAGCTGGTCTTGTGTGGTGCTTTTGGATTGCAGCCTCTGGTGCCTTTTCATCTCCTCCACAAGGAATGTAGAAATGCACCACAGTCACACACACAATGATATGTTGGTTACCCATGTTTGCAAGAGCTGCAAGTTTTTTGTTGTTGTTCCTGGTATAAATACTAACACATGTAACCAGTGGACTCCATGAAAGACCAGCATGAGGTAGGGAGCATTTGCATTTAAAACCCATCTAAAAAATATCAATACAAATAAACACTTTGACAAGAGGCAGTCCATAAACAGTGTTGGGAGTGTGCTGTCCCATTAAAAACTCTGCTTTTTTATTTTCCCTATTTTGTGTTCTGGCAGATGCCAAACGTACAGGAGGATTCACGTGGTGGTTTGTACAGCTGGTGTATACAACTGCATCTCTGAACAGGTTGTTTTCATTTCCCCAGTGCCAGCCCTTTGAGGAAATCCTTCTTCTGTCACCTTTGTTTTAGTATAATGTTCCTAAGAGTTCAGTGGTGTTGAAAGAGGGAGGAGAAGAGAGGGGAGTGCAATCTTAAACAATTTTTGTGGGACATCAGTTACAACAGATGTGACTCAGTTACCTATACATAAGAGCGAAGGGGCATTATTTTTGCTTAAAGACGTCTGGGACGCACACAGGCTGGCGGATGTGACAGCCTGTAGTAGACCTGAGCCCTTCTGCAGAGGCCACTGGATCTTGCTGTGTCCCAAATAGCACTAGGCACCTGGGCTGCTGGGGAGTTGGGAGGTTTTGGGAAAAGTTCTTACAGCATTTTGGGCACTTGTGGGCAAGGCATCTTTTTAGCCACGTTATTGATTTGCTAAGTAAGAAGAAATGACTGTTTTGTGCCTTAGCTTTCCTGTCCAGAGAGCAGGAGTCATATCATAACTCATCAGAGTTGCTACCAGGGAAGTATATGTGGATCAGAAGTGAGACAAACCTTTTTCTGTTTGTTCTGGATTTATATACTCTCTGTCCTTCCAGTGCAGGGAAATTAGGTTTGTTCTGATTGTTTAAAGTGGTTGGCAGGATTTGCACCTCATTGCAAATCATAAAATAAATTCCCTTGTGGTTATGTTTCTTTTTATTTAAATGGTCTTTGCTGCCATTTAACCACTAAATTCCTGTAACAGCTGACATACTTGAGATAGAAGAGAAAAAAACAATCCTTGATATTTAGGGCTCCAACAGGGACATTAACCTAGCCTTTTCAAGTACATCATCTTGATGCAGTTGGAGATCATCCAGACTAGCATTAACCCTTTGGGTAGTAGGAAGGATTTTGCAGTTACTTGTGTCCATTTTCCTACATTTTCACTCTATCCATGGCCTGTAAAATGGCCTTATCTATGGTTTTGTGTGTATCCCAGAGATGGAAAAAAGCTCTGGGTGAGTGTTGCTTCATAACTTGTTTCCCACCCCGTCCAATAAATTCACCCCACTGAAATAAGTAACTTCTGGGAGGATTCACTGAAACTGACCTTCTTTGTGTTTTGAATTTGTTGTCTAGAAACATGGTTTGTACCAGCTTTAAAAAGAAGAGATAGTACATCAGTGTCTGCTTGATTTGTTGTGTCTCATCCTCCTGCAATTTGGGGAGCCAGTGGAGAGGAAAAGATGAAGAGATGATCTCTTCTGCAGAAGCATGGGTGAAGCAACAATTGCTTCTGTGAGTGGCTACGTTTCTTGGTCACTTCCTGAGCAGAAGCTGACAGTCCCTGTCACACCTCCAGTGAGCAAGCAGAGCCCTTTGTAAACATACCAGCTCCCTCTGTGCAAAGGCATGCAAGTAGAGGAGGCCGAATGCAGAGCTGAATCAAATGTCAGACCTCCCCAGCCAGACACTGCTCCCCTCAATCCTGTCTTCTCTTCCAGGAAACCAAGGCTGCCTCTGTTTATCCACACCCTCCTCACACAGTGAAAAGGCCCTGGGCTTCGGTTTCCACTTCAAAGGCAGTGTTGGCTGCTGCATTGGAGATGGAGCCTGATAATTTTGGTTATGAGTAGCTGGTATGTTCCTACGGCTGGAATTACTGCTGGTGGAGGCGCTTTGCAGGCAGCCTTACCGAGTGATGTCATCTGTGTGCAGTGAGGGCAGAGGGCTGGAAAAAGAGGTTTCCTTGCAGTGCTCTGCCCTTGTGGTGAGACCACCTCTAAGAGATCCCATGCCAGTCAATTCTGGGCTTCTCCACAGATGTTCTTTGAAAAGGTGCTGGCTATTGCCAACTGTGGTGGTGGTTTTTGTGCTGTGTCTATAGTTACTGAAATCAGGGAAACCTGTGGGATTTGCTCTTGAAGAAGAGAAAGGCAGAAATGTGTATGTTCTGTTATTGCTGCATGCCACCATGAAGGCAGTAGCTTGTATATGTCTTCCAAGCGAAATCCTCTAGCCCAGTCTATCTAGTACATGCAACCATGGTGTTAGATTTATGGTGAGGTAGCACTGGAAGAAACCATCAACTCAGGATTTGGGGTTTGGGTGTTGTATGCAGTGGCTTGTGCAATAGAACAACTCCTCAGAGCATCTCTTGGAGTGTAACTGCTTGCTCATTCAGTGGTTAGAAGGCAGGAAGTTTGTGTTGGTGTGTGTGTGATGGTGGTGTTTTTTTTAAAGCTTTTGGTAAAGTAATAGATAGGTCATAGGAAATGACGCAGCTGCTAGCTAATCCCTGGCTTTGTCCTCTGCTTTCTTCTAAACGGCGGCATTTACTTCACAAAAGTTGTTATGCAGCTCTACAAACCAAAGTGCAAATGTATGTCTTGAGTTTTGGAATCATAACCACCCTGTCTTATTCTGAACCTTTGAGAAAAGTGATCTAGAGTTTTAATTACACTTCCCAGCCATGTAAATTGCAGAGATAATTGCATACATCAGCGTCTGACCTAGTTCTGCAGCCCTGCCTTTCATCTCCGAGTGTCTTACAAAGAGAGTTCCTTCATATTAGAAGATGCACAGAGATGCGAAGTGAATATCCACCTTGACAGTGACTGAACCCAAGGGGAAGCCAGGTCTTCTGAGTCCTAGCAGACGAAGTGGCACTTACTCTCTGTACAAGTGCCTACCATTACTGAACTGCTTACGTACCCTTGTGCTGCACGCCGTGTGACTCTGTGCCCAGCCTTTACTAGAAGATTTACCTTGCATTTCTTCTCCTAACTGAATGAATGTCACATGTAATTTCCTTTGAAGCCTCTCAGGTTTTGTTGTAGTTTGTGTTTCTGGAGATTGCTGTTGCATGCACGTTAGGTGTGTATTTTCTGTTGGGTTTTCTATTTCCTTTGATGCCTGTGACACCTCCCATTTTCTCTAGAGCTGGCAGTAGGATAGTAGAGGAGCAAAGAGAGTTGTGTTGCATTTAATTTTCTGATGCCTTCCCCCCCCCCCCCCCCCCCCCCCCCCCCCCAAATATCTGGTGAAGTAGTGGTTTCACTGACACACAGATCTGTGACATAGACAATCCCACATATGGTTAGCCAAGGCTTTGCTCGTCGAGGCGGAGTGGTTATGAGCTGCAGTGCTGTTTTACAGTCTGTTAGCCGATCTTTTTCTGAAACTGAAGTCAAAAGAGGACTTTCTGATAGGGATCAGTGGCAGTTGCACATTGCTCTGAAATGTTTTAGTCCTGATGAAAGATGTTTATCTGCTTCCAGAATCTTTCTGTTTATCTTCAGGGCTCTTCAGCAATCAACAACACAGTCTCCCTCTACTACAGATCCCATCCCTTTCTCACTGGGGACAGCGTGCAAGGTCAGAGGTGCTCTAACACTACTGACCCAGTTTTTCTCTGGCTTTCGTTCTGTCTTTGCTCATCACTCATAGTCCACACCAAGTGCAGTTGTGCTAGACAGTGATCTGTCTAGCACAACTGGTACCAGTCTCTTTCCTGCAGAGGCAAATATGTGGTGGCTTTATATTTGCTGTGTTCCAAAATTTTAGCACAAAGAAATTAAGTGGGATAGACAAAGAGATTTTGAGACTGAATGACGTTGCTTTCCTTCTGTTCATTGATAGCCAGATGTCACTTTGCAAAGCCTCAGTGTTGGGTTTGTAACAAGAGCTTTCAGATCAAGAGCAGTGATGTGAATTCTGTCCCCTGTCCTAGGGATTATGCTTCTCCCTTGTTTCTCCCCCACTTTATGTAACTTGCAGTGGCATGTCCTTTGTGGTCTCTCTGCTTGAAGCACCTGTGGTCAGTACAGCCACCTATGTTGATGGCTGGGATGTGCATCCTCTATGGTCCAAGGATTTAGTACCTGTGCTTCATTGAAAGCTCACACCAGTACAGTTTATGGACTGATTGCTATTGAATTAAATGAACTATAAATGCTGTTCAGACTCATTTGCACTTAAGTCTGTTGACCACTTGGTCAAAACAGGAGGTTCTGTTTGCTGTCATAAGGTGTCCTGCAGGAATATTATCAGCAGTGATGTGGGGGGGCAGGAAGAGCTGCATCCAGGATGTTGCTGGTATCTCCACTTTTATACCCAGAATGTGCTCTGGCTGTGTGTCTGGCTCTTATGGAGAGCTGATCCCAGTAACCCTTATCATTTTTTTTTAAAGAAACAGTTTCTTTGCTGGCTAAGTTGACAGTGTTGGCTGAGAAGCTTAGGGTTAGCAGCTCCTGTAAGGGTGTGCAGCTTGCAGGCTGGATGGTTGGTTTGTAGAAGTGGCACAGTAGTGTAAGCTTGTGCAATGCCACCTTACGAGTGGTGCTGTCCTTACTTCTGTCATGTTAATTTAAGCAGTTTAAGAAAGCAAACCAAGCTCAGCTGTTCCTGGCTGCTTTGGATGAGGCATCTTCTGTGTGAAAGGATGTTATTCTGATAGATACTTCAGAAAGACAAAGCAGCCGTCTCTCTCTGGCAGCAAATGGGTTGGAGTAATTTATTTTTTGTTTTGTGTTTGACATACTCTTGTTTCCTTTGGCCAAGATGAAAAGTAACTCTCCTAAGAGAGAGGGTAGATTGTGTGTCTGAGATCTTTATTGCTTAGCTCTTTTTTAAACTCTGTGGGTAGCTGGTGATACAGTCTAAGGCATGGCCTAAAGGAAGGTGTATGAAACCTAGAAAACCTCAAGAGCATTAAAGGTCAAAGCAACCTGCTAAAATCAGCAGGCTAGATGGATGGAAGCTGGGGCAAAGCTGCCAGAAATGCAGTAATGTGCTGGTCAAACTTAGTAGCTGATGGGCTCTTCTCTGTTGTCATGCAATTAAAACACTTCAGATTTTCCAGGTTTGGTTGTTTGAAAGGTCTGCTTCTGCCCCTGGGACTTGTTTAGCTGTAGATGTCTGAGAGTACAGTAGCACTCTCAGTACATTCACTGACATTGTGCTTGCTGAAGCCCTGGTCAGCAAGCACAGCTTGCTGCCTGCAAGGTCAGTCTTTATCTTGTTTGCACGGCTGGCCAACGATCAGGCTGCTTTTCACACCAAACCTGAAACTGGAGGCTCGCTCTCTGCAGAGTTTTCTCTGCTTTCCCCGGGTGGATAAGGAGCAGAAAGTCCAGTTGCTGACGTCTTTGAGCTTCTGATGAAGCAATTAGGGAGTGCTAGCTGCAGGGTTCAGCTCTCCCTTCGCTGGTCCTGAAAGACCATGTGAAGGAGGGAGCTCTTTGATTGAAAGTGGTTTCTTAATCTTTGGTGGAAGACAGACCACGTCACTGCAGAGTAGCAGCTTCAAAAGTCGCGCATCGCAACACTGATACGGAGTAGTAAATATGGTCTTCCTCCACCCTTGGGTGCTTTGTTGGCACAGGGAGCTGATACTGCTGGAATGTGGAGACTTGGTGGGTGTGTAAAACACACAGGACTCTGGGGCTGAGTGCTGGGTGAAGTAATCTGTGGGTCAGTGACACGCTGGTGGTTACCTGGTGGCTGGGGGCACGCTCAGCCAAAAGCACAGAGACAGCTGCTGCTGTCCTAAAGGAGACATGAGGTGTCTCTTGTCCCAAACCTTGTAGGCTCTGTCTGATATTAAGTGGGTAATGAAAAAAAATTCATCTTGCCTTCAGGAGGAGATGGATTCCAGCCTTATATAGAAGTTACCTGACTTACTTTTCCCCCAAACATAAGCTTTTGTTAAAAAGTGGGAGCTTTCTTTGCGTTATGTATCTTTTACCTAAGCTTTTTTTCTTTGCAGTTCAGAATCTCATAAACAAGATATGTTTATCATCAGCTTACTGTCCAAAAAATCAACATAATGCTACCTGCTGTTACTGCTTTTGTGATTAATAATATGAATGAGAGTTAGTGAATCAAAGAGGTAAAGCCAAAACACAACTCCTAGGATTGATTGGTGTAGCTTGTGCAGAATCATTTTTCCCTGATGGAAAAAGAGAAGTAGATGCTAGAATTCAGGCAAAAAGCACTTTTATTTAACAAAAATAATGCTACTGTTTAAGTGTTAGTTTTAAATGGGAAGCAAAGCATGAAACCACAGGCCATTTGTGTGTGTGCAGTGTTGCAAAAGACACAAAAGTGCCTGCCAAGCACAGCAAACCCGAGCTTAAGAAGCGAGTGTTCAGAAGGATGGTCCAGAAATGTACAGTGAAATCTGCAAAGTATGCTGTGTTTCCCCCCCTATTCTTTTAAGCATGTAGAGAGTGGATGTTAAACTCCTCTCATGTGTATTCAGGGTCACCATCTCAAACTCACACCCTTGTGTACAGGCACATTCTGGTTGGAAGTGGGAGCATTTGCTGGAATCCATTCAGAGAGCCCAGATCCTGACTGGGTGTTGCTGAAGTTTTCCTTGCTGATTTTTAAACAGTTGTTCATCTGCACAAATTAAGTTCTGTAGTTAGTTGTCTTTTGACATTGTAGACATCAAACTTCAAAGGCTTGCTTGACTGCCAGATAAAACGTTGGCATCCCTTTATTTCTAAGAGTCCCTAAAATGAAAGGATGTTACAGGTTTTGAGCTGAGTTAAGTCTTGGAATACAGCTGGAATGAGAAATCTCATTTGCTCTTTGAGACTAATTTATAAAGAAGTTGAGTGGAGCAGGAAAGATGGCTGGGGTTTTCTGTTTTGTAGTATTGAAATAATGAGCTCATAATTGAAAGGGGAGCCTGATCCTACAGACACATAATTTGTTATTTAGCATAATACAAACATACTGTTGTAACAGAAGAGGATTAAAACCTCTAGCGAGAGACAATTTTCAGTTCTGCTCCTTGTCACCATATGGTGGTTTTGCTCTTTGGTTTTCTGTGAATTTGTGTTTTGCATAAGTTACGAAGTGCAGCGTTGTAGAATGAGAGCTCAAAAGACTTTCCATTACCCATTTTTTTCAGTGTGCCTGCCCTGTTTGGGAATTTAAGGCTTATGTTTGAGCAGTGGCTGTAGAAAGTTCATAGATTCATAGGTTTAGGTTGGAAGCGACCTTAAAGACCTGGTTTTAACCATGCTGCCATGCATGGACACCTTCCACTAGACCAGCTTGCTCAAAAGCTCATCCAGCCTGGCCTTGAATACTTTCAGGGAGAAGGCATCCACAACCTCCCTGGGCAACCTGTTCCAGGGTCTCACCACCCTCACAGAAAAGACTTTTCTCCTAATACCCAGTCTAAATCTGCTCTCCTCAAGCTTAAAGCCATTCCCTCTCATCCTAATTACCTTCTTCTGATAGAGGAGATGTTGTTGCATATTTTTGATGAATTGTTGCCAGCTTCTGAGCAGGCAGCATTTCTGATCAGTCCCAATGCATTTGCAGATTTATTGTTCTGGGGAAAAAAAAAGAATAAAAGCAACAACAAAATGTGGTAACTTTTTTACATGATTGAGGTTTTGATGCCTTCCCCCCCACCCCGTATCTGCTTTTACCGTTTCTGATGGGTGATGCTAAACTCATCTCTAAATACCATTTCAGGTAAATGTAGTGAACTGAGAGACTTGTGAAAACTGGCAGGTTCACTTGGTAAGTTTTGTGGTTTGTGAACTGCAGACACACACACAAAAATATTAAAAATCTGTGATGTGTTAGAGGGTGCTTGGAAGGATTTCATAGAGTGTAGACTGCTTCACCATGGAAGTGAGCTTTGTCTTGGGCTCTCTGGGTTCTAGGGAAAGGGCAAGATTCCTGCTAACACTGGGAGAGATGACTTCTGCTGCTGCTGTTTGCCAGTTCTGGACACCCGAGTTTAAATTCTGCTAAAAGCCACCTGATCTGAAACCTTGGAGATCCTACATTCTATAAGAGTTTTCTGTTAAGATCAAAGTGTAAGCACAGAGGAATGTGTCGCACTGGATGTTGGCAGGATGTGCACAAGCTTGGCCAGCTGAGCAAGTAAGATCAGAAGTGCAGCTTTTGTTGTGTGGACGTCTGTTTCCTGGAAAGTGACCTGAATGGGCTTGGTTCTGGTGACATGGTGAAATGCCCAGACTGGAACATAGTACAGCAACTAGGACACCTGATTTGGGGTCTGGATTTTCCTAGCCTTGATTCAATTGCATGTGGAATCTGCAGAAATAGAGTAGTAATCTTAGTAAATGTTCAGGCTTCACCTGTGGTTTAAATGATATCCCTAGAGCATTTTTGGGCCATTCAAGAGCAAAAGGAAGTTCAAGGATTGTTTATTTCTTATTCTCTAAGATGCAGTTGTGTGTGGCTATACTACATTTACTCTGCTTTTGTATTTACATAACTCAGAGAGATGTCTTTTATCTTCTTGAATTCTGTCTATGGTCTGAATTCACACCTTCAATGCTTTCTTTTTGTGGAGAACATTAGACTTGGTTACTGACTGACTGACAAAAGTGTCAGCCTCTGATTAGTCATGTAGATCATCGCCTGAGTCATCTCCATCCTCAGCTAGCTTCAGTCTCAGTCTTCTTGAAGCTTTGCTCATGACTGAGCTGCTGATTTCTGTCTCCAGACAATGTCAGTGCATATTAATGAATGATAAATTGATTAAAATGGTTCACAAGGCAATTAAGATCAAGGAGTTCACACCCCAAGTATAATGGCATAAAACCCTCTGATGGTTTGTGTCTGACTTGGGTAGCACTTGGAGTCATCTCTGGGAATAGGCTGATAACTTGCATCCAAGATTCCTGTTGATTTGTAATTTCAAAGGCATTTTAATTATGCGTTTTGGAGAACAATTGTGTGATGTAGATTATTAGGGGGAAAAAATAAATTCCATAAACCTTCAGTCACTGGGGTTTCCTTTTTCCCCTTAGACTTTCAGCAGCTCTTAGCTGCATCAAGATATTCAGAACACATTTGGGTGGTGTTAGAGGACTCACAAAGCCAAGGATAGCATTCATCCTGCAGTGACTAGTGATATGTATGATTTTTGTGTGTGTGAGTTAAACACTAGGGGTTTTTGGCAGTAAAAGTGTCATATTCTGCTCTTCTTATCTAACATTTTAATGGTCTGACATGACTGTTAATGCTTTTGTGTCTGGTAAGGCTGATGGACAGTTCTCATAATGTGCCTTGTCAATAGCTCTCTGTATTTGTTGTGGCAGTGTTGAGAGCCTGTGGTACTTAGCTCTCAGGAAGGACAATACAGCTGCCATTCTTCTTTGTCCTAGTATGATTCTTTCCTGCCAGGAAAACAGCATTAGTCAAGGACCGTAGTTTTTAACGCCTGGGAAGAAACATTGTGATTGTTTGGTCTGACGTCTTCAAAACCTCATCCAGTGAGTTCTGCGTTGATTGGTAATTTGCAGTTCACTGGCTTTTCCGTTCTGTGCGTGAAAGTGTGAGGGAACAGATGACGAACTTAGGGGTTGAATCTCCATTCTTTACTCGTGTGATGAAGGTTGTGGCAGCCACTGGTTGCTTGCCTCACAATGCATCAGCAGGATCTGAACTTCTAAATGAAGTGCACCAACCGTTTCCTAATGAATTATCCACACTGCTTGTAGTTGCTGAAGGACAGAGTTATGTCTCACTTTCTTCACCTGAGTAAAGCCTAGAGCAACCATTGAAATAAACAATTTGGTGCTTTGGGATGCAGCCTTTGTTCTTGGAAGCACCAAGGCTTGTATTCTTCCTGGAGACAGGACTCTATGCAATGCTGTTGAATCTTGTGCATCTGCAGCTGTATATTTAGAGTCAGATATAATGCTTCTAGACTGACAGCAGTATATTTAATCTTGCACTAGATTACTGCCAGGATTACATGTGCAGGCTGTGTTTTAAGAAGGGCTGTTAGAATTCAGTGACATCTACAGTACATCTGCTGCCATTAAGGCATTACTGCTGCATCACTGCCTCTTGCAGGGGTCACAGCAGCAGGCTGGAACATTGTGTTTCCATCTCGGTGTAATAATCTCCTGAATGAATGATATACTAGAAATGTCGATGAACATATTAATAAAAAGTGAAAGAATAGAGGGGTTGATGACTGGGTAGATCTTCCTTGTAATTGGGCATGTAGAGACAGTGTGCTTAGATGAGATAAAAAAGAAAATGGGAGGCAAGACGAGAATTTCAGAGGTGTGGTTTGTCTGGCACTGGCGTTTGTGGCTGAGCTCTAATGCTCTGATATGCACAAGATACTCTTACAGGCAGTTGAAAATATGACTCTCTTTCTTCATGCCTAATCCTTGCATCACAGGAATGACTCTGAATGTACAGTAAAGCCTTTGATCTGTACTTTGAAAGAGGTATTGGCAGAAAATGATCAGGATTGGCTGCAGAGGTGTTAGGATGTGGGTCAAACTGAAACTTTATATCGGTGCTTTGGATGGGAGGCTGATGTTTCTCATTTTGCAAAGAACGGGATTTGAGGGTAAGGTCCTGAACTCGTATCTGAAGCAGAGAAGCATATTCCTCAGTTGTTCTCTGAACTTTTGAATTAGGTTCAGTGATCCAAAATCTTGCAAAACATTGCAGTATTTGGAAATAATCTGGTGCAGTGTTTAGAGCATGGAATTTGGTTTTAGTTTCTGTTTTATTTCCACCAAGTGCTTGTAATCTGTTGCGCAGAGAGAAGAACAAAGTCTGGTTTGGAATTCAAAGCTATATATTTTTTAATTATGTATTTTTCAGCAATGGAAAGCAGAAAGGTCTTTCTTAGCAGGATGCAGGCTAGAGAAAAAGGCAGAGGTTGCTTTCTTATACAAGCATTGTATTTCCTTTCCAAATATAATACTTCCCTAAAATGCCTTGATAACATCTAGTTGAAGCTTGCTGATCAGTTGGGCTTTTTTTCAGAGGTTAACATGGTGGTTGTGCCTTATTTTAAGATGCTTTATATTTAACATGTTTGTTTGTCTCTGGGGAAATGATTGGTAAACAGGCTCTATATTAAGCATTCTTCTTCAAATGTTATCTGAGAAGATGTATGTAAGAAAACAAAGTTGTTACATTCCTGATGCCCAGCCCTTCCTACTAATTCTGCTCTGGTGGTTTTTCTGAGTAGCCAGCATTTCCACTGCAGTTGTGAATGTAATAGTGCCACGAGATTCTGTTAATGCTGTAGTAATGTGTAGCCAAAGAAATCAGAAGAAAGCAAGCTGATGCTGACAGCAAGTTCCTACATACCTTTTGTTCAGCCATGTTTAGTGAGAATCAAGTTTATCAAATGAAATGCTAAGAAAGATGAGGAACAAATCTGTGCACAACTCGGTGTGATTGCCTGGCTGTACTTCAGGGCTGGCCTTTGTGCCATTGACCCTCTGCCATCAGAGAAGGAGGACAGGTGTGTATCACAGAGCTGTCCCTAGCTGGAGGGTGCCTGGCTTGTGGGTTAGCAGGAAGCAGGGCTTTTCCTCAGCCACTGCTGTGACCAGTAGTGTCATACAGGGACCTGGTGGTATTTGTGGATTTTAATTACAGAGCAGCCCAGGAACAGTTGGCCTTTCTCTGTTCTTGCCTTGGGTAAAACTGATGCAAGCAGAAGTGGGCAAAATCCAGGATGTGTATTCAGGTAAAGTTCAAACATATGTCTGATTTGGAAGCTTTTGTATTCTGCTGGACCCAAAATGCCATAGAGGGGAAGCAACTTGGTTTTTTTCATCAGTGTTTGGAATCCATATCATAACACTCAGTGGTAGTTTTCAGTTTGTAGTGGTTTGGATTCAAATTTAAACACCAATGGACTTTGGTGATACTTGCTTTCTGATAACGTTATTTTGGAAAAGCTGTGACTAGTTTAACTTTGCATAAACAGATCACTGAAGACCATTCAGATTTCCTTGGTAGAAGTTTCTTGAAGGATAACAACTGTTCAGCTGTTGGAGATCAAGGCTCTGAATGTTTCTTTTGCCCTTTCCTGCCCAAGAGGAAACCCCAGCCTACACAGTTGTGTTTGCAATATGTAAGGTTTTGCAAAAATGAACTAATTCCTTTAGGGCCAGTAAATAAATTAATAAAATAATCTTGACAGAGAGCAAGGGTGTTGCTGCAGAATTATGCAGCTGACTTGACAGTATAATTGAGCTTGAAAACCAAAGCATAATTGCCAAGGGTGGGAGTGAAATCTACAACCATTGTGCTGCCACAACCTGAAGGTCTAGCTTGTCTAAAAGGCTGGAATTATTTTAAAGCAGATTTTGATATGAAACTGGAAGTGGTGGGGGAGGAACCAACCTAGTCTAGTATGTGAAGCTACTTTGTTGTGAGGGTGTTTTTTCACTGAGCATTTAACTCTCAAGTGACACCATATAAGCAATCTATTTTGATATTTAGCATGCTAAGTATTTTTTCCTTTAAGCAGTAGTGTTGTGGCCATCTTTATGCAACACTAGCTGCTGGCTGGGTAAGTAGCTGTGTTTTTTGCCACGTTACATCACATCACCTAGACACTCATCTGCGTGGCCTGATGTGTTGTGTGAGCCTCTGCTTGGTCTCTTGAAACAGTAGTAGGGAGGACATGTATCTGTGTTTCTTTGTCCATGTGTGAGCCATGTATCAGAGAATATGGGGGAAATAAATGAGTGTGTCTTGTTGAGGGATGAATCATCCTGCTGGAACGGAAAATACTTTTGGAGGACTAAGTTTGTTTAGTTTAAAAAAAAACAAAAAACACCCCAAAAAACCCCCAAAAAAACCAAAACCCAACAAAACAAAACCCAAAAACCCAACAGTGTGAGAGCAGTGCATGATGCATTAGTGTCTGATAAACAAGGCTTCTCAGAAACACATCTCTTTGGAGCCATGTGCATTGTGATCCCTGAGGAGACTGTTGCAGTTCCTTGGAATTCTTCTCCAGCCTTTCAGGAGCCACCTGAATAAAAGAGTTTGCCAGTTTCACAGTAACTGATTGTAGGGTTGCTTTGTGTTTTGCTTTTCAGAGTGTGTCTGTAGAGATGATGACAAGGACACCTTCCATAAGCAGGTCCCTATGCTTCACTTTAAGCACTCTTACTTAGCTAATTCATGTTCTAACTGGTGCATTTTCCAGTCAACTGACACTTTTCTCAAATATTTACTCTGATATTTCACTGCAGTTGCCCTCTCCTTCTCCATTCCCTTACCATCTCCCTTCCATGGAGGTATCACACGTTTCAGTTACCCTCTATTTAAATAGCAACACTCCCTTCCAGTACAAACAGTCGGTTGGTCATTAAACAATGAGGAAGACCAACACTGGAGGAGGTAATGGGTGGCACCAGGAGTATGCAGGCACAGTTTTGCTGAAGCCTTCCTGCTGAAGAGAGTAAAAGGACACTTTTGATAGTGTCAGGATGTCATTTTGTAATGCTGAGAGACAGCATCAAGGGGAAATCACTGCTGCAGACTCTAGAGCTGGATCTCTCTTTAAAATTTTATAGAATCATCCAAATTATTGTTGAGTAAGGGACATGAAACAAAACACTGTCACTTTGTATTTTCTGCCCTCCTCCTGTAGCAGAACGTGATTTCAAGTGGCTGTGACTCATCCTCAGGAGGTCCTTGGGGTTTTTTGCCCAGCACCACTGAGAGTTTGGTGAAACTGTCATTAACAGAACATCTGTAGCTTTTTTGAAGACCTTGCTGCATGTTTTTTTCTCTTTCTCTAATGTACAGCAGAGAGCTGTATTGATACTGTGCTGGGAGCTCAAGACCTGCCCATCTATTCCAATATTTTAATCTTTTTTTTTATTTTGGAGAAAAGAGCATTCCCTGCTGGGAACTCAGAAGTGTAGTTGGGTTACTGCACTTTCTGTCCTGTACTTGGTCATCAGATTGAGATGTGGTGTCCTGGCAACTGCACAGTAAAAGGTGCATAAAAAAAGAAAAGACAAAAATTGTTAATGGCAACCATTTGACCATGGATAGTGTTGAAAGGTTTCATGAGTCTGTAGGTAAAAGGCATGGACATAAGTGCTGGAGAGTGCTTCTTTAAATGAAGAACAGCAGCTTAGTATATGAGTACATTTATGCTGTGTTTATTTTTGCAACAAGTGAATTTTGAGTTCTTGTAAATAAATCATAGTAAGAAATGAGCTGGGATGCACGTTAAGAAGGTGGTGAGAACCATCAGGATTGCAGAGTCCCTGAGTCAAGTTCTGTACTTCTGGTGGCTCATGGGATTCTGGATAGCTCGGTATCTTACTAATCCAGTATTTTAGACTTGGGTCACCGTTCAGGTTAGACTTCAAAGGCACAGGTCACAGAGGTGAATGTGTGGCTTCCCTTGTGGCTGCATTCAGTCTTTTTGGTTTGTGCAACCCTAAAATTTTCCATGGGAGGTGCAGATCCTTGCACAGCAGATGTGACCCTACTGATAACAAATGCAGTTTCCTTCTTCACCTTTTGTTGACCTGCTGGAGATAATGAATGATAGGCCTTTGGAGATCTGTAAACCAGACATAAAAAACCACTCTGAGGGTGAGGACAATGTACAACAGAAACTGGAAAACACAGCTGAACAGAGATCTCCTGTTTGTAGTAGGCATCAGCTTAGCCACGTTTCTGATTGTTTGACAGACCGATTATTTTCCAGGTACCAACTCTGCCTTTGGAACCAGCTGATGGTCTATCATTTCCAGCTCTCAGGGCTGCCCCTGGTTAAAGCAGTCATTTAAGGGTGGTGTTTTACTATAGCATACATTGGGACTGTCTTGATCTGAAATCCTCACACCCAGCCCTTTCTCCCATCTCTGGTCTATCAGCATTTGATGCATTTCATGGCTTGTGACATGGCTGATTTATTGAAAGAGAACTGAAAATAAAGAGCAGCCTTGAGTCAAGAACAGTTTGGGGATGCAGTTTTGTTTTCTGTCACATCGTTGTTGCTATGGTGACTTAGCAAAGATCTGTTTAGCAGTCACTAGATGTCTCATGTTCTGGGCAAAACTTAGGGATTTTCCAACATTCCTCTAACAGTTGTTTTACAGAAGCACACGTGGGCATAGTCTCCTGCAATGAGTCCCTGTTACTCATGTTAATTTACTGCTGCTTCTGTGAGAGAGTGTGTTCCTGCTGTATTTTGGCTGGTAGTGGCCCTTCCTTCCCGGAGTAATTTCAAGGAAGGTGGGTAAATAACTTACCCATCTCATCAAGGTTACTGAAGTATTCCCCTCCCAGGAGGGATGCCGTAGAGTGCAGTGATAAACACAAAAGGATGGAGATCCCTGCTAAGGAGTGATCCTTTTATGAATCACTTATGCAGTTTTGGAGGAGGAGGAAGATGCACTTGGAGCAGATTCATGTGGTTGTAGTCAGGTAGTCTGAGCCCTTTTCCCACATCTCTCAGGCTTCTCATATTATTTAGAACATGATGCAACCACAACCCTGATTGAGGTTTTATTCTAAGCTAATCAGTGGGGGACAGTATTTGTTTTCAGTTTCCCTACATTCATTGGGAGAGGTTGAAGGCTGCATCACATGCTTGGAGAATTGCTGCTTTGAGCAGAGGTGCTCCACCTGGCAGGCAAGTCAGGCCTCTGTCTGGCTGGTTGGGTCAAACACAGCTCTCTCCCCTTCCTGCTCCTGATCACTGGCCTGGGAACAGCCTTCCTGCCCATGGGCAGTGATCTAGAAGATTGGCCACCATCTCAGTGGCAAGCTGTCACCAGCCTCTAGTCCTGCAGCATGATGCAGGTGCACCTTGCAGCATACTCTCATCCCTGTTAGCTGAGCTTTGAGAGGGGGAGACAGGGTTTCTTCACGAGAGAGCTTTTCAAACACCAGCACTGCAACCCTTTAAGCAGTCAGTACTACTGGAAGTCAGAGCGGAGGAGTTCCCTTTGTCATGCAAAGCTAGCCAGGGAGAGGGATGATTTCTTATGGGTTACATAGACACATCTTGATGACGCCCAGGTGGCCAAGAAGGCCAACGGCATCCTGGCCTGCATTAGGAATAGTGTGGCCAGCAGGAGCAGGGAAGTCATTGTGCCCCTGTACTCTGCATTGGTTAGGCCACACCTTGAGTACTGTGTCCAGTTCTGGGCCCCTCAGTTTAAGAAGGACATCGAGACACTTGAATGTGTCCAGAGAAGGGCAACAAGGCTGGGGAGAGGCCTTGAGCACAAGCCTTATGAGGAGAGGCTGAGGGAGTTGGGATTGTGTGTCAGGTTGGACTGGATGATCTTTGAGGTCTCTTCCAACCTTAGTGATACTGTGATCTTTGGAAAATGTTCCAGGTACAGTGTCTTATTTTACCCTCAGAAGTTCAAGTAGTTTTTGTTGAGCAAACAAACTGAGCACTCACAATTTCACCTTCTCCTCACTAAAAAAAAAAATTAAAAAAAATCTCTATACATTTTTAGATAACATAATAAATTTTCCATCCTTATTTAACTCTGCTGTCATGGTACATATCCAATACTATGACCCTGTTTTCTCATTCTTAATGATGACCTTCAGTTCTGTGCTTTAAACTTGTTTCAGATCTGACTTAATTTGAAGTTCTTCTCATTGCTAGTGCCTGCTGCACTGGTTTTGCAGATTTTGTGGCTCGTATGGCCTCGTGGTGAAACCATTTCTTTGGTTTTTTTTTTCCTTGTCAACTCTTTGATGACAGTTTTGACCTGTCCATTTTTGATAGCTCCACAGAACTGATGCTTCAGCCTGACTGCAGTTTAGAAGGATTTTGTTTTCTACACAGTCTGGAGTAATCTGTTTCATACTGGCAGCTCTTACATTTTTATCATTTCTGTAAGGTTAATTAATGCAACAGCTTCCAGACTTAGTTGTCTTAAATATTTAGAGGAAAGTAAGAGATTTAAGCAAATTCTTGCTGCAGAGCTAGATTTGGTTGAGTTTCTGTGTTAGATTTTTAGCTGCTACAAATCAGGGATGTTCCACTGAAGTCTTTTGGTTGATCAGCTCACCTGAGTGAGGATCTGGCCTTTCTCAGTTAAGTTGTGCCACTTACTGAAGTTGAGCTACTTTCCACTGAGCATATGGCTGCTGTATTTTTGTGCAGGAAAATATGGGTTGTATTTCCCCGTCTTTTGTTTCTGTGTAGCTGTGAAGAAAGGACAGGGTGTGTGGTGTACATTTATCCACACACACGTGGATGTTTATACACACAATAACCCAAATACAAATAAAAGTGGTAGGAAAACCCCTCCCTCTTTTTTTTAATGGCTAATTAAGCACTAGTGCACCCCAGGCTTTCACTAATGTGAAGGGGTACAGCCTCACTGAAGATTTGGGCCAGTATGTCCAAATTTGTTTCCATTTACCAAAAAACTTCTAAATCAACCAAAGAAAACCTCACCAAGCATTGCTCCTAGTCTTGGAGACACTTGGGAACAAAGCAGCTCCAAGCAGAAATAATTTAGCTTTACTCCATGGAGAGATCCCTCCTTCCCCATGGCTCCTTGGATTAAGCACCTGTTTCACCCTGTGTAGTCCTACACCCAATGCACAGAGCAGGTCTTACAGTCCAACACATGAAACCACCTACTTACAGGGAGGAGTGGGAAGGGAATGGTGATGATGGGCAGACTAGGGATCTGGGAACTGTGATGGATTTGATGAGAATGTTGCTCCAGGGAAGCTTAGAAATTCCTTTGTGCAGCTTTGGGGCAGATTTGGGTGTCTCCCTGCTGTTAGCCTTTCTGTGTTCTCCTTATCACATTAATCTCTGTGAGAATAACACTGATTTTAAACTCCTTCAAGTCATTATGACAAGTGAGCATGGCAGTAAATTCTTCCATATCAAGAGTGAGACAAATTGTACTGTGCTGCATATTATGGTGTAGTACTACTAATTGCTTAACTTGATAAATGTCTTCTGATAGGTTATATAGTTAATGAACAGAGATGTTAATTGTTCTTATCTGAAATAGCTACATTTGCAGGGGTGTTCTCTGGAGCCATGGATGTCTTCTAACAGAGATTTATTTCAAACCCTCCATTGTTTTCAGCAGTTTCAGAGTTCATTACTCTTTGGTGTGCCAACTGAATAGTCTCCACCCCCAGCAAAGTTTTGAGGGCAATCAACTCTTCCTACATGTTATTCATCAGAACTGATTCCTATTTGGGTATGGAGAGCTTACATGTAATACAGTATGTTTGTCATCCTGGGTTACAGGAGCATGGCCTGTCCTTAGAAGCAGCAGAAGGGCAGGGGTCTGGAACAGCCCTGTTGCCCTCCACCATCTGGAGTACTTAATTGGGAAAATCATTCTTCATGGTTGTGGTGTTGGTGGGAGTTGTCAGTCTAAATATGTTTTAATGCAAATAGCCCTCTGTGTTTGTAGAATTCATCTTTTCTAGATGCTTATGCAGCTGAAGATTTAGTGCAGTATTCTATGAGTAAGTGCATACAAGGCTCATATTAACAACGGACGTCATGTTTATTCTTTTTCCCTTTTAGAATTTCCCATGGAAACAAGTGGGCAGATTTTTTGCATTATTGAATAGTCTGCTGCTGCTGACTTTTCCCAGAAACACTAAGGGAGAACTAACCTTACGTGTGAGCCTGCATGTTCCCCAGTTTTGGGAGCACTGGATTCCCCTATGATTTGATTTATAGCAGATTTTGGTGTGTGGCTATTCTGGTACAAAATTGTTTCAAAGCTGGATGATTAATAAGTCTTTATGGAACTGAAAAAAAAAGACCCAAGTTCTCACTGAGGTTGAAACATACCTGATTTCCCAACAGAGAAGTTAGCAGTTTCATTAGGAGGCTAGAGGCTAATGTGAAGAGAAAAATGTTGCCTTGACTGAAGGTTTTTGTTTGCTGTAATAATTTTAATTTCTGAATCTCTTGCAGTTTTTCAGTACGTGTTCCACAGCAAGCAGACAGAAGGTAAAACTGTAAATCTGTGAGCTGACATGTGAAGAGTCTCTGGCCAAAGTCTCCAAAGTCAGAATTAATTCTGCAGAGTGAAAGAGCAAAGTGCATTATCTTGCTTTGTTTGATAGATCTCTGACTTTGGTGAGAAATTTAAATCTCCTTTCAAAAATGACAGCTATAAAAATAAGAATTATTGTTTTGTCATGCAAAGACATTTTCAACTGAACTTGAGGCATTACTGCTCAGAGATGCTGTGGCTTTAGTCTGTCTCATAGAAATAATTAGACTGAACTATTCAGATCCTCACTGTTTGCTCCCTTCCCTGTGACATGCTGCCCTCTAAGTTGTGTTCACAGACTAGTTTCTGTTTCACCTTAGAAATGGGACTGAAGGGGCTCAAAAGTAATCTGAGCACTGCTGGATGTGTTCCCTGATCTGCCTGACACCACAGCCAAATACTAGTATGGGCAAAGTGGGTAGATGGAGATGGGAATGATGCTTAAGACTAGTATTGATGCCAGATGCTTCATGGTGGTCCACTGAGGATCTGTCTTACTTGAGGTATTTTTAAATCTCTGAATCCACTTTTCTGGTGTGTTGTTCTAACGTGAGTTTCCCATGGAGCAACCTGGGGTTGACAATGAATCTTCTGGGGGTGTGTGCAAGCAAGACCTACTGGAACATGAGAACATGCAACACTTGCACTGCTTATTTTTTACCACAATGATTCACCATGATTGACGTTTGCATACCTGAATGTCAAAATAGCCTGTGTTTTAAGAGGAACCAGTGACTCAGGCTGTGGTTTTACCTCGGGCCATTTCCTGATAAACAGCTGAGCTGTGCTTGGTCTTGAGAAAACACAACTGGGGAACCACCACTCTGTCCTCTCATCTGTGTGTGTGCAGGGATTAAGGAAAGGACTCCTTTGTGTGGGGTTGACCTTTACCTCATTAGTGCCATGGGCTCTTTGTGAGGAGCACCATAGCCTTGTGAGATTCAGGAAGCCTCGGGTCTAGTGCAGCTCTGTTTCAGTGCTTTGTCAGAGCGTTTCTGCACAGCTCTCATGTGGGAGTATAATCTCCAGTGTTTGACAGCATCTAGAAGCACAATTTCAAGGAGCTCTACACAGTGATAAATCACTTTTCTTTAGACTCTTGGTTGTAAAACAGAGGTGAAGCTGCCTCTGGTGTAGCTGGTGTTTTCAGAATTGAAAATGTTTCACCTCCCAGAATACGGTGTTGCTAATGAAAGCAGAAACAATGCATGTGACATTGCTTAGAGGGATTAAAGCAGAGCTGGGCTATACTTTTTTTTGAGTGAGATGGCAAACAACTGCAGTAAAGCTTTGTCTGGGATGTGGCTAGACATAAGGCCTAGATGTGAGGTCACAGAAGTGCTATATAGACTACCTCATTGTCATAACACTTTCCTTTGGAGAGAATAACCATGTATGTAATTCCACAATATGGTTTAGGTAGTCTTCCCATCCTTTGCAAACTGCAGAACTTGATGTTCCTCCCTCCTACCTAACGAAAAGGACTGCTGTCCTGTGAGAAGAGGTTTATGCCTGGGATGAAACTGCTTGTGGATGGCTACAGAGCTGTGACTGAAGGGGATCAGTTGCCTTTAATGCTCTTTAAATGGATAGTTTAAGGTATAGAAGCTTCTCTTGGGAACTGATTCTGTGAGAATTCTTCAAATCTTCTTTGAAGTTAATGGAAGGTATTAAGGGCAGTCAGCACCTTCTTAAGAGAAATTTGAATTGCTTTGATTAACTTCATTTTGTATTTGCCTCAGCTAGTTCTGGTTTTCTTCCTTCTCCAGTCTTTCAGAGCATGTTTTTGATAACTTTGCCTCCTGAGCATACTAGATTTTATGCTGGCTGTTTTCATCTTTTTTCCCTGAGTGTTGTAATGCTGATTACTGAAGGATCTTGGGCCTTTGGCTTCCTGTTGAACGAGATAATTACTCTCCACTAGGCAATGTGTGACGTATAGCATCAGTGTTAAGCCACTGGGATTTCAGTCACCAGAGTAGAACAATATTGTGGGTAAATGAATAAGCAGAAGTTTATCAGACTTCCAGCCCCACAAGGGTTTTGTTAAGGAGACAACGGAGGTTGTTTTCAATGAGGACTAATGTAAAACAAACACTGCCACAGCAAAAGTTAGTTGAGAAGACACTAAGAGCTCAATCCCATCTTCTTGCCACATTTTCCTTCCTGGAGAGACAGCTGATTTGCTGTAGCAGCAAAGGTGGAGGACAGAGCCATCACTGCGCTTTGGCAGATGACGTTTGTGGCCTCATGAACATGTATGAAGCCTATAACTTCAAAGTGCAGTTTCCAGCTGCACCACCTACTTAACTTATGGAAGAATGTTGTACCAATTAGAAGCAGAGATGTTCCAAATGCAATTTGCTTATTTCACACTCACCCCCAGGAATCCTGTGTTGTGATTTTAAGAGTTGGCCTTGTTTGACCCTGAAATAGATGTGGTTTCTCCCTTGCCTTCTTTATTTCAAGACTGTCAGTTAAAAATAACTTATGTATTGGGCTCAGTGGGAGTAAGTTTGAGAAGTTTAAGCTAGATGTAAACCAGTAAAGCAAGAAAATTAATTCATAAACATAGTGAGCTCTATTCTCTTGCAAGACATGGCCAACCCAAGGGTTTATCCACGTGGTGGGATTAATCATTTCTGTATGAAAATAGTTTCTCTGCCATAGCAATACTGATTAGTTTGCTCACACTGTAGCCAAGTAAAATAAATAACATCTTGGAGGATCTCTGTTACTCAAATGACTTAACATGAAGACTTGCATCAAGTACAGTCTATTATATCACAGCTATAGCTCTGTGTATTTACTTGTGTTAAGAACATAATTTCCTGTCTGCTTGCTTTATATACATTTATACTTCAGCTTACCTCAGAAATAATTTTATTTCTGTAATGCCTAAGAATTCTGGGGATACTAATAAGGAGTTTCATGTTTGTTTCCTTGCTGCTATCAATTTATGTTGTACTTGTAATTGCAAAGCAGAGTTACTTATTTATGTTTTAATTGTGACTTTCACTTTAAACTGAGCTTCAGTAGCCTGTGGAGCAAACCAGCACTTACGTATACGCTGAGTAGGTTGGTTGCTCTGCTTTTGCTTGAGTCTGAAAACTCAGCGCTGGATCTTTGGAGCCCCAAGAGCCATTGTCAGATGTAGCAGTGTAGATTCTGATGATGTGCCTGATTAACTTTGCAGCCAGTGAGAAGAAGAATGCATGGAATAAAACTCCCTTAATGTAGCACACTGCTGTTGTGGATGGGTGATTAAGACACTTCATGTGTGGACAGTATGTGCATGGCCAGACTCTTTCATAGCTCAGTTCAACCTTGGACTAGGTTCCATTGATTTGGGGCCTAGAACAAATGCAGTTTGATGTTTTCGTGTTCCAGGCACCTAGGCCTGGTCTGGTTTTGTTTCAGTGTGAGTGATCTTAACACTTGAGTGGCTTGGATGAAGGTAGCTGGATGAATCTCTCTGTTGAACAACCTGTATAGGAATTTAGATTTTTTTCAACAACCAAGAGTTATTTTGAAATTGTAAAACTTCTGATGACTAAGTAAACATGTTTTTTTCCATCTTTGTTTTCTTGCAGCCAACTGGGTACATGGAAAACTCCATTTCCTACAGTGCTATTGAAGATGTTCAACTGCTCTCCTGGGAGAATGCCCCTAAGTACTGTTTACAGCTCACGATCCCAGGGGGTACTGTCTTACTGCAGGTACAGTAAACACAGAATTACAATTTTCTTTCTCTTTTACTGGGAATCTCCCTTAACTTCTGTTTGCTATTTATGAAATCATAATTAGATGGACTCAGAAATGTGTTCATTACCTTTTCTGTCAAATTACCTAACAACCACAAAATTTGCACAGGGTGGTAGCTCTGAAACTCTTCCTGTTGTCTGGCAGTCAGAATGGAAATTTTGGGCCGCAGTGATTAAATCTTCTTGCTGATTTTGTGCCTCAAAATAGTGTTCTGTGGAAAGGCACATTGGTGTGGACCTGGTGCAATTGCATTTTCACAGCTAGTCCAATTCCTGCATGAAAGAAGTTAAAACTGACATCCCTCAGTTCATACAGGAATCCCATAATTTGCACCAGAACTGACAGGTATCTTCTTTTTATAAAAGATATTAGATCTTCACTGGAAGATACCAGTGTGTTTGTGTGGAGATTACATATGGTAGTTCTCTAAGCATTGTTTTCAAACAGGAGACACTGTGTTTACATTATTCCAGATTTCCTCATCCAGTTGTGAGAATTTGTAGGACTCAGTAAGTTGCAAGTTGTAGTGACAGAAAACACTCCATAGCACCGAGCTGTGGAACTGCTTTAGAACAGGAAAAGAAAAGCAATTGAAACCCTAGCTGCTTTGTCCTCCTGAATGTTGAACAGCCATAACTTAAAATGACTGAATTCAGTCCATCTTAACTCTTACTGTAGTTTTCAATATTGTTTCAAAGACAATTTGTTACTTGTTACCTTTTGGGAATTCACTTTTTCCATTGAATATACAGCCGTGGCTGCTGTGTTTATGTGTTTCCTGCAGGAAGGACTGTAGACAGACCAGGTGAGCAGTTCCTGCAGAAAATGTGAAGAAGAGATCAGTTTAAACTGTGGATAACTCATGAAAAAATTTAAAAGCCTAATGTGGTGGGTTGAAGTTCCCCCCAGCATTAACTTTGCCAGACCAACTCAGTTAGAAGCAAATGAAGCTGCTTCTTTTTTTTCCTTGGAAGAAGTATGAACAGCTTCAAAGAGCTGATCATAACAGAGCTTGTGTATTTGGGTGTGTAGACACCTACACTTACTTTAACTATATATCACTTTTGTATAAAATGTAGTCCAGCAGACAAAAAGATGGGAACGTACTGAATGAGACAATAATGACCCTGTCTGCTGCATCATTTGCCCAAGAAAATCACAGTACACAGTACACTGATCCATGGTGCACAGTTCAGCATTTCATCATTTTGTGGTGCTGAATGGTTTGCTGAAGCTCCTGTCAGGCCACAGAACGTGTGACACCATCTGTATCCAGGGAGGATTTAGTTAAAGCTCTTCTGAAATGGCTTTACCTGCAGATCATGAGAAAACTGACCCAAGTGATATCATTGAGTAACCCAAGGCTGGGTGCCAAGCTGGTCCATGTTTTCTGTACTATAGACTTAGATAGAGGTGTCGAACAACAAACTTGACTCTGAGTTGGGAAGCCGCCATGACTAACACCAGGTTGTGCTAACGCTAGGTCCGGCTCTCCCTTGCCTTCCTCTCAGACAAGCTGAGGGGTCTGTCCATATGCAGAGCTGTTTACCAGCAGCCCTTCATGTGGTTTCTTTGCTTGGGGTTTGGGGTGACTTTGGAATGTCATAAAAATATCATGGGGGTTTGATGATTTTCAGCATAGGAAAGACACTTTTATTCTGAAATGGTTTGAAGTGGACATGGAAAAATTCATGACCACACAGCCTTCATGGAGTATATTTCTGGCGCTCACTTTCATTTACTTCACTGGTGGCATCCTGGGGTTTTGCAGCCCTGCAATAGGGGGCTGCAGCCATTCCCCCATTTTAATCTGAAAATGGTGCAGCTAAGTTAGTTTGGAATGGCCTGAGAACATCTAGCTTTGTGCACTTTCCTGGTGCATAGGTGACATTGGTGTGCCTTTTCACATGCCCTTGGAGTACAGGCGTGTGTCCCATTGCATATGTAGCTGCCTCTGCTTGGTGCCTAGGCAATTTCTGTGGCTCAAAATTGACTTAGAAATTTTAGGTGTTACCTAAAATCTAAGTCCTGTTTCTGTGGTTTGAAAAGCTTCTACTGTGCGTGACATTGGGGAAGGCAGGAAGACAAGCCATGGTTTCCCAACAGCTAGCTTAGGGTCCTTATTATTGGCAAAATCTTCCTTACCTAATCTGTTAATTGAACTAATTAGAAAGAAACTTGATTGTGAAGCTGGATGACTTGGATTTTTTTTTTTTTTTTTCTTGTGGTAATTTTGACTCTTCAAAAATTTCCTTAGTAGTGGTAACATTTATGTTTATATCTGTTTCAACAACTAGAATAGTTACACCTGCCTTTCCAAATTCTGTTTCTAAGTCTTTATTCTGCGGTTTATGGTAGCTCCCTTAACTGGCCTGCTTAATAGGAAACAAGATAAAGTCTGAACCTACAGCTCCCTGCTGAGTTTAAAGGAAATTGGTAGGGCATGCAGACTTTAATCTGGAGCTGCCTGCCATTTGTTTCTTCAACCCAAACCCAGCAAACCAAACAGATAAATAACAACATTTGTGGTTAAGTAGCATCTTAGGGTGGACACTTTGCTATTTTCTTCTAAAAGATCAGTGTCTTTATGTAACCTCTCAGGAGCTGATAAAGAAGTGGAGTGAGCTGGGCTTCTGTTATGTTTACTGCCGGCTGGCTGTGCAGACAGGATCAGATTACGTTATAACTCTATGGGAATTTCAACATAATTGAAAATACAAACTTTAAAAATATTTTTAGCATGACTTGGTCCTTGGTAGTGTCTCAATTCATCAAATGTGGTTAGATTGGAGGGTGTGTAAAAATAGATTTCCCTTATAGAGTTGTAACGTGTAGTCACAAAGCCAAAACAGTGCTAAAAGTTGTGTTCAGTGTACTTAAGAAATCAAGATGCAAAAACTGGAGTTGTCAAGTAGTAGAGTTCAGCAGAATTTCTTTAGAATGTGTGACAAAGAATCTAAGTATCCAAAAGACACAGTCCAGTGGGGTGTTGGGAAATGGAGATGCTGAGAAATTAGCCCTTGCATACCTCAGTTTTATTTCCAGATTTCTGAGAGACTTCAACACATTTATGGGAAGTTGGGACGCCTGATCATCTATAAAATCACTCTGCCCTGCTAGCCTGAGCAGCAGTGTGCTCTGATGTAATGTCCAAATCTAGTATCAGGAAGTGTATAATAGTGGAACGAGTCAAACTAGTCCAAAACATGTTCCCAGTGCTGGCTCTTCTGAAGCCTGCTTTTGGTGAAATCAGTTTTTCTGTGAAGACTCGATCTACAGGAGATTGATACTTGTATAGGAATGCTTACATGAAGTGTTTCGACTACCCCCTGCCCCCAGTTGATATAATGTCAATTGTATGTTTTGACGCATGTCTTTGCACATGCTGGATTGTAAATTCTTTAATACTGTGGAAATTTATTGACATGGTTTGACATAAAATGAACCATTTTAGTAGTTCTGAATCCTAGGATTTCCTGATTTTCCCTCTCCCTCCCCCCCACTTTGTGGAAAAATCTAAAATTTCTGCTTTGCTGATTTGAAGCAGAAGCAAATTTTGGACAACTGTTGTTTGCCTCAGATGGAAATTAATTTCCAACAATGCTTGTGGGAGGATGCCAGCTTGTGGTGTCAGAGCATCCTTCATGTATTTCTCTGTGTTAGGCATGACAGATGCCACAAGAGAGTCCGAGTCCATGTTGAAGTTCTCATCCCCCCTGTCTGCTGTCACCAAGGTCTATTTCTGGCTCATTACTACATAGTAATGAGTCAGGGAAAGAAAAGTGCCATTACCTTTCCTTATCTCATACTGCTGTCTTCTCATAGCAATACTGACCCATCCCAACCTATTTTATCACATGAAATTTGACAAGCAGTGCTGGAGGTGATGAAGGTCCTCTTAGGAAACCCCATCACTATAACAGGAGGTGTGTACCTGGGCTTCAGAGGAGGATTTGGTTCTCAAGCAGCAAACACCTTAATCTGAGCTGGGATCACGTTGAAAAGTCATCTTTGTGCATGTGCTTCCCACTCAGTGTTAGCTGTTTAAGCACAACTGTCTGAGCACTGGTGTGTTTCACTGCCCAGCATTTGGGGATCCTGGTCAGCCCTTATGGACATGGACAGTCTTTTTCTCCTGCCAAATGATGTGGTCTGTGGTCCTTCTGATGAGGAGCAATCAACTGTCAATAGATTTTTTTTTTTCATTCCTACAATTGGGGTAGCAGGTGTGAAAGAAGGTGTTGCTGAAGCTGGCTGGGACGTAACAAGCTCTTCAGGCCAGGAAATGGGAGCTAAATTTAGCCTTTGAAGAAGTGTGAGCTCTTCAGTATCAGTAATATTAAGGCCTCCTTGAGCTGGCCTAAACTTCTGTTCTCCTGCTTTGCCTTTCTAAGCACAATGTGTGATTTTGATACTGTGTGGATGATTGTGAAAAGGATGCTGCTATTGGTAGTGAAATCACAGGAATAACCTTTTGAAAGAAATTGGAAACAACTTAGTGTGTAATTTCACAAGCTCCTTAGTACAGAATGTAGGAAGATTCCCAGGAAAAAGGCTTTGATATTTCAGTCAGGACAGTGCTGCTTGCTTTCCAGTGGTGCCCTTTCTTTTGAATGGGTCCTAAAAGCCTTAATGCTGCCACTTCCATCCCTATCGCTAGTGTTGTTTTATTCATTTCTTGGCAATCAAGTGTAGTGAGAAGGAAAAACAAACAGAGCAGGAAGCCTTGACAAGCACAACAGTCACACTTTCAGCTCTGTGTTTGAGCACACTGTTTTTGCCAGGGAGTCCCCACAGTAAATGTTTCCACTGGATTTTTTAGTAACACTTAATTTCAGTCTCCTTGGAGAACCTGGCTTTTGTTTTAAGTGCAAATCCAGCTGGTGTTGCCAGTGTGGAGAGGTCATGCAAGGACCAGAATCCAGCAGGGATGGGGAATATTTTCAGGAGGATGGCATTTCTAGCAATTACCGGCAACTCTCTGTACCTTAAGCCGTAGGATTTGCAGATGGCACTTGCAGGCCTGCCTGTGTCGTGCAGGTGCAGTGCTGGGACTGAAGGTTTTGTACAGTCTGCATGAGGCAGCAGTGTGTGTGCTGTGGATCTTTGACTTTCTGCACCCATGAGCTACTCTGTTCCACTTTTACTGTGGCTGTTAATAAATTGATGCAGAGAAGCCTGCATTATTTTATGAGTTCCAGTAATGAGTATCAACTGGAGTAAAGCATCACAAAACCCCATCCTGCTGACCAGAGAGAAGCAAAGGAGAGAGAGAGAGAGAGAGAGAGAGAACAAACCCCAAAGAGTTAAAACCAGAATCTGGATCATCTCACTTATTGCCACATCTTTTCATATGGCTAAATCCTTTAGAGGTTATACATGAAGCATGGTGTTGTAAGGAAAAATCTGGAAGCTTATTGCTAGGTGGACCAGCCTGTTCTTGTTTTCTTCTGAGTAACACACATGACAGTAATAAGGGATGCTGCAGTGCTACTTAACGTTAAAGAAACCCAGTAGCATGGCACGTGTGGTGGAAATGACAAATACTCTGCTGGTGACTGTTGCTACGGACCTACTGGTGTCAGTGGAGCTGTGACTATTTTATACTGGCTGAAGGTCTTCAGCATCATTTCTGGAGTGGTTGGTTTCTTGCAGAGTTTCAGGTATTCTGTTTCTCAACAGCACGCAGGTTCTGATTTTGTCGTCTCGTCTCAGTGGAAGTTATTCCAGGGGCGGTAACATTGGCACAAAACATGTGTTTGAATTTCCTATTTTTGTGAACTAAAGCAAAACCTGCTTTTAAAAAAGTGTGCTGCTTTTTGATGAAGAACTGTATTCTTACCCATTGACTAAGAAATGAAGTCATTTGAGTGCAGAGAAAAATACTAACCTGATTGAGCAGAGATGTAAATTTACTCGTGTTGGCCAAAACTCTACATGTACAGGCATTTAATCTCTTGCACAGTTTTCCTCCTATGAGCAGTCTTTTGGAAGATGAAGAAGCTAATCCTGTCAGCAAAGTTGGTACTGCAGCTGATTCCAGGTGGCTTTTCCTCTCTAGACTGACACCCCAAAAATTAGAATGTACAATCTTTCAGAACACAGTTCCAGGATCAGCTCATATTATATACAGGAAGCATTTTGAATGTAGATGCTTTTCCTTCTCATTGGAATAATAATAATAAATGAGCTTCAAGTAGTTTGAGTCTTCTTGCACCTTCCGAGAGTGTTTCTGCCACATTTTCCTGTTTTCTAAAGTACATCTCTCCTGTGTTGTGGTTGTGCATAAACAACCGGAGGCCTTGATTGTGCAAGAAGCTCCAATCAGTTGGATCATGTGCCAGCCACAACCCTGCTAAGGCCGTTGCATTTGACAACAAAATTCTTAGCAGAACTGAGGCCTAAACATGCCAAACCCACAGGGGGCTCAAAGTCTTATTTTACATAGACAAGTTATAAAATCTCCATTATCCTTCATTCCTATCTCTTGGCTATTTGTAACAATGGCAGGCACAATGCTTCCAGGTTGATTCTTTTGAGTTGGAAAGGTAACTGGAAGATTAGTGGTGCAGACCTGGACCCACTGTGTGGGCAGGGCTGAGGGTAAGGGAAAACTTTCCTTGTGTGGTTAGAATGCCTAAGGAAAGCCTGTTTTAAAGACTTGTGTCTCATTTTCTCCTCTTTATTGTACCCTGGAGCTGAATAAATACAGTAGGTTATGCCCTCAGCTGAAATGAAAAAATGTAGGTGTGAGTTTCTGCTAAGTGATGACTTCAGCATTGAAGTGCTGGGAACACACATCAGATAAACTCTGCCTGTGCAGCCCCTGTAAATGAATTCTAGTTCCCTCCACTGCTTGACAATTTGGTGTTTATTGCTCCTAACTTCAGAAAGCTTTTTGCAGAATAGAATAGAATAGACCAGGTTGGAAGAGACCTTCAAGATCATCGTGTCCGACCTATCAACCAATCCAACCCACCTAATCAATTAAACCATGGCACCAAGCACCCCATCAAGTCTCCTGAACACCTCCAATGATGGTGACTCCACCACCTCCCCGGGCAGCCCATTCCAATGGCCAATCACTCTCTCTGTATAGAACTTCTTCCTAACATCCAGCCTAAACCTCCCCTGGTGCAGCCTGAGACTGTGTCCTCTTGTTCTGGTGCTGGCTGCCTGGCTACTTGCATGCTTAAGTAAGTCAGTATGTGCAAAGTCTGGATGAGCACTGACAAGGGCCTGATGGCTCTTCTGTCATCCTGGTATGTTATAAAGCTCTCAGTTCTTTTGGTAAGAAAGAAATATCCCCCTGTAGTCCCTTTGTTAGTGTGAGCCTTATAAAGAGAAGGGAGGGCAAGCTCTTCATTGTCCCCTGCAAAAGATCCAGCATTTCCTGCACATTGCTGTGGTTTTGCAGCTTGCTGGAGGCAGGCAGGCAGGCGGAAGGGTGCGCTGGGAGGATTAGTCTTTGCTGCCTGGGGAAGTGGGGAATGCTGGTGTCACACAGCTTCATCCAGATAACAGTAGCTGGGTTAAATGCATACAGTCTGTCTGTGTTGAATGCTGTGGAAAGAGAGCTGGTGAAATGACCACTGACTTTCCAAGTTCCTCTTGCTGTTGAGCCTTCATCATTAGCAGAAGTGTGGGGAATCCCTACAGGTCTGTTTTTCCACTTTTTATGTGTGCCCTGACTTCTTCATTTTCTTTGGGAGTGGTCTGGAACAGCAGCCTGAGCTTTGAGGGTTTCTATTTTTAGAGTGGTTCAAGCTCCTAACCTATATCCAGACACAAGTTTTCTTCACCACTTCTTCACCAGCCACTTGTGTAGCTGGTGCTTAGTTCCACGCTTGGAACCTGGTCACTTTGCCAGTTTTACTTTTTAAATGCTTTTTGTATATTGCTGCTGTTAAGTTAAACAAGTATTTCCTCTGCTGGCTTTGGTTTTGCTTTTTATAGCATTATTGTTTGTTTTCTTCTTCAGTATTTGCAGTCCACTTTTGTCTCTACATCTGCCTGATGCTGTTGTCTTCAGTAATAGTTTCTGCCATGCAGGTTATGTAAGGCTTCAGTCAGCTGTGCATTCTGTCCACGCATAGTGTCTCCTAATTATTCATCATGGTTTTTTAGGGGTTGGACATGATGATCTTGGAGGTCTCTTCCAACCTGGTTGGTTTTTTGTTACTATTATTATTATTATTAGTAGTAGTAGTAGTAGCAGCAGCTCCGGACACCCCCAAAATAGGGGAATCGCACAGACAGGGGTTGGAAGGGACCTCTGGAGATCATCCAGTCCAACCCCCCTGCCAGAGCAGGCTCACCTAGAGCAGGTTGCACAGAACAGCACCCAGGCAGTTTTTGAATGACACCAGAGAAAAAAATTTAAAAGTTCTCAACAGCTCCCATTTAAAATCTTAGTGTTTGCTCTTACTTCAGACTTCGGTCACTTGGTTCAGGTCATGTAATGGTCAAACCAGGGCCTAAATCAGGTTGACATTTTGCCTGTTTGAGAGAAGTACTTCATCTCCCTATAACATTTTGGATTTTATTAGTTTAAGTAACAATGTTTTAGTTTCCATAGCTCCCAGGTACTCAGTCTGTGTATGTTTAAAGGAATTAAGGGATGTGTCTCTTGCAGTATTATTGATGCTATGCCTTAGTGTACATGCTGAAGCCTAAAAACAATTCAGTTTTACTTATTCTGTAGATGACTTTGATGCTAGCATTTTTTGCCTAAAAAAAGGGAAAAAAGTTCAACTTTGAATGCTTCAAATAAATCTGGTGGGTTTCTAAAGCATTTTGTCTGGGTAAAGATAAATAGGCATATGTACTTCACGCCTCTTTTATTATGTTAAAAAGGTTTGTCAAGCTTTTTGTGACTTTTTTTTAACCTTTTTATTATATTGAAATAGAAAATAAAGTATCTTGAATTGAAATTCAGTTCTGTAACCTACATAGATGAAAGGTCTATTTTATGTGTTATGAAGCACACATATACATTAAATACTGTGTAAATGAAGAAAACAATTAAATATTGGCAAACAAAATGACCCTGAAGACCTGAACTCCAATGTTTGTACAATTTTCATTGTGTGCAAAGAAAAGAAAAAGGTTTATGCTTTTGTGTCCATCTGTGACAAATTCATATGCTGATATGGAGAGTTGGGGTTTTTAGAGTGATTGCCCATTGGAATGGGCTGCCCGGGGAGGTGGTGGAGTCACCATCACTGGAGGTGTTCAGGAGGAGACTTGATGGGGTGCTTGGTGCCATGGTTTAGTTGTTTAGGTGGGTTGGATTGGTTGATAGGTTGGATGCGATGATCTTGAAGGTCTCTTCCAACCTGGTCTATTCTATTCTATTCTATTCTATTCTATTCTATTCTATTCTATTCTATTCTATTCTATTCTATAAACACTGTGGGCAGCTATGATTCTCTGATAGATTTATTCTGCTTTATTGCTTGGAGAGCTACTGGAGAAGCAATCAATTCTTATTAGTATAAAGTAATATATAGTACATATATAAAAGAGCTTTACTTCGTTTCGTTCAGATAAATCAGTCCCCATTTATCTCCCTGAGACATCACTATCTGACCTTGAGATTAAACGTGGTTTTGGTAACCATGCAGTGTTTAAACTTCTAGTATTCTTGCCATTATCAGTGAACAGAACCAGCATCAGGAAATTAAATTCATTCTGTGGTGTGAGTTTTGAACATTGACCTGCCAAGGTCTTGGGGAGTGAAATTTGTTGAATGATGCTTGTATTTGGAAGAAGTACTTGGCTTTCAGCTGGTGCAGAACCTCACTTTTTTGTTGTTGTTGTTGTTGTTTGGGAGATGGATTTGTAGGCTATGCTGAAATTTCACTGATTGTGTAAAGCGATTTAAGTGAGAATTGCCCAGCGGCAGCGATGCGATAGAAGCGGAGAAGCCAAAGGGCATCTCTACCCACTCAAATACTTCAAACCGATGTCACCTTGTTAAGGCATGCATATTTACGTCACTCTAGATGCTTTTATATTTTTTGATACGGAGCCTTTTGACCTTTGGGAGCGTTGAACTATTCCTTCATTGGCTACGAACCTGGCTTCACACTGAGAGTTTCTGGCAGCTGTGCTTAATACTGACAAAAAGGAGGGATCGCTGGCAGTGATTATTGCAACATCTATGCCGTTGCTGCAAACAGCCTGTGCGTGTATCTGCACGTCTGTGTGTGTTGTGCTTTTCACTCTTGTTTTAATATTGCTGAAAGAGCTGAGATGTTGCTTGAATTGCTTTGGGGCCAGCAGAGAAACGGGACAAGAAGGGAAATTAGAGTATGGAAAAACCCACCCCTCCTCGTAAAATGTCAACCCATCTTCTTACTCTCTTCTTGATTATTTATAGCAGAGGCAAATGTTCTACAGATATCAAAGGTCTGACCAAGACCTGATTGAAATCAGGGCAGGTTTTTCACAGCGTTTGGGTTGGACATGTTTTCACACAGGTTTATGTTCTGTAAGGTTTTGGCTTAGTATTTTACAGCAATGTCTTTGTGTCACTGGTTGCTGTGGAAATAAACTGGTTATAATGTAAAGTTGTAGGTTTGAGGAAAGAATTTCCCTTACTTTGGTGAGACTAGGGATGAAGTTAGCTGGAGTTATAAAGTTCAGAAGTTCATGAGTGCAGCCTGATTGGGTTTAGGGCATGCATGGGTGATGCGCTTAGTTTTGACTGAGTGATCTAAAACACAGGTAGAAACTAATGATTCTGTAACTCTTGTTTGTTGCAGGCTGCAAACAGTTACCTGAGGGATCAGTGGTTCCATTCTTTGCAGTGGAAGGTAAGTTCTGCACTTCACTGTCTTCCTTGTCTGCCTCTTTTTTTATCATTTCCTGTTCCATCATTGTAGGAGCCCTGAATGGATAAAGTCTTTCTCTTCCAGAAAACCTAAATCAGAGCATGTATGCAGTTTCAACTTGTTCATATCGTGAAATGGACAAATGAACTCATTTCATGGCTGTGTGTGATTGATTTAAAATGGTAAATAGTCAGTAAATTCACTTTTAAAAGAGAGCAGAGAGTGGATGGTTTTGGTTTTAGCTTTATACTCAGAAGAGGTGTTGCAAAATGACAACAGCCTAATCATATCCTCTGGAGTCTTGGGATACTTGGGGTTGTTTGTTTGGTTGGTTTTTCTCTTTTTTGAGAAAGTTATTGTAAGCATCATCAATTTGTGTTTATGCTTTAGGATAATTGGAATGTAAAGGTAGTTTGCATTTGAGAGGTCTCCAGCCCTTTCTCATTTTCAGTGTGGACAGTTGACTGATTGCCCCAAGTAAAGGAAGTGGATCACAGTGACAACATTGTCTCTCAAAAGCAGCACATTCCTCATTGAGAACTGTAGCTTGCTGACCTTTGGATGGAATCTGTATGGATCTTTGATGCAGCTGGAAACAAGTTTTGGCCAGATGCTGAGTATGGTTGTTCCCTCTTGCCTTGTGGTGGGAAACACAAGTAGTAGGTTTTTCAGCTCAGGACTTGTCTTCAGCAGGGTTTCAGTGAAGTCAGCCAGGTTGACTGTGTTGCTTATCGAGATTCCAGCCTGCTGGCAGCAACCACATGTGAAAATATAAGGAAGTCCCTCCCACCAAACTGGGTTTGTTGTAGGTGTATTTGATAGTTGCAAAATAGTTGTGTGGCAAAAACTACAGTACTGGTGGCTTTGTATAGTGATCGGTGCCTGGCACAATCTTACTTGGAGTGGATCCAGGTTCTTATCAGTAGGAGCCAAGTGTTGAGATCTCCTTTTCCAGACCACTGGCATAGTCTCCAGCCTGTTACTCTGATTGCCCAAATGAGTGTGGGACAGTGGTGCTGATAGCAGAAGGCTAGGTTGTGGTGTGGCACTTTAATTTGGCCTCTTGACAGTATCATTAGCACAATGCCTACCCAGTCTAGCTTTCTTTGCAGCTCCTGAGGATAACAAAGAGCTTAAAGCATGCAGAGACAGTATCTCCACATGGCTGTTATTTTCCCACCTGCTTGTGCAGACAAGGATAATCAGAGAAAGCATGGACAGAAATGAAGATGGAATTTCTTTTTCCGCCTTGCCCCCAGGTAGAATGTGCTCGGGGCTTGTGTCCACTCTTGCAATGAGGAGAAAATCAAGGTTGGAGGTGGCTACTCTGTTAAAAAAAAAAACAGTAAAGAGTGGTAAAGATGCAACCTGGCTCCACCACCACCCACCCCATCAATTAAATGATAAAAAAATTACCCTAGACAGAATGACCTGGCTTGCTCACATGCCTTTCTTTCGGTCATGGAGAGGGAGCTTTGCTCTGTGGGAGTTGTTTTTAAAGGAGTATTTCTTAAACTTTCCAGTGCTTCTGAACAAGACTCTCATTTTGGGAAACTCTGAGTAATATAACTTGTTGCAAAGTAGAATTTATTTTTGCTTCCTTGCCTCTCTCCCCACCCCCATTAAGTTAGTTTCTGAAAAACAAGTGAAACATTATCTTGATTTGAAAGACCTTCCCTTTACCAAGAATAGCAAGTAGCATTTTCCCACAAGAACAGTGACAGGGTTTAGTCACTGCCCAGGTACTTTACACTAACAAATTCCTCTTTGCTAAAAGGAGGCAGTTGTTATGGGTTTTGTTGTTTAAAAGTTCAGAGGAAGAGCACCTGATGACTCTCTGCTCTTCACTTTGATGTTTGGCATGTTTAAGTGAGATCACGACAGAACTAAGAGGCAGATAAGCAGCATATCTAGATGGAGCGTACTGGAGTGCAGTTCTGTGGTCTGCCTTAGTGAAGTTTATCACCTTACTAGCACCACAGCCTGTGACTTTAAGAGCCAAGTGCCAAGGCTCATCTCACTTCATAATTTGTATGGTTTGATGATTAAGCAGGTAGTGAGGGAACCCACAAAAAAACAGGAAACCTATTCTTCTGGAATGGGTCATTTACACAAAGCACCAGCTGGCAGAAAGATCGCCGCAGCTGTATTATAATTGGGTGGTTGTGCTGATGAATGATATATTTGTCCAGTGGTCTTGCAAATAATAGGTCAAAACATTTCTGCGGGCATGCTGAACGCAGATGCAAGCTGGTGCAGATAGCTGAAAAACATTTAACAGAGATGAGCTTGCTATTGTTTGTACTTATGTGGCTGGGAGCATTTAAGGGGTCCAGCTGAACCCAGAGCCCCGCTGTATGTGCACTGGATGTAGGTGGAGCCGGAGACCTTCACTTCAGCCTTGCCCAAACAAGGCTGGAGGAGTGTATTATACAGATGCCAAACTGATATTCTGAGAGTTTTTGGCAGTAGGGATTGCCTCCTGCCTCCTAAATTGCAATAGTGGGAGCAGAGTTGTTTTCTGTCAGTGTCGTTCTGGCTTCTTTTCCTGCGCTTGAAGCCTCGGGAGTCAGATGCTGCACGTAATATGAGCTACCTGGAAAATGGCTGGGTCCAGTGAATAGCTGTGTTATTAAATATTTGTGGAAGCTCTTTAGGCTCAGGCACATGCTGGTTGTCCTTTGGTCTTGTATGAAGGTGCTAAGGTCTGCGAGAGAGCTTTTATGTGGTGTAGTTGCAGAGATTAACATGCTGTGGGAATTCAGTTTGCCAGCCAGCAACCTGGAAATCATTTTTGTTCTAGAGGCAGACATTGAAATAAAAATCAAGAATAATTTCTTTCTGCATCTCAGAGAATAAAAGAGATGCTGCAGATAAACAGAAATAAAAGAAAACCAAACACATAATTATCCACGTTTTAGATCCAGCTCCAGGAGGTTTTATGTGTCATCCAACTAACTAGCTGTCAGGATGCTTATGCAGCTTTTTAGATGTAACTTTCTTCTTGAATACAGTGCTCATTGAAGAAAGCATGGGTGTGGGGACAGACTGTTCCTTATGTAGTGATTTTTTTCCATTTCACACTACAACTCCCCCCACCCCTGCCAGGGGTTACTCATAATTCCTCATTTAATCTGTCTATCAGTGTGTCTCTGAACTCTTGAAGGATTATTGGTCACCTCAGCCTATTTTTAGAAATCCTGATTTCCTTTGGGTTACAGCTAAGCCAAAATATCTTTGTCCAGAAAATAAACAGAACAACTTTAACAGGTGTCCAGATCCTCAAACGTAAACAAATCCCTTGTGTAAGAAATGTTCCTCTCAGCCAGGGAGGTTGGATTGAAACCATGCTATGTAATATTTGGTATGTGGAAGCTGATAAGTCATAACAGTGTATCAATAACGATAACGAGGCTTTCTGTGAATATACAGAAGGGAATAACACATGCAGCTCATTGCCCTTTATGGATCTAGGCTAGACAGAGTGGTAAGCAACCACTTCTGTAGGGGATGAATACAGATAAACTCGGCTTCTAGTAGTTTTGGGACACACACCAGTAAGCAAATGTGTACCCTTGGCATTTTGCCAGACAGTATCCATCTGCTTTGTTGCTTCTTTTTCTCTTGCTGCCTTTAGGCTAAGGACTTTGTGTGCATTTGTACAGTGTCTAGCACATAGAGGGACCATCCTAATACACCACATGCCTAAAGTATTAGTCATTAAAAGCCCCCCTTGACTGATTTAATACCATAATGCACGTGAATTATAAAAGAGACACCAGTGAGGTTTTCTCCAGGGGGTTTTAGGTCTTGTCTTACAGTACAGAGTATGGGTAGAAGTTTACATTTGTTTTGGAGAATACACCTAAAGCTTCCACACGGCATGTTGAATTTTCTAGCATGCCTGATAGTATACTCTGAGCACCATCCTCATTGTGGGATGTGGGTTGCTTGTGTTTTCTAGTTAGCTGAATGATGCAGCAATGAAACATGTCAGTTGATAGCCTTTGGGAGAATGTCCTGAACTGACACAATGCAGAAAGAACAGACCTAGGTCTGCAGTAAGACATGAAGCATGACTCAAGCTGAGCTTTGTGTGCCTCTGACCTGGATCTTCTAGAAAGGCTTGCTTATACCTTGTCTTTCCTACTGATGCTATTAGCAGTCCTTGGCTGTTGACTAATGAATAGTGCTGCTTGTTAGGGGTTTTCCCCATCAGTTGGCATAGACAGCGCAAATGTGGTAGCTGTAGAATTGTTTAGGTTAGAAGGGACCTTTGTGCATCATCCAGTGCTCTCTGAACCAACACGGTCCTCTGCTCACTCAATGTGGAGTATACATTGAAGTTATCTGAGGCTCCTGAGAGCCTGTACAGCTGAGCTGTGAAGCCCCAAACCAGCAGTTGTTTGTTTGTGATCTCAGAAGCACTGGGTGGAGGGGAGCTGCCTGTGCTAGCCCTGCCTTGCAGTCAACAGTCACGTTACCTTTGCTTTCAAATTAATTTTCTACACAGATGCTATGTTTTGATTCCCATATATTGGGAAACTGGAACAATGCTGTCATTTGGGATTTGCAAACATTTTGCATTGAATGCTGAAACAAGCAATGTTGGCTTTCATTCAAGAGCTTCAGTTTTGGAGTAATACTTCCCTGGTTCTCATAGGGAGTGTTGTATTCTGTGCCTTCAGGAAGTAGGTACTTCCATGCACGAGCAGCTTTATTAATTGCAAAGGGCTTGACTGCCATATAAGTCACCCTTAACTTGAATGCTGATATGCTCTCTGGTCTTTACCGTGTCCAGCGTGTGCATTCCTTGTTTATTAGTCCCAAACATTTTTAATACAGTAGCTGTGGGTGAGTATCAGTTTTTTGTATCTAATGGTGAAAGTTCAGGGGGAGTTATTTTTCCGTGCTTTAAGACCATATAAAATGAAGTTGAGAGAAACTGTTCTCAAACGTGTGGTAAAGCCTTCGTTGTGTAAAGCACCTTTAAGGTTTTGTCACCATGGAAATGATTAAAAATAGTGCTGATACAGGAGTGGGGTTTATATAGAATTTAAATGATGACATTAAAGAAATTGATAGCCTCAAAACTATGAGATCAGGGGGGGAAAATCACATTGGTTATGGTTAAAAGAACCCGTGTCTGTAATTTGTATTTAATCACCTGGTTTATGAGCTGGGAGAGGAAGCTCTGATACCCTGGAACAGTGTGGTAGCCTTGTGCTGTACAGCACAGTGAAGATCCTATTCAAAGAGCTCAGCAGTTCTTTGGAAGTGACAGTTCCTGGACTTCTGAGCCTCTCCTTGGTGGTTTCACAGCACACACAACTGTAATTGTCCTAGCTGCTGCTTTGCTTTCTTTAGCTGAAAACCAGAGGCATTTTCACAGAATGCAGAAGTTCCCATTTTGTGTTAGTTTGAGGTTAAACAATAGATAGTGATCATACAATTAGGCCAACTGTGGAGTTTTTCTGTCTTTGGATTTTTTCTTTTTGTGTTTGCATACAAGTCAACAGTATATTGATGGGAACCTAAGCTGTAGAATTTAGTTTTGCTTTTCAAAGCCTTAGGACTTTGATGACACAAAAGTTTTGGAGGAACAAGGTTTTTGCTTGGACAGATAAATGGCAGCCCACAAGTTTTTGGCTGATGGGTTTGCTCTTCCCAGTGATTGCACAGGTATCAGTTGTGGGAGACCATGAACAAGATTTTAAGATAGCCAGGGCCTCTTCCCTGCAGGACTTTGAGCATCCTGATAGAGTTTCAGACTCAACTTTATAATCCGTAGGGAACGGATGCAGAGTCCAAGTAGTGTTAATGGATCTGTGTTGCCAGGAAGAGAAGCTGCTACCAGTTAGAGCTTTCTGGTGGAAAACAGTGGTTCCAAAATATAGCGGTCCCTCTCATAGTTAGGTCAATGGTTACCTCTGAGATTCATTCTTCTTCTGTATTTGCAAGATAATGTGAAATGCAGCTGGAGCTCTTCATCCAGTGACGTCTCCTTGCTCTTCATGTGGTGATTGATAGCTCTGCCTGGTCTGTAGTCTGAACAGCCTTGTTGCAAATCCACTTCTTCATGACCATGTGAAGTTCAACTCTCCCATTTTCCTGCACAGGTTTGACAGTCTCAGACCATCTGTTACCAGAAGTAACGTGAAAATCCTTGGCCTTGTTTTCTGTTTCTGAGATCTCAGTTTGATAGAAGTAGCAGGAGAAAGGCATTGCTCTCACTTTGGGAAATGGAAATGAATAGGTGAAAACCAGACAAGATGTTAACAGAACATTTTTATCTTTTATTTTTTTTAATGGTGAAGTTTAAAGATCTGTATCAGGTAGAGTGGTTAGGTTATTTTAAGCTTTCATTGCCCTTGCCTTAGGAAAAGACCTCCTTTCTGGGTTACATTGGGGCAGGTTCCTCCCGTAAGATGTGTCTGCAGCAGTGGCAGCTGATCACCCTCTGTGCTCTGCATTGGCTTCACATGAATCACTTTAAATCTGGGACCTGCATATCTGTGTCAGCACAGCACTTTGTCCAGCCAGGAAAGGCTCTCGGCAACATGCTGAGATAGATGCCAGCCTGGATGGGAGCTGCTGCTTTGAGCTGCTCTGCCCTCATCTAGCCATATGCCTGCTTGGTTTGCATACCCATGGATTTCTCCTGCACTGCCAAAACAGGCTTTTTTAGGGAGACAGAACTCGAGCCAATTAATGGCCTAGTGGTGAAATTTGAGTAGAAATTAGATAGTTATTTTCTGTCTTGCTTTAGCTATGTCAGAACCAGCTCTAAATTTTCCCCTCTAGACTTGAATGCTATCCTATGCAAACTAATATTAGGTCTGAAGATAGAGGGGTGTCAAAACCAGCTGAATAAACAGGTCGACTTCTTATTGTGTACTTAGGTCTCAGCTCTAAAGAGGAGTAAATACAATTGCTGGAGTGTGTTGCTTCTCAGGAATGCTGAACTGCTGGCCAACAGGGATTCTCAGTTTTGTCCTGGTAAATTGCTCCTCTGCATTATTCCAGGGGTGACCTTGTGACTAATTCTTTGCAATTTGGGACTTACAGGTCATGGTAATCCCTAGTTTCACTGCATTACAGTTTCTCATCTATAGTTGTGATAATGTAGAGCGGCAGCAAAATTAGTCTCTTGGTTAGGTTCCTAGCTGCAGAAAAATCTGTTTTCAGGAGATCTCTTATGAAGACAGGACAAGATTGGTAGTCTTTCCCAGGAGTGTAATTATCCTCCTTGCATGATGCATTGGGTGTGAAAACTGAACTCTGGGAATTGACACATGCTAAGTGCCTTGTTAAGCTGCTGTCACGGGGCCCAGTTCTGCATTACGGACACTGTGAGGATTCTGGGTGTCAGAAGATCTAGATGAGCCTGAAGGAGCAAAAGGGGTCTAGGTGTTGTTTTAAATTTCTTTCTTCTTGTACAGTTTTGTCCTTGCATTTATTCCTCCCAATAAAATTAGTGTTGAGTGCCTCCTAGTATACATAATGTATTAGAGGATTATGAAACTGCTGCCAATATCCACACCCCCACCCCGAAACAGTACGTTACAAATGTCATGGCCTGTATTGTCTGCCCTAGCTCTTGCTGTAAGTCACATGTTCATCTTGTCTGTCATACCTCCTTATCTTTTTCCCCCCAGGATAATGATTGTTTCAAAATGAGACAAAAAGTATCAGAAAACAGTGCTAGTGAAAATACGCTTGTCCTCATTCAGAAGCCATTGCATCACAGCTGTTTACCACTGCCTGCTCTCTGCTGTATAAATACTGTAGTATTTAAGATGGCAATACTAGAGGAGGCTGTGTGACCAGATGCAAGGTCCATCAAGGACAATGAAACTGTTGTTAGTGACTTGCACCGGTGAGGTGGGCAGTGGTTTCTGTAGTACCCCAGCGATCTCTGATCCTCTGGAGGAGCTAGCCACAGGATCAGAAAACTGAAGGCTGCAAGACTTGGTTCAGCAGCGCAGCCCTTGTGCAAAGGAGAAAGCAAACAAGCAAATTGCAGAGCTTTGGTGGCATTTTGGTAGGCCAAAGAGTTGCAGGAGGTTTGAGGTTTTGTGCTGATGTGGCACAATAAGATGCAGTATAAAAACATGGAACAAAGTGATGGGACTGTTGCAGATGGAAACGCTGCTCTGAAATCTGGTATCTCCCTGTGAGAAACTGGAACATCCAGAGCTCCAAAGCTCAGTGATCTGAAGATGGAAATACCCTGCTTTTCTGAATGCCTTTTAAGATGCTTGCAAGCATCACATCAGTATCCAGTATCTGTGCCTCTCCCTAAGGCTCTGCAGCTGCCTTCTGACACAAACATGTTCCTTGAGCCGTGCACATCTCTCTTGCTGACGACATTGATGATGCAGGTGCACAAGAAAGAGAAGCCAATTTCAAAGCCATTTATGGTGCTGAAGTGCTAGAAACTCAGTAAAATAATACATTTGCCAAGGAGTAAAAAGTGAAACAGGTAGGTAAATGTCCATTTGGAAGGTTCTGCTGACTGGTGAGAAGGGAGGAGGGCAGGAAAAGCTGAGGGTGCCCACTGCTAGCAGTGCAGAGTAATAAGGGATGACGTGGCTTTTTAATCCGGTTTGCATATCTGGGAAGAAATAATTGCTTTGTGTGCTGCTCAGGGCTACCTAAGCTTCCTGGCATTTCCTGCAAAGTAGAAAGGGAATAGATTATCTTTCAGAGATTATTTTTTGTTCGTGGTTACTACAATGTGTAGCCTAAATAGCTACTTAATACCAAATTGAGATGGTTTCTGAGGTGGCAGGTTCTTCCAATCAGAATTCTCACATGCCTGAAATCACTGGCATATGTTTTGCAGCCTTGCAGATGAGGCAGCATCCTGTTTTCCTGGTAAATGACCAGCTCTCTCATGCTTGAGTGGGATCTGAAGGGTGTAGTGTCAGTGTGGGGTTTTCTGCACAGCAGGTATGCTGCCTGGCTATTCTCCATGATGGCCTTGCACACAGCTTTCCCTTTGGCAGACCTGGTCAAAGTGCAGTGACGATAAGATTGTGCTTTTTTTTCCTACACACTATATCTCTTCTCTGCAGTGGCAAAGTCATTTATTCCCACCACAGGCTGAGGGCTGGTGGATGCCAAGGACTAAACACAGCTATCATGTGTGGAATATAGAGTGTATGAATGTTAAAGGTATTAGGAACCAGGATCAGTTGAGCTTGTGTCAGAGGCACTCAGTAATGGTAGATTGCTGCACAGAAGCACACAGCAAAGACCATGCCTAGGTGGCAGTTTTAATGTCAGAGTGCTTTGTGTCTTCTGCTTTCTATTTGATGTAAGCTAAACTTCACAGGCATACAGTGCCTGCTGTAGTTTATTTAATACTATTTCCCTGTCCTTACACTGCAGTACAGTTAGTCCACTGAAGGTTTTGGAAAGTGTGAAGTGTATATGATACACATATTTCTGTTTTTCATCTAGTAATCTGCTGTTTTGTTTTGTTTTCAAATGGAATGATTTTGCCGACTCCGGCTCGTGCTGCATAGCCTCAGATACAGGAGCACATCAAACTCACACCCCTCTGGAAACTGTAGCTTGTGCCAGAACACAGATCCTGACGTCCACACAGTGTCCATGTTGATCATTTGCTGCTCTGGAAAAGAGGGCCATAAATGCTGCAGCAGGCAGCAGTGAAGTCCTGAAAGAGGAGGAGGTAGTTGTGCCTAAACATGTTTGAAACCTTCCTTCTGATGGTGAGTCAGAGGCTTGTCGAAGTGCTGTAGATCAAGCAGGGTGACTGGCTCCTCCCTGATTGAGTCCAGCAGCTTTGATGTGAAGATTTTTTTTCTCCCTCGTTCTTCATAAGAATTTAAAGCAGTTTGGGAGGGTTTGTAACCCTCTCCAACCCTGCACTTAGGGCAGATCTTTCTTGTATGTGTGGGACAACTGTTGTACTGAAGTCGTCGAAGCTTTTCCTCCTGTCCAACACCAGGAGGAAGAGATGTTGTGTGACTTCTGCTTGAAAAAACCAAACCCAGCCCAAGAACAAACCCACTCCAATGCCCATGGACAACATCTTTTTTTTTTTTTTTTTTAAGTATTTCTTCTTCTGGGGAGATGTTGAATGTGATTTGCAGCCCGACATTGCAGCTGTGTCTCTACCAACACATTTTGCAAGTAGGGAGTGGCCTGTGCTCCTGCTCGAAACGTATCTGCAGTCATAGTGAAATTCCGCATAGCCAAAGCAACATTAAAAACAAACCCCGGCCTGGCTCCGGCGCGAAAAATACGGAACAGCAGTTGCTGTGTGCAGGATGAAAGCTGATGGTTTGCCAACCTGAAGTGTAAAGCTGGTGCTGGAACTGGGGCCTGAAGAATGGGAGTGTTTGCCAAAAGGAAATGGAAGCAGGGATGGAGGGTTTCGGGGAATGCATCAAAGTCGGCCGTGCCAAAAAGCGCCTCCCCTGTGGACAGGTCTGATTACGCCAGTAGCTGCCTTAGCCTGTGCAGAGTGCAGCTGGAGCCATGCTGGGGCTTTTGCGTTTTCTAGCTGGGAAAGTGGCATCTCGAGTGCATGGCTGAGGGAGACTTGAGTTTGAATGGGCCAGCTGTGCTCCTTTATGCAGGGATTTGAGAGAGAGGCAAAACCAAAGTCCAGCAAAACCCAAACCCCCTCAAAAACAAAGCCCAGTTACCCTGCTTGATAGTGGGATGGTCTGCCAAAGATGACCTCTTGCCTTCTGTCACGAGCCCACTGCTATGTTGCCCACTTAGGGGGCTAGAAGAAAGTCACAATTTTTTAATTGCTTTGAGGTTTTAGAGGTGCACTCACTGTGTTTGCATGCAGGTTTGTCTTCAGTGGAACATACACATTTAAGATCTGCTTGCCCAGTGGTTTTAATTTTGTTTTCTTTTTTTGCCTTGGAGGGAGTAGCCTTCCTTTCCTATCCTCTCATCCCCTCTTGTTGCTGAAGAATATCTTTGCAGTAGTCTTGAGCACCCACAAGAAGGGTGCACAGCTGTGTGCAAGGAAGGTGGAGATACATAATACACTTCAGGAGCAAGCTCTAAAGTGCATTGATGTCACAGCTGCCTAGTGTCATGCTGGGAGGTGAGTGAGGAGGCTGCTCTGTGAGCTCCCTGGTCCCAATTCCACTTTGCACTTCTCTTGATCCAAGCAGAAATGTCTTTTGTCCTCCTAAAAATGTTGTTTATTTCAGCATTCTTTTACTTTGCCAGTGGTACTGTCCCAGTGGTGCCTGAGCAAAGGACAAACTTTGTGCCTGTGGGAAGTATCTGTGTGGTTGTTCCAGCTTGTGCATTTGTAACAGCTGAACCCACGTCACCACTTGCTGAACCCACTGAACTCTCAGCTCTGATACAGTGCTGATCTGAGAGTTTGTGGGTTCTTGCTAGGATTAGCTGAGTTCTGGAGCAAGGTGGTAGACACTGGTCAGAAAAAAAAAACAGGTTAATTAATGTAGACTGGAAAAGAGTGGGATGGGAAGATATTGCACAACGATAGGTTATCAACATTCATCTTGCTTGTTGTGGCTCCAGTGCATGTTGATGGTGCTTTTATTTCGTGGTGCTATGACCTAGCAGTGAGCCTAGAGGCCTGAGAATCAGAAGACCTCAGTTCTTCTCTGGACCTGAGGCACCATATGGCCTCAAGGAAATCACCTTGGTTTTCTTGCTCTCTTTCTTCTTCTTGCTTTTAATCCTCAAGACTGTGAGCTGCTCAGGTTGGAGGCTGCTACTTGATACATTTATTCAGAGCATAGATTCCTGGGTGCCCAGCTCAGTGCAGTAAATAATGGCAATTTCATCAAGATCTTTTTTATATGAATTGGCAAAAACTGAAGGTTTATTTAGAGCTTAACCTAATGAGAATCGGGAACTCTCTGCCTTGTCATATTTCCTTTCAGTTCTCTGGCCTATGGCAAGCAGCTTGTGGGCAAGTGAGCCTCAACCAAAGCAACTGTATTCAGAGAAGCATACAAAGCAGAGAAGTTGATGCACTTCAGCATTTAGCACTGGGTAAAATGAAAGCATGGTAGAGTGGAAAAATCTGCTGCTGCTGTTTTGTAACTGTTTAGAGAGCTGCACCCCAATCTTTGTATGCAAAACCTTCAGAAGGTCATGAAGAGTTTGATTACTGCAGCATGAGCAGACTGAGATCCACAATTGGGAAATGTTTCTATGATTTTGGCCTGGCACAGACCTTTTAGCCTAGAATGGAACTTTTTATGGACTTAAACTTTTCAGCTAAGGTTGGGGGGTTTTTGTTTGGTTGTTGTTGGTTTTTTGTTTGTTTGTTTGTTTGTTTTAATTTAACATTATTAAATGAACATAGTGCAGAAGGCTTCCAGTGGATCCACAGAATGATTTAAGCCCATCTCTGGCTATCAGGGAAGCTTGTTAGCATCGAGTTATTCTTACGTATTATTCAGAATGCTGTGATGTTAAGTGGTGCCTGCTAGTGTTTAAAGCAGCATATGGATCAGGCTGAGTTCTGGGGATGCCATGCCATCTTTTTTTCTTCATGAAGGTAATGAGTTAATAGACAAAATGCCAGCAGATGGTGCTCAAGAATACATGGTACAGCTCCTGGACTTTGTAGGACAAACCAAGCGTGTGTGTTGAACGTAGAAAGCAACTCTTCCTCTTTCTTGTTAAACAGGGTTTTAACAAAATGTTCTAAATGCAGTGGAGAAAACCATTCTGGTGTCTGTCTGCGTTTTTTCCCCTTTGTATATCCACACCTAGCAAGAGGCGCCTCCATTTTACATAAGCACCATCAACACGAAGCTGTAACACTAGCTTGGCTCAGCCATCCCCGCAATGAGCTGGGGAGGACCTCTGTGCGGGAGGTTGACCTTTTCCCTTTTGCTGGAACTGCCCTCGTTGCTCAGCAAGAAATAAACAATTGCTGGCACACACAGCCCTCAAAGTCAGTGTACGTTCCTGCAGTAGCTCCAGTTTCTCCAATAAAGAAGTGATTAGTTGTGTGCCGTTGCGCGGTAAAGGGCTGAAGAGCAGAGAGCTAGAATTTAACGAGCTATTCTGGATGATGATTGGCAATTAATTTTTTTAATGCAATGGAGATAGTATTTGCCAATGGGAAGACAAGTTCCCAGGAGTACAGAACATTTCCTGACCATGAAGGACAGGGACAAACAGGGATGAAATGTGGTCATCAAGAAGGCTAACTTCATCTTTCCCTTTTTGGATCAGCTGCGCCGGCTGCTTTAAGATGTTCCTGACATGAAAGAGCTTGCTAGGGCTGAAAAAGGCAGTTGTTCCATGCTGTCTCATTTTGTGCATTAGAGTCTATTTTTCTTAGATGTTAACTACATCATGATTATCATCCTTGTCCAAGGAAGTGGTGTATGAGCAAGGGCTGCAGGATGAGGCCATTATAGGATAGAAAAACATATGAAGATGTGACTCAAAAAAGGCTAAAATTTCCTAGGCTCTCCTGAACTTTCTGTTCACAAAAGGGCTCAAGAGCTTTTAAGCTGATGGGAAAGCCCACTGCTTTCAGTCACATTGACTTGCTTAAGAACACTGGGAAAGTAATTTTTCACATATGAACTCCAATTTGTCCTCCTCTAAAATAGCACCGAGACTTAGGTCTTTCGGTTTCTGCAAGACTTAATTAATTAGAGTGATTTGAGAATGAAGGATGCCCTGTCAGTGTCACCTATTCCCAATGCTGCTGCTTCTGGGTACTTAATAAATTCTGTGGTTTTGCTTTTAAAGTCAGCATAGCAAGATTTCAGCGTGCTGCTGGCCATGTGGTTCTGGCTGGTCAGTAACCAGGAGGGTCAAATTCCAAGCTGGCATGTGTTATTTTCACTCACATAAATTGTCAGGGGGGCTGCTGCTTTTAGTGAAATCCCACTGAAACTGGATTCCTGCTCCAGTATTTTTCTTGTACGTGCTGTTAATGATGAATGTTGTGTGAGCATTTTCAGCAACTGAAGGCATCTTTTACACCTCCAGGCAGAGGGGAGCGAACTCCTCGCACGTGTTGACGTGCCTGTGCTCCCCTACGGGTCTTTACCAGGCAGCTTTGCTTTTAAGCTCGTGAGTGATTGTTTCTCCTTGCTCTGGAGTCAGCGCAGGTAGAATAGAGCAGATGGCTAAGTGCTTGCTGATACACAGAAAATTGGCTTCTGTTACCCACTGATAGGTTTCAAGCTTTAATTGAGGCTTTCAGCAAGGCGCTCAACAGTGAAAAGCATTCTGCTGAGAAAAACAGCAGCGTAACCATGGGCAAAGGTTCAGGACAGCAGAGTTCAACCCTCTTGGGGATGGCTCCTCTATTTCTTTATTTATTTCCCCGCTGCTTTCCCACCATCATCAAGACTTCTGTAATGTTGCCTGCAGATTGCAGCTCAGTCTATCAGGGCAGTGCGATCCTCTGGGCTGAAACTGTGGAGCAGAGACTGGTAAATTTGAAGTTAGTGCTCCTGGCAGGCTCAGCGCATCTGCAAAGGTAGTTGTCCCCTGATGCTCCCTTTTAGTGGCTGTTTGCCTGATCTGAGCAGCAGCTATTGTAGGTTTCCCTTGCATAGCAGGGAGTACAGCTCCTGCTGTTTTTTTCCCTTATGTACGTCAGCATCATCAGAATTTTAATTTTTAATGGACATCTCTAAAAGGGAGAGGAAACCTCCCTTACTCCTCCCTCCCCCCAAGCAAGAGTGGATCTGACAGCGGAACAAAGATGTTTGTGGTAGGGCTGTCTGAGCAGCGTCCTGTTGGGCAAGAGGGTTTCCTTCAGCAGCTGTCCCCTAGGCTGAAGGAGCTGCTCTCCAGAACTGCGCTGTAACTCTCCCAAGTAAAGGGCAGCCCAGAGCAGGCAGGGATTCAATAACCCAGTGGTCTAGCTCTCATCTTTCCCCTGCCCCCAGTTCTTACTGGGCTTTGAATTGTGCTTTGAATCTTATTCCATCATTGTACAGGAGTAAGGAATACATTTCAGCATGGAAATGTATCTATTGAGTTGGCTTTGTTTGGTGCCCTCAGTCAGTCAGGAAGGAGATGCTTCAAATTACAGAGCTGGCTGGTTGGCTTTGAAGTTTAGAGTTTATTTAGTGCTGGAGTGGGTCTAACAGAAAGGCCATAAAAGAGGCACTTCATGAATAAGAGAAATTAAACTCTATGAGGAAACTCAAGTTTCCTAAAGAGGCTGAGGAATCTCTGATTATGGTGTGAGCTTAAAAAAAGCTGGTGGACCCTCTCTGCCCCAAGGGGCTCAGAAGTACAAAGATTTTTGCTCAGTTCTGAAATCCCAGACAGATTTGATGGTGTCCACAACCTGTGTTTTTTAAGTTCCTTTATCTTTTCAGTGCCTTGAAATACACTGAAAAGTGTGAACTACTGCTAGTGTGCTTTTGTACCTGCATGGCTTTAATTAAAAAGATAATTGGATTGCTTCATCAGCCTTTACATGTCAGCACTGTGCCACCCTCTTCTCCCCTCTCTGACGACACTGACAAACCCAAGGCAGCTGAAATCTGTGTTTTTCTGTATTGTTCTCTTCTCCTGTGTTTCAGATAGGGGTACAGAGGTGACTGTTCTGTGTTGAGCATTAGATCTGGTGCCACAGTGGGAAGGAAACAGCTCATAAGCAGAGAGCCAGCCTGTTCAGATGGTTCCTGCAGGGCTGTCCACTGCGAGCTGAGAGGGAAATGCCCTGTAGAAGCAAAGCTCCAAAACAAAATAAACCAAGCAGAGCAGACTGACCCTTTGGAAAGTCCTCTGCCTTTATTACACTGACAACGTATAGCCCAATATCTGCAAGCTGCATGACATGGGCAGTGGAAGTGCTGCCAAGGAATGCAAGATCCATTTTTAGTGCAAAACACCAATGTTTTCATGCACACAGGGAAGTGCCCAGCCTGAGCTGGTTAATGAACCTGAGCATCTATCAGACTTCTTAACATCCCTTTCACCAGAGGACCAGACTCTCTCAGAGAGCAGTGGTAGGGTGTGTGGACTAAACAACACCCCAGGGTCCTGGCAGTGGCTCTTCATCAGCCAGGAAATCTGCTTCCTGGCCAGCTCCAGTGCTGCCTGCTTTGGCAAGCCTCTCCTGGTCCTAGTGCATGCTCCATGTTGGTTTTGGGAGTGGCGTTTTATCGCTCGTCATCGTTTCCTTCAACTTCTAGAGTTTCATCAAGCCACCTCTGGGAATTTGGGAGGGTGGGTTTTCTCTAAAGAATACTATTTATAATGCTAAGCAGCCTCTGCTCCAGTCATTTGTGGCAACATGGCTGCCGAGGAGGTAAGGATTGTCTTTTGCTTACCAGCTGGTCTGTGCACAGGGCGATTGCTGAAGCAGCTTGAGCACGGCCAGAAGTACAGCAGGGGCATGCAGGGGCCTGGAGCAGCTGGGATTAGGCAGTGAGGAATGCTTTGCTTGAGAGGAAATGCTGTTGCCTGGAAGACTTGCAGACTTTATGAGCTAGTTTCTGTTACGACTGTAAGGTGATGGCGTGATTTCTCAGCATCCTTCAAGACAGAAAAAAACCCACCTGTGGCTCTACTGAAATACTGCACTTTGATGAAATGGAATTTAATTAATACTGAATGTGAATTCACCACTTAGCAATGTCCAGTAAAGTACCTGTAGAATGATGTTTTGATGGCCTTTCTCTCTCTCTCTCCTTTCTTAATGACTAAGTAAGTCCTGTGAAAAGAACCTACAGCTTTGGAAACAGTACAATAACAGGCATCAGTTATTAGTCTGAGAAACAAGGTGTTTGCAAGAGGAAAGGATTGGAAGAAAGCTGCTGTAGAGCTTAAAAATATATTTTGAGGTGAGAAAAGAGAGTCACAGTTTTCATTGCTTCCACAGAAGAAATTGATTTGGGCATACGAGGTTTTCTTTTCCATGTAAATGTTTTGAAGTACAGCCTTGCAACAAACAGAAAACACAGAACTCAAAATACAAAGGAGCCCACTTGACAGTTACTTGTAGGAGGTATATATCCAGACAAGGGCTGTTTCAAGGGCTTTGTAGCAATGTCAGTGTGACCCTTTCATTTTTTCTTGCAGAAAAAGATTTACAAGTACAAGAAGGTGCTCAGTAACCCCAGCCGCTGGGAGGTGGTTTTGAAGGAGATCAGGACGCTGGTGGACATGGCACTGACGTCTCCACTTCAGGATGACTCCATTCACCAAGCACCACTGGAGATTGTCTCAAAACTGCTCTCAGAGGTATGACCTCAGCAGTGCTCCTGAAAAAACACTTAGTTTCACCTTTAGATGAAAGACAAACAGTTAAAAGTTTGTGAGTGTGTTTTATTTTAACTTGGGCTGTCAAAATTCTGCCTTTGAGTCTGCTCTTGACTTCTGCTGACTTGAATGGAATTTGTACTTGCTGGAGAGAAGGAGAATTTGACCCTTGTTAGGTAGGTCTCTAGAAACAAAACACATTTCTCTTGAGGCTTTTTTTGTTGTTGCTGAATATTTATGGTAAATTTATTATGGGTCTGATTGAAATCTGATTTCAAGTCAGTGTTAAAACTCCCCTTGACTTTCATTCCTTTGCCTTTGTTTCCACAACCAATAATTCTTGTAGCAGTATTTGGATACCAATAAATTCATTGTGCAGCTATTTTATTAGTACCAGTGCTGACAAAGAAAAATGTTCTCCTTCTTCAGGGGCATCTATCTTTCTTCTGTAGCATCTATTTCAGATTGTTAAAAGGAAATGTAATGCCGAGCAGGTGTTTCATGTCTTAGCTCTGATGTGCAAAGATTTGTGATAAGGATAAAAGTTGCTAGCTGTTTTTCTTGCAGCGGGCAGAGGTATTAGCAGCTCTCAAGTCTGTAAACTGTGGATTGTGCTGCTGAGAAAGCCAAAACCAAACTCTTCAAGTAAATTGATTGCCTTTTACTGGTTCCATGTTTGAAGAAGGAATTTTGGGAAAACTGCAGCAGTTAGTTTATTCCTAACAAATGTGACACAAGAGCACAACAGTCGTTTTGTGAATGTTCATAGAAGCATACAGCCTGTCTTGAGAGAACCTTTTTGAGAGCTATATTGCTGGCTTTAATCTTCCAATGGATGGACACCTTCCCTGACATCCTGATGTTAGTATGCTCAGCTTTTATGGCTGGGGTGACTTGAGCCTGGTGGTGCTGAGAGGAGAAATGGAAGCTCGCACAACTTCTCTAGCAGGCAGCATGCCACATTCTTGAAGAGAATGATTTTCATTTGATGACTTTTATTCTGAATATGAGGAATTGGAGTCTTGAGCCTTTCTGCTTGTGTGTGGTGGTAGCTAAGAGGACAGTGTATGCTGATGTGCCAACTCAAGCTCACTCATTTCTTCTGTTCAACTCTTTCAGAACAACAACTTAACCACTCAAGACCACGAGAGCATTATTGTGGTGAGTATCTCGGTCAAAATCTGAAGACAAACCTGCATTGTTCAATGATACTTCTGTTAATGCTTGCCTCTGTTTCAGTGAAGTAAGGCAGCTATGAAAGCATTTCCACCAATGCTGGTTAACCTAGGCAGGACAAACCCATTTGTTTTGCTGGGTTTTGTGTGGTTTTGTCATTTATATTATTTTTGTTTCATAGATGAGTAACAGTAAGTTTTTCTCATCACCTTATGTGAAACATCACACTATACTGGGGGTCTTCCAGAGTGGCCTCCTTATGAGGCTATACAGTGCAATGTTCATATCTCTAGATGTACTTTTAATAGTCAGAACACCCCACCCACGCCATCATTTCCAAGTGTGCCCTATAAAACCCTTAGTTTCCTCAGGGTCTAATGCTTCCATACACTGCTGATGGTATGTGAGCAAATGACTGTTTTTCTAAGTGTGGTTGTATGCCTGTGTCACTGCAGTTTTAACCTCCTGCTTACTTGACTTAGAAAAATACCCTCTTCAACTTGTTTCTTTTCTGTAGGCTGCATTTATTTAGACATAAGTGAATCAAATAGCAACTCTTTTCCTTGTGCAACAAAATACAAAGTCTTAACAATTAAACAGAGAGGTGGAAATTGGTTCCCCAACACCATAATTTAATTCCTGTCAAACAGTTCCCAGGAGATTTTTCCCAGTAATCTAATCTAGAACCTCACCAACACCTGATTGTATCACACCTCCATGACTCTTTCTGCAAAATGACAAGATGGCATCTACCTGCAGTAGGTGTGAATTGTGGTTAACTGCAGCTTAAGATGCCATTTTAGCTGGAATCAGTCACTGAGATAAGAATTCTGAAGAGGTTTTTACTTTTCTTTAAGGTCTGCTGTAGCTTCTATTTCACTCTAGTGCAGAACAAGAGGACACAGTCTGAAGCTGCACCAGGGGAGGTTTAGGCTGGATGTTAGGAAGAAGTTCTTCATAGAAAGAGTTATTTGCCATTGGAATGGGCTGCCTAGGGAGGTGGTGGAGTCACCATCACTGGAGGTGTTTAGGAAGAGACTTGATGGGGTGCTTGGTGCCATGGTTTAGTTGGTTAGATAGTGTTGGATGACAGATTAGACTCGATGATCTCAAAGGTCTCTTCCAACCTGTTCTGTTCTGTTCTGTTCTGTTCTATTCTAATTCAGGCCACCAGTTACAACTGGTTATTTTAGGGGAAGGATTTTTTAATAAAAGCAGTAAGGTGGCCCTGCTGTAAGCAGGGAGGTTGGACCAGGTGGCCTCCAAAGGTCTTTACAGCCTGTAGTGATTGTGCAGGCTGAGCCATGACCTGCTTGGCAGGGTCTGTGGTGGCCATTCCCTACATTCAGTAAGGACTGGGCTGAAACAATAAAGCTTGTTTTTGTGAGGCTGACAACCAGCCAGATACAGCTCTGATGCAATGATCCCCTGACAGTTACCAGACAGGTATAAACACTTGGGGATTTTGCAGTACATGGCTCCTGTGGTTTGAGAGGTTCTACAGCAAACACCCCAAAAGATGGATTCTAGGAAAGTATTGAGGTCAGGTGTTGGCTGGGGAGTGAGGATAATCTAGTGTCACCAAATGGTGTCTCCTTCTCCATCAGTTCACTGTTGCTGGACCACCATGAAAGGTAGAGTGAACAGCTGCAAAAGGATGACACATGATAATGAACAGAAACTACACAAATGTTATGTGAAAACAAAACAGACATTTGCAGATGTGTTTGAGTTTCTTTACTAAATGCACATTAATCTTGACCTGTTTATGTGGGAAAGTGGCTGTTGTGAAACCTCCTCACTGTGAGCAGACTCAGGGCCTGAAATCCTTAAGGAGACAAGAGGGGAAGCAAAAACCAAAGCAGGTTGCCTTAGTAAAATTCTAGATGCCATCCAGATAAAATATCTGGTGTTCAGTAGCTTAATACAAAATGTCCTAGCTGTGGTCTTTAGAGTCTTCATTTTAAATGGGTACTGGGAATCCCTTTAGCTCAAGGCTGGAAAAGCCCCAAGGCACCATCACAGTTTTCTGGTACCATTTTCTAATTTACAAAGGAAGTAACAAGTTCATGACCCCTAATGTATTTACTGAGCACATTGGTTTGTGTAGCAACAAAGGAGGAATGGTTGATCTCAGCTGTCACAAAGTTAGATGCTTGATTTTGATGAATAAGGTCCTCCAAGGTAAGAACAGGCCTATGTAACTTTTAGTGAGTTATTTGTCACAAAGCTCTTTCATAAAGGATGTGTGTATCTGTGGTGGGTTTCTTTTTGTTTTGTTTTGTTTTGCTTCTTCTATAACTAAAACAGTGAGCCAGAATCAAACCTTGCTGTACTACATCCTAAAATAATTGGTGTGCTCTTGTTTTCATTTAAACCATTATAAAAATTGTCCTCCTTTTGCTGTGTTTTATATATTTAAAGTGATGTAGCTAAAAGCAGAATTTTCCAGGGGATGCATAGCAGAAGTGTGCTTGAGCTCATGTGTGAAATAAACACAGAACACCTCTAATGTCTCTGTTGATGCTTTTGTCCCTTTTCAGAAGTGAGCTTTTTTATTCTTCCCAAGAAAAGTACTTTCCTGGAAAATGCTTACTCCAGTTGAAGTCTTGAATTAAATTTCTCTCTCTCTTTTAAAGGCAATTGCACCTTTGCTGGAAAACAACCATCCTCCTCCTGACCTCTGTGAATTCTTCTGCAAGGTATAAGAACAGCTTTGCTTTCTGAAATCCCATTGTTGTCTATGAGCGTAGCTCTTTGAGGAGCTGGTTGGTTTTGTTCTTCTATCATGTCCAAATTGATTTCAGGTTTTGGTGAGCAACCAGTGAGATTGGAATAGTTAACAGCATTGTTGTGATAAACAGATTCTTGTCATTAGTACATCAGACTTCATAGTCCTAATACTCTATGAATAGAGTTAAAATCTTCAGACTCCCACACCTCAATCTGGGCACAGGAGATGTCCTACTGCATCTTTTGTTTAGCTAATGCAAAAATTATTGGAGTCATTATGTTCACATGAATTAGTAGTGGGATCAACAGCTCAGCCCTAATGGTATTGTGTTGTTGGTAATGGCAGTGGGGAGACTGTAAGAGCCCATCCTCTTTTCTGGTGAATGCATGCTTGTGCTGCACTTTGCAGCTTTTCCATAAACTTCTGAGTACTTTGGCTTGCCCAGCTTCTGAATGTGAAAAGCCTACTTTTCCTTTAGGCCCGTTTGTGTTTCAGTTTCAAGGCTGCTTAAATTTGCTTACTGATGATTGAGTATGTATTTGTCAAACATTCTGGATGCTGCCATTTATTTTCATCCAGAGTTATTCAGCTGCAGCTTCTTCCTACAGAAATTCAGATTTCAGACACTCCTCTGACTATTTCATTTTTATAAGTCAGTTTTAGAAGCATGTCTGGCCTCAGACTCAAGACACTTTTTTGCCTTTGTTCCTCACCCCAGCTAGGCACCTAATTATGTGGAAATGTGTGGAATGGGCTGTGTTTAGTTGCAGGAAGTAAAACAAGTTATGAACTTCCCCTCTTCATAAGTAAATTAGACAAGGCTAATGAGAAGGCTAATGTATCTTCAAAACTGACCATGCCTTGAGCAGGGGGTTGAAACAGATGGGCTCTGAAGGTCCTTCCCAACCTACACTATTCTGAATCATACATTATGATTGTATGTTTCAGCCCGTGATGGGAACGTGACTGGTTGGTACCCTCCAAAATCCATCACAAGTTTTTGGTCTGCATCCCAAAGGACACATTGCCTGTGTCTACATGTCTTTTTTGTCCTCAACTCCTTTACCTTTAAAACTGTCAACCAAATGTAAAAAGTGCTAGAAATGTAATTCTGTGAAATCCCCCAAATACTGCATTCCAGTGAGTTTTTTGAAGACTAGGCAGTAGCAGAAGAAACTCGAGGAGCTCCCATGATAATATTCTATTAGATGCCAGCAAATCCATAGGAGGGAGCAGTGTTACAAGTACCCTGGTCCCAGGGACGTTTAATTTAGCTCTTGGATCTTGTTAATCTTGAGGTAATCCATGCATGGGGTGTGAAGCCAAAGGAAACCTATGATAATTTCTGCAGCTCACAAAATGACTCGTTGCTCGTTACAGCACTGCCGAGAGCGCCCGCGGTCCATGGTTGTGATAGAAGTGTTCACACCGGTGGTACAGAGGATTCTCAAACACAACATGGTGAGTGTGCATGCTGTGGGAACTTGGTTTGGAGAAGCTTTACTGTTCTGTTACCTGCAATGAACAAAGCACAGCAATAACTAAATCTAGCCTCCTAAACCATGAGTGCTGCATGTAATGTGTGTTGCTGTATAAATGCAGAACTAAACAAGTGTTCAGTGGGACTTTCAACAGTGTCTAAGCAGAGCCATGAGGTGATTTTTTTTTTGGCAGTAGTGCCAGCAAGTGCATCTCCAGCTCTCTCCCACCTGGCTCTTGGCTCCTTATTTACTCTGTAGATGTCATGCTTGTAGTTACAATGGTTTAAAATCTACTAACTAACAAAATGAGGTCCTCCGCATTTTTTCTTTAAAACCTCCAGCTCTGGATTGCATTTTTCTGTAGACTCATGTCCAATGAGTTATTACCAAGATTTCCTGGATTTCCTTAGCTTTTCTCCTATTCTTCCTTCTCATTCCAGGAATCTTGTCAATTTTTGATTGTTGTCTCCCAGGCTTTCTCTGTTCTCACTGCTGATCCGTTCCTTGTTAGTAACTCAAACGAATGGATGCGATGATCTCAAAGGTCTCTTCCAACATGGTCTATCCTATCCTGTCCTGTCCTGTCCTATCCTATCCTATCCTATCCTAATGCTAGGAGTCTTCACTGTCAGCTTTGCTTTCTCAACCTTGTAGAGTAGGTTTTGCCCCACTGACTCTGAAGATGTTCTTACATCATCCATATTCCTTTCCTGAGAGATGTCTGGGTGTTTACCAGCCCTCCCATCCTTTGTGGCAAGTGAAGTTTCCTGCCATAGTTTTTAAACTTGCATGTAGAAATTTTACTTCACAATGCTGTGGCAGGGAGTAAGAAGTAAATAAGAAACTGCAGTCAGTTCACTTAGCAGTGATCTCATACCTCTGGAAGCCCACAATCAAATTCTTTGCCCTAACTGATATAATTACAGAGACTGTCCGCTGTCCTGCTGTACCTAGCATGAACGCAGTAGAAATCAGTTTATGTTTATTTTTACAGTAGTAGTATTCTTTAACTCCTTGAGTTTACAGAACTAGGTAGAAAGCCTAGGATGGCAGAAAGGTCCTGTTCCTGGCTCTCTGCCTGCACTCTGCAGACATGTAAACGTTTTTAAATATTCTGTAGTGTTCAGTGAAATATTCTGTAGCTGTTATTCTTGGATTCCAGATGGAATTTTTTAAAGCATCCAGAGCTCTTGAGGGGTCTCAAAATCTAAATGCATAGTGGAATGCTTGTGTTTGGTTAGCTTCAGAGCATTGGAGGTATTTACCATACTTAGCATTTGCAGATTGAAAATCAACATGTCTGTACCGCAGTGTGCAGGCAGGGACTTTATGTTGTCCTCTATTAATTGGAGTGGATTTGGGGCACTTTACTCCTCTCCAGGGACTTCTGTACTGAATAGTCCTTCAGAGAATGTGTGTGTGCGTGTAAATAGAGCTATCCTTCAGGTGGACAGAGTTGTTGGCAGTAAACTTCATAACCTTAGGAGGCCCTATGCATTTCAGTGTGCTTAGGGCAAGAGACCTAGCTGTCTGTCCCCACCTGTGGCACTAATGTGCTCTGTGCACTTTGATAACTTCATGAAAAATTTTGTTACACAGTTTCTCACCTATAAAGTGGGAAAAAAGTATTTCATTTATCTATCATCTTGAAGTCTCAAAAGAACAAAGATAGCTTTTTGTCTTGTTGATACTACTGGTTACTTGCAGGACTTGGAGACTGTTTTATGAGGAGATGTTTGGGGAGTGCTCAGCTCTGGATTTCAACTGGTTGTAGGCTCAGCTTATTTGGATATAAGCACTGTTGTTTAGGTATTTTTATACCAAAAAATACTGATGGTGTGTATTGTTGTGTAGCTGGTAGGGTGGCAGGGCATCATATTCTATTTAGGGAGAGATTTTATTTTAGAGTGGTCACCAATGACATCCTCTTTGTGATCCCTTGGACTTTCAGTCTAGCTTGAGTTAGGACACTTACACAGGCTGAAAAATCTCCTAAACCAGCTGCAGTTGCAGGAAGTGTTCATGCAATGAAATGGCACCAAATGATGCACAAAACACACAGCTCTCATGCCTCTGAACCAAGTGGATTTGCACCTGTCGGAATGAGTTGTTAGAAATGTAATGATTTTAATTGCAGTACCAAGGGTGGAATCACCCACAGTCCCTTCGCCGGGGGAAGTTACCAGGTAGCCTTTCAGTACCAGCAAAAAGTGACACTTAGTCTTGAAGGAGTTCTGCCTAGGCTGCTACTCACACTTTTGACAATTCTATCTGGCTGTAAAACCTATGAGATGTGTCATAGGCTGAGTTTTAATCTCCTGCTGTTCATACCGTCCTGCCTTAACCTAGGTTGTGCTATAGGAGTGCCTGAAACCAATGTAAGTAGCAGAAGGTTTCAGTGTTTCAGGAGTGTGTGTTCCCTTTTACAGACCACCAGGTCACTATCACTTGTGACATTCCCTTACAATTTCAGTTGCCATTTATTTTTTCAGGATGGCTTTTTTTCCACAGCCAGTTGCTTGGGGGATAGATGGGAGGGTTTGTTTGTCCTCCCTCGGTGGGCCTTTTTCACCACTTGGAAATTTAGCTTTGTAGTTCTGTAACACCTGAGTAATAAGGTTAACTCTGTGTAAATGTGAAGAAATGTGCTGTGGAATAACACTCACCAGACAGCAGATTTTACTGCTTTCACATCTAAAAATAGCAGGTGATGTGAGGAGAAGCAGGATTTCAGTTAGCAGGTGCCTTTCCAACTGCAGGATTTGAAGGAAGGGGCTGTTGAGCTCACCTGTCAAATTCACACAGTAGCTGGAGTAAAATCCCTGGGGAAAGGACTGATCTCTATTTTATACTTGATAGCTTATTGATAGCATGTCAGAAAGATGCTCTCTAAACTCAGAATAGGTATGATGATGTCAAACATGGGAGATCAGAATTATTTTGGGGTTAAAGAAAACACCCACAACCCAGTTATGAGTTGAAGCAAAACCATGAAATAAAAAAAAAAATGCATTGCAAAATAAAAGTATAGTCAGTGTGTACCAAAGAAATGTCTGTGCAGGTAGGAGTTTTTGTTCATTTATTCCCTCCCATCATTAGATGTCTTTTGTTTCAAGGTGAAAGAGGAGAATGTGAAAGTATGTCACTATTAGTGGGAAGATCGTTACTTCAGCACAGAGTGATACTGTGCTGTTGAAAGCTGTCAGCATAACAACAAAGTGAATATTTAAGGCACTTGTATTTCTTTTGAGAACTCCCAGTTTTGATGTTGCAGGCATGTTTCACCATCTTCACTGAGTCTCTCCTTTTTTGGACAGGATTTTGGGAAGTGCCCTCGGTTGCGGCTGTTTACTCAGGAGTACATTCTGGCTTTGAATGAGCTGAATGCTGGAATGGAGGTGGTGAAGAAGTTTATTCATAGGTCAGTTACATTTGATTTATGGCAGATTTCCAGTTCTATATACATGCTTTTCTGTGTTACTTCTCCCAGCCCTGCTCATCTCTTTGCTGGCTGTTAATGAGTAGCTGATTCTTTTTGGTACTGGAAGCCAGCAAATGAATGAGAAGAGTCCATGAGGCATGTTGCTAAAGTCTCTCTTTAAAAAATCCTCAGTTCTCAGATGTGGCTGTGGGGTTCTGCCCAGTTACACACTAGAAGATAGTGGACTTTGCTGTGTGTACAGCCTTTTCATACATCTAGATTCAGAACTTCTTCAGAGAGATGCCAATGAATTTTAGCTCATATAATGCTCAGAGAGATTTTTGGGAGGACTGTACAGATAGCACATCACATCAAGTAACAATGCACATTGGCCTTGTTCATAAATAAGGCCGTTGGGTAGGGATTTATAGGGTTAACATAACTCTCTGCTGTGGCCCTTCTGAGGATTCCCCAAGGTTGTCTGTTCCCTTCTGTCACTGTGTTCTGCCTGGTTTTTCCTCACAGAAATCTTCCTCACAACGGTGTCTTGGTTTTTGTTTTGCAGCATGCACGGCCCAACTGGACAATGCCCCCATCCCAGGGTCCTACCAAACCTTGTAGCTGTCTGCTTAGCAGCCATTTATTCATGTTATGAGGAATTTATCAACAGGTCAGTATGAATTCCCAGCTGACCACGTGTTACTCGCTTTCAAACCCATGGCATCCATAAACAAGATTGGTGTTGGGCATGGGTGTGGGTATGTGAGAGTGTGTCTTTGGTCTCATTCTGCTTGTGGCTAGTGCTGCATGTGGGAGTTCTGGTCAGTCACATGCGTGTTTTTGTAGCTATGTAGATAGTTGTTACACTCTATCTGCTTGGAAACCTGAAAGGTGCTTAACCTTCCATTCACTTGTGTTCACTGTGGTGAGTACAGAGCAGGGCAGTCTGTTCTTGGACATCTTTGGCATCCATGCCATGGGGGAAGTGCTGGTGGTGCAAGGAGCTCAGCAGTTCCCAGGACAGAAGTACTACAGGCTCCTGTAACTTCCCAGATGAAGCTCAACAGCCAGCTGATCTTAGGTGCTGTTGAGCTGTTCCTCTGAAGCAGACTGCAGCCGTAACAAGCATTTTTAGGTCAGAAGATGAGAGCACTCCAGAAGAGTCTGTTGGAATTAAACACTACCCAGAGCAATGTCTGTTTTGCTCCCTTTCTGGCACGTGAAGTGTGTGTTAAAAGCCAAGGGAAGGGTGGGATCTTGAAGAAGGGGTTGTCTGTACGTCCCTGTGTATCTGCAGTTTTGAACCTGACCTGGTTTCACAATGCTGGCTTCGTTATTGTGGAAAGTTTGATTCCTGACGGCACAAAAGAGACACCGCAGTTCTTGACGTGAGCCAGTTTCCAGCAGACACTGAGGGTTCCCCTCTGCTATGCTTCCTCTTTGTTTATGCCTATCTGACTTTCCTCATGGTAGAGCATGGACAGGGGCTGCTTAGTGTCCAACAAAGATTTCAGACGCAAGGGCTCCAAACAAATGTCTGGGCACGTACTGTAGCCAGATACGTACTTGGGCATGGATTCTGTTACAACTTTGCACAACTTGGTTGGGAAAGTTCACCTTTATACTAATCTGGCATGTCAATTAGAGTAATGGAAGACTTGAATCTTGGTGGAATTTGGGCTGGAGTGCAGTCCTATTGGACCCTTTTGATGTTTTTAATTGATTTCAGTAATCTGATTAGATGGAATAAAGCAGTCTAATGGGCTGGGCTGAAATGTCTTGGGAAAGCTGCAGAAGCTCTTGATTTCTCAGTGTTGTGCTCTCTCCTGCTCTCTGCTGCTTTATCTGTCTATTGAAACCGTTTGCTTCTGTTTGAAATTCAGTCGAGACAATTCACCAAGCCTGAAGGAAATTCGGAATGGCTGCCAGCAGCAGTGTGACCGAAAGCCTAATCTGCCCCTCCGCCTCCTGCACACGAGTCCTGACCTGGTCTCTCAAGAGGCCACCTTGACTGAGTCCCGTCTCAAACCAGTTATCGTCACTTCCAACGAGATCCATGTGGAAGTGGAGCGAAACAACACAGCTAATCAGAAGATGACAGCCAATGTTGGCAATGACAGTGAGCCCAACCTGATCGACTGCTTGATGGTCAGTCCTACCTGCAGCACCATGAGCATTGAGCTGAGTGCCCAGGCAGACAGGATCCTTGGCTGTTATGTGGAAATACTCAAGATGCTGTGAGTAACTAGTTTAAACAGCTTTTTGAACAATGTCATCTTAACAATGGGGGGCTTTTCCCACAGGCCTGTCATCTTCAACATCTGTGGCCAGCAAGCACATGGTCTAAATCTAAATCCAGTTCTGGAGAGTCCAGCCTTTGAAAGAGACATCTGGCACTGCCAATACATTCTAAAAATAGCATTGGGAAGATGAAAATGGAAAGCTTATTTGTGCAATGAGCTGCAGGCATATTAGAGAAGATGGTATGTTGTTGCAAGTGGTTTCTGTTTTGTTCTTACCCAATTTAAAAAAAATAATTAAAAATCCCTTTGTTCTCCTTCATGGCTCTCAGGGTTGCCTGAGACAGAGCTAGAAAACACAGGTCTGTGCTAGGCTGAGTGCCTGTGCAGTGATAGGCAGCACTGCTCCTCTAGCTTCAGGAGCTGGATGAGCTCAGGGTCATTTACTTAGGTGTTTTACCTTCAAGTGTTTGTAGAAGTGTTATGACTTGTTCAGATTTACTTGTGTGAGAGTGGAGCCTCTATTTGTCAACCAGCTGCTTCGGTAAGGCGGCCCTCTGTTAAAGAACAAATGCTCAAATGGGCTCTACAGAACAATGGCTCTATAATTTCCTGGGAGGCAAATCCTCTGAATATCTTCAAGAGGAATATGAAATAAAAAGTTCTTTAGGGAAAAGCTTGGCTTTCTCTTAGAGAAATAAACAAAAAGGAGTAACACTACAGGTGGACTGTAGAGTGGAGGTGCAGTAAACCAACTCACAACATTGTTGACAGTCAGCTCTGCTGCTGCTGAGTTGCAGTATGACTTTGGGCATATTTCTACATCAATTATTTTTACACCATGTAAGGCTTAATGAAGGAGTAGTTGAGGATTTTAGAATGCAAGATAAAGTGGGTGAAATTTGGAGTGTGTTGTAAACCACAAGCCTGTGGCTAAACTGAAGTCAAATGCAAATCTGGGTGTATGCTCTCAAGGAATTTAATGAAGTTCAATTGCCGTGCTGGAAGATTTTTGTGCCAGTTTTTCCCCATGTCTTTCTTTCTCCCCCCCCCAGTACACAGTACCAGTTTTCAACAGAATTCTTCACTCACTGCAGAGCTGGCTTGCAAGTGCATAAATAAGCACACACCCAGAGCTGGGACAGGACAGGTGAATTCCAGATACTGTTCCCATTAGATTCTTGAGTGGGAAGTTGATGAAGGCTAATTTTATTTCCTCAGCCCCCTGGCCTAGCCTCTTTTGCATTAAAAATGCACAGCATCTGACTTTGCTTCATCTGGTGGCTTGCAAGCCTTCACAGACCCAGTTGCTGCATTGAACACGCTCTGTATTTATTCCCATCCCCTTGACTCTAGATGGTTTCCATAAACACTCCGGGCTCTCTCAGTCCTGGTGCTGGCTTGGATGCTGACTCACTAAGCATTGACGGTTTTGATTTCATCATGCAGCTGACACACACTTAGAAACAAATTCAGGAATGGGCATGTTCTTCCTCACCTTCTCTCCCCATTCTAAACATTCCACGTGCCAGATCTCAATTCCCATATTTCCTACACTAAGGACTCTTACTTTGCTCCATACCTGAAAATAGTTTATTTTTTTAAATGCACTTACTGTCTTTCATGAAGTCAAGCTCTTCAATAGCAATAGAGAAAGTGGGAGCCTCCTGTTACTGTTATTGCACAGGTTGTCGGAATGGGGGCAGCTTTGGGCTCTTTTTCACCTTGTGTGATGGTGAGTCTGAAGGGTGAAGCCCACAGGATGCATAGAGTGAAGGACCAGAGATATGACAGAATTGGTATAGCTCTCCTCAGATTGTCTTGCCAGAGTCCACACCCTGCTGTGAGAATAGAGGAGTGTTTCTAAGGCAGAGCCATGGCTGGTATATATTGTAACTCCACCCTCCCTCAGGGTGTTCAAGGCCAGGTTGGATTAGGCCTTGAGTGGCTGAGTCTAGTTGAGAGGTGTCCCTACCCATGGTGGGGACATTGGAGTAGATGGTCTCTGAGGTGCCTTCCAGCCTCAGTCATTCTAGGATCTGGATTCCCTTCTGTTAAGGTTCATCCCTTGTTTTTTTTTTTCTGGACCTGAAAGCAGCAATGAAGACATTAGTTGTGCTCCTGTTTCTGACACTGGCAGAAAAAAAAATGGAGGTTTTAAATAAGTCACTCCTTTGTGTGCCTCAGGTTCCTTATCTGTAAAATACAGGTAAAGATGAATAAGTGGTGTTTGTTGTAAACTCTGAAACCAGTGATGGAAAAGCATTGTAGAGGTGCTAGTAGTTATTAACAAAAATGTGAGCTAATGCTGCTGTGATGCTGATTGCTTGTTCACGTTCCTCTTGGTGCACTAAATACTGTCACTGCACTTTGAAAACTGAGAATATGAAGAAAGAGGGTTGAACATGCCAGTAAGAAGAAAACATAAAACAACTGCTATCCAGGAGCTGAGTCCTGATCAGACAGTCACTAAAATAATGTTCTTATTAATAACAGTGGTAAGCCAAACACAAATAAGTTGCTTAGCATTGAATTTAATTGTTCTTTTAGGTGCCTGACACAATATCATCATCGAAACAAGAGAGTCACCAACAATGATGCCTTTTTGAACATAATTAACTTAGGGCAGCAGGGACTAATCTATTTAAGCAGATTTTAATTATTGAAAGTGTAGCAAATAAGAATTCTTAACACTGTCTTCAGCAGAGGACATTTTATTGTTTACCTAACTCCCACACAATACTTTCTTTGGGTGGAAAACCCCCACTTCTATATTGATGACCATGTAACTGCAGTTACTTAATAATCAGTGTAATACTTTTTGCACAGAAGGCTACATGCAGATTAGAAAGTTCATCTGTGTGGCTCTTATTGTAGCACCAAGAATATCTTTGACCCTTTTTCCACTGCAGCTGAGTAACAGAACACAACTACTGCATCCTAAAGCAAAAAAAGAAAATCATGGTGTAAAAGATGTTGGCAGATGACCCAAAGTCTGGGCATGTTTTAAAGGAGACAGTCCCTAGTGGAACATGGTATTTCTGTCCTGAACTCAAAAGTGGATCAAACTTCTGTGTCAAAATTCTCTATTGCGTTCGGGACCCTGACAGGGTGATTGATGCCAGTCTGTGCCTCCTGAATGCTGAGTCTTAAACTGGTGTGCAGTAAATACACTAAATGAATTGAAATCTTTCTGTTTGTCATATTAAATTAGAGGCTCTGAGAGCTGCTTAGGATTGTCCAGCTCCCAATTGCACATTAATGTTTCCATGCATTAGAGAGTTTCTTGTGCAGCCAAACAGCACAATTCAGATCAGAGAAATTTGCAGTACAAGGAGATGTGAGTCTTCTTCCTTGGACTGGAAACTTCAATGTCTGTGTGTCACCTGAGGCATCCTACTAATTCCCCTGGCAATGTGGGGGACACATGAGGGGACACTTAAACGGTACCAACAAGTAGCGGATGAAACTCCCTGCCTGAATAGATGTCTCTTAAGGAGGCTGTGGTACTGATGGTGGTGTATTGTAAGCTGTCACCCTTTGTCTGTGTTATTTGCTGTTTCCATGGCTGCCTGTAGTAGCAAAAGCCCTTCCAGATGCCCAAACACTTGTACCGCTCTCTGGGACCTGTATGACCAGGGCAGAGTCTGCTCCTTTGGGCAGACTTGCATTACTGTTTCCTAATGCTGGCATGCCTACTGTGAGCAGTGAAAGACTTTTCTGTCCTCAAGAGCCAGGGCAGGACCTTTCCAAAGCCTTTCAATGGTACTAAATTTTGTTGTCTGAGTAAACAAACCCAGCTCAAAAGAAGGCTGAATGTGTTTTGCAGATAGATTTGTGTCTTACATGACAGGGTGTCTGATGGGGCTTTATCTCAGCCTGCTCTGGAGCCCTGAGCTAAACGGTGTGTCATGCAATTCAGAACTGAACCTGGGGCCAGGGAAAGAAGGGGGACTTGATCATCTTATTATTAACTGATAACAGAGGAGTTACCTAAAAGATTCCTGGCCTTGTCAAGCTGCTCAGTCTGGAGAAACAACCTGTGTCCAATCCATTGCTCCGTGTCCCTTTATTATCCTCTAAAAACAGAGGGCTTGGGTCTTACAGTCTCTGAGCGATAAGACTGACAGCCTTGCGAACGTGAGCACCCACTGGAGCTTCCCCTGCCTTCTCCACATTCCCCAATAGGTCAGTGGCATGCTCTGAATATCCCAAGTGGATTCTCTTATGTCATGTTTATCAGGGTTGCCCTGGGCTGCTAATATGTTTTGGATTGTTTGTGCTGCATGTGACATATGGGCAGGTTTTCATTTTGGTGAAAGGTGATCCCAGGGAAGGAAAATGTATTATGCTGGCAGGCCAGCAGCAACGGTGGTCCAAAGGCACTGCAGTTGGGGATTGTTTAATTATTATGGTTGGTCAGTATTCTGGCCAATTCCTTAAAAAAAGGTTTCAGGATAAGTAAAGCTGTGTGCAGTAGCAGGTGACTGTTGTGACAGCCTTCGCCCTGACCCCCAGCCTAGCACACAATTCCCAGGAGCCCAGAGCTTGGGCTGCAGGATTGACTTGCCTGAAATTGCACATCCTGCAAAAATCAGAGCCAGTGAGTGCATCAGGGAGTCTTTCTTCTCCTCTGCTTTTATAAGGCAAATCCTGGGATTTAGTCTGTGAGTTGAGTGTGAGCGTTCAGCCTAGCACCCTTTGAAGAGCTCTGAAGGGAGTTTGTCATAGGCACTCTCCTGAGTTCTCCCTGTACCTCTGTGCTCCCTCCTTCTCCTGGCATGGTCTCTTTGTCTGGCTCATTGAGGTGGTTGTTAACTGCAGCCAGAGCTCATCTATCTCCCTTTCTTTGCCTGCTTCAAACACTTCTGTCTTGTGCTAGAGCTTTGAATGGGTGAGGGAAAAAAAAAGATAGAAATCAGCTGTCTAGAATAAAAGAAAAGTGCAGATGAGATGAGCAGAGACAGAGGGAAAATGTTTTTGAAAAGGGAATAGGTGGGAGGAGGAGAAACACCGTAGGCTTTTAATAAGTAGTTTAGTTTTATTCTTGTGCTGTGTTTGTTTCATGTTTCCTGGCTCAGATTGAAGGGATTACAGGCTGTGTCGATTCTATGTTCAGGTCCCACTCATGTGACCAAACTATAGATTTAATGGGAAGTGGTTTTCTTTCTTCTCCTCCTAGAAAACAGGCCATGGTTTATTTGCACTGCCCCCTCACAGACCTGCTCTGCAAATGGCTGCCGCCATGCATAACTTACAGCTTCAAGAGAAGTCAGAGGGTGATGCTGCCCAATTCTGTCTGCAGCTTTTCACTTGCTCTTAGTCTGTTACAAAGCAGCTTTATTCTTCCTGTTGCAATTTCTTTTGAAGATCAGCCATGAAAAATGGATTGGTTCACATTATTACTAATCACAGCTCTCCAGATTGCTCAAGGAGGACTTTTTGTGGCATAATGCTTAACTTGAGAGGTTGTGGCAACTGAGCTTCCAAGTGGGTCTCAGCTTCTAAGGTTCTGTTAGGAGAGATTTTTAAGTGCTGTATTTCGTGTAACACCTGTAACAGTTGTGGGTTTCCTAATGCAGCCTTCTAACTTTCAGATCTCTCCTGCTCAAAAATCTGCCTTTAAAGTGCTTGCAGTTAGAGTAAACTCAGATACTGGTTTAGTAGGAATTTTCATAGGAAGAAAAGGAAAAAAAAAAAGAAAAGAAGAAAGTACTGCTCGTTAGACAACTTAGTTCTCTCAGGACCCAAGTTCCAGCATTGAGGTCCATGCATGAGCTCTTCAGGGCCGGTGCTCAGGCTGCATCCAGAGGTCTCTCGTTAGAAGTGGGGAGAGAGTTGAGGCCTCAGCACAGCAGTGCTGCCAGGACACCACCAGGGGACTAACTTCTTCTGGGAATATAGATGGTAACAGAAGGAACACACAACATCTTGAGCACAGAGATGGATGTTTGGGTGGAAGTGTGGTGCCAGCTCAAAGTCAGACTACTTGTGGTCTGGACTATGTTTTCATGCCTAACAAATGTAGTGAGACCCAGGCAGTGTGCATCAGAGACCTCTGGCACTTGTCATGGCTGCAGCTCTAAATTTGTTGCATCCTCTGTCTCCTACAGAGACCTGTTAGGTAAACAAGACACTTTGAGATGAATTTGAACACAGGTCAGAGTTCTCTGTCGCTAATTCGTTCAATTTGTCTGTTGGTTAGAAACAAAAAATGGTCTGGTAGAGATCCTTAGTTAATCCAAGCTTTGTTAAAAGAACCCAGAGAGCTCATCTTAGAAGTGGTATGTCAGAGGTCTCTTTGATTTATTTCAGTTTATATGGCAAGCTCCATCCTCAAGTGTTTCATGATACTCACTTTACACAGACAAAGTGGAAAACCAACCCTCTGTAATGAAGTCCTGCTTCATGTCTTGCTTTTTCTGAGGCACTAAACAAAGTCACTCATCTTCATGTTTAATGTCTAAGCAGGAAAGGAATTTTTGTCTCTGAAAAAACCCTTGGGAATAGATGATCACAGTGTGGCATGGCTGTGATGGACTTGTGCTCGCTTTAGGTTGGTGTTACACCCCTTATCTCAAGAGTGTCTCCTAATTTAGACCAGAGAACAGGGTTGTGGGGTTTTGGGTTGGGGTTTTTTTTGATGCAGATGAAAATTCTAGCACAACTGACACAGGTGTGAGGTTTGTTTTCTGCATGCTTCACATGCACAATGCTGTGTACCTCAAATGCTAAAGCTAACAAAAAGTGATGTTCCATAATAAATAAATGTTACTTGTTTGGTGTTTTGAATAGAACTAGTACAGAGATTTTTTCCCTGGCCAGTGCCACCTCAGTTCCAGAGCTACCTGCTTCTAAGCCCCAGCCTTGTTACCTAGGTGTTTTTATGATTGTTTAATGACTGCAGATGGGGGAGGAGACATCCTCTGGAGCTCAACACAATGTTGTGGTTCTTGGCTTCTTGGTAGAAGGATTTGGGGAATAGATTGGAAAGTATGTACCCGGATTGAAAGGGACAAGACTAGTTGCTGAAGTTGCCTACAGGAGAAAAATGTCTGTATTGAACTTGGGACTTTGGCACAGTGTCACGGAAGAAGAGCTACTCTAATCCATCCCACAGTGCTTTTTTAATGGCATTCATCTGTTTTTTAATATGTGAAGCTACTATCAGATCACAGTTGTTCTTGTAGTTGGGTTACTCGAATGATACATCACAGATCTTTGTAACCTGAACTCAAACCACTATTGGGCAGGTGATAATTGCCTCCCTGGTTGATTTTTACATGATGATTATCCCTTCAATTAGAGGTTCTCTGCATGTTGCTTCTTAATACACTGCTCATGCACATAAGTTTCCTTTGTATCTATAAACATGGTTTTGTGGACTGTCCTGCATCATGTGTTTATGGAAATCTCTGGGGTTTATGGTTCAGAAAAAAAATGGATGAGAGTTTCAGAAATGCACCCATCTTCAATTTCTTTGGGCTGGCACCTTCTCTTTGCAAAAAATGCATTATTTTGGAACTTTTCCTATGCATGTGTTGTCTGTTTCTAATGCTATCAGTGGGTAACTGTCCATTTGAGAACATCACACGTCGTTCCTTCCTAAAGAAACACCATACTTCTGTGCCAAGTTTGCAGTAAGCTGCAGCCAATAGTCTGGCATTTGAAACTGGGATCCAAAGGGTAACAGCAGTAAGAGGAGACAACAGACTCTTCTGTGTTGCCTTTTTCAGGCATCCCAAGGTATTTTACCCCAGAGGAGATTTATTTTGTGTATGGTCATTGGTATTGATTGGAGTGAGAGTGGCCTAGCAGGCAGTACTGACGTCTGGGCCATACCACATTTTGGTGCTGACTTGCCAAATTCTGTTATCTCCTGTGTTCTTCACTTCATCCATCTTCATCAATGTCCTTTGGACATCAGTTAGGTAGTGCTAACTAAATATTGGAGATGATGTGAAGGGGAGGGGTGGCAGTGTGCAGAATGCCTTTCCTACACAAGAACCCCATACCTGGTGTGCTGGCGCTTTGCAGTTAAATTGAGATGATGTGCTGCCACTGGCCCCCTGTAAAGCAAAATGTTTTCTTTATCCTGGTTCAGATGATGTCTCCTCATAGAAGGGCAGTTCTGTTATAGACAGCAGAGAGGAGAATGAAGTCCATCAGTTGGGAGCTGTGGTGCTAATACAGCAGAGGGGAGACAGTTCTTACCGCATCCCCTGGCCTGAGCGCTCTGCTGTGGTTGTCCTCACTTGTCCTTTTTCACTCAGTGGTTTTTGCAGTACTTCCTTCTCTAGTGTCTTGCCACTTAAGCTAAAGACTTTGTACTGTTTAAGTTGACCCATTCCTTCGTGCCAAGCTCAAAAGAGGGGGGTGTCTTTGTTCATAGAAATGGGCTTATAGCAAAAAAAAAATAAATAAATTAAATCCAATTAAATGCAAAGCAGGGCTGTAAATAGCAATGGACTGGTAATTGCTGTACCAACTTTGAAAGTATTCCTTAGTGATTAAATGTCAACAGGTTTCATAAACAGCAAATGTCTTCAAGTTGACATAAAGAAGGCATCTCTGTGGAGGTCATTGTAAATACCAGATTTATTGTGCCTCAGTGGAGAATGTGCTGAGAATGGAAAGGGAAAAATGTCACCATAGACCTTTAGAGTGTCTAAGTAAAGCAGAAGGGTTGTTGGTGCCTGCAGTAAAAAAATCTTCTAACTCCTTAAACTAAGTGTTGACAAACCATAAGTAGTACTTGGTAACCTATTAATAAAATGTTCATTTTTCAGGTCAGACTATGATGACTGGAGACCAGCCCTGGCCAGCTTGCTTCAACCTATCCCATTTCCCAAAGAGTAAGTTTGTTCTGTCTTAGCATTTACTGGATTATTCTTGTTACTGTGGTTTTATGGTGAAATACAGTGTCAAGTATAAACTGATGGTAATAGGAGCTTTTGGCCTCTAATAATTGATTGAGAATTTACAGAGTCTCTTTTGGCTGATGCAGAGGGGCACGAAGACTTCCCCATCTTCGCCTCCGGTCTTCGTTTCCCTTAAGATGATCCTGAAGAGAAAATTGGTTAACTAGAGACAGGCAGACAGGAAAGGAAGGGAGGCTGGTGAGGAGAGAGTGAGAGATTTAGTGGAGGAGGATGCTTTCCTGGCGTCACAGAGACTCGTACCATTTGTATTTTGCGTTAAATGAAGAAGCTACCCTATGGATCAGCCAAGCTCCCTCAGAAACCTATTAGTGAACAGTAGTGTTTATGAAATGCAGACCTCCACGGACAAACATTACAACCTATAATTGTACAATTTGCCAGCTTATCACATCCCCTAATGTCTTGAATCAGAGAGGTCTAATCCTCCATGCCAGGTTACCTGGGCTACAGCAGGAGCTTGGAGATAGGCAACAGAGACATCATTTATCTAAGTCAAACATCAGTCCTGGGGGAGGTGTAAACCATACCATGATGCAAGGCATTTCACAGAATGACCATTAATTGCTTTACTGGTGTCTGATGTTCATTAGTTGTGACTGTACCTTAATTGCATTGCAATTAGAGAATTCACCTGGCTCTTGGAGGTAGCCAAAACTCTGGGTTTAATTATATAGCTGTGTTACAAGCCTTTTACTTAACTTTCTTCTGACCCAAAGCTCCCACTGACGTTAGTCAGAGCGTTGTCTAAGACCAGACTCGGGAAAAGCTTTGAGATTTGTTCCAAGTGATTATTTTATTTTCCCCTTCTAGATTAATGAAGGAGACTTTACCTGATCTTTTTGGGAAAGATTATTCTTTTTTTTGTCTTGTGTGCTCTGGTTGCTTAGCAAATCCTTTCATTACTTGGCAAACTGAAAAGTGGTTGTTTGGGTTTTTGTTTGCTTGTGGGCTTCCTCCCCTCCCCCTTCTCCCAGATCCTCATATTCTTCTGTTTTAAATTTCAGGGCTCTTGCACATGAGAAATTCACAAAGTAAGTTTGTGGGGTTTGTTTGTTTTATTGAAGGGGGTAATTACTTAAAATACTTGTACTAGTCAGTAATAGCAATGATGCATCATTCACTATTGTGTCTCTAATGTTTTTCATCTGTGAGGGGCTGAAAGCATGTTCTGTTAGCAATAAAACAAATACAGTTTTCTTTGTAATTCACTGTGACAGCAAGAACCCAAGGACTGGGATGGGGAGAGAATTTGGAAATGAGTTTACTGCACTTGTCTGAAAGCTTTCCTAGGCTATTGTGAATAGACACTCTCCTTTGTAATTAGGCGACCTCAGGTTTCCTTCCTGTGGAAGCAGTTCAACTTTTCCTCTCAAAGGTGCACGGATATGTATTCTTTAAAGTGTAATCCTAGAGAAATACGACACTTGTGTGCGTACTGTTGCCAGCAACTGCTTGTTCCTGCCCTTTTAACTTTGCTTTGGTTTCTTTTTTTTTTCAGGGAGCTGAAATATGTGATTCAGAGATTTGCAGAAGACCCGAGGCAAGAAGTGAGTGTGTTGCTGGTTTACACAGTTTTAATTGGAGGGATTGCAAGTGTGCTTGTTCAGAAGCTCTCTCTTTAGGTAGTTTGTTTCAGAACATGGTGTGACTCTGCTGTGCTGAAGTCTTAGGGACTAATAGCCACTCGGGGCACGCAGTCTTGGTATGAATGGTTTCTTGCTCTATGTATAAACATGCCTTGTGTCCTTCTCTGGCATCAGTGGATGTCCTTGCTCTCTAGTAAATTGCAACCAGCAAGGTTTTCCCACTCTGTTGAATCTTTCAGAGATTTTTGTCATGGGTACAGAAAAAAAAAAGGAAAGCAAAACTATTGGATCCATACAGCTTACAAAATAACAGGTTTTATTTAGCTGCATTTTAGTTACATTATGTGCAAATGACTGTAATTCTCATGAATTAGCAGGAGAAAGGAGGTGGGAGGTGTGTTACTGGAGTGCGTAGCTGTAGCCTCATGGTGGCTGACTTCTTTAAAGCTTCACACGCAGCTTATTCAACATCATCAGCTTGGGCTGAGTCAGAGGGAACCTCTCATCCACATTAATTTTTGGTTCTGGCATAAAGAGGAGAAAGCTCCCCCAGTCTGGGGGTGAGGAGGCTGTGTTGTCATCATCATTACCCAGAAACTCTGGTTTTCATGCTTTCTGAGCAGAGTCAGCCGTGTCAGAGGAGAGAGACCTTCTTGTCTAAGAATGGCGCAGGGGTTTCATCTGTCACTGGTGTTACATTCCCAAAGGAAAGAGCATGGCCTTCGCCTCTCTCTTCCCCTCCTCAAAAATTGAAATAGAACATCTGTCTCTTCAAGGGAAAAAAAAAGCTTTATTATGACTCCTGTTGACTGTGGGACTAGATGTAGTAATTTATACTGTGGGCCAAATTTAGACTAATAGTTGTTCACTGGTGCCAGTTCTGTGCAATTTCTGTCTTACATATCCCTGCTGAATTTTCCTGGTAAACTTCCTTCACCCTGACTCTGGTGAAATTTTAATGTAGCAGGAGTAATAAGAATTTGTAATGATTGGAATGAGCAAGCCATCAGCCAACTGCATTTGGTATGCAGATCACATCAGAGGTATAGACACACATGGAGGGAAGATGGGGGGGGGGAATGTCAGAAGCTCAGAAATTTGAGATTCTGTTTTGGTTTTCTGTTGTGTTTTTTTTTCTAAGTGAAAAGAGCTGTTCTAGATTAGAGCCATTTTGTGGTTGGTTTGTGTAAAGGGGATGGCAAAGGCCATGCAATTAGTGATGATACATCTTCCCTCCTTGTTTGTGCTAAAAAAATGGATTCTGTGAGTGGATACTTGCCTGCAGCTCTGTAGATTGGAATATTAACCATGAGGTTTCCAGCAGTCCCTGGTTTTGCAGTTACTTCTTTTAGCCCAGTGTGGGAGATGCTGGTGATTATTGGCAGGAGCTGTAACTTTCCCAATGTCTTTGCTTTTTGGCAGGTCCACTCGTGTTTGCTGAGCGTGCGGGCTGGCAAAGATGGCTGGTTCCAGCTCTACAGCCCTGGAGGAGTGGCATGTGATGATGATGGAGAGCTGTTTGCCAGTATGGTACGTGCCTGTAATGGTGTGAGTTTAGTAGCTTCTCTGCAGTAAGTAGCTAATGCATAGCTGGCAGTAACAAGATTTACTCACTTCTGTCAAAAAAAATATCAAAATCATGGTTGTGTAAACCACGAGAGTTCATCAAGAAATCTAAACCTGTGTATCACCAAGTTCATTCACCTTCCTTGCAGACACAGTTTGGTTAACATACTAGCTTTCTCTTTTTGAATCTGGTAAGTTTTCCCTTTGGTAGTGTAGTGTACACCACCACACCTCTATGTATCTGTGTGGAACAGCCTTAAGGTGCACCAGGGCAGATTTAGATTGCATATTAGAAGAAACTTCTTCACTGAAAGGATTCTCAAACACTGAAAGAGGATCTCCAGGAAAGTGGTTGAATCCCCATCCCTGGTGGTGTTTAAATGTGGTGCTGAGGGACGTGGTTTAGCACCAGACTCGGTAGTTAGATAATAATTGGCCTTGATGATCTTTAAGGTCTTTTCCAACCAAAATGTGATTTGCTGTGTATGTATTTTTGTATTTATAAATATGTGTGCTTGTGTGTCTGTGCAAAAAACAACTCTCTCAGATGGAATAGTAGGAGACAGGGAAGAAAGTAACAATGCATTAAACAAAGAAGAAAAAGAAGGAAAGCACGGAAGAAAAGGAAGGAAGAAGAAAGAAAGAGAGAAGGAAAAATGTTAGCAGTTTCTCTACCGAGTTCCATTGTTGTGGGGAGCTGTAATAGAAACCAGCACTCCATTTCCTGCAGTTTTTCCTATTGTAACTTAGAAGGGCTAGACAGAAAATGAGAGGTTTTAATCACTGATGATAGCACTCTTCGTGTGCAACCTGGGTCAAGTCACGTAGGGCTCACTGTGTATGAGTTCTCCATATAGCAAGTAAGATGGAAATGATGCTACTTCCTTTCCCTGGTAAAGGGAAAAACATTTGCTGAAGTTGGCTATTGTGTATACACCAAGTGCCTTTCAGGGGGGATCTACAGTGTGCATCTCCCACATGCTGAGCATTTTAGAACGTTAAGAACATGCATGTCTGTCTACACTCTAGACTCAAATTCAGATCAATTGGATACCTTTGAAACAGGTAATGAACAAAGACTGTTAACAAAAGGGTTTAGCCCACTTCGCTGGTTCCATTTCTTTTGTGCTTGAACAGAAAATTTCTTCACAGCTATATCTTTTCTCCTGAGAGCTTTTGTGGTCCAAGATATTTATGAGCATCAGGAGATGGCGTGCATGAGAAAGCACAATGCTAACACACATCAACGTGCAGTACTCCGTGCCCTTTGCAAGGATGTTGATAAATACTTAAAGAGCTGCTAACGTCTAACCATAAAGTTTGAAAAACATCCTGTTCTGAGATGGGCCTTGCATTAGTGTCAGCTTCAATATTTTCCCTAGCTCAAAGAAAACCTCCAAAAAGGCTTAATGATAAATGCAAGGATGTGAAATCCCTTGTGGCTTGAGACTTACCTGAGCTGATGGATACTTAAGAAAAATAGATGTTGAATTTTGGCCTTGCTGGTAATGAAGCCAGGAGGAGAAAGAATCACATGGTAGCACATGATCCACGTAAAATGGGCCCCACCATGGCATGGTTGCAATATTTTTCAGCAGTACTGAACATAGTCCAGGCGATACTGTGAACCTGAGGGACCACAGAAAGCATTTACAAGCTTACTGTAGAGTGGTGCTGATGTTGAGGCTACATAATAGAGCTCTTACTGCCCAGGTTATTGGAAGCTACAAATTCTCACATGGTGCTTTGCCAGCAAGCTGGTGAATCAGCCATCTGGGTCATAAAATAAGACTCTCAGCTAGGAACCCAAAATTCTCTGCAGCTAATCCCTAGGGCTTTTAAATGGGGAAGAATATTGGCCATCCTCTTTTGTGAGAAGGGACTCTCGTATTTGATTTGTAGAGTGGCTTTGCATTTCTGCTGTAGGTGTTACTCTGCAGTATCATCCGATGCTTCTGGAGCTAGGAGAGTCTGCAGGGCACCCTTGACTGCTAGTGGACTTGAAGGAGTCTTACTCAGACTATGTTCTCAGCATTTCTTTCATTTCAGGGAAAACAGAGCAAAAGGGGAAAGCAAGATAATGAACCAAGAGCATTGAAAGCACATGAAGTCCTCTCTGGCTTAGGGCTCAGGACCACTGGGTTTTCTTAAGGCACTCCTTCCTTTCCCAGTCAGCTCCTGCATGGTCATTCTGAGTTTGACCATCACCACCCCTTAAACAAGGCCAGCTCAGCCAGCAGATTGCCAGCACCCTGCCTCTTAACTAGACATCCAGCCCACAAAACCCCTGCTCACCAGCTGGCATCGTTAGAGAAGGAAACTGAGCCACAAACAGATGCCAAAGCAAAATCTCCTGTGATTCCCCTGGGGTTGGTTTCATCACATTACTGAGGCCAGGGGCAGTTGCACAGCTGCGCTGATGTTTCCTGCGGAGCCTGTATCAGCTATCAGCTGAGCTCCTTTATGGAAGAAGACTACCTGCTCCCTCAGATATCTGCAGGCATCACCTTTTCCAAAAAGTCACTTCCAATCAGCAATAAAACTGTTGAGAGATTGCAACCATAGTTGTAGTGAGGCCCTCCTTTTCTTTAGGTTTGTTGTGAGCACATACATTTGTTTGACTGCATAACAACTTCCCTTCCAGAGGTATCTGTGTTTCTTAGGCTTACAGCTCTAATTCTAGCTCTGTTTCTCAAACAGGTTCATATTTTAATGGGATCCTGCTATAAAACAAAGAAGTTCCTGCTTTCACTGGCTGAGAATAAATTAGGACCTTGCATGCTACTGGCTTTGAGGGGTAACCAGACAATGGTTGAGGTAAGCCCTAAACATACACAGTCATAAGGGTTTCTGAGCAGTATTGAGATTCAGTATCACATTGCCTTTCCCAGAATTAGATCTAGTGGAACTAGAGCAGCTGAGTTCAGGTTTGTATTGTGTCAAACACCAGCACCAGGCAGTAGTTTCTCTAGATTAAGTGGAATGGAACAGCATTGTTCTGCAGATCTGAGTGTGCAAGACTTTTTGGAGAGAGAGGTGGTTTGCTGTAGTTCAGTTGCAGAGGCTAGGATGGGAAATAAACATCCACGACGGTACAGACTCTGGTAAGGCGTCAGAACTCGGAACCACAAGGCTTTGTCCATCACTAAATGCCTGATGCTTGTATTGCCACCTGCAAATTGAGCAGTGCACAAGAAGTGCATTTGCAAAACCTTATGGACCTGTGTTAGTACACATTTTTTTCTGGGTGTGATTGGTTTGGTTTTGTTGTTTGTTGGTTGTTTTTTTTTTTACTAATAGTTTAGACACATTTTTCTAGGTTTCTTTAGAGAATTTTCTTGCTAAATGTCATCATAGATTTTAAATGGAAATAGACAGTGGTTAAATAGTTGGAAGAAGCCAGAATTTTTCATTTACTTATATTTGTGCATGCCAATTTAATCCAGTAAAAAAGTGTGCTGCATGAATTTGAATATTATGTTCCTTGATGATGGGTTTTTTTCATTGAAAATAATTAAAATTAGGAAGGAATGAAAGCTCTGCATTTTAATTGCAATGGCCTGATGTGTAGCTGAAAGGGAAAGGCAGCATGGAGAGGGCAGCTTGTGTCCTAAGCCCATGGTGACCCACTGGAATAATTTGCTGGTATCTAACTTGTTCTTGGCAGCCCCTTGCCCAGGGGTGAGTCAGAGGTGTTCCCAGTGAGCTGGAGGGTGTCCTGCCACAGCAGCAAGCTCCCAGCATCATGTTCTCTCAGAGCTTCTCTGGCCTTTTTCCATCCTGCCTCACAGGCTGGATACCCTTCACATGCATTCTGCTGGCATCTAGGGGCAGAAAAATCCAGCACTGAGGGGACTGCTTGGCTCTATTGCTCATGTGTAATGTGCCAGGCCTGCCAATCTGCAGTCTAGCTGATGTACCTGGGAAGTACTGGATCGATTGTACCTGTTCTGAAGAGGGCTGTGGCATGAAGCCATCTTCCAGGACTGATGCAAAGTAATTGCACCTCTTGGTCTGAAAGAATGAGCACTTAATGGAAGACAGGACAGGTAGACTGACTTTGAGAGATCAGAGTTTGTTCTTGATGAATAAAAAAACTGATGTCTTGTGTTGGAAGGTCAATAGATGTTGCTACTGTCCTCTAATCTGACCTGCATAATGAATAATTGCCCCAGTAATTTCAACTAGCCTGCCCAGTGTCATTAGCATGTTTGGAAGAAATGGAATGTGAGCCCAGCAGTGATCACTCTTCCCTCCTTCTGCTGCTAGATTTTGTGTTTGATGCTGGAGTACAACATCATCGATAATAACGACACCCAGCTCCAGATCATCTCTACCCTGGAAAGCACAGACGTGGGAAAGAGAATGTATGAACAGCTGTGTGACAGGCAGAGGGAGTTAAAAGAGCTGGTATGTCACCCTGCACGGGGTATTGCCATAGCACATTGTGGTCTGTAGTCTCCAGAAATGGCCCTACAAAAGAAGGACAAGCAGGGTGTGAAATTCCCAGTTAACAACAGGATGGGAGCAGTATTGGGAGGATTTTGCTGGGGATATGTATACTGTGTGATATTTACTGATGTGTCTAATCCCACACTGTGCTTATGAGTGATATTCAATAACCTGCTTAGAATCTGTGTGGAAGATTAAAGGTGAAATCCTGCTGTCTTACAAGTCTGCTTGTCAAATTCTGCCACCTTTTGACATACGAGCAGCAAATGGTTCTGCTGCTGGCAAGCATTTCTTAGTGCTTCAGCATTCATGACATCACACTGAGGTGGTCTTTAGGCCTAGTTCTCAGAGCTAAAGCCTACAAAAAAAAAGAATTTTTCCTAATTTTAAGGACAAAATCTACAGACTGGAGATAGATCTGCTCTCATCAGCACTTTTTCACCTATTCAAACATGCCCACAATCTTCCTCTTCCCTCTTTCACATTTAGATTTGTCTTTAAGCTCTGCTCCCAGCCTAAAAAGTGTAAGCTGTTTCTGAAGTCAAACAATTGTATCAGCTGTGCAGTCTCAACCCCTTTGCTTTCTTAGTCCAGCTTTTTAAGGCTATTTCCTTTAAAGTGAAAGTAACCAAATAATGACAGGCTGAAGCAGACAGAATGCTGACCTATGGCATGAAGACCACTAGCTGTGGTTGGTGGATGTCCCCTGGGTAGCAAGAGGCCTGCATCTAGCACAGTCAGAAAACTGTCAGCACAGAAAAAGCAGGAAAGAGGTGGAAGGGCTGACAGGGAGCTTTGAAATCAGAGCAGGGTTTAGAGCTTGCTATGCTTTGCTTGGTCCGAAATGCAGAATGGCAGCTTGTTTGACCAAACTATCTTCTCTTTTACAGCAAAGAAAAGGTGGTCCCACAAGGTTAACACTGCCATCCAAGTCCACAGTAAGTTAATCATGTCAATAGAAAAAGAAGCTTTGTCTTTCCATATTTAAACACTTGATTTATGTTTGCCATGTGGCACGGTGGTTTTGGTCAGTCGAGAGGGGAACCATTTCACTTGCTCTGTCAACACGACCGGAGTTTACACAAGTAAGGGCACGTTTCTGCTCTTGGGTCTGTGCAGCAGTTTCCCAAAGCCAGCACATGCATCAGACTGCCAGATTTATATCGGTAAGCAGATCTGGAAGTTACAGTAGGATGTGGTGGTAGATTAGGGGATAGAGTTTTGCAGTATGAAAGCAGACTTCACCATGTCCAGTTACGGGTCTGAAAGAGACCCATTGCTGTTGCACTGAGTGCAGACCCAGAGTAACTTTACCAAGGCCAAGTAGCAGTCCTGAACAGTTTGGATCTAGGGCCTGCAGTGAAATCTTCCTTAAGCTTTGACATTGATTCTGCCACTGAAGCCTTCCTGTCTCATAAGGATACACATGCAAAGAAAATTTTTGTCCTGATTTCTGGATAAATCTTTCCCCGGGCGTGTGAAGCAATGCTGCCACAAGAACCCCAGCTGCTTGCCAAACAGACAGAAACTTCTCTGTGTGGTTCTCTATTACTGTAAACAAGTGGTGTAATTGTGCAACCCTTGCTGGTTAGCAGTATCAGTGACACCACTGCAGATGCTTGCAGGCTGAGGAGTCGATAATTTGCTTAGCAATCTGTTGCTGTTGCTTTCAGGATGCAGACCTGGCCCGCTTGCTGAGCTCGGGATCTTTTGGAAATTTGGAAAACCTCAGCCTGGCCTTCACCAATGTGACAAGTGCTTGTGCTGAGCACCTCATTAAACTGCCTTCACTCAAGCAGCTGAACCTGTGGTCAACTCAGGTAGGTGCTGTGCAGACTGAAACTCGGAGCAGGAACCGGTGCTGACTAATTCTGAAATTTCGCATTACGTCGGCGCCAGAAGAGTGCGAAGAGGCTTGCTTAGAATGAGTTTGTCCTCGTGCTATTTTTACAGGGCCTTTCTGTGGTCTAGCTCATCTCAGAGGCTGGTTTTTCTTTTATTTTTCCATCTTAAGAGTCTAAATTTTTGTTTTATTTTTAATTATCAAAGGGTTGCTGCTGCCTTGGGTCGAATGTTCCAGTTAGGCATTGTCGATGCTGTGGACTTCACAGCACGCGTGCTGCTGTTGATCTGAGAAACACTCATGCTTGCACCCACTTAGGGTAAAAAAAGTGATGCTGTGCTGCAGCTCATCTGGTCCAGCAAAACACAGAGTCTGTGCAGTGTAGGCTGTGAATTGCCCTGAACCCCGATCAGCCAGATTTTCTTTGAAACAGCAGTAACAAAGTGAAACTGAAATAGTGAAGAAAAAGATAAAGTGGTTATTTTGTAAGCAAAAAGAGGCCAAATTAGCTGAAGGAATGATTCAGCTCTTAATTGAAAAATAATCTTTGCAAATTTAAATTTTCTTCTAAGTTTCTCTGCTGGTTTTGGTCTCTGAGGCTCTCCACTGAATAGGTTTTCCCCATTTTCTACTAGCACCTATTGGTAATGCTCAGTGGAAATAGGGTTGTGCTCAGTCTATCCACAAAAAGCAGCATTTGTGTTCCCTCAACTGTTCACGCAAATGGCTTGGTTTGTTTTCCAAACTACTTTTGTATCCCATAACTTTTCTCTTTCTGTGTGAGGAATATGGAATAGAATCTGATTGCTTGCTTGTTTTAGGACTGTCTTGTATCGCCTCCAGATTTGTCCTAACAATGTAACTTTTGGATTTGAAAAACTTTGGTGCTTGTTGCTCAAAATGAGTTTGATTTCACTGGACAAAGAGGCTGGGTTTTGTATGGTTGATTCATTTATTTAATTGATTTTAAAAAAGAAAGAAAGTGTAGATTCCATTTTATTTTGTGATACCCTCATTTCCATTGATCTAGAATTTAGAAACAGCAGAAATGAAGTGGGTCAGCAGAACAATTGCCAATCAATAGCACATTGTTCTTGAGACCAAAATAACTAATTAATACCACTTGCATCATGCCTTTTTGTGTGTGATGTGGTTTGGAACTGGCTGGGACTGCCATAACCATCTTGTGTAGCCAGGGTGGGAGCTCTCTCATACAAAGTCCGGACTTCAAAGGCACCATCCTAATTAAGTGATGGCCTGTGGTTAAGTGCGCACAAGTCCCTCAATTTTTCTGTTCCCCATCTGCAAAACAGGGATTAGACTGCTTGCTTTCTCTCCTATCATTTGCAATTGTGGTAAATAATCTGAGTGTGGCTTTGAGGCCTCCTCTACAGAGCTGGTTTTTAGTGTGCCCTGCTTGCAGTGAGGTGCTTGCACACAATGTTCCTGCACTGTTTGGAAACAACTTTTCTTGTGCCCCACAGTTTGGAGACGCAGGGTTGCGGCTTCTGTCTGAACACCTCACCATGCTGCAAGTGCTCAACCTGTGTGAGACTCCTGTCACGGATGCTGGGCTGCTGGCACTTAGCTGTAAGTGACCAAAATAATCCATGGAGGAAAATTATGTGGCTTTGGAGGAATTTACATGGGTTCAGGCAGAAGATTGATTGCTTGGCTGCCACAGCGCTGCTTCCACAGGGATTTAGGACAGGCCATGGTTGTGTTTGGGTTTAAACTTCCCCCTCTCCCTGCCCATTCAAGTGGCTCTGCAGCTGCAAGCAAGGGGAACAGGAAGTGATGTGAACCTGACAAAGCTTAGTGACCTTGTGTGGGCTCTGTTGCCCCAGCTTGTACTCTGGCTCTTGCCTCTGACTTTGCTGATGGCACTTGTCTTGATCTCACGTGGTGAGCTGTTGCCCTGGGACTTCCCAGATTTTTTTCCCATGCCCTGCTGTGACTGTCCTCTCTGGATGGGTGTCTGTGCTGCAGGAGGGGAAGATTGCAAGGCCATGTGACAGTTTACTATTGAGTTTAGCAACCCTATGCAGCAGGTTTCATACCCTCTCTGGCATGTCTTGTTCCTTCTTTTTTGAGGAGGTGAAACTCGTGCAATTCTTAATTTACACAGGGCTAGGCAGAGCGTGGCTATCTCAACAGCATTTGGGATTCCCCTGCGCACTGAGAGCTGCTCAATGTGCCAGAATGAGACTCTTTCCTACATCCAAGAGTGCATTTTAAACCTTGCCTACTGGGTTTAAAGGGCTCCTTTAACAGGCTTGATCCTACACAGACGTGCCAGACAGGCCAGTAGTTATGGCTCATCTTAGGAAACTATTCTGCTAAGTACTGGAGCCTGAAATGGAAATGGGGGGAGGGAGGGGAGAGGGAGGACTGCTAGATCAGCATGGCCCCTGCATGCACCATGCAGAGCACTGAGAAGGGGCACTATTCAGAATAGTGTGCAGGAAACTGATTATGAGAAGTCGCCTCAACTTCTTTGAAGTCAGCTGCCTTCAGCATATGCTTAATGGCCCTTCCTAAATAGGGACTTTTTCCTGGATGAGGGCCCAAACAGCTGTTTATCCATTTGTACTTCTATATTTTACACTATTCAGCTTTTTTCTGAGAGTGCTGCACATAGGCCTGTCTTGTTTAGGCTTTGGCCTACTGTAAGTCTGGAAGTTTAAGAAAATGCAGCATGACCATAAATATTTGTGTGCTTTCTCTTTCAGCCATGAAGAGCCTGTGTAGTTTAAATATGAACAGCACCAAACTTTCGGCAGATACCTATGAAGATCTCAAGGTATTTCTGATTTGCATCTACTAAAGATGAGAAGTAGCTGGTCCAGGAGGACTTGCACATTTAGCAAGTGCCTGGTGGTAGCAGATAGTGAAGAGAGAATTGGCCCCGTGGAGCGTGGGTAGCATGAAAGTCAACTGAAGAGAGTGAAGAGGATTGGTTTTGGGACATAATGATTGAAAACAGTGTTAGGAGTTGCTGGCTTTGATAGAGCCAGGAAATATTTAATGTGCTGAGTAGATGAGTATGAGATGGAATCAGAAACTGAACCTTTTCACCAGTGCTATCAACAGTAAAGGTTTCATGACTAGGAACATACTGGTCCTTTCCAACGAGGATACAGAGACAGGTAAAACCTCATGCATGCCCCCAAGGCCATCTCCTGCACTGTTAACTGGACCAAAAGCAACATGGGCAAACGGCATGATGGAGCTCTGATTCAGAGGGCAAGGGGAGAATTAAATGCATTGAGGGAGGTGCAAGTTTAACTTGGTACCTCATGGACTGGAAGGGGAGTTTAAGCAGAAACACCTGCACGAAGGCCCAGGTTTGCCATGCAAGGTGTCAAAAACCAGAATGCAGCTATGGAGGGAAACAGTCCCAGGTGGTATCAGACAAAGACCGTCTATGATGTGTTCACTTTCATGACTTCACATGGACTTTGTCTTCCCTCTGGTGCTGTGTAAGGCCTGTCTGCCAAAGTCTCACTTCACAAACCTGAGCGCTCAAGATGAAACTCAACGTTACGTTGTCTTGTGTGCTGAAACCTCAGCTCCTGCTGGGTTTACTCTAAAAGGTCACAACCTTGGGTTCAGTTTCAAACTTGAGGCAAGTCCTGAAACTGCTCTGCTTTCAGAATTCGCTGCAAGTATACACCATTGGTTCTGGCTGTGGAGCCAGGGCTTCCCCAGGGACTCGCCTGCAATGCTGCTGGCATGGATTTTTCAAGATCAAGTTTTCAAAACTTGTGTCACAGTTGTATATGCAAAGACATCGTCCTTGGAATTAACAGCTGGCTTGCAGATGGGTTCACACAATGAGGCTTGTATTAGGCCCCTGGCATTTACAGACAATCAAGGTCAATGCTGTATTTGGCCCAAGGCTCTGAAATCAAGTCTATTGAAATGCTCCCCCAGTCCTACCCCTTCTTCTCAGCCCCTCTGCCTCTAAATTCATACCAAAACTCATTTTTTCCTAACCAGTTCCCTCTGCTCTGGTATTGCATTAAGAGTCCTTAGCAGCAACACAAAGGGACTTGCCAGGGCAAACAGCAAAACTGGCTGTGAGCAAAGTCCCGATGATTGCAGAGAATTAAAAGAGCTGAGAGAACAGGCGTGCGTCACTTTTTCCCCTCTCACCTCCTTCAGTGAGACTTATCTTAGTGGCCATTATTTTAGAGCTCTGTGTGTGTTCAGAAGCAGGGTAAGTTTCTTTCCCTGGGGCACATGGTTGTAGGTCTGTGCAGAACAGCTCAGACTTCAAAGAAACGTCGTCTTGATGCAAATCTTTCCTTCTGCCCTTGGTCTGCAGAGCATTTGGGGCACAAGCCAGCGATGACATTTCCTCTCCACTCCATCCCCCACCCCACTAAACACGCTTGCACACACACAGACACCCACATATGTACCAGGCAGGCTGAACCAGACAATAAATAAACACCCACTACTGAAGTCATTATTGCCTAACTGAAAAATTATTTGCTGGCAGTGTCTGTAGGATTATGACTAGCTCTTATCAAAATATGCATGCACATAAATCAAGGAGTGAGGTAATAATGACTCCTAGAAACTTCCAACTCCTCAATTATGCCCTAGCCTAATTAAACATGTTTGTTTGTTTTGAGAGAATTAGCTGTGCAACTATGGCCAAAGCATGGAAACGGGATCAACAGGCAGGAATTGCCGATTGCCTTCTACCTCACACAGGGTTGTTCAGGAACAGCACATCCAAATGCTGTGGAGTTGTGGAGAGGAGACCACAAAGACGACAGAAGTTGCTGGCACTCTCCAAATTCTGTTAATACATGGAGGGAAAAATCAAGCAGTCACTGTGGAGGTTGAAGAAGGAACATTGCCTGGCTGTGTGGTTTGAGTCCGCTGCCTTCATGGCTGGGGTTTGACAGACAAATTTTGCTGGGTATAGAAAGTGAAGATGGAGGTCGTGATGTGGGCCTGCTGGCTGGTGCGTGGGTTTCACTGCAGTCACTGGCTTTTGCCTCGGGTGTGATTTAGTCTTGTGTGTCTGGAAAGGCTCAGCATCTCGTTCCTCCGTTCACACCTTTTAGTCTCATTGCTGGGTTGCACTGCTGCTCTGGAGGGCAAGCTCACAGTGCATCTCCCTGCAGACCGTGGCCTCCCAGTTTGCTGAGAGGATAGCTGTGACAGGAGCTTTTCTCCTGAGTGCTGAACATGTGTCACTAATTCTGACCTTCTCCTGCCTCCTGCACAGGCTAAACTACCCAATCTGAAAGAAGTGGACGTCCGCTACACCGAAGCATGGTGAACTCTCCCTGCCTTCAACTCTTCTCTTTTGCTTCTCCTGAGAAGGAAAAGATTTTTAAAACAAACAGAGAAAAACACACCGGAAAATAACTTTTTTGGCTAATACCTGTAGAGCAGTGAGTCCTGGGACTTGGTGGTGTAGGAGTCGTGGTTGTGGGGTAGAGGAGTGCCGTTGTATGTGTTGGGGGGAACGGGGCAAGCCTGGACCCAGCCGGATTCTTGCAGCTTTGTGCTTTCAGAATCAACATAATCTACACTGAAAAGGAAAATAAAAAAGCAAGGACACTGTAGCAGCAAGAGGATGATAAAGAGGAAAACAAAAACAAGAACACAACAAACCCAACAACATCTTGGTGGATTTTCTTTGCCTTTGTGTTTTATGCCGTGTGGAGAGAGAGGAGAAACAAAATATATATTCATTTTTCATTATTTACCCAAGTTTCCTTGGCTGGCAGCCGGCCAGCCAGAACTCTTCTTCCACCAGTTTTGCTACAGAAAAAAACCCACAAATCAAACTTCACAAGAGAGAAAAGAAAGAAATCTCAAGAGAAGAAAACCAAAACCAATATGATTTTCGCACCCCCTCCCCCCCGTGTCCTTGCAGTTGTTATGCAAAGTGATTTTGTTGTACATAAGATTTACATAATGCACCTATTTAAGGAAATGGTTCACAAATAACAGGTCTGGGACCTGTCTTTTATTTATGAATTGTTAATTCTTTTACCCCTCTTTTTTTTTTTCTCCTTTTCTCTTTTTTTTTTGCATATAGTACTGTATAAACTAGTTTGCTGTCTTGATGTTGTTGTTGTTATTCAGTTTCTTTTTGTTTGGTTGGTTTTTTTTTTTTTTAAAAGGAAATGTCCTCCTTGAAGAATTGCCTTTGAGTAATGCATCCTGTATGATACTCCTTCTCTTGTCACAACATTCATCATCACCTTGTCTTGGATTTCAGAAATGCCTCAAATGTTATCAAATAGGAAGGGGGGGGAAAAAAAAAAAGCAATCTCTTTATCGAGGGGGGCGTGGGTGTTGGGGGGAAGGGATGCAGGGATTAATAAAAGTCACAATTTCCTTCCAAAGTCTGAAAACTTTTCTTTTAGTCTTTTAAGCCGTGCCCGGTTGGAAGACGGGAGGTGGGGAGCAGCCGTCGCCGACGGGGGGTACGCACAAGGGACGTCGTAGACTTTATCGCAGCTCACCTCAGTTGTTCTCTCTTTATGTCCGAGATTTCAGAAAGAGAAGGAAAAAGCTCTCCCTCCGTTTTGTGCATCAGCTTTTTGTTTGCTTTGTTGGTTTTGTTTCCCCCAACCTCCTCTTCTCTGCCTTCCCTTCCCTCCCCTCTACCTGTTCTGTGCGCGCATCGTTCTGCATGTTCCTCTGGGGAGACTGACGAGCTAGCGTTGTGCTGATGCGGTAGCTCTGACCCGTCTGTAAATGTGACTGCTCCCTTTTGACAAGATTCCACAACCGCTTTAGAAGAGGATTTTTAACCTCTTATTTTATTGTTTTTCTGTTAAATTGTGGTTTCTTTTCCTAACTGTTGCTGTGGACTGTTTTTCTGTTCTTCCTAACGAGCCTTCGTTGTGCGGAGCTGCTTATTTAAAAACACAAAGAAAGAACAGACACAAAAAACCCTACAACAACAACAAGAAGGAGGAAAAAAAAAAAGACAAAAAAAGAAGTTTTCCCTCTGGTTTAACACCTTTATTTTATTCTTCAGCACCTCAAGGTTTCACATACAGCCAATGTAATTTTTTTTATATATAAATATATATATAAATATATATATTTAATCTTATTCAATGGAAGCCAAGCTTTTGGGTTGGGGTTTAGGGGTTTTTTTTTGGTTGGTTTTTCTTTTTTCTTCTTTGTTTGTTTGTTTTTTAACCTCTGTTGCTGCGTAGACAACCCCCCTGCCCAAGCCATGTTTTGTGGGGTGGGGTTTTTGTTTTGTTTTGGGGTTTTGGTTGGTTGTTTGGGTTTTTTTTTTAATAAATGAACCAGAAATTGAGTCTTAACTCATGTAGTGTGCCAGGTTGGTTTTGGTTTTGGTTGTTTTTACCCCCTTCCCCCCCTTCCCCTCCCCCCCACTTCAGATCCCAAACTGTGTGTGTGGATGCAGTATGGGAAGAAAAAAGAGAGTTAAAAAAAACAGGAAGAAAAATGATGCCAACATTTTCCTTAGCACTGTTGCTTTTACCAATGGTTTACTACTACTGTTCTGTAGCTGTGTACAAAGAGATGTGAAATAATTTCAGGCAAAAATAAACTGTAAGTGACTATCTTTTAGCTGTGTGCTTTGTGTTTTCTTTGAAGGAAGCTTTCCCTGGCCCGATGACGTGGGGATGCTGTGGGAGGTGGAGCGGCGTCAGAGCTGGAGGACAGTCGCTGCCTGCCTGAGGACAGTGTCTCAGGGCTGTGCTCTGGCAGCTCTGCTCTGCACACCGGTGCCTGGGCACTGCTCCTTCCTCCCATTGTAAAGCAGAGGGACCAGCCTGCGGCCATCATGGGTGATTCCCACCAGGCACCAGGTTTTGAGGCACTGTTGCCTAGAAGGGACAAGGAGGAGGAGGACAGCCGAGTCTTGCATCCCTCCTAGAGACTTTACCTTTGCACCATTCCTAATCCTTCACAGGCTCAAGGAGTTCCTGCACTTGCCATAAAACAGTTGCATTAGTGGGTTTTTTTGCACTGGTTGCCTGGGGTAGGCAGGACTGGAAACACTGGGGCATTTCCAGCATCAAGAGGGGTTTCTGCTTATAAAGGGGTGCATCCAAAGGGGAGGGATCAGCTGCATTTGCGTTCTGCTCACTGTCCTTGATGAAGCACACCCGTGTGTGGGCTGGATGCCAGCAGAAAATCCAGCTGGAGCTTCACAACTCTGCTTTGGTCATTAGACAATTAGTGAACTTCTTCAGCTTTTAAACAAATGGGTTTCACTTGAAACCAATTCCTGCAGATGTGCTAAGAACCACCTTCATCACCTGTGTTACCTGTTTCCTAAACTCTCATTTGTTTTTCTGTCCTATATCACAACACAAATTTCAGGACCTGGAGAAATGCAAGCACTTGTACCATGTGTCCAGACAAGGTAAGAAGTCCTCACAGGATGGCCCTTGATAAAGAGAATAAAGCATGCCTTAATGTTTTTTTCCCCACTGAAGCAAAACAGCTGTAGCTGAGGCTGTCAGGTATTTTGAGTCTTCTCCCCTTGAGCAGTCACTGCTATGTATGGGCTCTGTCCTCACCTTGCAAGAGCCAGGACTCCTCAAAGCCCTCTGGACCCTGAGAAGCCAGAAATACTCCATGATGTTGCATGAGGGACTGAGAAGTTGCCCAAGGAAGGAGAGCTTTAGGCCTTGGTGAAACACAAGCATGTTGGACACAGCTGTATTACCTCTTGTGGGCAGTGACCCTCTCTTCTGCTGCTCCCCTGGCTCTGCCTTCTGGGGACTCAGTGCCAGTAGTTGGGGTTCTGCAACACCAGCTGGCTGGGCAGCAGTGGCAGAAGCTGGAACAAGCACAGCAGGCTGGTGAAACCAGCCAGCTGTGCTTGTTCCACTGTAATGCTGTGGTGGTTTGGCCCTGGTTGGGGGCCAGATGCCCACCAAAGCCATTGTCACTCCCTTCTTAGATGGATAGGGGACAGGGAGAATATAGCAAAGGCCCACAAGTCAAGATAGAAGCAATTTAATGTGATAAAAAGCAAAGGCTGCATGCAGAAGCGAGAGTATATCGTGGAGAGAAGCAGCTCTGGCTCAGCCAAACCCAATGCAAATGCCAAGTGGGTGACAGAGAGCAGGGAAAGGGTGGGGTGTGAGATCATCCCCTGGTCCTGCATCCTACCAAAACCTTCAGCAAATCTCTCCTTTGTGTTTTGTTCCCTTGCCTGAACCAGCAGCTAGCTCATAAAATGGTACCTGTGGGTTGCCTCACCTCCCATGAGCTGCCTCTGTGCCAGGGCAGGTGCATGTTGTCAGGGAGTTCTGAGCACTGTGTTGGGTCAGGGGTTCTCATCTGGGTTACAAAAGACAGGATCAGATATGGCAGGGCAAGAGCTGCTCTATCTCAGCTTGTGCTCTGAAAGGCTTTTCTGAGGTTTTTCAACTGCAGCAGTGGGGCTTACAGAGGGCTGTGGTGATTCCACCTGCATAGTGCTTTTCTGCCTACCTTTCAGCTGCTGCTTCCTGATCCTCTGAGCCATTAGAAAGCTGCCTGATTTGATTTGGGAGGTTACTGCAGCCTGTCTTCCCAGGGACTCTGAATACCAGGGGTTTGTCTAACCTGCAGCTTTTGGCTTTCAACCCAAACTGGTGCGACAGCTTTGATGCAAGTCCAAAGAGCACAAAGCTGCAGCACTACCTTGTTTCAGGAGTAATTTTCTCATGTCCTCGTTAAAACCCTGTAGTTTTCCTGCCTTTCTGTTGCTTCTGCCACTGCTCACAGCTACGTTTTATGTTTCAGAAGACCAAATGCAGAGATGAATCTCACAAAGTACCAGCTGCCTCCAGTTTCCTGGCTGGGTGGGTACAGCTTGTTCATTGCTGAGAGAGTAAAATGCTTGCCTAAAATTCTGACAGCTCAGTGTGGATTTGCTTGGAGGCAAGTGCTGGCACAGCTGCTGATCTGAACCATTGCCTGGTTGTATTTTCACCAGGTAAGAGCTTGGTTTGCCATGTTTCTGTGGTCCTTTCACACAAGGTGGAGCCTGGGTTATCTACAAGTCCTGTACAGGAGGACCTGAGGCTGTCGGTCTAAGGCTGGTTGTGGGACCTCTGGAGATGCGGTAGATGGTTGTACCAGGGCAGGTGTGGAGCACATGGGCTATCCTTAGGGCAGATCTTCAGGTTGCTCAGTGCCCTCTTGAGGTCTAGGAGTATCTTGGTCTAAAAGCCAGCTGTGTGTTCCCAGAGCAGGCACATCTTGTACCAGGCTTTGAGCAGGCCTTGCCCGAGTGTCAGGGCCACCCTTACCAAGCAGGGGAGAGGTTCAAGAGATGAAGCACACACACACACACAAAAGGTCTTGTATTCTTAACTCTCTATGCTTTATAGAGAACATCAAGTCTCTGTTCAGGTGAAGTCCTCTTGGAAATACAGCAGGAAGGTCTTTGAAGTGAGTAGAAGGATCTAGTTGGTAGGTTGGTCTGCCTAGACTCTGGGCTGGCAATCCCTAAATGCAGTAAAGGTATGACACAGTAATGATGGGCTCAAAAGCAAAGCATGGATGGATGCCAGCTCCACCCAAGAGTGCTGTCTTCTCAACAACAGCAGGAGGTGAGGCTGATTCATCTTGGGGATTTTCACTCCCCTAATGGCTGGAAGCATAAGTAACCTCATGTCCCATATATACAAGGATTTCTAATTTGGGGGGGTGGGTGGCAGGGGGAGGGAAGCTGCTTGAAACTTTTCTCCACATCAATAAGCAGCAAGACCACAGTGCTACCATCATTCCCACGCTGCGGGCAGTGCCGACCTCTCCCAGCCTCCCTAAAGCCAACCAGCTGTACCTTTTAGAACACATCCATCAGCTGCATTGCTGTTTGAATTTTTAATGATTTTTTCCACTGAGAGAGTGTTTTAAGTGGATGTTACCATGAGGGTTTGTTGGGTTGGGTTTTTTTTTTTTCTCCTCCATTTTCTTTTCTGTTGAACATCTTAAATAAATATTTGAGATAAGCCATTTTTAGTCATAGCAGATCTTGGCCTACCTTTTTGTGCCAGTAATATCAAACATGGAGGTATTTGGGATTTTGCCTGCCAGTCTGGCACCTGCTTTTTCTTTAATTATTATTATTATTTTAGGTGATCTCACTTTCATGCTTTTCAGCAGCCAGCTAGAACAAATAGTGGAAGAGATTTGTAATTTTAAAATAAACCCTGTTAGATTTTAAATAGATGTGGAGAGAAACCTCACAGGGATCCGCTGCTCATGGATGAGCCTTGTTGATGCAGCACTGCCAATGTGAGTCCCCATCCTTTCCCTACCAACCTCGACAAAGATCAAAGCTCTGGATAGCAGGACACAGCTCACCTTCAGCATTACTAGCCCTGAATTGTTCTCAACACCTAAATGAACCAGTTTGCTTCAGAGATCAGGCAGCTGATACAGTAACCAGTTTCTTGCTATTTTTTATTCCAGCTGCTGTATATCAGCAAGCATTACTCCTGAGACTGTAACACAGCATGCATTTGAAGTTGAATTGTTCACAGCAGATAACTGAGACGCTTTTAAATCCTAGCAGCCTCTCTCACACAGGATCTCCTGTTTTCATGTCTGCCTTTATTATCAAATCATTGCTTTCATATTCATTTACATTCATTTCTTCTAAGGGAGAAGTTTGCTTTGACTACGGGGTCAGAGACCTGCTGACTGCCTCTCTCCAATAGAAGAGTTCTGGTGTCTCTGGTATGCAGTATGCCTCGTTGTATTTAAAGCACAGAAACCTTGGCTTAGGGATACTTTTCTTCCTATATTTTACCAATTATGATGGTATTCAGGGCAACTGATGTTACTGACTCATTGGCCAGGTGCTTTGTGATCTTGGAGCTAGGCTAAGTTCACTACTGCTGCACAGAGGAGCAGGGTTGTGAATCTCGAAGGCTGCAGAGACACATTTATCAGGAATGCTTTGAATTCCAGTTGAAGCATCATAATATGAGAAAGATGCAAGTTTGGGCTGATTGCTGTTCATAAAAGACAGAAAGTATTGTAAAGCTGGCCTATGGTGCTTTCTCCAGCCCTGAGGGATAGCATTAGCAGTTGTGGGGCTGGAGGAGCTTCCTGGTCCCCAGAGCTGGGCAGAGGAGGTCCACCAGGATCTCCTTTCCCAGTAAGGAAAAGAGCAGGTCCCACTGTGCTGTGATGAGCTCGTGTAGAAGCAGGATTTCTCCAGTGTAACAGAAAAAGAAATGAATTAGATCTTGATAAAAATCCAGCTACAGCTAAACCAAAAACTCCTGGTGACTCAGGGAGAAGAGCTGTGTCTGAGAGGGGCAGCCAGGACAGCCAAGCTTTGCTGCATGCTACTGCCCTGGCAATTAGGGGAGATGTTTTTTAACATCACCCGGAACTGGGGAACATCTAGAATATTTTTGGCTGGAACAGCCTGACCCAGACTTCTGCAGTGGTCTACTATTAATGACTGTAGCCCTGATAGCTGGAAGTTAATGGAGGCTCCAGGGCAATCCAGGACTTGTCTAATGGGATTATACACACCCCTGGAACAGGGGCCAGCAGAGGTTGGAGTCTCCTTGCTCAAGCCTGGCGAGGGAGCCAGGACCCACTCCCTCACCAATTTTTTCCTCAAAAATGTGTCATTTGAAGAGGAGTTTTTGGTGTAGTGCTGGAAGGACGCTGTGCTGGTGCATGTGGGGAGCTCAGCTAAGTGCCAAAAGCAAAGCCTGGCCTCCACCATGCAGCCATGAGTCAGTCATTGCATCCCTTGCAGAGATGTGGGGTTTCCACCTTGGTGGGTCCATCTAAGTCTTCCTGACGGGCAAGTGAGTGGTGGTGGCTCTGCTGTGACACGGTGTGACAGCAAGCTTGTTGGGTTCCTGCATGGTGAGATGCAAACACTCTCCAAAGCAGATCTGTCAATGTGAAGCATTTTGTTGGGTGCAAAGCTTCCCCCTAGGTCATCTCTGTGTTTCAGAGCTTCCAAACCACCTTCTTTGGAAATAGTCCTGGTTTATGAGGACAAGGGGAACATGTTGGTATGTGCAGGGCAGAGCATGGTCCCAGCAACATGGTTTCCAGTGTACAGCCCTATCCCACTGTTACTAGTGATGGGGCTTCCCACCACCCCCAAAGGATGTGAGCAGAGGTCTGGGTCTGGTGGACATCCATAGATGCTGCTGCAGCCCTGGTGGCAGGGTCATCTCCTGAGAGAAACGGACATATAAATAAACAAAAGCCCCAGACCAAGGCGGGGGTGGAGGGGGGGAGGGGGGAAGAAAAGAAGGGAAAAAAGTTGCACTTGAGGTTAGCGCTGCTCTCTGCTGCAGAGCTGATGACATCAATGTTGCCATGGTGACAAAATCTTCACTTAGGTATGGTGAGCACCCTGAGCTTGCGGCTGCCAAGGAAACCCGCCCGAGCTCCAGCACACAGCCACTGCGGTGGCCCTGGGGCCTCCCCCCTCCTCCTCCTCTTCCTCCTCGCCCTGCCCCACTGCTGAGGGGCTCTAGGCTGAGCCCTGCTCACTGTCCCTCATGCCAGTTAGTTGGTGGAATCTCCCAATTTTTGTCCCAGCAGCTGCAACGTGTCCTGGGAATGAAGAGAGAGCACTGCCATCAGCAGAGACGTGAGGAGAGGGTGGCTCTGTGACCTGCCATTGCTGGCACTGTGGGGATGGACTCCAACATCTTCATGGAGGTCCAGACAAAGCTGTTAACACCCACCTGCTCAGGAATTGAATTTCTTTGGGGTTTGAGGCCTGGTTTGGACCAACACCAGACTTAGGGGCCAGAGGGAGACCAGCCTGGTGTGGGGCCTGTGGCTTTCTTAAGGGAGCACCAGCTACAAGGCACAGTGTGTGTGGCCTCATCTGTGGGGCAGTGAGTGGCTGCAGGCATGACCCATGGAGGAGCAGGTGGGTGGGATGTTTTGAACTCCCCTGTGGCTTGAAATGCAGCACGAAGCAAGCTCATCTGTGGCTATTTGCTGAGAGGCTGTGCCAACACAGCTCTGTGTCATTTTTTTGCCCTGTGATTCATATTAAAAAGCTGTGAGTGCCCTCAGCGTTGGGGCAGCAGAATTAGGGGAATTCATGAGGTGAAGCAATTCTGTTTATCCTCCCTCACCACCACGTTTCCCCCTGCCTCCCCCTTCCCCCCCCGTTCATCACTAGAAATGAGAAACTCCTCCTAAAGTTTGATTATTCCCTTGAAATCCACTGATGTCAGGAGCAGTCATTAGTCACCAGGGTGAACCCATGGGCTAACAAGCAGTGACTGAAGTGAGGAAAATATTTGGCGAGAGGCTTGGGTCTGAATAAAGCCCTGATTTTAGTGCTGTGCTCAGCTGCAGCCATGCTCTAGCCTGGCCAAGTGTGAGCATCCTGACCAGTGCTCCCACAGCAGCTTTCACAGCACAAAAGGATCCCAAGGCCTCTCCAGCATCAGGGAAGGTTGTTTGGTGACTGCTGGCCAAGGGGTCTTTCCTGCCATGAATTCACCTTCAATGAAAAGCTATGATATAACTCCCACAGAAGCCGTTTATTTCAAGGCAGGCCTGAATGATTATTAAGCAATCTAGAGATTTTGTTTGTGTTGGATTCTTTTTAAAGTGGATATTGACTACAAGCTTAATGGCTTGAGTGACTTCTCATGCATGACCCTGCATCACCTTAAACACAGCAGCACCTGTGTGACCCCTTCAGAGCCCCTCTGGTTGCCTGCCTGCACACTGAGGTACTGCTCTAGCTTTTAGTTTAGAAGTTGGGGGTTTGGATCTTGGTGAAGCTGTTGATAGTTCAGAAGAAAAGGTGGGGGGAAAAAGGAAGAAAGAGCCAGTCCCTCTAAAAGAGAAACATCTGCTGATACACATAAAACACTGCTGGCTTTCAGGCTTCGGGGGCTGCGATTAATCAGGCTCCAAGTCGTGCTGCTGCCGAGAGCATGGGTGAGCTGAGCCAGTTGCTGGAAAGGAAAGGGAAGGGAAAGGAAATGGGAAAGGGAAGGGGAAATTCAGCAAATCTCTGGAGAAAATGAAGGGTTTTTTTTAGGCCTGGATTTTCAAGATTAATTATTGATAGCCTTTCAAGATAATTATGACTTTCACGCAGTACCAGATCTCCAGTACCCAATTTCTGGTCACGAGAGAGGAGTGTAGTCAAGGGGAAGTGACTCATGGCTGCCTGTGGTTGAAATTAATGAGATAAATATCTGGAAATATTCCTGTCAGTGGCTTTTCTCTTTGTAGTCTGAGTCGGGACAGTAGTGTGGAAATCATGGCTGAGGAGAGTGGTGCCTTTGCTGTGGTGGTTGCAGGGCCTGCAGGATCAGCTCTGGTGAGCGCAGGATCAGACGAGTGATGGCTTTTGGGGCAAAACATCCCATTCTGAATGTTCAGGCTGACTTGCTGCGGAACACAGCCCCGTTTGCTCCCTAATTCCATTAATAACCCTACCACTGGTATTCACTGGGGAGAGAAGGGAGAGAGAAGATGATGAGGAAAGAAGATGATGAGGAAAAGCAGAAATCAGTGGTGGGACCTTGGGATGGGACTTCTGTTGTAAATGATTGTTTTGCACGTGCCGCAGGAAGCCCTTTTGCATCCTGCGCAATCTGTTCTGTGCGCAGGAGCTCTGATGGGAGTGCCGGGCTGTGAGGCTACATGGAAGAGAAACCCATTGTCCTGCCTGTGCCTGGAGTGACCCAGCCCGTCACCTTCCTGGGGAGAAGCAGCAGTGGCTGTGTAAGCAGAAAGCTGTGGGGTTTGGCCTGCTTCAAAGCCCTGCTCCGTCAGTCAGATTATTGATCCAGAGGAAACGGCGGCATTTCAGAAGCTTCCCCAAAAAGGCAGGGATCCTGCTCGGCTCCCGTGCGTCACTGGGGCTGTTTTTATCCGTGGATTTTCCGGTGTGTTTAGCAGAGCTGGGTCGCCCAGGAGGGACCCTGGCAGAATCTCCCTGCTGAGTGACTCATGCTCACACATCATGGGAATTCGGGCTGGCTTCAACATACTGCACTTTTCAACTCTGATTCATGCCACCCCAAGAGAGTAAATAAGGCAACTCCACACACATCTCAGCTGTGACGAGTTGTCTTCCCACTGAAAAGGTGTTGGGATAAATGACAGCGACAGTGACTGGTGTCATCCATAACTTAGCCAGCAATGTCCTAAATAGGGTAAAATGTCTCTTTGCAGGGCTGCAGTCTGGGCTACCTGTTGTCTGGCACCTTGCAGGAGGTCTTTACTGAACCAGAAATGCTGGACTAAATTCAGTGAGCTTTGTAGCAGACTTGCTAAAGCCTGGGGATGTTTATTAGCAATCTGGGGCTGTCGCTTTTCAGGCAGATCATTTCTCCTCAGATCACTTCAGAAGGGTGACTCAAAAAAGCAGAGCGCCTCATTTGTCTGGATGATTCCCAAAAGTAGGGTAAGCCAGGTCACTGCTGCAGAAAGCCTTACTTGATGTTGATGCACCACAAAGACAAAAATCAGGAGCAGGTTTTTAATGGGATCTAAATAAATTATGGATCTGAAATCAGTTGTATAGAGAAAACCCCCAGCTGTTGTTGCTGGTACCTGTGGTGAGTCATCACATCACATCCTTGGCTTGGGAAATGGATAACTGATGTCTAGTTGCCTGTTAAGCCAGTGAAGCAGCTCCTCTAAAAAGCCTCCTGTACGGGTCAGATGATTTCTTTGGTACAGTTTCACTCTGACCCATGGAAAGCACCCAAGGTGCTCCTAGCATCGCCTCTGTAGCTGGAGGTGGCAGCAGCAGGCAGCCCCTGCCCTGGGTTTGCTCTCATAGCTCTTGCTAGCACATGACACTGCAAACCTAGTGACTCAGCAGGAATACCTCTGCAGAAATCAGCACAAGAAGGAAGCCTTTGACGTTTCCTGACTGCAGATTGGGAATCTGTGCTTTTTATTTAGCTTGATCTGTCATGAAGACGACCATGTGGGTATTGGTCTGCTCCTGGAGGAAGCTGTGTTATCAGTGATATCTCTGGCTGCAGGTTGCTGATGTGAGAGCTGAACATGTTCTTACACAGGGTGGCCAAGAGGAAGGGGCATGAGCTTTTGAATTAAATGAATTGGGTGCTTCATTCCCAGTGAATGCCAGCTCCTCCAGCTCTCAGCTCCCTAGGGCTTCCATAAAAATCTCCATTTTCTCCTCAGGCTGTCAAGAAAGAAACGTCCACAGCAGCATAATTAGTGCATGCTATGCCACCACTTCCATTGCTTTTACAGTGTCTTTCTTTCAAAATACAGAAAGAACGACCCCCCCTTGTTTGATTACATGTTCTGCTGTTTCCTTCAGGCTTGTCAACAGGAGGCTCAGAGATTGCCTAATCTGTTCTTGTTATTTAATTACGTGACTATGGTACACTGCCCTGGCTTCCCTCCATAACCCGTCGCAACTGGTGCTGCTTTCCTGCCCAGCCTCCAAGTACTTCAAACACCGGTGGGGAGGGGAAGTGTGTCCTCACCTCTCTGCCTGTCAGGTGCTGTGAGTGGCTAGCAAACACCAGAGCAAGGACACGGCTTGAACCCGGCTGAGTTCTTGGTGAGTGAAGCGCTGGGTCCCCAGCATGCAGGCCTGAAGCCCAGGGGGACTTCATCCAAGCCCTTGAGGAGGAGGCAAGTGGAGGCACTGGGTGTTCACACCCTCCTTGGCATGCCCGCTCCCCGGCTGTGCTCCCAGTAACGCTCCAGGCCCTGGGGTGCGGGATGAGCCAGGCTGTGCAGCGCTGGGGCTGGTCCCTCTGCAGGCTGTTGGCAGCTCCTGCTGGGAGCCAAGCTCCAGACCTTGCACAAGTCCTCCACTTTCCAGCCAACATCTGCTGCCAGCAGGGGAGAGCTGCAGCTTGTCTGTCTTCAGGGACAGCACCTTAATCCAGCCTCTTAATAAACCATAAAAACGTCCTCCTGCTAAAGTGCTGCTCAAGCAAGGACAGAGACCCAGCTGTATGGCTCAGTGACAGGGATGACAGTTGAGCTACAGTGATGTTGTATCAGATGACTTTATCCTCTCAGCCTTAGTCAAACTGTCTGCATACCTGGTCCCTAAATCATTGTCTGTGTTGTCTTGTTATTTATTCTGTCTCCTTCACAGAGCTGTTAAAGCCCTGGCTTAAGAACATAAAATGTCTCTCCAAGACAGAGTCCATGACCTCTGCTGTTGACAGTGTCCCCACGTGTGGCCTGCAGCAGCGTAGCTGTGTATGCCAGAGAAGGAAATAGTAAGAAGAACTTGATCCCCAGTGGCTTAAGCTTTGAGACACAAGGTACTTTTCTTCCTCTGCTGCCTGCAAGGAAATAGGTTGCCATCAAGATGGCAAACAGCCTAAAAATAAGGTTGGTGTAGCTCTTGCAAATGGCTCTTAGCAGTGGGATTGGAGGTGTGACAGGTGGCTTAGAAAGAGCCCCTTGGATCAGTAGCTTTGCACAAGCACTTTGGTCCTTTACAATTTTCATTATGTGAATGCTGCAGAGGCAGAGTATTTTCCACTGAGTCAGCTCCATTGCCTGTATCTAAGCAGCTTTGCTTTGGGGGTAGCATGGAGCTTGTGGGGCTCCTGCACTGAGGCTGACTTCTTCCAGGATGGGGACCATAACACATACATGGGAGAGCTTGGAAAAAGAAAGGTCTTCAACTGGAATTTGGTGCTCATGTTTCTTGGGCTTTGGGCATTCCCCACCCAAAGTCACAGGCTGGTGAAGGATGAAGAACCTCTTTTCCTCTCCTTTAGTTTCATTTTACTTGCTTTGTTTGGGCCCCATCATAATAATACTTTGGCCCAGGCTCAGCACTTAGCAGCAGCAGCAGCACAGGGATTTATTTTAGCAGAAACAGACAATTCCCTAAATTATTAATGTTAATAGTAGACAAACCACAGGACATAAGCAAATATATGCAGGAGGAAGAGCTGAAGGAAAGCAAGAGGGTGGCTGCTGGAACCATCAGGATGATGAAAGACAGAGCTGGGATAGAGAGAGAGATATTCCAGGTGACTGGGACAAGCAAAGAAGGTTTGGGGCAAATCCCAAAGCAAAGAAGTGCACCCCTTGGTGCGCTTCCCAAGTGCTGTGGGCACATGAGCTGTTATTTAACAGGGGTTATAGCCAGCAACTAGCAGCTCACATGCAGAAATTCTTACACAGTGAAGGCCTGAGTTAAAAACCTGCTGGGGGAGGGCAGAGGACATCGCAGCGCTGTCTCCATGCCCAGCGTGGAGGTGGCACTCGAGGTTCCCTGGTCTGTGTGACACTGTGTGGCTCGTTGGCAGCCTGCCTGGCGCGTCCTAGTTGTGTTTCTCAGAACCCCTCCGTGTTTGCAGCTGATTTGCTTTGACATCAGCAGCCGGCAAGAAGTTCTCCGTGTCGGGGTGCGTGGGAGTGCTATGTGACACCTTAATCATGCTAAACAGGAACACACATTCAGATTTCCTCGGTGTTTCAAAGAAATATGATTTCCTTTGTGCTGCAAAGAAAGAGCTGACTTGATTGTGACTCTCTGCGGAGATCAGCTCTGGTGCCTACGAATTAGGGTGCCAGGATCTCATTCTGAGGGGAAAAAAGGAGGAGATAAAATACAGTGGGCTTCTGAGCTGCCACCGTCAGGGCTCAGTTTCTTGCTGGTAATTGGGGGTTGTTTTGAGGAGAGCTGTTCAATTAGCCAGTGTATGAAGAAGGTAGATTTTGTTCAGAAATCAAAATCTGCACAGAGTCCTAGTGTCAGCAAATATTATACTAGATCCCAACTTCTGAAACAGCTGTTAGTCATTTAGCACAGGCATTAGAAACTAATTCACAGTCCCAAGGGGTGATTAATTTATTAATTCATTTCTCCTCCCTGTCGAGGTGACATTTAAATTCTCAGTGAAAACTCAACTAGCAGTGGCTCAGTACGCATTTAGCTGAGCGTTCGCTGGTCCAGATGAAAAGAAACAACGGCTGGGAAGAGTTGTGAGAGACCTGGCAGCACACGGCCAGGAGAGGGCATAAGGTGGGACTTTGTAGCTGGTGTGATTTGTGAAATGCAGCAAGGCTGTTAGGAAAGCTGGATTTGCTGGTGTCCTCATCCTGCTGACAGCTTTGCTCATCCAGGGGCACAGCACTGCTCGGACGCTCAGCACGAAAATGCCTTGATGAGATCACATGAAAAACTCTATATTTGGTAAATTACTGTGCACAGCAATAAGCTGTTGGATCTGATCAGTGAATCTGAATGATTATGCTGTTTAAAAAATGTCTATGATCCTGCTAGATAGGTACCCAAAGCATAGATCTGAACTGGGGCACTGCCTAGTGACCACTGTCCTGGTGCAGGAAGGTTCTCCATGGGGGTCTCCAAACGTGAGATAATTGTTGCAACCTAACAGTGTTGCCTTTCAGCACTGAATTAACTATGGCCTAACCCTATTCACATAGCATGCAAAAAGTAGGTCACTCAAGACAGCAGGTATTGCTTGGCTTGGAAATCCACTTCTGCATGCTCACAGTTCAGCAGCTCCTCTAGAGGAAGGATTTACATCCATTGCCACCAGGAATCCCACCTGAGCTACCACTTCAAAAGAGCATCGACCTGTGTTCTTCTCCCCAGTGCAATGTGAGGGTGCTTTTCCAAGTGGACTTTTTTGAGAAGGGAAATGGTTCTTACCATCTTCAGTGGCAATGATCTTCCCATTTTAACTGAGAGCTACACATAAGCTTGCCTTGGTCTCTGAATCAGGGCCTGGGCTTCCAGGACTCAGAATGGGAAAATATGTCTCTGCTGGCAAGGGTAAGCTGAAGGGTGAATTTCTCCTCCCATGCCTTGTTCTGCTGTTTCTCTATGATGCTGCAAAAGCCAAGTGCAGGGACAGGATGAGCCCTGATCCCTGCAGCTGCTGAGGGCCACCATCATGGATGGTGGTGTCCAGGGCCCAGGAGCAACAGGATAGTTCCCATTGAGATTACCCAGCACTGGGCTGGAAAGTAGGCCAGTATGCACCAGCACAAGCTAGGTAGTCACATCCTGTGAGCCTCTTAAGAGGAGCTCAGCATTAGACTGACAGCATTGGATGTTTGTCCACAATGAGCTGCTCTTTCCCACGGTACTCAGGCATTTTCCTTTGCCTTGCTCAGGGGGATTAAAGCAGTGTGCATGATCAGTTCTTGGCTCCCAACCTACCTAATACATCACACTCTGAGTCCTGCCTGCTGGGCTGGGGTTAACTGACCTGGTCAACAGCAGCAAGGCAGAGCCAGGCAGGAGCTTTCTGCTGCTCCTTTGTAGCTGTGTTGCCACCTAGTCCCACATCCAAACAGGCTTTCTGTCACCTCCTGCTCTTGCCTTATTTAAGCTCACCAAGTTGTGTCCCCAGATGCTGGCCTGCATGGGAGGAGGCAGACCTGTGATGGCAGGTTTTTAGCAGAGTTGCAAACAGCAAAGTGCTTTTACTCCCTCAGTTAAAATACATCTTCTTGCATCTTTATATGGATTGAAGAGCAGCTCTGGCTTCAGGCCAGTGTCCATCACTGCTCTGAGTGGGTAGAGCAAGGGGCTCTCCTGCCATGCCTTTGGCAGAGTTTGGGGATCGATGTGCTTTCAGAGCTGTGGTTAAGCAGTCGCATGAAATTACCTGTGTAAAAATACAGCCCAGGGAATGTTAGCTCAGCTCCAGTTAGATGACTGCAGATGTGTTATTTTGAGAGAGCATTCATACTGTGCAGTCCTGATTCAGGCAAAACTGCCATTGACGTAATTTTTTCCATAGTGTTGCTTGTATTTGAAATCATATCTATACATCTTGTACAAATCACACTAATAATAAGCATTTCCATGACAGACTCTGCTTATGGATTAATTTTGGAATTTCATTTATAGACCCAATTTGGCTTCAGTGGGATTTATGTCTCTAAAAGGACTGCAGCAATAGGGGACGGTGCTAGAAAGTGGCCTTTTTTTGTGTGTGTCTATAATCCACCATACTTGTTTGTGGAACCCTGAACAGTGTTCTAATCTTCCATCTGCAAACTGCTTTCCTACCTTCTGATTTACAACATTTTCCTTTGCCTTCCCTCCCTACGACTTGGTATTTCTTACAAGGCAGGTATTGTCAAATCTCTTTCTTCAAACATATAATAACCACCTTTTGTATTGAACAGGCGTATAAATTACTCAGCTTATATGACAGAACAGAAAATAAGGAGTTGAGTATCTGGCAGGGATGCCAAAGAGTGATGTTATTATAACCTTACTGTGAAAGATTTGCCAACAGAAAGTTACATGTCGGTGAGGTAACCGACGACAGTATTTCCTTTATTACACCAAATATTAGAACACATTATTCTGTGGTGCACTTCCAGACAAATCACACCTCTCATCTGGATGCTCAGTAGCCGCCCATGTGCACATCAGATGGGATTTATAGGCCAAATAGACCCCAGGCATTGAAAGACACACCATCCTGGGGTTCATGCCTGTCGGTATTACAGCCGCCTTACCCAGACCTTCTTGGGAATATTTCCAAGAGGAAATATTTTAAGTGGAAAATACTGCTGCTGCAAAATTAAAATCTTGCAGCTTTTCAATTTTCCCTCATGAAAATTATACCAGGAATAGAAGAGCTATTTCAAGGTGGAGCACTCCAAATGAAACCAAATTGCAGTGCTTGACTGGGAGAAGTTTCAAACAGCCACCCATCCCTGCCTCTGCTGTCATCAGATGTATGGGATTTATGTTCAATTGTTTTGACCCACCAATGTCTGCAAACAGGCTTGGCTTCCCCAGGTACCTGCAGTCATCTTCTGGGGGGTAATGATGCAGTCTACCCTGCAGCCCACAAGCCAGCAAATACAGATTCCCTGGCAGGTAAAGGCAAAAGGAAGCACACTGTAGCCTTACAGGAAAAGTTGAAGATTTCAGTTTTTGGAGGACAGGAAGATTACAGGGTCAAGAGGCAGCTTACACAAAAGTACCTGTAGCTGCCTCTCCACGTTGGAGTTGATCCACTCAAAGTTGTACAACCTTCTTTAAGCCTCAGAATACAGTGGCTGTCCCAAGGGTAATCAGCACAGGGCAACACAGCCACTGAAACAGCACCCAAAGCATTCTCTCATCTGCTCTGTTCTTGGTGGCTGACTGCATCCTGAGGCAACCCTGTTACCTAGTGACTAGTGGGAATACCTCACCCTCCCCCACCATCACCTACAGCACCCGATCAATAACCACCAGCATTATCATCAGCGCTTTCTGCTTGATTTATCGGTGCTTGTAAGCAATCAGCTGGCTTTGGACGGAGGCTTAGGATCGGCCGGGCTGAAGTAGAAATAAGAGCTAAAAGCTCTAGGCAGCAGTGTACTCGCAGTTGGGATGGATGTGGTGCATGGCTCCACCTCATGGCAACTACACAACTAGGCAAGGAAAGAGTAAGAGCTGTGCTGTCACCTCGTGAGTAACACCGTTCCCTTCTTCGTAAAAATAATCGCTCAGAGTCATCAAGACCAACAGACTTAATTGAAACTCATGAAATCAGGGGCTGGGGTAGCCAAAATCTCAGCTTTGAGCTTTTTATACTCAAGGCATGAAGGCTGCATGCAGGTTTGGGCTGCTCTGCGTTGTTTCCCCAATCTGTGCTGTAGGTGGGATGAGTAATGCTGCCCACCAGAAAGCAACCTGATACTTTCAACTAACTTCGATGGTTGGGCTCGATGAGCTTAGAGGCCTTTTCCAACCAAAACAATTCTATGGTTCCTATTGTCCTACTCTATTTTCATGTATTTACTAGTATTTGTTCATGAGTTTTTGTGAGGCTGAAAATTTGCAGGCCTAGTTTCTGCTTTGGAGAAATTGCTGCTAAAATATACTAGTTGTGGACACAGAATGAGAGGGTGTGAATGTGCTGCTCTGAAACAGGCGTTCAAACGTCATTACGTTCCTTTTCCTTTGCTTTTGTGCAGAGTTTCAGCTCAGGAATGTGGCATCTGTACCCCGAGGCAGGCCCACGCTTTTGTGCGTGCTTTGTGCTGTTCCCATCAGAACTAAACAAAAAAGCATTAAAAGTTTGAAAGGTTGTGGCCTTGGCAGAGATTTACCAATCATCTGATTCTCCAGACACCGACTCCGGTTCCTTACAGCTACTGCATCCTGTGGGATGCCCAGCACGGCTTGCAGGAGCATTGAAGCTTGTCCCCAGCAGCCGCGAAGGCAGCCAAGGCAGGAGCCAGGGTAGGTGGGGACACCTCCTCAACCAGTGCCACCCGTCCTGCTGAGCCCCTGCACACAGCTCCCTACTCCACAATCTCTGCTGCCCTCACATGGCCCGGCTAGGAAAGAAAATGAGCCCACGCTGGAGAACTTGTGAATGCTGGGAGGCCCTCAGGCCCTGCAAGTGCTGCTGTAACCCTCTCTGCAGCAATAATACTGGAAATTGATCATCGCTGGACTTAGACACATTCAAAGCCGTGCTCAGTAATAAATCTGGGCTTCTGTAAGAAAGGTCTTAAAATATATACCTAAAAAAGCAGCCTGTCAATCTGTGCTTGCCCAGGCAGGGAGTCCTTGTCTGCTCTTTGGTAAGCTCCTTTTGTTTTGTTTTGTTTTGTTCTTTATGTCATTTAGCTCTTCACTAATGGTTCATCCAAGGTTATCAGGAAGATAATCAGCTAGACCTCCCAAGAGCAAATCATTACCTATGAACATATTACTCATCTTGAAGACCAAACACAGCCTCAAGCCTTGCTTTGAAGTGATAACAAAAGAAGAATGTTCCAACCTGATGGTAAGAATGAAAATGTTATTTGCACTAGAGTCTTCCTCCTGCTGTTACTAGTCAACTGTATTTTATACAGGTGTCAAATTATAGATCTAACTATCAAGAAAGTCTAACTATCAGTCTGCATCTCACTGATAAGAAACTCTGGTGCTCTGAATGTGGTCAGTGCAGTAACCCTCATACATTGCTGCTTATAACCTACTAGACTTTTGCTTTCATTTTATTTAAACTTAATTTTAGTACAAAGCTGGTTTTACCATCCACATCCTTGTGGTTAAATCCCAAGGTAATACTTGCAATAGGATGCCCGACTGTGCTCATGCTCTTGTAGCAATTACTAAACCTAAAGTACGCTTGTTGCACGGTGGCTTGTAACAAATAGCATGCAAGGGCCTAAAACCACCGTATCATGGGATGTCTGCTGTATTCAAATATAGGTGCAAGAGCAGATTTGAGAAGAGTAGCTCCTAAACCGACCTATCTCTGGGAGAAAGTGAAGCTGGAATAAGACTAAACCAAATGAGCTAATAGCTAAACTGATCTTTAATCCATTCTTGTTGTAAATGATCTCAAAGGAGATCACTAGGTACTAAGTAGCCTGTGTAGATCTGTTAAAACCTGAGAAAAATCACTGAGAAAGTCAAGATTTTGAAGCCTCAACCCTACTGTAATGGCATAATTGTAGAAGTGCAAGGCAGAGAAAAGGTAGATATCTTTTCTTGCTGCCAGGCAAACAAAACATGGCTGATGGTACTCTGGATTAGTTCCTTGATCTGTTTTTCCACGTGTCTGTACAAATGCAGCACCCTTAGGATGAGCAGGTGTACCTGTGGAGGTGGGATGAAAGTGTTTGATCCTGTGCAATATCGTCTCTGCAGACTGAAGAAGGGCTGTGGCACGGACAGAAAGAGTGCATCTTTTTTGGTTGTTTTAGTTTTATAGCTGTCAGAGGGCTGGAGTAGACTTTGTGCTGCTGGTTGTTGAGGTATCTGGAGGTGACTTTGCTGATGCAGTTAGCCTTAGCTGCTCAGTTACGTTTCCTCTTAGAAAGAGACCAGTCAAAAAAGATCCAGTGGGTGCACAGCATGAAGAAAAGCACTTAGGAGCTAAGCCAGAAACTTGTACACTTCTGCTGAGGTATCAACGTTCCTGCTAAACGAATCTGAGCAGAGTCTGCCAATACTGGATGTAGACAGTGAGTGGCATTGTGGTATCACAGAAGAAGAAGCAACAGAGATGGTTAGACACAGCAGAGAGACAGAGGAGAAGCTGAGGAGGGGTGATTCTCAGGATGAGGAGCCCACCTGTATTTCAGTGTCCTGTTCATACACCCAGGCACTGAAGCTTATGGGAGCAAAATCATTTGGCAGTGGAATTTGTGTTGCTCCTTCCTCTCTGCCCTGAAGTCCTCCTCTCCCCTGTGAACCAATGTGCCTTCTTCACGACCTGTACAAATGCACAGCACAAATAACAGATCTTGAGGATGGAGACAGCTGGTACATTTGGAGTCATCCAGCCATAGCTAGTTGCTCATTACAGGGAGATGATACTAGAGAAAGGGCATGAATCCTGGTAGGTGTAACAGCAAGTGTTAGCGTGCTTGCAAAGCAGAGATGGCATTTTAACCTCCTGGGAGAGGAGAACATCAGGGATCTGTGTAACACAAAGTTGCTCACTGGTGTTTCTGGGTCACTGGCTTGAAAACAGCAGCCATGGGCTCTTGGAAGGATTGCTGATTATCGTAACTGAGAGCTCTAGGCAGGAGGAGTGGAATTGGAGATGGAGTTTGCTGACTGAGGCCATTCACCATGGTTTTCTAGCTCTAGGAAATATAACAGAAGGTACATATAAATGTAATGTGACACATATGAATAGGAATATTACTTTAGCAGTCTCTTCTTGTGCTGTGTTCTCAGTGGCAGCACCTATAAATCATCTCCTCTGTTATGTTTTATTACCTGTAAGTACATGATAGGGCCAGTACTGTTTCAAAATTAAATTTACCATGGTGATTTCAAACCTCATTGCTGTAATATTGACTTTCTTTTGATTACACAATCCTTTTCTTCAAGAAGTCATCACAGAAAATGTTAAAGCTGCCACACACAACTGATGTTTTAGAACACATTTGTTTTTTTGCCAATATGATTCTATCATATGGTGGCTGAGAAAACAGAAGTATAGACAAGTACACTTGGCATATTGGCCTCAGAGTTACAAATTGTCTTTTTCAGTGCTGCATTCAAGCAGATTTAGTTTCTAAATACAGCAACATAATATTTGCTAGCACAGATTCCATTCCAGTAGTAAAATACCAGCACTGTTAATTGGTAATGCCAGCATTAGTGGTGGTGTCTTGCTGATAAATTCTGTATTCACAGATACTGCCTCCTGTGCTCTTGGAGCAAGAATATCACAGCAAAGAAGAAGTATCCTTGTCTCCTTTTTACAGCTGGAGAAACTGAGGCACAGAGTGGCTTGCAAAAAGTCACTGAGAAGCAGTTGGAAAGCTGGGAAGAGAAGAGTGCAGCTGCAGCTGCAATCCCAGGAGGGACCCTACCCCGATATGCAAAACTTGTGCTGTGCAGACCACTGGCACCCAGGCAGAGACTGTGCCAGGGAAACCGGGAAGACCATGTTGCAATGAAATGTTTTGAGTCCCTTGGAAAAGGCTTCCTTTTCCAGTGCTGCTTTTGTTTCAAAATGCCTCTGCAGTGCTTTCTGCAGAAACTTGTCCCTGTCCTCTTCACCGTATCCACCTCCATCATATTTGTTGTCCAAACATTTTGAGGTCAAAGAAAGAAAGCAAATGAATTGCCAGCTGCTTTCCATGGGGTTTACTGGCTCTCCTGGATGCTTTGTAAGAATTTTGTTTAGCCCTACTCTGACTTCCGGCCACCACGGTAAGAACAAGCAAATGAGCCACCACGGCTCTCATCTCAATATAAATGGCCCAACTGCGGTCACACAGAGGCAGCACGTCAGATGGTGGTGCTTGAAATGTGACCCGAAGCTACAAAACCACGGCATAGCCTCAGCTATGTCCTGTGCCTTCAGATGCTCTTTGTTCTCAGGGCGCTGTAGCAAACCCTACAGAAACAGAGTGCCTGTGTTTGGGATTTTAGGGTATTCTTCTGAACCAGTTGTTGCAAATCAGCTGCTAAAGATGTGGATTTGATGTCTGAAAAAGAAACATTTCTTGTCAACCTCAGAGTGTCACCTTGCCTGGGCTTTCCTCTCCTGCAGTAACCTAGTACATCTGCGCAAGAACTGCAGCCATACTTTCCTTGTCTTTTCTCATCTGAAATGTATCTAGAAGCACTGCTGTTTTTCTCCACTTTGAGTGAAGATTAATTAGAAAGCATCTTCATTACACTGGTAGAACTATCCCCCAAATATTAATCTTTCCCTTGAATAGCAGAAATGAGAAGGGTTAAACCAGTGTGACGCCAAGGGCCCCACACACACTGAGGTGCACATTTTTATCTTCAGCTGATCCATTTTTTTCTGCAGAGCCTGATTTTTGATAGAATGATTAAACACCATTCTTGAACAGGCCTGGGGAAGCAGCAAATGTGTTTTCAGTGCACACATAAATAAAGCCATGATGTTTGAAGGTCTAAAATAAAATATTTGTAAAAGAGATGCCAGCAAGAAACAGCATTTTGAAGGCAGCTCTAATCTCAACTTTTCTGTCCGAATATTTCAACTGAAATTACTAGTGTGTTGGTTTGGGATTTTTTTCAGTCATCATGGAGGTTTTCACAAAACCTGGTGATTTTTTTTTCTGTTTGAAAAATAATTTATGACTTTTTTTTTTAATCAGCTGTGCTATGTCTTCATGTATTTTAAGATGTTCATAGATGTCTTGGCACAGCAGATCTTACCTTTTCTCTTTGTCACCGTAAGAATCGGTTGTTTGCTGGCTGGGTGGATTTTTTTCCTTAACAAATTTCCAGACACACAATGCTTTGCTTAAGTACAGAGTCACTTCTTTTCAGCTTCCTCATCAGAAGGCAGGTGTAACTGACTGTGTAACATGCACATCGAATCCCTGGTATTTCAGCTATGCTGTGCAGGGACTTGGCGTGAGCTTCTGAGTGGCTTTGTTGCATTAATTCTTCATGACCATTTACAGCAGTAAAGATTATCAGCTAGTTTACTGCTAATAAGTAATGACCATGCAAGGCCAAATTAAAAGCTGTTTTGCAATTTAAAGAGACGTACCTCCAGCTGAGTCTCTTTTCCATTACTTGCAATATTCACAAAGTCAGTTTTGGATTTGTGTTTCCAGATGCATTAGCTCTCTTCTTTCTTATCTCCATGGGCCAAGACAGAGATGAGGCAGCAAGAGGCAGACAAGGGCAGCAGGAGGAGAGGCTGCCTTTTTTCATTATTAGAGCTGGATGAAGATGTATGTGAAACTTCAGCTTTAAACCAATTATGCCTCAGCTCTTCACCTGTGGGGATAGAGATAATGATCTCCCATTGTTTTCCTGTCCTCCCTTCTGCTATTATCTGTGCTGTGATCCAAAGGAGCAGGAGTTTGGCTGTAATGACTACATTTCTATAATAACTGCAGATGCAAAGTATTCCACTTGAAGTGGCATTTTCAGTGTGAACCACGGTGTCCATTGATAACTTAGCTAACTATAAGTGAATTCAAACTTTGCATTTTTAGGTTTTAAAAAAAAAGTTTTCTCCTTGTCTGGAAGAAACCTGAAACAAAAAATATCTGGCTTTTAAATGCCCAGCCCCACACTTCCTGGCTGACCCAGTACAAACCACTGCTGCTCTGCACACATTATTTCCTCTCTTTGAACAGAAAAACCCAACAAAAAACCAACAACAAAAAAATTAGCCACAGCCTTGCTTTCCCATTGACCTGATCTCTCATCTTCAGGGGGTAGAAAACTGCACTGCACAAGAAGGTAAGTTAATGACAGAACATGATGAGAACATTTTGAGACATCCACTGGTCTTTGCTGCTTCTGTTGACTGGTCTCCTCCCTGACATCCAAGTATCATAGTATCAGTCAGAGTTGGAAGGGACCACAAGGATCATCTAGTTCCAACCCCTCTGCCATGGGCAGGGACACCCCACAGTAGATCACTGATGCTCACTGTAGGAGGAGACTAAAAACCTTTGGGTTTTCTCTTTCTGTATGAGCAAGCATTTTCTTATCCTGCCTTTTGATTTTGGCTCTTAACAAAATATAGCCTTTCTACAACAAATCTGCTATTGCAATGCCAGATGCTGAAGTCTAGCTATTGACAGGCTACAGCAAACGTCAACTAGCCCTTGTCTTTGCTTTTAACTGAGGCTTTCCTTCCACAGGAGTAGTTAAGTTCTCTTCCCAATGAAGACTCCTGTCATCAAGTCAGCAGCTCTGTGTATTACCTCCATCTGTGCTGCCAGACCAGTGGAAGCTGGTGCCTGTCATGTACAGGCAGTGGATTTTTTCATACTTTTCTCTAGAGGTCCTATAAGGAACCACATCTCCACTTATATTTCTGCATGATATTTTGATTTTACTTTTTATTTTATGTATTTTCTTTGTGGTCAGATGGTGTCATGTTTTGTTTTGCTTGCTTTTCATAAAGTCCAAAAAAAAAGAGCTCTGTTTTGCCATATTTGAATGATGGTTTGATGTAAGTGTTTGTATTGTGGTTTAATCTGTTTAAAATTATATTTATTTAGAAATGGATTTGTCTATAAATCGAGAAATGATGCTCATTATTTAAGTATAAATGAATAGAGAATTATTCAGTATTACTCAGCTTCAATATTTTCATTGTTTTTAAAGTTAAAATTGGTGGAAATTGTCAGTTGTTGGCAAGGGCAACCTTCTTTTAATGTATTTCCCCCTGGTGTAATAAGCCAGGAGTTGTCTTCTGGTCTAACTTTTGCATCCTCAGTTCCATGTGTAAGCCATTTTTGTCCTAATATAGCATGTGGCTGAACACAGGCTGCATATACATATCACAAACCAGAAATGAGTGCTTTCAATTCCCATAAGTTGGTTTTGTTTGGTTGGTTTGGTTTTTTTTTTCCTTCCCCCCTCCCATTTTTCTCTGAGGATTAAAGATATTAGATGTTTTTCCTAAAGCCCAGCTGCTGGAATTGGCAGAGTCCATGAGACTCTCAGTGTTTCTTAGACAAGTAAATTATGAACTCCCTTGGTTGCAGCAAAAACTTAAAAACAGGAAGAGGAGGCATCCCAAAGGTTTAGAAACCAGAAAGCAAAGAGCTCAAAATTTGCCTAAGACAAAGTAACAACTGTTGTGTTGATCTCAGGTGGGGGCCTTTTTAATGGAGTACTTACTGCATTATTAATACATGATGCAAGTGGCACAGCATGAGAAGAGCTCAGCCCATGAAGGTGGTAGAAGAGGAGATAGTCTTGCTGGTTGGAAATGGCATGTTTCAGTATTAACGTTCCATTTTCTTAGGACTTCCTTTTCTATTTTTTCCCCCCCTGTTAGCAACAGCTATAACAAAATCTCTCCTTGTGAAGGAGAAAAGTGTGTCATCAAAGGTGACTATTTTTTTTTCTTTTCTTAATTTTAAATTAACTGGAAGGCCCAGGCTGCTGAAAACTTGATTCGAGATTTTGTATGCTTAAGGAGTCTTAAAAGTGTGCTTTTACCCAGGTGGAATCAAAGTACAAAGAGGAAGGAACCTCTGTTTGACACTGACTCGCTAATCTCAGCAGTGTATCATTTATTATTCTGCACAGGATTAAAGGTAAGCTCTGTATTGCTGCCTTTGAGACTCAGCAGGGCAGGCATCCTTTGCAGAAATGGGGTTAAATAATTCCTGACGTGTGGCAGAAAGGTTCTGGAGAGAAGGCAGTGGGGTTTAAATTACCTGACAGAGACTTCTGTGGTCTAGCATTTGTCTTCTCTCCTGTAAAATATTCTGTCTTAGCTCCAGAATAAAAGGACTTTCTCAGTCATAGAGGAAATCTAAAGAGCATTTTCTTTGAAAAAGGGGGGTCATATCTTAAAATTATTAGTATCATAGTATCAGTCAGGGTTGGAAGGAACCACAAGGGTCATCTAGTTCCAACCCCCCTGCCATGGGCAGGGACACTCCACACTAGATCAGGCTGGCCAGAGCCTCATCCAGCCTGGGCTTAAACACCTCCAGGGATGGGGCCTCAACCACCTCCCTGGACAACCCATTCCAGGGCTTCACCACTCTCATGGGGAAGAACTTCCTCCTCACGTCCAGTCTGAATCTCCCCACCTCCAGCTTAATTCCATTCCCCCTAGTCCTATCACTACCTGATATCCTGAGAGTTCTTCCCCAGCCTTCTTGTAGGCCCCCTTCAGATACTGGAAGGCCACAATTAGGTCACCTCAGAGCCTTCTTTTCTCCAGACTGAACAGCCTAAACTCTTTCAATCTGTCCTCATAGGAGAGGTGCTCCAGCCCTCTGATTATTCTCATGGCCCTTCTCTGGACACGTTCCAGCACCTCCATATCCCTCCTGTAATAGGGGTTCCAGAACTGGATGCAGTACTCCAGGTGAGGTCTCACCAGAGCTGAGTAGAGGGAGAGAATCACCTCCCTTGACCTGCTGGCCACACTTCTCTTGATGCAGCCCGGGATCTGATTGGCTTTCCGGGCTGCAAGTACAGTTCATGAAAAAAGAACGTGAAGGTAACAATGTGTGTGTGTGTGTGTGTGTGTGAAACTTTTAATATCATTATTAGCACACACAAATAAGTCCTGGATGCTCAGCTGAAGAAAAAGGATCTATTTTTAACTCATTCCAATTTGGAGATCAGGCTAAATGAGCATTTGCACATTCACTTCACTAGGTTCTTTAGACATTGGTTCCTGTTCAATGAGAGACAAATTAGACATTTTCCATTGAGAGTGGGTTGGAGTAAAGTTCAGATTTAGTGTTTGGGTTTGTTTTTTTTAAACAGCTCAAACAGTGTCTCAATTCAGCTTTTCAGTCAAATGTTATTAACTGAGAAGGTGTTGGTAGCTGGCAATTGCACACCATGAACATTCTGAATTCTGTAGCACAAGTAAAATCTGTTGGGAGATGCAAAAGCTTTCATAGATATGGTTATTAATAAGACAAGTGAAATAATATGACTCTACCTATATCTGAGTACATGTATTTGAGAATATCATGTGGTGGTTGTTATCTGCCTGAATTTCTGAAGAACAGACCTTTGCCAACAGAGGTTCTTCTGAAACTGCAAAGTTAAGTTAATTTGCTCCACAGGGCACTCAGAGGGCTGTGATTACAGATCATGGGACGCAACAATTTTTGCAGGTTGCAGTATCATGTCATCCCTACTCAGCAGCCTCTAACACAGCTACTCTGTGCAAGCTAGAAAACTTAAGCAGCCTATCCTGAATATCTCATATCTCAAGATTTTAGTTTTTAATAGACATATCATCTAATTTTCCTCCCCCTTTATTTATTCCCTCTTTTAAACTGTTAACAAATGTTAGTAAGGTTGGGTTCCTGTGCCAGGGTCTGTCATGCCTCACCCATTACCAGCTCCTAATGTGAACTGTTGACGCACAGGATCTCGTACTGCTGTATGTTAAAAAGATGCTTATCATAAAAAAGTAGAACAGAGGGGTTTGACCCTTTAATGTGACTCATTCAGTTCTCACTGCCGTGCATGAAGATAACAGGAGGTGCAATAACGATTTGCATTCTGTACAAATATGCTGATCCTAGAAATACACCAGATGGATGCTCTTCCAAGGCAGAGGCATCTGCAGTGTCTATCCCAGAAGGCTCTCTCTCATTCTAGCTCTATTCAGAAATTATAACTCAAGTACATCATTAATTTTTCAATCATATTTTGATTTCACTGAGATTTTGACATTTTTGACATGATTACATGCCTATCTGTATTAGGACCAGTGCTCTCTCTCTCTCTCCATCCTCAGATAATTCTGGTGTGTTGATTAGCTGGAGGGCTTTTCTAAACTTTTTTCTTATGTAGCATGTGTCAGATTAAAGCTGAACTTTGCATGAGTGAGCACAGATGCAAGGAACTTCTCCTCCCTTCCTGCGTGCCCTGAGGGAAGGCCTTAGACAATAATAAATCCCTGCAGTCAGCCATGTATAAAGTACAGAAAGATCTGGGCTATGTCTGCTTAATGGTCCCAGAAGAGCTTCCCCCAGCAGCAGCAAAGTCAGTGGTAAGAAGGCTTCAGCAGAACGGGAGGAAAATTGCGAATGACCAGGGACAGAGCACACTGCAGTAGAGCTTGGTGTGTGTTCTTCCTGTCCGTGCAGTACACTGCAAGATCCCACCGGGGCTCCCTGCTCAGAGCAGTGCCTAAACAGACTAGCTCACCGCGGTGCCCAGACTGCCTTACTTTACCCTTCTTTATGCCTCTGAGAGCTTACAGGGATAATGAGTAACAGAGCGCTTTTCTCTCTTAAACTTGCCGGTGGTGCTACTCTGTAGCAGACAAGTAATCAAAGGCTGAAAGGTGGCTAGGGGGGAAGATCTAGACCCAATTGCTGAATTGCAATTCACTTCATTCAAGACTCTTGTCAAATGCTGGGGCTTTTTCAGCGCTTCCCACTTGCAACCACGTTGTTTTTATGGAAGATTTTCAGTTTATTGGCTCAAAAACCTCAGGTTCCCCTGGTTCCCTGCAGAGCCTCCTGTAGTTTTCCTGTTCTGCTGAGGCCTTGGTAATGTTGAATTTCTCACAGTTGGCAGTGCTGGTAACGAGCTGCTGGTATTTTATCACTGTGAATACAGTGGCTGCAGTATTTTGTATTTCATCTGAAGGTGTGTGATTACAAGTCCTTTAACTACAGTGGTGTTTTGTGCAGCCAGCAAAACCAACTCAGGATGCTGAGTAAATAGCTAGTTAGTATGTGTCTAAAACCATACTTTGACACTTAGTACAAGTGGTTTTGCTGGTACTTTTAGGTTTTTATTGGTCATCTCGAACCACACAGCAGAGTTGCTCCTCAATAGAAGCTTTAAAAAAATAATTCTAATGAATGAGAAGCTTTCTTCTGGCCTATCTAGATCTGCTATGAGGAAATGCCATGCCTAAGTCAGGACACTGGTATAAAACCTGGAAGCTATGTTTGCCCAAGACACCCTACTGCTGTGGGTTCTGTGGCAAACCACCTTGCTCTCTGAGCCTGATGCCTTTGAAAATCAGTAATAATGATTTGACATCTACAAATGAAAGTTGTTACAGAATTGTAAGGGATAGTACTGTATTTTGTGTGTGAAGACAGAGGGCAGTAACTCCTCAGAAGTTCTTTTAAATGCAGTGCTTGCAAGTAACAAGGGACAGGCTGATTGAACTGAGCAGTAGCTGAATGTTTTAGGACCCAGACAAACATTGGAACAGGCAACAAGCCAACTATCAAAAAACCATAACCTCCCTTCCTTCATGTCAGCTCTTCCGCTAGCAACTTAAGTAGTTTACTTCAAATCAACATTTACTTTAAATATTATGATTAAATGACAATAATTTATCAAGATTAAATGAAACTCTGATAAGAATGGAGCCAACCATACACACTAGAACAATTTTTACAGGCAATACACTTTGCAAGGAGCCTGAACTATGCTATGTTGAGAAGACATGCTAAGGTATAATTGTACTTGAAGGTGGGTTCCCTGTGAAGTTCCTTACTTGCTGATACAGCTGGAGAGTGTTCTCAAAGTTTAGCTTCATGCTATGAAGGCCTTCTGACACCACTGAAGGTGATCATTACAACACTATCAAGGCTTCCCAGTATAGCTAAAGCTATTACCACGAAGAGCTGGGATCATACAGAATTGCTCCACCAGTGACAGTCTTCCCCTTCTCCCTCCAGACCACAGCAATTGCTGCCATTTCAGCTCTGGAACACAGCAACTGGGCAATGGCTGCTTGGCCACCACAAGCAACCTCAAGTCTAGGACTAGGCTTGATTACTGTGTCCTGCTCATAAGCAATCTAATATTTTCTCTCTTTTTTTTTTTCTTTCTTCTTTTTCTGCAAGTCAAAAAGTTTGCTAAAATAAATGACCTTTTGAATAAAAGCTACCAAACCCAAACATATTCTTTGCATTCACTGGCCCCTAGAATCAGAATTGCATCAGCCAAACAGTTCATGTGGATGTACGTGTGTGAGTGCCCTTGTAAAACCATGCAAGAGGGATGCATAGGTAATACCCCTCACAGAATCATAGAATGTAAGGGGCTGGAAAGGACCTCAAAAGATCATCTAGTCTAATCCCCCTCCACTTACAAGAACCGTCTTCAGCTCGCTCTGAATGATCACAAACTTCTCCCTCACAAATTGACACTTGCTTTCTGATAGGAAGCTGGATTGATGTCTAATCCTGAGATGGTGGCATGCAAGTTCTCTTGATGGCGAGTGTAAAATCTGCTTCAGAGTCTTGCAGATGAAGAGCTTGTGAAAGATAAACTCAAAAATGTTGCTTTCTTCATGACAGTTCTGCTTATAGGTTTTGCAGCTCTAACCAGAAAATCAAGCTGAGCTAATGCACATCCTGCCAAGGATAGTAAATACTGTGGTGGGGCGTAAGTACTTAGGCTAGATAATCTGGCAGTGGCAGTTTCTAAAATATTCATTCCTCCTTCCTAATGACTCTACCATTTCTCACAACTGATGGGATAAAACTATTCAACTTCTGTCTTCTACACAGAAGATATATTTTCTTTGTAGCTCCTGTGAGGAAGTGGCATTGGTTTTTGTGACCATTATTTATAGCACCCATGAGGCCACTTAGCCAGTCCTGTGATTCTCTTTCATGCCTTGCTTTATTCTTCAGGGGAAGCAATCAACACTTCATTACCAAATACGACAATAAGACAGTTGAAGTTTCCAGGGCTGTAATTAAGAAAGTGTCAGTGTCAACACCATAAATTCCCTTTTTTGAGGGATTTATGACTGAAATGTAAAAGTGTACTCCCAGCTGAAAACCTCTTTTTTCAGTTCTTATAGTATGAATTGCGATTACAATTTTTAACAATTCAAGCAGCTTTTTAAAATTGTAAGAAGAAAGTAAAACTGGGGGAAAAAAAAAAAAGAAAAAAAGGACAAAAAAAAAAAAGGAAAAAAAGGGATTTAATTTTAGTGGCTCACCTTCTCCTTTTCAGACACACAGGCTTTGCTGGGGCCAGATTCTTCAACTCGGAGCAGCGGTTTCCCCACACCTCTCCTCAACACATGTATACAGGCTTTTTTTGCTACTGAGCATGCCAAAGAATAATTTTCCATGACTCTGAGGTCCACATTCTTTAGAGAAAATTCTGTTGTCTCCCTGGAAGGTCCTGATTTTGAGGTTTGAAAGTTGGATGATAGGAGCTGCTGATTCTGACTAAATGAATCTTCTCTTGTGATTGCAAAGGTGTATGAGTACTCTTACTTCTGGTGTAGGGGATGTGCTGAGTGACAGCTGGTGTTTCTAAAAGTTAGTTTTACTGGTTTGTTTTTAAGGATTGCTTACTTCATCTGTGTGGCTGAGATTTTGTTACAGCTAACAATTTACAAAACTCAATGTTATGATCCCCATGACAGCCATGATTTTCTTCCATGTACATATTTTCTTTGACTATATAATGAATTTTCAGCTTCAAGAGAGAGAGTTTTATAGGGTAAGCCTAAGGTTGTGCGAGAATCTGGGATCTGGTAAGCTATAGTCTTCTTTCCAGGACAACCCTGAGGAAGAACTACACTGAACAAAGTCTAGACCCAGGTCTGGTATACTTTACAGCAGTGTTTAACTGCTTAACTGCAGCAAACCCTCTGAATATCATAAAGATGGTCAACTAGATGCCTGTGGGGCTTGCAGATTGTTCAAGGATAGTTCCTGTGCTAAAGCTACGCCATATGACTGGCGAGGAGCCTGTTGGTACCTTGCCTAGTGAAGCAGAACCAGGAAGGGCTGCTGAGACTGGTATTTGCTGGAACTTAGATTCACTGTCAACCTGCCCAGATGAATCCTGGATCTGACAGCTAGGATGTAGAGAATACTGTTATCTCTTGCTTGTAAAATGCCTGGGATCACCACGCTCTTCAGCACTCTGTGGTGCATGGTGCGTGCCTTGGTGCTTTGACCATATGAATGTTTTGGTATTAACTTTTGCAGCTGAGGAAGGTGGCTGTTTGTCAGTAGTATTCTGTCATTGTTCATCATATTTCAAAGGCAGCTTCAACATGAAACACTAAAGATGAAGAGCTACAAACAAAATATAGAAGAGATGCTTTGGTGTGATTGATACACATTCAGCCACCAAAAAAATGTGAAGATTCTTTAGAAAGATGGCTCATGAAATAGTGAACAATGATGAAATTGTAATGGTGATCTTTTAATTTTGCATTTAAAATGATCCACACCCTTCACAGGTATTGGGTTTTAGGCTCTCTTCCTTTTGAGGTGGTGTATTTCAAATGCAATCCTCAGTTCCGCTCCTGATAAGTCAGATGCATTTGAAACCCTCTGACTTTTTAAACTACGATAAAGCCTTGTTAGTTTGGTTTTGGGAAGAGTTTCCAGGATTGCTCCTACGACTTTTGCCACATAAAACACACATTTTCTTTTCTTTCTAGTATTGGTGCATGTTGCAGTCCTTGTAACAAACCCCTTCCAGGTATCATTTTGTTTCAGTAGTCTCTGCATGTATATGGTTAAAAGTATTAAAAAATAATGTTTGGCCACTGTTCAATTATTTTAGAGAGCTAACTGAAATTTTGTTTGTGCCAGCTACCACATGTTGGAAGGACAGATGAAGAGCTATGTCCATCAAACTTAACCGTGGTGTCTGTGAACCAGCATTTGGAACATGGGTTCTGCTGTTGTAATGTGGAGTGGCTCTTGCAGGAATGGCCAAGAACTTTCTCCTCACAGGGAAATGGGTTCCTTGCAGACATTGTACAATCCCTAGCTTTGGTTTCTAGGCATTTGTTTGGTAGTGTTCTGAACTAACATGACTTGTACGCTGTGATGACTTTGATATTCTGCCTATGGCTGAAGGGTTTTCTCTCAACTTTATCAAATAGATCTGGGGCAAGGCTGGTATCTTCAGTTTCATGGCAGTATTTGGGCTTGACCTGCAAACAGCATGTCATATCCTATCACCACTCTTCTGAACCCCAAGCTGTGAAATACGTTTAGTATTTCAGATTGTAAGATGAAATGGTTGTGATACAGTGCACTTCATAGTGGATCCCATAAAGCAAGTCAATTTTAACACGAAAACCTAGCTCCAGTGACAGCAAAGTTTTAAAACCTTTTTCTAAAGGCATTGTCTCAAGGTTTTGTTTAACCATTTAGCGGTACTCATCCGAACTAGTGAAATGTCGTCCTCAGAGGAGCGGGAGAACCTATCTACCTCAAATGGCTGGACAGCAGCCGAGCTGCACCTCTCCTTCCCGCCTCAGGGGACGGCTGTGGGCAGCGGGGGAGAGAGTGTGGCCGCGCCCGGGGCCCTGAGTAAGTAGTGGCAGCAGGGAGCTCGTCGTCACAGCAGCCCCGGGGAAGTCAGGAGGACAGAGACGTGGGTTTTCTGCCCGTCTTCTCCGCTGAGGGAAAGGGCAGGGCAGTACAGGGCAGAGCCCCCAGGGCTACGAACTGGCCGAGGGGCGCCCGCGCCACTCCGCCCGGCCCCGCCGCCGGTAGGTGGCCACGGGGGTCACGTGACCCCGCCCCTTCCCGGTTGGGGCAGAAGCAGAAGTGGGAGCCCCGGAGAGGCGCTTTGGGGTGCGGGGCGTTGAGGCACCGGCAGCTGCAGCCGCCGGCACGGCGTCGCGGCGGGAGGCAGCTCCCCGCCGCTGAGCAGGTGAGGGCGTCCCCTGGGGCGCGGGGTGGCCCTGCGGCAGTACTCTCCCCGTGGAGGTGAGCGGTGGCTGTGCGCCGCCGGCTCTTCTCGGGCCCCGGTGGGCAGCAGGTGCCGCAGGGCTGGGGCCGGGGAGCCGCGTCCCGCGCCGGTTTGACCTGCCGGGGACGGTGGAGGTGAGGGACGATCTTGTGATGGAAGGCAAAGGCTGTCGGTGTCAGCTGGCTCGGTGGGAGGGCTGAGGAGGAGGCGAAGGACTGCGGGGTGTGAGGGAGGGCCGTGCCAGGGGCTGGAGGGCCCGGGCCTGGAATGGACAGGGGAATCTGGGGGCGCTCAGAAGTTGCTCAGCCATTTCGCGACTTGTGGTTTGGCCGTTCTTTGCCACAGGCCAGCCCAGTGAAGAAGGGAAGAAAGCTTCATAGCTCGGCGTGTGCCTGACAGCAGCCCTACGCCATGCACAGCTCTGGCCGGGAGTGAGGGCCCCAGCCTGGGGCCAGGGCTTCAGCACCCTGCAGGCCGCGGCAGGCGGGCAACTGTCTTGCTGTGGTTCCCCTCCTCTGTTTCTTGTCAGGCCACAGGACTCTGAGGTTAGCAGCTGCATCGCAAAGCTTTGTGCAGAGACCTATGAGTCTATTGCTGTTGGCATTGCGGTACTGAACTGGTGCTGCTGGTAGATATCCATACTGGAAGTGCCTTGCTGAGGCAGTGCCTACTTGGCTGTGGTGACATCCTCAATGCATCCAATGGCAAAGAGCTAGGGACAGATGATGCAGTAACCCTTCTGCAATGCCCAGAGCACATGGAAAATTTAGAAACTGACTGGAGTAAACCTTTGGGTTGTGCTTCTTGGTTGACCTTGTGTGCCTGGAAAGCACCTGCTGTGTTATGTGGGTGAAGTTACAACAGAGGATGCATTCATCAGTGCTTATCTGAGACATTCTTTGCTAGCCTATACAGTCATAGCCTGTCTTTAGTACAGTTTTTAATATTTTTGTGTTACCACAGAGTTAAGAGTTGCAGACTGATCTTCAGATAAGAAGGGTTTGTTTCTGAAACTCCAAGGTGCTGTAATGAAGCAAAACTATAAAGGTGTTTGGTTAGATTAAGTAGGTTGTTTTTTTTACCATGTCCATGTTCACTTAGTTACTGGCAGTGAGTCTTTCTGACTTTTTAGTTCAGTCAGGCTTTTCCAGAAAATATATAAAAACTACTCTTGCATGATCAGAACAAATGTTTCTGATTCTGCAGGCACCATCAGAGTTTAGCTCATAAAGTACCTATAGTGAAAGGGAAAGAGTAATGTACTGGTGTCTGTATCTAAACTAGTTTATGATATGTTTCTCTGATTACTAGCTCACCCACTGAATTATGTAAGTGATGCTGGACCTCTTTAGGCTTTGTTAACTCTTCAGCAGAAGAGCAGCAGTGCTTCTACTGTACATGAGCATGTCCTGTAGCTCATACCCCACTGGTTTAGAAGTATCCAGATAATGGGTTGATGAGGGTCATTACAGAGTTCTGCTGCATGACTGGATAGAAATATTGTTGATGCAAATAATTATGCAATGATAGGTCTAAGAAGGCTGAGTGGCACGTGTGGATGAGTGCAAGAATACTTAATGTTTAAAAGGTTAGGTCTAATGTTAAGGGCTTCCATTAGTTCTTTTGGGAGGACTAATGCATTTTACTGTTGGGAAGCTCTCTGTGATGTTAGTCTTAGCTGGAGTGGGTAGCCAAAGCTGTATAAGAATGGTCAGTTAGACTGATCAAATATTATGATATTATTTTTCTTTTCTAATGAAGTAGATATCTTCAGCTACAGTGTTGTTTCATAGTAAGTTAAAAAGTTGGCTTGTAACTCGGGATTTAAGTTAGACTAAAGCCACCATTTGGTCTGGTTTTGGAAGAGCGAGATACTTTAAAAGGGGAAGTCCACTCTATTATATGCAGCGGAAACTGTTTAAGAAGCTACCTCTGAGAGAGAGTTCCTTTGTACTAAGGGACTAACTTCACAAAACTGTGCTGCATGGCCTTTTATCAAATAGCTATATTTATAAAGTCCTTATTGTTCCAAGTTGTGCTTCATTTTGCAGCTATAGCTTTTACTGTGAAAGGCAAAGCAGATGTATATTTTATTCTCCTGAAAAATTATATTGAGTTGAGGCTTTTATTATCTCAGTGAAGTGTTACTAAAATAGTTAGAGCTTGTTCCAAATCATGGTGTATTTGTTTTATTACAGTTCTTAATGAACAGAGCAAATGGAGAAGACAGGATTTCTTTCTTTTGTTAGAAAATCAGATGCTGTACAAAGATTTTAATTTAATTGTTCTATTTTCCCTTCCTTTAATTTTTTGTTATTATAAGTCATTGTAGCAAGACAACAATGACTGTGGCTGTCTTGTTAGATGTAAGCCTGTGGTAATATCAATGATAATCTGATCAGTTCCAGGGAGCCAAAAAGGTCAGTTACATTCTGGCTAAAATCTGCCATTGCTTGCTACGTTTAAAAGTTATCTGTGCCGTCTTAATTGTAGGATTAGAGTATATATATATTTTTCAGAATTGTAAGGAAGAGGTATTTTCTTATTACAACAACAAACTTAGAGATATTCACAGAATCACAGAATCACCAGGGTTGGAAGAGACCTCAAAGATCATCAAGTCCAACCCGTCACCACAGACCTTATGACTAAACCATGGCACCAAGTGCCGCATCCAATCATATTAGGCACCAAATAACTTGCATAATGTTTTTCCAAGCTTGGAATGAGACATAGTTCCTGTTGTAGAGCCTGTCAGGTTCACTGTGGGCAGTGCAGAAGGGACCACCCTGCAGGTAAGAAGGGACTGTTCTTTGCTACTCTGTTGGCTTACCCAAAAAAATGTTTATTGAAGTGGTAGAATTGCACTGAATAGCTTTAATGTCAGACATGGGACTGAAAGCAGCTAGCTGTATGATATTGAAAGACAGTTTTGTGGTATTAAGGAGAGAGAGCAGAAAAGAGTGCCCTTTAGTGAAGAGCAGGTCAGGAGATAGTGGCATGGGTTGAGGGGGAGGAGAGTTGGAAGAAATTACGAAAGGGAAGCGAGAAGGGGCATGGTCAAATTAGCTATCAACTTGGAAACTGAAACTGCTTGTGATAGAGAGTAGTGGACTGAGGAGAGGAAGAGAACCAGAGATGGTGTGGCTGGTGCCTGCATGTGCACAGAGATTTTTTTAAACCTGTTCTGCTCAGGGATGTGGTTCAGGAGAGCGGTTGGAAATGATGTGACAGCTCCTGCTACTTGTGTGAAAATGATATCCTTCTTTCTCTTTGCGTGGATGAAACAGGAGGTTCCAGGGCATCCTGTTTGTAAATAATCTTGCTGAGGAGTATCAGTCTTTTAAGTAGCTGATGCAGTGATGTGTGGGAGACCAAAGCACAGAAACTTGCTAATGTTTATGAGAGATGCTGTGTCTGCATCTCTTTTTTGGCTGTTTTGTGCCAAGATGTCTCCCGGGTGTATGCATGCTTTTTTTTTGTCACAAGGAGATGTAAATCTGTGTTTGTAATGGTGGGGGTGTACATGCAGTTGAAGATGTGTGTCCAAAAAGCACATGGAAGTTATGCCCCTTAATGTGATTTTTAAAATGTATTTGGGATAAGAACACTGTGTCCTTCTGAGAGAGAAGAGAGGCTCAGAAATTTAAGTGACAGGTCATTGTGTGCAGTGGCTGCTCCACCCAGCTCTTTGCTTTTAATAGATTTTGCAACAGCATATCACCAAAGTGTCTGTGGTACTGCTCTACATAATGACCATTTGTGCTTTCTGTCAGGATAAACCGATGGGATGCTGTTAATGTTAGCCATGTATCTGCCTTGCATTTGAATGGGCAGGAGTCCCAGGTAGTTTCAAGTTACACAAATGTGTGTTTTAAAGAAATTAAAATGCTGGTTTGAATGTTGAATTTTCTCTCTCTCTTTTTTTTTTTTTTTTTTATTTAGGACACTGGAAACCACAAAAGCTTGATTGAAAAAAAAAAAAAAGAGAAAATGCCCAGGAAGAGTATGGACTATGGAGCGCTGCCTGAGTATGAGAAAAGCCAGATCAAAAGGACCTTGGAGTTGGGAACGGTTATGACCGTGTTCAGTCTTAAGAAGAGCAGTCCAGAAAGGAGGACTATTCAAGTCATAATGGAAACCAGGCAGGTAGCCTGGAGCAAGACAGCTGACAAGATTGAAGGTTTCTGTGAGTATTTTTGAAGTGGAGCTATCTTCATTGATGATCTGGATGAGGGCATTGAGTCGATCATCAGTAAATTTGCATATGGCACCAAGCTGGGGGCAGGTGTTGATCTGCTAGAGGGCAGAGAGGCTTTGCAGAGGGACCTTGACAGGTTGGACAGATGCGCAGAATCCAACAGCATGAGATTTAACACATCCAAGTGCTGGGTTCTGCACATTGGCCGCAGCAACCCCGTGCAGTGCTACAGGCTGGGGTCAGAGTGGCTGGAGAGCAGCCAGGCAGAGAGGGACCTGGAGGTACTGGTTGATGGTAGGCTGAACATGAGCCTGCAGTGTGCCCAGGTGGCCAAGAGGGCCAGTGGCATCCTGGCCTGTATCAGGAACAGTATGGCCAACAGGAGCAGGGAGATCATTCTCCCCCTGTACACTGCACTGGTTAGGCCACACCTTGAGTCCTGTGTCCAGTTCTGGGCCCCTCAGGTTAGGAAGGATGTTGACTTGCTGGAACATGTCCAGAGAAGGGCAACAAAGTTGGTGAGGGGTTTGGAACACAAGCCCTTTGAGGAGAGGCTGAGGGAGCTGGGGTTGCTTAGCCTGGAGAAGAGGAGGCTCGGAGAGGCCTTATTGCTGTCTACATGAAGTGAGGTTGTAGCCAGGTGGGGGCTGGTCTCTTCTTCCAGGCAACCAGCACCAGAACAAGAAGACACAGTGTCAAGCTGCACCAGGGGAGGTTTAGACTGGATGTTAGGAGGAAGTTCTTCATAGAGAGAGTGCCCATTGGAATGAGTCGCTATCATTGGAGCTGTTCAGGAGGAGACTTGATAGGGTGCTTGGTTGCATGGTTTAGTTGATTAGATGGTGTTGGATGATAGGTTGGACGCGATGATCTTGAAGGTCTCTTCCAACCTGGTCTGGTCTATTCTATTCTATTCTATTCTATTCTATGTTAGTAATAAATTGATGCAATTGTCAGATACTGATTTGATAAGCCTTTGTCAACATAATGAATTTCTTGGCTGAAAATTTGGTAATTGGTGAGAAAATTCTGAATTGTTGCAATGTAAGTGAAGAATCTTCTGCAACTTGTTGTTAAACTACCTAATGCTACTCAAATATAATTCATTTGCATTTAGCCTGAGCCCTATTCTCAATGTTTTCCTCATCAGATATGATGGTGCTTGTATTCTCCGGATGGAGTTGCTGAGTGACAACTGTTTTTCATCATTAAACATCAAGTTGTTTTGTAAATTCAAGCAAGTGATACTTTTTTACCTCTTTCTCTCTCCAAAAAAAAAGAAAAAAAACCCCAACCAACTCCAAATGCAAGGAAATTTAATTCAAATTCCATTTTTTTTTTTGTAGGGAATTTGCTGTTTCAGGATAGAAATCCTTATTTAGGACTGTTATTGGAAAATACCAATGAGTTAGGATGGTAAAGCTATGAGATATAAAAGACGGTTTCAAGGTCCTCAGCTGACACTGTCTCTTTAGTTGATATCTGAACTGAATAAGCCCACTATTTATAACAAGGTCAGGAAATAGAAGGGTGGTATAAAGCTACATTGGACTGCAAAAGCTACTGCAGAAGAGTAAAGTGTGACTGATCTTTGACTCTTGCTGAGCATGGCTGATGCCAACCAACCTCAGCCTGTGCTTTTTGGGACTTGTGCACCTCCTGTTAATGTAATGCAGCTACAGTGCCTTATATGACTGTATGATGACTTTTAAAATTTATTATGGGCATAATTTTGCTATGTCACTGATAAATGGTGTTAACCAGTTGAAACCTGAGAGAAAAATAAGGTTCTGTGAATGCGATAAAGAGACCAAGGTGTAATTAAGGGGGGAAAAAAAAAGAAAGAAAAAAGCCATTGGTATGGAGAATAAAGCAGATGGTTCTCCTTGTAGCATGTTACAGTCTGGGGAGCTGGACTACACATGAGTGAATTCCATTGGGGAAGAAAAATAATCGTTGTGATACTATTTCAGTGCTACCCACTACAGCCAGGAGCCATGCTCCCTCTCACTGATGTGTGAGAAACCAGGAAGGAAGAGAATGGAGTTTGTCTGCTGACTTGTGGACTTGCAGAAGGGTTTTTTGCGTAAATACACATTAAGACAAAAATGCATTGATTGATGAGGTTGCAAAGACGGGCACTGAGAAATTGCATCACTTTTGGACTGACTGTGTAGCCTCCCATTGTGATCCTTACAAGTATTAAATCTTTGTTTGCTACTGTTTCCATTGGTTCCTGTCTCATTCCTTGTGTAGACTGGACCTGCAGCTGGAAATATAATGTAATGGAATGAAAGACTGGTTGTTTGGAGGATGTTTTTATCATTGGTGATGATGGAAATGTAGTCATATGCAGTGTTCTGGGGAAAAGCAAGCATGTCTGGAGACCCTAATTAACAGGTACTCCAGATCATAATCTTGCAGTGTCTCAGTTTCTCATGTGGAAAATGAGGATAATTATCCCTTTGATAATGACACCTGTGATTACCAGTACATTACTGGTTCAGGTACGCTCAGATACTGAAGGGAGTTGTGCCCTCAAAAAAAGTACCTAGAGGAGGTGAATAATTCAGTTATGAAGCACATGGCTTGAGTATGCTTAGCAAAGAAAGGCCAGGGTTACATACAGGACGATAAGAATAAAATGAAACAGAAAATGGCCACTTAGTGGGTGAAGGAGGCCTTAGAGTCCTTTGGCAAAGCCAGTATTTATCATGTAGTAAAGACTTGTTTGCACAGAGGCTGATTTTAAAGCCCTACTTAACTGTGCATTCCAGATTTTGGGGTCAAATTTTTTAGTGTACTTGACTCGTAATCTTCTTTTATCAGAGCCTCCTTGGGGGTGGTGTATGTTTGTGGTGATACATCCCCATAAAAGAGTTTGCCTTATGCATAGATTCTTAACATGCTAAAAAGAAGGTGAATATTGCAATTGAACTCTTAACATCGTAACAGTCCAGCGGTGTTATAACTTGCTTCCAGTTATGCAGGCAGTCATGACTGCCACAGGGAATAGAGCTACAGACCTATGACCTACCCAAAGGCCATCTGCCTGAAAACTACAGTGCTATAGCAATTTTTTAAATTGAGCAACATTTAAGTGACCTTTATAATGATGAAAACTTTAGGTCTCAGAATGTGTCATACTGTAAAGAATGAATATGCAAAATATTGTTTTGTTGTCTTAAAAAGCAACAAATCTGCTCAAAGCCAAGACATATTTTGCAGGCACTGTGTTCTGAATATGGTATGAACAGTTACAATTTACCCTAAACTGTATCTGATTTACTTGAAATGAAATTCACAGCAGCTTTAACTTGCTGACAGGGTTTGTACTGAAGGGGAAGGAAATATTTTATTTATTTAAAGGCTGCAGTTGGTTCTTTTGACAGAGACACAGGCTTTCTTTTTGCTTGAAAAGTGGAGAAAATATGAATCTGAAGCTTTCATGTTTGATAATTGAATAGATGGGCTTCTGGAATACCGATGAGAAGGAATTAAAATGAAAGCTGTACTGAGGAGATGGCACCAACTTTGTGGTAGAAGAATTGTTTTGGCTTGTATAGCTACATGTGAATGTGGAGGACTCCTCACTGGTGTTGACTTTGAAAAGTAAACCCTACATTTTTGGTTTGTTATCTTTTTTTTTTTCTTTTTAGTGGCTGAGGGCATAGAGTTATCTTTTCAAGTATTATATTGTTTAATATGTTTGTGTTGTATACACAAGAAATAATACTTGTGATGGTTGTAATGGTTGCAATTTGTGTGTGGTGCAGTCCAGTTGAATATTCAGTATGGGTGGGAAAGGTCAGATGGCTTCTAATTGTCTGTGTGTGCTGTTTTAACCCACTGCTCTTTACAGAATGCAGAAAACTGAATGTTTGCATCTGCTGTGGGGTTTGTGTTTCCTAATCAGATAATGAGGGGGCTCTTAAGCTTTGGGACACAAATACAGTTTGGCAGTAAATAGAGAAGATGAAGACCAAGTTTTATACTTCATTTTAAGGCTCTTCCTTCGGAAATTAAAGGAAAAAGATTCCCGTCAACTGCCCTGTGTAGTGTTGGGAAGTGTTTTTATTGTCATGTTTGGCATACAGGGTTTCATTAATGTGTTAAAATGAATGCCAGCAGCATGTGTTTCTTTACATGGTTCTACAGAGAGATATGCAAATAGCTAAAGGAAGCAGGTCTGAGCTAGATGTGACTGTGTTCACCCATGCTTGGACCTCTTTAAGTCATCTTATTCTTGTCCTGTATGGAGAGACATTTTAGTTGCTCTAGTAGCTCTGAGATCATCTGAGGGAAATACTTGTAGATGCTGAGTACAAAATGTCAGAGCTTTTTCTTCTGCCTCTCACTTAATAGTAGTGTTTCATTGTGGTCTACATTGTCCTCATTTTAAGCTGTTAAAGATAACTTAGGTTTCCTAGCTGGACTATGGGGCTGCTTGTGGGGCTCAGAATCTCAGTGCTGTTGATCCTGTTGCTGTTGGTCATCAATGCCAAAAGACTGGTTTAACTTTTTATGACAATTTTTTTTTGCCTTGAGGAGTTGTGTGGGTTTTTTTCATTTGTTTATTCAGTTGCAGTTTTTTTTCTTGCCTCTGTTTGTTGGGCATTGTGTTTTGCAGTGTGATATTGATACTTCATCAGATCACCTGTGCCTTGAAGCCATTGTGGCATTTTTATTTCCCCCATTTATATTTCTTGGTATGCACTCATAACTCTAGTTTCAGGGAAGCCCAGGTCCTGGCTTTCAGTGGGAGAAATCTGCTCTGTTTCTTGGACGACAAGTTTTGGTGAGCATTGCAATTACAGCGCCCCATGGCTATACTGATCTGGCAAAAGGTTAGCAATGGATACAGGGTCTTGTGGAGTGAGGGTTATAAGTAGGACTGGTATTTGTGACTGTGTGAAATAACTTAGAGGTGATATTTTCACAGCCCAATATTAAATAGATGACTTACAAGGCTAGTCTCACCGATCTGCCCTGATAGTCAATTGGGAGAATGAAAGGCTCCTCCAGAACAAAGTGTAGTCCCTGCTCTGAATAACTGTCTGCTGGAGTCTCTTGCTCTGAATATTTAAAAAGTGTAATAACATCAGCTTCCCAGCTCTCAGGCAGTTTTTGTGCTTCATTCCTTTCATCTCTGTGGTCAGTTTAAGTGCAGGAGTTCTGTTGCAAAGCATTGTAAATGTAAAAATGTAATTATGAACTTTCAGAGGGAGTTTGAGTGTAAAAGAACAGAAATAATCATTTTTTGCGGGCCCATGTGTGTAAACCCTGTGGCACTAGGTCTGCAGCTGGTATCAGATACATTGCCAGAGAAAATAAGCAAATCTCTTTGAAGTCTGGGGTGAACCACAGTCTACCCTCACCATGTCTTCTTGCTGTAGCACAGCCTGACTTAGAAGCTGCCTAGCACAAGGGAAAGAATTTGCCAGCTTTGGTTATGTGGAGGAAAGTGTGTGGTGAGGGACTGTGTTTTTCATGGAGTGATACCCTAGTGCAAATGGGACTTGGCTATGGATTGTTTACCCATAGGTTTTTATGACTGTTGTACTGTTTGCAATTTAGGAACTACAGGTCTTGGTAACTAAACTAACTTTTGCTTTACCAACACATGAGAGAAGGAAACTACAGTTTCCTTGTAACGAGGGAATTGATTTGTTTAATTTGCAATGAGCCTTTTTCTTGGAGAAACTAATTCATGCATTTTAGATACATGACTGTGAAGCTCTGACTTTGCCAGCATGATTTATTGCAGTGTGTTGCTCAGTGTGTCACTTCCTTACAGCTCTGCTCTGTGTTTTTATTGTAGATTTACCCTTTACAACTGTGCGTGGATCTGTGAGGTGGCTCTTTAATCACACACACCCTATGTTGTTTCTCTCCACTTCAAACTGTAATAAGCTGGCCACACAATGGATGTATGTTGTACATCCTGGGGATACCTGGGGGTCACATCTGCCACCACATCAGCTACTCTGTTGGGCTGTTTCTTTGCTAGGATACCAAATGGCCCACAAAGAAGTGTACCGTTGTTGCTGAGATAGTTGTGGAGGAAACTGATGGACAGCAGTGAAAGGCAGAGGGGAAGGACTGGGTGGCCAAGAGTGAGGTCTCCCAAATTTCCTCATATTGTGGTATACACATTTATATGCATGTGAATAAGTTAGAGCCCAAAGAAGTGATGGTATTTAAGCTTGCAAAGCAAGTAGGTATCAAGGTGTAGATATCCAGGAAGCTGATCCGTAATGGGTATTTAATTCTTTATCAGATGTGAAGTGCTTTAAGGATAATTATGAAGTGAAAGTTTGTGGTGACTAGAGTGTGATTAGTCACTGGAAAATATGTGAGCTTCTGCGTACTCTTCCATGAATCTTTGTGTTAAGTGATGATTCACAGCCAGAAGAATTTACACTCCAAGAAATCTGTGGTGCCCTCCTTGAACGTGCAAGTGTGTGTTTTGCTAATTCAAGCATGCAGGTTTCAAGGAAGATTCTATTGAGGCCATTACACACAGTAACCATTTTTTTTTCTTCAGTCTAATAAATCTTGATAGAAAGGTATGATTGACAATGCATGACATTTTATTTTAGGATTAGCATAGACTGCTAATTTCACACGTTTCTCCTCTTCTGTGTTTTTCTGTCATATTTTTCCATAGTTCATGGAAAAAATGATGGTGGCTCACTTTGTAGTACAATTCTAACGTGAACTTTCTCTGTGATGTAAAACTTTTTTTTTTTTTTCTCCTTTGGAGGAGATGGTGTAAGCATATACAGCATCTGTATCTTTCTGGGAGAAGTGATGAGTATCTACATATTCTGCTGAGGAGTGTGAAATGAGTGCTTCTCTTGCCTTGAACGTTAAGACTTGCCCTTGTTAGTTTCTAGAAGTGACTTTTTTTCTTTTTTTACTTGTAGCAGAATTTCTTTATGACTGAAATTTCTTACTGTTTCAGACACAAATTAAACCCTATGTCCATATTCTGTCATTTTTTTTTCTGTGTTCTGAATTAAAAATCAGTATGTCATTGCAAAAGTGATTCTACTTCTTGCGCTTTGTGGAGTCTCTTTTCAAAGGAACATTAAAATTAACCTTTTTTTGTGTATTTTTTGTTTTGAAGCTGCCATGTTTCAGTCATTACCCAGGGGAACTTTGTGTAAGTCTTCAGCTGAGTATTTAGAGTTTGGTTTCTGTGGTCAAATGAAAAAAAAGAACGTGTGTGGCCTTTAGCTGTTTTCAAATAGTATCTTCCTTTAGCAGCTCAGTTCTGTAATAGTTAATGCTGACTTACAACAACCAGTATTCCTGTTCTGGCCAGCCAGTGAAATGGGGATAGAATGACCTTCACCTATATGCACATGTTAGCACCCCTAATATAATTGGTAAATGTGAATGGGCCATGTAGGTACGCCAGAAGTTTTACATGGCAATGCTTGTTTTGTTTTGTTGCATGGAGCAGAATGTAAACTTTTATGGGCACATGTAAATCTTACCCTGTTCTTGTCTCATTTTGTGAAGGTGCCTTTTAATTACATTTGAGATGTATGGCTCTTGAATTCAGAACTCAAACTGGGAAGGGTTGTAGTATGTTTTTGTTCTCCTGAGCAGTCCAATGAGACGTTATTAATATAATGGTAATTTGTTGTTACTGTGCATAACAACTCTGTGTCCTGATCACTTAAACATCTGTGAGTTTACAAGGTGCACTTCTCTAAAACTTATGTCAGTCACACAGCTAAATCCCCAGAGGACCCCTTGGAAAGGTAGTCATGTACTTTCTCAAGATGTACCACAGTGTTTCTCATGTTCCATCCTTGTAACTGTGTTTTCAGATAATTTTGTGGCTTACATGTCATGACTTCCTTGGGACATTGAATTTCTCACTAAATTTCACTGCGTGAGCTAAATTACTTTTCATGCAACATGCTGTCATACTGCAGGATATTTTTGCTTTCATGTGGCCATCAGGTCAAGGGAGGTGATTATGCAGCCCTATTCTGCTTTGGTGAGACCCACCTAGAGTACTGTGTCCAGCTCTGGAGTCATCAGCACAAGAAGGACGTGGACCTGTTGAAGTGAATCCTGAGGAGGGCCACAAAACTGATCACAGCACTGGAACCCCTATGCTATGAAGATAGGCTTAGAGAGTTGGGGTTGTTCAGCCTGGAGAAGAGAAGGCTTGGTGCATTATTGTGCCCTTTCAGTACGTAAAAGGAGCCTGTAACAAAGAAGAAGACAGACTTTTTAGCAAGACTTGTTGCAGCAGGCCAAGGGGTGATGGGTTTAAGCTTCGTCTTTTGCTCAGCTTGCACAGCACCTAATGTAGTGGAATCCATGTTCTGTTTTAGTGCCTGCCTGTAAGTGTAACTGAAGGAAAGGTAACAGCAATTTGTACCTGTAAGTGTGTGATTATGTGTGATCACTGCTGCCAGGTTATTTGAATGGAGATCTGTAGAGATGTTGAGGATCAAAGGTTATTGTTAAGTTTATGGCAGTAAAGAGCTCTAGCAGGCGCTCTGGAAGGCACTGAGCAATTAATCTGTGCAGCCTTTGGAAAGTAGCTCTGTAGTAGTGTAATGATCCATTGAATTAACTGATTTGCTGAACAACACACAACAGCAGGAGATGAAGTTCAGCAGCTTCAGGCTCTGAACTGCTATGAATAGTGTACATCCAGATCAGAGCCTGAAATGGGATGGTAATTGAAGGTGCCTTGGAGTCCAGTCTTGTTAAGAATTGTCAGAATCAATAGGTGACTGATGAGGCTGCCAGGGAGATCCTTTTAGCTTGTGGAAATAACCACATGAAGGAAAGGATAAAATGTAAACTACAATTGTAGAGTAGATTTCTGAACTGTTTGATTTGGGATCAGATGTGTTGAGAGTGTCCTTGCCTTGCTGGATGTGAGTCAACTTCTCTGCAGGACATACTCTGATTTATATTTCCTTGGAAAATGCAATAATCACACCTGCAAGCATATTGGATTTGATCTGACCCTGCAAGCTGCATATGTTGAGGTCTGTGCTTTTTTTCAGGTGTATTAGGCCCCATTAGTATCTCTCTGTGAAGCCAGGTCAGGATATGGCTCTGCAATTTGGATATGGCTCTGCAATTTGGATGTGGCTCTGCAATTTGCACATAGGACTGAGCAGGAGGAAGCCTCCAGTACTTCCAGGCAGTAAGAAGACTGTGTTTGAGGTGCTGTGCTTGTAGTTCTGGCACAGGAATGAAGCTACAGCTTTAATTGTTCAGAGACAGATGGTACCATAAAAAGTTCACAGTAACTGTGTAGCAGCTACGTTGGTACAGTTGATTTACTAATCTGAAGTATGTTGCAGCTTTTCTTGGCCTGTTCTTCCTTTTTTGGTTCATATGGGATCAACTGTTCTGGACTTAGTGGGTACTGTTTAGAGGTGCTGGGTGACTCCAGCCTATGAGGGGAGATAGCAGAGCTTACTGCAAAACCAAAATTTATGCCTGATGTACATGGCTCTTTTCTCTCTGTGATTTCTGCCTTAGCTTTTATTTCAGTAATATATAATAGTGTGTCCTAAAGACACTATAAAATGTCATTAGGATATATGCAGGTAGCTTCTCTTAATTTTCTGAAACTTTAACATGTATTATGTCTTTCTTTCTTTCTATAAAAATATAAAGAATGTTTAATAAAACTTGTTTTGTACATCTGCTTCATATATTATTTAAGGAAATAGTAAATTCTTGCTAGAGTTTTGTAGGACCTATATAATATGTTGCCCTAAAAGCACAGGAATATAACATTTTATATTTGAGGGATTTTATATATAAGTTTTTTCTCTCTTTTTCTTTCTTCTTGCTGAAAGATTCCTCTGCTTACTAAGTACTTAGAAATTGGGGTATAGTAATCTCTATTTCAAAGACCAGTTGGAGAAACAGTAGCATGGTTACCAGTGTGAAACCTGTGCATAGAAAAATCCTTGTGCCAAGATGTATAGGCACAAGCATTTGTGCAGGAGAATGGGATGATAGAGTTGAAAGGTTGTAATGCAGGGAAAAGAGCCGTGGTGAGAATGTGGGGAGACATTGAGTAAGTTTGTGTGTTTATTTCAGAGGTCAGTATGAGGTAAGAGTCACTTGAAATGACAATAGCAGTGCAGATTGTGAAATCTGGTTTATTTATGCTTGAGGGGGTCTTTATGTTGTGATGTTTATATGTGTGATGATTGGAGTTGCTCTTGCCAGTGATTAGAATGAGCCAGCATGATGCACAGTCTTGTTTATTGCAACCGTGCAACCTCCTTATCTGAGAGGTGAGTATCAAGTGAATGGGGCCAATCTCTTTTCAGTGGTGCACAGTAGTAAGACAAGGAACAATGGATACAAACATGAACATAGGTTTCACCTCAACATGAGGAGAAGCTTCTTTACAGTGTGGGTGATGGAGCACTGGAATAGGCTGCCCAAGGGGGTTGTGGAGTCTCCTCTGAAGGCTTTCAAAACATGCCTGGATGAATTCCTGTGCAGACTACCTTAGGTGACCCTGCCTTTCGCAGGTGAGTTGGACTCAGTGATCTCTGGTGGTCCCTTTCAACCTCTAATATTCTGTGATTCTTCCCTCTCCATTTGGATACTTTCTATCCCTGCACCCTGATTCTTCTCTGCTGATCATCTAACCCCTCCATGAATTGGAGGGATTAGATGATCTTTTTGAGATGCTGGCATTTTGGGATGGGTGTTTGAAGGATTCAAGTGAGACTTGATGGTAAGGGGATCTGAGTCATCAGCAGGAGCTTTTGATTGGTGGTCATTTATGTCCATGTCATAAATTTATCTTAGAAATATGCATCTAAATTTAGGGCCCATTAGATACTCAAATCTTAAGAGGTTTTTTTTTCATTGTTTGAGAGGGTGGCTGAGACAGAAATTGAGACATTAAAATCTCTAGAAGATAATTACATGTGGAAAAAATACTTGAAGAAGAATGCTTGTGGCCCTCAGTTCAGGTTAACCATTGAGGTCCCATTTTCCCAATTTAAGTTATTTAATGACTGAGAGAAAGGACTGTATGGTGGAATATATTTGGCTGCTTTACAGGGGATAAGAAATTCCAAGATGAATTAATATTTCATTGTCAGAATTTTATTGATGAACTTCTTTGCTTGTCTCTGTCCTTTCCATGTTGGAATCACAGAAACAGTGTTGCACAGGCAGAAGCTTTAACCTGAAGCTTTAACTCCCCCTCTGTTGGCACTTTTGTTCCTGATAAGGTGCTCGTTTGAAAGGGGTTTTATATTGCAGTGTTGTTAAATGCATGGAGAGGGACCTCCAGCTATTTTCCTTGGATCTTCTATGTCTGATAAACACATTTCAAGAGCAGCCATGAAATGTTTTTTCCTTTTCTTTTCCTTTCCCCACTGTTCATCCTGTAGCTTGTAAGTCAAGGCTGTCCAGAACTGTGAAGAGCTGTTTATTTGTCTGGTCCACAGGCAGAACAAACCCACTTCCTCAGTTTTCTAATGAGTATCTTATCTTCAGCATGCACATATTTCTGTTTTGGTGCTGTCTCACTGCTGTTATGCAGACCATGTAGCAATGGTTGGATAAAAAGGGAGCTGACTTCAGCAATGTGTGCTTGTGCAGTGTTAGCAATCTGCTGTGCTCTAATACATACCTGGGTTCTGTAGAAAGCAGCAAGTTGAAAGTGATACAACAGGTTATATTAAATGACAGAGATCTCTTTGGAGCTGACCAGGAAAAAACTCAAGTATTTTAATTGTTAGGCTGGGTTTTGTCTTTATATTCCTACTTTAAGTATTTTTCTTAGAAGTGCCAGTGGCTAGAGTAGCTTACAAGGTTAGCTGACTCTCTAAAGTCTGATGCTTAATTTTCAGGTGGGTAGGTTAAAAGTTGTATCTTTCCTTTTTTGTCTCTGAACAGCAGCCAATGGCAGTTTAAAATTTCTTGCTTAAAGGCCATTTATGAAATCATGTCTTCTGTCACCCGAAGGGGCTATGTGTATACACTTTGTCCATGGACAGCCAGTGATAATGAAATGAGAAAATTACAACAAATTCTTTTTCTTCTTATCCTTCTCTACTTCTGTTTGTTAGTCAGTAATACATTTAATTGCAGATTCATTGGTCACAAGCTGCTGCAATCTGCATTTCTCCCCAATAAAGATCTATAAGTTCATGTATAGAGATGTTTCATATATTTGTGCATGCTTTGAGTTGTTCATCTTACAGTTTCAGGCTCTGCTGGAATGTCAGTGCAGTTGTATTGACTGAATGTTGTTTCCTTTCAGTGGATCTGATGGAAATAAAAGAAATTCGCCCAGGAAAGAATTCGAAGGACTTTGAGCGTTGCAAAGCCAAGCAAAGAGAAGAACACTGCTTTACTGTTTTTTATGGTACCCAGTTTGTCCTCAACACCCTAAGCTTAGCAGGTACTTTTTTCATATTAGTTTCTTCTTTAAACTTAGTAAATCCATTGATGTAACAGTAGTGCAAAGAGCATTGCTTTGGCAGTTCAGGAGTGCACCAGATGTGTAAGATCTGGACATAGACCTTTTACTTGGCCCTTCATGTGCGTGAGCTGCTGCATTTGTAATGTTTTGCTTTCCAACAGGGTATCATGTGACTGAGTGTAGTTTCTGATTTGCTCAATCATTTCTAGCAAGGTAGACTTTTGTTGGTTAAATTTCACTGGTAAGGTTTGCAAAACTGAAGAGCAGAGGTAAGCAGAGCATTGTCCTCCTTAAAATCAGCAAAGGATTTGTTATTGTCTTCAGTGTGGCTAGGGTATTACTCTGGCATTTTTATCCTGGCTGAAACTATTCGGGAAACAATAGCCATAAAGAGTTAGACTACAGCTGTTTCTCAGAAACTTTGTATCATCTATGAGCAATTTAGAGCACGACTAATTTAGAAAATGTAAGTTCTAGTTTGGGTGTTGTGTGTGCATGTCACCTGATAATACTAAACCTCTTGTAAAGAAATACTAGAGGACCATAAATAAAGTAGGAAGATGATAAATTGAAAATGAAAAGATGCATGTGAGTTGTATCCTGTATCTGTGTGAAGTGTTGGGGCATCTGTTTCAGGTAAGATTGTCCAGAGTGACAAAAACAAAGATTTTGAAATGAAAAAGGATATAAATTCTTACAGTGCAGGCTGAGTACAGTTTCTAACTAGTGGAGTTTACAAAGCAATTTCTCTTCTATAAAGTTTGTGCTAGGTCCTTGGTTTAGAATTATACAAATGCTTTATTTGGAGCGGTAGTTCTCTCTGTCTTGTGCAGGAACGGGTCCATTAAAATCATTAAATTCATTGTAAAATTTTAATGGGAGAATCAGGGAGTGCTCTGTCAGCATTTTAATGGTAATGAGCTTTTTTTTTTTGGAAATGGAATTAATTTCTTATAGAATCCAGTACTAGAAGAAAGGGTTTTTTTGCAGTCTGATGCACTGGAAATTAAAGACTGCTTGTAACTAATCCATTGTTACAGGCTTTTAACTTTAAATAAGTTTTACCATTGTTGGATGAAGTCTGTGAAAATTTTGAGTAAGTGGCTGCACTGAAGTGCAGCTGTACTGGATACTTTAGATTGATTTCCTCTAACAATGCCCTCATCCCTCCTCCATGACAGTTCTCAAAACCAGACCTCTGCCAATACTTTGAAAACACTTCGTACCATGAGAAATGTTTCTTTATTTCTGAACTACAGAAGAACATGACATAACTTTCAGTTAAGGGGGAAATCCTTTTCCTTGTTGAAATGCTTTGTTGTGGTTTCTTAAAACAATATAAAATAATTGTTACTTAAAGGGAATGGTAGCTGTCATAAAGGGCAGGATTGTCTTGGGAGCAGAATTGGTTTGGCAGTGGTGATGGGTGTTCTTTCCAAAATTGTAACTAATTGAAAAACATTTCCATGGGGAGCTGAGGCTGGATTCTAGCTCTGTCCTTGGGGGATAAAGCATTGCTCGTAAATGGGTTTAAATAAGACATAATCTTTTGGGAAACTGTTTTGTTTGAGGGCAGTTAAAGGAATTAACACAGATTACAGCTACTCGGTGAAAATAATTTTTCAGAACTGGTTTAACTGAAAAATGCTTTCTGAAATTTCAGAACCAACATCCTGAAGCAAATGAACTTTGTCCATCTGAATGCTGTAATGATAACATCTCACCCAAGGCCCAAAAAAATGGTTTTAGCTTAACTGTTATTCTATAGGGAAGGTTCTATCCAGCATACAGTTCATTGTCTTGCATCTATTGGGTCAAAGCATTACCAAATTCAGTCACTTTAAATGATGTAAAGGACTCTTCTGGTTTGAGAAATTGAAAGGCAAAATACATTTAAGACAAAACAAGGCAGTAATAAACCAATGTGTAAGGTTGGGAGGAAGATGTATCTTGTTTCTAGTGTTAAGCTACCTAAGGAATTTTAGACCTTATTATTTCAACTTGTATTAAAATGTGTTCTGTATAAACTACACCAGTTTTGTGCATCGCTCCCTTCCTGTTCCTCATGATACTACTATGATACTCTTCCCTAAGTCTAGTTAGCACATTCTGTCTTTAAAGGCATGGTTAGGAGCAGGCAGTAGGTGGGTAGCTACATCCATCAAGAGCAAGTACTTCCAATTTTTTTCTAGGCTGCTTGGAATATAATGAATTAGCTGTACGCTAGAACACACTGAGTTCTTTTGTCTGTGTGCTTCAAGTTGCTCTAGATCACTGGGCTTTTGCCATTTGAGAGACAGAAGATAAGAAATTTAATTTTTATTGTGTTACTACAAGAGCTCATCAAAAGTTTCATGGTCTTTCTGCTGAGATACTGAACCTGCCTACTGTGATAGGCAGACTTCTAAAAGGAGGTATTTTTTTACAACTCACCTCCGAATCTGTGGTGGTTTTTTATTTTGTTGTTAGCAACTTGAAGCTATCGAATCAGATTTATCAAAGGGAAAGGTTAATCAGCAGCTTTGCATTCGAGGGTTTATCAAGACAAGTTATGTCTTGCTTTTGTGTTGATTCTGGTTTTGATGATTGTCATGGGATCTGACTTTTTTCAGCTGACTCTAAAGATGATGCTGATAAATGGTTATGTGGCTTGAATATCTTGTATCAAGAGGTCATGAGTGCTCCCACGCCTGCAATAACAGAGAGGTATGTGGACATACTTTCACTTTGTGAGACTTGATGCCCTCCCTTGCTAGCTGACCAAACTGTAGTTTTGGTGTTGTCTTTACCTATTTGCTGCTCCAGTAAGGGAGGAAGTATTCTTAATCTGTTCTTACCTAGCTGCTGCACAAAGTGCTACTGGGTTCAAGGCTATGTTTGTGAAGCAGGGTGATTCCTGTGGAGACTGAGGATAAGCTTAATAAGGGCATGCTGTGTTCAACCTTCAGATCAAAATTGTGTCTGTATATATTTACTATTAATGCTACTTACAGTATTTTGCTCTGCAGCTAAAATTGACATGCACTTTATTGAGGATTTTCTTTAAAATTCTCTAAACCCTTCACCATCACCCTTAATTTTTTTATTTGTATGCACCCAACATATTTTGGAGCTAGCAGCCTCAACTGGTATAAATCATTGACTTGATGGAGTTACTCCAGTTTGGATTAGCTGAAGGTTTAGTTTGCTTTGTCCACTTAATTTTTTACAGCTTCTGGTTGCTCATTCTTTTCTGTCCTGCCTGCCCACTGTTGTTTATGTAACTGCAAAATGTAGTATTGAGCAGCAGCAAAGTATATATTTACAGATATGATTATAAAATGGTCTGAATCCTTAGATGTTGCACTGGAAATGTTTTTGTTGTAGTAAAAGAGATGTATCATATGACTTTTAAATATTTCTATTGAATTTAATGTTGATAGTTCATTGTCTGTGTTTTCTTTATAATTGTTAGTGTAAACTTTTTTTCTTTTCCCCCTTCTTTTCCACAAGCTGGCTGAGAAAGCAGATCTACTCTGTTGATCAAACTAGAAGAAATAGGTAAGAAGCTATCTTTCTTTGTTCAGTTTATTTTTACTGAACTTTTGTTGCAGATTCTAACATGAAACAAAGAGAAATAATTTATGCAAGATGAAGAAATATGAGATCCCTGAAAATGGCATTTGCTCTTGCTTTAAGAGCTTGACTTTTGCCTTTTGCTAAACATGTGTTCATAGCACTTGCTCATGTTCATGGTATAATGAGGCAGCAAATGATGAAACATAAATAGTTTTAGCCTAGGGTTACCCTGTCAGAATAAGGGAAGGGAGCTGTCTTCTTCCAGTCTTGCTGCTGAGATTCAGCTCAGCTCAGCAGGTACGTTAGGTTACTTGCTTTATCTTTGCTCTTTCATAGCTAAATTGGAGCCCAGCAGCTTGGAATGTATAACCCACTGTGAGCTTTGCTCTGCAGCTATGCCACCAGTTCTTTCTTCATTGATGAGGCTGGTTTGCATTGGAGTGACTGCACTATAGTGTAGACAGATCAGAACCAGCTTTTAAAAGCTGATTTGTACTTCCTCGCAATAAAGTTGCATAAGCAGAGTTCAACATGAACTGCAGAAGATCCAGAGAAATGTTTAAGAGATTAGCCTTCCCTTGTTTCAGTCCACATGGGGTCTGATCATGGCTAGTTTGTGTGGCATCTAGCTTGAAACTAGTCACAGCAGCAGTGTCACGGCAATAACATGAGTTCTCTCCTCAGGAGTCAGAGTGATGAGGAGAAGAGAATTTAAGAGGAAGGTGACCTAACAGATATGTGAGGATATTAGGAGAGGAGAAGGAGGGTTTCTAGTGTGGCAGGATGATACCATGTGAAAGAGTTTACTTCAGCAGTGGGAGACAGAAGATATTCTTGGACACTCTTAAGGATAGATACAGAAGGAAACTGAGGTAATGCTTTGCAGCCAGGGCAAAATATTTTGTTTTTTTCCCCTTGCTTTCTCTTTTTCTGAACCAGTCTGGTTACATGGGCTTGTCTCTTTGAATAGACCAAAGCCAAGGAATCACCTCTGACCTGGCGCTTTGCATGTAAAAGAAGTCCAGTGGGCTGTAGCTCCCAGTGTGCTGTGTAGCTTTTGTACACTTGGGTTTCAAGTTCTTCTGTGATGTGGGTTTGTAGCTTTTGCACAGCAAAGGAGACTTCTGCCTTTTTTTTTTTTTTTAATGAATTCAGCTGCATACCTGTTCTTACAGTTGCCAGAAATCATATGACACTGAGAATGTTAACCCTTCCTCTTCTATGTCTGTTACTTTACTGTGATTTTGGTCTTTATCTGGAACATGAATTTTTATCTAAGGTGTAATTCAGTGTAGAAAGGTACATGCATTTCCTCTCATTTAAGCCTTTTCCTAAAGCAAAATAAAGCATTTTGTTTCATTGTGTGAATGAGACTTTGTTATTGCAGGAAATAACACCATTTTGCAGACAGCTTGTGGCATTGTGCAGCTGGCTTCAGTGTGAGCTGAGACACCATTTCAAAACTGTGTTTTCTAAACTGGCCAGAGTGTTAAAGGGAACAGTACCATCCTTTACTGGATACACCTTCTAATGTATTTTGAAAAACTGTCCCTGCAGTGGGGCTATGTTGGCAAGATCGTGAAGCAAATCCAAATGTTAGGGTAGAGTAGCTGTGGCTGCCAGTGTATCTGCTGAAGAGATTTAATCTGTTGTGTTTGGGTTGTGTCATCACTACAAGGCAATGTGGTTAGGACCAAGGGGACATGCACTGTAGAGCTGGGCAGTTTTTCGTTCTCTTGACAGATGATTTGTGTCTTTAGAAAAAGTCAGGCAAGTAGTTTGGAGTGAGTTTCATTGTGTTCAGTGTTGCAGTTTCTAGGAAGGTTAATTGTAAAGGTTAGGCTTCCAGGCAAGTCCTGTTTCACAGGTTGAGTTTTTTTCCAGTGGTAATGAAGCCCCAGCTCTTTGTTTTGGCTTACACTTGTCTAGCTAGAGGAAATTTCTTGTGCTTGGTGTTTAGGGTACAAACAGAGTGCTCATTCCTGCTCCTAAAAGTAGTGTTTTTTTCCAGAGGTCTGGCGACAAGGCGGAAAGCCAGGAATTTCCTGAGTTCTAATCTGGCTTTGGCTTGGACTTTGGCTAAGTTCCTTCTTACTTTGCCTCTTTCCCTCTCTACACAATGGAGATGAGAATATTTTACAGGGTAGCTGCTAGTATGGACACTGTAGAGCAGAATTTTACTTTTGTGTAGGTGCTAATTGTCTGTTGCTTCCAGGTGACTGTTCTGCCCCTGTGTTTGTAGCAAGTTAGTGGCTTATGAATTGCATTATAGGTCACAACAATTACCATAGCCTTGCTTCCTTGAGTACTGCTGGCGTTGCATTGATATTTATGGGCATTTGCAGTAGGACCCATATATTGTGCCTGTCCTCCCTTGATTTTTTGCTGCTTCCCCTCATCTTCCACTCTAGGACTTGTGTGCCCTTCACATATCCCACTGTAAGGCTTTGTCTTGCTGAGACCTCACATCAATGCCTACCCATAATACCCAGAGTTTGAGACACTGGCTAGAACGCATGACCTAATGTTCCTTCTTTGCTATCCAAAGACAAACTGAATAGCAGGTGGCTGAAATGGGGCTGCAGGAGACAGCTGAGTTGGTGTACCAGCTTGATGCTACATAATGGATTAAGTCTCTCCTTTTCCTCTGCCATCTCTATGTGCTGCTAAAAAGGCACTCCAGCCCCTATTTCTGTTCTGGCTATGATGGTGATCTGGGCATGAGGTGAACTGTGTGACCTCAAGAAGCCAGCGTAAAACTTGTTCTATCACTATTTTGGACGCATACTTTTCTGCTCATCTTGCAAATTGAATCAAATTAGCAGAAAATTTGAGCATCATAACTAGCTGATGGAAACAGTGGGACCATAGTAACAGGAAAATGGAGTAGAGCACTAGGAGCTATGGTTGCATCTTGTAACAGCAGTGAGTTGTACCTATGGTACATTTAAAGCTTTTGGACATCCACCTTGTTTAGAAACTATCCCTCTTTCTGTTCATGCAGCAGTTACAGTAGCATTCCCCTACCTCCTATTTACATTTTGATTGTAAGTATAGTAAATATTTTGAGCTTCTGTGAGCTTGCAGTGGAGGATGCTATGCCAGCAGCATCTAGAACACTGCAATAAAAGCTAAGATTGATGAGATGACTGGAAGACATGAAGGAAATGGAGGATTAAAAATGAGCAATTCACAAGTTTGTTTCTAATACAAAATCTTCCTCTATCAAAAGAAGTATGGTGTATACTGCATACATGATTTGATGTGTGCCTACATAGTTTGTGTGGCCAGGAAGTGTTGCAGCAGTTAATAAATTTAGCTTTGTATGTAAGTATTGCTTAAATACTTGGTGTATGTAAACACTGTGTTGCTTAAAATCTGACATAAGAGAAAATCTAAATTTTGTTTCAAAGGCCTTGCTGTTACCTAGAAAGCTTTGTTGCTGGAAGTGTTTCTGGTTTATCACTGAACATTCATAGCACAGGCACAGGCTGGCTGTAGAGATTGTGGAGTCTTCTCTAGAGACTTTCAAAGCCAACCTGGATGTGTTCCTGTGTGGCCTGCCCTAGGTGATCCTGCTTGGCGGCGGGGCTGGACCTGATGATCTCTGGAGGTTCCTTCCAACTTCTAATGTTCTGTGATTCTGAAACTGTGAAAAGGGTCGGCAGGTTCATGTAAATGGACCTGGATGGCAGTCCTCTCTGGCAAGACTTGGTTGTGAGAGGAGGATGAGGCCTTGTTCAGATGTTGCGGAAGGGAAGAGAGTCTGTTGCTGTGAATCAGTTTTAGTATCCAAGTGAATAACAGCTGAAGTGAGATGAGCCATGCCCAAAATGTTTGAATAGTCACATATTTGTGTTGAGAGAAAACCTTTTAGTAGCTGACTAAATGGAGCACAACTGTGGATTTTTTGCTATGTTTTTCTTTCTTCTTTTTTCCCCCAGTATCAGTCTTAGAGAGCTGAAAACTATCCTTCCTCAAGTAAACTTCAAAGTGAGCAGCGTGAAGTTCTTGAAGGATAAATTTGCGGTAATTGCCTGATAACTTCTCTGTTTGGTATCATCTGATAGGTGTCATTAATTCTTTTCAGGGTACTGTGTGTGTGTTTGCCTCTTACCTTGTACAGTTAAATAAGTTGTATGGGTTAGTTTCTCACCTTGGCTTTGCCTGTGTCTAAGGCTCAGAGAAAATGTAGTCTTAAATGTTCCAAAGCCATTGCTGGGTTTTGAGCTTCCTGTGCAAGTGCATAGGAAACTGTTTTATGTTCAAGATAACATTCACATATAAGAAACAATTTTTTTGCAGTATGATCAAGTAATTGCCTCTTCATTTCAACTCGTGGTAATAACTCATAATGGTTGTTTCCATTAGAATCATAGAACTATGAAGGTTGGAATTCCTACAGGAATTTTAAATATCCCCACCTTTTCCTGCTTTCCAGCTCTCCACCCTTAAAGCATACACTCTTGCTTCTGTTGCTCCAGCTAACAATGACTAAATGAGGCATTGTTGCACTCAGTAACCTAGTGGAAATGGAGCCTGGGTACAAAATGCAAGACCAGAGATGTGGGCTAGGAGCACTGTGTCACAAACCAAGAATCTGTTTACCATTTTGTGTTTTTAAAATAAATAAGATCTCAAGTGCTTAAAACAAGTGGAGCTGGGGTAGAACAGAATGCATGAGAGAGTGGCAGCTGGAGTAAGAGTTGCTTCAGAGTAGCTGCCATTGAGTGGAAGAGTAGCTTCCATTTGCTGTGGAAATGCAGTTCAGGGAATTCTAAATTTAATGTTTGCTACATTCTGTTGTAGGAAATAGGTGCTAACAAGGAAGAGCTTACTTTTGAACAATTTCATTTGTTCTACAAGAAAATCATGTTTGAACAACAGAAGTCGGTAAGCTTCATGCTATTAAACTCCTTCAGCTGAATAAAGACTGCTGACTTAATTCTCAAAACTTTCTGTTTGTTACTTATTTTCTTCATTCTTGTAACAGCAAAAAGGTATAATGCTGTATTTGATGTGTAGATAACAGGCACCATCAGCAATTGGCTTAAGAAGAGAAGTCATTCACATTGCTTCATGTTGCTTCTTTTGTGTTGGCAGTAGAGATATGCACAGATATAACGGGGTTTCTAGCAAGAGCTTCCTGTGAGTTTGTTCAGGATGCAGAATGTAGAATTGTGAAGCTTGACTGATCTCTTTACTGAGAGGAGTAGGGCTTTGCCATGCTTGTATTATTCTTCTGTTGCTAAGAATACCATGTAAATCACAGGGATGTATCCTCAGTAACAAATAACAGCTGTTCGCATTGTCTCTCATGCTTGGAGATTACCAGTGGTGAGTCCATTACAAGACATCCTTGGGGGCCATGAAGGCAGTGGAATTACACTTGAGTTAATTTACATGGGCAACTTCCTGACTAATGTTTCCATGTAGTCATTGCACAGATTCATGAAGCTGGTGGAAAGTGCATGCACTTAGCAAGTCTGAAAGTTAGGAAACTTTTAAAACTGTGTGAAAACATATAATTTGAAATTGCTTGCATAAATGTCTTTATTGCCAGCATGTGTTAACTGTTGATTCAACTTGCAGCTGCTGAAGTAGAAGCTTTGATAGTCAAAGTCAGTGCTGTTTCTTTTGCCAAAAGAGCTTTCTTGTGCTTCTTAAAACTAATGCTGAAATTACTGTGAAGTAATAAAGAATCCCCATTTACTGATAGGGTTTGGTCATGAAAGTTTAGCTGATTAGCTTGAGCTAATCAAGAGTTGAATAGTAAAACACAGAATAAGGAGACTATCTGACTGCCTTAAACTCTTGTTATCACTCCTCGTGGATCATTTCAGAGAAACTTCTCAATTTGCTCAACAATGGCTTTGGGTCAGCTGATAGGTTTCATGTGATCTGTAACTATGCTGTGCCAAGCTGGAAGCAATTCAGGGTTTATAGTCACATGACCGAATGTGATGGATTATATGTAATTCTGTGGTTTCTGGGATATCAAACAATAAAAGCTTCCCAGAAGGTGTATGTGGTACCTTATCAGCAGCAAGTTTTTTGCCTGAGAATTGTGTGTGTTCACACTGAAAGGCCTGGAGCTTGTATACAACTTCTCTAGAGAAGACACACACATCTATTACACCTTCCCAAACCAGTGAACATTACTATGTAGAATTAGCTAGAAAATGTCATGTTCTTCTATCATTTATATTTTCTCCCTTTTTTGTGTTTGTTTTGTTTGTTAATTTTCCTTTTTTTTTTTTTTTTTTTTAAGATTCTTGATGAATTCAAAAAGGATTCCTCTGTGTTCATTCTTGGGTGAGTCTCTTCATTTGTATTGTTTTTTTCCACATTTCCACCATTTTAGCACTGCAGGATAGTTTTTTTTTAATTACATCACACTTTTTTTGTTCTGATGCTTTAGCAAGTGAAAAGTAAGTTTACATATTTTTATATTCAGAAGGGTGAACCTAGCCTGGATATACATCCTGAATATCATTTGATAAATGTTTTTCACTTTCTGACTACAAAGATGGTATGGACTTGAACAAGTGAACTTGCCAGTCCTCTTATTTACTGAACAGAACTATGAAGGGACAATTTGATGGAGAAATTTTAACTTCAGTCTGAGCAGTGGTGTGGTGGACAGGCTTTGCCTAGACTTCAGCAGAAATGCTGATAGCAACAGTTTCTGTATCTGTCACTTGTTGAACTTGAAAATTTAAGTAAGTACAGCTAAATTTTAAAGGCGTAGCCTAAAGCTACCACAAGAAGGACACAGGCATTGCTAACATTTTGACTGTGAATTAAATCAGTTTTCCTCAGTTTTGAATGTTTCACTAACAGAATAAGGAAGTTGCTTAAAAAGTTTGCTCTGAATGTACCATGTATTTCCTTAGCCTTTGGTCACGCCATATGAATTACACTTTGTGAGACTGCTTAAAAGCATAGGTTTATCAAGGCTGAGCAGGCTATAAATACCTTATTTGTACAAGTCAATGCAGAATTTCTCTCCTACAGAGGGAAAGTAGTTGTGCCACTTTTGGTTGGTGCATCTGTGCCTTGACTCCTTTTCCAGGAGGTTTTGATTTATCACAGTAGATCATCTGAATAATACATGGAAGGAGTTATTTGTGGCTCTATGTTAATTTAAAGGAGCAGTGTCTCCATATGCCTCAGCTACACAACAGCTCTGTTAAGTGAATGCTGCTCATTTGCTACAAAGCAGTGAGCACAGATTCGGTAGTGTTCCCAATGAATCACTACCAAAAGTACATCAGGAATCCAGGAGTCTGTATTCAAAGGCTCAGAATACAGTAATTAGATAATACAGCATTACAAGCCTAATCTAAATTCCACTGAAGCTCTGAAAAATTTCTTGTGTCAGCACATTTAGACTGTGAATCCAAGATACAAATCCATGTAATTTTGTGCTATAACATCTGATGACATTTGCTCTCTTGTTCATTTCTCCTGCTTCTTTTTTTCTATAGGAATACTGACCGTCCAGATGCTTCAGCTGTTCATCTCCATGACTTCCAGAGATTCCTGCTACATGAGCAGCATGTGGGTTACAGAAATTCTGAGGTCTTTTTCTTGAGGTTGTCTCACAGAATTCTATGCTCATTAAAAAGAAAAGTGATGTGTCATAGAATATGATTGATGTCAGCTGTGATACTAAGCCTTGGGAAGATTTCTCTCTCTTTGTTACCACTGACATTCACAAGAACTATTATTTTTAATTGATATAAAGACTAGATGCACTGAGAGGATGAGCAGGAGGACAGAGTAAATAAGGTCTTAAGGTTTTAACAGGTCTCCATTTAGTCATGTAGATAAACAGGCAGTGCTAGAAATAATCACTGGATGTATGTCAAAGACAACAGCCTGGCCTGGTTACCACTGTCATCAAAGGTACACCTGGGGTAATGCCTTGGCCATGGCCCCATTTTAGCAGCTCTTACATAAAAAGCTGAGCTGACTGCCTGCATTCAAGTCAAAGGTAATTTTCTGTTGAATAGAGCCAGTTCAGTGTTGCATGCCAGCAAGCAGAGAACGATGGAGGCACAGACTGGAACTGTGTCTTCATAGTCTCCTACAATGTTACTTAGCAGAGACACCATGGGGAAAAAGCTGTGGTATCTGCTAGTTGCTGCTAAGCTCCAGGTTTGTGAGTGTGACTAAAAAGTGAGACCTACGCTTCCTGTGTAAGCCTGCTACTTTCTTTTTTCTCCCTGTTTCTCTGTTAAAGGGACATTCAGATTGCATTTAGAAATGAGAGATTGTAGTTAAGGCATAGTCTTCATAGAGTCCAGCTTTTTCCTCTGTGTGTGCACTCATATGTGTACATAGCTAGTATGTGTCTTGTGGGCCTCCAGGCTATACAAAAGTTCTTAGATGGCGATCACATTTTTTTCCCCCTTAGACATCACAGAGGAAACTCTCAAGATATATGGATACAATAAAATATATTGACGTAAACTAGCCAGATGAGAAAGAAGTAGATCACATTTGTAGGTCTCTTTGCTCCTTATTTGAGTTTATGTAGAATCAGACCACTTCTAAAGGTTTCTTCCTACTGTATTATCTGAAGGAATCTTGGGCACAAGATCTCACTAAAGTCCGAGAACGAATGACGAAGTTTATTGATGACACTATGAGAGAAACTGCTGAACCCTTCCTCTTTGTTGATGAGGTAAGCTAGTGATATTTTCTGATAGTGCCTTATGGACTTTCTTTCACTGCTAGTTCTTAGTTTGTGAATTGCATGGCAGATCCTCTAGGCTTCTCTTCCTAGATTACTAAGTTTATTTTAGTCTTGTGTGGTACAAACATTTAAGTCCAGTCTCTCTCTTTGTATTGTAGTTCCTCACTTACCTGTTTGCAAAAGAAAACAGTATTTGGGATGAGAAATATGATTCAATAGATGCACAAGACATGAATAATCCTTTGTCCCACTACTGGATTTCTTCCTCTCATAACACGTAAGTTACTGAAAGCAACCTAGCATGTGTTAAGAAAAAGTAATACTTCTAAATTATGCTAGAAATACAATGCATGGATGTGTGAAACCTTCTTAAAGCGTGATGTACATGTGGCAAATACAATTTTGGGGCCTCTGTTTCCCCTGCTTCTGAAGGTCTTAGAAGTTTTGAGATAGAACCAAGCTCAGCTGTCAGAAAACCCAAACCCTGAATCCTGTTACAAAACAAAAAGTAAGTCCTGAGCTGAAACTGTTAAAGCCTTTCTGCTCCCAGAAATGAAAATTATTGAAGGAGCTTCCTTTTTTCCCCAGTCATCAGCAGCCTTGTTGAGCTAGTGTCAACATCAGTTGTACCTGAACATAAGAATACCAGGAGGAGCCCACTTGTCCTGTGGGAGAATCCCATACTGTTAGTGCAATCTGAAGGGCAGTAAAATTGTTGCCTTGGGAAATGAGGCAGTGATGTGTACTATTGATGGATAGTTTGACATTTTACAGTGGCACAAAGTGGAAAACATTTGGTCCTGAGCAGGAAAGGAGTATGGAGACCTTAAATTAGCAAGTCTGCTGATCAGGACTTGGCCTTTTCCTGGATGACAAGGATTAGAGCAGATGGAGGTGGCTGAGGCAGAGGAGGGCTGGAGTTTGCTACCTGTACTCTTCTTTTTGCTACCTGTACTCCTCTTCTTTTAAGTTTGTTTTACAGACAGAACTTTTAAGGTCTGGGGACTGTAGAATGTTATACTTAGCAGCTGATTTCTGTAGTTTGTGTCTGAAGTGTCAGTGACAAGTCCTTTTCCTTGTCAATCTGTGATGTGAGCTGTTTAGCCAAAGTAGGAACCTATGTGAGAATGAATTTAAAGATTATTCAAACAAATAAGATCTACTTGCCTAGCACTATAATGAAAAGAAAGAAGGTGTAAAGAGAGGGAGGAAATAAAATATTGCAGGAAACAAAATAAAGTGGATGTGGATATATGGGTATATTTGGTAGTATAGGGTGTGTTACCACTTTAAATACTCTACCTATCCCTCCAGCATAATTATGGCTCTGCACAATGAGGTTTTGTTCTGTTTCAAAGCTCATGACATGCTCTCCAGAAATGAGTCAGCTAGAGTTGGCTGATATTTAGATTGAGCCCTTAACCTGCTGTAATTTGATCCATTCAAAAATGTGATGGCATTGGGTTCAGCAGAGTCTGGTTCTTCCATCACAAATTAGAACAAAAAAAGAAAACTGAAAAATCAAGACACATTCTCCATGATTGGAGAAAAAATGTTGCCCAGTAAGCATGTGGGAAATGATTGAAATTGACTGCCTGTCTTTCACAACTCTCTTTTACTCCTTAGATATTTGACAGGAGACCAGCTTCGAAGTGAATCCTCCACAGAAGCTTACATCAGGTGCCTTAGAATGGGATGTCGATGTATTGAGTGTGAGTAGAGTCCGTGAAATGGTTTGTAAAATGATGTACGTGCTGTTTACCAAGAAAAAAGAACTGAAATCAAGAACTAGTTTGTTTTCTGAAGTTGAAGTAGTCATATAAAAACCACTAATTCCCTAAATTGTTTTCCTTATGCCTCACTATTGCTCTCTTCAATTGTTCTGATCCTTGTTCCCATGGAATTTTAAGAAGGTCTTTCTAAATTATATCTCACTGTACACAAAAAATTCAGTCTTGTATTTAATACATGAAAGCATAGGATTTAAATTGGGATTACTTGTATAGCATAGATAGATGGTTTATTTGTCTTCATTGTAATGCAGACAAGCCCAAGGCACAGAGTAATGTGGTGCCATTTGTCATCCTGATTAACTTGCTTGTAAACCAGTTGATGTCTTTGTGCATTTGTTCTTCGCTGTGTGTTTCTTCATCCCTGTGCTTCTGTACCTTATAGAAAAGTTTAACTTCAGTGTCATTTTTCCCCCAGTTACTTTATAAAACTATTTGCTGCTGCCTGTTCAATTTAGCAAATGCAAAATCAGAGTTTCAGGACTAAAATTAACAAAAGAGATAAGCATCAACTTGCCACTTGTAGGAGTGTATTTATCCCTGGAAAATTACTGTAGACTAGTAGACTGACAATATAGCTGCCTGAATTCATTATTTCCAGATTCCCATGTGACGATGCTTTGGGAAAATTTTATATTGCGTTTTATTTGCATTGTTCTTACTTAAGTGAACCTAATTTCCTCTGTGAGAGGTGTAAATTCATCTAATAGAGTGCTTTGTTAGAACATTACAGTCTATGACTCAGTATGTGGAACACTGAAGATTTGGATGTATTTATTCTACTAGAGTTATTCAAGTAACTCCTTGGTCTCTTCCTTTTTTCCACTGCTTGTCTTTCCTAGTGGATTGCTGGGATGGTCCTGATGGAAAACCCATCATTTACCATGGATGGACCCGGACAACAAAGATCAAATTTGATGATGTTGTACAGGCAATCAAAGATCATGCCTTTGTTGCATCTCAGTAAGATTTGATTTATTTTCCCTGAGTCTGTTTTCATATGCTTAGTTCTTCCTGAACTAATTTTCTCTATAATCTAGAGCAAAATGTAATAGGAGAACAATGACATTCCAGTAGTCTTCATTATTGGCAAACGTGGGTCTTGAATAGATTCAGTTTTGAGAAAAAGCAAATTCAAAGCTCATCTGTAGATGAAGTTGCTGGGGGATGAAGGACAGCCAGAAAGAATTCTACAGATACAATTGCAACAAAAATAAGATTAAGAAAAAAGTGAGCCTGCTGCTGAATTGGACAGGAGACTTAGTGACTGCTGAAGGCTGAAATACTCAATGCTTCCCCTGCTTCAGTTTTCAATATTGGGGCCAGAGCACATGATATCCAAAGGGAAGCTCACAGAACAGTTTGTTTAGCTTCAAGAAGATCTTAATGAAGGAGTCTGGTTACTGTCTTCCACTACTGAGTAGATAATTATAGAAAAGATGAAGCCAAACTCTTCTCAGAGTGCATGTGAAGGAAAACAGACACAATTTTGAAGGCAGGAGAAACAAACATTCACATAATAATGCTTTAGCACTGAAACTGTGCCCAAGGAACTCAGAAAGAATCTTGGTCCTTGCAGTGTACAGAAAAACCCTGATCTAACCTAGAAATTTGGCCTTTCCAAAGAAGGGGTTTAGACTAGATGGCCTCCAGAGCTCCCTTCTTACCTTAACAATTCTGTCATTGCACATCTGTTATCTGTTGACTTTTGTCATCTTGTTTGCTTTAAGCATTTTCTTTAATCTGCACAGAGTGAGAGAGGGTCCTGTTTTCCTTGTCTTGCCAGGATTTACTTGCCTTGCCTTGCAAAAAGAAATTGTGTTCATTCACCTTTGTTTCCTCCTTCAAAGATACCCAGTCATTCTGTCAATTGAAGAGCACTGTAGTGTGGAGCAGCAGCGACACATGGCCAGAGTGTTCAAGGAGGTATTTGGTGATCATCTTTTAATGAAACCTATTGAAGCCAGTGCAGATCAGCTACCATCACCAACCCAGCTAAAGGAAAAAATCATCATCAAGGTAGGCTTGGTGTGCTGGTAGGATAGGAAAACTGGGGCAGCAGCCAATAATGCGAGCTCTGATTTCACAGCTTAGCTGTTAGTTTCTGTTGAGAGACAAGAAATTCCTAGTAATATTTTGCAATTTTTTACAGAGTCCTGTAAAAACTATATATTACACTGTTTGCTGTTGGTTTTCTTTGCAATAAGTGCTGCTAGTTCAAGTGCCAGATTGAATGTCAGCTCTTTTCTAAAGGTCTTCCAGCTCCTGAAATGTCACTGCTAAATTTCAGCCAGGGTTCACTGCTACAGATGCTTTCAGATTGTGACTATACATACAGATGCTCTACTCAGAACTGTTGTGCAGCAGCATGAGGCAGATAACTAAAAGAAGGTTTTTTCAGACTGAAATTGCAATAGAAAAACAAAATTAGGTGGAGAATCTGAGGGCTGCTCATGATCTCTGTAGTAAAATAATAATTACTTTTGACCATGCTCCACTTTTCCAGCTCTTGTAAGAGTGCTGCATCCTACCTATTAAACTTCTGAAGAGAGGAAGTAAGGGTAGATAGAAATAAACATATAGCTTTTGAGTGGAAGACTGGAATCTCTTTCTTTAAAATTTGTATCTCACAATAAAGGTTAAAAATTTAGTAGAGATACCACTCAAACAATGAAGAGACAAATGCATAAAAGCCTTGTGGAACAGCTGTTGTTATGGTAGTGACAGAAGAAGGCTGTGCAATGGAGGGAAATATTTCCAGTAATACTGAGTATGCCAAAATATTGTGATCAATTTCATGTATGAGTCTATGTGAGTGTATGAATGTGGTGGGTCTTTTTGTTTTTAAGCACAAAAAACTGGGGCCAAAGGGAGACATTGATGTGAACTTAGAAGACAAGAAAGAAGAAAAAAAGCAACAAGGAGAACTTTACATGTGGGACACAATAGAGCAGGTATCATTTCTGTGGCCTTTGTTACAGTTTGTTACTGGGTTATGTAATAATGGAAATGTACATGAATTTTCTCAGTATCTGTGTAAGCAATATTGTCAATTGAACAGAATGTGGGGAAGAAGGTTTGTCTGTTTTTCCACCTTGTTTTGAAAATGGTTAGTGACTTAACCAATGTCTTGTCAATGTTAAGATGTGGAGTTGCTGGAATGTGTCTAGAGAAGGGCAACAAAGCTCGTGAGAGGTCTGGAGAACAAGCCCTATGAGGAGAGGCTGAGGGACCTGGGGTTGCTTAGCCTGGAGAAGAGGAGGCTCAGAGGAAACTTTATTGCTGTCTACAGCTACCTGAAGGGAGGTTGTAGCCAGGTGGGGGGTTGGTCTCTTCTCTCAGGCAACCAGCACCAGAACAAGAGGACACAGTCTCACTCTGTGCCAGGGGAGGTTCAGGTTGGATGTTATGAAGAAATTCTTCCCATCAAGAGAGATTGGCCATTGGAATGTGCTGCCCAGAGAGGTGGTGGAGTCACCATCACTGGAGGTATTTAAGAAGAGACTGGATGGGGTGCTTGGTGCCATAGTTTAGTTGATTAGATAGTGTTGGGTGATAGGTTGACTTGATGATCTGAAAGGTCTTTTCCAACCTGTTTAATTCTATTCTATTCTATGCTATTTTATTCTTTTTAATGGTTTTAATATCTCTTAATTTTCAGAAATGGACTCGGCACTACTGTGCTATTGCTGATGAAAAGCTTTCATTCAGTGATGACATAGAACAGAATGCTGATGAAGATTTATCAAAGGTGATAGCTGTGTTTTGGTTTTTAGGCATGTTTTTCTTAATTCTCTCATCTTATTTCAGTGTTTGCCGATGCCTGTTTTTTATGCTGATGTGGAAATTATGCAGGATCTATATCAGATAAGAATTGTATTTGGAGACAAAAAAATTTAGAAAGGGTTTTATCCAAGCTACTCCAGTTAACTCTGTTGCTAATGAAATAACTTTTTCCCTTGACTAATTGAGGACTTGCGAAGAGGAGTACAAAGACAAGAAAATAGTTTGATACTTAAAAGCTAACGCATTCATTGACAAAGTCTTTATATGCCTCTGCCTAAGTATATTTGCTATTCTCAAACTAGGCAGTATGATGAACTAAAGTTTGTGGTGGTAGTACAGCTCAGCTCTTACACAGTGCATGCTGATCATTTCACATTTGCAAAGTGTTTATCACAGGTGAGCATGTGTTATGTGGCTGTTGTGCATGATGAAGAAGAAACATGAGACTCATTAAAGGTTGCAATAGCAGTGATGTTCAACAGGGTTTCTTGTTCTGACCTTTTGGGGTTCCATGCATGCTCTTTTCTTGCTGACATGTATGAAAATAGTTCAGAGATCTCTCTGCACATGCAGAACATCTTACCCACTCACCTAGATGTTAATGTGAGTGGAATTATTAATGTGTAAGGAAGAGCACAGATGAATCCTAGAAAAAACTGATTAAAAACTGTAAATTAGCAGTAGAATGTTTTGCCTTGAAAAACTGCTGCATTCTTTCTTTTCTTCCCATTGCATATTTGAGTAAGGCTGAAGTTTGTCACTGCTCCAAAGAAGTGGCTTGACAAGGGTGGGGAGTCAAGTGAGAAAGTGATCAGAAAGAGAGTTCAGGGCAAGGAAGAGCTGAAATCCTGAAATCCTAGATTGTTATATCCATAACAAGTACTTTGTTTCAGAGCCATAAAATTAGAAATGCATTATAAAATTTCTTACTTTCTGGTCTAGGAGGTGAAACGCACTGAACTGCACTTAAAAGAGAAATGGTTCCATGGGAAAATGAAAGAGGGAAGAACAACTGCTGAGAAACTGCTCCAAGAATATTGTGCTGAAATGGGTGGCAAGGATGGGACATTCCTAGTTAGGGAAAGTGAGGCTTTCCCTAACGATTGCACCTTGTCATTCTGGTATGGTGATTGCAATAAAAATTCTCAGTGGGTCTGGGTTTCTTTTATGGCATTGAACAAAAAGGGATGTATTTGTCAGTTAGGCATTTGTAGCTGAGAGGAAGTAGGAACAAGGCATTACTATAATTAGTAGAATGTTATTGATGGGAATGTGAAAGACTTCTTTCCAAATTAAACTCCAGTGTAGCATAGTGCAGGAGCAAGCCAAAATTTGATCTTTTAATTTAAGGATAAATGACTGGTTTCTGCACTGAAGAAGTTATCTCATGAGTGTACTTTTATTAACACTGATTGATCATTTCAATGAAAGAGTCCTCTAGAGGGAAAACAATAAAGATCTTTGATTTTTTTTCTTCTGTTGCTTACTTGGTAGTCCGAGTTCTTTTGTCTTATGGTTGGGACATTACTAGGTCTAGTGTATCCAATGGATTTCTGACCCAGAGAGCTGTCAGAGTAAACTTTGTAGTGTGTGTCAGATTTTAATGAATTTAATAATTTAATTGAGCCATTGTGAATTGAAAAATACTATTTTTCCTCTCTTAATCTTAACTTGTCTGAATTTCTGTTGCTGTTCTTAACGTGGCTGTTTCATGAGATGAGATAGGTTGGTACAGGATGGTACCAGGATGGTACAGATTGGTTGCCTTTTTGCAAGCTCACCAAGTAGTTGACCAGGAAAGTGTGAGGAAACACTTCAAAAGAAAAAAGCCTTTTATAAACACTCTTTTCCTTCTGTCCCTCTGCATTTCTGCAGGAGGTCAGGTAGAGTCCAGCACTGCCGGATCCGTTCTACAGGTGATGGGGACACTGTGAAATACTACCTGACAGACAACCTCATGTTTGATAGCATCTATGATCTCATTCAACACTACAAGGAGGCCCACTTGCGATGTGCTGAATTCGAGCTGCGTCTGACTGATGCTGTGCCTAATCCCAGCCCTCATGAGACTAAAGAGTACGTACAGCAGAAGGCAAGGACCAGGGCTGTTTTGTCAGTGTTCTTTGCATTGTTTTAGATGGTCTTGGATTTTTCATAGAAAATTTCATGGTGGCAGGAACACTCCCAAGTGTTGCTTGTCCATAGCTGTCAAAGGAAAAGGCTTCCTTGAAGGAGGATGACTAAGATCACTGACTTTGTGAGAACCTGAAACAATAGAGAGCAGTCATTTGGAAAGAGCAGCTAGGAAAAGCAGTGAGAACTATACTACTGTGGAAGTGTGACAATTCCTTCTTTCTCTGCTCTGTGCTATACAACACCCAGTGTGTTGGATTAGATATTTAGTAGTTGACTGGTGCTTGCCTGATGTAGATCTTGGGCAGAGCTAGATCTTGTTTACTGGCAGAACGCTGTAGTCACTGCCCTTTGTTCTGTTTTCTTTGCAGTGAGAAAATCAAATCTCTTTTGCATGTGAAATATTGATCTGTGCCTTTAAACTTTTTTTCCCCCCTTGCCTGAGAGTCACTGACCACATGTAGATAACTTTGGAAGTCAGTGAGATGGGAGGTCAGTGTTTAAGATTTAGGCTTTTCTGCCTTTCTGTATAAGGTGGAGATGAACTGCCAGTATAAGTGACCACAGGTTCACTGGAGACACATTAGATCCAAGATAGGTTTATATCTAAAGTGAAAGATAAAATAAAAGAATTCAAATGCCTGCTGTTTTTAGAATAGAATAGAATAGAATACAATAGAATAGAATAGACCAGACTAGACCAGACCAGACCAGACCAGGTTGGAAGAGACCTTCAAGATCATCGTGTCCAACCTATCAACTAATTCAACCCACCTAATCAACTAAACCATGGCACCAACCACCCTATCAAGTCTCCTCCTGAACACCTCCAATGATGGTGACTCCACCACCTCCCCGGGCAGTCCGTTCCAATGGGCAATCACTCTCTCTGTAGAACTTCTTCCTAACATCCAGCCTAAACCTTCCCTGGTGCAACTTGAGACTGTCTTCTTTTTCTGATGCTGGCTGCCTGGGAGAAGAGACCAACGTCCGCCTGTCTACAACCTCCCTTAAGGTAGTTGTAGAGAGCAATAAGGTCACCCCTGAGTCTCCTCTTCTCCAGGCTAAGCAATCCCATCTCCCTCAGCCTCTCCTCATAGGGCTTGTGTTCCAAACCCCTCACCAATTTATTTTTCTTTTTTTTTTTTTTTTTCCCTTTTGCTGTTTGGGGTTTCCTTAGATCTGCTATGTCAAAACTGAATAACCTACTGAAAACTGAATGGCAGACTAAAAGCAAGATCTAGTGCCTTTGTTTCGGGAAGAAATGCAGATTTATGCTGTATGATTTCAGACAGACAAGATGTTCTGATACATTTTTGATGCTTTTATCCAAAATAAGCTGCTGTGTTTTGTAATAAGCTGCTGTCACAGGTGGCAAGCTGGTGAATTCTTCTTGTAATGGTTGAAACTGTTGTTAATAACACTGCCAGTTATTCTGACTGAATGATATTTGGCAAGCTTCGTAATCCATTGTCCATTTTGATTTCTGGAACTGTTGCAGTTGGTACTATAGCAACTTGAGTCGGGGAGAGGCAGAAGACATGTTGATGCGAATTCCTCGAGATGGAGCCTTTCTGATTAGAAAGAGAGATGAGCCTGCTTCGTTTGCCATGACTTTCAGGTAAGGAAAGACAGGTATATAGCTACGTGACCTAGTAGCTCAACAGTGTTCTGGTTTTTCTTATTTTAAAAATACTGTGGTCTTTTTAGCCTCATAAAATTCTTGCTTGCAAACTCTGACTAATTAGCATGGTTGATTTGTTCAGCGGATCCTTGTATGAGAATGTGTACAAGACTTAATTTGTGAGTGGAATAAACCGTCATGCTTTTCTAAACAATACTGAGGCATTGACTGTCCCTTTCTTCCTATAGAGAACTGTATATGGCCCTTCTTCACTTCCTTGACACTCAGTTCTAAAGGGTGTAATGTTGAAGTTTGCTTTGGTGCTGGTGCAGCTGTGATTCTAGGTCCCTGTGTCCTGGAAATCCTGCCCTGTCATATCACTGGCCGAAATGAAATGTCAAAATGGAAGTGTCAGCTTTTCTTGCTAGGGGAGGTATTTTTGAATCCGAGGCTCTCACAACAACGTGAATAAACTGTATAGAATTGTGGTGTTCTTCTTTGTGCCTTCAAATGAAATTGCTTTTCTCTAAAAATGCTTATTTCTGCAACGAAAATTGCTGTGGAAAGACAAATACTCGTTTTTGTCTTATTTACATGCTTTACTGTCCAGAATTCCCCAATTCCCTGTCTACTTTGATTTGAAGTTTTCTGTTGTTACCAAGGTGGATATTGTAGCAACTTGAATTGCAGCATCTCAATAAAACCATTTCACACTGAGGAAAACAAGAAGTACCAAAGCTTCAGCAGCCTCAAAAGGAGGCAGGGGTCTTTAGTGGGTGAGATGGTTGTCAGTGGGTGGTTATCAATACGAACACAAACCTTGTGTTCAAGCACAAGAGATTTGTTTGTTTGTTTGTTTAATATTGATTCCTGTAGTTATCAAAATAATTACAGGGAATGGACAGCTCCTTTTTTTCGTGGGGACTGTGTGCAGTGGTAGATTAGCAGCAGTGGACTCCAGAGGGACTCAGCCTGATCAGAGACATTTATGTTCGTATGAAGGTGACAGAATACCTATCTGTAGGGGGAAAAACCAGGGAAATTTAAGCAAAACCATGGATTTGTCCCATGGCCCTGTACATTGTAGAAGAGTGAGAATGTCCTTTTGTGAATTTGATCAGGCAACTGGAATTCAAGTTGACTAAAAGAGGCTTTGGAAGAGGCAGAAACTATTTCATGTGACTGAGATGCAGAAAGCAGTTCTGGTCTGGTTTGTGGCACTGGGGCTCTCACTGCAAGTCACAGTACCTTTTACAGCACTGCCCTCGTTTCACAGAGCGGAGGGGAAGGTGAAGCACTTCCGAATTCAGCAGGATGGTCGCCATTTTGTGCTTGGAACCTCAGCTTATTTTGAGAGTTTGGTGGAGCTGGTGACCTACTATGAGAAGCATCCCCTGTACAGGAAAATGAAACTGCGGTACCCGGTGACCGAGGAGCTGCTGGAGCGCTACAGCACCGTAAGTGATGCTCTTGGTATGAGTGGCAGTTGCTGTAGTGGATTGTGCCCCAGATCTAGACCTGGGGGTGTTGGGTTTGATTCTGGCTTTGGTAGATGGCCTTTGGGGAAGGTTAATCAGGTAGTTTTTGTATCAATGAAATTGATATGATTCTGACTTCTCTCACAAAGGTTTAGAGATATGTGAAGGAAAGAGCTTCACCTTTGATTACAGGTCAGCTCTCGCCTTCCTCAGGATTTGATTAGAAAAGCTGCTCTGTGAAGTGGGAGATCATTGCTTTGTTAAAATGATTTTTTGATAATAGCCCTGCCTGCAGTTGGCCATGTCTTCTGTCGGTGAAGTGGGCAGAGATCTTAACATGATCATGCAGATGCCAATTGCTGAGCATTTCATCAAAAAATGAAATATTCTGCTGTGCCTTGCTGTGGACAGCAGTGGCATTCGCTTCACTGCACTGGAGCCATCTTGGGAATGGTCTCCAACTGCATTCTGTGGAAAAAAAGTGAGAGGTACTTCTGAAGGGTCAGTCCTTGAGATAAGCATGAGGAAATATTCCCAAGACATGCTTGTCTCTTTCCATGGACTTAACTAGGAACCTGGATAATTAATTGAGCATAGAAGCCTGTGTTCTGGGTGGATGTTTTTCATGATGAGAGAGCTTAGCTAAAGTAACTAGCTTTTGAAAAGCTTGAGATACTCCCTTCTGTTTTCAAATATATGCCTGTTAGAAGCTGCAAGAGAAACATAACTGGCATGTTTGAGGTTGGTTTTAGCTATGCATGTTCTATTAGTGTGAAGTACTTCTATAATTTTTGATTCCTGGAACTTCATTATTTTTTTCCTCTTCCTGTTTTTAGGAAAAAGATATTAACTCCCTCTATGATGTCAAGATGTATGTGGAACCCAGTGAAATCACTCCTACAGTGGTATGCTTAAAGGGAGATACTTACGTATACTGTAGACTTCTGAAAATTATGAGTCTTGTTTATTGATTTGTTATCAGCAGCAACAAAAGTGGTAATTGAAAGTGTTAGATTGCTTGTTTTGGGGGGACTGGAGAGCAGAAATTTAAAGGGTGTGACTTCTTTTCTAGCCTCTCTTTAAAATTTGTACCAAGACGTTTTCTTGTGTGCAAGTCCTGTATTGATTCATCCATCCTGGGAATTTGGTCGCTTCTTGCTATTGAGTCTGTGGAGATGATTTGATTTGACATGCATGCTTGTGCAGGTATGGCCCCAAGTTAAATAACTTGGGAGAAGATTCAGTTTGAGAAGGCCAAATCTGCATGGAAAGAAAGTCCAACATGCAAACCCCAAGTGTGTGTGTCTTTGAGTGTATGTGCCAGTGTGTTTAAGAGCACTGTTATTTTTTTGGCCACAAATTACCACAAAATGATCACAGGTTCATTAGCAAACATGGCTTGCATGCACAAATAGATGCAGAATTTGTTTATATGCTTTTCATATAAAAATGGTATCTTTGGTTTATTAATGAGCTATTAAAGTTTGTCTTCTCCTAAGATATATACAATGTTTTCATAAAAAATTGCACAGCAAGCACCTACTCTTCCCTATTTTTTATTAGGGCCTGCCTCCTTGTAAATTCTTACGCATGCAGATTTTATGACTGTAATTCTTTTTAGTCCTTTTTGGCCAGTGAACTTGCATTGCTGCTGAAGAAGTTGGATAATAGTAAATTCAAGATAAAGAAACTGCTTGCCCTGCCAAAACTGGACATCTTCCTAGAGGAAATGCTACCAGCAGCATAGCTGATGTGGTATTGAGGTGGAGGCTTTGTAGACATCTAAGTGTGCAGACTCCAACAGCCTGTATATACATGTAATGAAGATAGGAGACTGATCACTGTGTGATGTTTTGGGTTGAGTCTGGAGGGTTTTGTGGTTATTTTTTTACTGTTTGATATTTTATTTATTCTTTAATAATTACCTTGCAGCACCCATAAAAGAAAGCTGCTTTTTAATTTTTCCCAAGCTGATGCATTTAAGTAGCATCACTTGCTTCCACCAATAGATGTCACTCTGGAACTTTAGCACTATGTAAGCTTCCTAACAAAAACAGAAAAGGGATCCAATCTCCCTTCCTTTTTTCTAAGATTGCATTATTGATTATTTTATGACCTGTCCCTGTACATGACTCTTTTGCTTTGTTTCTCTTAAAGCCTCAGAGAACAGTGAAAGCCTTGTATGACTACAGAGCCAAAAGAAGTGATGAATTGAGCTTTTCTCGAGGAGCTTTAATTCATAATGTCACAAAGGAAACTGGAGGCTGGTAAGGACAAAGATTCCTCATAGGAGAGCTTCTGGTGACTTACTGTATGGAGGAAAAAATGAGCTTTGGGTAGTATTTTTAAAAAACTTTATCCATTGTCTGCTGCTCATTAACTGTGGCCTTGTAAATCTTAATGCAAATATATTTAATAAAAACCCTAAACCTGACTCATCTTTAAGCCTCTTTTCATGTCTTTTTCATTTTTCTATCCTGCAGAACCTCCACAGCCCAATGTATTCAATATTTTTCCTTAAGTGCATTCATCCTTCATGAACATCTATTATCATTGTCATTATTGTTCTCTTTCTCTCCTTGCTCTGCTGAGTGCTCCTCAAGATTCAAACCCAGCTTTTTTTAGTCTTCTTTGATAAGAGATTTTCTTTCTTAGCTGGCTTGTGAATTGCTCGGAAAGTTTGGGAATCTAATGTTTCCCTGTAGTTTCTGCAGGGTAATCAACCACATAATAGTATTTTTAGTACTGGAAGGGGAAAAAGCCTCTTAAGTCATTAATTGCAGTTTACAGTGAATGTAATCCCTCTGAAATCATCTGTTACTACAGTTAATGATCACTTTGTTAGAGCTTTTAGCTACTTCATCACTACATTTTGGTGATAGCTGCTAGACAAGCTACTACAGGGTATTAATGACCAGTTTCTGGAGAATTATTACTTCATTAATGGCCTATTGAAGCTCTTTAACTACTTTATTTTTCTATATATATTTTTTTTCAATTCAGGTGGAAGGGGGATTATGGAGAAAAAATCCAACACTATTTTCCATCTAATTATGTTGAAGACCTATCACCTGATAATTCTACTGAGCTTGAAAGCCAGGTGAGTGTTTAAGGTTTGTCCACAGCATTTCCTCAGGAGCTGGTACCTACTGGAAGTCTGGTTTGTAGAATTATGGCTCTGCATGCTAGGTTTGAGAGAACACAAGAGTATGGAAAGGAATAAATTCTTGACTTCTCTGCTGCTGAGTATTTTTATCAGGACAACCTCCACTATCTCTTTCAGTAGTTTTCTGTTTGGTGGGGGTTTAGGAGATGATAGTGGTTTCCTGCTAATCCAAATCATACCAGTTCAGCTCTTTCAGATAGTTTGACTAAACAACAATGTGCTTGAAGCTTTTAACTACTTCACCTCTATAATTTCTGCCTTAATATTTGCAAATCAGAAAACTATGTGTCCCAACACATCTCACTAGCTATTTCACATTCTGTTTTTATATAGGACTAAGGCTATACTGTTTGTCAAAAGTGTCTAAAAATCTAGGTCAGAATCTTGGAGAAAGAACTCTGTAACAAAAGAAAACAAAGCTCCATACTAAGCAGTTCTGGCATTTCTGAGTTTTAAAAATAAAATGTTAAATTGTTTTGTTGTTCTGAAGCACTTCAGTGATTTTCTAGGAGGCTTTGGAAGAAAACACATGCATTAGAATCAGAGTCCTTGCAGCCTTAAGCAGACTTGAAACATGAGCAGCTGTGTCAGGGCAGAAGCTGCACTCCTCATTTTGACTACTCTCATTGTAGAGATTGCCCTGTGTTTCTCAAAGTGAGAAATTCTTGATGTGGAAATAGGCTTTTAAACATCATTTCAGTGAAACTGAGGTTAGACATCATGGTGCATGTTTATTGTTTGTTAATGTCCTATGCATATTCGTGCAGCAGAAGATCTGGGGGCCCATTTAACTCTTACGTTTTTCAGATTATTGAGGACAATCCATTAGGCTCGCTGTGTCGTGGCATACTGGTACTCAACACTTACAACGTTGGTATGTATTTTCTGATGCTTACACATGGACTTCTCAGCTTTCTGTATTGGGTAGACTCTTTTATGTTTAGCTGGAAATATTAATTAATTGATTAATATATGTATTTATGTATTTTAGAGTAAAAAAAAAAGCAACAAACCAAAACGCCTACTTGTATTAAGATAGCTAAAATCATTACTGGGATGAAACTGAATGATATTAACTCTTGCAATAAATCAGCAATGACAGCTTAGATGAAGAACTGGTTTTTTTTTAGTATAAATTTCTTACTGCTCTGTTGCCTAACAGTGAAAATGCCCCAAGGGAAACACAGAAAGCCTTTTGTCTTCATTCTGGAACCGAAGAATCCAGAAGATCCATGTGTTGAGTTTGCAACTGATAAAGTAGAAGAACTCTTTGAATGGTACCAGAGTATCCGTGAAATCACTTGGAAAACCACTGAAGAGGTATTGATAAAAATCTGATTGTTGTTGGTTTTTATAATGTACTGCCATACACCTGTCTTTAGCTGCCATACACTGCTAAATCTTGCTAACACATGGTCCTTTACTCTCTTGCATTTTGCTGTTTGTCTGTTCATTTCATTGGTGTTGCAAATCTTGTTCCCTAAACTCTTTTGGGAATGGGATGTAAATTAGCATTTAATGTAAACTTATGTTAACAGGAGTTTTTCAGCAGAGTAGTGTCTGTGTTGCTCCCTGCACCTCAGTGAAGTATGCTTACTACTACAAAACAGATACGTTTGACATCCAGTCACACTGGTTCAATCCTAGTATTAAGCAGAAGAAACTCAGATATCAGGCTATTCTGTTCAGGATTTTGAATCCACTAGGAACTATATGTGAAATCTGACTTGCTTTTGCCTAAACTCCTCTTAATCCTATTTACTAGCTGTGCTTTGTAGTGAATGCACTGGCACTAAGAGGGAATTGTTTGGCTAATACCTTATTTATTCATAACTAATAGGCACATTCTGGATTTACCAGATCTTCAATAATAGTATTTCTGAATTCTTGCCTAAAGATTGAAAGATTCTTTGTAAGTGTAACTTCTACATCCCCTTGTGAGTGATGCTGCTTAAAGACCTTTTCCAGGACTTGCTTTTCCTGTTCTGATGTATTAATTTACCTTCCTGTCATCTTTCCTAGTATTTAAGAAGTCTTTGACATGATTAAAAAGCCCTTACAATGCTGAACTATACTTTTTCCTTTGTTGCTTTTATTCAGTTTTTATTGTTAAGTGGATGATATGAGTGATGGAAAATGTGTGTCAGTATCATTTTGACTTATGCTGTTTATCTGTCACCTGGAGTGGTAATGCTCCGAGGTTTGTCATCATCCTATTTATAGCAGGCAATTTGGTGTCTCAAGCAGGAGACTGCAAGCTCAGCAAGGGGAGAAGCAACAGGAGCTGTTGGCCTGTTGTTGGGTGAGGAGAGATATGACCTAGAAGAAGTATCTCTAAGTAGAATGTTTTTTATGGTACATCAGTGGCTTTTCAGGAGCTTGGCAGCTTTTTCTCCCTTTGTACAGTTAGAGAAGTATTAAACACTCTGTGTTCAAAGATGCTTTCAAACTCATTTCTGTCAGGAGGCTTTTCCACAGTGTGGTCTCTAGAAAGTTCACATGATAAACTGCTGCATGGGGAGGGGAAAAAGGTGAAGAAAGGCCCTTTTTGCAAACACAGTTACAAGCTGAATTTTGGGGAAGGAAAAAGCATAATGAGTCACCATTATGGCACAATACAATACAGTTTTTTTTCAGTTGTTCTTTTTTAGACTGTGTCCAAAAAGTAAAACTGAGATTCATGTATCTTGTCATCTCTGTTTAGTACTGACATTGTCATGATCCTAGGAATGGTTGTTCATTGCTAGCTCTCCTGCTTGGCTATCATTAGAAGGTTATGTCTAAAGATGAGCGTCTAGAAGTTGTCCTTTGCTAGTTGGAGCTCCGATTGCTGTTGAGCAATGTGTGTGAAACTGGTGAATCACTAAGTACAATGAGGTTTGTATAGCTTTTTCCCAAGGTATTTACAAGTCTAGAGTCTGTATTCCTCTGCTTTTCTGAGACTTCAGTAGATCATCTCTGGTTCAGTGAAACATTCTGGACACCCCTGGTCCACCCAGCTTCCTCTTTTGTTGTCTTGTTGAAGGAATTCTTTTGGAAGACTTCCTAATTGCTTATGTGTCATAACCTCTTGTATCAGAGCTAATCACTGTTTAGTGCAGGACTCTTCTAGCATGTTTTATCCTGTTTCTTATGTCTGAGGAGCCTCCAGTCCAAATGTCTCCACTCAGGACAAGTCTTGCTGATTTCAGTAGTTCCCAGTCTCTGACTGCATGGACTGCTGCTCAGCTTCCACAGAGCAGATACTTGCAAACATGGCAGTAGATAGTGGGTTTATTACAGATGATCACAGCAAGATTGCACCTGGTTTTCCATACATAGCATTATGCTATGATGTTCATAGAGTTTGAAGATAGCCGTTTAGGAGTTATTTGCAAGACATAAGTCCTTCTTGGGTTTATAAATAGACACTTCACTAGCCTTTGCATTTTTTCTGCATACACTTGCATTTCTATGAGGTATAGAGTTGAGAATGTAACTAAAATTAGTAGAAAAGGAAAAAAAAAAGTTGCGAGGATTGTGAGCAGGACTGATCAGGTGCTGGAAGCCTCATCCCTGCAGGGGTTTAAGGCCAGGCTAGATGTGGCTCTGGGCAAGCTGATCTAGTGTGAGGTGTCCCTGCCCAAGGCAGGGGGGTTGGAACTAGATGATCCTTGAGGTCACAGTATCATAGTATCAGTCAGGGTTGGAAGGGGCCGCCTTCTTGTAGGCCCCCTTCAGATACTGGAAGGCCACAATTAGGTCACCTCGGAGCCTTCTTTTCTCCAGACTGAACAGCCTAAACTCTTTCAGTGGTCCTCATAGGAGAGGTGCTCCAACCCTCTGATCATCCTCATGGCCCTTCTCTGGACACGTTCCAGCACCTCCATATCCCTCTTGTAATAGGGGCTCCAGAACTGGACTCAGTACTCCAGGTGGGGTCTCACCAGAGCTGAGTAGAGGGGGAGAATCACCTCCCTTGACCTGCTGGCCACACTTCTTTTGATGCAGCCCAGGATCTGATTGGCTTTCCAGGCTGCAAGTACACATTGAGAGCTCCTGTTGAGCTTCTCGTTCACCAGCACCCCCAAGTCTCTCCTTAGGGCTGCTTTCCAGCCAGTCACTGCCCAGCTTGTATTTGTGCCTGGGGTTGCCTCGACCCAGATGCAGAACCCTGCACTTGGTCTTGTTGAACCTCATGAGGTTGGCTTGTGCCCACCTCTCCAGCCTGTCAAGGTCCCTCTGGATGGCATCCTTTCCCTCCAGCATGTCTGCTGCACCACACAGCTTGGTCCCTTCCAACCCTAACAATTCTATGATTCTATGATCAGGGAAGCACTGAAACACTTGTTTAAAAAAACAAATCTTAACACATCAAACCTCCCCAGAAAACCCTCCTCTAGCTAAAACCCAAACCCAGTTGGTTAGCCTGTTTTCTGAATCGGGTTTGTAAGTACATCACATCTATCCAAGCATCTAAAATATCAGATAAGAATCTGTGCCACAAAGGAATGCATCAGCTTTTAAATTTCATTAGCATATACTCTGGAGTTACTTTACCACAATGCTCAACTGTATGTGTAATCTAAAGCTTTGTTACATTTCACAGGAGAACAGGAGAAAATACTGGGAAAAGAATCAATTGATTGCTATTGAATTATCTGATCTGGTAATCTACTGCAAGCCAACAAGCAAAACCAAGGACAATTTAGGTACTTCCTTTAACACTACGTCTGAATTTTACCCTATTATCATTACAGATATTAGTTAAAATGTACAGAACTGGGTAGAAGTGCATTTTTCAGGGCCAGTTGGAAGTTGCACATGCTTGATGCTCTTTAATTTTCAGCACAGAACTCACAAATTCCTAACTGTTTAACTAGAGACACTTTGTCATAGGTGTCTTTCAAGGGGAGGTTCACTAGTTATGTGTCAATTGACTTTTTTGAGATGAAAAGCTCTGGCTGAACACTTGCTGGTAAAAAACCTTCAAAATAGATTTGCTGTGAATTACATAATTTTTCTCTAGGAATCTGTTTGCCATTTAAAGAAGCTGTTGGAATGGTAGAAGGTTTCATAATATAAATGAAAACTGTGGATGTAGAATCTGACACTGAAATATGTACTTCTTTTTCCAGATTTTTGTCACAGCTGCTGGAGAAGGCAGCAAATATGCCCTTTTTCTTTAAGTTTCTTTGCAAACATTTTTAATAAGCTGTCAGTGTAGTTAAAGACATTATAATTATAGTCATTGTTTGAGTCATTGCCTAACCCTGGCTCACCCTTCCTTCTCCCCATTTAAACCCAGGAGAAGATGTCTCATTTAAATATGTGTCCTAGTGCTCAGAAGTACATTATTAACAATGATGAGATGAGAATATGACAATGGACTCTTATCTGCCCTGCTGCAGAGCATGTGGCAAGCAGGCAATTTGAACTTTCAGACTTGATGCTCAACCAATTTGCCATGTCTGCATGAAAACTGTGCCAATTATTGCATTAAAGGACAAAGCAAAACAAAGTAAAACAAAGTGTTCTTGATGATCTTAAGGGTCTCTTTCAACCTTGATGATTGTCTGATTCTGTTAGTAGAAATGCAGTATAAATGCCACCTTCTTTCTTCCTGTAGTAACCACTCTTTTTTCCTTCTTACCCTATGCAGAAAATCCTGATTTCAGAGAAATCCGGTCCTTTGTGGAAACCAAGGCAGAGAGCATTGTTAAGCAAAAGCCAGTGGAGTTGTTGAGATACAACCTGAAGGGACTGACACGTGTCTATCCTAAAGGACAGAGGGTTGACTCGTCCAACTATGACCCATTTCGTCTCTGGCTTTGTGGCTCCCAGATGGTGGCTCTTAACTTCCAAACTCCAGGTAATACCCTGTCTAAAAAAGGATCAAATCCACCTTCTGTTTCACCATGATCAAGCCCATTTCTGGTCCCTCTGCCATTCTGCTCATTGTGGCTGTCCTGTGTATTTGTGCTTCCCTGTAAGAGGCGTTGTGCAAGAATGAAAGTTTGGTTTTGAACGTGTGGATCCCCTGATAGAGCTGGTTTCCCAAAATTGGTCTCCAAAAGCCCTGTCTCTGAACCTAACTAGCCCTAAACTCTGAAAAGTTTATTTCACCTTGATCTCTTTGTGACAAACAAGCAGAGGTATTTGCAGTAAGTTTGAGGTGGATGAACACTTGTTCAGCCACAGGGAACGCTGTACTTCATTTTCTGGCCAACTGGCTTATGACACATTGATAGGAAACTTATTGTGAATGGAGGTGGGTTTATTTGGCTTAAAACTGGTGAGAAATGACTTGTCAGGTTCAGTTACTGAAGGGAATAGAGTCTTCCAGCTTACCTTTCCAGCTCTTTCTGATAAAATGGTGACCAGAAAGAATAATAGGGACGAGCTGTTAGTCTGGTACTTCCTTAGCTTTATTCAAATGGGGATCCTCTGTTATGACTGTTTAACTCTCTCCCTAGATAAATACATGCAATTGAACCATGCCTTGTTTTCACTTAATGGACGCACTGGCTATGTTCTGCAGCCAGAAAGCATGAGAAATGAGGAGTATGACCCAATGCCAAATGACGCGAAGAGGAAATTGCAGATGATTATGACAGTGAGGGTAAATCTCTTTTGTAAATAATGGTTTTTTTACCAGTCATAAATATCTATAAAGCTAAAAATAAAGCTATTATATTTCAGAGCAAGATCTGACAGATTGTCAAAATACTGATTTTAAATGTCAGTGTGTTTGAGACTAAAACTAATTCCACTGGTTCTTGAAAAGAAATATATATCTTTATCATGCTAATGAAGCACACGGTATAGGACTGCAAACATAGTCTTGGGATAATTTTACATAATTGCTGATAAAAAATTCCAAATGAGCTAACTTGCCATTTCCAATCCAGTGATTTCTCAGTGGAAGAGTCCTATTGGAAATTGGTTAGCAGCAGACTAACTAGTTCAGGGATTTCCAATGGGGAAGAAAGAAATTTATAATTAAATACAGAAACTAAGCAGAAAAATTGATAAACTGATCCCCTCCCATCATCATGTGTAGTACACTGTGACTTAATGTCATTCTCAGTTTTCATGAAGTTTATCGTGGGTTGATCATTTGCAAATTACGCCATGTTGTCTTCTAGTGCCAGGAATTCAAACAGGGATTGAACTTGTTTGTGTTCTCAGTTGCTGTATAGTAAGTGATGTCCTTTAAAATTATGTTTTCTGAGAAAGAAGAAACACATTAGCTGCTTTTCACTACAGTTTAAAGAAGAAGTAATTAGGGGCTATGAATGTACAGCATTAATATCTTAAAATAGATATTTAAGAATGTCAGCTACAGTATCTTCCAATGAAAATCATTGGGTTACCCAAACAATGGAAGATGATATTATTGGTAGCACAGACAGTATCTTTAACACATGCAAACATATTGAAGAGAGGGATTGCATATTTTTGCATAGTCTTGTGGATTTTTTTCCCCCACTTCTAGTTCTGTAGGCTACCTTCTGTACAGAAATGTTGGTGCCAAGTTTCCTTTGGAGATGGTTATAACACGCAGTTCCTTTTGCAGGTTTTAGGTGCTCGTCACCTCCCTAAACCTGGTAGAAGCATCGCCTGTCCCTTTGTGGAGGTAGAAATTTGTGGGGCTGAATATGATAACAGCAAATTCAAGACATCAGTTGTGAGTGAGTATCTGCAGTTTCACGTGTTGTTAGGGATGTGGTTATACTTCAGTGTGTTTAAATAAAGTGAGTGGAGGATGCATTGAATTTCTGTTGTCAGTTTTCAGCCAGCAATGTATGTAGGGAGGATTAAGTTAACTGTTGCTCTGGACTGATGAGTCATGCAATAGTATTCTCTCATTTGCCTGGGGGCCAGTTAACTTGAGAAACCTTACATGAAATTTAGAGAGGAAAAAAAAAATACTGTTGCAGTTTGTGAAAAAGGAAGAGTCACAAGTCTGTTATGTTTCTGCCTATGCATAACTTTGTGTATTTGCATATTTTAAAAGTGCTGCCTGGAAAGTGCCTCCAGTAGTGCCAGTCAGCTCCCAAGTCTGGCCCAAATGGAGACTTACTGCTATGAGATCCAGACTGTCTTTATTTAAACTCAGCATTCCAAAACTGGTATCCCTTTGGAGACAGCTTAGGTATATAGGCCTCTAAAGCAGTATAACTTTCAGTGCAATAGAAGTTCGGACAAAGCTCACTCCTGAGTTCTGGATGAGGGATGCATGTTTAACAGTCTGCAGATGTATTTTGTGTGTACAAAAGCTCCATTCAGGTGCACTGAAACAGGTCAATGTCCCAGGTAGTATTTCTGGATGCAGCAGTGTTGCTCCAGTAGACAAAAGGCTTTGGTTCTAATTGTCTAACCTACTGATAAATAAACACAGAATTCTGAGCAGCACATGCATTGTGGCTCTTCAGGATTTCAGAGAAGAGGATTATGATTTTACCTTCTTGTGGGAGAGCAAAGTTCCTGGCTGTGTCACATGTACCAAATTGCTCCATTTTCTATAAATGGCTATAAGAATTGGGCCATTCTATATTAGTCTTCCCAGTGCTTTTCATGATTTTACTCCGATGTAAAACATGAGGCTCATGAATATGGGCAATGAATTAGTTGGTTTGGTGTTTTTTTTCCCACAAATACATGTCCAAGGAGAGTTTATGTGTTTAAAAGCAAATAATAGCTTTTCTTCCTGGATTTCCATCCCTGCCAAGTTTCTTCATACCAGCCCCCTGCCCTCAGATAAACAAATACAGACCTTCAGAAGGAAGGTTACAACAGAAGACAGATGGTAAATAGGATTTTGGGGCCCTTTTATCATCAGAAATTGCCCTGGGATACATACCCATACATAAATGAAGTGAAATTATTGCTTCAAACTGCAAATGTTTACTTTTTGTTACAGATGACAATGGCCTTAATCCAGTTTGGGCACCCTGTCCAGAGCAAGTGAAATTTGAAATTTATGATCCAAATCTGGCATTTCTGCGCTTTGTTGTTTATGAGGAAGATATGTTCAGTGATCCCAATTTCTTAGCACATGCCACTTTTCCCATCAAAGGAATCAAAACAGGTAAGATCAGTGGGTGTAGTAAGTGCCAAATAAACCAGAAAGATGTTGTTCAGCATTGCTGTAGTGTGACTTTGCTCTTTGCTAGCAGCTACAATGCGCCAAGGACAAGTGCTCTTTTGATTCGAGTTCCTTTAATCCATTGTTTATTGTGATACTGGATGTGTAGCATGTAAGTATTTAAAATAATCCTCTCACCCTCTTGATTTTTTTTTTTTTTAATTGTGAAAGCATTATGTTGAATAATTTGCTCTGTCTTTTCTACATACTCTGTTTCAGCAACAGTGTTATGTCCTCTGAGTATAATCTGTGAAGATTATTCTTCTGTTTTGATGTCAGTGCCTTTGTTTTATTAATTTTTTTAGATGTGAAGGTAGAGTAAGTTTTCTGCTTTCCTCTGCTTCTAGCTTTAGTTTTCAAAAGCATGTGAAAGCACGTTTCTCCATTTTGCCATTCTTGCCTTTTGTTTCTCTGTAATTGCCAAAGCAGAGCCTGTTCTCAGCAGTGGAGGATTTGAGCAATGAGGAACCTGTTAACCCTCAGGGCTGTGTGCATCGTTTTTGTGAGTGCAGATAACCCTTTGCCTTGACTCTAATTGTCCTCTGTGTATGTTCTCCCATGCCAGGTTTTAGGTCGGTTCCTCTCAAGAACGGCTATAGTGAAGATATTGAGCTGGCCTCACTTCTGGTTCACTGTGAAATGCACCAAGTTCTGGTGAGAACTGCTGGAGTGTTTAGTGCACTTAGGGTGTATGCTGTCTGTTCTTTGGGGAAACCAGGAAATTAGGATTTAGTTTTCTGTTCTGTGTCTACAGGTACTGAGGAAGACAACACAAACTGAGTTAAAATCCCTCTGGGTGGACAGATTGCGTAGCTGTTAAAAGAAATACTGCACTAACAAAGCCTCATTAGCTTCACTGTTTTTTACTGTAATGACATGATTGTCTTCCCTTGCTAACTGAGGGATGTCATGCAAAACTAGCTAAAATCAACTTTGACTTCATAGAATAATCTTTTCTAAAGGTCCTACATAAAAAAATAATCATTTTAGGAAGAGAATGTAGTAGTTTCTCCCAGTTTTTCATTAAAGGCATATTCTGGTTCATGCAGAAGTGCTAATCTACTTCTTTTAAGCCTCCATAAAACACCTACTTGAGGTGCTAGTATTTTTAAACATACAAGGGAAAAAATAATGATGCATCCTTGCTCATGGAGCCAGGCATGAAAGTGGCTGATCTGTGAATAGCATTTGTTGGTGTTTCAAAGGTGCTGCTGTATATGTTGATTTGTAGTGGGATTATTCTCAGACTCTGTCTCAGTAATATTTTATGTAATTTACATACACTGGTGTAGAGGCCATGTGATGAATGTTTAAAGACACTTCTGGCAATTGGGTGTTTCAGGGTGTTTTCCAGTACCTTTCAGACTCAGAAGGCAAAAAAAAAAGTCCAACTTCTTATTTGTAGTCTTTTACAGCTTACACTGCAGTTCACTCCAGTATACATTTTTTTTCCTGATTAAAACACCAGCTTCTCCTAACTGTAAGTCATTATGTCTCTGGAGGGGTTTGTGCCTGCAGTTGCATACACTGAAATTCAGTCACATTCTTCCTCATGAAGGAGAGGCAGCCTTTTTCAAATATTCCTTTCCCAAAGCCACCTTACAACACATGGTGCAAAATGACTGAGTAACGACAGTGTTGGGCAGTCACAGTAGGCTCCTTTGGTTGGCTAGCAAAGAAAGAGTTGTGAGAGCAGGAGAGAGCTAGAAGCTGAGACCAAGTGTGTGTGTGTGTGTCTTTGTGTGTGTATAAACAAGAGAGACCTGTGTCCTTTGAAGACAGTGTTTAAAATGTTCATATTTCATGGACACAAGTCTGGTAGAGGAGGTCTGATAAACTGCTGTTTCCTTGGCTAGCTGCCTTTGAGAAAACTGACAACAACTCACCATTGCCTAAGATGTTGAGCATGGACGTTGCTTGTAGATGTATTGCAAATTCCTCCTGCTGTGGTTTCTCTTCAGGAATTCAGATCATTATTTGCCTGGGGCAGGAGCAGCTCTTAAAGTGTTGTTCAGAGCAGCAGTATGTCTCCCAATCTGTCAGCACTGAGTCCTTTGACAGTAGCACATTTCGCACTCTTGAAGTCCCTTCTGCTTGTTAAGCCAAATGAAGATGCAGCACAGCTCTGTGTTTTTACAGCGTCTGATGTCTCTGGGTGGTAATGCAGTGGCAGGAGAACTTTCAGAAATTTTCCCTTTTGTTTGGCACTCTGCAGCAAACCAAGACTTGGCACAATTAATCAGCTTTAGAACTTCTGTCAGATCATTCAAGAAGCACCAGAAAAGATCAAGGCTGTCTCCATCTGTTCTTCTGCCCTTTTCTTAAATGATGACCCTCCATAAAATGATATAATTTAATAACAGGCCTGTTTATATACAGAGCCCATCTGCATACTCTTGAAGATGAAACACAAAATTATACAGGGGAGTTACAGATGGCTGTGGAATTTATCAGGAATAGAAAAGCAAGAATATTGAAGACGTAAGCATGCACATTTGTGAATTATTATGTGGAGCTTTAATGCAGTTTTTGTAGAAGTTAACTGGTTTTCCTGATATTACAGAAATTGTACTATACTGAGGTCGTGGTTACATGTAGAAGCATGTCTTACCTACTTGAAAATGGATTTACTTGCTTCAGAAAGTGCACGTATCTCTTCAACATTCTCAGATTACAATAAGCCTCGATGGTGTATATGTTTCTAATGTAAAGGTTGAAGCGGACATTCGTGTTGGGTGATAGGTTGGACTCTTATGATCTTGAAGGTCTTTTCCAACCTGATTAATTCTATTCTATTCCTAAATGGACTTTTAAAGTCTAGCTTTGTGGATACATTTGTTTACAAGAACAAACAGTAGTACACAGGCATCTTGGTGATTACACCTGCGCTTTGGTGACTGGCAATCTGCTTTTCCTTTTGCAATTTGGGAATACAGAAGTTCCTTCTTCTTTTTAAAAAAAGACAGCAAAAAGAAAACAAACCAAACTTTTAAAATCTTAATCAGTAGCATAGCACCGAGGCTGTGTCGGTTACTTCAACTCATACCTGGGTAGGAAGGAAAAAGGTTTAGGAAAAGATCTTGTTGCCTTAACTGAAAACCCTTGGATACTTTGCTAACGTATTAGTTTTCCTAGACTGGATCAGTTTTCCTTTCCTGGACTGAGTGCAGAAAGAGGCATTCTTATTAGTATGCTACCTCTGAAAATGTTTGGATTTATTACATTTATTGATTGCATGTCATTTTTTGTGGGATGAGTATCTTGTTTTGCTGCTGAGGTTAAAATTAAGCCTTCAGTCCTGCCAGTACTATTCCCCAGTAGTATCTCTATAAAGCAGGCTTTTGTACCTTAAGTTTTGAAGTATAATAATTTCAAGTCATAAAGGTAATTATGCTGATTAGTCTATGTTTGGGGAATATTTTGAGACCACCTACGGTAGGCAGCACACAACAGAAACTCAGAATGCTGTAAATTACTCTTCAAGTACTTAAGTCAATTCTTCTGCAAGTATAGAATTGCCGTAGCTCCATAGAAACACAGGATCCATCCTTCTGTCCTGATCATCAGAGTAATTGCTGCTATTAGGGGTCCTATTACTAGGCAGTATTTCCACTTTTAGTCTGGATTTCAACAGGAAAGCACCAGGCTTGGTAGTGTGTGCTGTAATACACAAATATGATGGAACAATCGGAAGTTAAAATTAAAAGGAAGTATTTTTACAGCTGTTACAATCTGATAATCCATCATGAATACACCATTTGCTGTCCTTTCCTCAACAGGCTGAGATGCTTTATTAGGGACAGATACTCCAGTTTAGACAAACACATTTCATGACTTGTGCTGCAATGCTCCTGGTGCCCTCAGTAGAGTCGATGGCTCTTCATACTGTGGGGATGAGGGTTTTTTTCAGTCTTTCCTTAGCTAGTTTCTATAACCATTTCAGAAAATTCTTATAAAACTGATTTTAGAAAGCATTTTAGAAAGGCAATGGAATGTGTTTAGGAATACAAAAGAAGCCCCCAAACTATGTTGATTCTGTGTCGTTTTGGGTATGTGTCTACAAGTTACATTGATTACCAATGTTCTTTTGAAGGAGAGTGAAGAAGAGCTGTACTCCTCGTGTCGACAGCTCCGGAAGCGCCAGGAAGAGCTTAACCAACTGTTCCTTTATGACACCCATCTGAATGTAAGGAATCCTAACAGAGATGCTATATTAAAAGAATTCAACGTGAATGAGCACAAACTACAGATATATCAAGACACATGCAACCGCAGGTGGGTTGATAATCATTCTGCTTCCCAAGGCAGATCTGTCTAGACGTGATTTATGGTAAGGAAATCTCAGACTTACAAAAACAAGCATCTAAAGAGTGGCAAGGGTGGAAAGAGCCGATCAGAAGCAAGGGAGGGCTGCAGTGAAGCCAGGCTGAGCTGCAAGCCGCTAGAGGACAGCAGATGCTGTGAAATGTCTGCTCAGTGAAATGTCAGTTTCAGTGGTGACAGTGAAACTTGTAATCCTGTGAGTTTATATTCCTTTACTCTCCTGCTTTTCAAGAGTAAAGCCTGGAAGAATATACAACCAAATAAATAAATTGCCTCACTCCTACACTTTCAAAACTATGTCTCTGGAAATTTCATTAGCATATTAGATGTGTGGGAACAGAAGATATTTCCAAACCACAAAAGACAAAAAAAACCATTGAGTTGTGACAGCATAGAATTGTCAGTTAAGCATTGGTATGTTATCCAAAGCTTATGGGAAGGATCTTCCTCCTTTGCTGCCTTGTGAGGGAGACAGAGCCATCGTATACCAGGAAGAAGTCCTGAGCATATCTCAAGATGAAGACTTTTCTTTATGTTTTTATACTCTTTTTTTTGTGTGTGCTAAACAGCTGCATGAATCAGTGGTTTACTCTCATTTACTGAGGAAAAAAATACTGCTGTGCTTGTTGCTAATACATCACTTGCTGCTTTTATCTAGGAAGTTGAATTTGGTAGACTGTTTTCCTCTGAGAAATTCTTTCAGTAGCTTGACTTTTTTCTTTCCTTTTTCCTTAAGATTAAGGGAGAAGAAAGTCAGTAACAGCAAATTCTACTCTTGAAGCAGTCAGTCTGTGTGTGCTTTATGGTGCAGTTCAGGAAGAGACATTAACTTATCCTGGTCGTCCTATTCAATGATGGTCTCATCAGATTGAATGACTGGAAGAAGAGGAGCAGGAGGAAAGATCGCTTTCCTTAACAGTTTCTTGTTATAAAAAAACAACAAACAAAAACCTGTTTTAATTCCTAATAATTTATATTCTGTACAAAGCATTCCCTCTGTGCAGGTCAGGCCTTCTGTGTGTTCAAGATTTTTAAAATATTGAGGGCATGTAGGTGGATAGACCTCGCTTCTCATTATCGATACCTGAAGTACAAGTATAAATCATCTGCTGTATTTGTGTATGCAGGCTACAGATAAGACATCCACAACAATTTGCATGCATGGAGCCACACCACATTAACAACCTGGCTCCTTAAGATTAACTGGTAGTAAGTTTTTAATTTATTAAATGCTGTAAAAGCACTTCTACACCAGCACTGCCATGTCACTTATAGCACAGTGCTCAAGGCAGTGGATTGTACTTCTGATACTGTACAAAACGTTTTGGGCAGCTGATAGCTTATACTGCATTGTCCTCTGTTAAAAATTTGCTGTTACATTTTGGAGAGCTAGATAATATGTTAATTTTGTTGAAACCAAGTACTTTGTTGAAACCAAAGTTGTACTTTTCCCAATGAACTCTCTGTAAAGGTCTGAGAAAGGAAAGTTGTGTGGACCTGTATTCATAACCCCTATGAACCTATGGTCACAGCCTCAAAGCAGTGGAAGGAAAAGTTCTAAGATAGGCAGTAGGAAATACCAGCTTGAAGAAGGGAAAGGTGCATCAAATTCTGAAAAGCATTTCCTTTACTGTTGTATCATTTTGAAAATCCTTTCAGCTGCTGATGTACTTAGAAATGAATTTTGTACTGAACTGTCCATTTATAATCTTGCAGCCCTGCTTAGATGATAGCATCAGGTAATGTTCTGTAAATGTAGAGCATTTTCCCAAAACATGTCTAATCCAAGTATGCACAAACATAGGGGTACATCCTTCTCACAGCTTTAATCAAGTGAAGGTGGAGCTATAGGAGAGAAAACTTATTGATTCAGCACGTGTGTTTTCCTGCCAGACACACCCAAAGTTCTTCAAAGGCTAATTTAACACCAGTTGTTGGCTCCTTGTGCTAGTGCAGTGTTACTGTCCAGTTCCTAGTGGCTTTGTCTCTGCATGGCTGGAGTGTTGATGTCTGTCTGATTGACTTTACCTTTCAGATGTGTGCAGAGGAGTTACATTTTTCTGTTTAAGTGACTGCCTGAGTCATAGCGCTGCATTTCCAATCACAGAAAACTTGGATGGATTTGGGATTCATGGCCAGATGAGGCTGCCTCAGCAATTTTCAGTTTCTCTTGCTCCCTACCCTGTGACTTGTGTTGTTTCCAGAAGCACTTAATTGATGCCATTGTGCATTCACAGATGAGGGTTTGAGGAACCCCTGTGAGGTTTTAGCTATTCTGTAAAGACAGTCTTATCTCAAAGATGAAAGTGCTGTAATAGTGTGTCCCACAAGGGGGTGGCTTCTGTAAATTTTTTTATTATAAAGAAATTAATTACTAATCACCCATCTGAAAAAGAGAGCAAAGTTAAAGGCAATTGTGTTTTTCTTCCTCCCGCCTGAAATCTCTTCTGTACTCAGTTGTGATTCACCTGCTCAAGGATTAGATGGGTGTAGAACCCCCTTCAACCAAGAAAAGCAATATTATATCAGCTGTGGATTTGGGAGTTAGAGCTGTAACCTTGACTGCTGCATAAAACTGGGTTTATCTGCAGTATCCAGAAGTAATAGGATCATTCAGTTACTGTTCCTCAAGGGGGGGGACCTTTGGTGTGCATGGATTTTTGTAGCATGTTGCAGAATGTGGTTTACTTTGTCACATTAAAAATCTCCTGTGCTGTTTCATACAGCAGCCTCCATGATTCCCATTTAAAGTTGTGAGATCACTGTGGTGTCTGTGTTGGTAAGACAAGGTGGCTCAAAGCCTTGTCTGGAAGGGCCTGAGGTGGTTGCTAAAGGTGGCACAGGATTTATAGGCAGCTGAGTATCACCTAGGTTTGGAGTGATCACAAAAAAGGCAGACTGCAAGATACTAGGGCTTAGGGAGCTCAAACCCTAGAGCTCAAGGCTGTTGCTCTGGGGAGTTTTTTGTTTTATTTTGTAGTGTTGTTTTATTTTAAGTGCAATTCCAGAGCATTTGTCCAGGCTTCTTTCGTTGCTGTGTATACTCCTGACACGGGACAGCCATTGTATGATGAATGCAGGAGATCTTTGTGCTGCTGCTGTGCAAATATTTTAAGAATTAGCACACTTTAGTCTTCTGAAAAAAAGTCTTGTGCACATTCTGTACACGTATGTGATGTCAAAAGTTTTAAGAGGCGCTCCCTCAGTACTTGTGAAATGCATTTCATTTTACAGCCAGACTTTTCCCCAGGGTATAATGCTGCGCTGTATTCGGAAGCAAAAATACTGCACTGGCTGTTTTGTTGACGGGCGAGTGATGGGCAAGGCTCTGTACTAACTCGTCTCCTGTTTCTTGCATCCTGTGTTTTCACTCCAAAACCTTACCTCTCAATGCTTTGTCAGGGCACAGACTCTGTGGCAACATTTTCAGTTGCAACATTTTTACAAGGGAAGTGGGTTGGAATGTATGTGCTGGTTTTTTAATCCGGGAGGAAAAAACCATTTATGAATTTTTGGGAGGTAACAATATCTGTTAAATTGTTATGTTCTTATAGAAGCTGTTTCAACTCTTGAAAATAACTTATTTTTAATAAATAATTTTTGATATCTCAGCAGTGATGTCAGTGGTGTCAGATGCGTCTTTGCTTAGGCATTGCTCGTTGAATTGTATTCATTTTGCCAGTCATTTGAGTGAATTCTTACTGAAAAGTGGTCTGCTGGTGTGCTCTGGTGTGTTCTCCTGGAGGCTGGAGGAACAGCATTTCTCTGTTTTAAAGATAAACTGACTTATTGACTGTTTCCATAGACATGGTTATTGTTGCACATCTGGCTGCAAACAAGTAGGGTATAAGGAAAAGGTCAAGGATTGTGTTTAACTTGCAACTCCTGAGCAACCTTTTACAGGTAGACACAAACTTCAGCCATAGTGAGTATCGGATTTGGATCAACTCAGACAATAATGTCTGAACCAGGCAAAGATGAGTTTGTAGTCATTTTTGGAAGCACGGTAATCTTGATGTTCACTGTAAAATGATACCAGTATTTCTGCCTGTAAGGTTGCCTTAATTGCATGGGCAGAAGTGCTGCTGGGTGAGCGTGCACTGACTTTATGTTGTGATTTTTTTCATTGTTGGGAGTCTTGGGAAGAATCTTTTTTCCTCAATCTTTGGGTAAAAATGATATACATGTTGAGCAGGAATCAATATGAGGTATTGCAGCCTAGGTCTTCTATGAGGTTATTAGATGAGCCAAATGTTTTTTTATGCCTTTTAAATTGTGAATATTGGTATGCATGAGTACTGAAGTCCAAAACATGACTTTGTTCAGGTGTTTTGTTGCCTGTGCTTTCACTTTTTTTAACTTCAGTTCATAAATGTCTGTATTGCAAACATTTTTTTAGTTTTGCAGTTCTCAAACTGACCTTTTGGATGGTGAGATGGCATTAACTACCTGCCAAAGATCATCTTTCAATTCTCCATACGAGTTGTAAAAATCCAAATGCAGTGTGGAAGTTGAGGTCCAGTTGTTCCATTTTCCTACTGTCTTGTGTTAGCATTTCCAAATGCAGTCCAGCTAGCTGGGTTTGTTTCAGAGTGAAAGTAGAATCATAGAACAGTCTGGGTTGGAAGACACCTCCAAAGGACATCTAGTCCAACCCCCTCTGCAGTAAGCAGGGTCCTCCTCAACTATCTGTATGATTAGAATTGGGAGTTCTATATAATGATAATTAACTTTCAGAATCAGCTAAGAGCTGAATGAATTTTCTTGTCTATAACAGTAATTATAAGCATGCCCAGCTATTAAAGAACTTAAAGTGCAGTTTCATTCATTGCTAATGTATGTTCCTAGGTGTTACTCCATCAAAACATCATGAACTGGACTGAAATATGGCAGAAGTCGTTGTCTTAACGTGTGTGCTCCTGAATTGCAATTTAATCCCCTGATCTTTTGTAAGATGTGTAAGTTGTTAGTGTTCAGGAGACTTTTTGGTGAAGATCACATCACAAATTTTAACATGTGCCACTACATGGTTGAAAATACGTGGAAATTAGTAATAAAATTTTATTTGGGTCACTTAGGAGAAGACACTGTAAAAATTTGGTCTACTTTAAGGATGACTGATATTTAAACTTCTAAAATAAATACTTTTCTATATGTGTTGAAGTATATGTATATATCTGGAAAAGTTTTGCCTTGACATGTAGTGTATGTGAGGTTAAGCAGCTGACCAAGGATTCTGCAACTATTCACTTATAACAGTGTCGATCTTCTATAGGAAGGCACTGACCACTTGTGAAATAAGTTTTGAGGACTAGGAAAAGCTGAAGCTGTGCTATATCCTAAGTTCTGGGGTTTTGGTTTTAAGATGTATTTCTGGTTCTTAACTTTCAGGAAAAAAAAGTAATAGATTAAAATTTGCAAACAGACACAACAGCTGAATTTATTACCTTAATCTACTCAGGTATTCATGCAAGAGTAGTACTAACAAATTACAGTAAGGTGAGAGAATTCTCTTTGTAAAATACTTAAAATAGAGCAGCTCTGGCTGGCTTTATGCATATGTAATTTTCAAGCAACCTAAAAGTATCTCCTTGAGCCTCAGATTTTCTGTTTTCATTTTGGAAAGAGGAGGAGCATCCTTCACTTCCTCTGTAGTCCAGACTTGGCTTTTTTTACTAGCAGGAGCTGAATGACAGGGAAGTAATGAATGTACCAGTGCCCTGTTGATGTGGCCTGGGGTAGCCATTGCCAAGCTGCTGCCTGCTTCTCCTAAGAAGTATCTGATTTAGTACCTTGTGCTCAAGCAGAAGTCACGGGCTGTTAGGACAAAACAATGTCTCCTGTTCCGTTATCACTGCAAAGTTCTGTCCTTGACTCCAGAGGGATGAAAAGGATCATGTGTTGAGCTCAGCTTCTGCAGTTTTGGTATTTGTGGGTTGTTTTGTGGGGGGTGGGTTGGTTGGTTTGGTTTGGTTTGGGTTTTTTGTTCGCTTGTTAGTTTTTTTGGGGGGGGTGGGGGGATGGGGGAGTGTTTGTTTGTATGGGTTATGTTCTGTATCTTCTTAAAAAGATCTTTTTACAAGATTTAACATAAAATACTGATCCTGTGGTACTGTGCAACAGGCTTGTGCAGTTTCTTCTACATTCTGGTTTGTCTGCTGCTTCTGCTGGCATTAAAATGTCTTAATCAGTTTCTGATAACATTAAGTCAAACCCAGAGAACTTAAAGGGGAAAATAAAGTGGTTTTCACTTGAAAACACAGGGCCTGTTGGAATGGGAACAGCAGTCCAGAGCTTTTATGAGGTCATGAATGTCTTTCCTTTTTTTTTTTCCTGTTTTATTACAAAGTTTTCTTCTTTCTGCAGACTATGATGATGTACAGTAATGACTTCTGCAAAGTGGCCCTTCTGCCATCAGCACTCTGTTGGAGGCACATAAGCACTTTATAAAGGAGTGCGACGCTCCTGCTACACAAGCAGGGCTGCTCCAGGCCCCCTCCATTTATTTGCTATTATAGGAAACAACAACAACAACAACAAAGAGTTCTCTCTTGAGCTGTGCCTCAAGCTAAGTATTAAATATAGTTTATTTCATGGTGTGCACATTGGTAGGGGAATGGAGGAGGAGGAAAATCAGTTTTCAAGCAAAAGATGTATTTACCAATAGTAATTTTTAAATTTGGTTTTATTTTAAGAAGTTAAGAAGTTGAGAAACACTCAAAAAATAATGCTGTCTTCAGTCATCACTAATGCCAAAAAAAAATCTGTTAGCTTGTTTTCTCTATTTAGGCATTTTTGTTTTCTGAGAATCCTTTAACAATACAGTAGAGCTTCTGCCTGGCTCTTTCTCTCCACTTCCTCATTTAAATCACAGTAGAGTTTAACAGAATTGAAGAGACTTACATTGATCTTTAATTTGTATATGTTCAGCTTTAAAGTGGAAAGTTTATAAAGAGAAGCATGAACTTTTTGAAGGACTGTCCTTTGATCAAGAAGTACTGGAACTGTAATGCTAATGGCTTAAACAACTTTGTGATTTAACATTTTGATGTGAAATTTCTGTTAAAACTGACAGAGATGAGGGAGTTGTTAGAGTCAGCAGTGACCTGTACTTGAGCTTCTTATTTTCTGTTCTTAAAATGCCACAGGAGTTTCATTGTATCAAGTGCTTATCATCCTACTACAGAGCTGAAGTTCTATTCAGGTTGTGTTGAGTGTTAAAAGAAATATTATTAAATGCTAAATGTTGTATAAACAGTGGGAAATGAATGTAATAATTTAGTAAATGTCTTTGATGGATTATTTGTTTAACCCTTCAGTAATGCTGGGAAAAATCATAGGTCTTATTTATGAATATACTTAAGTAGCTCATTCATTTTAAACAGTCATATTTTACTGTTAGAAAAATCTACAAATCTTTGTTGCTCCAAGCAGTGTAACTCAGATTAACCATTATGCTTTTCCCAGAAATGTCATCAGATATCACAGAGTTAACTCAGAAAAGCAAACCAGAATGTATTAGAAGAAACATTTATTTATTGTTTAGGAGCTACTCAGTTAATCTTGATTAGGCATATATACATCCAAGTGCAGGAAGCACAAATACTGGAAATAGGAAAGCATAACTTGCTGATAAGCATCTAGATCTGAACCAGACACTGAGTGAAGGCCCAGCTGTCCATGTTCAGTGATGAGATCAGGTATGGCCCTGGAATGCCTTTGTCTTGCTTATCCCAGCAGTTAGCTATTCCTGGCAGAAGATGGCTTTTTCCCAGTAGATGACATCAAGTCTGAAAGGCCATGAAGAAATGTTTGTGCAACCCAAAAGCCCACTTAGTGATACAGCTGCAGTCCCACTCCCACACTTTACACAACAGCAATCCGAGGTATCAGTGTAGCCCTTTTGGAACCCAGAGTGCAGGTGAGAATTCCACAAACAAAACACTGGGGACAGTGTGACAGGCTTGTCTTCCTTACCCTCCCCAGCAGGGATACCCCTTTTGATAAACTGTCCTGGCACTGCTACCCAGCGTATTTTGTCCTAGGTAACTGTAAAGCTGTAGAGCGATTGCTGCAGTCAAGTCCCCATCACTGCCAATCTAAAGAATCTGTTGCAAGTGTAAATAAACCTCATCATTCATGCTGAAACACAACCCCACTACAGCACAACTGGGCTGTTCATGCATCTGGTGCTGGAACTGTAACCCTCCCCAACTGCCATCACTATCAAGAGAAAAATCCAGTGGCCCCTAGCCTTTCTAATCTCTGAAAACTGGCTAGAAAGCAAGGGGCTTCATCTCTTACTAAATCTACCCCCACTTCACTCAACACCAAGCTGGAAAGCAGAATTTGGTTTTGGAATATGATGAAGGAACTGTGTAGCACCAAATTTTGAGGAATAAAAGGCAATAATGAACAGTACAGTCCCGTCAGGGAAGAAGGGTCAGCCTAAGGACACTTGTTCCATTCAATGTAGTGTGCTGTTGTACCTGAAAATAAAATGCTGTTTGGAGCAATACTGAACTTCATCTTGTTAGAGGTCTGAACAATTTTTGCTTTGAAAAGGAACTATGTGTGAAAAATTATCTTTTTACTCAGCATTTCTGGTCCTTGGGGATAAACCTGCTGAGATATTTACCTGAATGACATGACATAAACATCTATTTTAATTTCTTGGGTTTTGTTTCATTAGCTGTCAAAAGCAAAAGTGCTCAGAGATGTAACTAAATTCTGTCCTCCATATGCAGCATTTCATCTTTCAGAGTGAAAATGTAACTGTGGAAGAAAGCCATGAGACCATCACAGCAATCAGCAGGAAGAGCAATCCGCCATCTCTAGCAAGATGCACAATGCTGTACTTTCTTGGCTTTGGTCCACAGCCCTGAGATCTAAACCACTCAACCACTTCATTCAGGCTGTACTGCTGAGGCTCATACCCCAGCTCCTTTCTGGCCTTCTCCATACTAAAATAATGTGTGACACCTGTTTTGTAAACCTCTGTGCGAGTGAGGAGAGGCTGAAAATTATAAACATGTCCTACCAGAAAATGAACTACTTCAGTAAGGAATGCAAAAAAGTAGACAATGGAAAGAGGCAGGCGACAGGTTGGGAACTTGTAACCCAAACCTTCCACTAAGGGTCGGAAAAATTCAAAGTTATTTACAGGCCTGCCATCTGAAATAAAGTAGGCTTGGCCTGCAGCTATGTGCTTTTTGTTAGCTTTGAGGGCCTCAGAGGCAAGAATGTGAGCCTGAACTAGATTGTCTACATGTACAAATTCTACTAGACTCTGTGGATCTCCATATACAAATTTGAACAGTCCCCTTTCAATGTAGCTAACTATTCTTGGAAGATGTCTTTGTTCTCCAGGTCCATAGATGCCTGCTGGTCGGAGAGCACAAGTCCTTAATACACCTTTGCCATTTCCAAGCTCAGCACCATTTGCCTCCAGCACCTTCATTTCAGCTACAGATTTGGTCCGGGAGTAGTGGTCTGGATGAAGGTGAAGAGGTAGGTAGGGCAGAGATTCATCCCCATTTTCTATAACCTGACCTCCAAAGATCACATTATATGTACTTGTGTAAACCAGACTCGACACTCCTGTGCTCTTGCAGGCTCGGATGACATTTTCTGTTCCTTTCACATTAATGTCTTCTATCAGTTTCCGGTTCAGCTGCTCCCTACCAGACATTCCATAGGAAGCGAGATGGAATACACAGATTACATCGCTAAAAGCCTCTTCCACTTCAGACAGGCAACAGACATCCCCTTGCCTGAACTTTATTCCCTCTGGCACAGTTTGACGTGGCTTCACAACATCAAAGAGAATCACATCAACTCCCTTTTGGTACATGGCACAACCTAAACTAAAACATGATAGAAACCGTATGTTAGTGTACATAGCATAGTGATGCACGAAACATTTCACCTGGAGGTAAGAGAAGATTGATTTAAATGCTGGGTTGGTTTTTTTTTTCTTGTTATCCCTGATGGGTCTTTTAAATATTTGACCATCAATTATGGGCAAGGTTGGGCTGTGATATTTAGGTGCTAAACTCATTTCTTAAGCTCCACCAAAACTTTGGGCACACATGAAAAAAGGGAACAAGACAGAACTTCTGTAAAGGAAAACTCTGAACAGAAAGAACTGCTTTCTGCAGTTCAGGGGAAGAAAAGAGCTGTTTTTCTGCTTCTGTCCCCTACAGACCAGCAATAGCAAACCTTTCAGATGTAAACCTGTGGCAAAGTATTTAAAAAAATAAATCCCCATGTACTGCTTTTATCTTACTGCTGTTTTGCCATCCCAGTTCTGTCAGGACAATAGGTTGTCTTTGTTGTTTGAATTTTATGGAGAGGAGGAATGAGCGAGATGCTTCAGATCCACAGATACAAACACAGGTATTGACACTGTATAAATCCAGCATTCCTCTCTGCCATTCCTGTAACTGTTGTATGCTTAAAGGAGTGAAAAACCAAGCAGAAGTCAGATGGGTGTCTTCTAAGATTTTTTTCCCCCACTTGAAATGTACTTTTTGTTCATGACTGTAACCTCTCTCAACTATGTAAATAATTCTGCATCTGAATGTTCTCCAGAAGGGTAGTCAAGGGCTTAAAAGAAGATTATTTTCTTTACACAATTTAGCCTGTAGAGCCATCTACAGCGAGGGGAAATGGATTTCACTGCAATATATACCTTATTAACAACTCTAATGCCCATAAAAATAAATACATTCCTGAGTGTAGAGAGCAGCTGTACTATTTTATCTATACAGCTGACCACCTGTGTTAACTATTTGCAGGCCATGGCCTACTGTCAAAAGAAAGATCAGCATACAAGCATAGAAGTGTTCTTGGGAGTAGGCTGCAATATGATCTAAATCCCCATTACAAAGGTGACCAGACAGGTAAATGTCTGCAGCCAGGTGATGCTTGACATTTGGAAACATGTTAACATATTTACTTAACATTCAGAAACAGAAAAACATGTTTGTTTAAAACTGAGACCCAAGACAAGACAGGGTGAACTGGATCAGGTGAGTCTGTCCTAGTTTTCTCTTCTACAGATAGATTTTGTTGCCTCACCAGCAGCAATCTGTTACATTTACTCTCCTATGTAGTAATTATTTAATGCACTAACCGGAAGCCAAAGTAACCACCTCCTCCAGTAATGAGGACTGTTTCCTTGGCAGTATTTTCTGGTCCCATCCTCATTCCTTTGGCACTGTTTGGGGAAATTGACCTATAAAACACATTGTAAAAATGCATATTAAAATCAATGGGTCTTAATATTCGGTTATTTACATTGTGTTATTCACAGATCTAGTCCATACTTCAACTGAAGCCCTTCATTTCACCATCTGCTAGGCGAGGTACAACGGTATTCTGCCCTCGTATTCCTCAAAACCAAGAGAAAAGATGAGTGTTACTAAAAAAAGGTGCAGAAGCCTTCCTTCCCCGGGCCTTGTTCCGTGGCTACTCCTCCGTGCACACCGACTGCGGGCGGAGCACTGCCAGCAGGATCGGGTCCCTCGGCACGGCCACCCCATCCGGGGCACGGCCCCGGGCCGCCGAAGCCTGCTCAGAAATGCCCAGCCGGGAGCTCAGGCCGATTCTGCGGGCGGGAAGGGGTCTGGCAGGAGAGCTGCCCGGCCCAGGTTCCCACCCTTACCTGCTCCGCCGTCCACAGCCCTCCCGCAGCGCCGCCGCAGGCCCGCACCGCTGGGCCTCACGGGAAATGGAGTTCGGCGGGGGCCGGGCGACAAGATGGCGGCGGGGCGGTGTGGGAGGGCGGGGCGGGAGGTAAGGAAGGGCGGTCCGAATCCAAGCCCCAGAATGTTGTGTTGTATCAATCACTGTGTCCATAAGATGCTTCCCATCCCCAGCTACACTTGATCAGAGGTTGGCTCACAGTGTGAGGCACTTCAATCTGGTGCATCTCCTACTGTCTTCGAAATCTGAGCACTTCCCAGCTGTGTCACACCCTGATGTTTGTACTCTGCCCTCCGTGTGTGTGCCTGTTCCCAGAGGTATGAGGCTGTGCCGAGATCTGGGATGTCCAAGAGGGTGTCCTTGTGGCTAAAGGCAGTTTCTGGCCTTGCTGCTGAACACACCGATAGGAAGATACTACACTTGTGTCTGAATAATCCACCATGTCATAGAATCATTTCAGTCAGGAAAGACCTTTAAGATCATCGAATTTCAGGTGAGCTGTGCCCTTGCAGCATCTCTGGGCCAGAAACGTGCCTGTTCCACATCCTGGTTCATCCCTTGGAAGCCTGTACCACATAACATACTGACAGAAGCCTGCTGTGCCTCATGCAGAGGCTGAAATGGGAAAACAACACACAGTGCTGGCCAACTGCAGCAGAATTGCTTCCTGAGTTAAGTATCCACTACAAGCTGTGAGAGAGCCATAATAGGAAACAACAAAGAATTACATTATCAAAGTCTGTTTTGTGGTATTTTCCCTCTTTGTTTTGCAGAAGTGCAAGCCACTTGGGGAATGTTAGAAAACTCAAAAGATGGATTCAGTGTCAAAACTACTTAAGACACAGAGGTTTCTGTTGTGGAAAAACCTTGACAGAAGTAGGCTCAGTATGCTGTGTTTTTATTTTGATTGATGTCTGGTAAGGATTAAAAGTGAGCAAATCCTGAGAAGATTTCTGTTGAGCATTAAAGAAGTTTTTTTTTAGCAATTATTTCTTGCTAGTGAACTTCTGTGACTCTTAAATAGCAATTTCAAGTGTTGAGCTTGTGCTGTGCAACCTGACTATAAAGAGCTGCTGCATCTATGTATACATGTGGAGCATCTGGTTTGGAGCGCATCCTGCAATCATAGCTGATTTCCCTGTCTGTATGGGCAGAAGAGTGGATTTGAGTCAGCCTTGAGTCATCCCTCAAAATGAGATATAATCAGTGGGGTGTTCACAGAGGTATGAGAATCCTAACTCAGAAGCAGAAAAATCATTCATTTATTCCTAAATACTAAATACAAGGAGTCTGTGGCTGTCCATTTACCTTCTGGATTTATCTACAATATCTCAGGCTACTTGGTGGAGACTTTTAGAAAATTTTCTCAATTGTTTAATCACCCAGAAAATACAAATCCCTGATTTTCCCATGAGATCTGCTGTGACCAAGTGTTTTATCTTTGAGGAGTCTCACAGTGGATTATGACAGTTGATACCTGTCTTCTGAGCAAACAGATTGTGCTGGAATGGAATATGGCAGAATTGCAGAACAGTTGAGGTTGGAAGGGAATGTAAGACATTGCCCATTTGAACCCGCTGCACAAGGAGGTTCAGCCAGAGAGGTTACCTGGGACAGTGTTGGTACTGAGCATCTCCAATGAATGAAAGCTTCATATGTTCAGCTGCTTTCTCACAACAGTTTATAGAGCTTTGTACTATCTGAATGGTGTCCCTGACCTTGCACTCCATGTTGTATGGGTAAACACTTGTGTTTGAATAGGGGGCTGTTAACCTCAGCATTGCATTTTGTCCTCTGGACTTTGTGAACATCCATGCAGTACAGTTTGCAGAACTGAGACTTCTCTCTGTTTCAGCATTTTGCTTTTTCTTGCTTTTTGCCTTGCATTTTATCTACAATGGGCAAATTGTGTCATATTATCTCATAATTAGAATAAATATTATTAATATAATGTAGTAAAGAAACTGTAAAGCCATTTCCAGTATTATTTGTCCTTATAGTAAATATTGCTTTTTGGCTTCAAAGAATGGTATGGAACATTTATTCCTTCAAAATGGTGACATCTCTGAAAGCTGTGGGTAAATATTGCCCTCATTTTACGTCGACAGGTTTGATGTTAAGACTTGACACTCTCAGATCTCATCATTTTGCACAAGCCGTTTGTTCCTGCACTTTCATTTCCTGTCAGATCCTGCCTTTCCTGAGACTTTATGGACTTTCTGAATGTATCATAAATTCTGTACTGCCATTTAAAAAAAAAAAAAAAAAAAAAGAGACTTCCAGTTGTGTTTTCTATATATCATGGAATGTTTGTCTGGGGATTTTATTTCTTTGGTTTGTTTTTTAAAAGCCTGTGTAAACCCAATCTCCATCAGGCATTTCAGAGCATGCCTTGCATATATCCCAGCATGTTGAGAATCTGACTATATTGCAGCACTCACACAGGGATCTCATCGGTATGTGTAATGGCACACTGGGGCAAGATGTGTCAGGACAGAAGCATTTGCGGTGGAAATAGGGGGTTATGTGCCACAACCTGAGTTGGAGGGAACACAAAATAGGCTGCAAAGAAATCCTTAAATCAGCAACTAAACAGAGCTAAATAAGCAGCTGCAGTGAATAATGCAAGTTAGAAAGAATGAGCAATGAAATCAGTAATTATTCTTTCATAGTATGTTAGTTCATCTGGTTCCCTTTGCAATTTAAAATACTTAGCTAGTAAAATTATTTTTGTCAGCCAAATACAAAGTGTGCCAACAGTACTGACTCAGGAAGCAGAGCAATATTTCATCTGGGGAAATAAACCTTACTCTACTGGGGTTTTTTTGCAGGTTTTGATTGATTTCTTTTTAGTATTACTTAATTATGTCCCCCCCCCCCTTTTTTTTATTGAATCGGGCGAGGGAAGAGAACAAGACTTTAAACTAGGTCAGAGCCAACCACATTAATGGTCCTGCTAAAACATAAAACCCCAATTGGTTAGAATAGCACTAAAAAGGTGAAAGCAGCGCCCACATTGTGAATGGAAGTAGAGAGAATTAGAATGCTCAAAATTAGAATCAAGCATTCAATCTAGATTAGACTGGAATATTTTTAAAGAAGGATGGGGTTTAGGATGAAAATGCAAGTCTGAGTTTTATTCTGGGCTCTGACAGAGGCTTCCTGAGTGACCTTCAGAAAATTGATTTCAGTTCTGTAAGAAAGGCATCATTGCACTTCCTCACTGCCCAAGGTTGCAGTGGTGCTCGTTTCAGTTGTGTTTCTGAAGCCCAGATCGAAGGTGTTGTACCAATATTAATAAACCGGGAGATCAATTGTGTGGGGCTTGAAGAGCTTAGGCAAGTATGCAAGTTAGACACTCTTAAAGTGTTAACACTGACTTCTTAGGACACCTGTTCACTGTACAGTATTGCTTGTGCAAAGTATACATTTGGTGATGTGGGGATGACAAATGTACTTTTAAAATCTTTTTTCCTATGAGTTCCAGTAATGGAAAAGTTATCCTATCGGTCTTCCATTTTGAGGAGGGAAAAACATTTAAACATTAACTGCATTCACTGCTTAGAGCACACCATTCACTAAGGCTGATTTAAATTGTTCATCTGAATAGCTGCTTTATATCATTTTCCTAATCATGCCTTGACTACCTTGAATTTTATGGTGGGTTTCAATGTGGTCATCTTTGGTGCATTACTTATGAAAAATCAATATTATAAAAGACACTGAAAATACTTTGAATTATTTTTGCAAGGGTTCTTAAAGAGGAAGCAAGATGAAGTGATGCATGCATTCTGTGAAGTCACCAGAAATGAACTTCTTTTTCATTCCATGAATGTAGATGATTGTATTGTCAAGTACTTAGGACTTTTATTTATCTAAAAGGGAGGGAAGGAAGAAAGTTTACATGTTTTAGGATAAGTGAAAGGTGGAGCACAGGACTGAGAATAACCTGTGTTCTTCCCCTTTGCTTTGGTAACAAACAGCTGTTCATGGTCTGCGTGTCTCTTTGGCCACTCTGCAGTGCACAGTGATAAGTGAGTTTTTCAGAATGAGTCTATGTTAATCTTCATAACCTCCATGGAGATAAACAGAGTCTCAAGGGGCTCTTAACAGACACTCCTAAGCATTTCAGTCAAGGTGTCTGAAATGGGTGGTTGATCCAACAGTATGTATTTTAAGCTCCCTTAAGTGTAGCAGATTATTTTAAGTTGTAGTTTGAACTGATTTGTTACTTGACGTTCTGAGGTGTTAATATGTGTTTGCAAAACACATTGCAAACATGCCAATACTTAACAGTATAAAAGGATGTTATCCAATGTAATTGCAGCACCTGGGATGTAAAAAGCCAAATTTTAGCACATCCTGTAGCTACACAAATTATTCAGTTGTGCAGAGTAGGCACACAGGACTGCAGGGGCTAAAGGAATGTAGCTGAAAGTATTATATGCTCTAAAAGTTAGCACATTAAGAAACATCTTGTGAAAAGACTAGCAAAACATTCCTGAAGAGAATTTCACAGATGTTTTCCCTCTCAGAGCTGGGGGGATGTGTTTTGGAATGGAATGCTGAATATCTTTGATTCACTTTCTTAATGTTAATCTTATAAGCCTAGATAGGTAACTATTTAGGTATTTATATACTTACATTTCAGTAACTGTCTGATTTGGTTTGAAGTGTGATTAATGTGCATCTGGCTACCCTTATTTACCACACCGATAACAAAGAATGGCTTCCCTGTGTTGTAGTAGCTTTTGATTCAATTCAGCTATCCATGGGTTTACAAAAATGTTACCCTCTTAGCTAGCAAAACCAAGATGATGCTGTTCTGCTATGAGTCATTGACACTAATAATTGAACGGCTGGGTGGCCATTGGAGATGTACTACTTCAATCTTTAAGAAAAATCTAAAGGCTCTTTTGGCTTCACAGGTAGCTAATCATGTGCTATATCATATGTAGAACAAACTCGAGGCAAAATGTGATCTTTAATCTGTGCTTTGTACTGTGTTAATTTTCTTCCTGTGAATACGAAGGCTGCAAGTACTGGTGTTCAGCATGAAATGGGTCTGCAAGACACCCAAGTCTGAAATTGTTGTAGTGTTTCTGTGGGTCTCTCAGTGGCAGCTGCGCTGACTGAGGTGGAAAGGAAATGTATTTGCTGAGCAAATGCTGTCTCTCTTCACACTTACTTCTGGTGCTTTTGTATTCATGATACTGTGTTCAAGGTCTAGGTGGTGGTTTCCTATTTTTAGACACTTAGAACAGTGGTGGAGTCACCATCCCTGGAGGTGTTCAAGAAGGGATTGGATGTGGCACTTGGTGCCATGGTTTAGTCATGAGGTCTGTGGTGACAGGTTGGACTTGATGATCTTTGAGGTCTCTTCCAACCTTGGTGATTCTGTATTTATTCCATGCCACAAAATTCAGAATTCATAAGCATTTTGTCATGGCCTGATGTGTAACTTAATTCTGACCTGTTTCAAAGCAAGTGGTTCTGGCTCAAACCCAAGTTTAACTTTGAAATGGGTTTGTTGGGAATCAAAAATTTTGAAGGTTGCAGGCTCTTGGTCAAAACAAAATAAATTCCCTACCTCTACAATGGGGCAAAATTACAGAGATGAGATAATTATGAGATGCATTTATCTGCTGCTGAAAAGCCTTATTTGGACATGTTTTGTCCTGGAATGGTGACACAAAGAACGTGTACAAAGTTGGAGCTACTCAACTGAAAGTGTGTGTGCTGCCCCTTAAAGTAATTTCCTGCAAGGTATTCCTGCTCTTAAGTTTCATTCCACTGAGCAGAAGTTATGGGTGAAGCATCTGTTTATAACTGATACTGAATTTTTGCTGCTTTTGAGGAAGAAGCAAGATCCAAGTAACTGGGGAAGCCAAGCATATGGTTTTCTGTTTGATTCTAGCAGTGAAAGAATTCTGTCTAAGCTTTGCATTTAAAGTGTTGCTGCTTTACCTTTCAGAGAGTACGCAGCCCATTGAAACTGAACTTGTGCCAGTTGAAAGTGCTGGATTTGTTCCAGGACAGTTTAATTCTTTGTTCATCCTAGGAACATGGAAGACTCAAACATCAAACACATTATGGACAAGCTATATAAACTGAAATGTTCTTCTAAATTACTTAGAAGAACAACATGTCCTAGAAACTGGATTTCTTGTATAATGAAAGTTTCTCGAGTCTAATATGTAATCCTCAAGTTACAAAAATATTAGTTTGTACCCAAAGAATTCTTTACACGCTAGTCAAGTAAAATGATAGAGAGGAAAATTACTTTCGCAATCAATTTAGGTATTCAGTGTTAAGAATTTATAATAATAATAATAATTATTATCCCAAGAATACTTCTTTTAGTAGTTGTCATTTAACACTTTCCAAGAGAAAACATTATCTAGTATGAGTCTTTCCTCAGGTCTGTCACTGACATTGCCTGTGCTCCTTTGCTCTTTTCAAAAATACTCTGGGAAAAGAATTTCAGTGGTCCATAAGAATCCCTGGAGTGCTATATTGTTAACAGTAGGGCCAAACAGACTTCACCATGTTTGTTTCTCATGGTCCTGGCTCCATTCCCTATCATCATAAAGACAGATAGTCCCTGCTAGGAACAGGCATCAACTACAGCCGGCAGTTAATCACACTTAGGCAACATGCACATTTCTAGCTTATCAGGCAGAATCACCCCACCTCCCATGATGTGTTAGATGTTTATGAAGAAAATGCCTTCCATAATTGTAACTGACAACCCAAAATGACTCACGCTTTGTAAGTGCTAATGAGAACACATTATGCAACCAAACTCCCCTTGTGTCTTATTTGCAAAGGTACCATGCTGCTTTTGTCTTTTCAGTAAGCTTTTTGTCTGTGATGGACTTATCCTGTCCTGAAGTTTATTAACTTGAAGAGAATTTCAGGGTTGGAATGAAACTTGTGAACAGGCTTAGGTAGGAAACTTATTCCTCTTATTACCCTCTGAAGCAGTCCAAGGATTGAATAAGGAGGCAGGCCTCCAATTCCTGTCGGTTATACTTTAAGAAGTGATGCAGTTAACATCTCCTGCCACTGAATACAGCTTTTATAGATAATCTTGATGCAATCATTGATGTGCTCCATAATTTAAATGTGTTAAAATTAGAATTATTAGACATTAAATTTCTCTAAGAAGTTGATGGTTGGGTGCTTCTGGCCTTAACAGCTGGAGTTAAAATCATGGCCTGATAGCTTGGGATGAAGGTGCTGTGGGATATGAACTTTAATTTACTTTCCCCTTTTATGGAATAAAAAGAGGAGTGTTTGGTACAACAAATGAGGCTAAAGTAAACATATGTATGTGAATTCTACAGAATGTACTTCATGCATAGTGGCTATACCTTCTTCAGCACCTCATGCTGGAGGACTGCCCAACAGCACTCTAAGAAAGGTTGTCAGGGTAATTTCTTTTTCCTCTGGTACATGTGTTCTTTGGCTGCATTTGCAGCCTGTGAGTTATGAATATTCTATTTCAGTTGCAGTTTCTGGAGTCTATGGGTGATGGAGCTGTCTGGTTTGGACTTTTCTAGTACTGTTGGTGAAGTACCAAATGTAAGCCTTTAATACCATTCAGTTAAGTCTTCATGTTCCTTTACTATAAGTTCTGATTTTATAAAAGCTTTATGTGTTCTCTGGCATTTTAGAGCCTTGGAGATTACAAAGAGCCTGCTTTGTAACAGCACAACATGAAGTATGCTGTGACATTCAAAAGAATGGATGAAAACAATTGTTGCCGCTTCTCACCTTTTCCTTAGAAGTCTTTGTATTTTACTCTTTACATTCTGGCTTGCACTATTGTAAACTTGAACTTTGATTTTAATGGATAATTTGTTCAATGTACCTCCAACGGTGCAGGTGTGTTACCATACAGTGCTGGGCTGTGGTTTAGCCTTGTGAGGTTGCAGTGACTGTTTAACATGCTGACAAGGTTTCACAGAGTCTAATTTGTCATGTATCCAGTAATCTTAAGAGTCTTTTCCAACCTAAATGATTCTATGATTCTTAGCCCTTAAAGATACTCATCTGCCTGAGCTAAGCCTCAGCTTTTCCCATTCTCTGAGTACCTCTTCTCTGACCTCTCTTGGTTTGTTAGCATCTGCTTTACACTTTCCCCACAAATTCTAGCTGAACATGGCTGTGCTGCAGTGGAGATACAGTTTGTACCTGAGACTTGTTTTGCTGGTAAGTTGATTCCAGTCAAACCCACAATGCCTTTAGAACCAAAAGTATAAGTATGAAGAGCCTCACTTTTAGAATTCTTAGACTCCTGCCATGAAAAAAAATTGATATATTTATTTAGAGAAATTATGCTTGGATTTAGCAATACTGAAATTTAGTTTGTGATAGCAGATGTGAACCAAGGATAACATCAGAAATAGTACATAGGGAAGAGGAAAACCCTTCTGTGAATCACACCAGCAAGGCCAAATATATCATAGCTGGTAATTGCCCATGGGCAGTACCTTCATACAATAGCATCTTTTATACAGGATTTTGGCAAAATTCCCTTAGATTATTAATATCTTTTTTCCCCCCTTGGCTAAAGTGATTTTCTTTTCACTTGTATCTGTCTATTTACATATGTATCTATGTCTTCCACACTTATCTCTGATTCAGCAGAGAGATACTAACACCTTCTTCTGATGAGCCTGCAATTTCAGTCTCTACTGCTCACATCTTGTTTTTTCAGCTAGGCATCTTGCTTTTTCTCCTGTTTCTCTCATACTCCAGAGGAATCTTGTGTAAGCATCTACAGCACGATTCTCTGCTGACCTTTAAGCTGTGTTATGATGTCTATAAAACATTATTTGATGGTCTTTAGCTTACTTGTACTCAAAGAGCACTTCCTGTCAGGCTGATTGCTACTGACAGCGTATTCAAGCAGCAGGCTCCAGGACTAAGTGCTATGATATGGGAGTTTTCATCTGTGATTTTTTGACTAATTAGAAGATGACATCTCTTTGCTCCATTCATGTGTTCTGTGGGAACAGTAATTCTATCTCACCTTTTAGAGCATTTATGATAGCTAAGTGCTTAAATATCCCTGAGGGAAAAGACACCATTTAAAGAGAGGTCATGCCAGCACAGTTTTTCTTCAAAATAGCTCTTTCCTCTCTTTTTTCTGCTGTAGAGGTCAACATCTAGAGGTACTAAGGCTACTAAATTCATGCCTGCTTTCCAAGTATAGTTGGGTGCCTCATTTCCATTTCCCATTTTGAATATATCTATGGGGGTAGAAGACTGATAAATTAATTAACAATTAAACAAATGGAGGCAAAATTACACTCCTAAGTATACAAACAGATGCCGTGGTTTAGACTCCTGTAATTTTTTTTTCTGTTGCATTTGAATTTGACTCTTGAAGTTTGATTTCATTTGGCACTTCCTGTGGTCCACTTCTCATGATTGCTTTAAAAGCCCACCCCTTGGCTTTTTCTAGAGCTGTTCAATGGCTTTCTCTGGGACAGTCTCTCCTTATTTTGCACAACTCATTTTCAAACTGTGTTGTTTAATCAAAAGTAAATAGTAAGCAACTCTTCTTTGCAACCAGTTATAAAGGAAAGAACTTGGAAACTTCTATTTGACTTTGACATTCTCATTTTAACCACACAAAGATATATTTAAAAATAAAGTAAAAGCCTAGTTTGAAGGGAGCAAAAAAATTGCTCCTAGGCTGGTACTTTTAAATCCTAGCTTCAGTCCATAAATTTGATTGTAAAGTTCAATTGGAAAACCAGAATATTTAACAAGTAACATAAAAATCTTTAAGAATTGGAGATGCTCTCTGCTTTAAAATGTTAGAACTCAGAAAAAAGGGAAATTGAAAACACATATGAGCTCATTATTAATAGCAATCAAGATCTAAAAGCCACCCAGAGCTAAAGGTAATAGAAACCATATCATACACCTGAGAACTTTCCTGAAAACACGTGCCTGGAATAGCTGTTATGCATGAGCTATCCAACCTTATTCCATCTTGTCAGAATGTAGCTGGTAACTTGGAACATCTTTAGGTAAATTTAGAATGCTGTCAATGAGTTTACAAAGCTTTTTGCCTTTCAGTTACTGATGAAAATGTGGTTCAGCAGTGAGTAAAAGTAGCTGCCTTCTGGTGGCCATTTGGATCTCATGTTTCAGTTCAGTTCCCACAGACATGTATTCACTGTGGAGGCAATATCCTGACTTGCATCCCTACAGAGAGAGAGAAAATGCACCTTATCACAGAGAACAGGTTATCCTGACACTGCTGTCATTGTAATGAGTTAAAAGGGAAGGCTATATGTAGCTGTTAATGATTATGTCCTGAATCTGCCCATATATTTAGATATAAATGAATGTATAAATGCCAGAAATCCCAGGGACAAGACACAGAACCTATATGCCATCTGACATTTTTGAGAAGCTCTCCAGAATTGATCTGTCTAGGAGCTACTATGCTCAGCTTAATTATGGAAAGGCTGCATCTGTGTTCAAAGCTGTTGAGAGAGAAAGAAAAAAGCAAAAATGTCCACTAGGTTTGATTAACTGCTTTCAGCCTGATGAATAAAGACAGATGGTTACTAGTTATTTTTCCTTAATGGATTTTGGAACTCTATTTGCTGGATGAATTAAAATTATAGATCCCAAATCTGCCTTTGAAGCTATGCTTGCATAGTCCTCAGTGATTCTAGCAAACTTTGCATGCATCCAAGAGAGAGGTTTGCCCTAAGGCTGCCATATATGTTGTTAAAAAGCAGTTTTGAAATTAAAACTAAAAGTCATGTGATAATTTGCAGTATTAATAAAACAAGTTATGAACTGTGCACAGCTCAGGAGGGAGTCCCCTGCGAGTGTCTGTGCAGATTTATCCCCATAGAATCTGTGCCTGTTTGGGTATGACTTGGGAACTTGGAGAAGTTCTTTAAAGTTGCACTTGATAGTTGTTGTTACCTGGAAAGCTAAAAGAATAGTTTTATGGTGTAGGTTCATTTGCATGAATCTGTTAGCATGTCTCAAATCCAGGTGGAGGAGGTCTTTAGGACAGGGTCTAATTCTGCAGGTATATTTAAATGCACAGATATGAATATTTCTGTCCTTTACTTGTGCATAAATATCTGTGTTTATTTTTAAGAATATATGTAAGTGTCTGTGGGTTTGGGCTCTCAGGGAACATTCAGACCTAATGGTTATTGGAACTGTCGTTCAGCAACCTATTAAATCCTCTGTCTGGTTTTATATGTGGGTAGTCATAGTGATTTTAATGGTATTAGATATGCCTACATTGAAACAATTTTTGAGTCAGGGGTTAAGGTTACCGTGTGATATAAAATGTCTAAGATGGACAATATAATGAAAGGAAACAAATCAACAAAAAATGACACTGAGTATACAGATTTTTCCATAGTTGGTGGATTGCCTACAGAAAAAAGCCCAGACATTTAGCTAAAATGCTACCTGCCACAGAACCATCAAACCCCCCCACAGATCCTGAAAGGCACCTTGAGAGGTCATCTAGTTTTACCTCCTGCTCCATGGGAGGATCATCTATCACTAAGTCATTCCTGACAGAGAGCTGGTCTTGCTGACAACGTTTGAATGTGATTGCAGCAGTTTACAAGCGGCACAAACATCACTGAAAAGCAACAGGCATGCCCTTCAGGTCTGCAGCCTTAGAGGAGAAATCGGTGACATTCAGTGTGTAGCAAACACATTCAATCACAATAATAACGTAAGTCATTGATTACACCCAGAGTGAGGTCACGATTCCTCAACAGGAAAAATACATGGCTTCACCATTTGGAAGCAAGGGACTTGTCCTTCAAGTGACAGAAAACAGAATGCCTGTAGGGCAGGTGACACTTTGTCATGGTTGATCACTTAATGCTTTTTGAGTCATCGCTCATTTTTCATCTCATTTTGCTTCGGCTTTCATTTCGAAGACTGGCTGATGTAACTGGGAGGAAAAAGCTAAAAATAAGTGAATTCTGTTTATGAGAGGCAGAGATGTTTTTAAGAGTGTGCAGATGTGAGGAAAGGTCTGTTGTAGATGTGCATAGTTAACCACCTAAGTGACAATGGGGTGATGCTACCACCCGTTTTCTTTCATCCCCTCTGCAAAATCCATGCTCAAACCTCACAGACATGTTCTGGGGCTCCAAATTGCATGTGATTTATTTTTAGTATTGTCAGTATCTACCATGAATGAGAAATCATGTTGGTAATGTGGTAAATTCCCCCACTTTGAAAGGACTTTTTTTTTCTTTTTCTTTCCTGGGGGCAAAAGAGAGAAATGCAGATGGGCTTGGAGCTGAGGATTTATTTTGTTGAGTCTTGCTTTGGGCAGTATTGGTCCTTGTCTAGATTTCACTTAAAGTTCTGATTAAAGATGTATGCTTAAGGTAGCTGCAAGTTAGCACCAGTTGGTTCAATATTTATGAGAATGCTGCAGGGCCTAGATTTCAATGGGAACTCATAGTCTCCTATGTGTACCTGGAGTCCCTGGTGAACTGGGTCTGCTGAAGCTGGCATCTCCATCACTACTGTTGCCAGTCTTAGCTACTCAGTTTGTCTGCTCATGCTTTAATCAGACTTTTATTACCATGTGTGGTTATAAGTATGCCTAATTTTCTGCTTGCCTCCATCTTCACATTGCTACTTATGAATTCAGCTATGATAAAGAATATGTGGCTTTTGCATACATAATACTTCAATGTTTGAAAATATTTTGTGGTCTACTGTTAACAGGTGAGGAGAAGGTTGGGTGTAAACCAGGTGTTTCTCCAACCTGCTGTTGTTTGGAGATGCACAGGAGGTGAAGTGACAGAAAGAATATTTACAGATGTACAGATTGCATCACATTGGAGGGGGAGCCTCAATGGTCGTGTTGTACAACCCCTTTGCAGACAGCGGGGACACCTCCAACTAGATCAAGCTGCCCAGGGCCACATCAAGTCTGATCTTGAATGTCTCCAGTGATGGGGCCTTAGCCACATCCTGGGCAAACTGTTCCAGAGTTTCACCACTCTCATTGTGAAGAACTTCCTCCTTCTGTCCGACCTAAATCTACCCTGCTCCAGTTTCAAACCATTGTCCCTTGTCCTATCACAAGAAACTCTTCTAAACAGCCCCTCCTGAGCCTTCCTGTGGGTCCCCTTCAATACTGAAATGTAGCCATAAGGTCTCCCCAGAGCCTTCTCTTCTCCACGCTGAACAGCCCCAATTCTTTCAGCCTGTCTGATGCAGAATATTTTTTTCTTTTTTAAATGTAGCTACTGTCTATATGACATGTGGTTAGGAGAAACCCTCTAGAAATAAGGCAGGCAAAATTGCAGATGCATTTCAGGAAGCACCTGCAAAGAAATGAGCACACACACTGTGGGCTAGAAAAATGTGGAAATCCTTTGTGTTCTGAGCACATAGATGCTACCATTAATTTCAGAGAGGCAAAGCTGTAGGGAAGAGAATAGAGGGATATAATAAAAATCTAGTTGGAAACACAAAGTAATCTTCCAGCCCACAGTATAGCTTGCATCTTTATTTCTCCTGTATTGAGGCACTATTGTGCTGTGCTCTGTTCTAGGCAGGGCTGGAATTCTACTCTGAATGTACCAAAGGAAATATTAGGGAAGAGTGTGTTGCTGTCAGAGAAGTGGACTAAGATAAACTGATACTTTTTCTTCTCTAACACTGATGGTTCTGTGAAAGCTGTTTCATGTTACTGGATGACAGAAGAAAGGCAGACAAGTGTAATTTCTCATGAAGATAACCTAGAGATGATTCCTGGCTAACATTCTGTAGAGTACCTAATTGCCTTTTGGTTTTGTGATTCTATCCACCTTTTTTTAAATTTTATTTTTTTTTTAATAATGACAATTGGGTTGATAAAAAATGACTGATTTTGGCAAGAGTGCAATCCACTATTCCTGCAAGCCTAGAGATCCATAGATATCCAGGGAGCAACAGAAAGAAAACCTCCCTTTCAAATACAAAGACGTGCTCATAATCTTAACGATTTCACTGATTTAGAGATGTTTTGTCTATTGCAGAAAATTTATAAAGGGTGTATTAGAGTTCATGTAAATACTAAGGGAGAACTTAAAGCCCATGGCTTCATTTCATATGGCACGTTATTACGAGACCTTCTGCTTCAAAGCAGAGATGGAGCTGCTGCAGGCCTTGGATGCACGTGGGACAGGCAGGCTACAGTTACTTCTTTTGAAGACTGAATCATGCTAAGGTGTATGTTGCATGGGTACCTGCCAAAAGGATTTACAGGCCCAGTTTGACTGTTAGTACAAAAGTTGCTTACTTGGAGGTCTTTACTGTTGAGAAAGTAACAGGAGATTTAGCTAAGGAAATAATTATTATTTATTAGCTTTTGTTGGAATTTAGTACTGCGAAATGGTGAGCTACAGCTGCTTCTTCACTGCCAAGTGATCTTCAGAAATTACAGTCTCTGAATTTACAATCTTTACAATTACTGTATTCCTAAAAACAAAGTCCCTAGTAGCACACAGATACAATATATTTCTTACTTTTCTTTAATGGATACATGCTTTATTTGACAGGAATTATTTTCCCTAAGGGATATAGTTTGAAGACAAAGGAGAGTCTGGACAGCCTTATTTTCGGCTGCACATAATCTTTGGGGTTTTTGCCCTTATTCAGAACATGCTTTTAAGTTCAGAGATCTTAATTCACAGAGGTACTTGGCTACATTCCTAGGTTTAGGTAGACTAATAGTTTTGTTGTTTTTACTGGGATAATTCATGTGCTTCAAGTTGAGTGCATGAATAGGTAACTGGCTGAAGACAGAGGATTACCTCAGCTTTGGTACAGAAGATGAGTAGTAGTTGTAGGAACAAAGCCTGTTTGCCTAAATGAGTTTAGTTTGTGCAAGTTCAATAGCCTCTTCATCGAGGACTTACAGCTCACAAGCAGTTGTGTAGCCAGTAAGCCACCAAAATCTAAATGTATGAAGGTGTTTATATACTCTCAGAAGCTGTAGTCAAAGTAACTATTTTTTTCCCCTGCCCATAGTTGTACTCACTCATGAGAATCATTTTTCTGTCTTGTTTAATGACTTGTTTGGTGAAACAGACTCCAGCCTATTTTCTGATGAAATGATTTTCCAAGAAAAGCCTCGCAGCCAAGAACTTCTCTACAGAACTTGAAATGCAGATCCTCTACCCAAGCCACAAAAGCACACGAAGCACACATTGCAGCTGCTCTTGGGAGTGACAATCATTGCTTTATACAGCTGAAAAAGGCTGAATCAGCAAATAGAGCAAAATGGAAAATGGAAGTGTTCTGTAAGAAATTCTAGCCTGAACTGAAAAACAAATCTGTAACTGGCAGAGGAAGCTTGGATCGAAACTGCACCTGTATAAGAAGTTCATGCTTCTAGACAATGTAATCCCTGTGGCAGCTGTGACACAAGAGTATCAACAGACAGCAGCTATTGGATATGGCATATGGTACTTCTGGATGAAGGGAAAGTGCTGAAAACAAAAACATTTACTAGCACTGTAAAATGCCAAGAAAAAAAATGATACAATGTAAGGTAGCAGAGACAGGCTGAAGGCCTGGAAACTCCTACTATGCTGGAAAGTCACAGAGGCTCTAAAACCAATAAAGAGCAGGAGAACTTCTAAACCAGAAATGGAACCACGAAAAGCAAAGGCAGAAGAGTGGTCATTACCAGAGTAGAAGAGAAAAAGAGCTTGGTGGTGCACTTCAAAGAAGTAATGAACAGACTCCGCTTCACCACATTTCAAAGGAATAGGGGAACCAAACATTTTGCACTTCTTTTGGCATTGAGAACAGAGATCAAAATCACAGGGTGCAGCTATCATACTGAAAAATATTGACTCAGCAAAGGATGGTGGAAGAAAAGCTTAAAGAAACAGGAAGTACATTAGTATCTGGGAAGAGGTGATTGTGCCTAAAGAACAAGGAATCCATGAATGGATGCCTGTGATAAAGATCCCCCACACTGGAGAGTTGTCCTTGCTTTGTCCTGGGTGAAGTCTCCTGCAGTGCTACCACACAGAGTGAAAGACTCCATGACTGTTGCAGATTACTATGAAAGATAGTTCTCCATGAAAGTCACTTTTTGTCATTGCTTCAACTGACCTTTAAAAGTTATCACTTAACATGAAGAGACTTAAAGGGTGGGGCACACCTAAGATCTGCAAAGGCCCATTTAGAAACATGAGAAACATACACAGAGACCAAAGAGCTCAGTGAGGGTAGGCAATCACACAACAGAACCATTCAGCCAGGAGGCTGGTCTGAGTCATATTTGGGACTGGCTTGAGTTAACCATGGAACTTCAGGCATCAGTATAGAATATGTAGATTGCCAGGACATCGAGGGACAGGGCACTGAGTTATTGTGTGATCGTGAAAGGCTGGGAGGAAAGACAAATGTCCTGGCAAAGGTAGATCAAGCTCAGCTCAAAACCAATTAGCTCACATTCATTCTCCTTGTAACACAGATGTCATGCTGACATACACCCTGATAATTTGGAAGAGCTATATCTTCTCCAGCAAAACTATCAAGAAGAAGGTGAGATGAGGGTGTATATTCATAGCATGAATAGGCATGGCATAGAGAAATAGGAAATAATGCAAACATAATTTCAGCTTGGCGTTGGAGTACAGCTGGGAGAACTAAAGACAGACCAAAGTGGTGGAGAGGAGAGTAGATGCTTTCTTAAGATGGATAGTGAGCATGAGATGATAAAACTTATCTCATTGCAAAACTGTGCTGAAAAATCCTCAAGCAGCAGCAATCTGTCTCTGCTGGTGTCAGAGACAGTGCAGAGGGTTCATGAGGTGCACGCTCCAAGTTAATGTTTCTTAGCCATTTTTAGATCATACCCTTCCTTCTGATAGCAGCCTGTCTCATGGTGTATGTGATCTATGCACTTACATATGGTTTTATTCATACAACAGGGTGAGCACATGGTCAGCTTCTCATTAAAAAAAGCCTTTGGTGGTGCTATTTTATATTAAAAATAGAAATTCAGCATTAATTCAGACAGAGATCAGTGCCCAGCAGCCCTTCCTGCAGTCATTCTGCAGTGTTGGGGGTGCAGATGGGTGTTGTGTCAGCATACTGCAGCAGGTGTGTGTATAATACATGCATATGGCATGCCCAGCACTCCATAGAACCCCTCACCCTGTGATTCAGTGAGGGAGAGTATGTGCATGTGCACATAAACCTTTCAGTGGAGAATGTAGCAGGAGAGCATGAAGCACAGGGGAAGACACAAATGGAAGTTGCTCTGTAGAGACTAGGCACGGTGGCCACCATGGTTTGGCCTCTCACTCACCCCTTTTCCCTCCCCATAGGAGCCATGGTGGACATGAGGCTGGAACTGGTCACTTCTGCCCCTCATCCCACTAGAGAAAAACTCCAGCTCACTGTATCCTCAAGTGTGAGAGTTAATGCCTTAAGTGCCAGCATATTTGTGGTCATCTAAATCATGTAATAAATGGTAGTCAGGGAGAGAAAATTGAATTCTCCAAGGAAATCTTTAAGAAGATGCTGTAACAAGGTGTAATTGACCTGAAGACCAGCATGCTACTAAAAGCAGAAGCAGCAAATGGCAAAGTGGAAACAGTTTACACTTTGTGCACTGGTGCAAGGATGGTGTTCACAAGCAGACCTTAAGGGTAATATTCCCTTAAGAAGGTGACCTCATCTCTAATGTAAGCTACCTGTAGAGGTATGTAAACATTTTCTCTGGCTGTAAAAAAAATTACATTCAACAGATTTGTCATCCCATAAAACCCCATAGGAATGATGGAATGGAAATGTGCTTGTGTATCATGCTTGGTCTGCACCTTGCCCTTCAATCTTCTGGTGTGTGTCTGAAATAAAATAGGTCAGCACTACTTTTTCTTCCAGAAAACCAGCTACATCATGTTAGCTTGTTGTGTGATAACTCAGGCTCCTCTCTCAAACCATTTAGCATGGATTATTTTTTTTTTAAGCAGAGTTAAATATGCCTCAGTTGTTTTTCAATCCTCTTAGCTGAGTGGATTTTAAATCATTCTGACTGTTTAAATAACTGTCAGAGTACATCCCAGGAGGTGTTAAGTTGCTCATATATATTTAATTGATCACTTTTTAATTTTTTTTTTTTTTAATAACCTAACTTGCTCTGGCTATTGAACCAGTGATTCCTGTCAAAACTAAGGGAAAAGTTGTCCTTGGAAGACTGAAGACTTAATCTCAGGTGTGTTATATGCCTTTCACTTAACAAAATGCCCTTAATAGCAAACCAGCAATTGCCCCTTCTGAGTCTCCCAGACCCCCCTGCATGTCAATTAGATAGAGGTGTTCCCTGAACGTGAAGTAGGTAAATAGCCAGAGGCGTGCACTAAAGCAGGGAAGGTCGTTTTGGGCTTTTTGTTGAAACAGAAGGGTGACCCGTGGGGTGATAAATCCCAGCTCTAACCACTGAGTTTGCACTACAGAGAATAAATAACCCTGTCCTGACTTGATTTTGTCTTTGCCCATCAAAAATCAGTTGCAGTGGAACTACACCAAAAGTTAACAGGCAGGAAATTCCAACTATTTCCCATAAAGGAAATTATTCCTTTTTCAGTCCCTTGGAAAAGGGGCTTTAAACATACAAAACATATAACAGTTCGTTTGCTACACCATGTCAGTTCCTAGTGCTGTCAATCATTACCCGGCCAGCATATTATTCAGAAGGTGGAGCTGTCAGGCTGAAGGAATAAAAGGTAAGAAAAGGAAGGCTTTTGCTTCTTGCTGATGCCAAGGGTAAGTGAGATTATGTCAAACCTTTTAAACAGAGTCTCCCTTCTCTGCCCCACCCCCTGCTCCTATATAACACACGCTGCATTTAGCAATACCTGCTTTAACTCAGCCGGTGGTGGGGTGTGTGTGTGCCTGCTTCTCACCCCTGCTGATGGATGCTCTCACCAGCAATCTCCTTGGATGGCTCTGTGTGGGTGTCACCATACTTTTTGGGGTGACTGTGTTCTACATAGCCAAGAGGAGCCCAGCAGAGAAAGCAAACCTCCTGGTCTGGAGGCTCCTTCCCACCTTACTGGGGCTGCTGTGTGTGGCCATGCTGGGCACTGGTGGGGGACTGGTGGTGTTTTGTACCATGTGCCTCATCTTTGTGTACCTGGGCAGCAGGGCACTGCTGCCCGTGGGCGACAAAGCTGTGCTCATCACAGGTAGGGTGCCGCAGATGTGCTCCGGGAAGCAAAAGCTGGTTTTTCTCACAAGTGGGATGGAAAACTTTGTGTCCTTGGCTTAGATATCTATCAAATGCATGCTGAGAAGATTTCCTTTTATTATTATTTTTCCTCATTTTATTTCCTTTGCCAGAGATGCTTTTTCCAGGTAAATAAGTGTTCTGAAATTAAGTGGAAAAGCATCTTAATGATGCTATTTATTTTTTAGTGTCTCATTTAATCTTTTCAAGTAGCTTTTTAGACATACTTGTGAAACTAACTGATGCAAAAAGCATAAGAAGACTTATGATGGTCTAATTTTAAGAAGAGACATTAATTTCTGGAAGCCTTGAAGCACTACATTCATACTTTACTTTTTGTTTGCTTGAATTTATTGCAGTGGTTATAGATGTATGGTTATCTTTTAGTGTGCCAATTTACACAGTGCACTCTGTGTATGGCATGCATAAATTTCTAGGCACTGGTTTGGTGCCATCTCTGAAACAATGTATGAAATAATTTACCTTCCCTAGCAGTGAAAGTGCAGAGCTAATGAATTCAGTCTCTATTAACACTCTGATCTGCTCAAAACGCACTTGTAGCTTTCAGGAATGGCACTTGTAGTTTTATGGCTTTTCTCCTGATCTAAAACTTTAAATGTTGGTTGTTTGTGTTAATCCAAACTTTAAACCTGAGTGCCTGCCAACTGCTTCTTGCACTGTTAACTTGCTCTTTCCTCCCTCCTTTTCTTTCTTTTATTTTTTGTTGCTTTATATTCTATATTTGCCCTCTGGAAAGCTGAATTAAGTTGCTTTGGTTTATAGATCTGGGGTTTTTTTTTGCATAATTTCATTTTGTTTTATAGGGACACCTGGAAATAGTTTAAATTTGCCTAGCAAGCATTAATAGGGCAATTAAATACAAAAGTTGAGAGGATGAGATGAGCAGCAAGCTCTCCGCTCTTGGTTTATCTGCCAGCTGGGTTTCTCCCTGCAGGTGTCTGAGATGAAGATAGATGTCAGGTGAAGGGTGGGGGGGAGGATTTGGGGAACACTCCTGTCCCACCCCTGCAAACACAGGGGTTGTGCTCACACCTGGGCATCTCCTTGCTTTTTGTAAGACTGCAGTTCTTCAGGAAAAAGCTCTGTCTTGGAGCTTACCTCTCTAGGGAATCTGAATTAGAGAACATGGGGAGTGAAGAACATTCGGGTGTGATCCAGTAAGTCAGTGTGCTTTCTTTGTACCTCTGCTGCAACTGTCCTGACGAAATACAAGTTTGGACATCTCTGACAGCTGACACATCTGAGGAGGCTCTTCTTGGTCTTTATTTGATCCAGACCGGTATGCAATCAATTAAATCCTCCATCAACTAGAAGGAAAGTTTTGCTCAACACATGTTTTGGTTAAATTGCTCTAATTGTAGTACTCTTCTCCATGCCAACTCGAGGATGTGTGTCTGCATGCATGTGCAGGTGTAAGGTGCCTTTAAATCAATTTTTGGTGTAATTTTCTCCAATTTAGACAAGATCTGAGACAGGCACTCCATGGTAAATGATAATTTTTTTCATTATTCCCCCCCACCCCCCTTTCCTCTCCTTTCTTTCAGCCCTGCAGGGTTTAGGAATGCTGCTGTGCTCTGGGCAGCTGCCACATATCATGTCTGAGACAGCTGCCTTTGGCCAGAGGATGGAGTAATCTCTGTGCTTCTCTGCCTGGGTTTTGTCAAATGTTGTACTGGTCTTCTTTGGATGTGCCTTGAAGAGGTGCTGCTGTGAGTTATACATTTAACCCAGCAGTTCATCAGTGTACCATGCTAAGGGAAAAACTGTGCCCAGCTGTCAAAATGCCTTTTCACATGAATAACTGTGTGTATGTGAGCAGTTTTAAAGTCACTGGTGAAACATTTCTGCTGATCCTCTTGCTGAGATTGAGTGTTTCACTGTCCTTAAGCAGAAGCTCCTGGGCTTAGTGTAGTTTTGTAGACCCAGTAGCCAGCCTCTTTAAAAATTAAATATCCCTGAAGATCTGCAATAGCAGGAATTGTAAAATTCTTGTCTTGATTATTCTGTGTGCAGTGAGATGAATTTCTCTAGTTAACTTGGTCTTTTCCTTCTTGATGTGTGACTTGGCACTTCTGATGCTCAGCGTGAGTGGATGATAAATTCTCAGTAACAACTCAGTTACAGCCAGCAGTGACTTTCTTATAATAAATCTTCCAGTCATTCACAAATTGTTATTGCTGACATAGAAGCAAGGGATTGGAGGGGAAAATTCTTTCTTCCCTGTAGAGTCCTAACTGCTGCTTGAATGTTAGGAGTTGCAGGATAAAGTTTCTCTGGACTTCAAGAACAAGTCTAAAACTCAGATTGGATTTGTCTTGATAAAAGTTGGGGACAAGACCAGCAGCAGGCACAGAAACACTACATTTTATTTCCTTATTGGAATTGCTACACCCACCCCTGGCTGTTGGGCACTCTGTCTTTCCCAAGTTGAGCTGTGATGTCAGACTCAAGTAATATGCAGCTCTGTGCCTAGGTACTTTCTGGGAAGGATTTGATCTAGAAATAGGTGGTTTTCACTAAAAGATAAAGGAGGAAAGACAGCCCGCCCCCAAACCCAGCAATCTGGCATATCTTTGGGGTATTTGCAGGCCTCTTCTTGTCTCTATAGGGAATTCCAAGAATGCAGGCTTGTTCTCTTGGGGGTTTTTTTTGAGGCAGGGTTGTGAGGAGTGAAGTATGATATATGTGGTGCTTGCTGCATCTTCATCAAACTGCAGGCATCAAAAAACCCCAAAACAATAAAAGCCAAAACCCTTTTATTTTTCCTTAAAAAAAAAAAAAAAAGCTTTAAGTAGAGCATGAGTAATTATTTACAACATCTTACACTGATTGATCCTGGCATTTAGTACATTCATTCAAATCACTTTGAATTTATCTAAACACTAAAGCCCCAGTTAAAAGACAGAACCCAGAGATGAAGCTCTAGCATGATTAGGATGAGTCTTTTTGGCAGTCAGTTTTTGTTGACTATGGGTTTTGAGTGCAGGAGCAGGCAAGTGTGAATACCTATGGTAGTATCTGCCTCAGTGTGCTGAAATGGCAGATTAGCCTTTTTAAGTTGCTGGTAAAGCTAGGCAGGGATTATGGCAGCTCTTTCACAAACAAGGAAGTAGTGAGAAACTGGCAGGAGTCCCAGACCATTGTCCTGCATTCAGGTTTTGAAGCTGAGCTTCAACAAGTTGCTACCATGGGAGATTTTTCCCAATGAGAACAATCAGCCACTGGAATAATCTCCCTAGGAAAGTGGTGGACTCCCCAGCTGCAGACACTTTTAAGATTATCATAGAATCAATAAGGTTGGAAAAGACCTCAGAGATCATCAAGTCTAAACTGTCATCCAAAACCTCATGACTAACTAAACCATGGCTTCAAGTGCCACGTCCAATCCCCTCTTGAACACCTCCAGGGATGGTGACTCCACCACCTCCCTGGGCAGGACATTCCAATGGCCAACAATTCATTCTGTGAAGAACTTTCTCCTCACCTCAAGCATAAACCTCCCCTGGTGCAGCTTGGGACTGTGTCCTCTTGTTCTGGTGCTGGCTGCCTGGGAGAAGAGACCAACCCCCACCTCTCTACAACCTCCCTTCAGGTAGTTGTAGACAGCAATAAGGTCTCCCCTGAGTCTCCTCTTCCCCAGGCTAAACAATCCCAGCTCCCTCAGCCTCTCCTCATAGGGCTTGTGCTTGAGACCTCTCCCCATCCTTGTTGCCCTTCTCTGGACACGTTCAAGTTTCTCAATGTCCTTCCTAAACTGAGGGGCCCAGAACTGGACACAGTACTCAAAGCACTGGCCTAACAAGTACTAAGTACAGGGGTAGAATGACTTCCCTGCTCCTGCTGGTCACACTGCTGGCTGATCAGGGTGCTGGGCCATGTTATATAGGCTGCTTTTCCCAAGAAAGGTTGGACTGGCTGATCCTTGAAGGTGTGGTGCAGTATTGTGGGACATGCTGACATACCTGCTTTACAATGAGAGAACTGCATTCATTTCTTAAACTCCTGATTTTCTTCCCAATTTTATCCTTTGCAAAACTCCTGCAGCACAGTCCCTATAACCTCTCTCCCTGCCTCTAGCAGAGCCCTGTGTAACTTCATTTGGAATCTTGGTGTGAGAATGGGTGAAATGTTTCCTCCCTTGCACATAAGTTTTTCTCTAGGTGGGAAGAATGGAAACAGGAATGAGAGAAAGACAGCAGGAGAGAAAACAATTTGAAGTATCTTAAGATAGGAGCAGCAGCCAAATGGAGACTTATGAATCAACTGAATAATTTGTTAGATATTTATCATTGTTACCTGGTGGGAAGAATTGCACAATCATGATTGCACAGGTTGGTTGTGTGGCTGTTCTTGTAGCGCTTCCTGCATTTGGTGGTTCATTGCTTTAGATGGCCCAAGTTTGGAAGAAGCTAGAGATGCTAAGAGAAATTCTGATGCATGTCTACATGAATTAAATAGTTGATGCTATTTGGCTTAGCCTAAAAATGCCATTCTGGAGATTTCTTAGGATTTGAAAGCATTGGAACTCCTTTGCAGGTAAAGAGCCAGGTGCTTAGCTGGCTTGGTCACAGTCTATGACAAGAGTGGGTTTATCAGAAGGATCTGGATAGTAGAGGTTTGAATAAAATCATACTACTTTGAATGGAGTGCAACAGTTTGAACACCAGTGCACTAAGTGCTTTGTCCATCTGAAATTTCAAACTAAAATATTTGTGGTGTGTGGTTTTTTCTTTTCTCTGTCTCTCTCTCTCTCTTTTTTCCCCCCCAGAAACTTTTGGCATCATGTTTCAATCTGAATATTTGTATAATGCAAATCAGAGTTTTATTTGCTCTGTATGTACAAAGTAAGTCTTAGGATCTGTCAGAGTGCATGACTTGATGCCATCAGCTCTAAGCCAATAGAACATGGTCTGTCAGTCTTTGTGGAACCTGTAATCATTCATCTCTTCAAACCTTCAGATGTGAAACTTCCTTCTTACTCTCATATATAAGTCAGTGACTTTATTTCATCTTTCTGGTTACACTTGCATGTATATGTGCTGCTTTGGGGTTTTTTGTGGCTTTTTTTATTTTAGGGACTCACTTTTCAAGTGTCTTTTTGATGCTTTCAGGAAGTGACACTGGAATTGGACATGCACTGGCTAAACATTTGGATGACTTGGGTTTTGTTGTGTTTGCTGGGGTTTTGAACAAGGATGGCCCAGGAGCAGAGGAACTGAGACGGACCTGTTCTCAGAGACTCTCTCTGCTGCAGCTGGATATAACCAACATCAGCCAAGTCAAGGAGGCGTTTCTAAAAGTCTCAGAGAAGGTGCAAAATACAGGTATGCTTTTTTCCATTCTAATGGCAGCACTTGTGTAGTTGCTTACACAGTGCAGCTCTTCACTGTTGGCTGCATCGTGCTTTATGTGTAGGTCGTTTCCATGCCACAGTCTGTGGGAAGTCAGGTATTTATGTAGGCGACTTCTGCTTTCTGGGACATACAAAAAATGGTGATGTCTGGTCACGCATTGCATACTGTGTATCTGTAGCTCCAGATTATCTCTGCTTTGATCTGGAGACACCATGCAGCTCATCAGTTTAATTTTTGTGGAGCTGGTTTCCTGCTCTATAGCAGCCCTGTGTTTTCTCCTTTTCCTAGGACTCTGGGGTGTTGTGAACAATGCAGGCATCCTGGGCTTCCCTGCTGATGGTGAGCTGATGCCCATGAGCACATACAGACAATGCATGGAGGTGAATTTCTTTGGGGCTGTAGAGCTGTCCAAGACCTTCTTACCGTTACTTCGGAAATCCCAGGGGAGGCTGGTCAATGTGTCCAGCATGGCAGGTGAGTTGAACTAAAGGACCAAACTTCTGGTGCAACAGGAAAAAAAACTAACTGCCTTGGCAAAACACTTTAGTCTTGCTTGTCAGCACACCTGGGGAGTTAGTATCTAGGTAAATAGTGCAGGTTTTCATGATGTTTAGGAAACTTTTCCTAGAACCCAGACCTTAAAGCAGGAGAGTTTCATATGATAAAAATATGCTGTTATATAAAAGACTGTACAATTCAGATCTTCTGCTACAGATGCTGAGTGATAGCTTTGTGAGCTTGCAGAAAGATGGGTGGTTTATCAGGCAGGTTTCTACAACACATTCCAGCAGAAGTCTGCGTCCACCTCAGTTTTTGTGTCATTGAGCCACATCACGGAGATGCCTCAGAGTTTAATTCTTGAAATGCAGAAGGCAGCCACATTTCTTTGCTGCATCCTATGGTTCTTTACAAACTACACTGTCTTAGAGCATGGTCTGCTAATAACCTGAGACCTGAAGAGAAAGTGTCTTTGTATTTCTTTAAAAGTAGTGTTTGTTTGTTTGTTTGTTTTCAAAATACTTTAGTCTAACATCTTAGCAAAATGGTATTTTTTTGTTAATGGTCTTTAGAAATTGGAGCATATGACATGCTCTGCAGTTTTCTGCCATAAATTGGATCCTGTGCTTACTACCGATGTGCCTTTATAACAGGACCTTCTAGTCTAGAAGGACAGCTGAGATGCTAAGATGTAGGAGCAGAAATAGTACAGTACCTGGTTGCTAACAGCTGAGGAGCAAGAATGATCCTTTGAAACTTAAACCTACTAGGAGCAGAATGTTATGATGCTGGAAAACATTTTAGTTGAAGACCTCTTAAGGATTTACTGTATCATCGGCTTGCCAAATTTTCCTTTGCCTTGTCTTCTTGGACCTTATTTCTATACAGTCCCCTCAATTCCTGCTGTATTGCTGAGGTGGATTGTGCAGGTGCTGCTTTCTGTTCATGGCTTACATCAAGGATGTGCCCTCAGCCTAGCTTTGACACTGCGGTCTTCTGTGGCTATTTTTTTAGTCCCAATTATGTTTTGTACCTGCATGCCTGTGTTTATGGCTTCTTGCTGACTCTTAAAGAAATCAGAATTACTCGAAGGACCTTTCTGGTGCTGCTCTGCCCATTAGACCTTGCAAGCAAAGAGACAGCACAGACCTCTGTTTTCTCTGAGTGTGCAAGTGAAGCCTACACATTCCATGCTTTGGGGCAAATGTCTTAATTCTTGATGTGAATCTGAGCTGCCTTCCAGGGATAAATGGAGAGCTTTCTTGTGTTGAGTAATTTGCCCTTACAGGAGTTTATAATGACCTTGCTCAAACTATAGCTGTTTGCACAGATGTCCTTTCATGAGGGCTGGTTTGGGTAAATAGCTTCCTCTTAACACAGGGTCTGAGGGTCCTTTGGTAAAACATTAGCAGAAAAGTTAGTGAGGTCTCACTGTGCTGAATCTATTCCTGTCTGTGTAGAGCCAATTTAACTGGACTTGAGGTTAGCCTGACCTCAGAGGGAAAAATGAGGTGATTCAATTGGCTCAAACCAATTGAAACCCAAACTTCTTCAGATACATACAGAAGAATAATTAATGTATAACTGGCCTGAGTTTTTCAAAGGAGATGACTGTGTAGGAAGCTCCTGTGATACCTTGGTTGATACAGTATAAACCACAAAAAGTGGCACCAGTATCTTATAAGAAAATTCCCCTATATAAAATAATTATCTTTTAAAAGATTCAAATACATTGAGAGAAATGTGTGATGTCCAAAACACAGACTGTACGGGAGGATGTGGCCAGCTGCCCATGCAGGCAGGAGGAGGAGTGATGTGCCTCCAAGAGGAGGGTTGCCCATTCTGTTCCCTCCTGCTTGCTGTGCCAATACAGCCTGTGGTGGCTGTGGTAACTCCTAAATTGGACAGCAATACTCTGTGTGGTGATAACACCAAGCTTGTGGAGAGAGTGGGGAGGCTGGAGAATAGTAAGATGCTCAAAGCGGTTTTGGGTTTTTCTAAAGCTGAAGTGACCTTCTGCCAGCTCTTGAAACAGAGGAGGTCTGTTTGTAAGCTTTTGTTTTGCAAACAGATGATTTACTTTAAATGCACCTAAAATGCTGATTTCTTTCTAATTTTTTTCCAATCTAAACAAATGCTGCTGGGATTGGAGAAGGTGGGATGTAATGATAGGAAGGGGATCTGCTGCTGTGATAGCTCTCAGGGAGTTCTGTTGCCTCAGGGGTGTGATTCCAGCTGTGGTTTCCCCCATTCCTGCACTTCTGTTTCTGCTCTTTCTGAAACGACCTGGAAAGAAGTGGAAAATACATTTGCTAGAATTGAGATTACTTTGTTGTAACTGTGGTTTATAGCAGGAGCTTGAAATTCCTGTTACAGTAACAACAAGAACAGGAGCATTAAACTGTTGCTTCACTAATTCTGTGAACTAAACCAATCTGTTTGTGGAACTAGCAGTCACAACTTTCAGCAATTTTTAATCACAATGCAGTTTATTTTTGCTGCCATACAAGGCGTCTTACCAGGTGTTACTGTACATAACTGCTAATTTAGCTTTCACTTTTTATATTTTAACCTCTAGGAAGAAATGATACCCTCTCTGACTTGCCTTTAACCTCAGGGAGGGCCATAGAATTTCAGTTGCGCTCTAATCTTCCTTCTAAATCACAAAAATAAAGGCTGGAAAGAGCCAGCCTCGAGCTTTATCTTGTTTATATTGCTCCTGCAGGAGGCATTCCGCTACCAAGATATGCTGCATATGGTGCATCAAAAGCAGCTCTGTCCATGTTTTCTGGAGTAATGAGGCAAGAGCTCTCCAAATGGGGAGTTAAAGTTGCTGCAATTCATCCATCAGGCTTCCGAACAGGTTGGTATTTGACATTTCAGGTAGTTTTCTGCTTTGCCTCTTTCCTCTTAGTCCGGTGTCCCCAAACAGAGCCCTGAGTGATTCTCAGAAGTTGAACTTCCTCCCCTTCTTTACATTGCTTATGGAAATCAAGATGTTCCCTCTGTTTCTGCACAGTGCCTCTTTCTGCCTTGCAATTGTAGCCTTTCTCCCGGGCAGAGACCTCTTTGCTTTGAGACAGGGCAAGGTTCAAACAATTGATGTGTTTCCTTTGCTCTGGTTGCTCAAGGTAACAAACCAGGTATCATGGTATCACTGATTAGAGTGTTATGGCTTGCTTGTCCTGCATGGGAGCTTCAGGACCTGCTGTTAGTCCTAAGTTTCTCTGTATTTGAGCTCTCTTTATTGAGCTGCTCAGTCTTGCATCAAAGTACCTGCAGCAATACCTGTCATCCTGTGCACTTGCTGTCAATATTACACTATATAGTCTCTGATCTTTCTACTCCTTCCCTCTGCTGTGCTCCTTTTGTTTTCTGTTCCAAATCCTCCTTCTCCTCCTCCTACTGCTCTGAGCACTTTCTGCACAGCCTGTCCAGGTCACAGACTCATCTCTGGCTGCACTCACCCTCACTGTACCTCACACCCATCTGCAGGTTCCTGCTCTGTGTACATGCCTGGCAGCTGAGGACAGCATAAAATCCCATTGCTGCCTATTCAGCAAGACCTGGTGCCTTCATGGAGACAATCTTTGTGCTGATGAAAAGCATAATGGCTGTTTGCATAAACCCCTGCTCCTTTGAATGCCTCCTCTGCTGGGAAGGGGCCCTGTGGGTCACTGGGCTCTGACATCACCTCTGTGGTCACTGTTACATACCTGAGGTTTTACATTCAAGGCCCTGCTTAGCTGTTGTCAGTCTTCTGATTCAGAGCTTCATGCATCAAAACAAATCCCAGTATTTGAGATTTAAATATGTAAGATTACTTTCTTGTTGTTTGTTTCTTTATTGTTGATGTTTAATTCATGACAGCTAGGCAATAGGTGCATTGGAAAAAACCCACTGCTTTCATTCCTGCATTATGCAGATGGGGGAAAAAGCAGAGTTATTTTATTTATATATGTATGTGTGTATATATATTTAACCAAAAATCTGGACTAACCCAAGCCTGATCCTTCATGGAAGTCATTACTGAAATACCAGTGTCACTTGTGAAAGAGAAGCTTAGCACCCAAGTGAATGCTGGTTATCTTAGTTTGCCCACCTTTCCTCAGTTGCTCACTTCTGTTAATAAGTACTAGTTAGGAAAACACACAAAATAAATAGACAGAAGGGGAGGGTGGCAGGGAAGGGGAAAAAGTGCTGATTTGAGAGAGCTTTGGTTTTTTGGGTAGAGCTGGTAACCTAGTGATGTAAGAACCCCATGCTTTTTGTGTAGTCTGCTTTGTGCTTTCCCTTTTCTTCCAGGTAAAAGCACTCATGGCTGAGCAGCCGTTTTGTCAGTTGTTCAATCCAGTTTAGAACTACTGTGAATCAGGGTGGTGCTGGAGAACAACTCACTGACTGCTAACTATAGGTGATTTTTTTCACTTTGGCCCCAGACTGACTTGCTGTCCCATGCTGTTGCTACTGCAGGTATACAAGGCACAGCTGACCTGTGGGCTAAGCAAGAAAAGGAGCTGATAGAGAAACTGCCAGCAGACACAAGGCAAGACTATGGTGAAGACTACCTCCTGGAGCTAAAGAGCTACCTCCTGCACATGCCTGTGTACTGTGATGCTGACCTCTCCCCCGTGCTGGGTGCTATCCTGCATGCTTTGCTGGCCAAGAGACCACACGGCTTGTACACTCCTGGCAAAGGGGCTTATATGCCCCTCTGCATCTTCTGCTACTTTCCTCTCTGGTTCTATGACTTTATCATTAGTAAGATGCTGAGTCCTAAGTCTGTCCCAAGGGCGTTAAGAACATCAGAAGCCGCAAGCAAGGATCTCTGAGGCATCCCATCATCATTTGTCTTATTTGACTTTAACAGGGATGAAAAACTGCTTTCAGACACTGGTGTTTATTGTATTGTCTTTGTTAAATTGCATTTACATTGCCTTGCAAACAGAGGCAAACCTTTGTATTAAGAGCAATGTTCAGGAAAAGCAGTGGGTAAACAGAAAGCTGTCCTCACACAGGGTGTTTTTGGGGAGCCTCCAGTGTTTGCCTGATGTTTTTGTATCCTGCCTTCTGTTTAAGGTATCTCATGAAGTTACATAGTTCCTTTCTGCTTCAAAAGGCGTCACACAGACAAGGTTATCTGTTGCTTGAGAATCAGCCACCTCACTGAACATTATAAAGAGTGACACATATTCTTGTTGGGGACTTTCAGAAACCTCTAATGCAAGTCTTTCTCATTGCAGCTTCAGTCTACTATGTTTAGAGTTGGTGGGGGCTTTTGTTTGGTTTTGTTGTGTTGTTTTGGGGATTTTTTTCTTTTCAGTTCTGTTGCTGTTGGTCCTGAGAAATGATTGAAATGATTGACTTCCTCCCCCCTCCAAATTTTGTGAAGTATAGTTGTGATGTTTATAATGTGTCTTCTTTGCTAGGTTAAGCAACATAGACTAGATGGGGGTGGGGAAAATGAACAATGATAGACCAAGACCTTCATGAAGAAGCAAACAAGCTCCTTCCTTCCTTCAGTATTAGAAAAAGTAATAGCCAGTATATCAGAGGGTAATTTGATGTGACTGTCTTGGTCATTCTGTGTACATGACTGTGCTTTGTTAATTATTAGTAAACTCTGATCTCACTTCTGCTGTTTGTACAATTTCTTACTTGGATCTGGGTTTATGAAGGACATGTGGTTTTGTCCATTTTTCCTGACACCTTCCTGTGTCTCCCTCTGTTTTGGGGAGGGTTTGGCTTGCTCCTCTAAGATCAGTCGGTCTTCAGGTTGGCTTTTACAGAGTCTGATATCCATCTTACAACAGATTTTGGTCACCCCTCGTCCCTAAAGTTATTGAAGGAACATCAGCTGCCCTCTCTGCTGCTGGTTGTCCCTGCACACTGTATATGGTCAGCTCTCACCAATGCCAAGAAGTTGGGCAGCTTACCTATATTTTTCTTACCCCAATCCCTTTTTTTGGCATTGCCTGTGTCATCCTCAGGCTTTGAATGGCTGTGATATTTTCAAAAGAAAGCCTTGTCCCCCTGAGTTTTCTGCCTTGCCCATCTGTCCTGTGCAGTGCTTTGACAAGATGCATTTCATTTCTAGTGAAGATAAATTAAAAGTCATTACTTTCTGGGCTTTAAACATAGATGCTTTCCCTCCTGAGCAGTTTCTCGTCTTCTGTCAGTCCTACTCATGACTCTTGCAGTCAGCTGAACAAAAGCACACTTTAATGTGCATCTCTAACACTTCTTCCATCTCCTTCCTGCATCTTTTACGTTAGTGCAAGGCTCTTGTAAATGCCCAGAGGATGCTCAGCAGACTTGGCCAACCATTTTAATTTGTGCACCAGTGTGGAAATCCTCCTCTCCTGGACATTTTGCATGATTACTGCTTTTGTTATTGAGCTTTATCTCCTTGTGGTTTTATATCAGCCCCCTGATTACAGAAAATGTAACAAAAATATTCAACCCAGAAACATCTGTGACTACTTCTATCTCTTTGCTCACTTCTTCCTTCATTTCCCACTTCTTTCTTTTTTTTTATATTTTTTTTATTTGTCAGCAAAAGCACATAATACAAAATATTTAGTAACTAGATTGCCTCAGCTGACCCTTTGTGCCTTCTGGGGACTAGTGCTACAGCCCCCCCCCTCCTGGCCTGCCCTAATTCCCATAGCAGCAGGCACTGAGGAAGGCAGCAGGGATCTTCTCCAGGAAAAAGGAGCGGGCTGGCAGTCAGCGCCTTGTTTTGGGCAAGACAAAATCCTAACACTGAAAGGATGTGAGCTGAAAGGAAAGGCAGGTGCAGAGCCAGGGGCATGCTGGGCAGCAACCTCTGAATTTTGGCTACCTTCAGGGTGAGGGAACTTGTTGCCCGTCAGCCTATCTCCATCACGATCTTAGACACTGGCTTGTTTTTCACTTAGCGCCCAGTTCAGGTGTAACTTAGGTGGGTTGGAATTCTGCCCTTGGGTGCATTATATAACCAAAATGCTTTATAGCAGCCAATTAGCTGTTTTGTATGGCAATCTTTGTAATCTTTAATTGTTGCCTTGTTATTTGGCTGTGATTGTGAAATGTCTATTTTTTTTCCTCCTCTCCTCTTCACTTTCTTAATAGGAATGTTGTCTTGCACACAGCAGACATGAAACCAGGCATCTACATGGAAGACCTGATTTTATTTTATTTAACTTTTATGTCCTGAGAAACTTGTGTTCTAAATAGTCATTTTTTCATCTCTTCACCTAACTACAAAGATATTTTAACCTGTCTCAATCACAGCATCAAAGATTGTCATTCTTTTATTCATGAAGGGATCTTCCTTTGTGTTTTAAGGACAATTCTGTGGCAACAGATATTGAATTATCTGTCATTTAATGGGCTGTAGTATTAGAGGTTAACTTCTTTTCCTAATGCCTTGCATTGCAAATAATCCAAACTGTGAGGCTGGGAGAAGTGCAGAATAAATTCTGCCTGTTTGTGGCTAACATCCCCATGTGGATATCACAGCTGATGTCACCATGTGGTCTCAAGGACCAGTGTCTAGGTCTTATGCCCTTTTGATTACTAAAAAGGCTGACCCAAAAGCAAAGCTGTTTTAGAGGTGTGAAGAGAGGATGTTTAGTTCTAGCAGTGTAAACCTATGTGTTGAAGAACCCCCCCACTTAACCACCATGATTTGGGTCTATTTCCAAAGACAGTATTTCTAATAAAAAGCATGTGGCATGAAGAAAAGCATCTGAGAAACTGAAGCCATTTGCTGTAACCCTAGAAGAAAAGGACTAATAAATAATACTTTAAAATGTCACTTAATGCCTCACACTAATCAAGTGTGTGTATATATATATATTAAAACCACACATGTGTAATTTAAAAGGGGTTATGCACTGTAGGAATAATGATTAAAAGGTAGGTTTTGTACACATCCCACTGATCCAGCCTTAGAATGTAGGTTGTGGCCAAGAAGTAAATGCTGTTGGATGTTTTTTACCAAACAAATTCCTGGCTGGTGTCCTGGGGCTCTCACTCTCTTACTCTGTGTTTAATACTCTGGCTGACATCTGTTCTTCATGTGAACAATTGCTTTTAAGGTGTGTAACTGTGGTGAGATAAAAGGAGACTTGTGAAGTAATTTGGTTTTATAACTTTTTTTTATTCTGGATCCACTTGTCCTCTTTATAGTGCCCCTGATGACAACCATAATGCATGCTTCTAGCACTGTATGCTGGGAAAAGAGGTAAAATATCAGATGATTTTGTGCCACTGACTGGCCAGGGAGGGGGAGTTTTGGTGGCCATCTGCCAAAGGACCAGCTCTGCTTTTCAAGCACTTTGAATGTTTGGGACTCTCCATGAGCCTGAAGGTAAGGAAGAGGGCTGTACAGTTTTAAAGCATGTTCAAATAGGGCCTCTGATGGTGAGTTTTGGGTTGGATAAAAGTGATGGTGTACAAGAGTGGGGAGCTCTGGGCCACTGAGGCTTACAGACTCATGTGGGGACAAGGATTAAAACTGCTTTCAAGCTGTGTAGGAGGTTGAGCAGCCCCTACTGCATAAGGGCATCTTATGCTGGCTGCCTTGGTTGTGTTTATGCATGACTGTTGTTCAAGCCAAAGCCATCAATATAGCATCCAATGCATACATCAAGCTTAAAGCTGATTTTTAGCTAGTAGAGGCCAAAACCAGGGAGGGTGAGAAAGGAGAGTCACTTTTTCTAACTTATGTGTGAACAGAATCTCACTTATTTCTGAACTAAAGTGTTTGAAATTGGACTATGTGACTGTTAAAATGACCTTTTGCAGTTAAGATTTATGTGAATGTTTGAGAATCTCCAGATTTTGCCATTTTGAGTCCCTGCTGCCCTGAGAAGAGAGGGAATAACTTGCATGTTCCTAGGATTGTGTGCCCTGGTTTGTTTGAGGGGGGGTTGTTTATAGCTGAAAGAAAAGCTGTAATAATGTTTGTATGTATTCTCTGTGGCAGGCAGATGCTTCAAGGGAACTTTCAGATCTCAGGGATGTGAAATCAGTTTTTGCTGTAAATTAACTACTCTGGGCACAGAACTGCAGAGGTACAACTGAAATAGGTCACCTTTCATTTGTTTCAATCACAGTCTACACCTGGCCATCAGCACCCATCAGTGCTCTAATTATTGACAGCAAGTTTGAGACAAATACATGAGTTTGGTAATTTTTCCTGGAGGGACTGATCCTGAAATCCTTTCTAGGATGAAACATTGGTGGTTTAGCTTCTTTAAGGCTATGTTTTGGAAGCCAGCTGGATTCCCAAAATGATGCAACACCCAAACGTGTTGTGCAAGATGAAGTCATCCTATAAAGTGTTCCTAGAAAAGAAAATTCCTTTGAAATAAAATTCATATAGGCTTCAAAGGAGAAGTGCTCAAATTAAAAGACCTTGGCTCCTGCAAGGAAATTAAGGGTGGTGGTGGGTGGTGGCTTTGTTGGTTTTGGGGTTTGTGTGTCTGAAAAGTGTTAGGACACATAAATGGAAAGTATTGCCACTGCCAGGAAACACCCAGCACACTGGGTCCTGAGATGCCTGAGACTGGTTCCTGCTGAAACTTGTCAGCTGTGGTAGTGCTTCCTGGTATGCTGACATTGTTGTAGGCAGCATTTCAGTGGCCAGTGCTTTTGTCATCCAAGCTGAACATTAGGGATGTTGCTCTTCAATTACAGAGGCATTGTGGTAATCCTGAGGTAGTGGGCTTTTACTGTAGGAAGAGAAGTAATTGCTTTTGCTTCTAAAGCATAACCAAACCATAAATCAAGAATCTCTGACACCTCATGAAAAGAGGTGAATTTTAAATCTCTTTAATGTGATAAATGAGGTTTTAAGCATGTTGTATAGGTCATTGTGACCTAAGCTAATGAGTCTGGCTTTAACAAGAGTACAAGAGTAATTACGATGATATAAACAGTCTCCACAGGTTTAGTGCCTGGAATACGTAGGTGAAACAATCCAAGTTTGTGTCTCTGTTCCTATTGTTCCCTTTAGCTTTGGAAAGAGCACTGAACAAGCTGGAAAGTAATCCTGTGAGCTAAGAATTTGGATTTTTGCCTGCCACTGAGTGAAAAAGTAGTATGGCTCAGTGCTCATAGGATTGGTATCAAATCCTAACGGAGCGAGTTCAGCCTTTGCTACTAGCTTGACAGAGCTCTGGGAGGTGCAGAGTGTGCAGCTCTTTCTATGGAGCCTTTCAGAAGTGACAGTTGCGCATTCTGGCCATGTTTCCATCCAGCTCATCTGGATTTGGGACTTTCCCTTTGTGATCTGAAAGCACAAGTTTCAAACTCCAAGATAGGAACTGAAAGAAGAAGCAAGGAGCCAAGGAGTGTAAGAATGAAAGATCTAAAGGAAAGAGGATGATAGCAATTGGTGTAAACAGAAAAGGGTAGTGGCAACAAGTGTGGTGACACTCAGGAAATGGCTGTGAGCAGGTTCAGCTCCACTGGCATGTCACACTCCAGGGTCATGTTAACTATGTCTGCTGCAATTCCTCCACCACCTCCTTCAACACCTCCTTCAACACCTGTCTTTAAATAGTGCTATAGATGAGACTGTGAACTGGGATGAAATGTCTTACTTTGAAGCCTTACTTGTGTTACTCATTTTTGTTGCATCACACCCCACAAAACCCTGGGACCAGGGTGACCTGTTCTCTCATGGGGTGTTGTGGTGATAACAGGGGTGGGTGCCCCAAACTTGACCTGCTCTCAGTGGCCTTGGGTGGTAATGGGGAAAGGTTAGTGGTGGGACAATGCACATCAGCACTCTCATACTAAGTCAACCTGTGCTGACTATTTTGCTGTTTTTCTTTGAGGGAAAGAATATCACACTGAACCCTGTTTCATAATGGACAAAAATATTATTGCCCTTTATCCACAGTAATTTCCATAGCAGCCATCTGTGAGAGTATGTGTCCCAGATGTCCTGTGGGAGCACCCTGTCAGCAACATGTGCTGACACCAATCCACCAGCCTGTGTGGAAATCTCTGATGTGTGTGTGACACAGCAAAGAAAGCAAACAAGATGAAGATGTGCATCTGAGAATGGCCTGAGGGTGATTTATTCCCCTGCTGTGTGGGAGAATCCTACCTTTTTCAGAAAATGGGTTAGAAATCACTGTTATGGCTTCTGCATATCTCAGAAAGCATCTTAATGCCTTTAATTTCTCAAAGAAACTCAATTCACTGCCTGAAGGACAAAGTCCTACAGGCTTAATTTAATTAAAAAGATGAATGAGGGAAAACAGAGCAAACATGATACAATTATTATGTTTTAATGTGTATGCAGCAACAGAATTGTGTTGCACGCTTGGCATAGTCCCTTAATTCAACTAAGAGGCTTAAATCCAGCATTCTAAACAATGTTTGATCATGTGGAATTGTGTTAAAAGTTCATGTTGGGAGCTGGCTGCTTCACAGTCTCATTTGAATTACATGCTCATGTGATAATACACTGTTGTTTAGATCACTCCAAATGTTGCCACTCTGATTGTAAATTTTCTGCTTTAGAGTGGGAAGTGCTGTTCTTAAAAAGGAAAGGGAAAAACCAAACCAAAACACCACAAAAACATTCCCAAAAGGCACCACTCACCAGCACTGACCCAAAAACATGGCTTTGGGCCATGCTGTTGCTCCCTCTTCATTTTTCATGTGTTTTTAAGGAGAGAAAAAGGCTAATAGTAAAAGGATAGATGCTAAAAACAAGAAGATAAACGATTCTGCTCAGCCTATTGGTTTAATACATGGGGTGAAGAAGCAAATGGGATGTGGTGACAGACTTGTGTGCACCAGAATGCATGGCTGTGTCCAAAGGGTAGGGAGCACCAGCCCAGCTCCAGTGGTGTCAGCTGAATCTGAGCATCAAGCAGCAAAGGATGTTTAAGCATGAGCAAGGGCAGCATAATGGATGTGCCACATACTGGGTAGAGCTTAAAGCCAAACATCTGGCAAACTGGCTTTGTGCAATGGAGATACAGGGAACTCCAGGTATGGGAGGGGATGTGTCCTGCCTGGTGCTGAGGTGCAGCAATGGGGGGTGCTGCATCAAGGGGCCTGCCTGAGTAGACCTTTTTTTGTTTTGTTAGTTGAAGTCTCTTAATAGCATTGCTAAAGCATCGGAAGATTCCTCTGTGAGGAAGAGAGGAAGTGAGGGCTTTTTACCCTAAAGTTACCTGAGGCTCCTCATTGCAGTATGTGGTTTCTGCACCCCATTGTTTGTCTTGGGATGTCAGTGACTGAAGATGTTGAGTCTTTCTGTCATTGAGGGGTTGATGGGGATGTTTGCTGACTGTGTGAGCTGAGAGGCAGTTCTTGCAACCTTTTATATATCTTACTACAATGAAAATACCCATAGCCTGCAGAAAATACTCACTTCCAGCCAGTTTGAGGGAATTGGCTTAGAAGTGCCAGATGCCTCTGGAAGAGTTAATCTTCCATGTAAACATTTGCTCAACCTCCTGATATCAGGAAAGGAGTGTTAATAGTGTTTGCCGGTGGCTGCCCCTCTGCTGGCATCTGATGACCTCATATTCCTGGGGTCTCATACACCACCATAGAAACTGTACAGAGCTTCTGCTTGATATTGATTTGGGCTGGTCTTGACAAGTTCTTGCTCCTTTGGTGTGCAGAATACATCTACTTGAGGCAGTATTGCTATGGCTAACTCAAAGGGAGAGTCACCGTAAGACTCATCCTGGCTCCACTGCAGCTTGTGGCAGCTGTGAGGTACCTGGCAGGGTTCTGCCTGAAAGTGTGATAGACCTACACAGGACATTTTGTTTCCAGAGTGCCATTACTTTGCTCCAGCAGGACAATAGTTGCACATCAGAGCTATGTTGAAGCTACCTTTAACTGACAGCTCCTGAGTGTATCTATCTGTATAAGTGGAGTCACTGGGAGTGAAGATAAAAAAAAAAGATAGTTTTTTTTCATGTTGAGGCAGAACTTCTTATGTTCCAGTGTGCATCTGTTGCCCATTTTCCTGTCACTGGGCAACAATGAAAAGAGACTGGCCCTTCTTCTTGATACCCCCTCTTAAAGTATTTGTCAACACTGATCAGATCTCCTCTTAGTATTCTCTCTTCCAAGATAAACAGTTCAGGATCTCTTAACCTTTCCTCACAAGAGAGATGTTCCAGTCCCTTAATCATCCTTCTAGCCCTCCATTGGACTCTCAATATTCCCCTGTTTCTCTTGAATTGGGAGCCCAGAACTAGATACAGTACTCCAGATGTGGCTTCATGACAGCAAAGTAGAGGAGAAGGCGACCGTCCTTTGACCTACTGGACACAGTCTTCTTAATGCATCCTGGAATACCCCTGGGCCTCTTGACCACAACTGTTCATTGTTCTCTCACAGTCAGTTTCTGGTCAGACAAGTCTCCAAGGTCATACTCCTTGAGCTGTCTTCCAGCAGGTCAACCCCTAACCTGTAGTATTGCAGGGGGTTATTTTTGCCCAGGTGTAGGACTCCACTTGTTCTTGATGAATTTCATTAGGTGCCTGTCTACCCAACTCTCCAGTCTGTCCAGATCTTGCTGAATGTCAGTGCAGCCTTCTGCTGTGTTAGTCAATTGTCCCAGCTTTGTATCTTCAGCAAACTTGCTGAGGGTACACTCTATCCTTCCATCCAGGTCATGTATGAAGCTGTTGAACAAGACTGGACCCAGTACTGACCCCTGGGGCATGCCACTAGCTACAGACCTCAAACTGGACTCTGTGTTTGTTGCTGATATTACAGCTGTTAGACCTGCAGCAGGTTATTCTCACTCCTGGTGTAGCTCTGTAGCAAGTCTGGGCTGCTTTTTTTTGCAAAAAAATAATTTTGTGCACTCTATGAACTTAAACTTGGTGATAAAAACAGTAGGAGCCAATCCCAACGAACTGCGGAGGTGGTCTGCAATCAGTGCATGGTACACACTGTCCCAACTTAGAGCCTTAATTAGTTTGAACACAAATTTAGTCTGCAAATTTTCTTCCTGGGCTAAGGAAAGAGAAGTGCCAACAATTCATCCTCCTTTGCTTTCACAAGGCCTCTCCTCCTTCAGCTAAACCTGCTGAGCTGAGGCAACCCATGCTCTCATTCTGAGTAAATGCTGACTGCCAGACATACTTAGAATGGGATTCACAGGATGTTCTGATTAAGATCTAAATCCTTGCAAACAGCAAAAGCCAAGGGGAAAAAAACCCAACAAAACCAAAGCCAAACTGAACAACAACACAGGGCTTGAATTTGCAAATGAAATTGTATTTCATACACAGTTCAGAAGAAATTGTCAAGTCTTTCCAGACATGAGAACTGCTGCAGTTTCATGTGCATGCAGCACATGTCCAGAGTCTTGGCAGGGCTCTTTGGAAGTTTATTCTCAGCAAAAAGCATTTTAATGGGAGGAAGACAAGTCCCAACATCAGCAGCTTCTCTTCTTGTGGTCAACTGCTGTTCGCCAGATTGAAGTCCATTAACCCCTCAGCAGGACTTAACTCTTTGTTCATGATGTCTGAATAGATAACACAGGTATGGATTAAACAAAGCCAAACCAAAACATGAAGAAATGAGACAAACTGTCTCAGCTTACTGACTCTAAGATTAGACTAGAGAGAGTGCTCTCCTTTCCAACTAATCCTTTCCTGACAGTGGGCTATTGGTTTCTTTCTTTGTGCCCATGATTCCCCACAGGCTGTATCTAGATAGAGGTCCCTATTGGACATCACTTCTTAAAGTGCATCTCTCTTTCCAGAGCCTTTGCACCCCACTCAGATCCTTCAAGGCAAACTCAGGTTTTCTGTCTTGAAACTTCTTTAGCTTCTTCTCTATCTACATGACTGCCTGTCCATGCTGCTTCTTTAGAGGAGTGAGTTTTATTCTTTCAAATCTTATCTAGAGAGACATTTTTTATCAATTCTGTAGAGATTTAGAGAAATATGAATGACAGCCTCTTAATATTGCATGATTTCACAGCAACTGCCACCAAGGGCTTGTATGATGATGGAGTTTATGCAGCTGGAAGGGCAAGTTGTTCTGCAGTTAAGCAGGAGAAGCTGTAGTTGTGTCACAATCTGCCATCTGTCATGAGAATACAGCTGAAAAGGCAGAAAGGGTGGAATTTACAGCATGACTGCATACTTTCAGTGCCTGGTGTCTTTCTCATCCTGCAGAAATACTACTCAGCTTCAATGATGCAAAATCATGGTTGGCCAAAATTGATGGATGTCTGTGAAGATGGCCATATGGTGGTTAGCGATGGATGGTTGACCATCTGCATGCAAATGAATGATAGGGGCTCTTCCTGAAGTTACTTCCCAGATGGCAGCAGGAGAGGCTCAGCCTTTCTGTGTCTGCTTGAACATGATCCTGTCGTGGATTGAATGGACAGGGTATGGAGGGAAGGGAGAACTGAATATATCAGACATAGTAATTTCTCCAAAGTCAGCCTAACCACTAGTTTGAAGATGTGTCTTGGACTTGAGAGCTATCTTTGCTTTACCTCATACAGAGACCCTCAGCTGGATTAGGAGAGTGAATTAGGTGTAAATTTTAGCTGGCAGTAGACACTGCTGAAACACCCACTTAGAAAAAACAGAAATAGGATGGCTCCTAGAAGTCCTGGCAGAGCTAAGCTATGGACTCTGTCTTGGCTGTGAGATTCAGAAAAGTGAATAACTCCAGCATCTTGCCTCCAAGGAGTTGAGAGTGGCATTTATTTTATTCTGAGTTCCAGTCCCAGGCATCTGAAGGGACGATATGGCCCTGCCACGGACATTAAGACTATGTAGTATGTGCTGGACCACCCTAGGCTCTTTCTACCTGATCTTCTAAAATGTTCTTCCAATTAAACGTTGGATCCAAATAATGTAAAGATGTGTGCATGCCAAGGTTTTGAAACATGCCCGTATGACTTGGGAACATGCAACTCAGTGCCTCAGAGTGGTAAATGCCCAGTTACTGACAATGAGTCCAACGGGATGCTGATCTCCATGGCCGGGCCCATGGATGCCTCTAAGGGTTTTAGTGAACAAAATGTACCTGAGCTCACACAATACCTCTGTTTTGAGCTGGAACTGGGTGAACTTCTTCAAAGCTCCCTGCTAACATCTCCACCACTGGACTGTTCTCCCCTCCAGCACAGCAATCACACTGTTCTTTTAGCAGTTGGCCTTGCCTGCATTTTCAAGCATCAAGCCAGAAATAAGCTGGGTAATGCAGTTAATTTAAATGGACTGGTTCACTTAGAAAACCCTCTGCTAATTCCTGCTGTTTCCCAAGCTGCTAAAAAAATTAAACAGACAATAATTTATGCCGTTGTAGACAAGTATAACAGCAAAATTAATTGCATTTTAATTTTCTTAATCTCTTCAGTCTTGCAAAATTGCGAAGATTCAAAACTAGATGAAAGGATGTGAAAGAGGATAATTAAGAATAAGAGGTAGGCTTTGCCTCAGAACAGGTTTATTGTTTTAGTGGGACATATCAGACATCTTCATGTAGGAACGTGAAGGATATTTCACTTTCTTTTTGCTTGTCTAAGACCTGTTGAAAGGAAAGGCCACTCAGCAAAGAGGGGATAAGAAAACAAAGCTATTATCAGCTGCACAGGTTATTCTGCTCAGGCTGTTACAACTTTCACCAGCTGGGAATTGAATTTACCATCCCAAGAAGGCATGAGACGTTCCTTCTGCAAACCACTCCTTGAGCTCCAGGAAACGAGGTGTCACCTTCTCAAAGAAGCCTGTGTGCTGTCCCCATCCCTTCCACACAGTGCTCTTCCTATGAACAGTGTTGCCTGCTTGGGGCCATGTGGGCTGAAGAAGAGGGCTGTAGCCTGGGTCCTGTTTGCAGGTATGAGTTGCAAACAATCCTAATGCAGAAGGAAAGAGGTGAGGACAGAGAGCAAGCCAGTCTCATGCGTCTTGGTGCTGGGCTCAGCATCCCTGTGAGGTGGGAGAGCTGCTGACAGTCTTTGGGCCTGGATTTGTACAAGAGTGCATTCAGCCAAATGTGTCTTGAGTACACTCCAGTGCTGCACTTGTCGTGAACGAATCACTTAAATTCTGTCCCACTTTGTAATTTGCTATAAATCCATAGGTACTTAAATGTGCTTCAGACCTCTAAACAGTGTAATGTGTCCCGCTGACAGTGGCATTCATCGCTTCCTTTTTGTTGAGTCAGACAATTTGTGCATGCCTAAAACATACTCACTGCTCCTGATGTGAAGATGACTAGAGATGGAGCCTACTCTGCTGCAAGCTGCAGCTCAAGCTGTCTCCTAGCCTGTGTCCCCCATCCCCGAGCCCTCACCCCCAGGAAGAGTCCTGGGGTGGCCCGTGTTTTGTACAAGCTCCAGCTGTGATGTGCAGGGAAAGGAAAATCTTGTTTCACCTGGCCAAGCCTGCCCCAGCAAATCCATCTAGAGAATGTAATTGGACACCTGATGATCCAGTTTAATTATTCAGCTAATTAGGAGATGAGTTAATTTTTGTGTCAAGCTGTGCAAGTTAGTCAATAGGTTTCGAATCACCCAAGCCCAATGCCAGTCTGTTTGACATGCCTCTGATAAGTTTTTCCTTCTCTTTTTTTGCTTCTTTGCTAACAGTGAGGTTGACATTATTTATTCTCAGAAAGAAAAAACAATATCAAGTGTTTTAAAAGCTGTGACCTGAAAGCTTTCATTGTGCTGTGCAGTCAAGGGCAAGGCTTGCATTCAGAATTGTGGAGAGGGAGATGACAATGTGGATCAACATGATACAAATTATTGAGCTGAAAGAAAAAGGAAGAAAAAAGAAACAACCGACCACACAGCAAAAACCTGGAGACCAAATATTTCCTGGTAAGTGCAGTGAAACATGTACAAAGAGAGGGTTGTGTTCAGAGTTGTAAAGACCAAATTGCCTTCCCAGCTAAAGGGCTGCTAAGTGATGCTTCCATCCCACCAGCAGCTGTTTCTTGCTGACATTGGTGGCTTTTTCTGTGAAATAATGGGACAATTACGCCTTGTTGACCTAAGGAGTTTTTTGTAGGAACAAGAGGAGAAGCATGAATGGGTCAGGGCACATCGCCATGGCAGCAGAGCATCACCTGCTGGCAGGAGCTCCAGGGTGTCTCTGGGACAGGAAACCTGAGTTTGATTTTTATTTTTTGACTTGCAAATAACGCCCCCAGCTGCTCTGACTCTGTTTGTCGAAACCAGCTCAGTCCCACGCAATAGCTTTGACCCATGAAAAATCTGTGAGCAAGACCTCGGGCTGAGCTGGAGTGGATGGAGGCAGTTGTTGTCCCCTCCCGGGGTGCCAAATCTCCCTTCCTGGGCTGCAAAGGGCAGCGTACTGCAGGAGTGCTGCAGCAGTGCAGATGGGCTGAGCTGCAGAAGGTAGCAGAGCACTTCCCCAGATTTTCTCTCCAGTGCCTTAGCTTCTGAGGCTAATGAAGCTTTGAGGGATAATGTGAGTTGCTGCATAAATTGATATCCTTTGCTAATTGCATCAGCATTTTGCTTTGATGAAAGCCTAGTGTAAGGTGCCAAGAAACTAATAACATACAGCATCAACAGCTACTCCACAAAAACCAAAAGTTGATGATTGATTGAACCTCTGATGATTCATAAAGCCATGAGTCAGCTCACCAGGAGATGTTTTTAAAGGGTTCAGTTGAAGACTATTTCAACATGGTAAAGGATCATCCCTTAAAAAAAACCAAAAACAAACAAACGTTATCAGAACATCATTCAGGCTACTAAGAAGGTCACCTTGTTCTGCTCACTGAGCTGAGACTCATCATCACTCACAAGTTGTTTCAGTCCTCTCTAGGTTTTTCCATTTCTTGACTGCCAGCCAGTCATCTTATCCCAGATGCAGAAAATCAGGTGGCAAGAATCACTGTTAGAGGTCTTCAGAGCCAAATTGCTGGCAGACCAGGGCGGCTGTGAATGCCTCACAAGCAGATTTGTGGCCAAATTGGATTGAGGCACATCATCTCTTTTTAGCTTGAGGTCTGACAGAAGGAAAAGCCATGGTATTCTTGCATGGTGCTGCCAAGCACCTCTGTGTCAGATGGTTTGTAGTAAACAAATTGTTATTACCTGGCAGTTGTTTGGAAATGGAAACTCATTCACTCATGTTTGCTAAGGACAGAAAAAAGCCCTGTGAAGTGGTGCCATTTGCAGAGAGCCTGCACAGCCACAACTGTTCCTGATGCTGTCAGCTTGTGGCACCTATTTTTGACACTTTTATCTTGACCTTGTGGCAACCTCCTGTTACTGCTGGGGTGCTGACAAATGCATTTCATATTTACAGCTTCTGTGCTCCAGTGAGATCGCTCTCCATCTCTGTTATATGAACAAGAGATGTTCACATGGGCAGCAAGGTCATGCAGTGCTGCGATGGAGAGCTGATTTTGCTTCCCCACTGAGGGGGGAGCCCAATAAGGATTCAACATCCTTAGTTTATCAGACACAATTTGTTATAAAAACTGTTAGTAATGACCATGAGGAACAGGTTGGTTCTGCACCAGCTTGGGAGGCAGTGTGGGTGTTCACTCAGCCAGTGGTGCAGGAACAAAACCAAACACCCTGACAGATGCTGCAAACGTGTAACTCCCTGTTAACTGCAGCCAAAAGCACTGCTGCCTCATGGAAATATTTAGTAACACCAATGAAGTGTGAGAAAGTTTGAGTAGGCAGTGGAAAAGAGCCCAAAGGTGGAGGGCTGTGGGACAGCATTTCAGGGATGTGCATGCACCTCTCTGCCTGTGGGAGTCAGAGCTTAAAAACACCTTAAGTGCTCTAGAAAAATACCCAAGGTGCACAAAAGCATTGCTCATGTCTGAATGAAGCCAAAACTGAAGACCACCACTGAAACCACACAGGGACTGACAGAGGAGTGCCCACCAAGCTTTCCTCACCCTTCAACTCCTGGCTCCACTGGTTCACCTGCATGACTTTTACTCCCATGTATTCCTTCTCATCGATAGCAAGCTTGTTACTGGAAGGACTTACTGAACAACTGATAAATGTCCATGAGAAAATCCATTGCTAAACAGATTTCTGAGAACAAATAATTTCAAGCCAATTTATTTTGTTTCTAAGATGGAGCTGTGGTGTGTCTTGGTCTGTCTTTATCCACACAGGACTTTTGATGCTGTGCCTGAGACATTCCTTTAAGCACCAGACTTGGTACAGTTAGATTACACTTGGGCTTGATGATCTTAAAGATCTTTTCCAGGTGAAATGAGTCTGTGATTCTATGACTCTATGAAATGCAGGCTAAAAATAATTTGCAACAAGGTGGGATGTATAAGTGAAAGATTGTTTACAAAGAGCAGTAAGTAATGGGCCAAGCACTGCAATGATTTAGAGGCAAAGATGTGTCCAGTTTTGCTGCACACCAGGGAGCACTGAGCAGGAAAAAGGACCCCAGAGAAACAACAACAAAAATAATTCAAGCTTTAAATAATAAAAAAAAATCCTTATCAGACTTTGTGGTTAGAACAGAGTTTGTTTAGTCCACCAGGGAGACAGTTGAGGATGAATAACAAATTTTTTTTGTCTGAGGCAAGTGGTGAGCTGACAGGAAGCGAGAGGCAGCTGGCAAAGCAGCAGCTGGGGCTGATGGGGTGGGAGGTACAGGAGTATGGAGCTCATTGCCGCCTCATGCCAAACCTGGGATGCAGCACTGTGATGGGAAGGACTTTTGAAATTCTTCTCCTGCATGGTCTGTTTGAATCTGCCCTAGTGCAGGGGTGGGACTGCAGAAGCACTTGCTGTCCCTTCACACCCCACATCCCTAGGACTCATAATCTTAGATCAGAGGCTCTGAACACCATCTGAAGTAAACTTCTGGATGTTTTGTCATGGTGCTCAGGCTATGATTGTACTTGGAGAAGCCAGTTCATGCTTGCATAGAGTGTAAGCTGATTAAAGTGAGTTCACGTGAAGTTTCTGTGATCCTGGGCAGTGGTGTCTAAATCGGAGACCCACCTTTAAGTCCTGGCAGCGTGAAGAATCTGCACTTGCTTAATCTTACTCAACTTTTCACGTTAATTTAGACAAATGAATTCAAGTTGCAGTGTACTGAAAGAGAGGCTTATTTTAATCAGTCTTAAGCCAGTTTCAGATCAATTGCAATAACAAGGAACCAAAAGCGATACTTGTCTGTGTGGGGATTTCCCTGTTTAACTAAATGGGGTTAAAGTCACGCTGTTATTTAAAATGATGCAACTTGTATGTATAAAGGCTTGGATCATTTAAGCAATCTTAACAGTTTTACTCTGAAACCTTACAAATGAAAATTAATAATCATAGATGCCAGCAGAAAAAGCATGGGAGGGAGATCCAGTGTGTTATTTTCATTACTCAGGTGGTTTGATTATTGCATTTCTCTGGCCCTGACAGCACCCTGCAAGCTTGGGCACCGAAGAGTTGTGCAAGGGAGGTATGAAGGGGCCGAAATCTGCTATTCAGCTTCTCTTTTCCACCACATACTGGAGACATGAGCTGCTTCTTGTTTGTTTGTGCTTATTTCTTTATTTATTAAATTCAGAGAGCACAATGAAAGCAGTGGCATTGCATGCGCTTGGATGGTCTGAATTTGTCCAGCTGAGGGGTCGATACTCATGTAAGTACCATTTGTTGATACGTTGTGGGTGCTGTGTGTCACAAGGGGGCAATTCCCAAATTCCCAGCCCTTGTTTCCCCACAGCTAATTGCACTGTTCTTACAGATTTTATGTGCTGTATTTTTTTCCTTTTCAGAATCTAACCCAAAGGAGCTGGGTATTTACAGATGAAAACTGCTAACGGCATAATTCTTAATTCTTTTACAGGTTTCTTCCTTTTCCAGCCTAAGTCTCAGCATTTGATGTCACCCATTATGCAGAGATCAGTGTGTCAAAATGAGGTAGATTGAAAGTGAACACAATTCTGCTTCTAAGATTGGGAAAAAAAAGAAAAAGGTGAGATATTTTCCCTCACTTAGTCAAAGGAATTCAAAGGAAGTTTAAATCTCTCAATTTTCTTTGGCTCATGGAGAAGATGGAAAGCGTTTGACCTCCAGTAAACCAACTGAATTCATATGGTAGCTCTGCAGATAAATAAAATGTCCACCTAGACAGAATATTGATTACTTAGGTACTATTTGCTGAATCACAACTAGGACCATCAAAAGTAACAGCAAGGAAGTATCACAGAATGCATCAGAGCATCCAAAGTGTTGGGCTTAATGCAAATAGACAAGTTAAATAGGAGCTATTAAACTAACAAGGCTGAGAAATAGCAAGATGCCATTGCTCCATTGCATTATTCATGGCAGTGGTAAGTCCTCTACATCAGCTACCTCCCCAGCATCCATCACTCATGTTGGCACTTGTTTGGGGGGGGGGCAAATGTTAAAGGGACTAGGCTGTCATGGAAAGTTAGGCTCACAAACACTTCCATCCTGCTACTGAGACACCAGGTTTTTGACTGTGTGATTTGCTGGAGAAGAAATTACCCATTGGTGGCCATTGCAGTTGCATTTTTTGATGTATTGGTTGTAAATTGCAGCAGATTGCTGAGCTGGCCATCTCCTGGGGTTTCTGGTGATGCTGGTAGTGTCATTGCTTGAGACAGGTTACCCCAAAGGTGGCCACTCTTACCCCATGGGAGGATCCATTACCTCTTGTTAGAAATAAGGTAATGGTAGCTAACGCCATGTCTTGAGAAACCACATCCCTGGAGGAATATGTCTGCCTGGTCATAAAACTAAAAAAACCCAAACCCAAACCAAACCAGAAAAAAAAAAGCAAACCTTAGTGCCCAAATCTGGGCATTTTGAGCTATGTCTGATTTCTGAGCAGAGACCTGTGCAGAGTTATCATGGGTGGGTCTCTGGGAGGGAAGGTGTAGGGTACAGGATCACCTTTCCTGCCTCTCAGGAGGATCTTGTATATGTGGAGCAGGGTGACATGGGAAGCAAGAAAAGAGGAGAGAGGATTACAGGAAACAAGGCATGAAAGAGAGATGTACTTCTTTTTTGTCTTCCTTATGGAAGCAAGATCTGGTCAGTCCCCCTGGGCATTGTACATCTTTTACTACCAGAGGGAACTGAAGATATTTTGTCAGAAAAGGAAATTTGAAATGTAAATGAATTTCTTATTCCTAAATAGGGATGCATATTTCCTAAGGAAACTGTGAAATGAAAGATAACCTACATCAACTTCATAACCCGTCGCAGGCTGCAAAGTCACAAAGTTACAGAGACACTCGCAGGAAAGAAATTAAAATGAGCAACCTTTGCTCTTTTTATATTTGTGCAGGAAGCAGTGATAAAATGCAGACTCTGCTTCACCTTCTCTGCAGAAAGTACAGAAGCTGCAATTAATCCCAAGTGTAGCAGCACTGCTGGAAGAAGTGATCATAAACCAAACCTAAGACCAATAACCTGGGTAGTAATATTTCTAAGTTGAGATAATTTTGGAGTTGTCATCTTTGGCTGGAGTTCTGAGCTAGGCATATTTTCTTTTGTATTAAATATATTATGTGTCGTGAAGTAAAAATGAAAATAACCCCAGACTTAATTTAAAAAGCTATCTTCAGACAGAGCTGTAAAGTCTGCTTTGTTTGACTTTTCCTGGAAGACAGCAGACTTCAGACTGGGAGCATATGTGCTGCAGGAGACACAGAATGATCCCTCAAGCAGACACGAGCATCTCCAGTAGTCATCGCTGTAGGCTATATACCTTTAGCTCTGAGCAGAGAGAGAGGATGTGTCTGGGGCTGATGGTGGGATGCACGCTTTCAGTCTGCTAAGAGTTGGCAATGGAAATCTTGAAAGAAATGTATTCAGAAAGGGACCCCTATTTACAGTAATTTCTGCTGTTCAGGGCTTGTCTGAAGCCAAACAGTCTCACAGGGATCTACCGAATTACTGTATGGTGTCAGAAATGAGCTATTGACCTCAGTTCTGTTTGAAGGACTTTCATGTTGGTGAGCTTTTGTGAACTTGGAGGGAGATAAACTCACAAAAATACCTGTTTGGACCCAAAGAAGCAGAACAACAGATTAAAGAGATAAGCTGAATGGAGGATTTGATATCCAGAGAGGAATAGACAGGCATTAGGGCTTGTGCTAGTATTAGGCTGGTGAGGGAGGACTATGAACATGTGTGTTGTTAAAACCAGCAGGTGGAGACCAGGGATTTTAAGAAAAAGCAAAAAATACTGCTCAATACAGTAGCTACACATCTTAAAAGCCAGAAGTTAGTCAACGGGCAGACACGTGAACTAGCATCAGTTCCTTAGTGTTAGAGTATGACTAAAAGCAAAGATTGATTTTTAGGCTTCTGTATGACTACAGCATGGGCTGTGTCTTTACCCCAGGAAGCTTCAGCACAGACCTGGTAGGATTTGCACTTAAAATTTGCTTTGAGCATCACGTGTTTGAGCGCATATCTGGTGAGGTTTCCTGCATGTTGTGCTGTCACAGGTGTAGAACTTGGGACAGTGTGACCGAGCTCCAGGGCTCACTGAGCCTGTGGTGGGCTGCCAAATTTCCACCTCTGTCTGAGGCTGCATTTATGTGACTTGGTGCCCATGGGGTAAGAGATAAAGTGGAGCCTTGGGGGATTATGAACACAATTTCTAATCTTTATGCCCTGGGTTATGAATGGCACGATTACAGGTTGATAATTAACCAGTGATAGTTACTGGAAATGCATATGTCAGTTGCACTGATCACTGGAGCCCTTTGTTTTGATGTGGCTTCACACATTTTGGAGATGGAGGTATTCTCAGAAATGGGTTTGCTGATTCGCCTGCATGTGGAACCATTTGATTCATATCCCCAAATCTCGCCTTGCCTACTTGGCTGCCCAGATGCTGCTACTCTCCATTAGCTACCTCTCTCCAGGCAGGATACAAAGGAAGAGAATAACTTCATAGCTAGCAGGGTTGAAGAATTAAATAGGGGTCTGATAAATGCAGTAACAACAGCAAGTTTTAGCCTGATGCCTAGCTGGAGAAACATGATCATTGTAACACCAAACTATTCTGCCATCAGGAGACAAATGAAAAGCCTCATCTGTAGAGACAGGTCCTCTCTCTGAATTCTCTCAGGGAAGGTGCACACAAAATCAGGAGCCTGGGTCACTTTTCCCCCTTCTCCAAGCTGTGTTCACTGTAATAGATGAATAATTTTTGATTAGTAATGATTAATTATTTTCCTGTGTTCTTATAGTCCCCGGTTGGGCATAGACCAACGAGCCAGTAAAAACCTGGTGACATCTAGTGGCTGCTGGGAATTCACAGAGGGACGAGAGGTGAGAATACCTATGCTCAGGACATTAAAGCATGTGGTGCACAAAACAGGGATGGAAATACCAAGCCTTTCAAGACCAATGAGCTTAGATAACTTGAATGTTGAGACTTTCCCATCTTGCTCAAGGACAAAATTGCTATAATTTCTTGGAATATTGCAGCTGTCCAAGCAGTCCCATCATACTCCTATGCCATCCCCACATTCCTGGTCACACCCAACACCTAGGATGCTTTGGAAAGACCAAAATTAGACGGCATTAGCAAAGCAGTCTTTTGTCTCTCAAATGCTGCTTTGCTTTAGGACAGAATCCTATGTGCCACCCCATTCTCTGTGGCTGATGCAATGACCAGCATCCAGACTGGATGTTTGCTGAAATATAACAGAGGAAGATCAGTTTGCAGATGTCTATTGAGAGACATTTAGGCCAATTACAGAAATATTTTGAAAAACTAGTTGGAAAAATGTAATTATGTGTTAATTAGCAAATACAACAAAGAAGTATTGTGTGAACCTGGAAGGTTTGGGATGGGCTGCTAGAATATAGAGTGATTTCATTCCAGTAGAAATGGTATTTAAACAAGGAACACTGATGTGATTTGAATTTTAAATGCACAGGCTGTGCAGCCTGCAAAGAGCAGGCCACTGCCAAGGTATATCAGGGGGATGTAGATAAGTATGGCTGAGTGTGGTGGAATGCTGGAACAGGTTGCCCAGTGAGGTGGTTGAGGTCCCATCCCTGGAGTATTTGAGGTCAGGTTTGTCAAGCCTCTGAGCAGCCTAATCTAGTGGAAGATGTCCTGCTCACTGCAGGGCAGTTGGACTAGAAGACCTTTGAAGGTCCCTTCCAACCTAAACCATTCTATGAATCCATGATTTTGTACCATCCAGGTGGCAGCCAGGCTGCACAAGGTTACAAGTCTATAAATCAAGAGGAGGAAAGAAAATCCCTCAAGCAGGCAGGCCGCAGAGGTGGGAATGCAGCAGACGATGCTGCTGGAGAAGACTGTCGCTTGCCATCCCCTGGCTCTGCATTCCCAGAGGGAACTCGTCTCCATCCTCTGCTGCAAAGCATATGAAAATTGAAGCTGCTATGGTGAGTACTATGCTTTCCCATAGCCAGCATTAGACTAGTCTGTGCAAAACACTTTGATAAGTGAGATACTGTTTATGGAAAGTGTAATTTCATTTGGGATCACTTGTATAAAGTGCTAGTCAGAGTGAATTAAGGAGGCAAGATCTGACCATGAATAAAGGTTTTAAGACCTTTAAGATTCATTTTTATTTATAAGAACCCAGTGTTAGTTTTGCATTTAAGCCCAATTTTCAAAACAGGGTTGAGAGCAAGAAAACTAGCAGCTCCCTGAAAGGCCTAATCTCAGGGCTTGGATGCATGAGGAGCTTTACCAGCATTTTTCCCTTAGTCAAAGTAGATGTGAATTCAAATAAATCCAATTATGGCTACATTTTCTCTGACCAAGGGAATCCACACAGTCTCACCATCTGGTTTAGCTATGAATTCGTAGCCCTGCATTGTTCAAGTTGGTCTTCTGGGATATTTCTGGGTAAGCAAAGGTTAGATCTGCTTAAAAATAGGGTTTACAGTGAAGTTTATGTAAGGGTGTTCCATGTAACTTCAGTCTCAATTTGAACTGTTCACTATGTAATCTTAATCTGTTTTTCTAACCAGTGAAATGAAATGAGTGCAATCCCTCACTTTGGACAGACACTGGTTAATGCTCTGTTTTGTTGAAAGTGTTCCTGATTGAGTTGAATTATGTTGAAACAAGTCAACGACCTGGAAAGAGATTCTGTGTATAGGGAGTTTCCTGTATTTAAATGGGGCTTAAAGTTGTCATGCCTGTCACTGAACTGTTTCAGCACTTCCTTTGGTGTGCAAAATCAGGCTCCTAGGTCATTTATAACCCTTCAAAACAAATAGGAAAATTTGTGCAATTCCTTAGAAGACCGTGCTATATGCACAAAAATAGATCTAAGATGCAATTTTCCTTTGTTAGTCATTTTAGTCCTTTGGTTTCTCTGTCTTTCCTTCCTTTCTTTACCAGTTATCTTGACAAAAGACCTTCCAGCACTGTTCCTGGCAGAGGAGCCTAATGCAAGAACTGATGTTGCAAGTGTCCATCATGGAAATAGGCCCTTGGGGCTCCAACCTTAACAAGTGAGTGCACATAAAGCTGGGGTGCTGCACCCAGCCCAAACCCACTCCTGCCCCAGGCAAAACACTGGTGACTCCATATTAACTTTAACCAAGGACTAATGTGTCTCCAGTTAGCAAGGACATGTCTACTGGCCACTAATCTAACATGGATGTGCTTGTATTAACAAGGCTCCCAGTAATTTTTTGGGATTAGCCACAGGGCCATAACATTCAGGGGCAGGACTTTTAAAAGTCTCTTTATCTTCTGATTTGTGTAGCTGTTATTCAGGAGGCAAAATGTGTCGTGTCCTCTTGGGTGAGATGTGGAGGAGAGTTTCTAAAGAGATGAATGTCTCATGTCAACTAAATAGCATTCAAAAGAAATTAGAACTTGCTGTAGCTGGCACAGAAGATAAAAGTTGTCTGACCTCATGGGAAGCGACAAAGCTCCTCTGGTGGCTCCACAGAAAGATAAAATGCTTGTCTAGAAGTATTGTTGCACATTTAGGCTCTTTTTGATGAGCCCTGGATACATAGGCTCATCAAAACTGAGACGGTGCCAGTACCAGAATGTAACATGTTAGAGCAGCTGAGAGGTTGGGATTGATGGAGGTGGACAGGCCATAAAATTTGGGTGAAAGTTGCAAGCCAGAAGGTGCTTTTCATTTGTGGTGTTACCTCTGCCTAGACAGCCTACCTCTTGCTACCACTTGCAGGAGCAGCAGGCACCTATGAGCCTTTAAAAATCTGCTGCTGCCAGACCAGACTTCTGTAAAGTCAGTCTGTACCAACACAGAAGGAAAGATGTTGCTGTAGACATTGCAGTTAGCTTCAACTCAGCTTACAGCACCCCAGCATCTCTCATATCATCGTGGCTTCATCGTGGCTCCATGTAACTGCTTCACAGCAGATCTACTTTTGCAAGGCTATGAAGCTCCCTTGGACGCGGCCAAGCTCTGCCATACGTCCTTTGCCGCTACAAGGACGTGGAGACAGCATAGCCCTCAGTCCCTTCTCCTTGCTCACCAAAAGGTGCCAGCAAAGAGCTTTGGTTCCTCGGGCTCAGCCGACAGCTGCATTAGGAGCTTCTGCTTTGCACACCCCATCACTGCTTTTTCTTGAAAGACCTGCTTTTGGCATATTCCCCAGCGGGACCTGGAGTACAGAGTGAAGACATATTCTGCTGATCTGGATAATGTCATCAGGCAGAGACAAATGATTTCTCAGCAGTGAGGTTTTTCCAATTAAAAAAAAAAAAAAAAAGGTCCCATGTGTGCCTGTGCAGGAGTGTGGTCTGTAATAGTTAAATTGTCATATCCCAAAGGCTGAGTACAAGGGAGAAATCAACAATTCAGGAAGCAGGGAGTGTGGATTCGAGTTGGTCATGAAGAAGTATATTCTGCAAAATCTTTTGAGGCAAATGAAAGAGGTAAGCTACTTCTGTAGAGACTTCTGAGTCCCCAAACCTGTGTGATTAACTGGAGTTGCAGTAGGAGTGGGATGGTCAGATGAAAAAGGAAGGAGATGGGATTATCTGGAGTTATGGAAGGAGTGGGATAATCAGGTGAAGAGGAAGGAGATAGGCATGCTTAGATGATAGTGAAGGAAGTTTGGGAGAGAAGTAGGGGTGTTATTAAAAAACAGCAACAAAATGTTAAGGGCTTCATTAAAATCTCGGCCTGAAAAGCAGCTTTACAGATATGCCAGCCCTGGTGGACCACACAGTGCTCAGGGCAGAGTGTGTCTGCACACAATGCATGCACTGGAGGGATTTAATAACATAGCATAAAATTAACAGGACTTTGATATGTTGAGCACAAACCTCTGTGTGTGGCCATGCATGATGTGTGTACACACATATGTGTGAGTGCCTGGCTCCAAAATGGTGTGGGTTTGCATTATTCATACTACCACAACCTAACAACTGCCCATAAAACCACAGCCAAAGCTGGAGCGAGGCTGGTTCTCCTTTCCCATCCCAGGAAACTCTCCATCAGGATAGCAGCTGGGTATTTTTCTGATCTCTAATAAATTCTTCAAAAGAGTTTTAAAGCAAGCTCACTAGAGCCCAGGAATCATGTTGGTTCCGTAGGGTTAGAGACAGAGTAAAATTACAGTGACACCAAGAGATCATAAATATTTCACAAAGGTGCTGCCAGTGAAAAAATAAAACATTTATTGTTAGCATTTGAAATGCATAACACACAAAATCAGATCGTGAACCGAGGCCAGGGAATCAGGTGGGTTACAAATGAGGGTAGATGATGCAAATTGAAGTGCTGTGGGGATGATCCAGGGCAAAGCGCTGGCACCGGTGAAGGGCTGTGGGTAGGTTTCCTCAGGCATCTTTGCTGGGTCTGTATTTCTCCCCGTTTCAGCAGAGTTTGCTGATGGTACTAAATTGCAGCACATTCATATAAAAGAAGCTTGACGTTTTGGGGACTGGGAATAGAACTAATAAAATGATGTGCAGCTTTGAAAAGTACACGCTAGTCCCCAGGGAGAGAAGAGCAAAATGAACCCTGTTCCACGGTAGGAATGTGTGGTGCTGCAGCAGAGCTGCCTGAGCGCTGGACCAACACTGGAGGAGAAAACAGAGAGCATACCAATTGAGCTTCAAAGCTACAGTTCAGATTTGCATCTTGAATCAAAGCAGGATTTGGATTTGCATTCAGCAGGAGCTCGCTGGTTTTGTAATTTTTTTTAAACTGAATGTTTTCTACCTTCTACTGATTGAGTGATGACATAGATTAAAAATAAAGGATTTGTCGTCTTCTGATTGTCAGATGGGCAGTCTGACTACAGTCATGCCCACTTGGTCAGGCTGGGGTTATATTCTGCTGCCCTGCTACAGTACCCTGCTGTAGCTGAAGCTTTAGGTATGAACAAAAGCATTACTGAGCAAAAGATGAAGGGAAACTATCTCTGATGATTATGGGGCAGGGCATTGCATATTCAGTCTGTTGTGTACAGTGATGAGAACTGAATCAGCTGGGCTAGCTGGAGCAACAACAGTGAGAGATAACTGATGCAGTTGGCGAATTGATTTTGCAGTTTTAAACTGGGTATCTTTGTGGCCTTATAAATATGCAGTCAAATTTTCTTATGATGAAACATTCAGGAGCTGCTTCGATACAAGTTGAGAAGGAAGCTCCCAGCCAATTTCTGAACCCTTCCCCTGAGTCCCCAGCAGCCAGGCAGGTTTAGTCTCTCAATTATTAGCTGAAAGCAGAATATACATTCCCACTGTCTGATTTCAGATGCTGCTGGAGAATGTGTCTCAGATACATGCATAAGGGAGAGAGAGATTCAGGCACATCAGATGCTTCTGACTGTTGTGAGCAATAACAATAGAACAGGAGTTTATTAAAAATGCTAGCCCAATTTAACTACTTGGTGCCTGTGATTAGGTAAGTGATTTTCTAGAAGGAAGCAATGTGTAGTGGGACTTAAGTGCTGCATTTCAGTAAAGCTTTCAATGCAGCACTATTTGGGAAATTATTAGCTACGCTGGCATAGGCAGGAATCTGACAAACCATTGCAAAGTGGGTAAGGACCTGGAAACAGACAGCTGAGAGAGAGCCTGCAATGGCTTTTGGTGAGGTTACTTAATGCTTTCATGGGTGTTGAAGGGAATGAGGTTCACTCATTGAAGGGATTAAGGACCTGCTCACTTCTTCAGGGCTCCTCCTGCTCCTCCCTTCAGGGCTGGTGAGCACCTGGTGCCTCTCATGAAAGAATCATGGTATTATTTCATCTGGAAAAGACCTTTATGATTACAAAGTCCAAACATTGACCTAACACCACCATGGCCATTAAACCACATCCCAAAGTGCCATGTCTACATGTTTTTTTGGTATACCTCCAGGAATGGTGACTCCACCACCTCCCTGGGCTGCTTGTTCCAATACCTGTCCACTCTCTCAGTTAAGAAAGTTTTCCTATCACCCAATCCTTAAAAAAAAAAAGAAAGAAAAGAAAAGCTGGAAGCTAGAAGAAAAAAGGTGTTGCAGCTGCTTTTCTTGCCTGGCTGGCTGCTACATCTCAGAAATTTCCCAAAGGGCTTGCACAGCTCTGGTATTTTAGCAGCAAGCTATCCAGAGCAGAAGGGACTTCCTGCATTGCCTGCCCAGGTCAGGGTCCCGGTCTCCAGTCCCAGTGATGCTGCTATATTTGCCAACATTACATTTGTCTTGGCGTGCTCTGGCCTGGGGGAATCGTGAGCAGCACTGGGCTGGAGGTGCACTGAGATACAAGGTGCAGTGCCCAGCACCAGTTGAGCTCTGAGCACAACTGCAGAGAAAGCAATTAAAAATAACATTAGTGTGAAGCGACTAATTCAGTGTTGGGTTTGGTCTCAGCGGGGTTTGTGGTGTGTGGCTGAACCGTAGGCTTTTCTCCATTGATAGGTCTATTTATTTTAAACAGGGGAGCAGCAGAGATGTGCCTCAAGCCACTTCAAAAGCAGGTGGTTGCTTTTCAAGGACTATTTCACCAGCATTTCATACCACAGCTCCTATTAAATAAAGGTTTGGAAAGGCTGATGACAGTTCTTACATCATTCTGGCATCCTCAGCATCTGCCTGAGAGGAAACACTGGACTGGATGTAGCATCAATGCTGCAGTGGTGCAGCAAGGGAGAGAAGTATCATGGGAATTAGTCACCTTTTACCTTACAGGACGAAAATGCACTGGGCTGATGTCACACTAACCAGGTTTGTCGTCACACAGCCAAGGCCATTCACCAGATCAAGGATCAAAGCAGTCCTTGCTGGGAAAAAACCTAAATGTTGTGGGTATCAGACCTGGGGCAGCGCAGCAGGTGTAGAGCTGGTTTGGGGAAAGGGCTGCTTCTTGGCACAGCTTGATTCCTGGAAGACTGAGTAGCTTGAAATTTTATTTTACAAGATTTACTCAGTTCCCAGCTGAGCAAGGCAGAAGTGGATGTGATTTTTAGATCCCACCAGCTATGGCAATTTACCTTGTCAGGAGAGAATCTCTTTCCCTACTTTGTTCTCTAGAATACAACTCCTTGCACTGCTTGTATCTGCTTCCCAGTGTTCAGTCTCTCCCAAGCCCCAAGGGCTGTGCTCCTTCCACTCCTCCTTGGGCAGGGCAGCATGCAGGGTGCCAACCTGCAAACCCATGTGTGATTTCACTCAGCTCCTCTTGTCCCCCCCACTGATCCAGGTATCAGTACTTTATCTCTTTTCCATAGACCTGTATCTGGTGCACATTACTTTGTGCTATTTATACCAGTTGTGGATGCATGGGGAGATGTAAAAAACATATGAAGAGGGTCTTTTATCTGTCCATGAGTCCTTGCAGTGTCACTTAGAAATCACACCAACATCCCTCACGAGTGCGTAGCAGGGAGGAAAGCCAAGAGCTCCAGAGTCTGGGTTGCCACAGTAACCCTTGCTCTACCGCCTTTGGCTTTTACACTGGGAAAAACCTTTCACTGTAAACACCCAGCTCCACGGACATGCCTGACAATCATAACATTTGTGGTGGGGCTATTTATTGCCAAGAATTGGTGAAGAGCCCCACACAGCCATCTTCTTGCTTCTGAATCTTTCCACAACTTCCAGACTCAGCTTGACAGAACCAAAAAAACCAACCCAAACCAACCCAAAACCACCCAGCAAAGGTAAGTCTGGGAGTGCATTTTGAGCCTCTCTCCTTTCTTTTTCCCAATTGCCATCCTGATTCATTGGTGAGGTGCAGGGAATAAGTTGTCATTGCAAACACAGATTATTTCTGGGATGTGTGTTAGTGCACTGTAATGAATATGTGTGTTCTGTAGGAGCAGTTGGTTTTTTTTTCCCCTTTGCTGTCACTGTAACTGTTTCCCACCTGCCATTGAGACAAAAGGTTTCCCTCCCACCTACCCCCAAAAGACATAAAAACAGATCTGAGTAATGGGAATGACAGAACCTGTGTAATTGTTCCCACTCTGCAGGAACTGATTGCCTGAATTTGGGCTGATCCAAATTCATACTGAAGTCCATGAGAGCCTTTTCATTGAAACAACAGCTTGGTTCTGGAGAAGTTCTTTGGAGGAGCAGGCTCAAAGCCAGGTGAGTGCAATTTGCATCGCTCCTTGGCTTTGGTGGAAAAGGGACAATTTAACCCTGCTGAGGATGGGGCTTGGTGGTCTCACACTCATGAACAGTGACTGCTGCTGCATTTATGCACGTGGCCAAATATGTCTTTTTCAAAGCTAATATATATGTAGCATACATTTATATAAGAAAATACATAAATTGTCCTGTGATATGAATTAGATCACTATATGGAGACCACATGAATTATAAAGCCCAGATATTTTCCATTTAGGAAAATGGAGGAGTAATTTCCCTTTGAAGTCTTCTTTTTGTTGCTTCATATCCCAGCCACAGAAGTACTGCAGTATTTTCAGTACCTTCCTGCTCTCCCAAATGTCAGCTCACTGTAAGAATCTCAGAGGGCTGAGTGATCTCTCATTTGCCCCCTTGTATTAATACAGGCATGTAACTCACCTTTAGTCAGTGCACCTGTTGATCATCTGGGAATATTTTCCTCTTCCAACATCTTGCAAAACATTCTCTCTTTATTTTTTTTTCTTGCATATGTTGAACAGATTTGAATATCAAGTCTTTTATGTGCCTGGTAATGACAGCATTGACTTGCAAATCCGCTTTGTGTAGGCAGGTCATAGCTAAATGGGTGGAATTCCGTGTGCCCAGGTCACAGGCTAGTTTGTGTATTGGTTTAGCAACTGTACAAAATTTTTTGCAGATGACCAGCTAATTAATTTTAACAGGATGTCTTATGTTGACTTCTGGACTAGATCAGCATAACATCTTTATTTTCAAATGAAGCCTTTTTGTCCCCACGCAGCAAAATGCGTTGCTCTGCAATTACCAAACAGCTACTAATAAGGGTGAAATTGTGGTGAAATTAAAGAGCTATAAACTGGTCATGAGCAACTCTTTCCACATAGGCCATTCCTGGAGGTGTAGGGTGCTGAAGGACATGGCTTAGCACCAGACTTGGTGGAGTTAGATCGTTACTGGACTTGATCTTAAAGGCCTTTCCAACAGAAACAATTCTGTGACCTACGCTGTGTGTTTGGGCTGTGCCGTGGGTGCTCATTGTGCCTGGCTGCTCCTCTGTAACAGCACTTCAGCCCCGAATTTTTCTGAATTTCCAAATTTTCCCATTTGGAAAACATCCAAAGTAGGCTTTTGACAGCGTGATGAACAGCTCTCATTAGAAAGCGTGAAATGAAAGTGTCTCAGGGTCCAGCAAGTAGCGCTGATGCCCCATTACATATTGCACTGTCGTACTTCCCTTCGGCAATGACAGCACAACATGAGGGCAATTATTAACTGGTTAATCATGGGAGCATTTGTCTGCACAAAAAGCCAGTAAAATAGAATATAGCCAGTTTCTAGCTAGGACATTGAAATGAAGGGGGAAAGATTAACGTCCTGGGTCTCCAGAGGTGCTCTGAGTGCATATTCCATGCTGATTTGGGAAGCGCTGGAATATTTTTGAGGTGGTGTGGGCATCAGTGACATGCAGAGGGTGCAGGGGTTTATTGTGCATTTCTTGCAAAGCTCAGTTGCAAAAACAAAATCTCAAGCACAAGCACATGTTGGATGGGTGAGCTCCCTGGGAGGCTGCCCTCCCTGATGATTTTGGGAGGGAGCTGAAGCCCCATGTTCTTCAATGGAACAGACTCACTCTGCCAAGCGTTGCAGGTAGCAGTGGTGCTGCATGATAATGCAGTGGTTTGAACCTCCAGGTTCTGACATTCATGATGAAGATGAATCATGTAGCAATCTCCTGCTTGCCAGGAGGGTGCCCTTGACCAGTGGCAGCTCCAAAACTGCTGCAGCTGGAGGTACTCTGGGCCAAGGAGGGACCCATCGGCTCTGCCACCAGATCATGGTTTCTTGTTTGAAGTCATTTGCATGTTACTCTCCTGGTGCTGGTCTGGTAAGGACCGTCTTGGGCAGTGCTTGTGGGAGATGACGATGAGGAAAATCAGACATAGTAGAAAGGAGTGCAAACTCCAGGTGTTTTACTGAAGTCCATTTCTTGGAACACCCATCACAGACAAGGCTCCCATTCCTACCCAGAATGGAAGACACCCCCCTCCTTGTCCACCCATTCAAGCTGATCTCCCAGTGCTGCCTGAGAAAAATGTGTCTGAGTGAGGCAGAGTGAGATGTGGCTTATTTTGCTTCTAGGATCGGTAGCTGCACCCCAGACCCTGGAGGAGACTGGTGCCAACTGCTGATCAGCTTGCTTTCAACCAGAGCCTTCAGAGGTAAAACCCAGAAGTCTACGGCTGTTAGATTGTGGATGTACAAGGTAAGCAATAGGAAAAGTGTGTGAGCCCAGGTAGGACAGCATTTCTCTCATGAAGGAGCTAGTGGGGACAACACAAAGGTCTCCAAAGAGCTGCTGTGAAAGCCTGAGTTACCCCAAATGTTTGATAGTTTACTGGCTGCAGCAGCTGTGGGCAAGGTGGGCAACAGATACAGAAAGTTCCCAGGCTGTCAATCAGGCTGCTGGTTTCTCCTTCAGTCCTTTCTCCAGCTACCAGGACAAGTGTGTGCACACACACCATCTTGTTTTCCTTGTCTTCTGTTCTGTGCTCTCCATGCCTCATTTCCATATACCAGCGAAGCTACTTTCACCATGGCTCAGAGCCTCCCCAGCTGCTTGCTAGCCCTCACAGACCAATGGCCCCTTCAGAGCCTCCAGCATGACTCTTCTTTCTAATCTGCAGCACTTTTTCCTCAACATTTTCACAGCTTGACAGCTGCTGGTATCTCCAGGCCCATGAGGTGGAGACAGTGACAGCCCATTGAGGGTGTGATTGTTGCTTGTGAAATGGAATACAACTTCTCCTTCCTAATTTGCATCCTGGAGCCTCGTGTTGGGTGGCAGAAGCACCAATAGGGTGTCCTCATGGTGCTATGAGCATGCTTCAATGAGGCTCTCACGCTAATGTGCCCCACTGCAGCTGTCACAACTCATGGGAAAATAACAGCCAGATGTATGGGCATGTTTTTCATCAAAGCAGTAAAAAAAAATGTTAGGTTTGGGGGTTTTGCGGTGGGGTTTTTCCCCCCTCTTTTTTCCTCTTCAAACCCTCTATGAGATAGAGCCATTCATGTAGAGAAGCTGATTATTCCCCTTGTAATGGAATTTAACTGAATTACAACCACTTACATGCATGAGATTTATCCTGAAATCCTCAGGACTGGAAGGCCCTACAGACCAACACAGTCTCCTTGGTCTGCAATAACAGCCTTGGACTTGGTTTATGTGAAAAACCTCATACTAGCAGTGGGTAAAGATAAGCAGAAGTGGTATTTACTTTTTTGTACACTCAGAAAGATCCCTCAGATAGTGCAAAGACCAAAACTAAGATTTTTGTCTCTTCCTCACTGAAGAAAAGCCAAGAAAGGTCCAGAACAGTTGCTGCCATCGTTGTTAGTGGGGTGGACACCACCAAAACTGCATGTAGTGGATGCAGTGGATAGAAATCTGGAAAGATATGTAACCACAGCTATGTGAGATCTATAATTACATAAGGAAGGCAATGAATACAAAGTGCTAGGGGGTTCTGCTATTATTAATGCGTTTATAGGCCGTGAATATTATTTACCAGCCTTGTAATAGGGCAGCCTACATCTATTAAATTCCCTTTGGAAATTAAAGGCTAGAGTCAGCCGCTCAGCTCACAGTGTGCAGCTTTCCTTTTCCAGTGACTCAGAGCTCAGGAGGATGAGAGAATATGACCTTATGTAAGAATTTCTGATTTTATATGAATGCCATTTAAAACACCCTGATTGTTTTATTGCTTTAAAAGTCTTTCTTCTCTCCTTCCCACCAAACCCAGATAATTAAGTAGAATATCACACAGCTTGTATATTAAGCATCCAGACAATATACTCTAATCTCATGTAATGCAACATAATGTAATATAACAGAATTAATATAACATAATAATATACCTTGCTTTGTTATATAGTCCATGACAGAGGTCATTGGAGAGGGGAGTTGTTTAACAGTGAGCAAGAACTCAACTACTAGCCCCAATAGGGCACCCTACGCTTTTACATCCCCGGGCAAATACTGCAGCATACAACGCTCTGCTAAAGCAGGAAGGGAGGGTTGTTTGATGCAGCCTCTCAGGAGAATTAGGATGAGAGGAGGATTTCAGAAATAAATTAAATGAGGTCAGCAGTTTAAATCTATAATAAATAAAAGTGAGTGCAGTCTTCAGGAAAAAGCTCAGCTATATTCAGATCCTGCAAAGGTTGGGTTACTGTGTCACAGTGCCCAGGTGGACAACAATATCCTTTCCAGCGACATTCCTGTTTGCACCTTCAACCTGTGCTCACACTCCTTGCAACCCAGCCAGGCTAAGCTGGACTTTACCCTTTACTGCTTTTGGGGATGGGTTGTTTGCCATGGTTGTATTACCCAGCAGCCATGATTGCAGTTTATTGCCCCACCAATCCTGAAATGAACCCCAGTGATCTGGCACAGGGCTGAAATGCAAACAGACTCCTCAGTCAAGATCAGCTTTTTCTTTAGCTCTCACTGAGTGTGCTTTGCCCTCTCATGGCCTTGGGCACACCTGGGGAGAATGAGAGGTTGTGGCTTTAATAGCTTGTGGGGTAAAGTGTGCAAGATGGGAAGAAAAATGTGAGTGATGCAGGAATGACAGCACAGGATAGTGCATTGGGGTGAGAATTTGAAAGACATGGGAAGAAAATGCTCAATACCAGAGCTGCATTACAGGGAGAGGAGCTGGGAAAAGCTGCGTATCAAAGTACCAAGAGAGATGGATTTTGATCATACTTGGTTAGAAAATATTTGTGACTTAACAAGACCCCAAAGTTAGGAGGAACAGATCCCAAACCACTTCACACATTTAGCAAGTTTCCACCTCTGGTCCCAAATGGCTCTGGGCAAGGAGCACAGTCAGGTCTGCTCACACATCACACAGTGATGGGTCCATGGGATGGTTTTTGGGACTGTTCCCACCAGGACTGCAAGCCTGCCTGCTCAGCTTTTGGTGCTCTTTGTCAAAATGAGGGACTCAGCCAGTGGGAAGAGAAGCTATTTTTCCATGTATAGCAAGATCCCCCCTGGAATATAAACTTGCTCTTTGTACCAGACTAGGTCTACCCAGAGAAGCCCAATGAGGGCGGGCACTGCCTCTCAGCCTGGGCATTGGCTCTTGCTTGTGGGTCAAACACCAACCACTGATGGGATGATAAAGAGACAAATTTTGATAAGGGAGTGGAGCTGTGTAATGGGTTACCACAGACATCTCCCTTTGGTCTTATTTATTAACTCTGCTAATTATTCCAATAAATCAGTGTTTGAATGGAACTTGCTGTTGATACTAAATGTGAAGGACTGGAACTAACAGGGAAGAACCCAGCTGTACAGATGAGAGAATGAATAAGACTTGGCAAAATGCAAGCCAAATTTGTAGATACAAAAGCAGTATGAAACATACCACAAGGATGGAGCTCCATAGCCCTCTTCACTACCTCAACATCCTCAGCTGCTACTCGTGGGCAAAGACCAAAGAAGACACACTGCTGCTCCAGTTCTTTCTTACATTCTATGAAATATACTGTAGTTTAAAAATGCAGGTAAATGAGAGAGAGCAAATTAAGCAAAGGCAGTGCTAAAATCCTCCCGTGTGCCAGCTGGGGCAAGTGGGGTGCTGGTGCAATGTCCTGTGCCAAAATCTTACTGCTTTTCAGAAACAGTGTAACCATCTTCTCAGACTGAATGCATGCAAGATTTCCTCCCCATGTTTCTAAACAAATAGTAACCTAATACCTGGGTTAAAACTAGATATGTCATCCATGTGCATTTAGCTAGCTACTGCAACAAAAGGACAGCCGTTTTTTTTACAGCCCCTGCAGAAAGCAATAAATGAGTGAAACCGTAACGACACGTTTTGCATGTGCAGAGCCGGTGCTGTTGGTTTAGCTGGCTCACCACAGCTCTCATGCTCCACCCTTCTGGGGTTTTTTTCTATTTTTTTTCCCCCCAGCCTTCGCAATCTGACAGAGGGAAGTGAAAGCAAGTTGAGGGAAAAGACTCCCTGAAGAAGAGCTGGAGAGCAGTCCTCAAACCCTACTTGCTTTAGGTGAAGGACAGAAGCCACACCACTTGCTTTAGCCTAAAAGCAGCCCCCAAGTCCTGGAGATACACTGGTGGTTGAGCTGATCTTTCAGGTAAGTCTGTTCCTTTAAACCCCGAGTCTTGGTAGCTGAGCTCTCCCTAACCAGGAAGTTAAATCTGACTGAAGATAAAACACAGCAGGAAGTGGTATAAGGGCAGAGCAGGGAATGTTGAGCTGCTTGGTGCAACAGACATGCTGGGTTATTTACTCAGTTACCAGCCTCGAGCAGATCAGCCATTCCTTGTTTTAGATACCACAGTGCCGTCTGCCACCTGCCTTGGTTTAGATAAACACCCACGAGAGAGGGACAGACAGACAGAAAAACCTCACACCAACACATTCCCTGCAAGTAGAGGCTACTGTGTTTTGCCTGCTGTGGCAAAGTGAAAGGAAGGGAGAAAAGGAAAAGCAGCTCATTGCTGCTGCTGAAGTTCAGACGGCAGGAACTGAACCTCTCTAAAAACAAATAGAGTTGTAGTTCTGGAGCACAGGGGAAAAGCTTGGGAATGAGCCAAGAACTGAACAAAGAGAAACCCCCAAATAGTCGTCTGATGCCCTTGACCTGATAGTGGATCACTCAGGCCTGCGTGTTGGATGTCAGAGATGTGGCAGTGCCATAATGCTATAGTTTAAGCTTTTTGGAATGCTCCTGTTCTAAAGGGCAGGAAAATGAGGCTGGCCAAACTGGGGGCACCCTCTGCTTCTGTCAGGGTATTCTATCATATGGAAAGGTTTTGTTTATATACTGAAAGCATCTTTCCAAAATTCCCATACAGTTCATCTTGTTGGAACAGTTGGTTCTTTTGCTTTTGCTTGCATAAAGAATTGCATACAGGAAATTTGGAACATTTTGAGACATTGGGCCAATAATCTGGAAAACATCTCTCTGTACTCAGAGAAGTCTAAAATTTAGTGGTGCCTGGGGAGGAATAGCAGAAGTACTTGGCTACAACAAAATCCTGTCCTTGTTTCTTTGCCACTGAGGGTTGGGAGAGCTTGAGCTGCTTTCCACCCCCATGCTTGTGAAATACAGCCTCCTGCTGAGCCCTCCTGCCATGCTGGTCCCTCAGCCATGGGCAGCCACCCACTGCTGGGGAGACTATGAGCTGAAAGTGCAAATACAGCCAAAAAAATTATGTAAGAAAAAGTAAGACCCACTGAAACTTGTTTTGGCCCAAACTGTAGTTTCCTCCTGCTGCTTGAGCACAGCTGTGATCAGCAGAGCTGGGAAGCTAAGCTATGCCATGGGGTAGTGGCTCACAGCAGATGCATTGAAAAACTTCCCATGACCTTTTCTGCCCTAGCAAACCCTTCTCTGGGTCACGTCTGCTACTGCCAGCATGGAGAACAGGAGCAAGTGAGATCAGCTCCTGCCAGGCTGCCTAAATATTGAAGGAAAAACCCATGGCAGTGCAGATGTATTTCAGATTTGGTTGCAGAGGAGGCTCTGGATTACTCTGCAAGAGTGGGAGGGATTGTTTTCTGCTTCTGCTTTGCTGAGTCAAACTATGAGTAAAGCAGTTCAGATCTGAAGAGCCTCAGTTCCTATAATTTCTAGCAAGGAAACAGTGCTGCAACTGTTTTTGTTCCTTCCTACGGAGATTTGTAGCTTTGCTGGGCAGGAACTCTCTACTGAAATGTACTTAGCACAGCTGGAGCCTCTTGTCACAGCTGTAAAAGAAACAATTAAAAATAACATTTGTGCTCATCAGCAGTGTCCCATTGGCTTCCCCCAGCGCTAATACTCACACTCAGCTGCCTTTGATAGGGCTATTAGTCAAATCCTGCTCCTCTTCTGAGCAGGCTGTCCATACTGATGAGCACCCCATTATAAGGCACGGGGAAGATCCTTCCATCCATTCTGGCACAACCTATTATTTTTACCACTCTCTCCCAGAGGCAGCATGGACATCAAGGAGTATTTTGCCAGAATTTCTTACCGGGGCTCCTATGATAAGCTGGACCTGGCTACCTTGACAGATATATTCCAACACCACATCCGAGCAGTCCCTTTTGAAAACCTCAGCATCCACTGTGGGGAAAGCATTGAATTGGACCTGGAGGCATCCTACAACAAGATAGTGAGGAGGAACCGTGGGGGCTGGTGCATGGAAAACAACCACCTTTTGTCTTGGGTCCTGAAAACCCTTGGCTACAATGTTACCCTTCTGGGATCCAGAGTTTATGTCCCAGAATATGATGCATATGCAGAGGAAATGGATCATCTGCTGCTAAAAGTGGTGCTCGATGACAAATCCTACATCGTGGATGGTGGGTTTGGCATGGCCTACCAGCTGTGGGAGCCAATGGAGCTGATTTCAGGGACAGACCAGCTGCAGATTCCTGGGATCTTTCGCTTAGTGGAGGAGAGTGGGGTCTGGTACCTCGAGAAGGTGAAAAGAAAGCAGTGGGTTCCAGACCAAAGCATCTCCACTTCTCATAACGTGGACAAAGAAGTTTGCCGTCGGGTTTATCTCTTTACCCTTCAGCCACGAGACATCGAGGAGTTCAGACCCAGCAACACCCACCTGCAGACAGCACCAGACTCCCTGTTTGTGACAAAGTCTATCTGCAGCCTGCAGACTGTTGATGGTGTCCGGGCTCTGGTGGGGTGGAAACTCACCGAGATCAAGTACAATTTTAAGGATAACATGGATCTGGTGGAGATCAGAATCCTTGCAGATGAAGAAATAGAGAAAACACTGAGAGAGAAGTTCAATATAACACTAGACAAGAAATTTGTACCCATTAACACAAGCAGGTTGTCGCTGTTTTAACTCACAGCCTGAATTATAATTCAATCCAGTGGCATTACATGCAATCCTTCCCCCTATTTCTGACAAGCATCTAAAGGTTAAGCTTTCTCTTCCCATCTGCACCAGCGTAAGGCAGAACGTATTAGCATGAATCTGGAAAAGAAATTGATTTTCACAACTGCTCCTGCATCTCTTTTTTGGTTTGGGTACAACTAATTTCTTCCTGGCTCAATCAAATCACTCTACTTCTGTTCATGCTTAGCTGGAAGCAGACTTTGCCCATTCCCTACTCCTTTCATCTCTTAAAAGCTTTTCCAAGTACACCCAGAGTAGCAAGGCAGAGTGATGGAGCTGCAAGTCTCTCTCTTTATTACTTTGTGCTGCCACCTGGGGAAAATCATACCCACCTCTTAAATGAATACCACATTATTTTTGGAATTTAATGGCTTGAAAAACAAAGACATCCAGTGCTGGGGTTTCTACATCAACGTGTAAGTCTGTTCTTTTTGTTCTTGCAGTCCCAGCACCCTCTCAGGTGGCAGTCTGGCACACCTATGCCTCTGTCGTGCCATGTGAATACCTACAGACTGGCTATTTGTGGCCTAAAACTGATGATGAAAAATATTAGTAGACAATTTGGTCTTGTTTCAGGCTTTACACATCTCCCATTCTCTCAGTGACACAAGCAAAGAGCAGCATTTCTTTGAACTGGAAGCATCTCTCATGAGTTTTGTTTGCTCTCACCCAGCCTGCTTCTCAGAAGAGTGCTGCACTTCTCCGAGTGTTATGGAACATTAATGATCATGGCTGAACTCAAGCACAGGCACAGAATTACTTTGCTGAAACATATCTGTTCTGCTGAGGATGTGTTTGCAGTGATACTAATTATATTGATATAAGGAGAAATGATGAATCTTAATCAGATACCTAAAGGCTAAGAATTTTAGTAGGAGAAATCACTCTGCTGTAATCACTTTACCCTTTGAGATGATGCTTGATGTTCCTTTATGTACAAATCATGGAAGCATTACAACTATGCATTTACCATTACAATTATATAAGTGAATAACAATTAAATGAAAAACCCTTCAAGAATCACGAAGTGGAAGCATTCAGCTGGGTTTCCCCCCAAATTTCAATGTGTATGCCCAAAGCAAAAAATTGTATTCATCACTGCAGTTGTCCTGGTGATTTGTATCTGCTCAAATTTTGCAGCTAAGGCTTTCAGGAATACAAGAACTCACTGACTCTTTTTTATTTGCTATGCAAGATGTGCAGTTTCCTACAACTAGCACTTTATAGTTCATAAAAGCTGGCTGCTGCTATTCTGCAAATTCAAAGTGTATTATTTCATAGAGACATGATGAGTTCACCAAATTCCCCTCTTCCCAGAGTCAAACACATCTGTATGTGCTTGGCTGCATGCGTGCATGCATGCAGTGGTCTCACATAGTGCATGAGGCTCACCTCCCCAGTGGGAATGAAATGGTGACTGACCCTATAGTGGATCACTGCAGAAAAAGGGACTTTTTACAGCATGGACCAGCAGCTTGCAACACAAATGGGCAGAAGAAATTGTCCCAGGATGTGGCTCATTTGCAAGCTGTATCCTTCTTCGATCCCCGTGTTAGAGGAAGAGCTAAAGGAGCTAAATATGTTGGGTTTATCCTTGCATCAGCTGGGGTATAGCATTAGAGTGGATGTAAAAGCCCAGACAGGTCTTGCAGAGGTGTGGGACAGGTTTGGCTCCATGCAGAGCCAAGCAGCTCCATCTTTTGCAGGAACAGACATTGGAAACGTCCAGAAAGGGCTGTGCTAGTTCTGTTCCCTGTGCCTGGGTGTTTCTCATGCTTTGGGCTGTTTCACAGGCTTTCAGGGGAAGCAGCAGGCTGTTATGTCCCTTGCTCCAGAGATTCAGCATGTGAAGGGCAAACACTAATAGGAGAAAATGCTTTCTATTCAGCTGACTCATCTCCTTGAGTGTGTGCCCAATCCACTGCTCTGGCTGCTGCCCACTTCATGGCACAGCTCAGTGCTTCTGGCCCTGATCAGCACACCCACAGAATTTATTGCTGAGCAATCAAATGAAACTCTCTGTTGGGAAGGGGGTGGGGTGGGGTGGCAGAAAGAGCCTCGTTATCTCAGATTGCAATAGTTTGCTTTTTTGTTATCACTAACTTTGGAGGCAAATCCTTAAAGGCACAGCAGGCTCAGGGAGTGAAGCACTCTCCAGGAGCAACATCCTTGCTGCTGAAGCACAGGGCTTGTCTTTGAACCCATGGGGGTTTAGACAACGACTTGGCAAATCTGACCTTGTTGCTTTGGGAGTCTGGTGTCAGCCATGAAGAGTAGGTCAGTGAGATGTGATTAAGTCAACAGTTGTTATCCCCAACAAAGAAATCAGCGACTTCTATCTAAACTTGCTTCTTGCAGGAATCCAGGCCACATGAGTGTCAACAATGCAAAATCTGTATCAGAATTTGCACTATTGCTTTGCTACATCAGCATGGGTGCAGCCCCTGAGTGACCTATAGGCTTGAGGACAGGGTTATAAACACTTATAAAAGAGGCTTGTGATACCCTTACTGTGCTCTTCCTTTGCACTCCTGGAGGGCTTCAGTTCTCAATCAATAATGTGGGAGGATAAAAGCTTCTCAGTATTGTAAGCAGTTTGGGGATTGGGTGATTTTCAGACTATATAGCACCTAATACAACAAATTGTATGACTGGGTTTGCTACACATATTGCCCGGGTGGCCAAGAAGGCCAATGGCATCCTGGCCTGTAACAGGAATAGTGTGGCCAGCAGGAGCAAGGAGATCGTTCTGCCCCTGTACTCAGCACTGGTTAGGACACACCTTGAATACGGTATCCAGTTCTGGGCCCCTCAGTTTAGGAAAGATGTTGAGTTGCTGGGAAGTGTCCAGAGAAGGGCAACAAAGCTGGGGAGGGGTTTGGAGCACAGCCCTGGGAGGAGAGGCTGAGGGAGCTGGGGTTGCTTAGCCTGGAGAAAAGGAGGCTCAGGGGAGACCTTATTGCTGTCTACAACTACCTGAAGGGAGGTTGTAGCCAGGTGGGAGTTGGCCTCTTCTCCCAGATAACGTGACAGAACAAGAGGACACAGTCTCAAGCTGCACCAGGGGAGGTTTAGGCTGGATGTTAGGAAGAAATTCTTCACAGAAAGTTATTTGCCATTGGAATGTGCTGTCCAGGGAGGTGGCGGAGTCACCATCATTGGAAGTGTTTAAGAAGAGACTGGATGGGGTGCTTGGTGCCTTGGTTTAGTTGATTAGATGGTGTTGGGTGATAGGTTGGACTTGATGATCTTAAAGGTCTTTTCCAACCTGGTTAATTCTGTATTCAATACAAACATACCAACAAATGCATTAGAATACATAGTATTATTAAAGAAGAAACTCTCTCTTCTCTTTTCCTGTTCTGCGGGAGGGTAACACTGTTGCTGCCAGGCAGTAAATGCAGCCTGGACCTTTAAGAGCAGCAGTTCCCAGTGCAACTCCCTGGGAACTTTGAAGCAAAGCATAGCGGAGAGCCTGAGCTTGCTGGCTGAGTGGTAAGTGCCTGTGTCTGATCTTTGACTTCATCCTGCAGCCATGGGACCAGCCAGGGGGTCTGCAGACCACGTGCTTTGCATTGTAGGCATATTAGCAAAGTAGAAATTACAGTAATCCCAGGGCTGACAGCATGCGTGGTTCTGCAAGGACATTGTCCAAGTACAAAGATCAAATGCTGGACGCTCAAACGAACGCCTTTACGCTGAGCCAGAGTGTATGCAATGCAGCCACTGGTCTTAAAATCCAGCAAATGGTATAGGCATGAGTAAGAATCCAACCTTGGAAGCCTCTCATGAATTATAGCAGAGAAGAACTGTTCCTAATATTCAGCCCAATTATGAAAGGACATAGCGATGCTTGGGGACGCTGGCAGACAGGCAGAACTAATGTCTGAACCTTGCTACCCACCAAGCTGCTCAAATGCTGAACAAAGCTCAGCTGCTGCAGGAGCAGAAGTAAGCAAGGCTGAGATCCAGACTGGCAATCCAGTTTTGGAATGCAAACTGTCCCCTGGGTGAGGGACTGCTCACTGCTGCAGCCCCCTCACTTGCATGGAAGAGGGGAGCTGGTTGTATACCCTGCTCTTGCTGGGGTGAGGGGGGTACCAAGACCCAGGAGACGAGTGTCCTGGAAGAGGCAAAACCAAGTCAAACCTGATTTGCCACTACCCCCTCTTCCCCTTCCCTATTACAGGGTCCAGAACAATGGGTTATAGGGAAGGCCTTAGGTCTTCTGTAGCTGGCCCAGAACAGGGACTGATTGCTTTTTCGCTTAACAGCAAATTTCAAGCACATCACATCCACCAGGCTAATGGCCTTTCTTGGGCCCCTCCTGCTTACATAGGTTCAGCTCCACCATGTCACAGGGAAAAGATGTTTCTGTGTTTCTGCCTGGCTGTGCAAAATGGTTAAAAGTGGGAACAGAAAGAAAAACAAGACAGAGGAGCAGAGGATGAGCTTGCCAGTGTACACAGGTGCTGTCGGCTGGGGAGGGAATGGCTGTCTACAACCCGTGTTTCCAAGGAGATCCTGCCAGAGATGAGTGCCCTTGTCCTAAAAAAGGGATAGGAAAAAACCATCAAAGACACATTACTGTTTTTTCATGTAGCCTCTTTGGGTTCCTTTGAAGTGGAAATGTTGATTTCTTATTCCCTTATTGGGACAGTCCTTTATTTTATTACATTTTCCCATGATTCTGCATCAGTCAGTCTGAATTCTGATACCAGTGCAGATAAGGAGCAATACAATTAAGTCAAGTGAATTGTGCTGCTGGCATCAAAGTTGAGGTTAAAGTCTAGAGATTAGGTCACCTGATGTTCTCACCTGCCAGGGTGGGGGTATTTCCACCTATGTGTTTGAGGACAGATTTTCCAAAGCTCCCAGCACTCACCTGAGTGCTGCATGGGCATCAGGTCAAACTGCTGGGTGCCCCCAGGGGAGCAGCTGGACTAAAGCTGAGATCAGTCACTGGAAGGTGATCTCTCCCATCTCATCTGCACCGAAGGGTTTTTGGAAAATTCTGCTAGGGAATGTGCAACCAATTTCAAAGAGCAAGAAATCCTCAGACCATTTGGAGATTAATATAGTACTTAGCAAATTGTAAACCACCCTGAAAACAAATATCCTTGCATGGAAAAAAGCCAATTTAAATCTAAATTAAAGGCAAAAAATCCTTGCAGATACCAGATGAGTCAGTGGATTATAGGGAACCTTTTGCATCTTGGCCACACAGCTTGTACCAATGACAGTCTTTCTGCTAATGAAAGGGAAAGGGATCAGAGATATGAAGACACAAGATACATCCAATAATTTAAGCTGAAACTAAGGCCTTTGGTTTGTGAAAGATGGTAAAAGAAACCAAAAGCCACTGAATATGCCCTCAGTGGATTCTTAGTAATTATCAATTCCTCTGACTCTGAGGTTAGAAAAATTAACTGTTCCTAACTTTCAACAGCCAGGGTCAAAGCTGTGTCTGAACTCCACAGGGAAACTAAAGTGATTAAGAAAACAACAATCTACTTCACATGGATGCTTGTCTAAAATGGTGACACACTGTGATGTTAATCCCAGTTAGCTAAAGCCATGAATGTAAAACCTTCCAGCTAAATTACCTGTGGGATAAATAAAGAATCGCTTACCTGTTACAGTAAAAGAAACAGTAAGAAATTGCTGTGACTTTATGCCCGTAGGATGGAGCAGCTTTTCTGCAAGCCTTTTTTTTTGCCAGGTTTATACATTTTTTGTCACGTGGGACCCCCATCTGGGGCCAGAAACCCTGTTGTGTCACATGCCATGTCCTCCCACAGAAAAAAAAACATCTACCTGGCTTGAAGGCAACACCTGAGGGAGAGAAAGTGCTATTGTCTCCTGCTCCTATCCTCATCTCTTTAAGAAACACAGATGACACAGGCAGGTCTAGCCCACATTCCTCTCCTATCAGGAGCACAGGTTTCTATTAGATCCTTGACAAAATGGCCTGGGCTACATTTGCAGGCTGGTTAACCTCTGCTACAGAAACAGGAGTAACCCCCTTGAGAGCTGCACAACAGTAACTGGCTGTTTCTCTGCTCACACAGGCAAAATGAACATTGAAGAGTATTTTGCAAGAATTTCTTACAATGAGTCCCATAAGGATGCAGACTTGCAAACCTTAACAGACATCTTCCAGCATCACATCCAGGCAATTCCTTTTGAAAACCTCAGCATGCACTGCGGCGAGACCATCCACCTGGAGTTAGAATCTACTTACAACAAGATTGTGAGAAAGAACCGTGGTGGCTGGTGCCTGGAAAGCAACCACCTTTTATTTTGGGCCTTGCAAACCTTAGGGTATGATGTCTGTATTCTTGGAGCAAATAGCTATGATCCAGCAGAGAAGGCATACACTGCTGAGATGAATCACATCCTACTGAAAGTAGTGATCAAGGGAAATTCCTACATAGTAGATGCTGGGTTTGGTGGTGCCTACCAGGCATGGCAGCCATTGATGTTGATTTCTGGGAAGGATCAACCCCAGATTCCTGGCATCTTCCGCTTCACGGAAGACAATGGCACCTGGTACTTTGAGAAAGTGAAAAGGAAGCAGCATAATCCTGAGCAAAGTGCCCCTTCCACAGATACTCCAGACTTGGGGAATATCAGAAAAATATATACATTCACCCTAGAGCCACGACATATAAATGACTTTCAGGAGCTAAACACATACCTACAAGTGTCTCCAGATAACATACTTAGGAAGAAGTCCATCAGCACTCTCCAGACCCTTGAAGGGGTTTATGCCTTAGTTGGATGGACCTTCAGTGAGCTGAAGTATAACTATGAGGAGGACATGGACCTGCTGCAGGTCACAACGCTTACAGATGAAGAGCTTGAGAAGACACTGAAAGAAAAATTCAATATAGTGCTGGAGAACAAACTTGTACCAATAAATGTGCGTGATTTACCACCTAACTTAGTGGACACAGACTAACACTGTGCTTGGTTGGTCTTTAAACATGCAATGGCAAGAAATTCTGAAGTTAACTTTAATAACATTAATCTGATTCTGAACCAGAGCTAGTCAGATGAACAAAAAGCTTGGTAAATTCAAGGACATGGCTAATTAACTGCATATACTGATTGCATATTTTTTCTTGAGCTTCTCCTTTAGTAACTGAGACACTTTACTGCCTCTTATTTGCTTGTATGGAAATTGCTGGGTTTGACTCCATAACATTTTGTTCCACCTCTCCAGATCACATTTTATTTCAGATATATTTTGTTGCAAAGGAGAACAAAATGATATGGAAGAAGCAGCTCTGTTACCAGTTTACGCAGAAGGCCTCTAACCTTTTTCAGTATTATTTCCAGTCTTCTTCTCGACACAGTTCTACAAATTATTCATTTCATTTCACAGTCTGAAATAGAAAGTTGAGCTGAATTTGGCTTTCAAAGATTTCAAACTAAAAAAGAAAGGAAAGGTTAAGGGGTTAAGGCTTTCTCAAAACAAACCGCTATTAGGTGCTGATTAGCTTACAATTAACTACGCTGAAAGACTCGAGTCCTATTCCCTTACCAGAAATTGATGTAAAGTTAGCTATTTATGCAGGAGTACTTAAAAGCTCCCCAAAGTTCTCTAATTTTGAGTGCCTAATTTTAATGAGTCTGTGTTTTCTGTGTCTCTGAAATGGAAACAAAATCAATAGAAGCTGAGATGATCCAATGGTCTTCAAAAATCAGACTTTTGCCATCAAAAATGGAAATAATCAAAGTTGGACCAATCTTTGCAAACTACAATCTAAAGTTTTGGGGCCTAACCTTCACTGATGTCAAGCAGGCATGACAGTATTACAGATAAAGCTCTTCATATTCATTACAAACAATATTCTTCTCAAGAGCTACCTTAAGTGAGTACAACTGCAGATAGGAAAGAAAACACCGAGAAGTTGGGACATGCCACCAGTGTGGTTCCACAGCATGGTATTTGTAACACTCCACGATGCCTATGACAGGTACCATACAGGATGTGTCATAAAAGAGCATGACAGAAGAGCATTGGTCCTCAGCCAAGGAAAAGACTTTGCTGCTTGTGCTAGTCAACCCCAGACTCACAGGACACCTGATGTGCCTAAAAACTCACGTGCTTTGCCAGGTGCAGTCTAATAGCTGTTTGCTTTCTCAAGATGAACCTCCTCCTTTCCATCTCTGTCAAGCGAAGAGGAGACATAGAATCAATAAGGTTGGAAAAGACCTCAGAGATCAAGTCCAACATGCTTGAAAGAGAGAGAATTAAATAGCCCTGCAACACTTTAAAGAAGCAGAAGTCCAGGTTTTAGAGAGGAACTCTGTTACTTTGTTCTCAGACACAGGAGCATGCAAATAAGTACTGGGTTTTGTAGGTGTGGCAGCTCCAAAAACAGCCACCTGCTGGAGATGAAGCACTGAACCTGCCCATTCAGTGCACCCAGAAGGAAGCAGATGCCCATTCTCCACTGCAAAGTGCTGGTCTGCAGGTAACAATCATTTCATTTTAAAAAGTTATGGAGCCATTTTCAACTGCCTACTCTAATTATTTCACATGCAAAACGAGTTCAGTTTGGCCTTAACCAGATTAATAGAAAAGAAACAAAGTTTAATTTGCTCATGGATCAGTGAAGTCCAAAAATGTGCATTCATTTTGGGTGGACTCTGCCCTTTCTTGGCATTTAAGATCCAAGACTGAAGGCCAGCAGAGCTTAGAGAGGAAGACGACCCTCACAATTCCTATCCACTCCTAGCTTTACCGACTGCTGTCCCAGGAATAACCGACCCAGGAGCTGAATACCTCAGTCAATAAATAAGGCTATCTTGAGGGGTAAGTTCATTTTCTTTTACTAAAAATGGTGCCTTTATGACGGTAAAAGTCATGGGCAATAACACACAGTATGCTCTGTATGAAAAATGCTATTTAAAAATGTGGAAAGAGAGTTAAAACATGACCTGCTAAACATGGGCTTTAAAAGAGGGCAAAACAGAGACAAAGCAATTTCAATTCTTCTCTCTTTCACTCTGCAGGGGGACATTCACTTGACCCAGAGAGATGCTTTTTTTTTTGGATACAATGGTAGATGTAAAATTGTAACTACAACCTCTTGCTGGAAGCTATTATTTTAGCCTTTTTTCCCCCCACTTAAAATATTTTAAGTCCAAAGGATGCAGGATACCAATCTGATAGATTCTACTACAACTGAAAAGAAACTACAAACTATGGTTTGCGTACCTCAGAAAGTCCAAATATTAGGATAAAGGTAGACAGATGATGTATTTTAACAGTGGAATTGCTCATAGTGTCTATAGTGCTGGTAAGGAATATTTTTGTATGAGCACCTTCATTTGCACATTTAGGAATGGTTCTTTATTTCTGTTGTTGATTTTGTCTGTATAAATCACATTTGTGGGACTACCTGGCTTTTCATCTGATCTGTACACAATTCAGAAGAACTGTAGCTTTCATCTCCTATAGCCAACATCTAATGCTGAACAATCGTATTATGGAGCTGCAGAGGGAAATTACAAGTAATATAACCTTGAAATCCAGCTTTATGCTGGTGTGAGCTATTTAGCATTCACAATTTGCATGGGCTAGATCAGATAGACTCAGATCCTGCAAATCAACAGAAAAAAAGAGCCAGAAATCTTATGTTCTACTTGGAAAAAAATAACACACTGGGGATATCCTCCAACAATACATTTAAATATGACTGGGAGCTAAAGTCCTTTCTGTAGAAGATAACAGGTGGGGTTTTTTTGTGGGCCTCTCCATTCACATTGGACAGATGCTTCTATGCCATGCATATGCACATCATGAGTCTGTCATTGAAAACCATCTTGACAAATTCTAGTTTGCAGTAAAAATTCAATGGCTCACTGCTGAATTCATCTGAATACAAGTCTTCCCGAGTACCTAACATTAAGTGCCTAAACCTCAGCTTACTGTGTGCACAAAAGAGATCCAAGTAGCTTTGTGAGTTGTCAAGAACCTAAATATTTGCAGTATCTCGAGCCTGCTGAAATGCTTGGTGCTGCCTTTGCAAAGGTGCAACCCTTCAAGTAATTTTGTGCCCAGATCCATATCCAAGCAGATGATCTACAGTGTGTTTTACAAACAGTATCTATCAGATACTTACAGAGCATCCAGCTCACAATGGTGGCCTGCAGACTGTGATAGGCTGTTGCGAAAGACAGATGGTTGTCCATGACATTCCACAGTATTGGCAGGCAGAGAGTAAGTTCAGTAGTTCCTCATTCAGCAATCTTGTTCATAGAATCATAGACCAAAATCATCAAGCTTGGAAAAGGCCTCTAAGATCATCAAGTCTAACCCTCAACTCAGTATCACCATGCCCACTAAACCATGCCCCAAAGTGCCATGTCTACATGGTTTTATTTAACACCTTCAGGGATGTGACTCCACCACAGTATCACAGTATCACCAAGGTTGGAAGAGACCTAGAGGATCGAGTCCAACCTGTCTCCACAGACCTCATGACTAGACCATGGCACCAAGTGCCACGTCCAATCCCCTCTTGAACACCTCCAGGGACGGTGACTCCACCACCTCCCTGGGCAGCACATTCCAATGATGAACGACTCGCTCGCTGAAGAACTTTCTCCTCACCTCGAGTCTAAACCTCCTCTGGCGCAGCTTGAGATGTGTCCCCTTGTTCTGGTGCTGGCTGCCTGGGAGAAGAGACCAACCCCTTCCTCTATGCAGCCTGTTCCAAGGCCTGACCACTCTTTCAGTAAAAATATTTTTCATGATACCTAATCTGACCCTCCCCTAATGCAGTTCACACCATTTCCTCTTGTCCTAGAGGAGTCCTACCAAGGCAAGCCAGGAGATGGACACTGCTGGAGGCAGGACAGACCAGAGATGCAGTGAATGAGGCTTCAATAACTCTTGGTTACAACTCTTCTGGAAGCAATCAAGTGAGTTTTGAGAAAGGCCAGTGCTAGGGAGATGTAAAGCATCCCAGGCCCACTTTCAGAGCACCCTGCAAGACACAGAGCACAGCAAGGAACAGAGGTGTGCTCGTTGACTTTCAGGTCACTTGGCTCCATTTAGATTCATTATTCCAACATCAAAATGAGTTTGTGCAACACTGAGAGCAGACAAAAGACCCTTGCAAAGGTCAGAGGATTTTTTCAGTGGCAATTATCTGAATGAAACCTGACACTTTACACTATGTGCACCACATTTTGTAGGTGATGAGAGCTTGATGTGTACCTGGTGAGCGATTCACTTACTGTTACAGAGATCGGTGGCAGGCTCATGAAAAGAACATGTGAACCCTGGCTCAAATTATCTTCTTTCCAACTGGCAGATGACACTGCTTCCCCCACTGACACTCCTTTCACTGAAAGGTGGATTTAGGCTGGGTTTCATGAACCTCACTGAACACTCCCTAACATGAACTTACATTCTTATTAACCCCACTGCTGCAATGCAAACAGAACAAATCCTCATTTCATAGCCACCACGTATCAAGCTGAAATTGCATCAGATCTTTGCCACAGGGATGACTCTAAGCAAAACACAAACCATCATGTGCATGGCTCTTCTTGGCTCAGGGAACCATTTGATGTGAATACTTATTACCCTAAAAGACTGCTCTGATGAGTTGCAGCAGAGTAAAGCAACTTTGCTGGGAAGTTTTTCACAGCCTCATAAATCATTGATGTAAAGAAACAAAACCAATATGCAGTTCCTTCTTTTACAGGTGACATGAACCTTGAAGAGTACTTTGCAAGGACTGGCTATAAAGGTTCCACTGAAAAACAAGATTTGGAAACCTTAACTGATATATTCCAGCACCACATCCGTGCTGTTCCCTTTGAAAACCTCAGCATCCACTGTGGGGAGAAAATCACCATGGAGTTGGAGCAGGTTTATAACAAGATTGTGCAGAGGAAGCGGGGTGGCTGGTGCATGGAAAACAACCAGCTGCTGGGCTGGGTGCTGAGATGCCTGGGCTACGATGTCACCTTTCTGGGAGCTTATGTGTTCAACCCACACCAAAACGCCTACGCCACCATCATGACCCATCTCCTTGTAAAGGTGGTTGTTGATGGCAAAGCCTATATTGTTGACGGAGGCTTTGGTGTATCCTATCAGATGTGGCAACCGATGGAGCTCGTGTCAGGGAAAGACCAGCCCCAGGCTCCCGGCGTCTTCCGTTTCACAGAACAAAATGCCATCTGGTACCTCGAGAAAATGAGACGGAAACAGCACATCCCCAACCAGCAGTTCTCCAATTCTGATCTTCTGGAGAAAAAAGACTGTCGGAAAGTTTATATGTTCAGTCTTGAGCCACGGACAATGGAAGACTTCCGCTTCCAGTGCACCTACCTTCAGACCTCTCCAGACTCCCTCTTTACGAAGAAGTCCATCTGCACCCTTCAGACCACTGATGGTTTTCGGGCCCTGATTGGGTGGACACTCACTGAGACCACATACAACTACAAGGAAAATACGGATCTGGTGGAGTTCATAACTCTAGAAGATGAAGAGGTGGAAAAAACACTCAAAGAGAAATTCAACATAACCCTAGATAGAAAACTTGTCCCAGTTAACATCAAAGGATCTTACACAATCTAGATGACCAGAGAAACCTACAGTCCTATGCACAGTAACTTCCACTGTCTGCACAATAGCTACTGTAAGATTGTGGGATTCTCTTGCAGGCAACTGAAGGAAAAACACGTTAATACCAAGTTAAAGTGAATCTCATTCTCTGAAAAATCAAGAATTTAAGAGCCTTCTGTCAGGTAGATAGATGTGAAATGACTGCAGTTCAATTTTTGGCACAAATATAGGATCTGATTTGAATCTGGCTATAAACCTGGGCAATAAATATGTCTGGGGAATTCTGGAGTGCCTACAGCACATAAATAAGAGTATGGAATATTAATTGTGGTAGGCTAGCAGCACATTTTCTATGGTTACTATAGGGAGAAAAAGCATCTGTGAGCATTTAGACAATGAAATATACACTTAAAACTTTATTTCTTCACAAGATCTAACCACTTGCAGCACTTCTCATTTCTCTGCCTTTAACATAAGTAAAACAATGTCATATCTGAAAGGAGCATTAGGAAGTATAATGCTTTCACTGTCATCCTTAGAGGAAACATAGTACAAAATGAAAATGATCATCATACACATCCCTTTTGTCATGGCTGCAGCAAACCGCCATTTTTGGTATGCAGATACTTTCTGGTGATGCAAATTCTGTATATTGCAGTATTGCTGTGGCTAATGGGCTTGAAGGATATGCCCACAAGCTACACCCAGGTAGCACAGGTTTTGGTTTTCTTTTTTATGCTGTTTTTCCCCCCTGTATTTCCCTGCGCTGCTTCTGCAAACAGGCTAAGCTAAGGTAATCATGCATTGTATTATTAGATTAATTAGACTATTAGCTAAGGTAATTATGCATTGTGATTATGGTTATCTTGTGTTATATTAAACTCTTACCTCTTTAATCTCAACCCTGAGTTTTGTGTTACTTTTCCCCCTCACTTTTATGTTGGGGGAGCAGGGAGTTTAGTCCTTGTGCTAAACCTTTACATCAACCAAATCTAAAGAAATCCTCTTCTTCAGAATTATTTCACAACCACACTTCCCATTTCCCACCCCCCCAAATAAGCCCAAACAAAGAAACCACTGAGAAAGGGGAAACATTTTCAAATGCATCAAAAATGCAGCAATACTGAACCTCACCCTTTTTCCCCAGCCTATGACAATCCTGAGTATTGGTCCAATGTCAAGTCCTCCCACTGACAGTGTATCTTTTTGCTCAAAGACATCATCTGATCATAAATCTCACAAATGCCATAAGTGTACACCTCCAAATAAATAAAGGAAAATAAAAACATCGGGGCTTGCTGCAAACACAGCCTCACCCACCCAACTGCATGACTCCTGCACACACCATTTGCAATGCAAAGAGGTTAGTTCAGTGATGCTGTTCATCTGTTGGCTGACCCTTTTGAACCAGCCAGGCCAACAGCGAATAAATTTGACAGCATGTTAGAGATGGTAAGTTCCTAGAGGTTCTTGGAAATAGAGCTTCTACACTGAGGAATAAGTTGGTCACTGAAAAGGAGGCCCACTGGTTGCCTTCTCTGCTGGGATCAGCAGCCAATAGTTTTAAGTGATAGGGGGCACTGCAAGGTCTTACTGCGGTGGGAACAGAGTTTTTCTAGAAGTAACAGAACTAAGGACTTTGTTCTCTAATTTCTGTTCATATTATTCTCTTGTACTAAGGACCCATTAAGAGTTTTAACCCCTTTCTAAATGATTGATCAAACTGAGGTATTCCCTGAGACCCCAAGGAACATTATGAGCTTCAGAACACTCACCACCTCCATTCTAACTGACAGCAATTCCCATCTGCATTCACCCTGCTCACCAAACCATATTTCTCTATGGTAAGGAACTACAGTTGTTTGCTGGTGCTGCTGGCTCTTGAGGACAGCCATTAACAAACTGGTTATTTTACTTCCATATATCTCTAGAGATGTTCCCACTGCTGCTTCCAGGTAATTGCTCAGGTTATAACGTGCAAGAGTTTCTTGGGCAGGTGTCTACAGAATCATACTGGCATTTTTAACCATGCCTGCAATGATGGGACTCAGCCCAGACACTCCTACTATTCAGCTGTTACTGAAGATGTACAGGGCTGCTAATGACTTCAGCCCTCTCTGACTCCAAGTGTGACAATTATAATCAGGTCCTCACTGTGCAACATCAGATCACATAAAGAAATGTCAACACATACAGCTGAGGAACAGTTTCACAGGTTAACTAAAGCTCCCCAAAAGCTGATGAAAGTAGGATTATTGAGCTGTGAAAGGAAGACCTAAAATGTCTGAAAGGTTTGAGATGAGAATGGTGCTAAACCAAACAAACCCAGAGGCCTCATGCTGGGGTTCCATTAACAAGAGATTATTGCAGAAGGCTGTGCTGGAGTTAATTTTCTTCACAGTAGACAGTATGGAGCTATGTTATGGACTTGTGCTGAAAACTGTTGATAATACAGAGATGTTTTGTTGCTGCTGAGCAGTGCTTACACAGTCTAGGCCTTTTCTGTCTCTCACCCCACCCCACCAAGTGAGCAGAAGTGCTAAAAAATTGGGTGGGAGACAGCTGGGACAGCTGATGTCAACTGACCAAGGACTATTCATAGAATGGTGGGGGTTGGAAGGGACCTCTGGAGATCATCTAGTCTAACTCCCCTGCTAATGCAGGTTCACCTAGATCAGGTTGCACAGGAATGTGCCCAGGTGGGTTCTGAAAGTCTCCAGAAACGGAGACACCATAATCTCTCTGGGCAGTCTGTTTCAGTGCTCCAATACCCTCAAAGTAAAGAAGTTTTTTCTTAAGCTCAAGTGAAATCTCCTGTCTTCTAGTTTGTACCTATTGCCCCTTATCACTGGCCACCACTGAAAACAGCCCTGCCCCATCTTCATGGTCTCCACTCTTTAGATATTTATATGCATTGGTAAGATCCCCTCTCAGTCTCCTCTTTTCCAAAGAGCCCCAAGTCTCTCAGGCTTTTCTCCTTCAGTCCCCTAGACCATGTGGTGTCATACTCAGCATACAAAGCTGGGCGAAGGAGGAGGATGGGGGAGGCCACATTCAGAGTTATGCCATTGGTCTTCTCAGGCTACCATTACATGTGATGGAGCCCTGCTTTCTTGGAGATGGCTGAACACCTGCCTGCCAATGGGCAGTGCTGAATGGATTCCTTGTTCTGCTCAGCCTTTGTGAGTGTGTGGTTAAACCACAACAAAGGCAGATGCTCTCCCAGACTCCAAAGAAACAACTAAGTCCTAAAAGCATCGGCTCTCAGAGAAACTTGCATTCACATGCAGAAGGGAAACACAGGAGGTTTGACATCCTTCACCACCACTATACTTTATGAACACTGAGAAAAGATTAATGAGAGCCTAATCTATTGTGCAAGATTTAGTTGCTGACTGTTGCTGAAATGAAGCTGAACACACTCTTTGAACCCCTCCGTCCAGGACCTAATTCCAAATAGAATTTTAAAGTATTCCAATTAACAGGAAGACAAGAGAAATTCTTTTTAAAGTCTGAATGCTGGATTAAGTCCCAGAATCCCAGCCCAGCTGCCCATTACACACACACGCAATGCCATCCACGACTGGGGGATTGTATAATGGAGTGTCTTATTAGAAAACAAGACACATAACAGAAGAAACACAGTTCAAACTCCATGGCACCACTGAACATCCTCCCCCAAGAATCAAAGTTTAATCAGCTCATGCATTACTAAAGGGAGGATACAGGATGGCTTGTTTCAGTTGGACTCTGGTCCTGGACTTTTTAAGATCCAATACTAAGCTGAACAAAGTAACAAACCAAGAAACACCAGCAAGAAAGATGAAGTTTCTCAACACTCTGGTTTCCCACATCAGCAGTCATTACAGAAATAAACACTGCCAGCCTGTCAACAGCAGGGACAAAACTTCACCTGACAGGAGACCTGTTTGAACTTAACACTGAGCTGTCAACGAGCACTGACTTACAACAGGGGCTTTGCTTTGTTTGCTTTAATAGGTATCTTAGTACCAGAGGCACAAACACTTCTGGTGTCTGATAACTCTTTACCAACTACATTTTGCAAGCAGCCATTTTCTTTAACAAAAATGCTTATTACTACCTCTCCCAACTTGCTTTTGTTCATAGGGAACACTTTTCATTTAGAAACACCACCACGTGGGAAAGTTCTAGAGCTTAGCAAGATGCACATCAAAATGCATTTCCATTTGAGACTGTGTCAGAGCCAAGAAAGCCTGAATTAATGCAGGTTCACATTATGAATATTTCACCACTACACTTACATCTCTGTCAAGAGTAGCTCAAGCACAGATTTTATACAGCAGAATGTTTCCACCCTGGCTAGGAAGCTACATCCAGACTTAAAACACATGCATGCATATATATATATATATATATATATATGTATATCTGTAAGGCAGGTATTTCAGATCTCATCATAAAATACAGCTTGTAACTCCAGGCATCTAAAGTGTATGTAAAGAAAAGAAAAAAATCCCATAGGGCTGATTTTTACTTTTGTCTTGCTCATATTAATGAACTTTACAAATTACCCAAGAGACTGTGCTAAAAATTAGTAGTTGGTCTTGCTGTAGCACTTCAATAGCTCACCTAGCCACCAGCCAAATGCAAACAGCAGAGCACCTGGATTTCAAGACAATAACCCAAAATCTATCATTTCTCCACAGCTGGGGTTGAGCATGTTCAGGAAACAGAAAAATGATGCATCTCCCCTCTCAAATTCCAAACCCACATATTTCTGAGGAAGATGCTTATACCTCATTCCTGCTCTTACCCATGCATCATGACACATTGCCAGCTCTGCCTCAGGAAATATCATGCAATTAAGAACAAGAACCTTTAACTGCAAAATTATGCCCTATGGGACTAAACAGAAGGCTGCAAAGCAAGAGAGGTCTCTGCATAGATGCCTGTCAAGGAAAGATTTCACACAGTTCACCTGAGCCACTAATGATTGTCAGCATTACCCAAAAGCTCCTTTACATGACACCACTAGAACCTTCTCCAATCCCGTGTCTCTCAGGGCACGCAGTTACAGTGACATCTCCTGGTTCCAGGTGGTTCACTGTAACACACTTTCCCCTCTCAACTGCCCAGCATAGCTACACAGAAATCCTCTCTCCATTGAAGAAAGGTGTTCAGATAGAGAGGAATCTGTTTCCTACTAATAAGCAAGAAAGAATAATGGGATACAGTCTGAGTTTTTTTTGCAAAGACCAACAATAAATCATTTCTTAGCTCGGGTCGTATCTTCCACGGGAAGAAAAATGTCTTGCCATCATTAACTTCTTTTCAGCTAGCAATAATATATGATCAGGTTTTAAGTAATTGAACCAGTAGCATTTAATTAGCTCTGAAAAAACTATCTCAGATCATGAATCACAGACTTTCCACCTGTGCTAGGTTAAAAGTCTATTTCTTTTTCCATGTGTGATCCATCCTGAATATCTAATGAGGTGCTCTTGATAAATGGATTATAGCTCATAGATCACATACAAAATACAGCAGACACACAATCTCTTTCTTTATATAATTGAGTTTCACATCTTGCTTCACTGAGTTGTTAAAAAAAATATAAATAAACCCCAAGAGCCTCTTATGCCCATGACAGAATGGCCACCACTTGCTTCAGTTTAACAAAATCCTTTCTCCAGAGAGTCAGCATTAAGGATGGGTAACTTAAAACACCTACCTGGGGGAATGAAGGAATAGAAAGAAATGTTTCCTTCCAAAAGGCAGGATACACAGAACTGCTAGGATTTTAGACAAGACCACACTGAAGCTTTTCAATAGGCCCAGAGCACTGACTGTTCAAAGAGCACAAGGTTTCCATCCTATTATTTCAGATGGCTTTATTGCATGCTAAAGGAAAATTTTTTCGCTGTGAGGGTGACAGAACACTGGAACAGGCTGTCCAGAGAGGTTGTGGAGTCTCCTCTGAAGACATTCAAAACCAATCTGGATGCATTCCTGTGTGACCTACTCTAGGTGATCCTGCTCTGACAGGGGTTTGGACTCGATCTTTCAATGTCCCTTCTAACCTCTAACATTCTGTGATTCTGACTGAAAAGTCACTGTAGCCAACTATTATCTAGGAATATCTGTGTCCTGCACAGAACATGATCACTTCTTATATCAGATTGTATGAAGCATATTTTTTACATTAAATCAGCTAAATCACAGTAACTAACCACAGAAGGACCAGTTTCTATTCAGTTTTTGGATAGGTTTCTGAAGCCACTACTCTGCTTTTATACAAGATTGAATTATTTTTGCTGACAAAGAGGCAAGACAGAAATTTGTGTCTTCTGCAAGACAGAAATGAGATTCACAATCTGCACAGGTGTCAAATTGTAAATGCTGCCCCATATTTGACTTGCTCTGTGAAAAGAACTTTCACTACGAAACATTGTTTTAAAATAACCTTTATAAAACCCCAGATTCAACAAAATGGATTTTATCGCTCTGTTCTTTTCCCATCTCACTTTTTGCATAGTAAAAGAAAACAAAGCAACCCAAATAGGTGTCTGCTGACTTTCTCAAAATTCAAAGACAACAAAGGTTTTTGGTTTTTCAATTCAAGCAAGCAGTGAAAGCTGAACCGCCTTACTGGGTTGGACAAAGCTCATCTGAGCTCCAAATACTTCTTCCGGATGCTCTCGTAAATTGTAAACATTGTTGCTCAATTGCCTGTGACACATCATCTAGCTACCCACAACATTTAAAAAGACTGATGGGATTAGTGCCCCACACATTAAAAGCTGCTGAGAGGACAGGATGTATGACATCCATTATACACACATCCACGTGGAAATATGTTTCTCATGCGGATGGTCGAACTTTCAGTGAGAACAGACTCAAGAGTTACAAATCTCTCCTTTACATTAAATGGCAAAAACTCCAAATAATCTCCAGTCCATGATGTTGTATTTGGTAGGCAACACTTCTATAGGTCCAATTGTGCCACTGACATTAATCCTGAGGTTTTAAGAACTTCTTCTTAGCTTTCTTGCTAGGTCTTATGCTACTACTCCCATCTTCATCTTCATCCTGGAGTACACGCTGGTCTCTTTTTCTCATGAACTTCTTCCCTATTGTTCCCACTAATGTTTCATATCTGTAAAGATGATACAAAATGTACAGCTTTTACTAAAATCAGAGAAAACTTTTATGGAACAAATCATAAATCTATTAAAGAATTTAAATGGCATGAGGAAGCTTAAGAAGCACGAGTTCTACACGGTCACTTCAGCCATTATGCCCACCCCAAAAGTGCTGGAGGTTCCAGTGAATACACACCAGAATTCCTGGAAAATCAGCTCAGTGAAGTACTGTATATATATACTTTGGGGTGGATTTTGTTTTCTTTCCCCTGTTTGTTTTGATATTTTTTTTTTTTTTGGCTTTATTTATTTGTTTGCTTTTTGGGTTTATTTTCCCACACATAATCCAGTAAGATATCATATGCCTAGCTAATATTGATTATGTGATAAAATATAACTTGCCTTCTGGCCATTTCTTCATCTGACACATCGGCCTCCATTTTCTCATCCACTTCAATTTCTTTTTCTTTGCACTTGGAATTCATTTGGATCATTAACTTCTGAAAACAAAGTAAGAAATAGCTTAAACGTGTAACCCTGACACTATTTCAGCATAGTTGCTGAAATTCACTGCTGGAAGAAATACATCAAATTTAATAATTAGTTGCTGTTCCCAGTCAGGCTAGAACAGGCTGTTAGGTGGAACTCATGAAGAAAACGCAGCATGCTTGTCTGTTCCTAAAATGAGCTTAAGAGTGTGCCTTTGGGAAACAGAGAGGCAACACAGAGACACGGTTTTCAGTGAACTATACCATGCAAACATCCTCAAGGGACACCAGACATCTTCAGGAGACCAGAGAACTACAACATTATTAACTGGCACATGCTGCCCAGAGGAGCTGGGAATGTCCCCTCCCTGGAAGCATTCAAGGTCAGGTTGGATAGGGCTTTGAGCAACCTGCTCACGTGGATGGTGTCCTTGCTGACGGCAGGTGGGTTAGAACTAGATGATCTCTAATGTCCCTGCCAATCCAAACCATTCTATGATTTTAATTTGATGTTTGCATGTCGTCCTTGAAATGGTTTTAGGAAAGAAAACATATCTGCAAAGATTTACAATTAACTACTAGTAAAAAACACAAAGCAATGGCTCATGGTTTATATACATCAAGTCACAGTGAGAGCAAGTTCAAAATAACTAAAGTAAATCACCTTGCACAGACCTCTGAATACCTTTCAGTCTTTAAACCCTTCACGCTCTTGCCTCAGCTCAGTGGTAACATTTTATTAGTATCTCAGTGTACTTCTATCAGCATGAATCATGCTAGAAAGAAATTAAAGACTCTCTTGCCTGAAATTTTTATTTTGGAACTTTAAGCTCTTACTTACACAAATAATTGTTGAATAAATAGGGCTGGATGTTTGTAGGATTTGACTCTGAATTAAATGGCAGGAGAAAAAGTGATCTATTGTTCTGGTGAGCAGCATGTGGGATAGTTTCCTCATTTCAGGGAAGGAAAACCTGCAGGAGTCATGCAATTGACCATCAACACAAGGAGATAAAAAGCTTCTATTTACCAGATGCTGCATTGATCAACATTTTGGTTTGAAACATGGATTTCCTGTAGATGGGAGGATTTATAGAAAGTGTTGCAAAGGCCAAACAGCATGCAGTATGAGCACTCAAATCCCCATCCCCGAGGGCTACAATCCTGATGTGAGACAACATCAAAACAGAACATTTAAATGGTACCTCGATTTCTGGGTTGAATCCTTTGAAGGACATTCTGCCATAAAGTAGATCCTCACATGGCATAAAGCTCCTCTCTTCTATTATAAAACTCCTGCATGAAACCCCAAAGCCAGCATTTTATCAAACAGTATGCTTTAAAATAATCAAATTAAACAATTGCAAAAAGCATTTGTTGCCTTCCCCCCACACAAATAAACAAAACCACAGTGTATTTTAAACCATCAAATACTTTCTGAAGCTTAATTGCTCCGATAAATCTTTCAATACAAGGAGCTTGGAGTGCAAAAGAATACTTTCTGCCAGCAAAGCTGTGCCAGTTCCACAAGCAAAATTAACTCTCCTGACAAAAAGCACTCTTTGCTGGTATGATTCCATCTACATTAATGCTTTTGCCAGAATAAAAATACCACATAAATATCACTCTCCAGGTGGCATTACTATCCCAGCAAAAGCTTCTAATTAATTTTTCATTGTGATGTTAGACCTGGTATTAGTTAAGCCTGTCAGGGCATAAAACACTGTGTAATTCTCTGTTCAGCAGAGAAAGATTTCCCCTTTCTTTCCTCCTTTTTAACTCTTTTAATGAGCATGGAGTGAAACCAGAAACATGACCCTGAGGTGTTCATAATACACGTTAGATGAAAGTACTTCCGTGAATTGTTCCATCCTTCTTTTCCTCACACACCCATGCACACCTTCCCCCATCCTCTTCAACTCCCATGTAAAACAAACTCTTACAATCATAGGAAGTTAGGCTGAAGAGATCAAGCTCACTCTCCTACCTCACGTATCATGAACATCAGAGGTCTATCTAACCTATCCTCTAAAGACTTCCAATGATGAGGAATCCAGTGTCTGCTTAGGCAAATTATTCCAGTGCTTCAACAGTCTTAATGTTAGAAAAAAATCTCTCAAAGTCCGGCTTGAACCTTCCTTGCTGCACATGAAGCTCAGGTAACTTTCTGCCATATTCACCAATGGCAACAGAAAATAGTTTATAAATGACCTTTTTCAACTACAGTTAATTCCTTGGATCCCACATTTTTTAAAGATAATGTGTGATCTCCCTCAATGGAGCTTTTGTCCCCTTTTGAAAGGGCTATTTAAAGCACCTAAATAGGAGCAATGGACATTTTTTTCCTTACCAGCTAAGCCTTCCTTTCCTCTTGCCATTCTCTCCCCTATTTCAAAAACAGGATTTGAAGTGATCTGGACTCAAGATGACAAAATTATCTTGAATGGACCTAACCATGTGACTGAAGCTGAATTTACTAACACAGAGTTTCAAACTTCTGTTTTCAAACAAAGGGAAAAGGCAGCGATGAATGAATTGGTCCCAGCCTGAAACTAATTGCATCCATCTAGAAGAATGTGTGAATGAAAAAACACCACACACAAGAAGTTAAATTAGGTCAAACTGCACTAGGCAACCTTGAGAATGTCCCTGAAAATAATAAAGCAAGCTGTAATGTCAGTCTGTCATTATTTTTGCTTCTGTTTATTGTTTATTATTAATGCCTCTTCTATAAACAGAAATATCTGCATCCTGTTCCCACTCCACAACAATGCACTGGTGGAAAGGATACAAAAGGGTATATAAACTTACTCTTTCTCCTTTAGATCTGGTAAATCAAGATACCAGTGTTCTTCACTAATTATCTTCTTTTCTTCCTCTTCTAGTTGTTTTTTAGTTTGTGAATCCAAACCCCTTTGCATGAACTAAAAAGAATGACAAAGACATTGATCTGGTTTTCTGCATCATGAGCACGCTGTGAACAATTACCCATTATACAGTATTTAGCAGTTGATAAAAAGCAAATGCATTTTGTGATTTTTCCTCAGGGTTTGGTCCAAGTCTGGTCAAACAGGCAATGGAAAAGTAAACAACTGCTGATCACGGCTATCAACTACAAGTGAACAGTCTGCCACATCTGGATCTACACAAAGAAACAGATCTCGCCTGGTTAGCTTTGATGGATCTGAATTGTTACAAACCTGTAACTTTGCTAAGATTTTCCTAAGGTTTCAGCAAAGGCAAGAGAGAGGGTAATGGTGTTAGAAGTTATTGCTGCATGTCAGAAACCAACACTACCCATAAAAGCAGCACTGGAGCCAGAGGTAGGTGATACCAGACTGACCTTTTTTGGAAACATCTACACTTTCTATCATCCTCTCCTTTTCTCAGATTTAATGAGCTGGTTTGTGTTTGTAGCTCTAATGGCTAGAACCTGCCTTTGGAGTGGAAAAAGGTAGCTGAAGCTATGAAAATAAGTCTTCTGTATCCAGCTATGCTAAAGGAAGGTGTTACCAGTTCTTAACTTCTCATTGATGACCCACCACAGTACCAGTCAAGCTCTATGTGTAAGCACCAGTTAACTCACTGCAGGAACAGTCTGATAAATTAGTTGAGACCAGTAATTTAGTTTAGGGTAACACTGCTATTTTTGCCAAATACAAGGACATTGCTGTAAATTGCTTCCTCAGTCATAACCTTTGGCACAGGATGGGAGCAGGCAGGAACAGTCACCTCTCTCACAGCTGGGGGTGAAAGAGGACATCAATCACAGCCCACAAAAAACCTACTGAAAACACAAAAGTGCCAACCTGAGAGATGCAAAACATCCCTTTTATATCCATTTGTCTGAAGTTAGGTACCTGAACTGAGTGACAATTTAAGTATCAACAATGTTAACCAAGCATGCTGGAAAAACCAGAACTCTTCACAATTTCATGGTAATAATCCTTGTATTTTCACATCCCTAGCAGCTGGGACCTCCCTTAGGTTCTACAGAAAGTGTGTGAATAACTATATCTGTCAGAAGCGTATACTTATACCAATGTAATTCACAGCTAGTGACAAGTCTACCAGCACAGCTTATATGCACTCCTGTACAAAAGTGGCTTTGTGGCTATCAAAGCATACCTGCATGTGCAACACTGCAGAGCAATTTTATATCAATTACTTAAAGTGACATCTTTTTTGTGTTTACAAAAGTGTGCAGGCTGACAGGTAAAGTGACAGTGGGGAACTATACACCTGGCTACAGTTTAGGTCCCAGCAAAAATGAGCTGGTTGGGGATAAAGCCTAAGACGACTTCACAAAACACTTCCAGAAAAACCTGCAATACTGAGCTTATTTAAAATATATAGGCAATACAGATGTGAAACATATGTATTACATACATCCCATACATACATGACACCAAGCTGTGTGCTGCAGCAGACACGCTGGAGGGAAGGGATGCCATCCAGAGGGACCTTGACAGGCTGGAGAGGTGGGCACAAGCCAACCTCATGAGGTTCAACAAGACCAAGTGCAGGGTTCTGCATATGGGTTGAGGCAACCCCAGGCACAAATCCAGGCTGGGCTGTGACTGGCTGGAAAGCAGCCCTGAGGAGAGAGACTTGGGGGTGCTGGTGGATGAGAAGCTCAACATGAGCTCTCAATGTGCACTTGCAGCCCAGAAAGCCAATCAGATCCTGGGCTGCATCAAGAGAAGCATGGCCAGCAGGTCAAGGGAGGCGATTCTCCCCCTCTACTCAGCTCTGGTGAGACCCCACTTGGAGTACTACCTCCAGTTCTGGAGCCCCTATTACAAGAGGGATATGGATGTGCTGGAACGTGTCCAGAGAAGGGACCTAATTGGTGGCCTTCCAGTATCTGAAGGGGGCCTACAAGAAGGCTGGGGAGGGACTTCTCAGGATGTCAGGTAGTGATAGGACTAGGGGGAATGGAATGAAGCTGGAGGTGGGGAGGAAGTTCTTCACCATGGGAGTGGTGAAGCCCTGGAATGGGTTGTCCAGGGAGCTGGTTGAGGCCCTGTCCCTGGAGGTGTTTAAGCCCAGGCTGGATGAGGCTCTGGCCAGCCTGATCTAGTGTGGGGTGTCCCTGCCCACGGCAGGGGGGGTTGAACTAGATGATCCTTGTAGTCCCTTCCAACCCTGACTGATACTATGATCTTTTCAGTCTTTAAAAAACCAAATCAAATTCCAAACTTCAAGCCAGGAGAGAGCTAATGTCTCATTTTTCCATTTATGTTTCTATTTGCACCCATTGTACAGGGTCTTCAATAAAAGCAAAAATGACTTTTGCTTTCTGAGTCGATCCAGAATGCATCAAAGCTTTCCAATTAAACTTACAATATCTACTTGAAGAAAATAAGTGAATCTATCATGTGGAAAACTCTACTGCTCAAGAAAATTGGTTAGCCAGTCAAAAATCTCAGCAGAAGAAATTCTGCTGCAAGCACCCAACTGAATAATCATTTCACATTACATTTTAAAGGTGATCTTCCCAAAGATTACTACAGAAATAACTGGATGACAAAAAATGTGATCACATTTACCTAAAATGTAAACACACATGGATCAATTAAAAATGTCTGCAGTAGACACTGTACGTCCATCAGCCACTGAGTGGTTACTTGAATTAATTTCCCCAAGCAATGGGACCTGAATCAAATGGTGCAAGATCTAAAAGCATGAGCCATCCTTCAATACCATGTGGTGAGAATGCGGCCCAGTACTTGACAGAAGTGGTCTTTACTGTGTTACCAGCGACCATGTCACCTTTGGGTGCTGCTTCACCCACCAGCTGAATTGTGATAAAACATTTTATCAGTACTTGTGGAAGCAGCTGCTAAAGCATTAATTAAAACATTTGTAAACTAGAAGATCTGCAGAAGGAAAGTGCTAAATACAAGGCCTGTGTATGACCTTTACCAAACCTACTATCTTTTCAAAGCTGGTTCCTACTGCCCAGACTATAAACCTGCAAATGTCAAGGCAGCACATTCACAGGCTGGTTCTCCACAGCCATCCAAGGAAGAAAATCTAAAAGCTGCCTTTTGAAATCTTCAGGGGGTTAATAAACTGGCAAGCAACTAGAGCCAAAGTTTCACTTAACAGAGAATATTACATAAAAATAAGAAAAAATAATGATGCCACAATCCAGGTTATGGGAGTCTTATTCTGTCTCACACTGCTAACTAAGCTCAACATCTACTCCCTTTTGGATGAAGCAAGATTCCTCCATGCACAAGTTTAGTCTTTGTTAATTGGGGTAAACGTTCCCAACGCAGCTCAGCACACTTCATGTGAAAGTCTGAAGTCAGCAAAACTCCTTTCAGCCAGAGTCTGAAATACAGTTCCATATAAGTATGTGGGGAAAAAGATGATTAAATAAAACATCACAAGCAAGAAGCAACAAAACCCCATGATGTTCATATTTATAAGTATTTACTGGATATTAGCGCTTAAATCAAAGTAATGACAACTGGTGTTATTTCCAGCAATAAAGGACCATAAGGCACAGGAGAATGTGCCCTACTGAATTAGGTGTAGTACACCACATGAAGCAGAAACCATCAGCCAGCAAATGGAGGCCGATTTCACACTAGTCTGGATATGAGATTCACATATTACTAAGAACCTTTGCACTTATGAGGGGGGAAAGGTGGTTAGCACAATCATATAGGTTGAGTATTTTATCACCCATCAATGTAAACAAACAAAAAAACCCCCACCAAACCAAGAAAACCAAACCCCGACCAAACTAAACAAGCAAAACTCAACCAACCAAAACCAACAGAACAACAAAACTTTTTTTCCCCTCCCCGTAATAAATATCAACCCAAGTAAGGCAAGCAACATTATGTTTTAATTTCAGTGTCTGTGTGTAGCAAGGAGAATAATAACCTTCAACACTTTTAAGCAAGTTTTCTGCAAAAGCCAGGCTGAACGAAAAGACTCAAACAGTGCCCAAAAGATAGCACTTGCTAGAATGAGACTTTTGCTGCAATTACAAAGCTGCTTTCTCCAGCGTGCTACACAATTTGTAATCCTCCCGAGACCTCTCGCCAGCGTTTAAGCAGCCCAGTACTCGGTGGCAGCTCTCCAAAATTCGCCTCTTGGCGGCGAAGGTGAATGGGAGCAGCCCACAGAGCTGCAGGCCTGAGTGAAAGGGCTGAGGATAACCTGATCTTTAAAACGTGCGTTACGGGAGGCAGGAGACAGCCATGCCCGCGTGTAGGACCAGGGCAGTCGCTGCTCGGCTAGGTGTAGACACGGAAAATGCCCCGAACCGGGCTCCTCAGATGTTTTATCCCCGGTTCACAGCACGGTTCGGCCCCCCACGGTCCCAGCCTCCCAGCCCCGGGGCCACGGCGAGCGGCTCTCCGGCAGCAGCCAGGCCCGGCTGCCCTCTCCTCAACGCACTGCGAAGCAGGCCTCAGGCGACCCCTCCCCTCCTGCCCCGCTCCCGGGGTCCCGACGCCCCCTCCGCCTCACCTTCATGCGCAGCAGGTTCTTGGACAACTTCGTCTTCACGTCGCCGGCCATGGCGGCCGGCGCTGCACGCAGGCCGCACTGGATCCCCGTCCTCGCGTAGCGCTGCGGCCGCGCACGCCGGAGGCGGAACGGGCGGCAGCAGCGGCGCAGCTCCACCCTCCGCATCCGGGGCGTGGCTGTAGGATCCCGCCCCTGCCCGCGCTCGGGGTAGCGGCTGGGTTTGCGACGGTTGGAGCTGTGTGTGGCTGGTGGGATAAGAACCTTTAAGCCACAGCTTTCCCGTACAGAGACAGTTGTGTGGGGATCGGGTGTGTGAGCAGCTTGGAAAAGAGGAGACTAAGGGTTGATCTCATTAATGTTTATAAATACTTAAAGGGTGAATGTCAAGAGGATGGGGCTAGGCTCTTCTCGGTGATGCCCAATGACAGGACAAGGGGCAATGGGTGGGAGTTGAGGCATAGGAAGTTCCATGGAAACAGGAGGAACAATTATTTCATTGTGAGGGTGGCAGAACACTGGAACAGGCTGCTCAGGGAGGTTGTGGAGTCTCCCTCTCTGGAGATGTTCAAGACCTACCTGGATGAGTCCCTTTGTGATCTGGTATAGGTGATCCTGCTCTGGCAGGGGGCATTGGACTAGACCATCTCTCGAGGTCCCTTTCAGCCCCTAACATTCTGTGATTCTGTGATAAGTCGGGCTAGGAATGAAATGGTAAATTAGTAGGGGAACCTGAGATTTCTTATCAACACATATGTATTCTGTAGTGCTGCTGGCTTACAGCTTCATCTGTAGTTTTCTGATATTTCAAAGAGAGAAAGAGTATAAAATCTGTCTCATACTGGCATTTGAAAACTGAGTTGTTTAGATTTTTTTGTTTTTAAATCAGCACTGATTTTTACTTGAAAGAAACACAAAATGGTGAGACGTGATTAAAACTTGAAAGCACATAAATTCTAAGACATTACAAAAAGCTCAAAATCTCTGTTAGTCCTGAATCATGATCTCTGAACTCAGTACTGGCAGTGCTGTCTCTGGACTGCCAGGCCAGCCCCCTGGTAGCTGAGAAGGAAATCCTGATGGGAAATTGCCAGCTTACTCCCAGTCACAAGCAGGTACCACAATTTCTGTATATATGTCCACAAATCAGATTTCTGATGACCGTTTTGACAGTTGGCACATAAACCTGGCGATAAAGCAGTAAGAGTGAGGGCTCAGTGTTCAAAACTTTAATGAACTGGTGTGCTCCAGAAGACAATCTAAGGAGAAAAGTTCCCATATATGCAAGATGTAGGTCAAAGCCTGAAGAACTCTAAAGATTTATGCTCTAATAGAGTCCACAGAAACATCTAATGAAAGGCAAAACGTGATTGCAGTGAGAAAGAAAGAAGAGTTATCCACATCCACGCATCCTTATTGCACAGTTAAGTTTAGTGGGTTAGAATGACCACAAACATGAATGAAACATGGAGCCACAACTGCTTCAAGGCAAAGTCATAACACTGCATGGAGGCATTTAATTTTCAAATAAGCAAGGCACCTTCATTTCCAGGCTTCATAAATGAGTTGAAGCTGCCCTGAAATCCAAGGCTCCAACAAGAAAGTCTGTGTGTATGCGTGCAAACTATCCTAGCTATGTTCAGCTCCTTCCCAGTTCACTCTCTCATTAACAGCTATCAACACTTCCCAACAAAAGAAGGCTGGGAAGAAATTTGCAGTTTCATGAATAGAAATACGCATTGAAGAATGAATAAATTTGAATCTTAGTAAGCAAGCCAACAGGGGAAAGCTGTTAATTAGTATAATGCAGCCATAATCTCACCATTTTTCGTTTTATTTTCTATTAGCCATGCATTCTAATAATGTATTTGCTTTTTGTTGGTCACTGCAAATCAGAGCCCTGCATTTAATTGCATGGCCTTTGGTGTCACTCAGGGTTTTTTTTTCTGGCCACTTTCAGCTAATTTACAGTCTGGGAACATACCTGGAATAATTCCTTCTAAATACATTACTGCACACCTGTCAGCACTTCTCCAGCCATTGAGCGAGGGCCACGTCTGGCTTTGCTTGGTGCCTTCTGAAAGCTGTTCCTGTCCCCCTCTTCCACCTATGGAGTGACCCAGTTTATCACTGGTTTGAACCAGCGGGATCCCTTTTAAACCGGTTGAATCCTTTTTGACCCGGTTTAGATCAAATTGGTTTAGACCTGTTTTTTTCCTGTTTAATCTGGTTTAAACCAGAAACACTGGTTCAAAAATGGTTTAAACCATAAAACCCAGCATGCTCTGTTTACTGACTTTTGTATTTTGTTTGGATGCAGCTACTCCACACATCAGCTGCCCGAGACCTCTGGTGAAACGAGTGTGGCGATGCCAACCCTTTAGTTTTTGAGAGCGGCATCTCATAATTTAGAACCTTGTGTGGTGCGTAACTGGAAGGGAGAAGTGCAAGCTGTTTTCAGCTTGTCTAACCTCGAGGATTATTCTTGGTGCTCCCTAGTGAGCAAGAGTTCAGGATACACAGCCTGACCCCGATTGCACCCTGTGTCTTGGTGCCACACCATGTGCTTGCACTGAGATGTTGCCAGTGTTTGTCGTATGTGTCAGCACATCAGCAACCAACCCACCTCAGCAGGGAGGGAGCTGTGGTTTGCAGTAAAGACAGTACAGGCTGCACGATGTTTATTTACAAAAATGGAGACTGTAAAAAGGCTGCCAAAGAATTTGATCTATTTTGGCACTAAAAGAGTCTGAAGGAAATTTTTGGATTACATCTCTCATCGCTTGAATTGGATGGGGGAGGTTATAGATAACAATCAGCTGTCTCGCGGACCAGATTATACTGTCTGGTAAATCTGAAGTCACTCTATTGATTATAGGAGAAATTTTTGTGATTTACTGGTGGTGGTGGAGACAGCTCGGAGAAGAATCTAGCACTGTAAATAGGCCTGTTTGGGTGGTGGAGTGAGGGTGAGAAGATGAGGTAGGAGAGATGCTTTATTTAGAGAAGAATCAAGGGTCATTGTAAAATGACAATTAGACACCTTTCCCACAGCTCTGACAGCTGCGCAGCAGCTCTGCTTTCAACCTGGAAATCCATTTCTCTTTCAAACAAAAAATGCTCAGGGGTATAACTCAGGGGAAAGGAGCTCCATCTCATCCAAGTGTACATTAAACAAGTAGATAAAAGACTTTTTGTCCCAGGAAATGCGGTCCCTTCTCCCTCTAGTAATTACAGAAGTCAAATCAAAGATGTCATTAACATTATTTAAGAAGCAGTCTCTCTTGGAGCAACACGAGTGACAGCTGTGAACTAATTTCATGCCAGTGGGATCTAATTTGAGGGAAATGTTTGGTTATTGTTTCTGTAACATTTTATTTATTCATATTCTCACAGAATTGTGATTTTAACACACGCTGAGTATCTCCAACCTTACACCGACCTATCTGTTGACTTGATTTTTATGAGCTGTCTTTGAGTTCTGAGGCAGCTCTTCACAGCTCTCAACATACTCAGTCTTTTTTTCCCCCTGCAAATATAAAAATTTTTATATTGTGACAGGTGAGTCATTAATTTGTGTCAGACTCCTCCAGTATGTTTTAAGTAAGGATATTATGATAAGTAGAGCTGCCAGAGGTCTGTTTGCAAACCTGAAAGGAAGGTGTGAAGCGCTGTGTATGATTGGGTGGGATCAGAAAGGCAATTTCATCCCCTACACTCCATACGCAAATAGTGTGAAATTCTCCAAGTGGCAGAGGTGCAGTTTTGAAGTAGAGGACTCATTTTTCATCTCTCTTGCTCCCACCAAGCTCTGAGCTGCCAATATATGCAGTGTATTGACAACTGCTAAGGTCCTAGGTGACTGAGGATTTTTTGCAATATTCATTACCCTTTAATGCATGCATGTGTAACCTGCTGGCCTGTGTGCATTGCTCAGCCTGCTTTGTACCTAATCCATGGAGGATAGGGGTTAGCTACAGCTCTCGGCTTCAGTGTGTGATGTGTCAGCTCAGTCTGCACTGACTCATCCTCTTAGCTTTTGAAGTCCCCTTTGCTGGTGTCAGTACAGGCTTAGGTGGCAGCTGACACATGCAGAGTGCTATAAATCCCTACCCTGTATTCCTTGGTTGACCCCAAGGTTTCCTGTGGATGGGGAATGAAATGGAAGCAGAAGCCAAACTCCTGTAATTTGATTAACACAGATCTGTAAGCACAGTTCATGTTGGTGATGCTTAACAGCCTTCACTATTTGTGAAGGCTATAGTGAACACTATTTGTTCACTATTTTTGCAGTGAGAAATGGTGCACCTTAAAAATATGCTTGTAGCAAAACAGTTACAAAATCTCCAAAACAACCAAAAGGTGCCTTTGGAAAGAGTGCCTGTTGTCATTTTGGGAAAAGACAATCCATTCTGAGAGCTTTTGGCCCTGGTGGCAGTGTGACCTTTGTGTGAATAAATATAGTAATTCCTTTTTGATTACAGAAAGAAGCAGCTTCACAATGGTAGCTCCCTAACTTCTGCCATCACCTAAATGGGCTGGGGGGGATGAGAGGGGAACCTGCACCAGTCTGTCATTCTGCTGGCATGTGCGTAAGGCTAAACATTTGATCCTGTGTTGCAAATATTTGATATACCCCAGTCCTAGGCATCAGAGCAGAGAGAATGGCTGAAGAACAGTGTGGAGCATCCTTCTCTTTGCTTTCCTTTAAAAACTGAGAGGCTTTAAACTTTTTGGATTTGATGGAATCACAATTAAAAGAGAAAAGGAAAATATCACCTTCCATTTGTTAACTATAAAAATGCAATCCAGCAGTGCTGCTGGTGCTTTGCTATTTCCCAGGTCAATAAATGGCTCCCCTGACTTTAATAAACATTGATGCTGCAGGCTTGTTCTACAGTGATTGAACCTTTTTATAGTTCCAACCACTCGCATTGCATGAAAGCTTGAAGACTGTGGTTTTTTTTTTCTCTTCCTCACCCCCCCTCTTTTTTCAGGAGGGTTGGTTCTGATTGATTAAATTGTCATTTTCTGAGTTAGTTGCTTGAATTATAACTTGGCATTTTTAACTGTGTGATTTGTTTAAAGAGACAGCTTTTTGATATAGCAAACCAGCTGAGAATTTTTAAGCAGTAAAAGGAAATTTTACTCACTTTGTTCTCAGCCTTTCATCACTGCCTGACAAAAGTGCTCCTGAAGACAATGTAGAGGCTATGATACGAGAAGGTACTTAGATCCATGCTCTCTTCTTTATTCCACCACAGAGCTGATCTGTGCAATATTGTATTGCTTTCGATTAGTAGTCAGACACCTCGTTGTTGTTTATCTTTCAAAGCAGATAGGAAGGGAGGAGGAACTAGAGACATAAATGTGAGCACTTCCCGAGGTGATATTTGGTAGCAGAACTGTAGTTTGAACCAACTGATTTACCCTTTAACAGACATAAAAGATTGCTTTGTACCAAAACGATGGTCTTCAAACACAACAAATGCAAATAACTGCAAGGTTTCCACCTAAATACAGACTGAGCCTGGTTCAAGGGGGTGATGACCTTGTAATTCTTTAGAAACTAAGAAACCACATCCATGTGACAATGCATTCAATTTTATATTTAACCAGGTGCCAATTCCTTCTCTGTGGATAGCTCCTTGGTTTCTGAATCTCCCCCCCGCCCCGATTTAAATCTGTATTCGAGACAGTAAAGCTGAAACGAATGAGACTCACATAAAAAAAACATGTGTGTTCAGAATGTGTTTGGAAAGAAAGGCCAACAAAACTGTCTAGTAGCACATAACAGGGTGTCTTTTGCTTTTGATTTACAGCACCTGCAGGGGAAATGGAATCATCTAATGGTCTGAATATGGGAGCTCTTACGTTTGTTCACTGCAGTGTTAACCCTGGTCAGACTCTGAAACAGTGCTTAGCAGTGGGAGTCTCAGGGTATCAATATGAAATACTGAAGTCCAATTATACTTCTGCTTGTACACTTTCCTCTCTCTGGTCATTTCAGCTTTTGCTCTGAAATAATAACTTATGAGAGTGCAAAGCTGAATTTCAGCAGTGTATTATATCCCTGGCCTCCACATTTAATTGCATAATACTGCAACTAACCCACTATATATCTCAGTTCCTTGATTTTTTTTTTTCTTTTTTTGGCTTCTTTTCCTCTGTTTCTATTCAATTCATTCAAGACCTTCAAAAAGTGAAAAATAGGTGCCCAGGGAGAAGGTGAATTGTGAAATGAACACTTAAACTTCTTACCTGATGCCCATTCCTGAAGGTCTTTCACTAAAAAGACAGGGACAGAGTTCACCAAAAATGGGGTCAGGATGAAGTGCTGCAGGCTCTGGCTGTTTTCTTGCAGTGCTGCAAGTGCTGGTTACCTGAAAGAGGGGTCAAGAGGAGCCTTTGCAATCACCAGCTTGGATAAAATCCAGCCAGCCAGGTGCTTTACAGGATATCCATTTCCCCCCAGCAATGCCAAATGAAAGGTGACTGCTAGAAACAGAGCCCAGGTAGATGACAGATTACTGCTGTGATTCAGCATGGCAAATCTGGTGTTCCTAACTCCTGTGTTTTAATCAGCTGAAGATTTCATAGCAAGATGTTGATGCATGAACAAACTTTTAATGACAAAAGCAGAAAATAAGGTGTTCTGCAATTACTGTAAATACAATATGATAACATTTTTAGGAGAGCTGCTCCTGCTCATTTCAAAATCATCACGGGGCCATTTTGTAGGGTAGGAAGTAAGCTGTAACATGGAAAAGAGGAAAACATTAAAGCTGTAATGATTTCTATCATAATATTATGAGGTAGCACAGTTTACCTCAGTGCAGTTCCTCAACGAATATTTTCTAATTTCCATAAGTAATTGACCTCTCATTAGCAATTCATTAGAAAAATTGAGGTGATGTGCCAAACAAACCCACTGCATGTGAATAAATTATTAAAAACTCTCATGGGTTCAAAATGAAGGCATACAAGGACCTTGCTTTCTCTGACTGAAAAAGACAAGTATTTCACTTACATCTGTAAAATGAAACACTTTCCTCTGAATAGATAGAGCTGCACACACAATGGCCCTTAAAACCATCCTTCGACTCATGTCTGATTTTCAAATACAGTGAACGTTCAGTTCTTGCAAGTAACAGCATAACAACAAGAATTAGCCAAATAATTCAGACATATGTATAGGACTCCAGCATGACTATAGACAGCAAGGCAGGGAACACTGAGTACAAATTTTGCTATGTGGTTAAAGGACATGGCTTAGTTTTTGAAGGAACTGATCAACTGATGCTTCTGAGTGATTCCAGCCTAGATTCCAATGCTTACCAGAAAAGACATATTGCTGAATTTTTATCCATGAGCAATTGTTTCAGAGGGAGATGTCTGCCTTGTCTTTTTTATAGCCACTCTTAACCAACACATGAATGTTAACAAGTTCAAATAATAGATTTTGCACACATTGAAGTGTTAACTTTAATAACCTTATATATCTGTCTTTTTAGGGATCAATAAATCAATTTTGAGCTAGCTCCTCATCACTGCAATGTTGCAAAAAGTGAGGCTGATTTTAAGGTAAAGTTTTATGAGTCCTGGATGCTCCTAGACAAACCCTGAAAAAAAACCCAAACCATTTATTTTTTAATGTGTCCCTTACAGTCTCGATGCCTATCTGAAACTTATTTGAAAGTAACTGAATTTATGGGTTGCAAGCTACATGAAGATGAGAAAGGAAAAAAAACCCACAAAAGCAACCCTATCTCAAAGTCCTATACAAGAGAGAAGAGATGAACTGATAAACTTCCCTGACCTTTTGCAAAACTGCCTGAGAAACTGAAGGTTCTAAAAGGAGGACAAAAGCAATGGAGCAATGTAAAATAATGGGAAAAGCTACTGGTGTAGGGCTGCTCTGGGACCAAGGCCAGTGAGAATGTCACTTTTCCTCATTTGGGAAGTGTATCTGTTATCTGGTTACCCTTCTCACAAGCTGTTTTTTAATTTTCTTCCTGAATTCTCCTGCAATGGCCCATTGCAGAGCGCTGTTTCATTTTAATTGTTTTAATTTTGTTTTGCCAGCTGAACTGTAGAAGAAAGGAAGCACAGAAGTGATCACAAGGAATATCCTGTTATGGAAGAAAAATGTGTTTTTGAAGGCTTGCTCAGAAAAATCAGACTGCGTTGGTATCCATAACATTTAAAAAGACTGAAAAGAGATGGTAGATAAGCAGTGAATTTCATGGCGTATCGATTACATCATGCCATGGGACTATACCTAGTGATTAGTTTTGTGACATTGCTCCTGTGTCCTTCTTTCTGCATGGTTGTGGAAACCATGGTTGCATGGCTAATCCCTGATGGTTTCAGTCCAAATCTGGAGTGAAATCTGCTCTTCAATGGCTTGTAGTGCTGGAGAGCATCTCTTCCTTGAGCCATGGCTGAACTGTGTTGCAGGGCTAGTTAGGAAACCAAACACGGTACAAACCCAGAACGCTGAGACTGTCTCACCCAAACATTTGTCTCGCATTCAACAACTCCTCTAAGATTCTCGAGACTGCAATACAAATGAAGCTTTAAAAGTCCAGGACAACCATTAGATTGTGTAAACCATCACAATCAAGTTTTTCTACATAGAGCTATAGGCTTTTCATCAGAGCCCACCCTTTCCTACAGAGTAACACACCCCTACACTGCACTACACCAGCATGAGTCATGGGCAGAATTTCTTTAGGATTTAGGAGTACATCTGGACATCAGCCCGTTGTGGAAAATACACAGACTTCCTGTTATATCCACACACATGCTTGATATATTTCTTTGCATTTGAGATCTGAATCAGTAATACTAAAAGCCTGAAGCTGAAAGAAGAACAAAATGTGTTTACAGACATGTTCCTTCAGTTTTAGTTGGTGGTTTTCTTTTTTTTTTTTTTTTAATTAAAAAGAATGTATCCATTTTGGGAGTAGATTACCTGATGCATTGCAAGGTAGAAATAACATACCCCAAAAGAGGTAATTCTCCTTGTATAGGTTGACTTTAAAGAAGTCACAGTGCTAGGCGTAAAATTAATAATTTAACTGAAGTAATTAAAACCACTTCTCTTTCTTCACTTAAATAGAAGGGAAAGCTCACCTGTGTATATATTTTTGCAAGCCTTTGGAAGTAAACCTGTACTGCTCATTAGTGTGCCCTAAGGTTTCCCCAGAACTGTCTATGCCTTGCTTCTTTATGCTGAAAGCTGCTAATGGGAAAACCCAGAGCATTACAATGACAGGTTCAAACACAATTTCCAAACCTACATCATGTTATCGGTATCCCACGGAGCCAGCCAAAATGTAGACATTTGGGAACCCACCAAAATAGGGAAGGGAAGGCATCCTTACTGACCCCAACAAAAGAAAACAGCTATTCTTTTGTTGCAACATGCTGTGGGTTGCTGTATGCAAAATGGTTTAATATCACCTTAATCCCAGCTTGTCATGTGAAAAATGATCCTGTCAATGTGATACAGAAGTAGCATATTGAGGAGTGCAACATCCTGTCTGATAGGAAAGAGCTGACAAAGACAGACTGAATAATGCTCAATTAGATAAAACTGACTTGATTGTGAATTCCAAATTAAATTACAAATATTGCAGTAAGATTTATAGGGTTTGTTTCCTGTCTGTTTGCTGGGCTCTGCTTGTGTCATCAGTATTTCAGATTAGCAGCAGCATTATTTTCTTTATTGATAAAAGCCAAAGGCTAAATATTGTGAGACATTTGGCAATGCCAATATAAATGGGAACTCTCAGTTGTGTGCAGTCCAGTTATTGATGTTTTTATTAGCAGCCCTTATAAGGGCACTTGCTGTCTTCCTGCTCTCTGCCATAAAGTGGAAATGAGGAAACTTGGGAAATGCCTGTTGTGCTTAGCTGGCTGTAAGACAGTTTTGACTGACCTGTAGTTGGCCCCAAGTACAATGTAAATACATTTGGGCACAGTGGCAGAGTGTCTCTGGAACGTGGCTTTTTGCATCTTTGTCAGTCAATGACTTTTTGTGTCCCAGCTATGGTAATGAAGCAGCCTAGTCTTCACTGAAGCACCCTCAATGCACAAAATCTGATGTAGGATCTGCCATTCTTTATTTCTCCAGTTGCTTAAAATAGCTCTCCAGTTCAAGTGTAAGGCCCACAACCCTGATGACTTCCTACAACAAATATTATCATATCTATTCAAGGCAAGGCTTGTGTGTGAGGGCACTATGGGGAAATTCTTTGAGAAAGTTATTTTCTTGGAATTTTCAGTAGCCACTATAAAAAGTCTGAACTTTTATCTGTGTTATTTTTTTCCTCTCGCTCTGCTTCATAAACAAACTCGACACTTTATTCTGCAAAGTGATTTCTTGCTGTGTTATAGAACCACAGAAAAAGCATACAAACCCCACAAACCTTATTATTGTCATAGTCTTGAAACTCAAAATTGATTTAAACCAAGTTCAGCCAGCAATATTTCCCCCTTCTCTGAGGAGCTACACCCTAGGTTTCAGACTAAAGTAAATTTTTATAGGCAATGTTGTAATTATAAACCCTTGAGAAACAGATTTTGTAACGGGGACACTGGCACAAAGCTTCTCTGTAGTTACTCTGCCGAGCGCTGATGCGAAGAGGCTGAAAATCCATTCTCCCAAGAAGGAGCTTATTTAAGGACTTCAGCAGCTTTAATGACATTTCTTGTGACATCAAAATTATTTCTTTTGGAATCACAGAGCATCTCAGCTTCTGCATTTTCGAAGGTCTGAGAAAAAAAAAATTACTAAAATACTGCTGTAGCCTCACAGCTATGAACAGTGACTGAGGGAAGCAATCCAGGGAGATAAATTTGTGCCGGTGCTCATATCCTCTCATGATGGGAGATGTAAATTAATCTGTTTAATTAGAGCAGCATATAATAATCATCTCCAGGAAGGCAGGAGAAGGGTTTGGAAATACCATACACATTTTGCAAATGATCTGGGTTCAGCTTTTCCTCCTAAATTGATGAATAATAGCTGAAATGTCAGTGATAACTGAACTTAAGATGAAGAACTTTGGCTCACATCAAATGTATTTGGTGACTTATGCTCATATTTGGTTCTGTAGAGATCCTGGAGCGATTTTCTTGCAGTATTTCAAGCCAAATGGTTATTTTCAAGCAATATCCATTTCTGATTGGAGCGATCTTTGTACTATTTATCTCATGTCTTTTGTACACATGAATTAAAATTAAATGATGGCAGGGTGCTTGGCCCAGAGATACTGTGCCATAAGAGAGTAAGTCCTGCTCGCTTGATCAACCTTAAATGACACTTCTCAGCTATGTAGGGATGCAGATACTTTACAAAGATGAATAAATAACTTAGTTATCATTTCAGAGGTGTTCAAAGACAACTGAGAGGCAGAATTCTAAACTGTATCCTTCCTCACCCATAATGTGTAGCCTCATACTACACCTATAGAAGCCAACAGCAAAATTTTCACCTACATCAAAGCAGAATACCCAGCCTGGCATTCTTTACCCACAGAAGGAAGAGGCTAAAATCTTACATGGTCTCAAATGAGATGTATAAGGCAAAATGCGATGGCCATAGCATGCAGGAAAGGGAGAAGAGTTTGGTGAAGCATGCAGGCTATTCTTGGATGCAAAATGGCACAGTTTGTTTTACAGCTCTTGACTTTTTTTAGGGATTTTTGGCTTTGGTTATTTAATCAGTCAGACAATGAAATGGGAAATGGAAAACCACAGAAAATGCAACCTCCTGTGCAGGGTGCATGAGATAGCCAAAAATAGCTTCACAAATTAAATAGTGGGGCAGGGGAAGTTTTCTAAAGTTTTTCAGAATCTCCAAGGAATGTTTGGCCCATATTCCGAGAGAATAAAAATCATGTTAGTCTCCCTTTCTTGAGCCAGTTCACTCATACATGCACAGCTAAAGCAGGCACCTGGGACTCAACCCAGCTCCTTCTGAAGTCAATGGCAAAGCTCCTACTGGCTTCAGTGGAGGCAGGATTTGTCCCTTTGTGAGATCGTCATATTTATATTCAATACTCTGCAACTTAAAGTGAGGATTAGCAGAATTAAACTATCCTAATTTGTATATCTCATACTGCCAAGCTGCAATTAACTTTTGTGCATTTGAATTAACAAGGAAAATTATTAACCACCCCTTCCTCATGCAATTATCATTTTACACTTCTGGAAAATTTCTCCTAAATATGAAAAGTAGCCCACACCCCTGTGAACTCATCCCTCTTAATATCCTTTAGTTATTAGAGCAGGAAACAATTTTTCACCCCATTGCTTCCATATGCAAGTGATGCTTGCCCAACACCACTGCTGTGCTGTGCACTCCACTGATTCACTTTGCTTTGTATTGGCCTAAGGCTGGCCAGGACTCAAAGCTTTAAATTCACCCAAGGATAACACCCATGTGCACAGCCCTTGGCAAATATTACACCCAGCTGCTATTTTCTGCTGGTTTTAACCACAACAATGTGTGGGCTCAAAATGCCCCCCTTCCCCTGTGCAAGCCTAATGAGGACACCTCAGTTTTCCCTGGGCACAGAGCTACAGGTTGGCACAGCAGGATAAAGCATAAAGCAACTAGAGTTTGCTGCCTGATTTTCTGCTTTTCTCCTGCATGTGCTGGCTGGACTCTGCCCTTGCTTAGGGCTAGTGAAAGTCAATTCAGTGCCGACACCTTGCCGAGCACCCCTTTTCCCATGGCAGTTTTCTTTGTGCTTTCTTTTCCTTAAAACTTTAGCTTCCTGGGAAAAATACAATATTCAGCTTTTTTTTTTATTAAATTATTGTTGAGGATGTGGGGAGATGTAGAAGAGCAGAGAGCTTTTGATTTACGGATCACCCTGTTGTAATAAATACGTTTGTAAAAAACATCATGAAATTGTGGAACAAAAGTTCTTTTCCAGAAGGATAGTCTTTAAACTGGTGTGAAATGCCTCCCTGGGATTTTGTCAGGTTTTAATTTGAGTCCAAATATATAGCATGAGACACCAGGCTGAGGAAGATAAAGGTGAATTTCATCTGCTTCCAGCTTGTCATAATGGAAATAATAACTACTTTAGCCCAAAACAAGCTTCCAATTAGTTTCTCTAAAATAATATTACACACTCCCCCCCTTCTTTTTTTATAGATACTGCAGCTCATTTCAGAACTAATTTTGAGAATATGTAAACATTTCTAAACCAGCTATGCCCACTGAAAGAATGAGAAGGGCAGACTTTGGCAGCATGTTGGGAGCCTGTCTGTACTGAAAAGTAGCCTTTGCCTTTCTTGAACTGAATATTAAACAATGAAAAATAAGGGGGGGGGGAAGTTAAAAATCTTTAGGATGAAACCATTTCTCCAGAAAGATGTTATTTTAAATAGCTGGATAATGACCATTAAACTAGATAGTCTGGAATCATAAAATATATTTCTTCAGAAAACAGGCAGGCTATATATTTTTTTAATTATTATTATTTTAAGAAAAATTACTGTGCTTTATGGAGAGCTTCAAGACACACAAAGAGTGAAATTATGCTGGCACTTAAATGTAGGTGAAATTAGCTGATTTATATATCACATTAAGATCAGAAACCAACACTAATGTGCTTCAGAAAAAAACAACAACAAAAATAATCTCAAGACTAGGTTATTGTGTCTGAAAGGATCCTTTGAAGGGGTTTAAGAGGACTGTATTCTGTTCAGTCCCACCCAGTGACCTCTTTTATGACATTTGTCATCTAATATACCTGTACAATGTGAAAATACTTTTTTGCATAAGAATGAAAATCCAGGCTCTGGTATCTTATACAATATGCTATACTCACCGAAATACTGTCCATGCAATGGTTCAACTTGCTTTCTCATCTGACACTCTCTCCAAGTCCTTCTGGAGCCCCTAGCTGGTAAGATCAGTGGTCAGAAAGGTCTCTGAAAAGACCAAGGTGTTGCTGAGAAAAGCTCCAGGGCTTAGTCCTGGATCTTATGCGGTTGCACATTTTTCTTTCAAACATCCCAAACTTCTACACTGCAACTGCAGTTCACTGGAGCAAAGCTCAGCATTAGGATGGTTTTTGTAGACCCTGAAAAAGAAGAACAGCTTGGTCAAAAACACAGCACCTGTAGGGCTCACCAAGCACTTCCAGCTGCTTGAAGCCATGGCTTGAAGCACATACCATGGTATTAGTTATTTAAATGAACATGCATCATAGCACAGCATTACTTTGTTAGCTGTTCTGGCCAGTGGAAAGTCAGTGTGGTTGTCTGCCCTCACAGTGATTAATAATAGCAACAGCACTTAGAGTATCATGAGTGTGGCTTCGTCTCTGCCCCTTTGTCAAGTAAGCCAAGATGTTGCTTTATCCATTTCTGCCTAAGCAAAGAAAAAAGGGTTAATATTACATAGAATTTGAAAGACTCAATGCAACAAGACAGCTTGAAGCAAAATGTGTTTAAAGACTCACATTAAAAAGCTTTATTTCTTAATGTATAAACCTTTCATCATCACATGTATGTATGTGAACATCTATGGAGGAGCAGATCTTCTAGGAGATGCTGATAATTCCAGTGATGTTCTCCTAAGTGCTGACGTTTTGCAGTGTACTCTAGCTGTAATTATAGAGCTACATGTGGGGAATAATGGAAAATTACCCCATGGTGGAAGAGTGAACATGGATCATGTTGGCTGTAATACTGGCTTGGATGTGGGGTCCTTCTGAATCAGGTGTGTTGTTCTGCCAGCAGCCAACATGAAGTACCACAGATGAAAGTGGAAAGATCATGCAGGAAGCAACTGTAAAATAATTCAGTCTTCACTATAGGTCTCATCCTTTCCCCCTGTCCCAAACACCACTCCCCCCACCCCCCCCCACCCCCTCCCCTTCCTTTTAAATTCTTGCTACCCAAGGTTTATATGAGTAAAGGATTACAAAAAGTATACCTGAGGCTTCTGGTGTGACATGGTGTTAACAAGAGTCTCTTTCAACTTTTTGTGATGATACAAAGAAATTCTGTCATAAACTGCCACAAAAGAGCTGCTTGTCTACAACCAGGCTGGCGTTTGCCCATAAAGCCGTTCAAACAATTCTGAAATCAAACATTTGCAAACATCATGTGCTGTTTGCAGGTGTAGGTCTCTGAGAAAGCCCTCAGCACCACCCAAATTACAATAACTACTATTTACAGTAAATAATTAAATCAGTGCAGGTTGTTTTTCATGAAATGAGAATAAGAAAACAATAGCAAAGCAGGGCAGAAGATGGAAGTACCAATTTCTCTTTGTGTAATTTGCAAAGTGTGCTGGTTAACCCAGAGCAAAACCCACATGTGCTGCATTGTCTGTTGCAAGAGGAATAAAATGTGTGATTTACAGAAGTGTGGTTTTACACAGATGAAAATACGGCACTAATTTGGCAAACCTAAGCATGGCAAATTTTGCAATAAGGAAGAAAAGGAAGAGAATAAGGAAGAAAAGGTGGAGAAGGCCACTTTTGCAGTACATAAGATTTTTGAGAAACCTCCTCTGTGATGCCTAATCATTCATAGTTAAGCCAGATACTGACCTTAATGTAGCTGTTAGCAGAAGGGGATCTAAAATGATGTTGCAAGGGACACGCAGGAGGACTGTATGGATGCTTTTGACACTTAATCAGCTCTTTATTCACAGACCTGAACTTCTGTCCTGGAAATACAATGGGACCAAACTCAGGAAGAGCAGCAGCGTTCCTTAGATGGGATTAGCTCATAGATGTGGTATGTTGAAATCTCACCTAGCCCAGAAGTAGTAGGTATTTTTCTATAGACATGTCTATTACTCAGTGGAAGGTAAAAGAAATCCTCTGGAATTTGAAGTTTATATTCCATGAAGACTGTCTCATGAAACTGTACATTAAATGGGTTCTTAAAAATGTGTAGCCCAATAAATAAACCTGGTAATTCTACCTATGCAGTAAGGAAATGAATCAGTGGCAATGTGAAAATATAAAGGAATGTCAGGGAAGCTTCATCATGGGTGTGCTGAGAGTCTTCCCCACTTTGGGTAGAGAAGGGGCCTTGTCACTTTGTCAGGCTTGCTAGTAGACATCGTGTATCATGTATGCTTGATGAAATAAGAACTTAAAACCAGCATAAACAGAGCCACTCAAAAATAATGAAATGAAGTTTTAAAAGGCTTTATCACATTCCAGGTTCAGTACCAGCAGATGAATTTACATACTGCAGAAAAGCAGCTGCAGAGGTGGAAATAAGAAAATGCTGTTAGAGATGCAAGTGCAGAGCTCAAGGGGTCCCAGGAGAGTGATAGCAATTCAGAGTTGCTGAATGCTTCAGGATAAGCCTTGAAGGCTTGCTTCTCTCAGTCCCTTCCATGCGGAAAGAAAAGAGTTAATAAATATTGTTAGTGCCTGGGGAATTGTTCACAAGGGATCTTTTGGAAGAGTAATCTTCATATTTAGAAGTATTTTCTCATTACGGGTAATAGGATGATGAACTGAGAAATGATCTCAGCCACTTACGATTCTAAAAGCCCGTAGCCTGAATAATCCATGCTGATTTAGAGATAATAGCATCAAAGACATAACTCATTTAGCACAATGTCCATTTTCTTACTCTGAAGACTTTTACTATCCTGCACCTACTTTATAGTCACTTATAAAATGTTGATAATGATATAAAAAGAATAACGTAATCAAAAAAAGGGACAAGTGTGCAGTGAAAACTATTCTGTGCAGGGTTGTGCTACAGACGTACTAAACCTGCTCCTGATGAAGTGTAATATGAATGCTAAGAGAAAGAAAAAGTGGAGAGCACTCCCATCGTGGTGGGCTGACCCTGACTGGATGCCAGGTGCCCACCAAAGCTGCTCTATCACTGCTCTCCGTAGATGGACAGGGGAGAGCAAATGTACCAAAAGACTTAGGGGTTGAGTAAGGGCAGGGAGAGATCACATACAAGTTACTGTCATGGGCGAAACAGCCTCAACTTGGGGAAATTAATTTATTACCAATCAAATCAGAGTAGGGTAATGAAAAATAGTAACTAAAGCTTAAAACACCTTCCCCCCACCCCTCCCTTCTTCCTGTGCTTATCTTTGCTGCCCATTTTCTCTACCTCCAGCCCTGCACTGGCACAGGGGGATAGGGAATGGGGGGTGTGGTCAGATCATCACAGGTTATCTCTGCTGTTCCTTCCTCCTTGGGGGAGGATTCCTCACATTCTTCCCTGATCCCAGCATGGGATCTCTTTCATGAGAGACAGTTCTCAATGAACTTCCATATTCTTCATAAGCTGCTCAAGTATGAGTCCTTCTGTGGCTGTGTAGTCCTTCAAGAATAGATTGCTCCAGCATGGGCCCCCCATGGGGTCACAAATCATGCCAGGAACCTGCTCCAGTGTGGGCCTCTCATGGGGTCACAACCTTCTTTGGGTACCCATCTGCTCTGGTGTGGTGTCCTCCATGGACTGCAGGTGTGTATCTGCTCCACCATTAACCTCCATGGGCTGCAAGTGTATAGCTTGACTCACTGTGATCTTTATCATGGGCTGTAGGGGAATCTTGGATCCAGTGCCTGAAGCACCTTCTCAGCCTCATTCTTCACTGACTTTGGTGTCTGCAGAGTTGTTTCTCTCTTATGTCCACTTCTCTCTTCTGATTGCTGCTGCACAGTTTTTCTTCTCCCATCTTAAATATGTTATCCCAGAGGTGCTCCTACCATTGCTGATGGGCTCAGCCTTGGCCAGGGTGGGTCTGCCTGGCAGCTGGCTGGAGTCAGCTCTGTCAGACATGGGGGAAGCTTCCAGCAGCTTCTCACAGGAGCTACTCCTGTAGGCCCTTCCATTACCAAAACCTTGCCAAACAAACCCAATACACCTAATTCTGCATTCACTAAAGTAAAAGAGCCTGATGGAGAGGATGGGTTGACGTTCCAGATACTGCAGAAGCACTTAGAAGATGAGAGTTGTGCACTCCTTGCACCACTGAGAGTACTTGCTGCTTCACTGCTGTTTTTGTTTTGTTTTGTTTTGTTTTATTTGTTTTCATTTTGTTTTGTTTTTCCAGTAAAAGAGCAATGCTAAGCCTTGATTTCACTGCTGCACCTGCTTGGACTCTACAATTCTGGAGGCAGAAGTCACCTTTTATCACATCTCTGTGAAGGGTCCAGAAGAACTGTGTCTCTTCTGTGGGCTCTGCATTCTCCTATGACACATGTGCTAGCATAGAGGCAGCTGTCCCTAATTGCTCAGGATCACAGCCAACAATTTCCCCATTTTGCTTCCAAGTCCTCATGACTGTAACATCTTATTTTCAGTGAAAGTGTTTTCCCACGCATGGGACAACAAATGTCAGGCTGACCTGAGGAGCACTCTGTTCCTACATTACCCTTGGGTTCTCTTCTCTTTAAAAGGTGATGATTAGCTCTTTCAAATGTCAGTTAGATCACCATAAAAAATATTTCACTATTTTCCACATCATAGAAGTTGTGCTACCACGTGTTCTCTTGGTTCTAGGCATATTTTGTATCTCCTAATATGATAACTGCAGGGGTTACTCATAAACTGCATCATCCTGGGTGACTTGGATTTAGGCATATGGACAACGGAGTCAACCCTTGTGGCACTGCAGTAACAAAGGACAAATGTTTGACAAGTGTTTGACTTAAGACAGGAGGAATATTAAGAAAGGAGATTGTGATTTGTTTCTCTGTATGTTTAGAGGTGGTGGTATGGCTGAGCCAACACAATCCTGGTTACCTCTCAAAAGTGTCAGTCCTCATCCCTCCTCTCCTAATGCACACATCTACTGGAAACATCAAATTTTGACATCATCCTTGAAAAATGTTGGTCTCCCTTCTAACTGATGTTGTGATTTCCCAGCCCCCTCCCTGGCATATTTGTCTTGTGAACACAGCCTTCCCCTCACAGATCAGAGTTGAGGAGTAGGCTGGTGGTGTGATGCATGTGTAAGCAGCTGTCCACCTCTCCTTCACCGAACACCCTGAGGTTTTTCATTCTTCCACTTCATTTTTCTTGTGCTGATGCCTTCTGCAGTTAGATTCCTGTTTGATTATGTAATAAACCCATGAATTATTAACAACATATGAAATATTGACAAACTGTTCTCTGCGACAGAACAGATTTCAAGTATTGATTATGAATCTAGAAAATTATAATTAGCTCCTACGTAAGAGATAATTAAGTTGTCATTGTTTCTCTTCTAGTAAGGTGATGGGTGGAAGATATTTTTAGTGAACCCTATGGAATCTTATTAAAATTAAGGCAATAGGTTTATGAGCACTCAAGTAAATGGGAAAATAGAGCACGATGGAGAAGTGTGTGCATTTTCAAAGAGCTCAGATGGCAGCATCCCCTTCTTGTGGAAAGAAACCATTTCAGGTTTGCTCTGAGCAAACTCCTGGACAAAGAGACATGATCAGCTTCAGCAGAGTCAGAATCTCATTTCAGTTTGGTTTTAGCAGAAATCAAACCAGTACCACTGTGCTGTGTGCACTTGTGCACATGTTAAACCTAGAGGCAGACTTCCATCAAATCTAGCTGGAGAAGGACAATCTTAGAGATAATCAGTTTCTACAGGTTTTATAGAAGCTTGCTAGCAAGACTATTGCAGTGGCTGTTTAGCTCTCACTAGGCATCAGGAAATTTATGCCAGGCCTCAATTTCAAGACAGCATGATACGGGTAACTAGTTTTTATGAATTCTGCTGATCCAAAGTGGTTGTTGCCTCCTTAAACTCAGGTATTTGTGACACAAGACTGTGCCTTATGAAAACCATTTTTTTTTTTTTTTAAATTTCAGTGGGACTTACCATATGGGCAGAGTGTTCCTAGGCAGAACTGGGCGGCAGGGACTCATCCTGCCTGACTTAGTGTGTCTTCCAGTGCTCTGCTGAGGAATCCTTAGCCATAGTCCCTCCACAGAAACCAGGGAGAATGGTTTTATTCTGCACTATAACTGATCTGAGCAACATGGGTAGAGACAAATCACTGTCAACATATAAAATTAAGAATGGTGATTCCCACCCTCAGAGTGCAGTGTTGCAGTGGAGCTGATGTATGGTATGAGGCATGAGCTATGAAAAACAGTGGGCTCTGCCTGAGGAGTGTCTGACTCTCCATTGATCACCCCCTTGCTGCTATTCTCTCTGCCTTTTCTTCTGCTGTTTGTATGGGAAAAAAGCAAGCTCCAATGACATACAGTAAGTCAAAACCAAGAACTGGATGAGAACAAATACAACAGTTCCTGGGACATATTGTCTTCACTGAGGATCTCTTGGTGCTTTTAAAATACATATTACTTACTCCTGGGAAGCCTCCTCTCAGACTTGTGCATGGCTGCTAGTGAGAGAAAATGAGTAGAAAGAGAAAGAAAGAAAGAGAAAGAGAATTCAAGATGACTCTTCCACCCTTGTGCACCAGGGCAGGATTTGCATTGCTGAAAACATTCCTCATTAGACTGTATGTTCCTGTGACTTTCAGAGGCAGAGGTTGCCCGACCTTCTTTAAATAATTAATTTAATGGGTTATCCTTATGATTACATTTCCTGATGTATAACTAAAAAGTTTTTACAGCCAGGAACCTACAGCAAAGAGAAATTAAGGACGAGTTAAATTCACAGAGTGAATTAGTGTTATGATTTATCTTATGAGGGTTGTATAGAAAGGGTTGTAGAGCATACCGAGATACCCACTGCTTCACATTGGGCAGTGCTTTTGTACTGCTTCAGCTCCTATTCATCTTCGGAAGTTATGAACTACCTGGCATTTCTATATTCTTGCATAACACAGTTGGATTGTTCTCATCACCCAACAATGCCCTAAGGCAGAGCTGAAGTGACTTCCTTCAAGGCACAGCCTTTTCTCTGGGAAAAGAGAAAATAAATCTCAGGCAGCGGCAGGTAGGCAATGTTGCATGGTGCTGGGTGCAGAGAATGTAACTGGGGCTTGATTTAACTGAATGGCTGATTTCCAGTGCCTCTCACCCCATCAGCCCTTCCAGCTCTCTCCAGCAGCTGCCTGACCTTCTGCCCTGCTGGGCTGGAGCTCTGGACTATGCCCAAATAGATGCTTTTAACAGTTCCTCATCTCAAAGCCTTTCCTTGTGGCATCTGCTGGGGGTAAATCGCTCTGTTAGACCTTGTGATCCATAAGGAGATGCACTGCCAAAGCGATGTCAGTGACAAAGCCCAGGGCACATCCCAACAAACCATTCAACCACAGTGTCCATGGAGATCCTGTAGTGAAAATTTAATCCAAAGAAAGACTGTATTAAAGAAACTGTGAATAGAAGCACATAAGGAATGCATTTGCAGGTCTCAAGAGCTGTCTTCAACAACTCAAAAAATACATGAGGTCTATAAAGGAATATGCTTATTAGGATTTCCACCAAGTTTGTAAGAACAGACTCTTAAATCCCATGTTTTAGGCTACCTGCTAATGGAAAACAAGCCTGTATCCCAGACTTGTTAATGTAAGAGGAGTCCAAGGGAACAGCTGGGCCAAGCATGCAATGAACATCTCCTGTATGGTGAAAGGAGGTTGAAAGTGCAGCTGTCTATCAGGAAAATGGATGCAACAGTGCTCCATCAGCTGTTAATAGGCATGTGTGGCTGCTTTCATTATATAACATTTGCTTGAAGGTACCTCTCTTTTGCTTTCATGCAGAGATATGAGCATCCTGGTGGAAGGCACTGGTCCTGCACAACCACCGCCTGCCTACAAAACAGTTCAGATGAAAATACCTCCCCACCCCTGTGAACAAAATAGGGCACCTAATTGAAAGCCATGCTATGAGTGCTTCTCCATCCCCCTTCCTCCCCAGCACTACATCTTCATTGCAACCTTTGTCAGCTCTACATCAGATGTGCTTTTCTTTCTTGCTTGCTCTGAATAAAACAATCCCTGCTTCCCTGCTGTGAGCATGAAAACCTCTTCACGGAGCATGAGCACTAAATGAGAGCCATGCTCACTCGGTGTGCTTTGGAAAGCAGGAATATTTTGAGGAAATAAATTAATCTCTCACATTTTCAGAGTGCATGGCATAGATTTAAACTTCAGCTCCCACAGTGGTTAAAGCAAAGGAGAGGAGATGATGTCATTCCCATGGAGCCCTGGTATGATATGTGGCACAACTCTGCCATGGTCAGTGCCATGGGCAGGGCTGGCAGCCAGCCATTCTACAAGATCCATCCTCCAGCTATTGTTTGGGGAAAGCTTTCTTCCAGTCCCTCAACTGGAAATGTCCAATCTGTTGTGAAAAAGGATTACAAGGTGGGAAAAGTCTGTGCAGTGTGTTTTGAGAGTCCACGCTGCCTCTCGCTCCTCCAAAATGTGTCGTGTGGGTGAAGAGTACAGCTGTGCTGGGCTGAAATTTGCCTCTTGGTGCTCTTGCCTTTGAGCCAGCAGTATTTATGGACTCAAAGAACCAAAGAGGCAGGGTCTGCCATGGGTCTGGGACAGCAGTGGCCAAGAGATAAAGACATGGATGCAAAAAGCAGCTGTGTCCTGGCTTTGCCAGGCAGTAGGTGCCCTTGCAGAGGATGGGAGTGAGCTGGAAAGCCACAGATTCAGGGAGCAGAGCTTGCCAGGCTGCCTCTTTTGCAGGCATTGTTTGCAGGTGTGCCAGCCTGGCTCCCACCCTCCTGGTCACAAGCAGAGCCAGCAGCCCTTGCTCACATTTCAGTGCCATCTGGGTCTGACCCATTGCAGTGCTCAGATTGAGCATGCAGCCCCAAGGAGAACCTCTGTTTAGAGCCTCTCCCTGTCTTTGTTTTCTCTAGCAGTTTTTTTTCTTACATGATATTCCCTGCTCCTTCTTTCACAGCAGAGAAATGTCAAACCTCTAGTCACATAATTAGATCGAGAAATTCCAACTTCCCACTCCCAAATATGCTGAGGGTAATGAATCAATTGAAAATCAATCCCCTCTGTGAGCAGCAAAATTGTTGTTGGAGGAAGAAAGTCACTCAGAGCTGCTGGGTTTGTTGAGTCCCTCTTCCCTGGCCATTCACCTGCAGGGCTCAGACTCTCACTGAGGTGGAGTAGTTTATTCTGAAATGGAGGTGAGAGCACAAAGTGATGCTTCCAAGATGGTTGCCTTGAAAAAAGAAAGGGAAAACCTTCCTCTCCAAAGACAAAGAGGGAGTTTTTGATCTGATGCAGTCTTCTCCCTAGGCTGACACAACAAGCTGCTCCCAATTGAGATTGCCCTGACAGAGTGCAGAGTCTCTCCATAGCAAACAGGCAGAGAGATTTGCTGCTTCAGAACAGCTGCTGTTTGAAGGCAACAAATAACTGTGTGTCTTGCTGCATTTTTCCCAGTTTGGATACAAGTGTAGCATCTTCTGTGCCTGTAGGCAGAGGACACACTTGAACAGAAACCTTGCATCCCACAGTGCTACACGACATGTTTTACATCATTGTGAAGTCCCCCCCACTCCCCCCAGCTCTTATGCTAATTGCAATTGTCTGTCTGGGTGTTGAAGATGAGATCAGCAAACATGTACATCAGTAGTATTTTTGGAAGGCTACAGTGTGCCAGTGGGAGGGTAAATATAATCACTTTAGTTTCCAAATTGAAATCCCAGTGTGCCACTCATAGTTTGGATGAGAGAAGGAATCATCCCTATTGCAGAGGGGGTAGACTTTGCTCCATTGGTATAAACAAGGTTTGGGGCTGCATTTCTTTCAAACTACATTATGGGAATTAATTTCTCCCTATCTTCCCTGTCCTTCTTGAAGATACACTGATGCATTTGTCTTGATGCTGTAAAGCCAAAGCTCAGTTAATCATTGTGCCTAACACATTATGAATTTTTGATGGGCTGATTTTTGTTAGATTACTCACCTTGCAGAGCTTCACCATGTCTAAATTCTTTAAAACTCCCTCCTGTAAAGCAGGATTCAGTTGCCACCTGCTTTTTACCACACTGCCTTTTTTCCTCTCTTCTTTTCAAATGCTTGACACAACTGGGCAGAGTCGACTTCCCATTTTCTCCATGTGTGACATTGCTCAGTGGCAGCTGCTAAAAGAAAAGCCCTATCATAATCAGTGTGTTTTGCCTGTAGCATAAGGCATTTCAGAAACATTGAAAAGCTGAAAGGAAATAGAAGATAAGTTGGAAATCATGAGCTGAAATGTGCACTTCCATTTTAGAGATTAAATTAGAAAAATATATTATCGTGAATTTAAAGCAGCATCATCAGCCAGCTTGACAGCTCATCTGGGCTCAGGCTGGGCTGTTATTAAGGGAACTTGGGCTAGGGTCCAGCCTAGGATCCCCATATCTCTGATATTCAAATGCTAGATCAAGCTTTGGGGTGGTACTCCCTGGGGGGAACAGAAAAGGTTTCTGCTGGACCAACTTGCTGACTGCAGCACTGTGTAAACTTGGTGACAGGCCACCATGACTGTGTTAAAGTGATGCTGGCCCATCAAGAGTGAGGAAGAAAGGAACATAACGGGAAAAATGTGAGCAGCTGGAATAACTGAGACCAAATAAAACAGTCCCATGGAGGACATCAGGCAGGTGTAAATGAACGGTCATTTCCTGGTCATCAGGATCATGCCAGTCCCATTGCTTAGGTCATACTGCTGCACTTCTGTGGTTTTAGATAACAGACAATCCCCAAGTGACAGCACACAGGGAGAACACTGGAGAGTATCTTCAATATCTCAGCTAAGGTATCTTCAGAATTAAACCATGGATCAGACACAAGACCTTTCTGGGAGCACATGTGCCCCTGCAGTGGTTTTGGACCGCTCTGAACTTTCTGTGTTCTCTCCTGCTAGTGGTAAAAATGAGGAGTGTGTTTGCTTCTTGTTGTCACTGTAGGCTATTCCACTGCCTCCATGGATTATCATTTCTACAATTTCCTCCTTTTGAGCATTTTGTCCATGTAAACAACAGAAGAGGTGAACAGACTGCTGTATGATACCACGCTCAACTCCTCCTTTTGATGAAAGTACTAGAAAACAAAAGCAGAACATCTCCCTTATGAGCCACTTTAGGGAGATGTCTTCATTTCATCATCTCTAAAATGTGGTAAAAGGTCTGGCTTTAACTGAGAGGACATCTCACCATAGCTTCCAGGATGCTCAGTGTTCAGGTGGAGAGATGAAAATCCTCAGAAAAAGTTCACTTACACATTGATGAAGCAAAAGAAGGCAGTTGAAGCACCAGCCTGAGAGGTTAGAAACAATTAATTTCCTATGGCTTATCAGGTTGCTCCTGTGCACCAGCAGAAAGAGATGGGCCAACCACACTCTTTGGCTACTATATGTGTAAATTAAAATATGTAAGCTTAAACCTTTTTATTTCTCACTCTTTTCCTCCAAGTAGAGAATTAACACGTGCAGAATACAAAAATAACTTTTAGAAATTGAGCCAGACCAAAGAAGTGTTAACCAGAGAAGAGGCTGCTTCACAGCTTTCTTGGAATAAGACAGATGCTATTCAAGATGGTTTAATGAAGAGAAAAATAAAAGAGAGGAGATGTCAGCAGGCTGTGCATATGGAGTAAAGCTAGTTGTCTCGAGAAAAGCTAAAAATAGGTAGCTTGTTGTGCCAAGTTTTCCTGGCTTCTGTTATAATTGATCTCAATATCTAGGTAGGAAACCACTGTGAAGTTACTCAAACCAAAGGAGCAAAGCAGCACAAACAGGATCACTGAATGCAGGCCATGTTGGAGATCTGAACCTCTAACTACTGGTTGGGACCAGAGCCTGGTCAGAAAACAGCCAGGACTCAGACTTTCTTCCTTTATTAGTATGACTTTTGGCAGTGGCCCCATGGTACAAAACCATGACAGAGATATTGTCCCAGCAAGATTGCAGGGCAAGTGATACCTGGGATAACAGCAAGCTGTACAATACTGAAACAGGTACCAATACTGAAGTGAGGTGTCTGCATGCAGGATTCAGGCTCAGATACCATCTCCTGGATAATAACTTGAGGTTCAGCTCCCACAGATACAGCAAGTAAGGTTATGGGACTCATGTCATGTGAAGAAAAAGATGCTTCTGCCTGAATAGCAGTATGCAGTGCTGTAAAATCACAGCCATAGCCAGAGAGAGAAATGCATTCCTGCTTACTTAACCTTTGACAGTTCATTCCATTTTTATTTTCACTGAGCCCACCAAAAACTGTGTCAAGGCTTTCTATGAGGGTTGCAAAAGATGTTGTGATGCCTTATTGGCACAAACAGCTGAATGTTGGCTTTTCACGACCAATAGGAAAAGTCACTGCAGGTCTTTCCTCATACAGAAAACACAGAGAGAGTCCAAAGAACATTCAACCAATTGCAAGACCCAAAGAAATAAACCACTAGAAGACTCTGAGCTTGCTGGACTTTCATTCAATAGCCTCTGTTGGCTGGCTCCATCATTAATTTGGGATCATCAATTTACATATGGAGAATATTACTGATTCTTGCCCATTTGCACTCTGAGTGCTTCTGGGCAGAGTTAGAATCAAGATGAAGATGGAGGTGGAGCTTAGATGAACTTTCCTCATGTTAATATGTGCTGATCTCTTCATGTCTCTGCTGTGTGATTGTATACATCTGCCATTATTGCTTACATAAATGAGACATTTATTTCAGGATGGGATTTTGTTTGCCATCAAGTTTAGCTTGAACCACTCAGAGACCAGAAATGAAGCATTTTCTCCTGTCAACTGTTTCCTAACTAGAACTAAAACATCTTGTCCAGTTCTGGGCCCCTCAGTTTAGGAAGGACATTGAGACACTTGAACGTGTCCAGAGAAGGGCAACAAGGCTGGTGAGAGGCCTTGAGCACAAGCCCTATGAGGAGAAGCTGAGGGAGCTGGGATTGTTTAGCCTGGAGAAGAGGAGACTCAGGAGAGACCTCATTGCTCCCTACAACTACCTGAAAGGTGGCTGTAGCCAGGAAGGGGTTGGTGTCTTCTCTCTAGCAACTAGCACCAGAAGGAGAGGACACAGTCTCAAGGTGCACCAGGGGAAGTTTAGGCTCGAGATGAGGAGAAAGTTCTTCACTGAGCAAGTTGTTCGTCATTGGAATGTGCTGCCCAGAGAGGTGGTGGAGTCACTGTCCCTGGAGGTGTTCAAGAGGGGATTGGATGTGGCACTTGGTGCCATGGTCTAGTCCTGAGGTCTGTGGTGACAGGTTGGACTCGATGATCTTTGAGGTCTCTTCCAACCTTGGCAATACTGTGATACTGTGATTTGGAGGTACTGATCCAAGTTGGGGGTCTGTAATTCAAAACAGAGAAGCTTGAAGCAAAGGATTGGCTATGGGCTTGATTTCACTGATTGTATTCCTCTAGAAGAAGAAAGCTAGTCCCTGCAATCATCCCTGGTGGGCTGCTGAGCAAGGCAGCACAAGGAGAGTGAGCAGAGCTGGCAACAACTCAGTGCTGTATACACTGAGCATACAGCATGGTCCTTCTTGCAAGGAGCTTACATGGACTAATTACAGCTTTCATCTGATTGATTTTTTGTGTCCATTTTATACTTTTTCAGTAGGGCTTTTAATATTATAAAGCCCCCTGGCTCTTCCACTTACCCATTTCAGATGCGTCCTGGGCTCCATTCAAAATTATGATACAGTCCCCAAACCTTGAACGTAAGCCAGGCTCTCTCTTTTGCAAACTGGCAGGCTGCATGGGAAGCAATGAACATATTTTTCACAGTTATGCATCTTGCATCTGACTCAGGTTGTTTTTATTATGCAGTAAGTGTTTCGGTCTGAACATTAAAGAAAAGGGAAAATGTTCAGGTCCTGAGGGGGGAATAAATCCACTAATCCAACAGAGGCTTTATTTGCTTGTTGACTACCAATTGATGTTGAGAATGGCGGGACTCCCAGAGCTTCAAACAAGATTAGAGACTAGGAAATAGGACATTTATTTCAACTCAGAGTTTTATTTAAGTCTTCATTCTAGCTGCACAGCTAGGTGTTTGGACATCTGGTGAAAACTCGTGGCCATGCACAAGCTCTGAAAATGTTGTTAATCTTTAAAATCAATATTGCATTTAGGAAATACCTGGATGTTTGTGACAGCTAATTTATCCCTGTGCCATTTCATGAGTCATTAACTATGCAGGGAAAGGTATCGCTTGCTTTCTATCACTCTTGGACAACTTATACCCTATATTTATTAATGTATAAAACTGTAGAATCACAGAATGATAGGGGTTGGAAGGGACCTCTGGAGATCATCTAGTCCAAGCTCACTGCCAGAGCAGGTTCACTTAGAGCAGGTGGTATAGGATGGCATCCAGGTAGATTTTGAATGAGTCCAGAAATGGAGAATCTACCACCTATCTGGATAACCCATTCCAGTGCTACACTACCCTCAAAGTAAAGAAGCTCCTCCTCAATTTCAGATGGAACTTCCTATGTCCAAGTCTATCCCCATTACCTCTTGTTCTGTCACTGGGCACCACTGAAATAAGATTGGCACACACCCTCTAAGTATTTATAAACATTGACAAGATTCCCCCTCAGTCTTTTCCTCTCCAAACTAAAAAGCCCCAAGTCTCTCAGCCTTTCTTCATAAGAGAGATATTCTAGTCCCCTAATCATCTTTGCAGCCCTTTGCTCTACCCTCTCAATCAGTTCCCTGTCCTTCTTGAGACTTGTTGAACGTTATTACTATTTACTCATAACAGTTGCAATATTCGAACAAAGTTTTCGAAGTGATTTGCATAACTAGGACCCAAGTGCTGATTAAAAAGGTACTTGGACACGCCTGCCTAATTATGTAGAGTATGATGGGCATCGACAAGTTGCAATGTAGGCCCTATGACCTCTCAAAACCAGTTGTCCCATCCATAATTGATACTCTGAATAGCATACTGGCAAAATATGAAGCTGAATCTTGCCTTGCTTAGGAATCAAGACTGTCAGACAATGGGGTGGTTGCTGGAATTTACTGAAGCTGCTGTATTTGGTTTGCCTTTAACTCAGTTAAGTATCATGGCAAACCTTTAATTTGGAATCTGGAGAGGCTGAGCATCACACCCAGCTAGGCCTATCAACAGATGAAGGAATTACTACACACACCCATCCCCCCCCCCATCATTGTACTAATCATGCTCTTAAAATATTGGTAACCTTGGAGACTGACAGATTTATTGGCACTGCAGGGTGCCCCTGGAAAAGCATGGGACTACCAGGCACAGGTGGTACAGTTTACCCAGTAAACAAGGAAATAAAGTTTGCATTCAGGAGAGCAGAGTTTGGAAAATATGAAGGTGTTTAGGTTGCAAATATACAGTTGTGCTCACAGCATGAGATGTGACTTGAGCTCTCCTCTGTCTTGAGTTCAAACAAGAGCAGTATGCTGGGTGTGGAGGACTAGGCATGGAAGTTGCAGGGGCATCATACACAGTCCATGACCTTTCTGGAGGAGATGAATCCTGTTGTTACCCTCCTCATGCTCTCACACTGAGCCCTCCAAGCATGGGCCACTGTGGCAGTCCTTCTCATTCACACTGCTGCACTTAGTTCTTAATGGAGGTCCTAAATGCATCAGGTTCAATTAAAAGTCTAATAAAGCCAGAGGGGAAAAAAACCCCACAAAACTAAATTCAGTTTGCTTGCCTCCAGTATGCATATACTGCCCAAAAGAACTGGAAGGAAATTAAAGATGGGCATGTATTTTCTCTTTACCTAGTTTGCTAATATTTTCTTCATTAATCATTAATCTTGGAGCTCAGTTCCTGTAGGAGAAAACTTGCATTATTTCTCCCCACCAAATGATGCTGTTTTGTGCAGGTGCCCACAAACTGCAGAATGACACTAACTGAGGTTGACTCCTGCACGCTCAAGTAAGCTCTCAGGATTGCAGACCGCTTACATTCCTCAGCTTCCCTCTCACATAGCGCTCTTTATCCAGCCTCCTCAGAAGGACAATTCTCTTTACGAGCAAAGCCCTTTAACAAGAGGCACACCTCAGAGTTCTCTAGCTGTCCTCTCTGCTGATACTGGTTTAGAAAAAGCCCAAACCCCCAGACTTTCTGGAATAGTCTGTGGACTGAAAATAAACCACAACAAAACAAACCAACAACAAGTACAGGTGAAATTTAATATACAACACAGATGTGAAATGAAATTCAATCACACAGAAAGTGCCAACAACTTATTATAGATGAATGGGATGGGAAGTACATTTTGTCTAATCCCAAGGCATTTTAAAATAACTACTCAGCATCTTCTCACCTGAAATGAATCATCTTATTGATTTTGAGCTGACTTTTGCAGATTGACTCCATCTGCCTATTTGGCTTTCATGCTTTCGAGTCCTCAACTGCCCAGAAAATGGTGCCACTGCCATTTTCAAAGATGTTTTGAGTGTAACTGGTTGAAGGTGAATTAGAACACCAGCCTGGAATGAGAGCAGTCAGATAATAATGCCAGCCAGCTGAGAAGAATGAGCACACAGCTACAGCTACTTTTACACTGCTGCTGTGGCATGGAACATCAGGGTCTTTTTAAGGATTAACCAACCACACAACCAGGAGGAAATATTTCCAATTGGAACAGGATTTCATTGTTTTTCACTGTGCAACATGGTCAAACATGAAAGAAATGTCAGGTCACTTATTACAACAATATATCTGCCAGCTAAATTGTTCCTCCTCAGGCCTTCTGACAACATTCAGGACTTCCTAAGGGATCTTTCAGACTGCCCCCAGATTTTCATTTATCAAGTATATAAGTCTTTGCAATGAAGAACAAGCCACATCAAGGCAGAACACCAGGGCAGGAAAAGACAACAGAAGTAAAACTTTGCAGATATGGGAGTAGAATGAGACCATATCTCACTCAGGAGTGGAATTACATTTCAGGGTTGGTTCACTGAATTGTGAATTTGAGTTGCAAGGGTTCCTTGTCTGTGCACTTAGCAAGTCTATTTCAGTGTTCATGGGGGAAGGAAAGCTGGCTGCGTGATTTCCCTCTGTGAGCTTATGTTTAACATAATTTTCAGTCCTGACAAATTTATGCAGAGCGAGAACATTTCAAACATAGCAAACTTGAACACAATCCAAATTCCTCACTGTTTGACAAACATCATGGACAGAGTTCAAATATATCTTGAAGAAACAGAGGTTTGAGCATCACAGACACCTGAGCTTGTAGAGCAGATCCCTGGAGCATACCTGCACTGGTGTGGGAAACTTCTGTGTCTTCTTGGAGTGTCCAAGTACCATAAAAATATGGTTAAGGAGCAGGATGCAGAAGCTCACAGTGCTTCTGGCAACCCTCTTTGCTGAGGCACTTCCTGGGGTACCTGCATGCCTGAGGGCAAGCTCTCTCAGCAAAGGACCAAAATTCACTTTCAGTCTGAAAGGTGCAAATTGACCCCTAATGCTTGCTGATTTGGAAATATCCAGGGCAGAATGTAACTCTCATAAAGATAGATTAGCTCAAGGTCTCTACAAAATTTGGTGTATCTGGGATTAGAATTGATATTCCAGCCTTATCAGCCAGTTGTGCACCAGATATGTGAGGGATTCAGATTTGTGACTCCAATCTACTGCAAATGCTTGGACATGAAGACCCAAGAAATGGTTCAGGTTTGTGAAAATGCACTGACATCTCCCCTGACTCTTTTGTAAGTATTGGTTGGGTTGTTTTTTCTTTGTTTCCTTTTCTTTTCTTTTCTTTTTGTAATTAGGCAGAAAAACATCTAAATGTATTCACAATTTTCCCTCCACTCAGTAAACAATTTCTGAATTTTCAGAGAGGGTATTAAAAACCACAGGGATGAGGGTTGGAAAAAGGACACTTCTCAGCATAGCTGATGGTAGAGATTTCAAAGCAGGACTCAACATCCAGCTGCTATGGTATGTGGTGTTTTTAATTATTTCTTCTATTCTTATTCCAGAAGCCATTATTGCAGTGGGAATTCACATCACCTCGTCCATCACAAGGATGCATTCCTTGTGGTGCCATGTTATTGCACCCATCTGCTTCTGTGGTGCTTGCTCATGACCCACATGCAGGGGGCAGATGGAGCCCCTTGCTTCCAGTGCTGACCTGTGTCAGCACTCACCCACCCTCCTGCTCAACGGCCTGATGAATAGAGTGAAAAAAGATGGATGCAGCCAACTGTTAGGTCAGGTCTCTCAGGGTGAGCATGTGGGTAAATCAATTTTGGCTGACCAGGCCATTCCCTCTCCTCTGTAAGCTCTCACCAAATACCTTCACAATAGAGGATGAGGCAGAAATGATGCTAGTGCCTGGCAAAATGAAGCAGGTGACTCTGAGAGCTTCAGCGGTGAAATCTCAAGCACAGATTCGCCAGCTTCAGCTCTCCCGATACATCCTTTCATCTCTGCTGGAGAGGATCCAGGGCTGCCCAGCAGCTCCTGTAGCTCAGCAAAATGAGCCGACCAGCATGCCAGTAATTCTGACATAACAAGAATGACACATTAATCTCACAGCTGGGCATAACTAGCGATGGCCAAAACTCTGCACAGACCGAAATCAAAGGAGGGTTGCATCGTTTATAGGTCGCACCGTTCAAGGGAACCCAGGCAGGGTACCAGTCCCCCAAAGGGGACTGGGGTTTTGAACACAACATGGTTCATGTGATATAGAGATGAAAAATGGAGCATTTCTTTAGTCTAAATTGGAGCTTTGGTATTCAAAAATTAATCACAGCAGGTTAGAGGGCCCAACACATTTTTTGAAAGAGAGAGAAGTGTGGTAATCTTTAAAAAAAAAAAGGTGAGGAAATAGTGTGTGGTAACAGTAACACTGCCAGCATTACATCTACTGTGGGACAACAGGGGCTCTGCTAAGCAGGCATCACTTCACCTTAAGTATTAAGCTAATTCCCCAGTACCATCAGGAGACAGCTTTGCTGTCAATCACTCTGGGTGCATGACAGCTTATGGCTTAACTGCTCCTATCTTGTATCATTTAACTAGATAGTATCTGTTTTGACATTCATGACTGAGATACTTGGCTTGTAATTGGGAATGAGTACAACAGAGCAGAACAGAATGATTTCCTTTCCCAAGGATGGATGTTATGGTGAGGTGGCACTCTGGTGCTTAACTCACTGCATGATAGAAGCCTTCCTATTAATGTTGACAGAAGTCATTGTAAACTCCTTGGAAGAAAGGGACATGCCCTGGAGGTACTCAAGCACTGACTGGGTGTTCATGGCCTCATCCTTACTCATGTATTGGGCTCTGTATCAGCAGGATCCAAAACTTTGAACGGTCCTTGCACAAAGTTGAGGAGCACTTGGATGCTGTGGGGCAGTCAGAATGCCTGATGTGGAGATAAATCCCAAAGCACCAGCACACTGTGGACCTGAGCTGCACTCTCTGCTCAAGCAGTGGATTATTTGGGCTTGGTTTGTAACAGGAGAATTTGTAGATCATGAAAGTGTGTTATCTCCTGCTTTGGCTGTTATTTGACCTCCTCCATTTCTTTAATGGGGTTAATGTGCAGACACCATGATGAAATCTGCTCTCATATGAAGGGGAAAAGTGTCTGGTGTCTGAACAAGGTGAACCAACACTGCACTATTTCTCACCAAGCAGAGCTGTGGATTTTTCCCCTGATTCAAATAAGCCAACAGAAAAAAACCCCTGATGCTGAGCATTTGATTATCACTTAGATCAGAACCAGGATGGAGAAAGAAAGGATTTTACACTTGCATGTCAGAACAACACTATTATTATTCCTGAATATGTATGATATAAGAAAACTGATAAAGCTATTGACAGCACAAACTAGAAGGAATTGGAAGACCAGAGGAGGAGATTGAGTTCCTTGAGCTGTTTGATATAACCATTGCTGTCAGGTGAACATCCTAATTAATGCAGGTATCTCATTCGAATTGCATGGATCAGGCCATTTTGTCTTTTCAATAATCCATAGAGCTGTACCTGGCATTAATCTTATTAATGGAACCATTACACTACTTACAAATCAGTTTCCAGTATGAGATTATCTACTGGATGTGCTTGTGTGCAGAGGGATTTCTTTCCCCTGAACTGTAAGAATGGGAATCCCCCCAAAATTGTCCAGATTTGAAGATTCACACTTTTAAAGTTGACCCCTGATGTATGCTTTGAGTGCAGATTTTGAATGGCCAGACACAGGAACTGTAGGTTTTTCATTTCTGCTCTTCAAAACAATGCTGCTGCTTGTATCACATAGTATATTGTACCAGGAGCAATTCTGTTGATTACAGTGTGATTATTTTGGACTAAATGGAATGCTGCTGCTTGGTAGAAAGGTTTAGTAACCTGCTGTCTCTGAGAAGGGGAAAACAGCCTGTGGGACCATTCATTGAAGCCAAAAAAGAGTTTTGGGGTTTAGTCCAAGAAAATGGAATCCAAATGAGAGGGAAAAGTTAGGTTTCCAACCCCAGTTTAGTCACCATCATAAATGGGCTCCTCTGTAGTTATCCATGAAGTACTCTTGCAGTATAAGTGACTCTATGAAGGTGCTAGGAAGCAGAAGGAGAAACAGCTCTAGGGGCTGAATATCACAGCCAAGAAGAAATGGACACATGAAAATGAAGAGTATGAAGGAAATCTCAGTAAATTACTGATGGCACCTCCTTAGAACACCTGGATGCATTGGCCCAGTTAATCTTCCTTTGAAAAACAGACACACACAAAAAAAAGTGTGAATTGAGTTCTACTCTTCACTTCTTACTGGAAAAAACCACCAAAGGAGCAGCTGCCATGGACACTCCTTCATTTTTGTGGCTATGTGTTTGCATAGACCATAGAACTCTTCAGAATATATTAAAAATTTTCCATATGAATGTCATAGGGAAAAAAAAAAGATTGCTCTGAAGGTGATTATACTTCAGATGCTGATTTTTTCCTGTAGATATATCATACCTTGCACATTTGGTGGCACCCATAGGAATGATGCAGCCCAGACAATCCCAAGGTTTTCACCTTCATCTGTCCATCTCCTGAAAATAAAGACTTCAGTGGCTCCCCTCCATGTAACTGAGTGTGTGTGCATAAAGTTTAAGAAGCCCCTTTTCTTCTAGCTTCTTTACTCAGGAGCCTGCAAGATGGATAACAAAGCAGGCATTAGGATATGAACTCACTCAGAGGCATTCCTTGCTGCTTAGCCTCAGTGACAGCAATGGTCTTGGCTGGGATGTGCAAGGGCACACAGCTACAGTGCTGCCACAAGCTGAGTATTCACCCCTAAACAAAATAATAATCCATCCTTCTCTCTCTGGGGATAATCTGCTCTTTGAATGGGAGGCTTCTCTCAGCCAGGGAGAGACAAACAAAGTTGTATAACCCAACAGCTGAAAGAAAATCGTCTCTCAAAAAATGCCATTTCCAGAGTGCTAGACCTTAATATAGGCAGTTGTATCTTTTTTTCTACTTCACACTGACAGAGCATGAGAGTTAAATACCTAATCATTTAGATTTCTATTAGAAACACAAGTCAAAATTGAAGTGACAATAGGATAATAGTACCACGTTTCAGCCACCATTGACACCGATATCTGAAGTTTGGAGATGTCAGGAAGTCTAATAAAATGAAATTGAAGTGACAAAAAGAAACAATTCCTTGTTTAAAGCTTTAATTTCTACACACCTCTTTGGCTGTAGCTGTTGTGTGTGAGCTTGTGAGCAGAGGTGGGAAATACACCCACTGTACTTGAGGTACATGCCTCTGCTTGACCAAAAGACTGAGCCTGGCTGCAGAGCAGTCTGCAGAGCAAACCCATAAGTCTCCATGCCAGGAAGCTGAGGTGGACACAACCTGAGTAAGTGAAGGCACTTAATTTCAGCCTGAAATTGCTGTGCGTTTAAGACGTGTATTGATTTCTGTGCTGTGCTAGTACTTTATGAGTGATTTCTTATGTAAGTGTCAGGTAAGAGACATGAATGGAGACCTAATTAAAGTGTATACAAAGTACACGCAATAAATCTCTTTGGCAGTGTCAGCCTGCTTTAGAGCAGCCCAGGAGAGCAAACAAGATGGCATAAATGAAAGATAAAGAAATAGTAATAGCCTGCAACATTCCCAGAACACAGCTTAGCTTGTGAGATACCAATGTGAAGCAGCTGGGGATACTGAAGGAGAAAAAGTGCTGTCCCTGGGACTCATTCCACAGCCCTAAAACACAAAACAATGGGAATTTTGCTCCTAAATAACAGCTATGTGTGGTAGCCATTATTCCATCACTGTTTTAAATTAATGCTGTCTCTCTGCCTGCAATCCATCCCAGTAAATTTTTATACCCACAAGAACATTGCAGAGACAAAGGGAGTGCAGAAAAGACTAGGGAAGTGAAAAACAAAAAAAAGAAAGTATTATTTTAGTGTCAGAGATCTGTCAACATTAGGACAATGAGCTATTGTTTGTTTGATGACAGACCCCAGCAAAGTCTGTGCTACTGACCTTTGAGGAGGAGTGAACCACCTCACCATGAGCTAGGTAAGACACCAGCATCCTCACAAGCAGCTTTTGGATGGACTGAAAGGCTCGTGACTACAACGAATTGACAGCTTTCTGGCAACATTTTCACAAACAAAATGATTTTGGATGTGTCTATCAGGATGGATGAAAACAGATGCAAGTTTCCTCTGCCTTCATTCCCAGCTAGTTGGAAATTCTGGTGTGGATGCTCTACACAGCTGCTTTCTGCTTTTGGGAAATACCACAGCCAAGGTAATAAAAACTAGTGGAAATAAATACCATGGTATATTGGCTTGGGCATAGCACCGCACTAACTTATCTCTACAGCTTTCTGGACTAGATCCTGCTGGTGTTTCAGCAGGAAGGAGCCAAGGTCCATGTCAAGATATTATGCACCTGACTCCCTCAAATGACCATCCAGAGCTGAATTACGGCAGGTTTTGGCTTGCTGTTTTCCTTAGCTTCTCCTGAGCTTGGGAGTTTTTCAGAATTGTGCCACTTCTCTGTTATTCTGGTCCAGAATTTGCATCATATTCCCTCTAAATTTCTGCAGTGTTCTTTGGAAAAGGAGAAAGCTATTCCCATCCTTTATCTTGGCTATGTGGCCTGGAACCTATCTAAATTTTCCTCATCTGTTCTTTTAATTAAGTCTGCACTGGGGTGAAAGTCTTCTCTTTTAACCTCTGGGTTTCCTTACATCATGCCCATGCCCCTCCTGGATAATGTGAAGGAGCAGTGCACGAGAAGAAAATCTGCTCATTTATAAAGCCAGTTATTAATAAGAAGCAAGATGGCTTTACCACAGGGATGCCAGCATTACTTGGCCGACAATGTCCCTTACCATCCTGGAGAGATTTTAATGGATTGAACAGGTTGATGTTGTCATTTTCAATTTGCTGAACCATCTGACAGTGTTCCCAACAATTAGCACGTACAAAAGACGGAAATATGTTACCTTTTATATTAAAAAAAGAATATAGGAAGCTGCCTGGTCTCTGGAGCTGTACAACAACTCGTTATTCTGAACTACTTGCTTTGACTTTAAATAGATTCCAGTACAGCAGAGTCACCCTAACCTTGGGATAAATTTAGCAGTTGCCTGAGTCAGTAGAGGGGTTTGGGATCATTAAAAGCTGATCAGGAAGTAGCACGTGCCTCCTGCGGTCCAGGCTGTGGGATGTGGTGGTTGCAGATATGCAGCCCAGTGGTGGGCAGCACTGGCAGACATGAGGGGATGAGAGAACACTGGGGGATCACTGCTGAGACCCCCATGCACAGTGCCCATTGCTTTGCTTCCCCTCTGTGACTCCCACCCCACTCTTACACAGCAAAGCACAGGAGGGAGCAGTGACTCACCCAAGGTCATGCAGAAGGATGGACCCAAGATCCAGTGACCTTGTCCCTGGCTCCTGCAGTGTAGCTGAGACAGAGAAGGAAAACCAGGACAAATTAACCCTCATGGATCAGGGTTAAGTGGCTTTCTGGGATGAAAAGGTTGTTTTTGTCTCTGGATTGGATGTGAGACCATGAAATGCAGCTGTCAGCTAAGGAGAGACTGAAAGGAACATCTAATGTCAAAAACCTGAAGGCAGCAGACATATTTTAATGCAATGGCAGCTGCAATAGTTTCAGACCCTCCACATTTTATATTAAAAAGAAATACATCTTCTGGCTCCTGACAGTGGGGATGTTGCTTGCACTGCCTGTGACATCGAGTGACCTTCTCTGAGTGTGGGATAGGTTGAGAAGGCATCCAGGTCTCCAACAAGCTGAGGGGTTGCATTGAATTTCTAGTGCAAAGGGGTAGGAGCTTCCAGTTCTGAGAGGCAGTGCTGGGTTTTATCCTCACAGCACCTTACATAGCTGTGTATTGGGACATGCCTGTGATTTTGGGCACATTCTCCTTCCACCCTGCTTTTTTTTTCCTTTGCCACACCAGTTAAGGAAGAGAAGGGATTTGAGGAGGTACAAGAGACTCATTCAGACTGCTTTGTGGGAGCTGCAGATAACTGCAGACAAAAATCTTCCTTGAAATAAAGCAGACAGGCTGGGCTCAGTGACATGTCCCTACCTAGGATGAGGGCAGGAGTAAGCCCTTCTCTTGCAAAACCCTGTCAGCAGAGAATTGACCCTATTTTTCACTGTATAGCAATAGATGATGAATAATGGCTCAGGTTTTGCTACCTGTGGTAAGGCAGGTCCTTTAACCCAGGAGGTCGAAGCTGTGCTTGGCAGGCTGCATCCATCTCAGTGTTGAGAGCAGTACTCAGAAGCCACCAGCCAAATATCTCTTCACCTGGCTATGCAAAGCTGGTATGGCTTGCAACAGAAGAGGACAGAAAGGGCAAAGAGGAGCCTCAAAACTGCTACCTGACCTTCATGGGCAGATTCAGTGATGCTCTTGTGGCTGCAGCCTTGCAGATATCATCTCCCTCTCCCTCTTCCCCTCCTGCCCCCCAATACATATTTCTATATTTTTAACCTTTAGGAACTTCTCCAGGACTTTGGTGCAACCATCCATTGCCCACAGAAGACAAGCAGAAGGGTTGTGTTGCGGCAGCCAACCGTTTGAGCCTTGGAGCGTCAGTCTCATAGGAAATGAAAATCTCCTCAAGCATCCAGACCTTGAGCCAGAAGTGTAGGAAGCTTTTTGTTTCTTTGCAGGTTTTTGTGCTGCTTTTCCTAGAGACATTTTTGAGAAAGACTGTCAGAATATCTTCAACATGATACTAAAGAAACACACTGGGAACTGTGAAAGCTCAGATTTGAATATAAATATGAACTGACAAGCTGCTTTGTGTGGTATCATTAAACTTCACAGTTAGACTGTTTCTTCTTTTTTTTTTTTTTTTTTAGAAACCAAATTATCATATAAAAATATGCCTGTAATGTTAAAGTTGAGATGAAAACTGCTTATTTTTGTGTTTAGTGTAATAACCAGTTGAAGGAAAAGTTTCTGTGATCTAATCTTTAATAGGGTTCTGATTTATTTTTACATGTATTGCAGCTTAATAATTAATAATATGCTGCAAAGACATGGGGGTTATAAAATCGAGGAAAAGCAGGATGATTTCCAGATCAGTTTATATTCTGAGGTTTACATCAAAAGTTGAAGGCACGCTGTAACGTAGGTGTCAGTCAGGAGGCAGCTGAGCTTGCGTTAAGGCATCGATTGCAAGAGGGAACGGCTTGCGCTCAGGTCGCCTGCTGTTAATACACAAATATCCCAGGGTTTCTATCCTAAAAGGGACTTGGTGAGTTTTTCCGGTCGGGTCGATGTCAGAAGGACCTCGGTGACCGCTGGATGTCACTGTTAAGTCACACACAGTGCCCCGGTGCCGGGGCTTTCTGCTCCCCGAGCTGCGAGGGCTCAGCCTGCGCGGGGTCAGCAGCAAGGGCTGAGCCTGGCTTGAGGACAGGAAAACTGCTCCTTAAAAAAAAAAGAAAAATTACTGTGTTTCCTCATTATTTTCAAGAGTTATGCGAAGTTGAAAGTGCTGAGGCAGAGCTTCTCGAAGGCAGGATGTCATACAGGACAGCAGAGAAACAAAGTCAAATTTGGGGGTTATCCTTTCTTACTAACAAATCTCTGTACCCAGCTCACCACGGCAGAGCGATGCCTAGGGCGGGGGTTTGTTTGGCTAGACAAGGTGTGAGGATTTGTAGGTGGCTTGATTTTGCTGCTATAAAAAACACAGCAGTGAAAAAGAAAAGCGCCTTAATTCATTGGTGCACACACAAAAAAGGGCTTAATCAGAGCAATGAATCTTGCTGTGACCTGGGTGTAGTTCTCAGGACTTTTCTTTCCCAGTGCATGGATATGTGGATAAGTTCCTTCCACGTCTTAAACACACTCAATATTAAGTAGATGCTTAGGTAGCGTTCTTCTTAAGGAGCAGTTAAATGTCTTTCATCAGGTGTCTCCTACTTCTCTTCATTCACAGCTTTGACAATGTCTGCTTTCAGTACAAACTTGGGACAGCATGTGCCTTTCTATGTTTTTAATGCCAAAGCCATAGAAAATGGGCTCAGATTATCAAAGCCCCACACAGGAGCAGACCTGTTTGCTGAGCATTTTTACTAGAAAGTGGCCTGGTTTTCTTTAATATGCCATCACAGAAATTTCCTTTGAAAGAAGGCCTGTTCTTGAATTCACAAATGGCTGTGCCAAACTGTGAATTTCAAACAGTTCCACGTTTTGTTGCAGAAATTTCTCACCTTTTTTTCACATGAGCAAGTCACCCTAGATGTTTGCTTCAGCTCCATTATAAATCCCAATCAGCACGGGGGGTGGGGAGGGTGAGGAGTTCCTGTGTCTTTCCCACTGATGTTGCAGAAGAGCTACCCTGATGGTAAGGTCTTTGCCTCAAGTTCTGCCCCCAGCCCATCACATCATGCTTTAAAATTCCCCTGCGTGGTGACACCTCAATGGCTGAGGACTGTTGTGTCATGACCTCATTCTGGCTCTCCATCAGTCAACCACTGATGCTTTGTAACCTTTTCCTCTTGCTAAATAGTCCTCGAGGATACTCAGAGGTAATTTAGGGCAGGAGGGGCTGGGATTAGAGCTGCTTAAAGGACAGGAGAGTCTCTTTTGAAGTCTTTGTGACAGCTCTGTCATTCTATGCCAGTTAGCACAGGGGGTAATGACTTGCTTTGGACCATAGGTGCCATCTCAGAGCAAATATACAATAATTTAATCCTTTTGGGACCAGACTCATAAGCACTCAGTCTTTTATGATAGACAAGATCATGGTTTCTTTTTTCCCCCCTTAGCACCAGTTTCCCAGGATCATGGGTGAGTCAAGAAATCCCAGGAACAGAGATGGTACCAAGCACTCATTCTGCCACACTAGATTTGCAGAGGCTGCAAACTGCCCACCCCTCCCAAAGCACAAGGTGTTGATAAGAAAAACATTTTCCTGGGTCTTACTCACCCTTTTCTTTGAACTGTGACCGAAAATTTGCTTCCCTTATTCCCTTTTTTGTCATGGATCCCGAATTGAAATTCTCACTTTTGTCTATTTTCCTTGATTGGTGTCAGCCGTAATAAAATCTTGCTGTGCTTCTACCTAAGGAGAAGTTAGCAAGGTGTTTGAGGCTAACCAAAGTGTTTCATTCTCCCCCACATTTAGCTGTCAGCTAAAGTAATGACAAACTAGATCTCCAGAATGGAGAACACACTCTCAAGCCCTGAAATTCCATTTGAGTGTATGTACACAAGGTATGAGGAGGCCTTAGATCACAGCTCATCTTGCTGTCATCTCACCAACTTCTTTTATCACCAAGACTCCTTCCCACTGCCCTGGCTCTGCTCCCCACATCGTTCCAGCCTTCTCCTTCTCCCTCTGATCTCTGACATTGCCATGAATAGTTCAGTCCATCCTGGTGAGGAAAAGAAGTAAAATCATCTCATGCTATCTGAGCCCTGAAAGCATCAGGGTTACTAGTGTTCTGAGAAATGGCTCATGTTAAGTGCAGGGTACAAGTGTCTAATCCGGTATGTTTTCCAGATTTGTGTGAGAAACTGGGGTGACATCAACTGCAGTAATTGTTTCTGACTTCAGCTGTATTTCACTCCATTAAACCAAACTGAATGTGAGATGAACTGGGAAGTGAGCTGAGTTAATTGCATTGACTGGGCTGCCTGGGAAATAGGCATGGAGCTCTGCCTAATCCCTGCCCAGAAAAGCAGAGCAGTTTGCTTGGAGACAACAGGCAGGGAGTAGACAGGGGTTCATGCTCTGTGGGGGTCAAAGGCTCTCCAGGAGAGCCACATGAAAGGAGTGGTTTCCTGGTGAAAAGCAGGTCTATGTGGTAAGCAAGGATGTCAAAGCTTCCCAACAGATGAAAAGGAGATGGAGAACAGAAATGACACTGTGTTTGTAAATGACTGGAAGCTGTATCATGATGAGAAATGAGAAGACATGGGTAAGTGTGGTCACTAGCAGGAGATATTCAAGGGGAAGGCCAGGTCCCCCCACATAGAGAAAAAAATGGAAAAACCAGAACCCCCCACCAATGGAAACCAAGCACAGAACAAAACACATTCACAGTGAAACAGAAGCAAATTGAATGAAGAAAGGACAGAAACACAAGTGGAGAGGGCAGAGCAATCATCCTGTCCAGCTTGCCACCACTGCAGATGATCATGAGTTCAGCGTGTGATTCAGAGGAGTCCATGCAATGTATACCCTGTACCTGCAGCTGTGGGCTCCCCATCACCATGTGACAAGGCAGACTTGCAGTGAAAGATGGAAAGACACAACTAGAAAGTTCCACAGGCAGGGCAGGAAGCATCACTTGTCTGGATGCTAAACCCATGCAGCATCAGAAAGAAACTGCACTGTTTTCTTAAGGCATAGGCAAGAAAATAAACCAGGACAAAATCTTGTCACCCTGGTGCGGGGAGCAACTATTCTCTTGGCTTCAAATTTAGCCCTCAGCTTGCTCCTGAGTCCCCAAAGCCACACTAGCCTGGGAGCAGCTCACCCGTCACCTGTACTGAATGCAAACACTAAGAAAGATAGAAATATTCTTCAAAGGAAAATCTCACATACTGAAGCAATATATGACATAACTCAAGGCAAAGGGGCTACAGAGCTGACTCCAGGGTGCCAAGATGAAAGTTGCTGAGAGTGTTAGAAGCATTCATCATGGGAATAACAGTGAAAGACAACCTGATAGGAGTAATTTTTATGAAGATCACAGATTAAGAGTGGAGAGGAAATCAGCTTGTGTAGATGGGGACTATTCAGTGGTCATGCTGCTGCTGCTGTAAAGGTTTGGGAAGATACCTGCTGCCAGGCAGGTTTGTACATATTACCCCTGGGGAGTGAGGAGAAAAGCTGTGGATCCTTGAAGCACTTGAATACTTTCTGCCATATAATGTTTGGATTAGGACCCGCTTGATGGTGCAGAGTGCACACGTGCTGAGTTCAAAACCAGCAGAGATTTGCTGGTTCTTATTATAGAGTAAGAACGAAAGAAGTGATGTCCTTGTCACTCAATCAATTATACACAGGAAGAAGAAAAGAGGAGATTCTGAATGGGGAACTCAAAATTATTATTATCTGGACAAAGCCATTCCTCCCCAAATGATTATAATGGGGATAAGATATGTACATCTGCCAGGAGGAGGAAAACAGATCTTGAGTTTGCATTAGAAGTTGGCAGAGGGACAGGTGAGGGCAGTACATGGCAAACATGGCACCCCCTGGTTGGATGTTAAGGATCCATCCTGGCATGATGCTGTGCCACCTGTGAGTCTGCCGGCACTTGGTCCTGCTCGTTAGTGCACAGGGACCTGAGGAAGCTCCCAGCAGAGCTGCTGCACTGTGCTGATTAGGGGGCAGGAGAGATTGATTTATGATGAATGAATAAAGAGGTAAGATTAAAGTGTGGCTAAATGTCAAGGAAGGGGGAAGGGTCTGTAAGTATTTGAGGGGTGTTAACAGAGAGAAGGGATAAATTAAGGCAGAACAAAGGGTTTAGCTATGAAGAACAAGATGAAATTAAAAGGGAATACTCAGTTTTTATACACATGGGCTTACCTAAATAAGGGGGCAGCCCAGAACAGCTGCTCCTCACTTGCCTCCCAGGAGATACCTTGCTCTGCACAAAGACTGCTTTGAACACTCTGGATTTGATAGTAGCCATGTGAAATAAGAGGCATTTCTACAGAATTGTCAATGCCCTTCACACTTCAGTTTATTCCTCACTGGCCTCCCTGTGTAGACAAGTATTTATCAGTGTAACTTTCTTTTTATAGTAGTGAGGTTTAAGCCTGTGAAATAATCCCCTCATTGAACATGCAGGAAGAGCCACAATACGAGGCAGATGTGAAAACAAATCAGATGACAGAGAAAAGGATTTAAGCAAGAGATCCTAAGAAAGGTCAGCTCCTGGGGTGGCAGCCCTAGATTCACCACCCTGGAAGAGACCATCCCCCAAAGCAGCCTTGTGCCTGCACATGTGTGCCCAGTGACTACACAACTTCCCACCAGGCCTGGGCATTTTCCTCGACACTTTTCCCCCTTGTGAGGTCTTGCCATGAGAGGACAATACATTTGTACAGGAATCACAGAGAACAATGTAGTTATGCAGACATGGAGCTTACTCCGACTCATCCATCTTAATAGGACTTATATAATTTTCCTTGATGGTTCTGATTTTCTATCCCATTAATAATAAAAAAGCTTCTCTGCTTATATATAATGCAATTCAACAGTAAGTCTCAAAGGAGGATCAAGATCACTTTGGCTTTCCATCAATTTGATACTGATGCCTCTCCAGTTAAATAACTCAAGTGCAAGAACAGCGTCAGGGACCAGAGATTCTTCCTGGTGCACACAGCTTTGAACCCGAATGCCTCTGAAGACAAGAGGAATCTTCTGCCTGATGTCGACTGATTTTTGTATCACCTCCCGAAGGGCATATCAGGGAGATTAAACTCTCTGTTTTCACCTGATGTATATCAGTTTGCCTTTGGTGGAGTGAGGCTGATCTCAACTACCTGAGAACTAAACCCAGAAGATACCACATGAAGGGTCTGTGATCATCTTTCTGACGCACACGTTTCGAATTGGCGTCTGGAAAAGGGCTTGTTAGTCAGTGTTTGCCGAATGGAATACTTCATGACAGCACTAATTAAAATAAATGAAACTTGACTTTTCAAGATGACAGGTTTTTTTATAGCAAAGTACAGTAGTTTGGAAACATCTTTAATTTAATTGCAAAATACTTTCTGTGGTTATTTACTTAAAATTGTCTCCCATTGCAGAGCTGCACCGGTATTTCTGGATGCACGGTCTTGATTTCAACATTTTACATTACATTATCAAGTTAATCTACCCAAATCATTAACCCCCAGCAGGAAAGATTTTTAATTATGTAGATTCACCAAGTGTTCTTCAAGAACTATTTTATTTCTATGAGTTCAACCATAACGTACTGTGGGGAGAGGGAGGGCACCGTCCTGCACTTGATTTTGTGAACTAGCATCTTGTAAGAAGCCTCTGACATGCAGCAAGTTTCAGCAAATATATCTTATCCACAACAGGAAACAGATAATGCCCTGGAGAATCCCTGCCCTCCTGGAAAGGAGTATTGATGGGCACTTCAGCAAGCAGGATGGTAATTTAGTGCAAACTGAGCCCTTTTCCCTCTAATATAAGGCAGTTTTATTCCAAAGAATCTCAGTTCTGATTTACATCTCAGAATGTGGTATATGAATCAGGTGAAAGCTAACAAAAAATTGTCATGAGCTTATAGTCATAGTTAGTCCTGCTCTTATGCAGGTGAGAGGCTGCATCAAAATTGAAAACAACATCAAATCCCATTTCTTTGCATCATGGGAGGACATTGCATTAGCTTTCAGTGATTAGCACTACTGAAACAATGATGGCATGAGCCCTCATACCACATCTTATCTCTCATGTAGGGCCCCCGCATGGCTGGCACAGCAGGGTGGTGCGTCACCAGAGATGTGGCTGCTCTCGCTGGGCCTGGAGAGAGCGATGCTGGGAAAGACTTCTCACTGGGGGACAGAAACATTGGCATCAGAAGTGCTGGAAAAAATCAGTGAGTCAGAACGTGCAGAACTCCGTAAAATTTTTCTGATTTACTCATCTGAATCAGTATCAAAAGCTGAACAGCAATTGAGCAGAAACAATTGCACAAAAGTGTGGTGTTGTCTCTATTAATGTCATTGGTGGGGTCAGGAGCAAGGATTCATACCATGAAATGTACTGCATGTTCAGGATGATAAATGATGGCACCAATCCTGCAGGAAGAGAAACTTTTGAAGTGCCAGGCCTTGTCCTCCAAAAAAGATGAAACCAAATTCTTAAGACTTGTGCAGCCAAGCTCCCCCCAGCACAAACCAATATGAAGCCCTTCAGAAAGCTGAGTGCTTTTTAATTGAATCTGGTAGACATGCCCTCTTCCTGGAGGCTTAGGAATGAAGAGGTCAAAGCACAGCTGGGAGGAGAGAAGCATTTTGTGAGCAACTGCATTTACAACTTTGAGAGTGCCAGACTGTCTCTTTTTGCAAGACCATTAAGTGGAAGTCCATAAAATGTATTGACAGGTGTCTTGGTATTTTATCATGGAATAACAGAATGGTGGGGGTTGGAAGGAACCAACTAATACAGGTTCACCCAGACCAGGTTGCACTGGAATGCATATCCAGGTGGGTCTTGAAAGTCTCCAGAGAAGAAGACTCTACAACCTCTCTGGGCAGCCTGTTCCAGTGCTCCAGCACCCTCAAAATAAAGAAATTTTTTGTCAAGTTCAAATGAAACCTCCTGTGTTCTAGTTTGTACCTGTTGCCCCTTGTCCTATCAGTGGGCACCACTGAAAAGAACCCTGCCTCATCCTCATGACCTCTACCTTTAGTTTTTTATATGCATTGATGAGATACCTTTCTATCTTCTGTTTTCCAAGCTAAAGAGCCCTATGTTTCTCAGCCTCTCCTTGTAAGAGATATGCTCTAAGCTTATAAAAAGTTTGAGGAACTACAGCTCAATTGCTCCAGTTCATGCTCCTACAGTGAAGTACTGGATGCTCCTACACTGAAGTACTGGATGCAGCCACTAGTGAGAAGCACATAGTAGTTTTACAGGTTTGGAAGCGTCTTCTGTGGCTACTTTCATCAAGGAAAGTTCACTTCAAGCTTTATTTTCTTTATTCTTGTACCTGAAGCCCATGAAATCTCTAATCTGTCAGGCTGTGTGATGTTTCACCCAGTATTTCACACTGCTGTATCAAAGTTGGTAACAACATCTCTATCTACTGCAGACATCATTATTTATTTGCCCTGTGCTGCACTCAGAAGTCCCAGGTGCAATCAGAGTTATCACAGAAGCTGTACCTAATTTAAATGTCAGTCTAGTATCAGACAAGCCACTGCACTGCCAGTATAAATATGTGCTCTCTGATCATGGGAATGGACTTGCAACCAGCAGCCCTTCAACACATTTCTTTCTTGCTTCACATCTTTCTTGCATTTCAAATTGGTCAGGATCTTACCCAAGGTGAATTTGACACCACAGAGAAGAAACATACTGACCCAGTCCTCTTCACTTTCATTGCCTGCCTGTTGCTATCCCCCAGACCTGTGGATTTGGCTACTTTTGGTAGGCATAGGACTATTGAACACAGGAATGAAAGGAAGGAGAGCAAAGAACACAGCTACCTCCTTGCAGGACCTGCTAAACACAATGGTCAGGACTGTGTTGTTTTGTTGGGTTGTGGCAGAGATGTGCTGAAGCATCTATAAGCTTTCCACCTGGAAGTTCTCCAGAGACAGCAAAGTCTAGTTGTGGCAATACGTCATCATATACCTGCATTTGGGAAGACAACATCCAATTTAGAGAGCTCAAAAAAAGCAATGTATGTAGTGGTAAGAACACAAAAAAAAATGCAATGTTTGTAGTGGTAGAAGGCATCTTTCACTGAGAGTTTGGCCTGACCTTCCTGAGGGCCTCCAGGGAAATTGGTGGATGTTTTCAGGAGCTTCTGGGTGTGTGAGCTTTACAACAGGTTCAGCAGAAATGCAGAGGGATCAAGACCTCAGGAAACAAGCAGTTAGTTGAATGTACTTTGGGTATTGCTTGATGTAAATGAGGTAAAGGGCATGGATTTAATGGGAGAAGAAAAGAAAAAAAATTGAACCCATTATCCTCTTGAACTAGCATAAGTCAGTAATAGCCTGGAAATCTGCAGCCCAAATCTTCAGCTATTACAAATTTTCCTGGGGTTTACATGAAGTCAAAAGGCCTCTGCCAGTTTACAGGAGCTGAGGATATGGCCTGATGGAATTACACAAGCATGAATATACAGGAAGCCAAAAGAGAATTAGACCCATTATTTTTAAGAAAGCATTGATTAAGGATGTTCAGTGTAGGTTTAGAAGAAAGAGTACTGTCATGCCTCAATGCTTTCATCATTCTGTGGAAACATGGCTACCAGGGAGATGTTGTTCTGCATTGGAGTTTTGCTAAAGGACCACTCAAGGAAGTAAAGCTTTGAGGAGCAGGGTGGGTGGGAAGAGCACTTTTGTCAGTGCTAATTGCAGCCATTTATAGGAGCCCCAGCACAGCCAATTGGTGTTCTGTGGAAACTGGAAGAGCAAGTGCACTTAGTTTATGGGTGCAGGCATACTGAGCTAATTTCACTTGCAGAAGGAAAAGGCAGGATCTCAGCTCAAGAGGAGACATGCTGATCACTTCCAGAGGTTCAAGAGTGAGGAGGAGTTCAGAAGGCATAGAATCATGGAATCATTTTGGTTGGAAAAGATCATCAAGTCCAACCATTAACCCAACACTGCCAAGTCCACCACTAAACTATGCCTCTCAGCACCACATCTGCAAGTCTTTTTTAACACCTTCAAGAATGGTTACTCCACCACTTCCCTGGACAGCCTTTTCTAGGGCCTGACAACCCTTTCAGTGAAGAAGTTTTTCCTAATATTGAATCTAAACCTCCCTTGGTGCAACCTGAAGATATCTCTTCTTGTCCTATCATTCTTTACTTGGGAGAACAGACTGACCCCCACCTCGCTACAACCTTTCAGATGGCTGTACATAGTGATGAGTTATTTCTTAATGTTCAAACATAATTAGTGTGGATGCCTTCAAGGCTTGGTTCTAACATGTGTCAAATATGGAGCAAGAGCTTTTTTTTTTTATAATGGATAAAATATGAAGACTAAGTTCCCAGTAGAGGTGCATCATCAGATGTTTAACAGTAAACCCTGATGTTGGTCTTACACACTGGGGTTGGCCATAAAAAAACTGCATTAAAAACTATGGAAGAGCGCAGCCTGCTGAGACTTGGATCCAGACCTGATAGCAGCCACCACTACCACATACGTGCAGGAGCTCTTATAGAAGAGACACTGGGCTGGGCTGGCTCCAATGAATTCAGTAAAGGTTCACTGTTAGCACTTCTGTCACTGTCAGAGAGGAGGTACCAAACATGTGCCACCAACTCTCGACTTCAAAAGTCTTGGAGTTATTTACCTGGTCATATTCTGCATCAGAGGGCTTCATTGGTCTGTTCCACACCATCCAAGGTACCCTTGTACTATCAGAGATATTGAAGCAGTTGAAGTTGATTCTGGTTTTTGTTTCTTTGATTTTTTTTTGATCTTTTTGAGTGAAAGTTCTCACATAAAATATTGGACAAATGAGATCAATGCAGAATTTGACCACTGACATTATCAAGACCTCTATTTGAATTTCTTTATATTTTTAGCAGTATAATGCAAACAGGTCAGTCTCTTGGATATGGCATTTTACATTAGTTACCACATGTCCTCTTATTCTTATTTCTATCAAACCATCTTCAATATTGAAATGTTCTCCCACAATGGAAAAGTTTATTAGAGGCCAATGCCTTATTGCACCCTTGCATCTGCCTCCCCTTCTGCTGATGCAGCTCCTCCAGGTCCTTCGTGCTTTGTCTTCCTTCATTATTTGTAGATATAGAAAACACAGTCAGAATATCATTGGTCCTGTCTTGGGGAAATCAAGGACTGCAGCTGCCAGAGATTTCAGCTAACACCACAGAGCTCCTGAAAAGTCAAGTGTCTTCAGAAGGAGCAGAAATCTTTTCTGCCATCCCTACTGCCACACACCCATTTTTATTCCCCCTCCTTTCAGATTAGCTGTCTCTGTCCCTCTGCACCACTTGTTTTCTAGAGAAAAAGCCAGGATGTAAAAGGTGGTTATACTTTGCAACTCTTTCAAAGAGGGGGAAATAAAAAGGCTTAATATAGCCAGAGAAACAAAGACAACAGCATAGGCAAGTAAGAAAACACAGGTGTAATTTCTGGGCACAGTGAGAAATCTTTTAAAAGCTCTTAAATGCGGAGTGTGTACATGTTTACCACTACTGCAGCTGACATACAGCCACAGGAGCCCTGCATGACAGGGATAAAATGAGAACTTGTGCAGGGCTATTGAACACCAGGAATTATCACAGTAAGGCAGAACAAAATTATTTAGCACTAGGAGGTTCTCTAATTTTGGTACAGTGGGAAAATAAAGCATTGCCTTTGCCTGGGACTAATATTTTTTCACCAATGGCCAAAACAATCTGCTGGCTTTCTCAGATGTGACCTGGGATGTGAAGGATAGCATTTGTCATGTGCACCGTTCAAGAGAGATGCAGACATATCCACTCAAGGCTTACTAAAGGACCATCCCCCATCCCCCCCCCCCCCCCCCCCCCCCCCCCTTCTTTTAATCTATTTTGGTTGCTTTGTCTACCTAACTTCTCTTAATGGTCCCAGGGCTTATGCTTTGACGTATATTTTAAAATGTAAATATATTTTTCAAGGCTAGCTTTGAGCCTCAGGGAGTCTCCAGTATTATAAACAACTGAGATGGTGAAACACTTGAAACATTTGCTGTAAATGCAGATGAAAACCCTCCTGAGATGTGAGAGCTTTTGCCATGATAGCAAGGCCATCATGACTTGCAGCTGGGTTTCACTGCACTTGCTTATATAAGGTGGTCTTGAAATGGCTTTTCAACCAAGCACAGATTTCCTGAAGGACAAAGTCCCAGTTACTTACCCAAGCTGTCCACCTGGCTAAAAGTTACAGATTCACCACATGCAACTTATATGTTGCTCAGGGTGGTGGAGGAGTCGCCATCCCTGGAGACATTCAATGCCAGATTTGACGGGACTCTGAGCAACCTGATCCAGTTGGCGATGTCCCTTCTTACCTCAGGGTGGTTGGACTAGATGACCTTTAGAACTCCCTTCCAGCCCATTGCATTCTATGTCTGTATGATTTTACAGTGGGTTAGGACTTTTGCCTGATACCTTGTAGGGCTTCACTGTGCTACTACTGAGGTTGCTGCCAGCAGTGCTATTGATTTGAAAGGCTGTAGCAAGATGCCTCACAAGATGATCCCATTTTTATGGCTGAAATTACACTATCTACAGCCATTAAGTACCTTTTTCTCCTCATTAAATTTTGATCATTTTCTCTGATAAAATATGGCCCTGGAAGATTGCTGATCCAGGTTCCAGCTTTTGCTTTGCTCCTGAGGCTATGGTTTTAAAGGTGCAATCCTGCAAATTACTCCCTGAGAAAGGATTTTTATGCAAATAGTCCTGTTAACTTTACACAAGAAAGAGTTTGCTGGATCACGCCATTATCCCTAGGCTTACAATGGAAACACAACTGACCTTTAGCTGTAACGAGCACCAGGGAAAAAAAAGAAGTGTGACAAAATTGCCTGGGTCTTTGCAAACTGATACAAGCTGTGTGGTGTGCTGGTAGGGGACAGACCTCTGAACAGGCTGAAGGAGTTAAGTCATTTCATGGTGTTAGATAACAGCTAATTGACAGCAGATATAATGCACGTTGATAACCAAATGTAATTTGACAGCTAAGAATGAAAGAGCCCAAATATCTGCTAAACCAAGCTGTATGGGAGTTATTATAGGAAAGTACCCAAAGCTTTTGCAGCTGCAGGGGAAAAAAAAAAGTAGAAAACGCAATGCTGCGATGTAATACAAAAGAAAGAGGACTCAAAAGAGATGGTGCAGTGGGTATGTGAGACACCGGCATGACTGCACCTAAAGCATGGTATGCTGAGTGCTGCCATTGCTGCATGATGGAAATGAATGAGAAATGCAGCAGAGCACAAGTGTTGTGACACTGTGCTTAGGCGATTGCAGGGTAGGATGAGGTGCCTGGGTGAACTTGTGTGTGGAAACAGGGTAGAAAGCTCTCTGTAATTATATCAGATTAAATTCAGCTATCTGGAGGTGAAAGGTAGGGAACAAATGTCCTCTGGCAGGTGGGCAGGCTACCAGCACCAAAGGAAAAAGTGCAACCTATAGGTGCATTGTCAGACCAATGGGTCTCAGCCCGGGTCTCGGCCAAGGAGGCTGTGAAAATGGCTCAGTATAACTCAACCCACAGCACTGACCAAATGGCATCCAGACTAAGTAACCCTAGTTCCCTCAGCTGCTCCTCACAAGACCTGTTCTCCAGACCCTTTGCTAGCTTCATTGCCCTCCTCTGGACACACTCCAGCAACTTGGTGTCCTTCTTGTAGTGAGGGGCCCCAAACTGAACATAGTCCTTAAGGTGTGGTGTCACCAATGCTCAGTACAGGGGGACAATCACTTCTCTGGTCCTGCTTTAAGAATGCAAACACCTGCCATCACTCTGCAGCTAACAGTAAAACAGGTCAGCAGCATCACTGCCTCTCCACACTTCCCTTGGCTTCATTTCTACTCCATTTCTCCTCCCTGCTTGTACCTGCCCATGACTGTGCCCCATCATTCACTGAGTGCCTCTTCTTCATTTTTTTTGCACTGCTCTCACTGCCTTCCCTTCTTCTCCTCTTTGTCTTTTGCTACTCCATTATACAAGTGGGTTTTTTCTTCATTTTCTTGCCTTTACCTTTTCTCCCTGTCTTCTTTCTTTCCTTGCACTCTCTGATGGTATTTTTGATGCCTTCCCCTTGCCTCTCTTTTTATTGCCCAGCTGCATTGTCTATTGTATTACTTGCTATTATCTCCAAATATATTTTGATATATTTCTCCCCCTTTTTCCAGTCCAGCATTTTGTTCTCTTTAAGGCACCAGAAAGCACTAAAGGTTAGAGAGGGGAAACTGAAAAGCATTCCAGTAGTTTTCCATCAGCCTGTGTATAAAGCACTTCTTTTTCCACTTGATGAGAAAGCAGTAATCAGCTTTCCCCTGCATCAAGCTCTTTTACACAAAGGGGTTGCTGCAAGAAGAAACCAAATAGATTTCTAACTGGCCTCCCCCTTATCTCTGCCTTGGAGCCCAGTGAACCCACAGCCTTGTCCTTTGCTTCATCTGCTGCTGCCACGTGAAGCAGACACAGGGGTAAGTGGGGTGAGCAGCCTCATGGCTCGCTAGTTCAGGTGCCTGGCTGAACTTGGCAGGGCTTGTGGATTGGGCACTGTGATTTATTTCCCACCTGGATGACTTAAAGCCTTGGTGTGATATCAGGGAAAGGAGATCTCTAACTTTGCAACACCTGAAGTGATGGAAAAATGGAAAGTATAGGAGGAAATACTTCAGAACTAAAATTGATCTTCAATCATCAGGCTAAATGTTCCCCAGTCCCTTAGGTGCCCACTCTCTTATCTGTAACCAAAGAGGTCCATATGTGGCAAGGTGTGCAGAGAATGAGTCACTTCAAGGTGCTGTTGATTGAAATACGGTTTTCAGTCTGTTAAACACCATGTGCTCCCTTCCTCAGCTCTGCATCTACCAGAAGAAATCAGAGCACCATCTGGAAACCACTCACTGCTCCTAACACATGTGCTATCAGCTACTTTAGACCCAGTTGGGCCAAATTTCCTCCAGAAGAGCTCTTCCCTACACCACAGCCCCTGATTTGGGGAAGCTGGGTCTGTCAGAACCCACCAGATTTGCCTCAAAGCAGCCCCCTCTCTGTTGAAGGACCAGAAACAGAGACTGCCCTGGTACAGATCTTCCTAGATCCTATAATAAATGGGTCAGAGCCTCAGAGCTGGCCAGTTGCACGTCTGCCTTGACCACCAGCCACCCGCCATAATGAATAGGTGCATGGGCTGCAGTAGTCCCCTGCAAACCAGGCACTGCATCAGTGCTGTAGGTATTTCTGCAAGTTTAGGAGGAGATGAAACAAAACATAATCCTGAAATTATGCTTAATAAGGCAAAGGGAAAATGAGAACATACAGCCAGAAGGTGAAAGCCCCATTATGAAAAATTTGGTCTCCTGTTTTTCTTTAAAATACAATTTCAGTCAGATGGATCTTATTTACACAGTTGCATTTGTCATTCTGTCTCATTTCTGCAACCACACAATACTTTTATCTCTGATGAGGAAATATAGTAACGGCCTTTGTCTCACTCTCTACCTTTGCTACGGTTCTTTGCTTTCTTCTTCAGCACCACAAGAAAGAAAAAAAAGGAAAAGAAATAAATATGAGTCCCTCATCTAAGGCACAGTACTAGAGGTTTAATGTTGACAGTGTGCTTTGTCACTTTGGCTCTGGAAAAGGCTTACAAAAGCTTTATTAACAGGCTCATTAGCACGGCCTGATTTACTTCTGCAGACTTTACTCTTTTACTAGTTTCCAGGAGCATCAGCATCAGTTGCAGGGCTAATGAATTCGCTCAGATTTGCATGCTAATGAAGCTCCCATGACTCTCTGTGCTCTCTGCTTCAAATCGATCTTTGCTCTTGGTTGAGGAATATTAATAGAAATAAAAGTAAGGGGGAGCACCAGGCATTTCAGCTGGACCCGCTGTAATCCAAGGCTGATGTGCAATTCATATTTTGTACATTGCAAAGTTTCAGATCTGATTTCTTTCATGCCTTATTGACTCTAACTGTACAGGAGACATCACCTTTAGGAAATACCTGGTATAGTGGTTGGCCAGAGACTCAAGGGACTCCTTACTTGAAATTGTACTTGAGCTCTCAATAAATTGGTCAGGCAACTAAAAGGGCTTCCATGTACCAGTGCAGTTCCAGGCATTTTCCCCCAAATATATTAATTTAATTTCTCTTTTTGACAAAAATAGAAAATATTTTGATTTCTGTAGCCTACTCTGCCTGGCTTGCTGTGCATCACAGAAATGGGGTGAGGAATCTCCCCCTAACTACACCTTAAGTTCTGTTGGGGTGAGAGACCCAGCCAAGGGGCCTGTCTGGCTCTGGACATGGGCTGCAGCCATTCAGGGAGCAGAGACATGACCACAGGCTGCCTTACTTGAAGCAATGAGGAGGGCAGTACCAACCTTACCCCTCAGCTTCTGGAAACCATTGGGAACCATCTTCTCTGAGCTATCCATTCTTTGCACTGTAGCTATCAATCTAGAAATCAATATATTTATGCTGTATTAGAGTACAGTGATAGCCATTTCATAATCTGAAAAGTCCATTTGTGCCTGAACATCTTTTTAACAAGAACTGCTTGGTTTTGGACTGTTGTAGGAAAAGCAAAAGGAATTTGGAAGTACAAGGAAGGATTCAGAACCTCTAATCCTGCACTCTGGTAGGTCTGTAGGGTGCCAGCCCCACAGGATCAAACTGACAGACCAAAGCAAAACAAATATTTAAGTGATGAGCTTCTGTTACTTGGAGATGTTACTCTTTCAGCCCCACTATAATGTTATCATTGATGAGTGTTGGTAGATGACAAACCCTTGAAAGAAATCCCATTATGCAATTTTGTTTTTACAAGAATATTTTTGACTTCTTAAGTTAAGTGCACTTAACACATCCAAATTAAGGGAAAAGAGGATCCTTCACTAAGCAGCCTCCCATGCCTGCTCTTATTTTGATACAATAGCAGAGCATGCATTAAAATGCTCTTTTGGATGCTCAATTGCAAGAAATCATTCAGCAAAAAACAGGACACCATTTTCATGGTATCTCCTGTGAGTGAGGATAATCAAACATCTCCATTTTGCTTGCTGCAAAAATCACATAATTCCTACATATTTTTTCCTTTTTTCCCCCCCTTTTTTTTCCCCCTTTTTTTTTTTTCCTCCCCAAACAGAAGTAAAGAAAATTAAATAAAATGAAAAGCAAGCTGTGGACTAATTATCCTTTTCTAAATGACTTCATATTGTAAAATAGCCTATTGAATGCATAATGAGCATCATTACCACCAACTGCTTGCAAGTGGAGGAAAGCAGAGCGGTCATCCCATCATTATCAGCACTTGTTTCATGAGTGATGCAGAGTGCCAAGGTGAAGCGGATGCTCTGTGTCCTGGCTGCTGAAAAAGCAAGCCAAGCTGACAGCCTCAAACTTCTATTTGCATCTCACCTTGCCTCCGATTCTAATCCTCTAATATGCTTTGAGGGCCTCAGATTGTAGAGTGGCCATGCTTTTGGGGGATTGGAAGCTCTTCAACCAGCTGGAAAGAAAAGGCTGGGCTCTATCTTCTGATGTGGGAGGTTTGAAGGGGAAATGTGCATTAGTGCACTCATCAGGGTGGAAATGAAGATTCCCACCCATGACCTGGTGAGCATGTTCTGATATTTATAGCAACATTCCCTGCCAAGTAGAATGATTTCCTGGAAGTGACTAGAGGAATCCAGCCTAAAGCTCTTTTCTTCTCCCACACTCCAAACTGGGTGGCTCCTACAGGCTGTGAGTGACCATTCCCACTTTCAGCAGGACCCCCACCTCTGCCCAGCATGCATGGGCTGCTACCTCTGACACCCCTGAAGACCTGGAGGGTGCTGCTAACAAAATTGCCATTTCCCTCCCCCTGCCAACTTTGCAGCCAAACAGAAACAAATGCCGAGCATGAAGTGCGTGGATTACACTTTCTTGGAGATTAAAATACTCCTCCTAAATTAGGAATGTTCCTAAATGGTATTCACTGGATTGTTTCCCTGCTTTCAAGTGTGTGGAGTCCTGGTTACATTGTTCTCTCAGGTGCCCTGCAGCAGAGGTACATAGGCGTCAGATACTACCCCTCCCAGTCTTCCTTCCAGTCGCACCCTGGATTTAGCCAATCTGTTTTCTGCTCTGAGGCTAAGAGGTCATTTGTAACAGTGCGGCCTGGATCACCCTGAATGAAAACATCCAATCAAACCCTAATTGTGACAAATTATATTAGTCTGTATTTGTGCAACTTGCATTGCAGCAACTTAATTCAGGCTGTGCTTAGGTTGTGGAAATCAGGCAAGGCTCAGGAGGTTGCTTCCACACACAGGGAGGGGCACATAGGAAAGCTAAACTTCATTGACGGCTCCACCCTGCTCCACCTTCCTGGCTCACCCATGAGCCCCAAGTGCTGCTGTGCTGTCATCTGGACACTGCCCTCATCCATGAGCCCCAAGTGCTGCTGTGCTGTCATCTGGACACTGCCCTCATCCACGAGCCCTAAGTACTGCTGTGCTGTCATCTGGACACTGCCTGTGGTTTTTTTTTTCAAGTGGGTTAGTCTTACTCTGTGATCAGTGTTGGCTGAATATCCTGAGAAGAAAGAACATCTGGCTTGTGATGAAGGGAACTGTTAAAATGATGGCATTGCGTTTTCTTGCCCTACTACTCCCCATCCCTATGAGGAGGGTTCAGTGGACCTGCAAATGCTTCCTTCTATCCCAAGATGTGACAGTGAAGCTAAAAAAAAAAAAAGGAATGAAATTCTAAAATTAATTTTCCTACATGATATATTTTAAAGGGCACTGTCAATTGGCTTTATAATTACATTTCTAAATCACTGGAAGATTACACTGAAGGGTGAACTTTACAAAACCTGAATTTTTTTTTTTTTTTTAATTGAAAACCTTTTTGGGGATTTAAATACAATCCTTTGGTGCTGTAACCCCATATAACAGCAACAGCAAGGACATGGCTAAAATATGCTACCCTTTTCCCTGCTCATGGGCACCTCTGGTTTCCCATTGAGGCCACTAAACCTCTTGGGATTCAGCAGCCCTTTCTCTAGGGTTGAGTACCGTGGTTAATCACAAGAGCTCAGGTCTCCCCAAAATTATGACGCCACCCTCATTCCTCAGGATCATGAGAAACAGCTTGAATTGTTAATATTTGAGGCAAGAGATTTATTTTGCTATCCAGCTTTTAAGCCTCCTAGATATCCCCAATTCATGCCCTCAGGCTTTTCTCTGCAATGAGGAAAGCTTGAAGTATCTTAATGGAGTTTCTCACTTTATCAAATGTCTCCAAGTCTGAGAGAACAACTGGGTGTTGTGAGATACAGCAGATACATCCCTGCCTTTGGGGAAAAAATTGTTCTGGAAACATTGAAATGAGCTAAAGGGATGAGATCCTGAATAGGTGGGCACCCTTCCTAGTGTCTTCAGACTAAATGCCATGTTGTTTCTCATGTCACAGAATCACAGATGAGGAACAATGGATACAAACTTGAATGTAGAAGGTTTCACCTCAACATGAGGAGAAGCTTCTTTTCAGTGTGGGTGAAGGAGCACTGGAATAGGCTGCCCAGGGGGGTTGTGGAGTCTCCTTCTCTGGAGAACTGCAAAATCCCTCCTGGCTGCATTCCTGTGCAGACTACCCTGGGAGATCCTGCTTTGGCAGTGGGGTTGGATTCAGTGATCCCTGGAGGTCCCAGTCAAACTCTAACATTCTGTGATTCTGTGATTTTGGCTGTAGTGTGAGTGAAGGAATAAAGTTCAGAGGACAATTAATAAGCTAGTTCTATCTTGAAGAGAACAAAATTGCAGTCTGATATCAAATTGTCATCTGAATAAATAACCTTGAGAAAACCAGTTACTTACAGGCATGGCGGAGGTATGAACATGCTCTTGCCACGTCAGACCAAAAAGCCAATATTTATCTATAAAATGGATACCTGGTTTCTGATGCCAGTATTACAATTACAAATTACAGTATTGCAATTGAAAATTATAATATTGCAATTCACCAATAGTAATAAAAGAAAACAACCAATCAAAACTCAGGATAATCCTTCAGGTAATCAGTAGCCCATGCTAGTTATGAGCTGTGGCTTTGTTGGACTCCTAGCAGAGGTACCACAGAGCTCTGAGTGTTGGAGATGGGAGTGATGGTGTGGTGACTGACAGGATATTGAGCCTAAAAGGAGCCTGCAGTAATAACCTGGAGAATTTTGGGAGATTAAAAAAAGCAACTCCTCACCTACAACAGTGCACCTCACATAAACTGTGCAAATGTAGTTGTGCATAGAGCACACTGAAACGAACTCGCAGGCTACCTTGAAAATTTAGCTTTGATGCTCTTTGTCTGCTCAGAGCCATGAAATGATTTTGCTGCTAATATGAGCACATTGGTGATTTTAACAGCATTTGGTCTGCTGAAACAAGATACAGCCTAGAATAATAAGCAGCAGTTTGAAGATTTATCTAAATATGTTTGGCAGTTCCCCCGCCCTTTGCCTTGCAATATGGACATACCACAATTGAGACTCTACCCTGTAAATTACCACCCTCCATGGGGTTCTCATGTTAAATTATTTCAAATAAGCAAGGCCAAATGCTCTCAACTTAGCCAGAGATAATCAACTAATATGAAGCAATTTCCAACAGTGATATTTTTCTCCTTCAGGCTCTTGAAAAAAACCCCACAACACAGAGAAAATTGAGGTGGAAAGAAATAAGAAATGTCATCTATTGCTTGCCAGCTCTGGACCAGCCATCATGTTATTGAAGTTAGCAGTGCTGGATACTGAGACCAAGCCATCTTCAACAGCAGCAAGATGGGGATTAAACCCCCCTGTGTTTGACATCACTATGGAGACTACGTGGAACAGATTTTTCTCATTACTCTGGCAATCCATCTCCTAGAACAAAGCTGCAGGAATTAGTTTCACTTTCAGGGCTTTTTAATTACACTCAAATACAAGTGCACCAGTCAGACAAAGAAGCTGCATTACCCCTGAAATTTCAGATCATGGCACTCTTTCCTGAAGGCATTCTGTTCACTGTTTGCATTGACTTTCAATTTACAGTAGCCATTTCTTGTAGTGTAACACAACAAATTTCACTGTATATTCAGAAAGTCTGTGCAACAGAGAGGAAATTTCATCATTTGCATAATCAAGTTCTAAGATGAAAGTTCTGAAATTAGACAGAAATCCCTGAAATAGAACAGGGTTTTCTTTTTCCTTGTGTTTTGTAAGCTATGACCCCTCAGTTTTTAAATAATTGTGTAATTCTGCCATGCTATTACCAGTATGCCCCATTATCAGTCCAGCTAATAGGCCTGGAGAATGAAACCCCCAAAAGAGATCTTCCAACTTAGTAAAATAAATACAGTTAATGATGATAATTAAGTCCCTGGGGATAATTGAGAGATTATCCAATTACTATCTATAATTCCTTGGCTTGCAGATAAGAGAAGTGTGCAGAGCTAATCCATTCTAATAATAATACTACTAATAATTAAAAAAGTAGGGGGAAAAAGCCAAGAAGTCCTCAACCCAGGAATTATTAGTTTTCTTCACAAAGAGGTATTTTGCCAGTTTAATTGCCTAATTTGAGGTTTTTCTAGTCTGGAATAATTTTTTTTTTTTTGGCAACTGTGGGCTCATGAGGAGGTGGAAATAGTCTGGGTCAGGACCGAATCCCCTGCCGCAGGTCCTGAGGAAACCCTGCCATATGCTGGACACAGATTAAGACAGGTGCATACACTGCTAGCAAAGGTCTTAGGATAACTACAGGTGAGCTACTTAAAAATAAGAGGAGATGAGTTCATTCAATCCAGAGTTGTGATCTGAATTCCAGTAACAAATTTAAGACAGAAATATTATGCTAGCAGCCTTTGCTGTACAAAAGACCCTCAAATCCCCAACTGACTGCAGCGACACTCTTTCATGCTTAATTTTGCAGACCTTCACTGCCCTGCATTCAGGTTGTCATTATGCTAAGGAGAGGTGGTTAACCTCCTGTGACCAGATCAGGTGTTAAGAGGAGGCTTTGGTCCCAAATATTTCTCAGTCTGAGCCAGGCTTTGTCACAGTGGCTAGAGTTTTCTAATTTAGCAAGTGGATCAGGGGCATGAGCCCACACTCAGGAAGACACAGAAATGCACTGGGTAAGTTTACATCTTCAGGGATAGGCCCCACTTTTGGGGAGCTAGCTACATTTTTGTTCTCACTTTTGTTATGAGTATTTGTAGGGCTCTATTTTGCAGAGTTGATTTAAGGAGATCTAAATATGGCCCCCAGCAAGTCAATTAAGGTTGTGTTTAATTTTAACATGTGCATAGTTCCTTTGGATCTCATCCATGGAAATCAATGGCAAGGCTGCTGATGGTTTGATTGGCTTCGGATCAGAGCCAGCAATTTTGATTGTAGAGATCGAATGCTTAAAATTAATTATATGACTAATACTTCAGTGGATTAGGGAATCAATTAATGAAAGTGGGGTGCTTGTTATAAGATTTACATTAACTTCCATGCAGATTTTTTTGCCTAAACACAAACTGCATAATCATTGCCCTTGAATTCATCTAGGTAACTTGGAGGAAAAATAAGAGGGTTGATATAACTGGAATCTTCTAATGAAGCTATTGCAAGGGATATATGATTCTGTGCAGGAAATTAAATCCTTGCATTGAAAGACCTCATGCCAAGACCTCATACCAAAAAGATAAATAACACAGAGCTGTTCCAATCCTATTTACTCCAAAAGCTCTTCAGAGCAATCTGGGATTTACAGATCTAGAAGGCAATCACCCTCACAAGCAAATCAAAAGGATCAGAAATGATATAGAGAAGTTCAACCCCTTCTCCACACATTTTTTTTTTTTCATCTTTGCATAGCTGCAGGGGAGCAAAGCATCCTTCAGCATTTCAACTCCTCCTTAACACAGGCATCCACAACAGCATCCCTTCTCCCACCCCTGTCCAGTCCTACCAGCCCAGTAAGACTCCATTTCATGCTGAAAGTTCCCTATGCACTCAGAAGACATTAGGTGTGAGCAAGTGCAGACCTCCTGTGCCAAGGTCCAGAAGCTGCTGTAGAATGGGATGGCTCCTAGGGAAGGTCTCAGCCCACATAGCTAGTGCAGAGTTTCATGAGTTGCACTTTATAGCAGTGTGTTTTTATTCTTTGGCCACAAAGGTCAGCCAGCTTAGCTTTGGAGAAATTGCACTCCAAATGCTCCCCAGATACCAGCCTGGAGCCACAGAAGGGGAGCTGCCTTTGGCCATCAGAGCTGGTTCATGTGTCCACAGGCATGCAAATGGCTGTAACATCAGAGCAGCACAGTAAACCACAAAATGTTTCTGTAAATATTGTTTCACACATGGGTGAGCAAAGCAGGCTTTCATCTGAGAGACAGTGCAGGGTGTAAATGACATTTTAATTGAGAAATTGCAAATGCCAGCTTTTGCCTTTTTTTTTTTTTTGGGAGGGGTGTGTGTGTGTTTTGCTTTGGTTTGTTTTGTTACTAAAAATGCCTGATTGTTGGTGAGGATAGCTCTGAGTGAAGCTCCCTGAAATGAACCCACTCTCAGTTTTGCAAACTTTCCCTCCTTCCTTCTGGCTCTGCTTGCCTGAGTTCTCCTCCTCATTCCTAATAAAGATGGCTCTAGGCCCATGAGCATTCCTGAATCTTGCTTGCTCACAGCTTGGCAGTCTTCCCCTGAAACATTTGTGGGCTGAGAGCGGGTGGTCTGGCTCTCTCTTTGCTCTCCTGCCCCTTCCCTCCTCGTGCTAGGCAGGTGCAAGTAAGCCTGACAGTCTGCTGAGACCCAGCCTTGTCACTTGAGGGTGGGAATCAGAAAAAAAGGCTCTGTATTGAGAGCCCTGGCATGAAGTGTTTTTTTTGCTGTGCCATCTGTGAACATGAGTTCCCACTCCCCAGAGCAGCTGGCAGTGTTGCATCCGTCAAGGGACTCATGGGAGCACATCTAGGTTTGACCCCGAACCTCTGCCATCCACATGGGCCATGGTCTAGTACAGATGTCCTTTCTCATCCACTCTAAAATACTATTCCTGGAATGCTGCAGCTGGGAGCAGAAGGAGCCTTTTAAGACTGAGTGCATTTTTGCAGGTCTTTGCATTATTCTCATTTCTTACATGTCACTGTTGTACTACAAAACCCCACCATTCATTTAAGATTTGCCATCCTGTAGGATCCTTCTTTTTGCTGCTGATGGAAAAAGCCAATTGTTTGCAGCCTAAGAAGAAAGTGTCCTGATTTCTGGAGTCTCAGACATCCCCACTTGCTGGAAAGCTTGCCTTTACAAAGGGGAGCACAGCATACTCTCGTTCCTCTGGGTAGTCAATGAGCCATCAAACACAGGAGTTGAATGTGGCCAGACAGGAGGTGAGGGCAGGAAAGGAAGAGGAGGACCAAGCCAGCTGTACTAAATCACTGCTTCTGGTGGGCAGCTTTTGCTGGCAGGGCTCCGAGTGAGCCTAGGCTGGAGGCACAGAGCCTTCTCCACACTGGGAGATGCAATAGGAGCATGAAGCACTTCCAGCTGGGAACTCAAAACCACAATTGCAAATTGCACCCTTGGTGCTCAGGGGGGTGAGTCAAGCCCATTAGCCAGCTAATCCTCACAACAGGCTTTTGTGAGGCTACTATTTTGTTCTGGGGAAATGTATGATCTACTGATTACACAGTATCCCAACATGCCAAATGTATGCTCGAAACCAGTAAACAATAAATATTTAATTAGCCGGTCATTTTGACAATAACAACAGGCAGCAATTGAACTGGCTTTTCATTTCCCGTTCATTTAGCTGTCAGTCTTGTATAGTTACAGTTAAAAGCCAGCTCAGGCCTTGACCACAACCTTTATCAAGATTGTGAAGAGAATATTTCAGTTTGATCTATGCGTTTGATCTATGCTTGATTTCTCCTGCCGCTGTGCAGATCGCGGGCATGACTCAGATAACCAGCAACAAAATGTGGGTTGAATTTGAAATTTTTAGTCTAGCAGTGCCAACCAAGATTTCAGAGAGCAGTCACACTTGGCAATACACATATGATTCAGCCTGAAACTGCTGATCTCTTCCATTCCCATCAGGATTTTCTTCACCTCACCTGCCTGTGTATGCTCTACTTTTCCATGCTGAGCCTGTTTTCCATCCTCACTCCTCTGTGCATTGCTCTTTACTCCTCCACTCCTGTTTGGCCACAATCCTTCTAATGAATCCCAAAGATGCGTGCCAATGGGGTGTCAAATTTCTAAATGGAAAAGGAAGAAAGACAGATATTTTCAAGCACAAAACTGAATTTCCATACCACCTGTTTGCATCCACCGACTCTATATCTCAATTCATCCCTCCGTTCGTTGTCTTTGTGTGGATCACCAAACTTTGCCTCAAGTTGTGCCAGGGCAGGGTTAGGTTAATTATGAGAAAAATTTCTGCACTGAAAGAGTGGTGGGACATTGAAACAGGCTGCAGAGGGAAGCGCTGGAGTCACCATCCCTGGAGGTGTTCAAAAATTGTGTAGAAATAGCACTTTGGGACATGGTTTAGTGGGCATGGTGGTGTTGGGTTGACAACTGGAGAAGCTTAGGATTGGAAACCAAACCATTCTTACCTACCTCCTGCCATGTTACACACCTAGCTCCAGAGCAGATGCTTAATGGTGTGGGAGCAAATTTAGGTGGGACCTTATCCCACTGTAGATGAAGTCTCTCCTGCTGCTGGCAATGGTGCATCTACTCTTACAAATTAAGCAGGGCTTCTCTTATACAGCTGTCAACCAGGGCATGGAGGTATGATAAGGAAAAGACTGGGGAGTTGGGCTGGTTGAATTCAGAGCACTCGACTGTAAACGAGGAGGCTTGGTTGTAATCACAGTTCTCTTGCTGAATGGCTGCCTGTCTGCAAACAAGTCATTTTGCATCTGTTCCACTTTCCATCCTTTTCTGTGTTGTCTATATGAATGTGAGAACTTTATAGCATATTAATGTCTTCCTCCTTTACCCAAATGGCATCTAACACTGTGCAGCCGGGACACTGAAACACACAAGCACTATTGTAGGGGATGACATCTACACTAGACATGCTTTCACTTACAAATATTGTCCCTTTTCACATATTTCCTTTCACTACCACAAAGCCACATCCTGCCCAAAGTCTTCACATAATGGCTAACTTTTGACTCCACACTTTTAACAAGTCACATTAGATTTCAGTAAATGTCAAAGCAGGTTCCCATTTAATTTTGGTTTTGAAGAGAAATGGAAACAGAGCCCTCAAACCCTCATACAATAGAGGTAACACACTGCAGAATGAATAGAATTAATTGTAACAGTCAGCTTAGAATCAAGTATGCTGTGTTTAGACCTACTAATCAGAAAGCATTTACAGAGTCACGAGGAACTGATAAAACGTGTACACAGTTTTAAATACCCCATTGTAATGCATTGTAAACCTTAATTTAAAACAAGACAGCTTAAAAGCTTTATGGATTTGATTGATGATATTCCCTCTATATTGATGGCTGAACCCAGCATACTGTTATTTCTTCTTTGTCTTGCTAACAACAAAGTTCAGGATGATAATATATTTTATAAAAAGCTTTCCTATTACATTGCTGCAAAAGTGACATTAAAAAATGATAATGGGCCTGAGCCACAACTTCACGTAGGAACAGCTCTGGAGGCAACAAATTTACATACCATGAGCACAGAGGCTGCTGGCAGCACAGGAGTAATGTTCCAGCTCTCAAAATTATCAGCATGAGAACATCCCACAAAGAAAAGGATGAAACAAAGGCCAATTTTGGAGGCTAAGCAACTCAAAACCTCCTGCTCCAGGAGTGCTGCTGGGGAGTTCAGTGCCCTGTGGCTAACAGCCTGTGGGGAACCTCCAAAAACCTTGCTAGAAATGCTGAATCTTCTCCCATTTAAGAATTCCAAATCTACAGGGGGAAGAGGAAACCCAGCACTTTGCTTTAATAATACCACATTAATACTTCACTTTCTTCCACTGACCCCAGCTTTGTACTGTGGATATAGCAGAGCTAACACCAGGCAGAACAGAACAGCAGCTTAGCAAAAGCAGCTTCATTGTCTGTTCGTGACAAGGGAGCAGGGGCCTTATAAAGCACCTTGAGCACCTTTGTTCCATCTTCTCAGAACTGTGCTTGTAGCATCAGACAAGTGTGATCTGGGTGAACTTAGGGCTGATGATGAGAGTGCCCGTACAGAGAGGGAAAGCCACCCTTTGCTATTGTGGTGCATTAATTCCTGCCTAATTGAGGGCACCTAAAATCTTTGTGATCATGTGAAGAAAGGCTATCTAAACCAGGAAATCTCTAGCTTTTAGCAACAAACTCTGACCAACTCTCACAAACATATGAAATACTCACAAAGAAGAGCAGGGAACTTGTAGCTTTGAAAGGTAACAGCTTTCCCAGCTCGAAGGAATGAGCTCACTCCAACAGCGGGGAAGACCAGGTCAGACAGTCATCAGACACCTCTGAGTGGGATCACAATTTGTTGTTGTTTTATTGCCACCTGATTCAGGGGTGCACAAATCCTCAGACCTCTGTTGCACTGTGTCAAACACAGTCTCATTTTACAGATCATAGAATCATTGAGTAGTTTCAGCTGGAAAAGACGTCTAAGACTGTCAAGCTCAACCAGTGACCTAACACCAGTGAAAAATTACAAAGTTGTGCTGATGGGGAGCTAATCATATTCAATTAGAAATAATTATGTCAGGAGGGAAAAAAAATCCACCCTGAGAAATAATCAAGTTAAGCAAGAAGTCACAATGGAGCACCGACAACAAAAAGCATTTTTGCATTTAAACCCTGTGTGATTTATGCATCAGAGCTGAATGGCGAATTGCAAATTTGAAAATGATACAGGTTTACAGTTTGTATAAATTAATATTATGATTCCACAAGGCAATATACTTCAGAAGTTGACAATGATTCTTGAAATACTATTCAAGGGCTTAAATTAAACAACAAGAAAACAATCTACAGGCGAAAAGTCTTGTTCTAAAGCTTTATGTGAAATACTGCCCAACAATAAAATATCGTCTGCAGCATCCTGGACAGCCAACAATTTCAAATTCTATCTTTGGTTTTACATCCTCAGGGAATCAAATTTATGCCTATACTGCTATCACAGAAAAATACAATATCTAGCAAAACCCCACAGTATGTCAACAGCAGCTCAAATTGCTGGGTAGCCTCAAATGCGGGACTTTCCAAATCCACCTCTTGAGTTTTTTAAGTTAAGAAATTAATTGGTTATCTTTAAAGACCATGTAATTAACATTTATATGTCTTTCCATTTAAAATCTAAGCCAGCATTTCTCTTCAAATTTACCTTGCAAACCCTACAATTATAATTCTAGCACGTGTGAATGAAGTAGTTGTTAGTTTCACTGTCTGGCATGATTTTAGAAGTCAGAGTTTATGAACTTCCACACCATAGCCCAGATTCCCTGCTCAAAATTAAGGCAAAACAATTAGCACTGTAAAATTATGCTGTTTCACATATGCTATTGGGGCTGTATCTTGTGGAACTAATAACAAGATTGAAAGGAATCTACATTTCCTAATTTATACACACAGAGATACAAAGCAATACAGATTTTGCAGATAGAATTTGGACAAGATGGCCTTTGAAGGTCCCTTCCAGTAAAAAACATTCTGTTATTATTTTTCAATAGATGTACTCATGTTCCTACATGTGGGAACACCTGGAAGAGACTACCAACATCCAAAATGTGCTTGTATGCAACGATGTAGAAGGCTGATGTGGACAGACCTTGCTCTTCCCTGGGAAACTGAGAATTGGAGAAGTTAAAATCTTGCCTCTTTCATACAGGAGAGGAGTATTATAGGAAATGCAAGTAGGACCCAAAAGGGTCTGGGCACATTTACTGGGTTGTCTTTCAATGGTGAGATGCCAAGTTGCTGGCTCTTAGTGTGGGTTTAGTATTGGACAAATATTGAATATTTCCAGCACATTTAAGGTTAAAAACTACTCCCCAGGTCTTACTCTAAGGTCTTCAAGATCTAAAGTGTGGATTGAGCCAGCTAAGATCTACTTTAGGTACCAAACTAATCTTATGCCTGGACAACATATTTCAGAAGTGTGATTATTATCATTACTGTGCTAGACAGTTCATGGAAAAGAGGACATGTCTCCTGTCCCAACAAGCCTGCCAATCTTGCCATTTTGTGCACACAAGGAGACCACAGTAGGAACACAGGAGTGCCATTGGAGGCAACAACGGGCTGTGAAACCCATGAAAAATGTTAAATCAAAGTGTGAGGAGATGTGGTGGTTTTAGGCTATGCCTTTAAAATTTAGTTATAGATTTTGAGCAGAAAAGTAGAAAAATATAAACAAATCACTATTGGATGTAAAAAGGAAAACAAAATATTATTCTAAACAAATTCATTGGGTAAATATCTAGAATAAGAGGAGCTGTATCATAACAACTCTTCCCTTTTCTCCTCTTTTCTGATCTCTGGCTGTTTTGCTTTGCTCAGGAGAGATAATCTGCATGCTTTGGCTGGCCTTGGCTAAGTCTAACTTCTCTGCTCCTTTCTCTTGTCCCTTTTGTACAGGGGGGTAAGGGGAAGGTGGGGTGTGTGTGTGTGTGTTGTGTGGAAGAAGCTAGTAGCTTACCATGGTCCCTGGCCAGGGGAATCCTTGTGCTGTTCATTAATTGTGAATATCTGTAAATACTGTATATTTTGTACATACTCATTGCATTCCATTGTAGAGTGTAGATTTTGCTTGTAAATACGGCTTCATTTCCTTCTAACCGAGTTAGTCTGGCAAAAGTTAATGCTGGGGGAAAACTTCAACCTACCACAGGAGAAAACCATAGAGATGGGAAAGACAAGGTAAGACCCTTGTATGGAAATAAGCTCTATCAGGTACTACCTCAAGTCAGAAAAACTGGTCATCATACTGTCTTTTTGTATTAAAAAACTATGAATTAAGAGAGGAAAGATGTGAGGTAAGAATTTATGATCCAGGCTTTTGATTTTAACCATGCATGCAGACTCCAAGAAAGTTGCACTTCTGCATTTTAACTCTCCCTCAAATGGACACCAAATACTACAGTCCTAGTAGTTAATCATTATTTTCCATCTTAATAGAAATGCTATTACCACCTTTTGCTTAAATGTTGCTTACTGAGCTATGCAATCTGTGGAAGGTTTTCCTTTTTACTTCAGTTCTCCTCTTGTTCTGGTTTTCACTCCAGTCTCCCAAGTGTCCCTTCAGTCCCTGTGTATCTGTTGTCCTAGGACACACTGTGCTTAGAGAACTGATCGTTAGCAAGTGGTTTTTCTCTCTTTCCTCGTGAGAATAGAAAGTTGTTTTTCAGGTATTAGCTGACAGATCTGTAGGCACCTCTGGATAGCTCCATTTTGCTAGATTCAGTGAACCACTTGACAAAAGTTAATTAGAGCATTGCTGTCTGGGATGGCAAGGCCCACTGAGAGATGGTGGAAATATCTCACAGCAGTTCAGCCAGAAAGCTACCCACCATGATTTTATTATTAATAAACACACCATACTATAATTATAACTTTTACAAGCAGCATGGATTTGAATCCATGTTGCTAAGCCTCCTGCATCGCTCTGAAAACAAGTGGCACGGTGCCCCGCATGCTCAGCCCGGAGGTGTCGTATACACAAAGTGTCAGTAATAACACCAACAGTAAACAGAGAGGCGAGTCCACTGCAAAACTCCCTCATGCTGGGACAGCCTAGTGTGTTCCTACATGCACAGCTTCATAACACATCAGCTGCTTAATTTGGTAAGCAAATAGCACTAGGAGAAGAAGCAGGACTGCTTCCCCTTCTCACACATTTTATGGATTTTCTGATATTTTCTCCTTTATTCCTCACTGTTCAAACTGGTCTGTGAGTCAATTTATTGGAAGAACAAGGAAATGAACTTCAGCCTAAAAATATTACCAAAACCCATATATGAGCAACTCAGAATTTCCCAAATAAATAAAGCCTTTACTCTGGCATATGAGTGGTCATTTTCCCTGTGGAGCTGCTTTCATAGCATCAGAGAATCATAGAATTGCCTGGTTGGAAAACACCTTAAAATCACTGAGTCCAGCCATAACCTAACATCTCCCTGTACGCAGCTGTTAGACCATGTCCCTAAGCACCTCATCCAGACATCAAGTAGTGATTCAACCACTTCCCTGGGCAGCCTGTTCCAGTGTGCAATGACCCTTTTGGTGAAGAATTTTTTTCTAATATCCAATCTAAACCTCCCATGGTGCAACTTGAGTCCATTTCCTCTCATCCTATCGTTTGTTACCTGATAGAAGAGACTGGCTTCCACCTTGCTACAACCTCCTTTCAGGTAGTTGTAGAGAGCAATGAGGTCTCCTCTCAACCTCCTTTTCTCCAGGCTCAACAACCCCAGCTCACACAGTTGCTCCTCACAGGACTTGTGTTCAAGACCTGTCACCAGCCTCACCAGCCTTGTTGCCCATTTCAGGTAATGAGATATAGTTTAGCACCAGAGTTGTTAGAGCTAGATAATGGTTGGGCTCAATGATTTTGAAGGTCCTTTCCCATCAAAATATTTGCACAGGTAAACCTGTGCCCTTCACTGATCCCTTTCTTTCAAATGAAAACAATTCAGCTCTGCAGACCAGCAGTCTGCATAGCTATAGAGCTCAACAGGAGCAGGCCTACAGTCCAGAGAAGAATATTTTGCAGAGGCAGCTAAAATTAGGATCTGGCCCTGGGAATGTGCTTACAGACATCTGCATATGATGCACAGCAGCAATGCTTCTGTGGATCAGCAGCATAATTGCAATAAATAATTCAAGCAACAGCAAATGATGCTAAAAGTGAAGCCTCCAGCTTTGTGAAACAGCTGATTGCACTCTTGCCTGCAGCAGGGATGCCTGCCAGGGTGGGTAGTGGGAGCTGGGAAGAGCAGCAAGTCCCCATGGATCTGACTGATCAAATGGGGCTGCAGATGGAAATCCAGCCCCTCTGACAGCCTGGCTTTAGCCTGCAAATATGTGACTATAGACTTTGTGTCCCAGATGGACTCTCCAAATCCCTTAAAAGACCAAATTTTCCCCAAGCTGAGGAACATCTAGAAATTCTCAGTTGTTCCAGCACTACCTCTGCCTTCAGCACTTTCCTAGGGAGTCCCCTGATACCTGGTCACTAACACATCCCTAGTCATAATTCATAGCAGCACTCCAGGCCAGTGAAGATAGCTGTGAGATCAGAAGATGTAAAACATAACTCAGCCATATAGAACACTGTCAGGTTTTTCTGCTTTTCTGGTTCCTCACAATCATTTCTGGCTCTGCTCCACTGGTGCTTCATGGCAAACACCAGCATGCAGTTGCCTGTTGCCAGCTCTTGTCTACCTTCTCACATTTTACACAACTGGGCATTTGCAATATTACATGAAAATACAGAACTATTGCATAAGCCAACAGTGATGCTGCTACACCTGTTGTCAACAGATTTCAAGTTTTGTCACTGATGAATGGTGCTACCTTGGTGAATCAGCTCTGCTTTCCCTTTATACTAGATCTGTCTCATTTATAGAAGACTTCAGGACATAAACAGCCCATGACCAGTATCTGTAGTATGGAAAAGATCTCAGGAGAGGCTTTTAGGTCTGGTGGTGACAAAAAAGACAGCAGAGATAGTTACGCTGGGGAGAGGATCAGAAAGAGTTAAGGTGTCTTCACAGCTTCATGGAGCTGCACAGTTTGGGATTAAGAGATAAATTTATGTAATGAACTAAGCCCTGTGTTCAGTTCTTGTGCACAGCCTGGCTGGAAACAGCGACGTTCCAGATTCCAGGGTGAAGCCAGAGAGGAATTTTCCCTTGTGTCCATTAATCTTTTCTCAGGCAATCAAGACCTTGGCCAGGAAAATATGCAATAACTCACAGATACAAGGTAGAAATACAGAGGGAGTGGAGAGGAAAATTTCTCTCTGTACAGGTGACATTCTGCTATACATCATAAACTCTGACACTTCAGCACAAGCAGCCTCTGGTCTAGTAGAGGAGCACAGCATCACTTCTGGATATAGAATAAGTCTGAACACATGGCTGCAAGGAAGATACACCTTCCTCTGAGAATGTAACTGGAACAGTAACATCTCTCTTGCGTGCCTAGAATTCATAAAGTAAGAAAAAAATTAATAAAGAGGATATAAACAGGTTGGATGGCACTACCTCCAACCATAGCAGGTAGAGATGGCACTATCAGAAAAAATGTCCAGCAAAGCTCGTCTGACCTCTCATCACCCAGCACAGCCACCTTCCACATGGGGGGGCTTAGAAAAAGGGGCCTTGGAGATCTCCCTTTTCCATCTCCTTAACTGTGGCAGCGAAGAACAAGTTTTGTAGCAAAGTGAGCTGAATCTAACCACCCCAAACTCTGGCTGGTTTAGATGATTAACAGATTAGCATAAAGCCATTTTTCCCCCTGATGCGTTGCAATCTTAGTTTCATAGAAGTCTGTAATTGTGGTTTGTTCCTTGGAGTACTTGAAGTTCTGACTCACATTTGAATTGTGGTTTTGCAAAGACTCCTGATACATATAACGGGCAACTCCAAATCTATCTCCTTCTCTTGCCTCACAACCTAGATGATTAAATATCTATACACAAAATGTAGCAGGTGAAGCACATTTGCAGTGAAGTGTAATTACATGCAGAATAATGAGCATATGCAAAAGATTTCTTCTTGATCCATTGCCTACCTTTTGTGGATCTCTGAGTCATGCAGGCCTCATTTTCTTCACATAATTAGTTTTATTTATTTATTTTTTTAATTAAAGAAAATATCTTACTATTGCTGTTAGGCAACAGAACTGTGGAAAGAAAGTTACATTTTGCTTTGCATCCCCTGCTACCACCAGTGACATCATGAGCTAATCTGCTCTTGGCAAAGACCTGCTTCAAAAAATCAGAAGAATACTAGGTGTTCTCAGATCCCCAGTTGAATTTGTCATGATTCAGTCTTGGAAATATCTTATTTGCCTTGTAAAATGATACAATTCCACCCACGAGCCACTGAGAGACACTAGAAATGGGAGCTCATGGAGTTTATAGAATTCCTTCTTCCTGCCTCGAAGAGAAAGACAGCAGAGATAGCTCAAAAGAACAGGAATTGGAATTAAATTTAAATTGATTTAAATTTAAATTATTTTTTCCCTATCAAAAAAATAAATATAAAATGCTACAATCCAAGTCATCCAATAAATTTACTGTGGCTGGTCCTGTCCTTTGTCCTCAAACTCTTTGCTCATACCAACTATTGTGATTTTCACCTCGATTTCTACCAATGTTGTAACACTGGCTCCCCAAAAACATAGTGGGGAAGTGTGGTGAAGAGGGAGGTTATTGCTTTATTACTTATGACTTATGATTTATAAAAATTAATTTTTTATTATAACTATAATAAATTGTCAATAACCGATGAATCACCAACTTATATACATGTTCTAGTGCACGTTCGTGAAATATATCCCATAACTGGCTTAGTATTATGATTAGAACTTATTTGAGCTAATTACAAGCTATTTCTATATTTATATGCAAGAAGGGTGCAGTTCCGCCGCTTGGCCACTAGATGGCGACTCGACGGGACGTGCGCAACTTCTGGTCGAGCTCAGACGGCGCTTTGTCCTGTGTCCCGCCGGTTCGAGACTGGAGTCTCGCAGGGCTGGCATGCACGAGAGGACGGGCTGGTAGGGCTGGTCCGGAGACGAGCTGGTCCTCAGAGTTGGTCCGCACCACACGGCGGGACGGCGATCGCCGGCAGACTTGCCTGGGGGACGCGGCGGTATGCGGATCTGCAGGGGCGGCCCCGGGAATGAGGAATATCGGCGGGGCGGACCCGGCTCGGCAAGTTCTCTCAGGCAGCAGCTTCTCGTTTGCTGGGCTCAAAGCAACAGCAGGATACCCGGAGCGGTCCGGGGGGAGTTCAGTGCAGTGTAAGCACGAATGCTGCTGAGTAATCCCTGGAGTTAACAGGGCTCGGAGCGGCACGTGGCGCTCTTCTCTCCACTGTAGTGGGGTTAAGCAATTGTGCGGGGACCTGGCACGGTCAAGTCCCTTCTCCCCGATAATTAGGCAGATCTTACCCTCGGGGGTTGATCCAGTCCACGCAGTAGCGACGGGGGGGGTTCCTCTCCCGGTCGTGTGACTGGCTGTGACGCTAGCTTCTCAGCTTAGCGTGGTATCCTTCCTCTATGGAAATAATTCCTCCAGTCGCTTCTCACATGCAGATGCCTTGATATGCGTGCATGTATGTAACAGAAGCTAAACAATAAACTCAGTTGCAGAGGCAGTGGCTCGGACTTAACTCTCGAGCTAGCACAGAGACAGAAATGGAGGAGGAAGGCAGGAAGGCAGGAAAAGCACTTGTTTACTCACTGGGGTAATACTTATAGAATACCTCGAGGCTGGGTTTGACCAATGGGCATTCTCATAAACAACTGGCTTCAGCCTATGGGAAGGCATGAAGCTAGAATTCTTCCATATTTGGAGAATGCACGAGCACGGCATGCACCAGCAGCGTGCTAGCCTGGCTTTTGTCTTCCTCCTGAGGGAGGGGGAGCTTGCCCACATGCTGGGGCAAGATTCAGTGTCTCGGCGCAATGTGCCTTCACCACATTACCACCCCCTTGCCCATGGGCATATAATAAGCCTCGAGCATGCATTACCCTTAACAAGGTTTATCCCATACAGGTTAAGTCATCTCACACCTGCTAGGTAGGTTACACATTCAAACATAGTGACTTACAATACCTTAGCACTATATGAACAGTATACAAACTTTGAACTGTACTCTTAACAGAGCATGCTGCCTTAGCAGAATGGAACAAATGTGTGTTCCCCAAAAAATCAGTATTAGTACCCTCGACTATCTTCCACCACCCCCTTGACTGAGTGATGGGGTTTGACTCCCATGTGACACTGAAACAATCAAAGTGTCTGCGGAGTTTGTCAATCTCCCACCCCCTTGATAGGATGGGCTCTTGTCACTATGACAGGAATTTCTCAGTGTTGGGACAAGAAAGAATCCCTTTCCTTTGATGCTTTTATCAGGCTAGCAACCACAGTCTTCACCATTTTCTTTCTGAACTTCGGCTTCAAGGACAATACAGAGTCCTTGGGCATTTCCATATCGATGAGTAGCTCACACCATGGATCTAGTGAATCAGGTGAATCTTGCGAATTAAAGCGCTTCCTGTCACTGTCCATCTTTTCTTTCCCTCTACTGGGGTTACAGGGATCTCGTGAGCGTTGTCTTCCAGTGCAGTGTTTGTATCTGCGCGGGTTGGCAGAAGAAGATGCTTGGAAGAATTGCTCTTCCCTTCTGTGGGGATGTGGTGTAGCTTTATGGTTAGCAGTATATGCCTTTTGCTGATGTCTCTCCTTGATGGGTTTGTGGTCCCTTCTGGAACTATCCCTTTCGGAGATCTTTTCCTGCAGCTTTACTTTCAGGATGCTGCGGGGTCTAGCTTCATTGGCTTCTGTGGCAGCTTGGCTTTTCCGCCGTTTGCGGTGATGCCGTGGGCTAGACTCACATCCAGAATCTGCGTCTGATGTGGTACTCTGTGTGCCTCTGGAATCATAGTAACCTCTCTTATTGGGATGCTCTGCAAGCTGTTGTCGAGTTGACTTGGCTGCTTTATTGCAGGAGCGTCTATTCCCCTGGTTACCTCTCGGTCTGCTATGCTGTGGGAAACCTGGTCCACTGACAGCTTGAGAGTCATTCAACGATGCTGTGCTGAATCTCACCCGCTTCTTGGGGATTCGTTGCTGGTTGAAGCTGGTGGCTTCATTGTTATCATCCAGTGATGTGGAGCCTGACTTGGCTTGCTGCACCGGGGCAATAACTGCTGATCTGTCTGGAGTGGGTGAGCTAACATCGCTCACATGCTGATGCTGAGCAGCTGCTGAATCGAAGTCAGCTGGTTTCTGCTTGTCAGCCGGAACAGACAGTATAGGAGAGCCTGGCTCTCGTGGGTCATATGCCCTGGCTACTTCATAGGTAGCACGTGATTGCCATTGAGACTTAAAGACAGACATGGTCTCTTTTATGTGCAGCTCAAATAAATCATGCAGTCTCTGGCTTTGTGCCTCTGACTTTGCCAATTCCCTTTCCAATTGGGAAACTTTTTGGTCAAAGAATTTTATTTCCTCCTGCATCTGTACAATACACGATGCCATCAGGACAGCGTGTTCGCTGCTGGGTTCGCTTAGCTTTGCGAAAATGCCATCTATATTTTTGCAATTTAATTTCGCCCATTCCAAATCTGGGGCTGTAATTTTGTATCCCAAATTATGGAAATATTTCACAGCTGTACACCCTGCTCGCTGCGCCATTATTGTGGTGAAGAGGGAGGTTATTGCTTTATTACTTATGACTTATGATTTATAAAAATTAATTTTTTATTATAACTATAATAAATTGTCAATAACCGATGAATCACCAACTTATATACATGTTCTAGTGCACGTTCGTGAAATATATCCCATAACTGGCTTAGTATTATGATTAGAACTTATTTGAGCTAATTACAAGCTATTTCTATATTTATATGCAAGAAGGGTGCAGTTCCGCCGCTTGGCCACTAGATGGCGACTCGACGGGACGTGCGCAACTTCTGGTCGAGCTCAGACGGCGCTTTGTCCTGTGTCCCGCCGGTTCGAGACTGGAGTCTCGCAGGGCTGGCATGCACGAGAGGACGGGCTGGTAGGGCTGGTCCGGAGACGAGCTGGTCCTCAGAGTTGGTCCGCACCACACGGCGGGACGGCGATCGCCGGCAGACTTGCCTGGGGGACGCGGCGGTATGCGGATCTGCAGGGGCGGCCCCGGGAATGAGGAATATCGGCGGGGCGGACCCGGCTCGGCAAGTTCTCTCAGGCAGCAGCTTCTCGTTTGCTGGGCTCAAAGCAACAGCAGGATACCCGGAGCGGTCCGGGGGGAGTTCAGTGCAGTGTAAGCACGAATGCTGCTGAGTAATCCCTGGAGTTAACAGGGCTCGGAGCGGCACGTGGCGCTCTTCTCTCCACTGTAGTGGGGTTAAGCAATTGTGCGGGGACCTGGCACGGTCAAGTCCCTTCTCCCCGATAATTAGGCAGATCTTACCCTCGGGGGTTGATCCAGTCCACGCAGTAGCGACGGGGGGGGTTCCTCTCCCGGTCGTGTGACTGGCTGTGACGCTAGCTTCTCAGCTTAGCGTGGTATCCTTCCTCTATGGAAATAATTCCTCCAGTCGCTTCTCACATGCAGATGCCTTGATATGCGTGCATGTATGTAACAGAAGCTAAACAATAAACTCAGTTGCAGAGGCAGTGGCTCGGACTTAACTCTCGAGCTAGCACAGAGACAGAAATGGAGGAGGAAGGCAGGAAGGCAGGAAAAGCACTTGTTTACTCACTGGGGTAATACTTATAGAATACCTCGAGGCTGGGTTTGACCAATGGGCATTCTCATAAACAACTGGCTTCAGCCTATGGGAAGGCATGAAGCTAGAATTCTTCCATATTTGGAGAATGCACGAGCACGGCATGCACCAGCAGCGTGCTAGCCTGGCTTTTGTCTTCCTCCTGAGGGAGGGGGAGCTTGCCCACATGCTGGGGCAAGATTCAGTGTCTCGGCGCAATGTGCCTTCACCACAGGAAGTAGTGGCAATTTCAGCAAAGGAATGGAAGAGAAGTAGCAGAGAAGAATATTACTGATCAATGGTAAAAAAGATTAAAGGTAGTAACATCCTTATGGCACTTTGCTGAGCAACGAGTGAAGAAGATCAAAGGGATTATCAAGTGCAAAGAGAGAGATTTTGGCTATTAAGCTGACAGAAAAAAAAAGATCCTGTGGGAAATAGGAACAAAACTCTTAGCAAAAGATAAGAATTGGGTTTTCTTGTTTCACAAAAGTGAAGATGTTGGAGGGGCACGTGCTGTCTTCTAACAGTTCTTTGAGGGCATGGAGTTTGTCCTTAAAGAGAAAACAGAAAAAGATGTAAATCATGGAGGAAATGTTACAGGGAATCATAGAATAGTTTGGGTAGGAAGGGCTCTCCACAGGTCATCTAGTCCAACCCCCTCTGCAGTAAGCAAGGGCATCCTCAACTAGATCAGGCTGCTCAGAGCCCTTCACCTTGAATAACTCCAGGGATGGGACCCCAACCACCTCCCTGGGCAACCTGTTCCAGTGTTCCACTCCCCTCATGGTAAAGAACTTTTTCCTAACATCCAATCTAAATCTCCTCTCTAATTTGAGGCCATTGCCCCTCATCCTATCACTACAGGCCTTTGTAAAACAGTCTCTCTCCATCCTCAGGTACTGAAAGGCTACTGTTAGATCTCTCTGGAGCCTTCTCTTCCCCAAGCTGAATAAGCCCAGCTCCCTCAGCCTGTTTTCAGAGTAGAGGTGCTCCAACCCCCTGATCACTTTCATGACCCTTCTCTGGACCTGCTCCATCAGGTCCATGCCCTTCATGTATTGAGGGCTCCAGACCTGGATGCAGCATTCCAGGTGAGAAGTTCAGCAGACACTGGGATGCGACAAAGTGCACAGCTCAGGTCTGACTAAGGAGGAGGAGAGCAACCAAGATGCAGACAACTTTTAATGATGAAATTGTATTTTATGCATTTAGACCTGACCTGGCTAAGAGTGGGCAGAGCAACATCTAGTGAAGCTTAAGTTCTTTTTGACGACAAAGATTTACTAGATTTAAAGTCAAATACATTTAAAATGTTTTTGTGAATAACTTGAAATTGGATGAAAAGGTGAAGTGAATCTTCTTACAGCCTTTTACAGCATTTATAATTAAGTCTTTTTTATTTTATTTTTTTTTTTCCTACTGGGAAGCAGTCTTGCTGTAATCTTCTAATTAACAAATGGGTTGATAAATCAGAAGATCTTTTGTCCACGGAGAAAGTTACACGTGCTGTTCAGAAGTATTAGACTCTAAAATGGGTAGCAGACAACCAACCATATTTCCCCCTTCTTTTTCATTTTTCTTTCTTTTTTTTTTTTTTTTTTTGTAAAATAAAGAAATGATGCTTAATTTGAAGATGTTAAATGACTAAATTAGACAAAGAAATTACCCAGCGTGGGCTTTATGTAATGCCAGTTAAAATCTGTGTGAAAACTCTTATTTGCACCAAAGGGCTCTGGTACCAAAGTCCTAAGCAGCCGAGATGATGCAGCAGCATAGCAGTGTCAGTGGAGACCCTATGGCTGGTGCACTGGAACTCTGTGGGAGGGCATTCTTGCACTACACACTCCAGAAATACAAGAAAAAAGTCTTTAGGTGAAAATCCAAGCCTTGCAGTAGGCTTTTGCTGCATGCCATCACATGTGGCTGTCCATTTTATGCATTGGCCTCACTGTGTTGATGAGGACCATCCCACATCATGTCTCTGGTCATCACTTCGATTGCACAATAAGAGTCCAACACAGAGCAGTAGGGAAAAGCGCAGAAGATACAGACTTTGCCCTTTGTTGCAGACATCCTGTGCCAACTGGGCCTGTCTCTGCCTTCCTTTTTAACTTGGCTTTTTCATCTCTTGCCCAGCTAAACTGAAAGCTCTCTCAAACAGAGGCCATCTTTTCCTCTGTACTTGCCGCACTCAGATTACTGCAACATGAAATAAAAGAGCAATAAAACTTTCCGTGGAGCAGCAGCCGCCGACAGGGACCTGGACTTTATCATTCATTAGCCAGACTTTCCTCTTGTCACCATCTCAAGTACATTCCCTGCTTGTCCATGGACAACATTAAAATAAACAGTTGCCATTCCATATTTCTGGTACTTGACACATAAATAAACACATTTCACTGCTCTCTTGGGAGGGAATTGAGGATCCTTATCTTCATTTTCTGGTGAGGATGTGAAAGAAAAGACAGGCAGGGCAAGACTTTTCTGCTAAAAACATGCATCCCCTATTTATCTAGGCAATGGCTATAGTTTGACAGCTGGGCGTGCATGAGTGCATATAAAGTGGTCCAGCATTTAACATCTAGCATGGACACAAATCTGCTCATGGCAGAAGACATGGGGAACCACAGCATGATGTAAATGCTGGTGATTTGAACCAGCTCGTAAGAATAACAACTGTGGTAAGAATGTGAGTGAGAGCAACATGTAAGAATAGCTTCTTGGAGATGTGCTACAGAAACTCACATCTGGAGCTTCATCTGGTGATGGCCACTGTCACAGCAGATTTGACGGACCCCTGAGCTGTCCCCACATGGTGTTGCCTTGTGTTTCATCACCCACAAAAAGAGAAATCTTCATTAAGAGCTGTGTAGACTGAGCACTCCTAGCACAGCTGTGTTTGAGAGCTGCAGCCAGCTGTGACACGTTGGGGGAAGGTGCTTGCAATGCCTGTGGAGATGGCCGGGCACACAAAGCAAAGGAAAAAAAGCACCATTTTTGTTGTGTAAAAAAGTCTTGGAAACTATAGTACTGCATTTAAGATAGCCCTTAAATGTCAAGGGAGCATTGATCATCTCTTTGTTTACACTAGTAAAAGATATAGCCTCCTATATACATGTTGAGCAAAACAAAATGGGGGGATATGTGCAGCTGTTTTTGTCTGAAATCTCAATTATTCCAGAAATCTTTCCAACACAGCTCATCAGTTGGATATAAATACTATCCTAGCTGCAAGCACAGGAGTGAAAAGAGAAGAATTCCCTTTATCAAAGTAATCTGCTGCTCTGAGGAAGACCATTTCCTGCTCCAGCAAATTTTAAACTGTTCCTTGTGACTGATACTGGCAATATTTTAGGAAAGGGAATGAGTTCCTAATGCAGAATGTAAGGTATTCATTAAAGGCCAGGTAGAAGAACATTAATTTACCCTGTAAAATATATTGGGAGACAAATAAAGCAATGAAATCATTAGTATGCATGCATTGCCTCTGCTGGATCAAGTCAGACAAGCTCAGCTGTGCCTCCTAAAGCTTGCACTGCAAAACACTGCTTGATAGTCTTAATATTTTAATAACAATAATAATAGTAATAACATTTACTGTTAGGCAGAGGCAGGATGTGATTTACTGTAAGCAGAATTCTTGGCTTTTCTGTCATGCTTGCACACATGTTCACAGTCCCTCTAGGAATGAAATTCTTGACTCCCTTGCCTACTGTGGCCAGCAACAAAATAGGCAAACCAGCAGCAACCTGCTTAAACCAGGTTAAAAATAGCTCAGAGAGTCTTAACAAGTCAATATTGCAAATATCCTGCACAGACCAGAAAACATTAGAATAGGGATGAATTGAAAAAAGAGGACAAACTCTTTGTTTGGTATATAAAAGAAGTAAGAAAGAGTTACTTGCCATTGGAATGGGCTGCCCAGGGAGGTGATGGAGCCACTGTCACTGGAGGTGTTTAGGAAGAGACTTGAGGGGGTGCTTGGTGCCATGGTTTAGTTGATTAGATAGTGTTGGATGATAGGCTGGACTTGATCTCAAAGGTCTCTTCCAACCTGGTTAATTCTATTCTATTCTATTCAAGTCTAGTCTAGTCTAGTCCAGTCTAGTCCAGTCTAGTCTATATAAACTCCATTCTTGCCCAAATGAAAATGAATACACTTGTTATCATCTGTATTTTACTGCAATCTTCCCTTCTATGTTTCATCCCTCTCAGTGAGATTCCTGCTTGGAGACTGCTCCCTTGGCCACACTGTCACCCATGGCCAATGATAAACTACTGCTCAAATGCTGAGTTATGAAACATTTTGAAGTCTCCAAACATGGTGTGAGATCTTCCTTCACGTGTCGGCCCGGTGCAGCATTTGTGCAAAAGATAAAATAATACTTTGATGCTCTTTGATCTGGGTACTGTCATGTGGGAAGCTGTGTCCTATGCCAGAAAAGCTGCTGTGGAAAAGGCTGGGTAATAATTACCTGAAGATTCTTTAAAGTGAAGTTGCCTGCTGAGATTAAGCAAGGAAATGCAACAATGTTTGCATATATTTATTCTGAAAGGAATAATCAGAAGATGTGAGGAGTTTAAGAAGTGTGATCCTAGTCCAGCTAGCCCAGCACTCAGAATATGAGCTTGCAGAAAAGCTACTTCAAAGGTAAAAATCTGGGGAACAGAAGGGAGAGGCATCAGTGTGAACCATACAAAATAGGGGCATTGGGCTTTAACAGTTAATTAGCAAAGGGCATTTCTTCACAATATTTCCAATATAGCAACTCACAACAACACAGGGCAGCCTGTTGCAAGACAGAGGATGGAGTCATCTCTGTGGCTGGCTGCTTTCAAGCCTCTCTCCAAGCCAGCAGCCACTCTTACACATCATTAAGAGCCAGGCTCCCTGTGGGGGAACACCATCGGTTTCATCGACATGGATAGCAGCCCTCCTGCTTTGCATCACTGAAGTCTTGAATATTCCCATATAACCTCTATCTGAAACACTGCAGCTTTTTAAGGCAGCCCTGGGATTTTCGTGACCAAAATAATGTATCCAGAGAGGGTCAAATCAAGGAGATTCCTGTTGTTCAGGGCAGCCTGGAAGCCAGGTGGAAGCACAGCCTGGTCCATTCAGTACTGGTTCATCAAGGTTTTGTCATAAACTGTGGCAGGGTGCTCAGAGGAAGCCCTGCAGAAAAGAGTTTGAAATGAAAAGGGATTTCTGGGGATATAAACCCACAGAAATGTCAGGGCTCTGCTGCTTCTCCTAAAGGTCAGAACACGCATACTGAAAACATGCCTAAAAATGATACCTCTGACAGAGCTTTTCCAGCCATCATTGGTTACATAGCAATGCTCATCTATTCCAGCTTGGAAACTGGCAAGGAAGAATGGGAAAATAGTCTTACAGAGGGCTGGGGATTGGAGAGACCTTTTTGGATACAGCTGCACTAAAAGAGTGTTCTGATGCCTTCCAAAGGCACGGCCCAAGTTATTACAACAGCATTAATCTGTCATTAGGGCTTGCCATAATCAGAGTGAAAGCTTTTGATTTTTAAGAGCAGAGTTGAAGAAAGCTGTAAGTGGGAAAAATATATTCAGTCCTTTCAAAGTCTGACCTAAAAATCCTTGCATTGTAAAATATGCACTAAAATATTTATGTCAGGTTGCTACGGTCATATGTGTGTGCACATTTATGATATAGAGCAAACTCAGTCTTGCTCCTACTGGCCTTATGCACCATAAAACTCAAAGAGCTCATCCCAGTGGAAGGGTAAAGGCTGACCATGGTCAGCAGAGATGGATGTGTTAGCTGTGTGGATGAGCCAAATGGGACAAAGCAGCTACCAGATCATTGCCCCCTGCCTCAGCAAGGTTTTTCTAGCATGGAGAAGAGAGCTCAGGGCATGTCTTCTGGTCTCCAGCACACTCAGGGGATGCTGTGAGCTCTGAGCTGAAAAGGTGTTGCACACCAGCACCTTTCAGGATGGGGTTGCTCTGTGTGTTCTCTTTCTTGACAATAGCCCATGTGTCTGGGGGCCCATGCTAACCTTATGAACCTGGTGATATAAGCTTATCTTCAAGACAGGTGTACAAGTTACTGGTTCAGTGTTATCTCCCACAGGTCCTGATGAAAGGTCTCTATTAGCAGGCCCTTATTTTCCTGAGTGCAAAGGGCCCTGTGCACAACATATCAAACCAGAACAGGGGCAATGTGAAAAGGATGGATCTGTTGGGTTAGACTTTAACAGAGGCAAGAACATTTCTTTGCTTCATGCCAGAAGAAAATACCAACCACTCCCTGCCCCAGAGAAAGGATTCAAGTCTCCAGAAAAACAACAAGTGCTTACTTCCACATGGAAACAAAGGGTAGGATCCAGACCTCATCTATGCAAAAATAATCCAGAGTAAAGCTTCAATGTTAATGAGTTGTTCCACATTTCAAGCGGTGTAATGGAGCTGATCCTCTCTATAAGTGTGTCTCTTGGTTTCTAAGGAGCTGGCTCTTATTTATGCAGTCTATTTACACCTTCTCTTGGCTCTTTATGCAGAAGAAATATTTTACAGTGTAAGCTCCATCCCATTGCCCCCCCTCTTCCCCATACATATCCACACATGCATGCACTATGAGCAGAGAAGGTAGGACAAAGATGTTCAAAAGAACCATGCATAAGTATGCTTTTGAAAAAAAAGATGTTTATAGTTGTCAGCAGGAAATTGTCATAGAACACAAATTATTATTGTCCGTGCATCTCTCCCTCCTAAGAGGATTGTGCTAATTAAACAAGAAGAGATTATCAAACTTTGTCTACAGCTGATAAAATCCAACTACAAATTGAAATGCCTGTTAAAGCTAATCCATCAGAAACTGGAAAAATAAGCTAGTGTATTTCTAATGTTTTCAGCATCCTTTGTCCTTCAGAAAGTGCCCAGATACTAGAATTTGGTTTGGTTTAATATTTTGCACTTTCCCACAGATTTAAAATTCTCCATTCCATACAGTTTCTAAAAGCTCCTCTTCTTTGCACATTTAAGATTATGCTAGTAATTTGCATTCCCTTTTACAAATGGAATCGTGAAAGAGAGGGGGGAATGTAAACAAGCTGGATTAAAATAAACACTTGCCTCCTTCCAGTGCCAATAAGTTTTGAAAAGTTTCCTTTTGTTGTTACATGCCTCTTGATGATTCACAGCAGCAGAAATGCCAAAATGCCACCAAAGAAAGGCTTTTCCATTTTTACTATTGGAACAAGCAAGAACAAGAAGTTCTAAAATTCAGAGGGAGACACTCCTTAGGTCCCAGCCCTGCTTGCACATAAGCCCCTGAGTCACTTTTGCCATGATTAACCAAATCAAAATGATGAGGGAGTTGGTCCAAAGGGGCACACCCAAACTCAAGCACTGCTGAAATAAGAATTCAAAGCCTGGAGGTGCCAAACCAAAGCACACAGTCTTCAGATATCCATCTGACTATTCATAGCTAAAGGGCACTTTCCTCCTGGCACAAGTCCACTACAGTCCAAAATGGTGCTGGGGCTGAGTGTGACAATAGCTAAAGGGTGAAGAAACAGATCTGAGTAGAAAAGAGAACTGAGAGGCCAGGTAATCTGGAAGAAAAATCACTGCTATCAGCCCCAGGACCCAAGGTCTGTTTCTCAGTCTGCTGCCTGCTTGCTGAGTAACCCTGGGACAAGTCATGCCACCTTTTCCCTTCTAATTCTTTTCTCGTTCTCACTTAACATTTCAGACCCCTTTTGAGCAAGGTCTTTCACTACAGTTTGGTGATACTGCATACTAATGTTGGTAGTAACCTCCAGGATCTAAGTTGTTTCAAATAATTATAGTACAGTGCAGAAAAGATGTGGTGTCTTTAACATAACAGTTAAACATAACCTTTAAAAGTAACTGTTTAAATGGCTTGCTCGTTGCTAAGGTATTTATTGTGGTTTTTTCCTGGTTTTGATGGACATCACAATTCTGATGAGCCAAAATTATGAAAACACAGGCTGCTCCTCTTAAGCAGAAGACATACAAAACAAACTCCCTGCAAAATCCAAGTTTGAGAGCAAAAGGAGTACATGGGGGAAATATTTTTGCCCACAAGTCACCTTCTTCATTTGCCAGATGACATTTGAACATTGCTTTTGTTTTCTCTCCTCTCATCTCCTTGACTGAGCACATATGGTGTGGTCACATCCTCTCCAGCAGTTGAGCAACCAGCAGCAGAGGTGCCTTCATTCTGCAGCTTGACTCCTGGAGTGCCCACATGTGGTGGGTTGAAGTTTCCCCCTAGCATTAACTTTTAGCCAGACCAACTCAATTAGAAGCAAATGGAGCTGTATTTACAAGCAAAAACTACACTCTACAATGGAATGCACCTCTACCTCCAAGACCTCAGACCCTCCTGCAGTTTCCCAAAGCACCATCAAATCCATGCATCTAATAGACCTGTCTGTACCCTATGAGCTCAGCCTGGGTGTAAGCTACTCTTCCACAGAAATCTTTATACACCACCACTGGCCATCTTATGGGTATATCTATCTATCTATCTATCTATCTATCTATCTATCTATCTATCTATCTATCTATCTATCTATCTATATCTTACAAGGTATTTGTGTGTGTGTGTATACACACACACATATATATATAAGTATTCATATATATATAAATCTAATGGGGAATTACCCAGTTAGTGTACAAAGGGAACCAAGCTCTCCATGCTGGTTGGGTGTTCACCTAGACCCCGTGGTGACCCAGCGTGGACAAGATAAAGGTTGGCACTAGCTGTTAGATGTCTTCTCTCAAACATTCACATCTTCAGGTCAGTTGATTTGTTAAGACCTTCATCTTCTTGTGTTGTGCCCTTCCAGGCAGAAATTAAGATCCTGCTCTTTGTGGAAAAGAATTGCTGTGGGTCTCTGTTTTCTCTCCAGTTTAAAGTGGAGTTAATTCCTCATAGATCTAGGAATCTGTATAATAAATTCCATGTGTCCCTGCAGTAGCTTTGACCTTGCACTATGATTTGTGCTGGAGTAAGGTCCATTTACACTACAAAACACAAGGGTAGTATTTATTTAACTGATTATGCTGCATTCTTGTCTTATGAATCACTCTCCACAGATGGTACTTATGCCATGTCCTAGTTTCTCGTTTGACAAATGACTGCTCTAAGACTCTTACATTGGCTCTCGCACGAATGTAACTGCATTGAATGCAACAGATTTTGTTTTTATTTATACTGGTGTCAACAAAGTTGGACATGGGGCCTGTAAAAGTAAAAAAGTGCCCCAAATACCTGTAGAATTCAATATGGCACATTCATTATTTATAAAATGATTGTTTCTGTTGCAGAACATTATTGATATTGTTATTTTGTGAGCTTTCCACGTGTATAACTGGTACATACAACTGTAGGTAGTCGATACTGCTTGAGATTAATAAGACTGGTAGAAGGTTTTTCAATCAATATATTCTCTCCTAAGAATATGCAATAGTGTGTATAGGGGCATTGATTCTGTTTTCACAGAGGTGTAAATAAAAAAACAATCCTTAGAAGTGAAAGGAATTGTAGAAGCAGGAAACAGGAAGGCCATATGCGATGTAAAGATTAACATGCATTTTAAGCACAACTTTGTGGCACTTTGGAGACCATTTTGGGATTACAGTAATTTTATGTTCAGTAAAAAGCAGCTTTCAAATATACAGTCACAAATTACTTCTAGTGAGGGGAAAAAGGCAAAAAAATGAATTATTTTTTTCCCCCCATGAAAGGGTTTGTTGGCTTGCTCTTGCAAATCCTTACTCTCTTAAATTGAGTCTGTTTACATGAAGAGTACCCACCAGAAGGAAAATTCAGTGAGAATGAGCTGTCCAAAGGCAACGTGCATGAAAACCAGCCAATGAAGTTCAAGGAATAATTTTTTGTTGCAGAAGCCCTTCCATTCTTTAAGGGAAAAGAGGAGGTGCAACTGCCTCATAACCCAGGGAGACATGAGAAGGGCTTTGGGCCTGCTGCAGGTTACCCCTGAAGGTTCTATATGATGAAATTAATAGAACAGAACAGAATAGAACAGAATTAACCAGGTTGGAAAAGACCTTTGAGATCATCAAGTCCAACCTATCATCCAACACCATCTAATCAACTAAACCATGGCACCAAGCACAGGGGCACAATGGCTCCCCTGCTCCTGCTGGCCACACTATTCCTGATACAGGCCAGGATGCCATTGTCCTTCTTGGCCACCTGGGCACACTCCTGGCTCATGTTCGAAGTTGCAAGGGCTGTGAAAACCTGACACTCACTCACTCACTACCTTTTTTTTCCCTTTCTTCTTTTTCCTTGGTGATTTCCATCACTTGTCCTCCTCTGATTACAGTTTGTGGCTGCAGGATGGGTTCTTTGACTAAAGCAAGATCTCCAAACCCCAAACTGACAAATCCCTCTGTCCCATGCAGGAGAGGAAAGCCTAGGCACCTCTCATGGGGCACATCTTAAAGTTTATGCATGCACATCGCTACCACTCACCTCTTTTTGCTGGTTGATCCAAGAAGCATACTTTTATCCCATGGAACAAGTGAGGATTTCAAGTTCATCTCTGTTACATCAAATTTAAGGATGTCATGGATCCCTGCATCTGCACTGCTATTGGGAAGCTTTTACAAGGAATAGGTATGTGTTCAGATGGCTTTGGAAAAGGAGGCTGTTAAACACAACAGAAAGTATTGCAGAAAATGGGCTGAGCAATTGAGTTGATTATACATGTCTTTGGACGGAGAATTAGCTGTGCTAGGGGAGATGCCATCTCTGGAGGAGCTGTTGGGTACATGTCCTGGACACTGAAAAGAATCGACAACCTGGTAGCATTTCATACTAGATATTTTTGGTGTCCTGACCAAACTGCAATTTGAATAATTACATCTTGTCCACCTCTGCTATTGTCATACTTTCAATCAGATGTAATATTCTTCATATCCTGTCCAAAACAACTGTGTGCTGTAAAAATAGCAATTTCATTTTTTCACAGAAGTGACTTTTTTAGCTGTGGCTGAGGGCTCCTTGCTGATGTTAAAAAAACAATTAAAAAAAAAAAAGGATTTCTGGATAGAAATATTCTGTGCAGGTTGTATTCTCTTTTGAAATCAACTGTAATACCTGATTTTCATGAATTAACCCCAGATCTTATTATCTTCTACCAAGTGCCCGGAAGTATGGAATCACTCAGGACAATTCCTGCTCAGCACCATGTGAATCCACAATGAGAGTCCCAGCTGGGAAGAGGTTACAGTCTGAATACCTAAGACAGTGAAGGTAAAACATAAGCCCAGCAAAAGCAAAGAGACTTGGCCAAGGTCATCCACATCTCTGCAGCATCCTGGAGACCTTGCCTGCTCTTCAGATTCCTGCAGCTTTCTGTCTCTTTTTAGGGTCGCTGTTCCATTACCTTTCCCCTTGATCAGTTTATATCCTTATAAGCTGAATTTGGTTTTGCCTTTTAATGATTTTTAATTCCCTATTGTCTTTCTTAAACAAAAGCATGAAGTCACTGAAGACTATTTTTTACCTATTTGATGCATTTTTAAAATGCACATTGCTTGAACTGATGCACAGAGTGACTACTTTAATAGCATTGCTGTTTCAAGTTGGATTGCTCTGAGTCTTCTCCTGGTGCCTGTCTGGAATAAACCCCTTTGCTAGGGGTTAAAGCTGCAGCTCATTTAGCAACAAACCAAAAGGCATCGGAAGTCCCTCCAGAGGCAGGTGCAGCCTGGAATTTGTATTGCTCCTTGCTGTGCGCCTGCCTGTTGGATAGACTTGGCAGGGGTGCTGAGTCTCTGCCCAAAACACCTTCAGCACAAGGAACCAAACATCACAAACCAAAGGTAGAATGCCCCAGGGTTCCCAAAGATGATTTGTTATATAGGTCTGCCTTCTCTACTTTCCCTTTCCTCTCTTTTTCCCCCTGTACCTGAAGGGGTGGAGTTAAAGCTGACGAGCTTCCCATCATCAGCATGAACAAAGACAGAATTGTGAAGATGGGGTGGATGGTGAGCACATCAGGACAGTGCATTACAGATGCAGATAAGACAGAGAGAAAGGGAAAATCCTTATGAGCTAGATCCTGACATTCTGACAAAGCTTCATCACAGCTCAGGAGAGTTTAGCTTGGCTCAAGACTAAGCAAGAAAATCAAGATCTGACACATTAAGAATGTTAATCAGTTAAGAAGAAGCTAATGGCTCCATTAAAGCCTTTTGCTGTGATGCCCCAGACACCAGTGTTCAGATTGGGATTGGATTTGGCAATAAAACATAAGTGTCACTTTTAAGTCTGACAATAGGGTTTAAAATGTTATTATTATTTAATTTCAGTGGAAATAGTCACACGGTTGAATTGAAATATATGCTAACATCTTGCTGAATCAGGACCTGTAAAAACAAAGGAGGCAAACCTGATGGACAGCAGGATGAACAATTTAACACTAAAGTGTTTAACCAGCTTGTTTAACCTAGGTCTGGATGGGAACACTACTGGGTTGGAGGTGAAGTATTACAGGCTTGAGGACCTGTCGCAGAAGATGTTCCAAGGCCATTTGTTGATTGAGATGAATGTCAAAGGCCTACAGACAGTCCCTAGGCAAGAGGAGAGGCAAAACTGACACTCTAAAACCTGCTGGCTGCTGCACAGCAGCAGAGCAGCCCTAACTCTGCTATAACCGTGCTGCAATGACTGGTGTTGAAAATAAATTGTCATCTCCTTTCTCCAGCCGCTATTACCATTGCTGTGCCTGAAAAGTAAATGGCTGTTTCATTTCCTCTGCTGCTCGTGGAACTGAAGTGCTCTTGTACATGCCATACTCCCAGTCTGAGGAGCAATGTTAAAATACAACTTACATGTTTAAGCCGGGTCTATATTTGAATTTTTGCTAGCCCAGCTCTGACACATAAGAGCGTGAAGGAAAAGAAAAAAAGTTAAAAAAAAAATAAAAGAATCACAGCCTCTGACTGACATAGCTGCAATGTACAGAAATCCTCAGATCTCTTTTGCCAAAATCACTTGGAAATCTGGTTTAATTTATCAGTGCTTTTTTTTTTTTTTTTTTTTTTTTAACAACCTATTTCTTGCTAGAGAAGATTGCCTGATTGGCACTGGCTCCTCAATGTGGTTGTGAAGACAAACTTAAATTCTGAAGCAGTCAGCAGCTCTTCGAGATTCTGGGCCCAATATCTGCTAAATGCCAGGACTGGTTTCACCTGCGTTCAGCCTGCAAAGGCCAACATCCTACAACAGTGGCTGAAACCTAAGTGAGATAAGGACACAGCATTTCAGCACAGCTAACACCCACATTGTCTGGCTGGAGGGACAAAAGTGGAAGCAAAGCTTCTATTAGATCATCTGCTAGAAAGACCAGTCAGTGTGAAGAAATTAATCCTGTATGGACACACACTCCGATGTCTCCTGTTTTTCTCTGAAGTGACTTAGTTTGATGACTGTTGTGCCGATGGACATTACAGAAACCCACAAACCATTACTCATAGCTTTGCTGCCTCCTTCTTGCTATTGCTTTCCCTCAAATCCCATCTTGCCTCTGCTGGCTTCACCCCAGGTGTGGGATGCAAAATTATAGAATGACAGAGTTGTTTTGGTTAGAAAAGCCCTCTAAGGTCATCCAATCCAACTGTTGGCCTACCACCACCATAGCCATTAAAGCCATGTCCCAAAGTGCAATGTCCACACGTTTTTGACCGCCTCCAGGGATGGTGACTCCACCACTTCCCTGGACAACCTATTAGAGTGCTTGACCACCTTTTCAGCAAATATTTTTTCCCTAATATCTAATCTAAACCTCTCCTGGCATAATTTGAGACTATTTCTTCTCATTCTATAGCATTTATAAATGGGCTTCTGAAGACAACTTGCACTAAGTACGCATGACAGTGCCAGGGCCTGGGCTTCCCCTGCACTGCTGCTGTGACTTGTTGAGCTGTCCATGCCATAGGAAAAATTCTAGTCGCTCCATCTGGCCTGGGTTGAGAGAAGCATTGTGTCACAGTCCCTGGAACAGCCCTTTGCCAGTGCCTGGCACAAATGTTTGGCTACCTCTGGCAAGCATTCAGACAAGAGACAGTGCAAAAGTTAAAATTAGCATGATCACCAGACAGGATAAGACCCCATGTGTTTTCTTCAGAAAGTCCAGAGTTTCTTAACAAATCTTCATGATTTGTAAGCAGAGCTTTTCATTGCTGCCTGCCTGCCTGCAGCTGCAGAGGCTCTGGCTGAGCACAGAGGTTCAGCGAGGCCACATTCCTCTGCACTCACCACGAAAAGGGCTTTCCAAAGCACACAGTCAATCCTCTAGTGCATTACTGTGCTGCTCAAGTTTGCACTTTCTGGGTAAAACTTCTAAAAATAACCTGCTCTTTAATATTAGGCTCAGAATATGGGTATTGCTTTTGGCACTTTGTTTGCTGTGCTACAGCTGGGAGAATACTACCAAGAAAGTTTCCCATGGTCTGTCCTTCTGAGTCTCTTTACACACAATACAACAACAACAACATAACACTCTTAAACAAGTGACAAGAAAATATTTAAGGTCTGCAGGAATTTTCTTAACTATTGTACTTAGATACTACATTTCATGTGGTACCACATGTGAGACAGGCTCTACTTTGAGAGCATGGTAACAGCCACAATAGTTACCAGGGGAAGATTAAAATAAAAAGTACTTGCTGTATGCTATAGACAGAAACTAAGTGGTAAAGCTAGGGTTTGCCTTGAGTTCTTGTTTCAGGCTGGACTATATCATGTGGACTTCAACGACAGAGAGTCTGAGATGCAGAAACAGTGATTCTAAGTGGTGCAACACAGGAAAAACTAGAAGAAACTGCCTTTGGTTTGGAAGACTGAACCTCTCCAAGGCCATATAGTTTGAATCTTGGATACAATCATATCCATAGAATCATGGAATTGTTTTGGTTGGGAAGGACCTTTAAGATCATTGAGTCCAACCATTATCTAACTCTACGAAGTCTGGTGCTAAACCATGTTCCTCAGCACCACATCTAGCAGAAGTCATTAATGATGGATGAATCTCTGTAGGTGGGGGTGAATGGGCTACAGTTATCCTCCCTTTTGAGAAGTGAAGTCTCTCAGTTGTTCATTTATTGCTGCTACGATCAAATGAAACAGCATGGACCACTGATCTGGTCTACCCCTGTAGTTTAACCATCCCCAGTATCCATCTACTTCTACCCATTGCATACAGTCCTTCATTTACCTTGCAGTGCATCATCTGGGCTGCACAAGTGATGGTGACACATTCAGAGGGAAGGTTGGAGGGGCCAAAAATTGATGCCACCCTTCCACCTCACAGAGAAGAAGAAACAAAAAGAAGCCTGTTCCATTTAAATTTAACTAAAGTTTAATTGTCTAGAGGGGAAAATTGCTCTTCCTTTCTCTGAACCAATTATCTTAATAGATAAATTCCCTGGCACAGGTTCATAAAAATAGATCAACCAATTTTTTTTGGTGAGTAGATGAAATGACAGTCGAAGTGAGGAAACACAACAAGAGCCATACAAGAGCAACAGAAACATTATCAGGGAGAAAATGATCAAACAAAGCTCCCAAGGGATTTTAAATGCCATGCTCTGTTTTGAATGCACGTGTTTCACCAATAAAGTGCTCACGCACACCTTTTTCACAGCATGAACAAGCCAAAGGTCTAGTTAAATCTCTGTCTAAATAGGATTTTTAAAGACAAAAGACTTACCCTTGTTAAATACCCACATAAATACAAAACACATGTATGCACCCACTGAATAGTCTCTAACCTTCCTAGAGCTTTCCATTGTTTTTTAGGATAATGAAACACTAATTGAAGATCCAACTTCTAACTAGACTCTGATGAATTTTGGTCCTCTTGCCATCAAAAATGGGACTTTGAGTCAGACAAATCTGTCTCTGCAAATAGTTTCTAGCTTTTTATATGCAAAGAGAGTTGAGCTTATTTGAAGTGCCATCTTTCAGAATGCATTTTATTTAAAGATGCTTTTAAGATCTTGAGAAATTTTCCTTGTGGATAAGGTTTGAATTAATTTGTGGGTTGGGGTTTTTTTTGGTGGTTGGTCTTTTATTTATTTATTTTTTTTTGAGCTGAAATGGATTTATTTTAACCTTTCTGTTCAAAAAACCCCAAAACAAATATTGTAATTTTTCTTGGCCTATTTAGGAATATACAGCTGTCAGAAAAATCAGTAAAAAATGTTGGGTTTTTTATTTGTTTTAATGATGTGTAATCTTTAAGATCTCTTCCGAACAAGACACTAGATATGCCTCCCTGCCAAATTTCCTTTCTAATCATTCCTTCCAGTGTGTAAATAAAGAAACCAGCTTCTCCCACTGCTCTGAAGAGCTGTTCCTCTGTCCTGCTCGATGTGTGATCACATACAGGATGGCACCAGTAAGAACACTCATTACAAGTGTCAGATTTGTTATTATTAGTGGTGTTTGCTGGTGGACTGCGATGCACAGCATACAATTATCTTCAAGAGGAAGAGCATAGAGGGAAACTTGAACTCTATAACATTCAGGTTTCAGTGTAGTCAACAATAAAATTAAATTTTCCACTTCGGCAAACCATCCGAGTTTTGCTTCATTTCCTGGAAATGTTCTGAGTGGTGATGTCACAAGCCTCAGAAGTGTCAGACACCTCACCAAGGGAGATATTTTGGGATATCACCCACAAAGCAGGAAGGACCATGTCTGGGAGAAGAGGGTAGAAAGATAGTACAAACTCTAGCTAACTAGGATTTATTTTCTGTTCTAAATACTTCCAAAGCCAAGGCACCATGTTGAAAATTTGCACAGGACTGGCTTTCCACATACTGCCCAGTGTGGGACAGGACAAAGTCATAACCTTCTTTGGTGTATCTCCTGGTACCCTGGCTTTGGCCAGCCACTAATACCAGCAGTATTGTTCCTTGTTACTTCCTTCTGCTCATTCTTATGTCAGGCCATTCGTGTCAGCAATATTCCCCCCCATCTCCAAATCAAGGCAACTATAACTTGTATTAGCTCCAGGTCTGCCAGGCTGTGGGAGCGAGCCAAGGAGGCTTACAAAGACTTTCTTGGTGAGAAAGATATCTTCTCCCCTGATGCCTGGAGCTCCCTTGAAGAGAGAACTTCAGAGATGAAGGCAGAGGAAGCCTTTGCTACAACGATTGAGAGATTCCTTTTATTTGTGTTCTGCTATCAAAAATGAAATGGCTATTGGTCTGTCCTGAACTTGGACACTGGTGTGCATCACCACAAGCAGTGGGATAACCTCTGGCATCTGCAGTGTTGTCATCATAAAACACTGTGAGGGCAATGGATACATTTCAGTAATGAACTTTTGTGGCAGCTGTACAGAAAGAGAAATATTATAATGACCAAGGAACTGTCAATCCTATTGAAGTTACAATACATGTGCAAATTGGAGAGTGTTCATGTATATGGGAAGGGACTGGACCTACAGTCCTCACATAGCCTGTTTATCCAGAATGTATCTGGTGTAGGCACTGAGATGCTCTGCTTTGAGTATTCAAACATTATATTCAACAAGAATGGCTATATTTTTTCTTTTTTAGTCAAAACCAGAAGTGTTTTGTATGCTCATTGCTGGAGATTCAGAGGTGTTACCCCAAAGCTGAAAATACAGAGAAGGTAGGAAGTAGGTGTCAGCCTCCGTCACTGACAGCTGGCAGGTTCTGCTCTGCCTGCAGGATGAGGAGGGGTGCCTCCAGTGGGGACTGGGCCAGATTATCCTTGCCTAGAGTCTTCTGTGGAACCACAACTCATCCTCACCTTCAGCCAAAAGATGGATGGTGGAAAGATGGCAGAAAAAAAATGCTGAATGCTAGTTCATGATATCACTGACTTCAGGGTAACACTCGGTGCCTCACCAGCTGCTCAGTGACTGGTACCAGCGCACAAGTGTATGTCTACATCTTTTCTTATGTTAAGGGCATAACTAATCCAGCACAGAGTTATTCCAAATTCCTTCCAATTTCCAACCCATTAAACACTTGATCTGGTTTTAAGTGTAATTCAAAAGACACACCTTTCATGTTAGATAATGGTTGAACTGGATGATCTTGAATGTCTTTTCAAACTCAAATGATTCTGCGATTCTCTGACACTGATGACAAACTGCTATGTGTGTTTGAAAGCTAGACCGAGTGCTTGGAGCCAATTTTTTTTCCCCACGGTAAAATACTGGGTCAGTGGAGAATTCGTGAAGTGTGCAAACATAGCAACTGTTTAAAAATAAAGCAAAAAACCAACCCTAGCTGAAGCACCTCCCCACCCACTAACTTTCAAATACATCTTTGCAATGATACTTATTAAAAATGAAACAATGTTTCTAATTATGTCTGCCTTGATGCCTTTTTTCTCTTTTAAGCTGAAAAATAACAAAACCAGTCAAAGCCTAAACAAACAGAACCATTTCAGATGAGTGAAAAACCGAACATTCTCCAGAATGATTTTTGATCAGTCTCTTTGGTGGGCAAATGTGCATTCTTTGCTTGTGTGGCATGCTCCCCCCTCCCCACACCCCCACACCCCCCCAGTTTTAAGCTCCTTCCTATCTTCCAATGAACCTGCAAATCAAATTAAGAAAAAAAACACACCAAAAATCAATTATCCAATTTCTTGCACTTCTCTAACAAGGGCCAGTCTTACCTGATGAAATACTTGCAAAGCATAACTGTAAATTTTATCATGTACCACACACACTCGGTCGATTGAGTAACAGCTACAAGCTCTTAAAAATCAATCCATGTTTATCACATAACCAAACCATTCTGAGCAACAAAGCATGTTAGGATCTGGGGTCTGGTTGTGTCTGTGTCACTGTCTGTATGCTGAGGAAGATTCTGACCACAAACGAAGCTGATTATCGATATAATTATGCTGCAATCACACTAGAGAAGAGGATCCAGTAAATCAAACCCAACTGTCCGCCCACTTGCAGTGGAGAGACTAAAACCTGTCAGAACAGGGAAGGAGGAACAGGTGGCCTCATTTACAAAAAGAGACTGCTCCTCATGCCGGCGAGTGCCGAGCATCAACACTCACATGCCACACATTTATTAAATACAGAACATCCCTGCTCTGTCTGCAGCCCATTGAATTTCCTTCTGGTGCATGCACTGATACCAAACCTGACACTCAGCTCTCTGAACACACCAGGAAAATAACCTGGGACTTACTAAGTGCTGCCATAAGTTTTCACCTTTTATTTTTTTTTAATTGCTGCTGACAGCAGTGAGCAGCCTTCTGTGGCAGCTCTGCCCAGACTGTGTCCCTTCAACTGCAGCAGGTTCATCAGCAGCTTGGAGGAGACTCCTGCTATGTTGACAAGAGACCTTCTTTCACAGAGTAATTTTGGTTGGAAAAGAGCTTTCAGATAATTAAGTCCAACCATTAACCCTGCACTACCAAGTCACCACTATGCCATGTCCCTCAGCACCACATCTATCTATCTTTTATGTGCCTCCAATCATGGAGATTCCACCACTGCCCTGGGTAGCCTGTTCCAGCACTTGAGAATCCTTTTGGTGAAGAAACTTTTCCTCATATCCAATCTGAACCTCCCCTGGTGCACTATGAGGCTATTTCCTCACCTGAAGGTGTCTAGAGAAGGGCAACAAGGCTGGTGGGAGGCCTGGAGCACAAGCCCTATGAGGAGAGGCTGAGGGAGCTGGGATTGTTTAGCTTGGAGAAGAGGAGGCTCAGGGGAGACCTTATTGCTATCTACAACTACCTGAAGGGTGGTTGTAGCCAGGAGGGGGTTGGTCTCTTCTCTCAAGCAACCAGCACCAGAACAAGAAGACACAGTTTCAAGATGCACCAGGGGAAGTTTAGGCTCAAGGTGAGGAGAAAGTTCTCCACTGAGAGAGTTGTTAGCCATTGGAATGTACTGCCCAGGGAGGTGGTGGAGTCACCATCCCTGGAGGTGTTCAAATGGGGATTGGAAGTGGCACTTGGTGCCATGGTTTAGTCATGAGGTGTGTGGTGACAGGTTGGACTTGATGATCTTTGAGGTCTCTTCCAACCTTGGTGATTCCTCTTGTCCTATCAATTGTTACTTGGGACAAGAGACCCACATCTCACTCCAATCTCGTTTCAGGTTGAGACTGAGACGGTCTCCTCTCAGCCTTTTCTTCTCCTAGCAACCATAGTTTCTTCAGCCACTTCTCACAAGACTTGTACTCTAGATCCTTTGCCAGCTTTGTTGCCTTTCATACCCCAGCATATCAATGTTGTTCTTGTGTTGAGATACCCATAGCTGAACCCAATATTGGAAGTACAAGGGTATGATAAATTCTCTACTCCTGTCCACACTGTTGATGATACAGGCCAGGATGCTAGTGGTCTTGGCCACCTGAACACATGCTGGCTCATCGTTACAGGCTATCAGCCATGTCCTTTTACACTGAGCAGCTTTATGGGCACTCTTCCCCAAGTCTGTAGCATTGCATGGGGTGGTTGTGACCCAAATGTAGGACCTGGTACTTGGCCTTATTGAATGTCTCTTCCCACCATGGGTAATAGCTGAAAATCTATCAAAACTACAAATAGGAGGAAAATGCCTCTGAAAGCAGATGTCTTTGGGAAGTACTGGGTGTTAAATGAAGTACAGGAATGACAAATGCTGTGGGCTCTCAAGATTCAAGTACATTCTCTTTCCAGAGCTACCAAAAGGAAAAGATGAAAATAACTGAGATGTGTTAGAAGTGAGGTTGTGGCACCTGCCCACTAACAGGAGCTTCTAAAAGGCTCAGTCTCAGGGATGTCTCTATCACATAATATGTAAGGGGAGAAAATTTCCAGGATTTTAAAGTACAGAAGATACAAGACTGTCTTGAGTAGAAAGGAATTACAATTATGAGCCTGAGTACTAAATAATAAGTCAGAATGGTGGTCTGTGGAGTAATTAAGTCCTTATTTTTCTGGATGCAGATGTACTTGCATTACAATTCCTTTCACAAGCATAAACCAGCATGTTCAAGTCTTGTTACTGAGGTTGTGACCCCAGAGATCTACAGAAACATGAAAAATCTGATCTGTATGTATATCCCTTATGCCCAGGGCTACAAGAATATTTTTCTTCTGTGGGTGGAAAACTCCAGGAGCGAAAAAGCTCTTTAAGAAGGTTTAAAGACCCATTTGAGGAGAAAAGGGTTTTGCCTGGACAGTGATAATTTTTTTGTTTTGTGTAATTTCAATGGACAGACTGATTAGGAGAGAGACAATTTGCAAAGCACTCTTGGTTAGTAGCAGTGTACACTTTACAATTTAACCTGTAAACTGCTTATCATCATATCCTGTAATAGTTTTCTGCACCCAGAAGCATAGCCAGGCAATTGCCCATGTAAATCCCACATGAGATAGGTGACCCCTTTATGACCCAGCACATACAGTAGATGAGAGACATCCTGCTCTGTTCATAAACCAAATCAATCTCTCCTAATAGACTACAATTTGCAGCTATCATAAAAACACCCTAACCATATTTAGCAGGCAGGGCTGTAGTTTCTGAGCTTGAAGGTTAAAGACCTGAACATGTCCATCCCCTTGGCTGGACAGCTAACAGAAGTCAGTAATCCACTGCAAACTACCACCAAATGGCACTGAAAAATAAGAAGCCCTAATACAAGAGGAAAGGACCTCCTGGAAGTTGCAGAGTTATATGCCGCTGGACTGTCTGGCACTGGGGAATGTTGATAAAGGTTGTAGCCAATATATCTTGGAGTACCAGCAGGAACATTTTACTTCCACAATGGCCACTGAAGTCTTTAATGTAGAATATTGTATTTTCAGCCAACTCAATGTCTTGCCACCTTCCTCTCCAAGGCAAGCTATACTGATGACATCTTCTTTATCATCAATAAAAATGATGTACAGCAGACTGTGGAGTTATTCAACAAACAATTTCTAAAGATCACCTTTACTACAGCGTATAAAACAGATCTAGGACTCCCTTTCCAGGATGTCAGAATTTTATGAAGCATCAACTCTACACTTGCAGCTAGCTGGTATGAAAAGAATGATACTTCAGGTAGATATGCAGCATTTTGCTTGCCTCAGCACATTCCCATGACCATGTAAAAAGGTTGCACATGACAAGGTTCACTATTAAAAGCAATATGGAGGTGAAGCAAAAGACGGAAAACTGTATGCAAAATGCAGCTTAAAAGAGATGAGAAAATGTTGCTGTCTGGCTACTGATCTTGCCTGACCATAAGCACAGATAAACTCTGCTACTGATGCACTTTTCCCTAATTAACATTGTTAAAACTGAAAAGAAGGCCCTAGGAACTGATTATGCAAATCCCTCAGACAGGTAGAAGTTCCTTTCCAACAAAACTGAGCATCACAAAACGATTGTTTCTGCCATCAGTCAAAACACTTCAGAAGGTGGCTTGCCATGCTTCTAGCAGAGGTGAGGGAAAGCTTGGAGCTGAGCATATGTTTTAGAGAGGTAAGCACAGACTGATAAAGACCTTCCTGAATCAAGTTGCAAATCTCTTCTCAAGGCTTCAATATTTACTTCTAATTGAGAAGATTAGTCACAAAGAGTGAAAAGACGAACCAGAAATATATTCGTTACTCAATGTGCTGGAGAACTGTTTTTCACCTGGGTATTTCACACTATCTTCACTTTTTCCTATCAGCACCTCCTCTAGCTATGTTTTCAAATCCAGAAACATCACCATTATTCAGGAATAGATACTCTAGCAAAGATGAAATGAAAGTAAAATTACCAGCATAGTACTGACCAAGCACGCTAAATTCTACTCCATCTGGAACGACCAACCACCTTCAAGTGACTTCTGTATCCAGAGATTTGCATCTTACTTGGAAACAGTAAATATAAGGAAGTTAGCACTAAAAATTCAACACTGCATTAAAAATTGGGCTACCATAACAGTTATCTTCAGCATTTCAGAGTGCAGGTAGTGGAATATACTGCATGGAAGAAAAGGTAAATGGATTTGCATTTAAGTATCATCACTTTTAAGGTCCCCAGTATCCAAGGCTCCCTTTAAAAGAGCCCTAGTGGACAATAAACTCGTTTAGGAAATATACAGCAAAGTAGCAGTGCCTGATAAACAGACATAAAATTAGACTGCTTTAATGTTTCAGCTGTTCACTTCCTTTGATACAGGCAGCTGGATGCAAGACATTTGAAAAGACAGAAGAACAAGTAACTTCTAATGCCTAAATATATATATTTTTCCATACCATATGCATTTTAAACGTACATAAATGCACACACTCACACATGTACGCTAAAATGATAAATTTACAGGGCAAACAGAAGTGAGCACTCACCAATACAGATACTGAGCTACCATTAAGCATTTAAAATAATTACAGCTTTTAAACCATGGAAACAAGAACACTTTCCCCCCCATATATTTTCCTCTAGAGTGAAAATTTCTCAGCCATTTCCTCTCAAGCAGAAATACAATTCCCCTGTTCTGCTATTTTATAGAAGAAAAAGCTGTCTGCTGAGGATTTGTGGCAAGTATCCTCAAATGAATCCCCCAGAAATGGCCCAGGACAGTGTTTTCTACTAATATCTCAGGACACAATTAGAGTTTTTGTTTGTTTGTTTTATTAATAAATGCTTGCTTTTCCACATACTGTTTTCATGTGAAGCCCTGGCAAGGCATTCTCCATTCTATAAAGACCATATTGACTGGCAGGAGAGGGGAGATGGCAGCTGCCCTCCTCTTTCTGCACATACCATTTCTCATGCAGACATGTGCTTCCAGGTCTAAGTCCCTATAAAACTTCACTCACTTCAAAGGGAAACAATTGGATGTACAGCTTTCATAATGGATTTCTTAGTAAGATTCTTACACAGGAATCAAAGGGTATTGCTTCTCCAGGAAAGCCAGTTTTCCATTGTAAACATTTGCTTCAGCAGACTAAACTGACCTGTCTTTATGCAGTAGTGCTCAAGCAGCGAATCACTAAAGGATAAAAAACCTAACCAAAAAAAAAAATGAAAAAAGAAACAATTGCCATATTCAGGTTAAAAACCTTACAGGAGTCACCATAAGAAGGCAAGAACCCAGCATGCTTTATGCAACAGGTGTTTGGCCTTACTTTCGTCTTCCTCTCTACAGCCCTGGTGCATCACTCAAGAACCCTGGTAGGTCCATGCCGCCTGGACCACCCCAGCTTGCATCACCAACAGAACTGGGTGCTGAAGAGTATTTGGATGGTCCCCAGGAGCTCATCTCCTCTGGGCCTGTCTGCAGAAGTGGGAAAACTGTTTTTGTCACCCAGCTCTGAATGTGCTCCACTTTCCTTCTCGATTTTATGTATTTATTTTCATAAGTGTTTGCACCATTGCTTCCTTTGTATTGTGTGCCAAATAGAAACATCAATAGTGTTATCAGGTACCACGTGTCAGACCTTAACCTTTGTATAAGTACAAGCACATCCCAGATCAACCACGAAAGGTAGCTTTTTCTAGGGAAAAAAACCCCTAACATATTTTCCTTGAAGGCACAGTCAAATGGTTTTGTGGTTCATTTGGCACCTGGACATACACAATAGGAAGGCCCCCTGCTCTCTCCTGGGTATGTATTCTTTTTTTCCCAGCTCTGAAACACTGATTATATTTTTATCAGATGCATACCATGAAGGTACAAGTCCTTGAGGTCTTTCTGCATTTACAGTGGGTATTCAGATTTCATATTTGTATTTGTGCAATGAAAATAAAAATAAACAGAAAATGCATATTTGCACCTTTACTATATATACCCAGAAGGATGGGAAGGCTCTAACCAACACGTGCTGCTGTCCTACTGCAGGAGAAGTTTTTTCCTGGAGCTTTGATTACTGAGCACTGTCCTGACACCTCCCATTTCATGGAGTTTCTGTGAGGCTAGAAAGGACCTCAGAGTCTTGGCACAACATTGATTATTGAATTAACTGATCCTGATCATAACATTCCATACTGGATGTCTCCATTCTAAGACATTATGTGCCCCAATAGCCCTCAATGGTAGGGCAAGGACGAGGCACGAACTGAATAAACAGAAACACACAAAATATCTGAAACAAATGTTGTTGGTGATGACCACAAGAATGAAAAGCATATTATGAAAAAAATTACAGAAACAACCAAACTAAAAGCCCAAACACTCCACATAGCTTCTTAACCTTCTTCCATTAATTTCTATTTGAAAAAAAAATGTTCACTTTGCAGCATTTAATACCTTAAGTCTTTGTGCTAACACAAACCATGGCTCAGAAGAATGAAGCACTGAGGCTACTGCATTGCCTTAGAGGAGATCAATGCCTTTATTTGCTTCAGTGGTGATCTAAGAGACCAGGCAGCTCCATGGGAGTGTGGGAGAGGGCTGCCCATGCATGGCCAACAGTACCATGAAGAGGAGAGTTTAGGACATTTCAGGTAGACATAGGAGTGAGCCAAGACACCAAATGCTCTTTCACACATTTTGAAAAGGCACAAGGTAGCACTGCTGCTTCCTGCAAGGAACCTATGACAGTCTGTACGGATGCTGCTGTAATTATCACTGCTCTTGTAATCATGTTATGCAAATAGGCTGAGAGGGAAGGAAGGAGAGGGGGCAGAGAAAAATTGAAGAGTAAAGGCTGATACTTATGGATGTTACAGCTTCACTCCCTGACTTCAATTCTTGGAATTCTCAATTGTTTCTTATCAAAAGGCTTAAAAAGGAAAAATTTTCTTTTAATAAAAATAAATGAAGAAAAATGGATCTCTCATTTCCAAGGGATACAATGGAGATCACCTTGTAGTCTGGCAGCAGAATTGATATGATTTGCATTACCAAGGATGACTAAATGGAGTGTTAAATTATCTTAAAAAAAAAAAAAAAGTTGTACATTGATATTCATGACATCAACAAGGTTAGAAAGGAAAGGAAAAAAAAGATAGGGAGTCTTCACATGTATTCTTGTACTATACAAGCATTAATTTTATATTCCATGGGCACTACACTACTCCAAAAATCATCTTCTGCTTTTACATGACACCTCTAGGAAATGATTTGCAATTATATACACTACTGCAGGAATGTGATATGACAGCAATCAGTGTTGGGTGCAAAAACATTAATTGTTTTTGATAATTTTTGTCTCTGGGTGCATTCTGAACACACACACACACACACACACACACACACACACGTGCGCACACACACATGTGCACACACACACACACGTGCACATACGCACACCTGATTAGCAAGTTGTAAATTTGGTTTTGGAATAAACCCATTTTAAAGATATCTGGTGGGGAAGGGGTGGGGATGTGTCTCAGTCTGGAGAGGGAAAGAGACTCAGTTCTTTTGAATATTCCCGTGTTGTGAAATCAGAGGCACAAATGAGGCCAAAATATCAACAGCTAGACTATTTATTACATAAATAAAGTGGATGGATCAGAAGGGGAGAGGGAGAAAATAGAGAGGGAGAGAGTGAAGAGAGAGAGAGAAGAGGAAAGGAATTATTTTACCATACCCCTCACCCCCCCCCAAGACAGTTTGAGTCTGTGGAGCAAAGGTGCTGCAGGAGATGTTGGGTAAGCAACCCCAGCTCCCTCAGCCTCTCCTTGTAGGGCTTGTGCTCGAAGTCTCTCACCAGCCTCAAAGAAACCTCCAACCAATCCAAATCCTGTTGACTCATCTTGTGAGCCTATTGCAAATAAATAAAGTGGATGGATCATTCCAGCGGCTCTGACCAATGCATATCAGCTATTGTCTGGGCAAGCACCAAAGGTGATTTTATCTTTGTTGAGTCACACCAGGAGAGGCAAGCTTTAGTCTCTCACAGAAGGAGGTGGGGGAACCACCTTGTACATTGGCACTGGCATCTTTCAAATATATTTCTGAGCAATATACTATCTGGTTTATTATTTTAAAAAGGTTTCACTGAGTGATTATAGAGATTCCATCATCCTTCATGCATTTATCTATGCATACGTTTACATCCACAAAATGTTGCAGGAATATACGGTGGAGTTCTGTTCCACACAGCACAGATGACATCTCCTATACCAGATATATGCAATTCCATGAGTACAAATCAATATTTTCTCCCACCACCTATTAGCTTGGGTTGATTCTCTGTTAACACCATCTCCTAAACTGTGGTCGTCTTGGAGCACGGAGAATGGACCTTCTGTTCACTGAGGCATCTTACTGCTGCTAACAAATTCACTTGGGAATCACAGTTCACAAAAACTTAGGGGGAGTTTAATTGAAAAGAAAAGATGATTACCTCTAATGGGTGTTGCTCAACCTCATTGTTCAGTTTTGGGAACTTTATTTTGAGCCTTGTGATCACAAAGCTTTTTTATGAAGTCTTTGCTCTTGGAGTACAGTTTAATCTTGCCAGTTTATGATTTTATGACTGCCCAGGAATGCATGATTTTTAATCGTTCAGAGAAAACTGGTTAGAGTTATATTAATTTTAAAAGTTATAATTTTTATATCTGTTCTATATTAGGTTTAACTAATTTGAAAATGCTTAGGACTTACAATAAAGTATAACCTTTGTGCATAAAGTCAGTGTGAAACAGTCCTCAAAGACTGAAAAGAGGAGAAATTTCTTGTGGTATGCAGATATCAGTTCCTACCCAAAGTATGTATGGCTGTAGTGCAGTGCCAAAATGCTTGTGCAATCATTGTGACTTTACCATTCATCTTCTAGACTAATACATGCTGCTGAAACAGCATTGACACCAAGAATCTAACCCCCTGTGGCCCAGACACAGTAGGGATTTCAATTGAGCCCATAAATCCTTCCCAGAGAGCATAAACTAGTCCCCATGCCAGGTATCCCCATGGCCTGTGGTCTGTCCCTGTTCTGCCATTGGCTGGTGAATGATTCTTCACTAGTGGCAATTTTCCTAGCATCCTTCTGCCAGCAACTTACATCTGACAACATCTGAGCATTTTTTCCCCTCCACTGTCAAATACTGAGAAAAATTAGGAAAGAATATAAGCATTAGGGAAGAATATCAGCATTTGGTTAATACCACAGGAAGATGGTGTTGAGTGTAATCCTGAAGTGTCAAAACCCATTAGGTAAGTGTGGCGCATTGAGGGAGAAGGCCCAGCTTTCCCTCCCCCACTAAGAAAGAATAAAACATTGTCAATTTCTTTTTATTCTTTATAAAAAATGGGTAAGTTGCAAATTTGTTTTTGTATTTTTATTTTTAGAATAAAGTCAAAATCTTTGAGTGCTTGAAGATGGCATTATTGAATCATAGTCAGATGTCTCCTTCCTCCTATCCAAACTTGCTGTGTTTCCATTGACAACACCAAGCCCATTAAATCTTGTGCTCACCTCAGCACCAAGACATTTATTCATAAAAGCTGGTTGAAAAACATGGTGTGGGGTTTTTCGTTATTAAATTCAAAATATCAGTGAAAATATTTATTTCACCTCTTTATCTTCCATTATTTCTGTATAGCTGGTTATTATTATATTTTATGTAGATGCTACCTTTAGATTTGCAGGTACATATTTATGAATAAAATACTTTGCAGACATATTTATGAATAAAATACTTTGCAGACAAGATCATAGATTAAGCCAAACAAATGCAGCAGAGATTTTTTTCATTTGTAGTAACTCAGTGACCTTTTTTGCATTGCAAATTTCATTATATTTGGGTTGGGTGGAGGATATGAAATATGTAACATCAAATAAGGATATAAAATAAACCAAAAGTAGACATCTGAGGAACAAGACAACTGGAATTCTCCTTGACTTGGATTTCACAATTTTCAGTGCTTCAGTATCATACCACCTTAGTTTGTTCTTGATGAAATCTAGGAATTTGCCCTTTCATGTCCTCAGGTAACCTCTACGTGATGGGTTTGATGGAAGAAACATCTGATGTAGTTTTACACCATTCATCTCATGTCAGGAAGAGCATAGTTTTCTGTAGAGCCCTTTCATACTGGTGACTGTTAATGACAATGAGCCCTGGAGTTTTCAGCACATGGTGTGGTTTGCAACGAAATGTAAAATGCCATATTTAACAATGTGCCCATTAGTGGACCCCAGATGAAAGCTAAATGATACACATACATTCCGAGTCTCCTAAACAATGTTTCCAGCTGCACTGACAAATTGTACCTAGTTATTTCCCATGAAGGATATTATGTCTTTAGAGGAATTCTGTCAGAAACAGATCAATCTGTTATTCCCCACCCACAAACAGTAACATGGAGCTACCAGCCAAGTGCTCTTTGCAGACTCGGTGGTGTTTTCAGACATTCCTGTCCACAAAAGTCACCACTTTGTAAAAGAAATTGTCTTTACTGTCATCTTAAACCCCTATCATGGCAGAATAACAACAGAGATTTAGAAGTGTAAACACTCAGAATGACAAAATAAAAAATTACATTATTGCTTTACATCTGCATTGAGAAATGTTTGCTGTCAGTCAATCAGAATGCATTCAAACTCCTGTCCACAAATATATATCAAACTAATTTCCAAGGAATAACTGAGACCAGAAAAGATGGAGTTCACTCAGACACTGCTATATTATAATCTCACATTCACTGTGTTTTAAAACCTATCGCTTCTTTTTGAAGAACAGTCCTCAGCTGACTTTGTATTTCAACTTTTGTTTCACTTAGAGTTTTTACACTCTAGGTGTTTCCCCCTTAGACCTTCCTGATCCACTTTTAGAACCGCAGCTTTTGGTGCTGCACACACATAACTGATGCTCAGGGAATTATCTGGCCAAACATCTGTGCAGCCAACATGCAGTCAATTATTTTAATATTGTCTTTAAAATGAATCACTCTAATCATTCTGGCTGCCTACCTCTGAGGCCAAATTAACTTGTCAGCATCTTTTGTATTTTAAGGGTCAATTTAAAAAAAGTCTCAGCAATGGCCTAAATCTACTCCCATTGCAATCAATGGCAGAACTCCCAGAGTCCTCGTTGGAAGTAGGTTTTGGCAAATAAAGAGCATTTATGAAAATTCCAGCCTTAGGGACAAAATGTCCTCGATATTGTAATGGTGCTCTCCTCTGTTGCATTAAAGAGAGATCTACCTGTGACACACACTGGGGTGCTTTTTCTGTGCTCTTGCTCTGCATGACATCATTGTTCTCATTTTGTCCAACTGTCCAAGTCATTGCTGCTTCCTAAATCTCCTTCCCTTCCCCATTTGATTATCTGCCTCTTAGGCTATTTCTTTTACAGTTGTTTTAACTATGTATTATTAAAGCCCGGACTTTGTTGGCCAGGCTTCTTCTCCTTCCTCACCTTTTATTTTCCCTTCCTCCATTTATTCTTTTATTTTTCCCAAAGTGATACAGCTCTTCACAGCTTGGAAGAACCTTGTATTAATCTGCTCTTTACCCCATCTTTCAGTTCACTGAATGAAACAAGGCTTGACACTAATCTCCAAAGTACCCTTAATGACTATTTCTCTCCAAATTGATACACTACTGTCCTTCAGCCAGCACAGACTCCACGTTATCACACTGGCAGCCAGCTTCCTTTGCACTTCTTTTCCAAGTACAATTTTGTGCAGCTTTGGAGTCAGCCTATTATACAATGTAGATGAGTTATAGGTACTGACTTCCCTCTAACAACCAGTTTTGTAATTTTAATAAAGAGGCAATTAAGCTAACAATGGTTTGGCAAACCTCCTCTCAGAGGGATCCAAATTTCAGCCTTGGGTGCACAAGGCTGAAGCACAAATCCACACACAGAAAGCAAAGTGTTCATTTCAGCCACCTATTACCTATTATATATTTCCTAGCAGCAGTTAGGATCCCTAAACTGGGATATGTGCTAGGACCAAGAAAGGAGATCCTGCTCAATGGTAATTTTAATAAATGACTTTAAAGCCTAAATTAAATAGAAGGAATATACAAACTAAAGGTAAGATCAGGGCTTATCTGTAATGGAAAAGGAACTTGGAGTACTTGCAACATGATATTACTTAATATGGAAACTCTTATTAAGAAGCAGTCCTTGTTTACACGAAACAGTAGATTCAGATTATAGGTGGAGGCGAAGTCAAAGCAGAAACATTATTGCTGAGGAAATCCTCAGCTGTGGATGTTCCAAGTTTATATTTTTTTCTGAATTAGCTTTTTTCTTGGTTTACTCAGGAAACAGATCAATTTAAAGGAAAAGGTGCTCAGTACAGAACTGTCCATGGGAAGTTACTGCAAAACATTGGAAAGTCAGCAGGTAGCTCTGCAGGTATCAGAAGGATAACCCTGTATCATGAGTTAGTTTTTTGTTGCCTACCAGGGAACCAAACCAAAAAGCAGAAGAAAATTTAGAAACCCAGGCCCTGAATCCAAGACTTCTAGAAGTTTCCCTAAATACAGGAGTCTAGGGTCTTCTACCCTTTATACAAGTTTCAAGGATCTTACAAATTTTATCATAACAGTATTTCATGTATTACTTCCTCAGGAAATGAAGGTTCAGCATTACAGGTTACTGAAATCTACTTGTTCAAAACATTATCGCCTCATTTATTGTTGTATTTCCCAATTCTTCATGGAACTAGAACAGTAGCCAGGGGTGGGGCTAGTCAGTCTTCAGAAAGTTATTGGGTTGGCTGCCACCTCCAGTTGCACATGCTGCTCTGCTTGTCTGACATCAGCAATGTCCAGCAGCATCCTCACTACCTCACATCACTTTTGATGTGACCATCCGAGGTGGCAAAAGCTGCCCAAGGCAACTAAGTGCCCTATGCCATGGTTGTCTGTGTTACAGAGGGTAAATGCAACAGCTGACTCTTCCCTGACTTTAGCTCTGGACTGAGGAGTTGCACCTCATGGTTCTCCAGCAGCTCTTTGCTGTTGTTAAAGCTCTGAAAGATCTAGATGTGGATCTGGTTCTCACCCAGTTGGCACTTCCAGGATAACTTCTTGGTTTTCCTGATAAGAAAGTGCCATACATAACCTCTGGGCATTGGCACTCATTTCCTGACAGATGCAGACACAGGCAGGAAAGCTCCCTCCTATCCTCCAGAGCACAGTGTCCCCTGGCTTCCAATTTCTCCATTGTGGCCCCATGAATGTCTCACACCCACACTGCTGTAAATACTAGAAAACCTGTGGGGTTGTGCTGCAATATGCAGCTGACAACATTTAAATCAATGTGTCAGTTTGCCTTCACCAAAATGCTGGAACCTTCGGGAAGCAGAGAGTAGAAATAACACATGAATTAAAAATAAACAGATAAAATTTCTGATTTTAAAAAAAAATCATTATATTTAATGCAGATGCAGTAATCATCAATATGATTTCTTTTTCTTTAAGCAAGAGACCACCCCCTACCACCATGCAGAGGCAAAAGACAGGCAATTTATTCTTTAACATATTTCTGCTGAACTGACCATGACCTCACTAGGTGTATATTTCTCTCCACTTGACATTATCACAGAGTGAAAGAGTAGTTTTACCTTGCATGCAAGACTTACAAAGAGTAAGTCATTGATCTTGGTTTTCATTTCTGACACAAAGGAATGCACAGGCATTTTTTCTTCCACAAATACTGATTTGGGTAAAAGCCAGCTTTACTTCCCTGGTAATATACAACACCAGTTTGTGTGTGACTGACAAGTGATGCTCTTGCCTACAGAATAGGACAGCAGTGGCATTTGTCATGGCATGCCTTTGACATTTTCCACAGCAAGGGGCAGATAATATCAAACTCTTGCTCATCCATTCAACTTCCTGGGGAGAAACAGACTTCAAGAAATAAACCCAAGGAAAAATAGGCTGCTAGACACTTGTCCAAAATGCTGCAAGAAAAGAAAAAAAGTGTTTATAAATGTATCAAACTGCAGGAACTGAGTTTATCATTGATTTGCCCTTGTCAGTTCTTGTCTGTGCAATTACACACTACACTCTGCTAGGGCAAGGCTTGGCCACAGGGTTCTAGTGGAGGAGCAGAGATTTGTTTATTTCTTCAACAGACACCCCCAACAAAATCTCCACATTGAGTATGAGATGAAGTATATATAGAGATACAGTATATATATAATATTTGAAAGTTTTTACCTGTCACCTATTGGCAGTGAAAAGATACATCAGCAAAAACAAGGCTGAGCATCCCATGGGGTCAATCTATTACTAACTCCCCACATTCCAAACCTCCTGGGCAGCTGGAATAGTCAGAGGTTTCACTGTGACTGTATTAAGCATCCATAAATCCATGGGGCAGCCCAATGACTGCAAACTGTGCTACAGAGAGCCTTTGCTGTGGGAAGCATCTTGAAATAGTGCTGTGGGAAGTATCTTGAAATAGTGCTGAAGTTTAATTTCTAAAAATACATCAATTCCCCACAAGACTGACCTTTCAGCCAGTGTAATGCTCCATGCTCAGAATGTTTAGGTGGACAAGCAGCATTTAAACATTTGCAGTGTTGGCCCACTAGGCTAAGCAGGGCTCAGATCACAAACCCATCTCAGAGCTGCAGCTAACTGTTGCTAACAGTTGGCCAAAGGCTGGGGATGCCAGCAGCAGTGCTGGGTATGCCTTGCGCTGGGTCCACTAGCACAGCAGAATTGATCCCATTCACTCTTGATCATTCAAACAGGTTATCTTTCCTTTGCTAAAGCAATTATATGGTACTAATGAGCAACAGAGAAGTCTGTTGTAGCTAAGGCACCATTATTTTTATTAAATATTTTACAGTTTATCTTCTAATAAAATACCTTTTATTCAGGGTTGTTTCAGTGGATTTGTAGGCTTACTTGACAATTCACAACAGTTGCAACCTGAAGCCATAATTCAGCCATATAAACTCATAATAAAGGATAAATTCAGAGTCTCTTACTCTTTGCCCTAACCCTCAGTGAGTTCAGGATGTATTTTTTAATACTCTCATTACAATCACCTCCTTCTTTCATTTAGTGCATTTAGTCTCTAGGCTGCAGAGCCATAAAAGTTTATACCCATGCTAACCTTCATATGATGTTCAGTGAAGCCTATGGTGTGCAAAGCTGAATGTGTGCAGCCTTAGTTTGTAAGCTCTTTGCAACAGAAATTAGTTTTCTTTGTATTTGGACACCGTGTTGTATATGTGGCTGCAGATGCCTATAAGCATGTAAAATCTTTAAACTCTAAAAATGTGATTATCAAATAGCAGTAATCCCACATAATCTGCATGTGTGATGCATGTTCAAATATAGAATATGCATGCATAATTTAGTTGCAGTTTCTAAAGTAGAGAATCAGGAATCTAAGACAAAAGATAGCTGTCAAGAAAAGGGTGCAGAAAATGACCTGGAGCTGAACCTCAATGACCTCCCATCTATCAATAGAAAAATTCGAAGGTCCAGTACCAGAATTCTGTATAGCAAACACAACCAAATGCTGCAATAACAGGAAAATAATAATGTGCTAGTCTATGGCAAATCAAATTAAGCCTTCACCACTTGAATGTTTTAGAATAAATGTGTGTTTTGCAGGTAGTTACTTAGCATTACAAATTTAAGTTGGAATATGTTGCGTATAAGCACATCCATATTTCATGAACCTCTATGTAGCTCCATGATATTATCATATAAGTGGTATAAATTCCTTTCCTGGATATAATGGCAAAGTGTTTTCATTTTAATGACCTTTAATACTGTGCAGACTACAGAAATTCAGAACATCATCAGGACATTTGTAGCTTGGAAATTTCCTCACTGTATTTTTTTTTTTTCTCAAGGGATATTCTGTGTGGTTTTGCCTTGATTTTTCATGAGGTCACATCCCCCATCTAAGCTGTAACTCAGGCCAGGTCTGTATCATCTTTGTACCTCCAAAGGATAACACTGCAGGTAGGTTGGATGTCATGGGGCAGAGGACTGGGTTTTGGCTAGTTTATAGCTGGTGGGCCTTCAGATAGCCAGAACTGTGTGATTTCCCTCTATCTGGTTTTCAGATGACTGAGTTTTCTGAGAGAGAGTAAGAAGAAATGTGATTGAATGTAAATGATGTTTTCATATGGTAATATATTACTTGGACTGAGTGTACAGTGACATGATGTGAATTTGAGACATAAAAGAAAACAGAAGTCCTTGCACTGACGGATTTATAGCCTAAAAGAATGATCCCTGGATTCTCTCCAAGGGAAAACAAAACAAACCTCTTGGGAATAAATACCAAGATATATTTGCAAGAAAGATTTTCAGGATGTTGCATCCAGTAACACTAACATCTAGGAAACTCTCAAGCTCCCACCACATCATCTGGGTGCAAGGTGATGGCACTCCTGGTGCTCATTTTGGGACAACCCTGGACTTTCTTCCCTATATAGTCCCAGTAGAAGGGGTCAGGGATGGGGCCCCTGAAACACACCACACACGATTCACACTCATTATGCATCATGGATGCTTAAAATTCTCGTAAAATGGAAAACCAAAAAGAAAACCCAACAAAACCTAACCAAACCTCCCACTCTCCTTTGTTTCAGTGTCTTCTAAATCAGTGCAGGATTTGGCCTTTGTACTGCAGTCTCTTGGGTGCAAACGTCTGCAGTCATGTTCCTGCATAATGGGCTTCATGTTGGGCACTTGAGCCTTTGCCATGCTGCTATTTGCTGGGTCAAACTTCCTACAGCAGGGGCCACCCTGCAGGTTTCACATATCTTCTGGGCATTGCCTTGTCTTCATATCCCATTTCCACAAATGGGATCCATCAGAGTATATGTCTGTTAAAATGGTAGAACCATGGAAGAATTTGGCCACAATATCTCTAGAACTGAATATGACCTACAGAGCAAAGGGATCCAGCTCAGTGGAATATGCATTATTAGCTAATGGGATATTACATCCCATGTATTTGCCTTTACCATCTTTTAAAACAACATGATTATGTCAAATGCATATTTAGGGTGGGATTTACAGGAATGTTCAAGTCTAATGTTTCCCTGTGAGCAAAATCCCTACCTGCAGGGTTTCAGTGGAAACAGCAATACTGAAAAATGAGGATTGCTGAAGAAGAGAGGCTGTTGAAAGGATGCCCTCTTTATCACCAGCATGTTGAGCATGGGCTGTCAGTGTTTTATATGTGACTACATTGGTTTAAACAAACAAGACTCTGGTATAGAGCTGAAAGCTTACAGAAAGAATGATTTAAGATGAACTATCCTTCAGCAACCACTTAAAGGCTTTTCAGAGACAAGCCCTGGGTAATTGGATCACAGGCTCCACCTCAAGCCCTCACTGAACTGCAGAACTAGCTCTGGCCAAGCTCACAACCAGGAGAAAAAAGGTAAAAAAATAGCAGCAAGGCTTAGCAGTAGACAGGTGGTGTCCTGGTATTAAATGAGTTGGATCTGAACACAAGTGACTACTCCAAGGCAGAGGGAAGGTTTTAGGTGAGATGGATGTGTGTAGACTGAGTTGTTTTAAAAGCACTTTCTAAGCTTTGTTCCTACTGCAAAATACAGAGGATGGCTCTGTGTTTAAGTGCAGCTCAGCAGTTCAGCATTGGGCTGCAGCTCTCGTTCATCCCCACTGTTTTGTTTCACATCACAGAACAGCCCCCAAGGATGTATGTGTTAGGACGGAATGACTCTGGAAGATGTGCTCCAGAGGCAAGCAGTGTACTCCCAGGTCTAACAGATGTGCAGTCAACAGGGCCAGTTTAGAGCTATCCAGAAGCAATATCCCTTGAAATTAGTGCTGTGTGGATGGTGGGTTCTCAGACACAACATAAAACTGGCAGATGGAGAGTAATACAGCCTATTCTCTAGTCTTAACTAGAGGTGAATGGTCAGAGAAAGGGTACAAGTCTCACCTCTCTAGTCCACTTAGGTATAGTTTAACCAACAACAGGATTATCCCTGCTTACCTTCTTTGGAAAAAGGTCATTCCCACATACCCCAGCTCTATTCAGCACAAGAGCAGCAGTGATGGAAACCATGAGATGGCTTCAACCACAGGTATTGAGTGGCTGCAAAGCTCTTTGAAATGCAGGATCTTTTCAGCAGCTTAAGGTTACATATCTCCACTAGGACAGTTACTTGCATTTCACAGTAAGAGTATTCTTCTGATATAAAAAAGCATATTTTTTGGTCTACAGTGAAATTGTTAGGTGGAAAGCAACCAGCTCAGGTAAATGAATGCTGCCAGGACTGCCTGCCCTGTAGCACAGAAGCCAAATAAGTCTGCCTAGTGCAAAGGAGGAACTCAAAGCATGAAAATAATTAAATATGCTCATAAGAGGTATAAGAATTATAAGAAGGAAGTACACATCTAAATATTAGTCTTGTGGATTTTCTATTAAGCCTGCATCAATCTCTCATTCAGATTTAATTAATAATAATGCTGCATTAGCTGATCTGACTATCCAGGGATGTGACACTAAAATGGATGTAAAAGTTCTGTTTCATATATTGCAGGACATTTATTCATGAATAAAGCTACTTTAATTAAGCATCCATCCTTTATTAAAAAAAAAAAAAGCAACCAAACAACCCCCAGAGTCAAGTAGCATTGCAGTTGTTAACACCATTAAGTAGATCCAAAACTCTACTCTGGATCCAAGAGGACTCTCAGCAATGCCAATAATGCCCCTGTTAAAAAAAAAAAAATCAGAAAAAAACCAAAAAACCCAGGAGAGACTTTTTCAATGGCCAAACCAGCAATTTCTCTTCTATTCATTTTCTTTCTCTCTGTATTCCCCTAATAGTTGAGGCATGCAGCCTGCAGCGGTAAACTAGGAACTGCTGAGCTGCTGATACAGCATGAGTGGACTCCATGCCTTCTTGGCCCAAGGGCAGGAACCAAAGGCTTACCTCTGGGGACACCTTTCACAGGGTGTTACAGCCACCTGAGCCCAAAGCAGCAGTGAACATGGGGCCCAATCAGTTGCAAAACTTCCCCGACCCCACCAGGCATCATAAAGAGGAGCAAATATCAAATCATAAACCCCGTCATCACCCACACAAGTTCAACCACAGCACTAGGAAGGTAATATTTGAAGTTTACAGAAAGCAAACTCAAGTAAGCTCTAAGTAAATCAGAAGTGACTGAAAACTACTTTGGTCCAAATATGTGTTCAAAAAGGTCACAGTTGGTGTAATTATCCTTGCTAGACTTAGCATGTGTTCAGCTGTACACCTAAGACTGCCAAGAACTGAAGTACTCTCAGAATGTCTAAGTAACTGCACATTACTAAAAAAACACCAAACAACCCCAAACCACACCCCCCCAAAAAACAAAACAACCAAAAAAAAAAAAAGAAAAAGAAAAAGGAGGGTAATTGAAAAAAACACAAAAAAATAATTCAATAATGCTTCAAGTTAGTGTTGAGGAAATAGTTTCTTTGGGAAAGTAGTTGAAAGGTTTTTCCAAATCAAACTCTGCCTTTCTCTCACAGACATCTCTGCAGAGACAACCCCATTCAGAAACATAAAAAAAAGGAATTCACATTAAAAGAGATCAGGTGTGAACAACAACATGATGGAAGGGGAATAAGAGAAAGTCTCCAAAATGTTAATTATATCTCAAAGGGAGGGTAAAATCAATAAATGCTATCTCTGAAAAAAACAGTACCCAGCAGCAAAGATAGCTGATATAAAATAAATGAGCAAAAAATACTGTGTTATAAGAATGGTAGTTTCTGAGCAGTTTTGCTACTGTTATGGGAGCAGGTTCCTTTTATTTATTTTCATCACCACAGAAGTCTTTACCTCTATCTTTGGAAATAATACACATTAGGATCGTCTCCTCCAGTTCCACCCTATGATGAGGACAGGCAGCCCCAGCAAAGTGCAGTGGCAAGACAGTACACAACTCTAAAGGCAAAAATCATAAAGATTTTAATGGCGACCTCCAGTCCTCCTAAACCAGGCAGTAATGAACTCAGAATCTATAGGGGTAGAGATTAGTTTGGACAGAGTAAAAGGCAAGGGGAGAGGTTAGTCTGAAATGTCAGAAATATTAGCTACAGTGAGATATAGTAAGTGAATCAATGAGAACAGAGCTACTGGGTAAAAGGATTAAATGGCTAATAAAAGGGATACACTACTGACCTCCAACATAGGAAGGAGTTGATAATGAGATAAGTAAAGCTTATGAAGATAATAAGATGTAATTATGGTCGAGTTCAAACTACTAAGTGTATATTAGGAAACCCCTGAGATATATATAGATATAAAATTCTGGAGAGCCAGTAGTAAATGATCACCTTTTAGTCCAAAGTCTAAGAGGCTCAAATGATACAAAAAAAACCCTATTGCTGGATTTGAGTTTAACCTATAACCCAAGAGTGTAACTGCATAAAACATTTTCCTTTTCTTTTTTAAGGAACACACAAGAAGGCACAGGGGAATTATGCAGTGACTTCTTTGTAATTTTTGTCACTACTGGGCCACATTGCAGCCAGGAAGATAAATGCACAGAGAAGTAGCAGAAGCTAGTCTTTGCCTGTAGAATGTGTAATCTAGGGAGCCAAGCATGTAGAGTAAAGAAAGAGGAACATGACAGGGTGAGTTTTCTTGTCCAGTTCTTGTTCTAGGTCCTGTGAGCTAACTCATAGCTGATATGGTAGGGCAACAGCATATGGGACTGAATCACCCCTTAACTTCCTGTTAGCAACTTCTTACCGTTCCCACAGCTTTATATATATATATATAAATACAAAGCAGAAAATACCATCCACTGCTGGAGATGCCCAATCAGAGAGATTAGTCAATAATGTGTGACAAATCCCATGTTCATCGGAAAAGCATAAGAAAGCTTCAAGGGTCACATTTTTAGAGGGACTTCATCTCAGGCTCCTGCAATCAACTGACAATGTGAATAGTAGGGTTTGATTCCTTATCACCTAATTTGTGGCTACAAGCAACAGCCTCACACAGAGAAACTCCGAGAACTTACACTTCCCATCGACTTCATTTATACTTGCTATTTGTGCTTACAAATCAGGGAGATGCTTGATCTTTGAGTTCTGTAATTTCCTCCCGCAATTGGTTGTGCTCACAAAATTGCACCTGCGGTTGATTGCTGGAGCAGATTTAAGGGCTGGTTCTGAAGACACAGGCTGTGATTTCAGAAAAGCTAACTTTCAAGGGATGCTGGAAGAAAGAGAATAAACAGCTCACGTATAAATGGGAGTCATGTTTGAGCAAAAACGACAGGTGCATGATTGAATAAAATGGAAGTGACAGACAACACAAGGTCTTAATAGATACAGTATACACTTCTACCTGCAAATACAAACATTGCCCAGAGAAACACTTTTCTGAATAGCTGTCAATCAGAAAATGACAGTTAAAAAAGGAAAAAAGTAAAAGAAGTACAAATCTCAAATATTAACAGCTAAATTCAATTAGCCCTATCTAGAGCATAAACCACTGTGTATAATCTCTTGCATGTACTACTGTGCATGCAAGCGAGGCACTTGCACAGACAAATGACTACTTAATTGCACAAGCTGTGATTGTGTCATTTGTGTGCAGTTTCCAACTTTCCATGACAGAATTAGGTATATCACCAAGTGCATGATTCTGCATTTAGGCTGCTAAAAAATAATCCATCCTTCCTTTGTTTGCTGTGGCTATAACACTTGGACATGTGTAACAAGAGATTAAGCAGGATTTTTTTCCAAAGGACCCCTCAGGTCACAAAATAATACAAAGAAAAAAATAAATAGGAGAAAGTTGGTAGTAAAATGGTTTAACAAATGTAATGTCATTTATTAATACACTGCAAGTGTGTGCTGTGAAAGGGACAGGTGGGAGCTTACTGGGAATACAGCGAAGTGAATTATTTAAGTGAAGTGTATTTTAAGACTGTGAAAACCACAGCTGAAAAAAAGCTATTAGGCCACTTTGTCCATACTCTGCCTCTAACCCAACAAAATCCCTTAGTACTGAGCCAGATTATTAATTTTTAATGCTCTCTTCACTGTTCTCAGATGTTCCAAATGATGGAGCTTTTCCTACTTTGGGAGAGAATCCTAGTCTCCAGAGAAAAAAACCTATATATTAAGTGCTCACAGAAGGAACCTGAACCAAATCTCTTCTCCTGCCAGCATCCTGTGGCTGCTCTTCTATTCTTTTTGAAATGTCACAGTGCAGAGATGCCTTCAAAGGGGCATGGTGAGGAACTACAACAAACTGTAAAAAAATGTTCTTTATACCCAAGAAAAATCCTTGAGCTTATCTTCCATGTAGCTTATTTTTTCCAGGTAGTGGCATGACAACAAATGAAAGCTCAAAGGGAAAAAAAAAAAAAGCAAACTTCAGGGAAGGTGAACTTCAGCTTAGCATGAAACATGAAGATAGAAGTGACACACAGGGGAACAGTATTCATTCTCTCAGACCTCCATAATAGATGTGCTTTGTTTCCAATTCAAAAGCATCCTTGTGTGCCAGATCTGCAGACTTCACTTTGGAAGCTCATGTTGCTTTCTTCTCCCATTTGCTCTCTTAGTCACCAACAGTAAAATAATTTTAAATCAAATTTGGCTCAAAAATCACTGATTCACCATTTTTAGTGGATTCATTTGAGCTCATGTGTACTAGAAAGAGAACATGGATGCTAAAGCTCAGGTCCAACCTGTGCTCATACTTGCTTTCCATCGCTGATCGAGCAATAAGAAGGGAAAATGTATTTTGTTGCTGACCTGGATGGACACAGTCCACAGCACAAAGAGAGGCTGACCTTTTGCCAAGAAGAGTTTGGCTTCTCAGAGGAAGAAATAAGAATATCAATGAGCAATGATTTTCATCATGCAGTGGCCCTTTGGGTCAGTAAAGAAGAATGTGCTGAACTTCTAAAGGTTATGCCATACGGGAAGTCAGAGAAGTTGATCCAGTGGTCAAGGCAAACTCATTGCCTCAGTGTTCAGATGTGTGGGACAAAGGTTGCAAGCTGAGTCCCAAATATATTTGTCTAGGAAAAACAGTATTCTTGATGGGGGGCGGAAAACAAATCAATTCAAGTGAAGAGACTAAAATCTCCAAATTATCCCAGAACATTTGTGTTTGTGATTTCAAGAAATTAACTGTTAAAAGTAGTTGGAAGAATTCATATGAAAACTGTGTTTTTATTTTTAAAAATCAGCTCTAGTGCTGAGGTAACTCATCAAATAACACCAGCAAAAGGAGCACAGGCAAGGCTTTTCTGGGCCTTCATGCCATTTACACAGCTTAGCCTGCTTATTTCAAGAGGGAAGTGAGCCAGCAAGCAAAGCTCTTGACCCTGTAAGCACCTAGTCCCGAAGCTGAGAGCAAGTTAGCCTCTTAAGCACCTGGTTACAAGCAGCTGGGTTGAAAGTCTGAACTTTGGCTAAGAAGTTCACTATTCTACTGTATCAATTAAAAAAAGCCCCAAAAACCCAAACAACAAAGCAGGGATGTAGATTATTTGCCAGATGTAAAAATGCTGTTCCTTGCATCTCTTTACGGGCAGGAAAGGAGAAACAAGGTTCTTAGTCTTTATTTGTCTCCGTATTTTGCCTTGCACTTTTGAACATTGCACAGTAAACCCCCAGGGCTGAATTTCCTTTGCTCTGCATGATGGATTATCAGACATACAATTCCCATTATTGTTAATGGCAGTTGTGTGTCAAATTACTACACGTGGCATTTGGATGCCATCCTCTGAGCTACCTACTTTGCAATTGCACTACAAGCACACAGAAAAATATGCCAGGATATTGTTACTTTTGAAGGTTGTTAGCTGTGAAAGTTTGTGAAATAAAAAAATTGGCTGAAAGTTATCAGTATCTTAATACCAAGAAACTACACTCAATTCTCACTTTTTACTGCAAAGCCACCAGTAGTTTACACTGTGAAGAAGTCCAGAAAATGCCAGGAAGCAAAATTTAAAGTTGATCCGTAGGCCGCCATCAATGATAATTCTGAGGGACTCTGCTAGAGGTTAACAGCAGTGTACAAGACATAAAATGCTATTGAGAAAGACTTTGGATGTTCTTTTTATTTATTTATTTTTTTCATTCCAATAATACCTTGCCAGGAAACAGCTTGGCCTTGAAACTGCTGAGTAAATGAAACAGCATGAGTCACACAAAGGGCAATCACTGCAAGGGGCATACGTGCTACTGTTGCCTTTGACGTGGTGGTAGTAAAGCCACTTGTTTGTGTATCATGAAGAGCAAAACTCCTCTCCAGCATCATGCATCAGTGGTGCACCCTGCAGCAGGACATCCCAGGACCAGTCCCAGTGCCTCAGTGACCATGCAGCAGGAGTAAGGCACGGGCAGCTGATGAGGATTGGTATTAATGTTCTGTTTATGTGCTTTGGAGAAGAGTATGAGAAAATTTCTCTTAGACCCTCAAGGTCTCTTTTCCTCCTTTCTTCCTCTGTGCTGTACCATGTTTTCATAGTCTGCAATTTCAGTCAACTTACTGGTGTACAAAGGGAAAATAAACAAATGCACATCTGCTTATAGCTACACTCTGTAGCATCTGTAAGGGGAATAGACAGGTTACTGCTCTGAGCTATGAAATATTCATAAACACAAAGGTGCAATGCCTCACCTTTGCTCCTTCAAATAGACAACTCTTTGACTGCCTCCCCAGGGCCAAGTTTGACTGTCAGAGAGGACAGTAAGTAGCTTACTGTGTTGTAAATATATGATTATGTCACCTCTCTTAGCTCTCTCCCATTAAAGAGACTAAAGCCTTGGTATCTGAAAATCCCAACTTGAAATGGAGCTCAGGGATTTTTTCCCCATTTATAAAGCAGCTCAGTTGTAAGATGAGCTGAGTGGAGGCTCACAGCCAAAAGGTTCTGCAGCTCTTTTGCAGGAATTCTATTTAAAAGAGTTCAGAACAGGAATTTTTCAGCACATCATTTATCATTGTGTGGAGGCAGGGAAGAGACCCTGCTGCCACTGATCTCCTGCTCTCCTTAGGATCTACAGAAAGACAGTGATTTAGGCAATATTTGTTGAGCTTCACTGGCAAACATATCTGAATAAGCCTGGAAATCTACCGTGCTGCAGCCTCAAAACCTCATGGCCTCTCCCTCCTTGAAATGGAAAAAGAGCATTTTCTTCCACAACACAGTAATGAAACCTTGGCAGAATATGTTTGTCTGCCTGTCCCAAGTTGACTCCATTTGTCCACCAGGACAAATTTCTGTTTGCAGGGGTTACACCAGATGCAAATGCCCTCCCACTTGGTCACACAATTATAAATTACAGCTAGTAAAAGTCCAGGCCAAACCCCAGTCAGCACTGAGATCTGTACGTTGTCAAACACACAGGTTTTGAAAGATCTCTCTGCAGCAATAAACAGTGAGATACAGAGCCTGTGGAGGCTGTAGATCATTCTGGCTTCTCAAGAGGATGGTTGAATAGATGTTCACTGTCCAAAAGTCCTTGGGAGTTTACAGTGCTATGTGAAAATCTAAATCTTTTTGTTTGAAGAGATCCTTCATGATGGATAGAGTAAATTAGTTTAAAGTAACTTTTTGTCAGCTAGAATTCATGCTATCGATAAATTTAATCAATGCCTTTTTAAGTGCCCCTGAATTAACATTTTCATTGTTCCCTCCCTTATGGAACCTGGGAGAAATAAAGGTGATTATTTTCTTACTTTTCATTGTCCCAAGTGGACTTTTAAAATTATTATTATTAAGATCCAGGGTAGATGATATTTGATTTATCTGGCTGACATGTTAATGACCACTAGCCTGAGACCAATTTTCTTTCTTTTTCATTTTTTTTCCCCCTGAAATAGATGTTCTGAAACCTGTCAACTCTTGCTTTAGGAACAGACCCAAAAAATCCTTCTAAAAGCTTTTTCAGATTTAAGGAACTGTGGGGTTGAGGAAGAAGAGAGAAGAGAAACTTCTGTTTCAAAATGCTGGCCTAAAAATGGCTCTCCCATGAAACAAGTCTCTGGCTCTTGGGTGCTCCACACAGATTTTTTTGGGGGTCATATTTTAAATAAGAATATCCAACATCAAACATTAACAAAGCAGTACGCAAATTATTGGCCACTGTTAATCTCCTCTCTTTCAGATGAGTCACTTTTGACTTTTATTAGGAGGTGGGAAAGTCTCTTTCATCTAATTCCCAGCATCTTCATTCATGCATGACAACTTGTCTCCATTCTCCGCCTCTGCAGTATGTGTGAAACAAGATGTCTCGAAGTCTAATTCTAGAATTCAAGTACAGAGCTGAAAAAATTGCTGAAGTTTCTCCTATATTTTTGTAGCAGGAACTAGAATTATTAACAGTCATAAAACACAGGGCCCTTTGCCCACAGCTGCTCTGCAGGTGGAGATAGTGAACTTCACAAAAAATTGGCTCCCAACTATTCTGTTTGAAGTGCTAGAGAACAATAAGGGGTCCAGTCTTTCAAGGACATACATAACTTAAGGCTTGTGCCTGCCAGCAGACTTCAGTAGGACAAGTTAGGATGATACATTTAATTGTATGTCTGGGATGTTGCAGAATCAAGAGCTAGACTCCAGTGGTTGATAGATGACCTAAATTGCTAGAGTTCATGGAACTGGCTAAATAGCTCTTCCCAAATGCAGCCTGACTTCTGCCTTGTAAAATGATAATGGCAATGTCAGTTAGCATTCATGTGTCTGCAGAAGAGAATTGGAAAGGAAAAGGAACACAGGACTGAGAAGGAAAGGAAATTCACTTTGCAAAGAGCTGAGGACCCACTTCCCTTCCAGGACTGGCTGCCTTGACATTGCTGACTGCTCAGGTCAAACTGTGATGTCTTCCTGGGCCAGTACTTGCAGTTTCCAGAAAGAAAGGGCAGTGCATAAGGACAGACCAGTTAAGGCTGTAGATCAGTTCAATTAAGTGTCCACTAAAGCTGGCTGAGAATTTTTTTCTGGACCATCTTCCTGCTCAGAAATATTAGTATGCTGGAAAAGAAACTGCCTTTTATAGCAAATTCATCAAAATATTTGTTGGGGAAGGTTTCTAACCTCCCCAGTTTAGTACCTAGAAAGAAAGAGGTAAACAGCTAATTGGACCACTCCCCCGAGAAGTGGGAAGTACGCTTTCCTATAATACTAGAAACACAAAGCTGTTCTGCCACATCCCATAGGCATTTCCCTGCCAGTGCCCTGGAGCAGACCTTCTCCAGGCTCTGTGTCAGGACTGCTCCATGTGGAGAGGCAGCTGGATGAGCACACAGCACCTCAGCCCAAGCCTGGCTTCCACTCTGCTCTCCCACATCCTGGATGAGTGCCTATCATCACAGAAATGCTCCTTCTACAGTCACTTTCATTCGGTTCTTGTTTTGGGTAAAATTCCAGGAAGATGCTACAATAGTTCCACTAAATAATTAATCTATAAACCATTGATGGACCAGAGAAATTATTTCTCACCATGTCCACTGTACCTGCAGCTGTTACATGAACATCTGTCCTTGAACTTAATTATATTTACCAGCTTCTGCAGAGGCAGCTTTTCCTCTTCAGAGGTCTGCCCTTTATTCAAGTTATGATCTTCTCAAAGGAGCTTCTTCTTACTGCCTGTGCTGCTTGTAAAGAGTGTCACTGGTCCCTGAATGCACTACAGACTTACCAGTCACTGTTGAATCTACTGTGCAATCCAGCCTCCTTAAGCCATTTGTCTAGAAAGTGTTTATTTCAAAACCTTCTACTCTTGTAGAGAAAACAACATGGTACAAAGTGTCCCATCCTCGGTTTTGCTTTCAAACACTTCTGTTTGGAGGAAGAGGGACATGGAGGAAAGAGGGGCCTGAGACTCTGCCAGATGTGTCTACCCTCTGGCCCTCTGCTAGTGACAATGGTGATCTGACAGCACTGGATCCATGTGTAGGTTTTCTAGTGTGTGTACAATCTTTCAGATGTGCTTGAAACACTGCAAACATGTTGCAAGTCTGACTTTTCTAGGAAGAAAATGGAATACATGTAACTGTAAAAAATCAGTATTTTAAGAAGTTTAATATTTTTTTCCCCAGGCAACTAGCACCAGAACAACAGGACACAGTCTCAAGCTACACCAAGGGAAGTTTAGACTGGAGGTGAGGAGAAAGTTCTTCACAGAAGGAGTTATTGGCCATTGGAATGTGCTGCCCAGGGAGGTGGTGGAGTCACCATCCCTGGAGGTGCTCAAAAAAGGATTGCACATGGGACTTGAAGCCATAGTTTAGTTGGTCATGAGGTGTTGGGTGATAGGTTGGACTTGATGATCTCTGAGGTCTTTTCCAGCCTTGTTGATTCTATGATTCTATGATGATGATACATTAAAAGGCTAGCTTAGCTGTGCAGCTGAAAAATAACCAAGTCAAAATTCTTTGTTTTGTTGTCAATTTCAGTGAAGTCACACACTGGAAGTTAATTTGGCCTCACTTACTCACACATGCACGTGTGGTCTTAGAAAATTTTCTTAACTTCTGGAAAACCCCCAGTCTTTCTCCTCAGGGAAGCTTCTGTTAAACGATGTATCTTTTTTTCACCCCAGTTAGACTTTCTAAGAATAGGATTAATTAGTTTTAGACATCCCACTATCAAAAAGGTTAAGTTCTTCTTCATTAGGAACGACCTCATCTTGTCTGCAATCTCACACTGCTATCATCTGTAACGACACACCAGAGAGGCATCAGTTGTACCATGACTGAAAGGGCTGTTGGACGACTTGTTTATAACCAAAGCTTTAATTCATTAAATAATGGAGAAAACAACTTTCTAATGCAAGTTGTGTTACTGCTTTGCAGACTTAGTGCTTGTCTCATTGCTGCTGTCACATTTGGGGCTAATTTAATGAATAATTAAATAATTTAGCTTTTAACTAAATTAATCATTTAGTTAATTCATTAATAATAATCCATTGCACTTCTGTGGTGCCTTCCAGGCTAAGATATCAAAGTATTTCATGAACATTATGGGGAAGTTCACCCTTATTCCTCCCGCATATAGCCTGAGTAAATGGGTTTTATATGATAAACTACATTAGTCAGCTTCAAAGGGAGAAGGAATCCAGCTCTGATTACATGGGTGTGGGCAAGGAATGGCTCAACCAACACGTCTGCCATTTTCAGCACATGCCAATTTTGCTCTTCAAACCCCTTTTTCCTTACTAAAAGAGCACACATGATGGGAGGCAGGATGGTACACTGGGAAGTGTGATGCAGCTTTGCTTTCTTACTCTGCTGAAGATTTTTTTCTGCTCCCCAGTCCCCAAATGTCCTATCTGTCTGCCAACACAACAAAAGGGGTGCAAATATCTCCTTATTTCATAAAAAACACGCTTGAGGTTGTGAGGTCTTTGTGTCTATGCTAAAGTAACCAAACTGCAAATTTGCAAATACCAGCTCAGATTGATTAAGCATCTTTCCCATGATCGCAGGGTTCTGTGTTTCATCTCCTTGCACCAGGGAGAAATGAGGTAAAGGTCTGCTAAACCCAGACATCAGGCTCCTGGCAGGAGTTGGCACAAACCCAGCACTTCTAGTCCTTTGTGTGCCCAGCTGATGCGTGATCAATTCACATCTGAGCCAGGTATTGACACTTTCCTATTTCAAGCCAAATTCTACCCAGAGACTGTTAAATTTTCAAGCCATTACTAATAATTTCCTCATCAATACTCCATTGTTGCTCTTATTTTTCTCTCCTTGGTGCCTGAATAGCCTGTGAAGGTGGTTTCCATACATTTAATACCATCTTTCCATTTATAATAATTTTACTGTCTCAGTTTGATTCAACAAGGTTCTATTTTTAAGACAGAATGGAAATAATTTTTTCTTACACATTGAAAGAGCCTGATTATGTAGAACATTGTGGCCTGTTGAGCAGGAGCACAATCATGAATCACTCTGCTCTCATTTTTATTTATTTTTTTTAGGCTTAAACAATATCAAAATTCTTAATGATACTACATAGTGAGTGTCTATCTAAAGGAAAAATATAATTCAGTGTTCAGGAAGAGTAAACTGACATGAAGCCAAATGGATTTAACTATGTAATTCTGAAGGAGAGAGAAACAGAACAGTTTAAAAGAGCAGTGCTTAATGAAAGAAGTGTGGAGGCTGATGAGATAGGAAAAGGGGGAGGCAACACCATGTCCCAGAAAGCCTTGTGAGGGATGCACAGAATATGAAGCCTCTTCTCACCACCTTCCCGAGCAATGTGATGGTCACACACACAATTCAAGATCACTGAGGGGATGGTTCTACAGAGCAAACACAAGGAAGCCCTCCTTGAGAGGAGAGTGGAATTGGAGAGCATCTCTGAGAAGTGGGCAGTGGCTGTAGTTTTCAACATCCTTATTGCCTGTGATGATAAGAGAAGTGGAAACATTTCTGACACTGTGAAAGTTAACTTTGAGAGCATTCAGAACACCCCAAGGATTTCAGTCATTGAAACTTTCTTATGCATACTAAAAATAATCTGGGGATGCCTGAGGGTGGATGGAAGTGTTGTATAATGAACTGGAGAATCATGGAAAATACTCCCAAGTGTCCAGAGAATCAGCCCAATAAAGGAGGAAAAAGCTCAGAGGTAGATTATGCTGATCCAGTGAGAACCATTACATTCTGCTTCAGGACTGGTAAAACTGCAAGTCCAAAACATGTGCTGGCAGCAGAAGCCTTTTGGCTCACATCACACAATCCTCATGTTCAACTCCAGACCCACATGGGGAGCCATCTCTGGACTACTTTTTCAAGGAAATCTCATAGGGAAGGACTGAAATGGAATAAACCTTATAGGATATTACAAACAGTTGGAATTATACCGATCCTGCTTGCAAAGGAAGTACAGGTGTTGGATCATCTACAACTACTGGCTAAGGAAATATCGACAAACAACATTGGCTTGTCTCTTTAAAGCCAAATATCTCCTTAATGCAAGGCTGCTGCTACCCTGAAATTAAAGCATTTACTTATATTCTTTGCTGGACAGGAATGTCATTATACTCAGCCTTAAAGCTGAGCATACTGTTGAAAAGGTTTTGCTGAACAGAAGTGGGGCTTATAGGAAGCCTCATCCTTAGTGAGCATCCAGCTTTCTTACACAGGAGCCACAACATACCAATCCAGTCATTTCCTTAAGCTAAAGATGTCAATCATAAAGCTCTATTTGAATAGATTTTACAAATGGATGATGATGATGATTCAGGAGCACTCACTGCAGGCTCAGTTCATGTAAACACTGAGCAAACTCTTTGCTGGTATAAATTTCCATAGGCCAAGGATGTCACTAGTCCTGTGACAGCTTGTACCAGGTGAGGATCTATTCCTAGAAATTCCCTTAGCATTGTCAACATACAGTTTTATTTTTGCTGGCTGGTGCAATTATAGGTGATATTTACTAATTTGACAGCTAATGCTGTTCACCTAGCTGCAGTCCATGGATTTCTTCTTCCCTGATAATAATTGTAGGAGAATCAGAGACAGTGAAAAGAAAGAGACACTGAAAGAGCCTTCCTGAAGAAATGCTATCGTATTGTCTTGCCAAAGAAAATTACTTTGTCCTTAATTAGGCCATGGAAAAGAAAAAGCTTCTTTGGAGTTATTAGGATGCTTTTATCACTTCACTCTGTGTAACAAATAATTAACAAAGTGAACCTCATGGAAGTCTGTCTGGTCCTGTGAAACACCTCTTGTTAGTTGTATCCAATAACTGCTATGAGAGCCTGTCAAATTTTGCTAATGTGCATATAATGGATTTTTAGTTGCACCATTTGCTGCTTCAAAGATCATGTGTGTTGTCTATTTAACCTTGAAGAGCCCACGGGCTAAAAGTATTTAGGAATATGAGGTGGTTTTCTGCCTAATTTGTTCTGTAAGTTTTGAGTGGAGTATGTGTCATTTCAAAATGCAGCTTAATATGGCAGCTAGTGTGACAGTCCAGCACAGGAGTTTTCTAACCATTATTTACTTATCAGCCACTTTATTTCTTGGCCATTCAATTCAGAAATTCAAAAGAAAGTAAATGCAATTCTTTATTGTGAAATACTTCAAGGTTTCAGTTGTTGCAATAAGTTTCAAAACTTCAAGTACATTTAGCTTCTCAATGAATTTTTGCATCAACATTATTTGGAAAAAAAGAATAAATCCTTAGTCATGGAAGCCAAATCAAAATATGAATAGAATAGAATAGAATAGAATAGAATAGAATAGAATAGAATAAGAATAGAATAAACCAGGTTGGAAGAGACCTTCAAGATCATCGTGTCCAACCCATCAACTAATCCAGCCCACCTAATCAACTAAACTATGCAGCCAAGCACCCTATCAAGTCTCCTCCTGAACACCTCCAATGATGGTGACTCCACCAGGCTGCATTTGCACTAGTTACACTTTAATATACATCACTTATTAAATTATTAATCAACTAATGCTTGTTTAGCTCTTTGAAGATTAAAAGCACTCAGAGTGTTAAAAGCTATTCTTCTCACAATCATGTATTCCAATTTCCAATGTTTTTGCACACAAAATAGATTTTGCTCAGATCTAGAGGATGCTTAAAATTAGCTTGTTTATACATTTTGAGAATGCAGTTAATTTACGTAGGTTAATGATTCCTGTGGCATACTGAGGATGCTGCACTGCAAATAAATAAGAGTTTGCAAGCTGACTCACATCAAGTAAATTGAGAGTTCAGGATTCTGCCAATTCTCAGTGAAAGAAAAAAATCTCAGATGAAAACCTGCTCCTGGGGAAAAATTACAACAAACATCCCTTGGCTACACAAGCAACAAGTTTCTATCCCTTTTCAGGCTGGACATCTGTGTGTTTCTCGAAGGAGCCAACGTTGCCAAAGCAGAGCTCTGCAACATGAAGCCCTCTCCCAGTGAGGGGGTGCAATGAGACCTTCCAACCTCCATATCTCCTGTCCTACTTAGACAAGATCATTTCCACCTGATACTTGTGTACCAGATGTGGTCCAGAGAACACTTCCACCCACCTCAACCTCAGAGCATTACTAGGATAAGATGATATGAAGAAGGAAGACACAGAATCCTATTTGCTAATTTATGTGGAAGGGTGGGAGGGAATGAATTATGATTAAAGAAAGATTTCCACCTGCTCTTAACATCTGAAGAAGAAATTAAACTCCTTAGAAAACTGGTGAAAAGATACGTGCAAGGACAACAAATTGCCCCAATTCCCTTTGATGGAGAAGAATCAATTCTTAAGCAGATTTACCAGGATCAACACAGGCATTTCCATTTGTTCATGGACAAAGGTGAGATAACATGCTCAAGTTTAAATAAACGTCCTTAAATTAGAGCTCCATAAAAATGTGACCTTTTTGTGGCTCAGGAAAGACAAGCGACCACTCAGCTGCTGTTTGCCCAGCTAGCTCACAGCCTGCTGTACTGAGAACTTTCCTTGGAGATATGGCTTGGAACTTCTTAGACAGGCTGGAGAGCTGGGCAAGGAGAAATTTAATGAAGTTCAACAAGTGTAGACTCTTGCACCTGGGAAAGAAAGTATCAGTATAGGCTGGGGACTGACCTGTTGGAGAGCAGTGAAAGGGAAAAGGACCTGGGGTCCTACTGGATGGAAAGTTGGCCATGAGCCAGCAATGCCATTCTGGGGTGGATTAGAAGGGGTGTGGTTAACAGGTCTAGAGACCTGTTCCTACCCCTCTACTCTGCCCTGATCCTACCCCTCTACTCTGCCCTGGTGAGGCCACATCTGGCATATTGTGTCCAGTTCTGGGTCCCTCAGTTCCAGAAGGATCTCAGGGAACTACTTGAAAGAGTCCAGCACAGAGCCACAAAAATGATTAAGGGAGTGGAACATCTTCCTTACAAGGAGACTGAGGGAACTGGGGCTCTTCAGCTTGGAGAGGAGGAGACTGAGAGGTGACCTTATTAATATTTATAAATATGTAAAGAGTGAGTGCCAAGAGGATGGAGTCAGGCTCTTCTTGGTGATACCCAATGACAGAACAAGAGGCAATTTGTGGAAGTTGAGGCATAGGAAGTTCCATGGAAACACGAGGAAAAGTTCTTTCACTGTGAGGGTGGCAGAACGCTGGAACAGGCTGCCCAGGGGGGTTGTGGAGTCTCCCTCTCTGGAGATGTTCAAGACCTGCCTGGATGTATTCCAGTGTGATCTGGTATAGGTGATCCTGCTCTGGCACAGGGGTTGGACTAGATGATCTCTTGAGGTCCCTTCCAGGCCCGAACATTCTGTGATTCTCCAAGGCTGAGGAAGATACAAAAGTGGGGGTTTGATGTCTTTCTTTGTAGTCAGATATTTAGATTATTACTAGCTGGGGTAAAATCAGATTCACTGCAGACTGGTTAATCTTCACATGTACCATGTTTCTCCTCAAGAATGTCTCCAGTAAAGTACTACCTTATCTATCCCTACATTTCCATACTTCCATATTTCCTTAAGCTTCAGCCATGCATAACATGTTGACAAACTTAAAGTACAGTTCATATCCAGCATGAATGTTACACAACTTAAAATTTAATCTCATTCCTCCTTCACTTTTTGCAGCAACTGAAGCCTCTAATTTTCTCACTTTTTTTCCTACCTTGCTACCTGAAAGATAAACTTTTGCTAGCATAAGTGGACATGCATCTGTGTTTCTGTACCTTTAAAAGGGCATCAGGGAAAATGTTACAGTATCACAGTATCACTAAGGTTGGAAGAGACCTCAAAGATCATCGAGTCCAACCTGTCACCACAGACCTCAGGACTAGACCATGGCACCAAGTGCCATGTCCAATCTCCTGTTGAAGACCTCCAGGGACGGTGACTCCACCACCTCCCTGGGCAGCACATTCCAATGACGAATGACTCTCTCTGTGAAGAACTTTCTCCTCACCTCGAGCCTAAACTTCCCCTGGTGCAGCTTGAGACTGTGTCCTCTTGTTCTGGTGCTGGTTGCTTGAGAGAAGAGACCAACCCCCTCCTGGCTACAACCTTGCTTCAGGTAGTTGTAGAGAGCAATGAGGTCTCCCCTGAGCCTCCTCTTCTCCAGGCTAAACAATCCCAGCTCCCTCAGCCTCTCCTCATAGGGCTTGTGCTCAAGGTATCTCCCCAGCCTTGTTGCCCTTCTCTGGACACGTTCAAGTGTCTCAATGTCCTTCCTAAACTGAGGGACCCAGAACTGGACACAGTACTCAAGGTATGGCCTAACCAATGCAGAGTACAGAGGCACAATGACTTCCCCGCCTCTGCTGGCCACACTATTCCTAATGGTTGTAGAAAAGTTTATACCAGTTAATAAATAAATAAATTAGAGAAAGACAAATAATCCTTTTAAAGCCACGTTTGGAAAACCCCGTGAATACAGCTAACACCTGAAATGCTATGCTTGTTGACTTGCCTAGCTTGGCACTTCCCAGGGACAAATTTATTTCAACAGCAGAGCATAAATACAGTGAGCACTCATTTTATCAGTGCAACTTTAACTGAAATATGTCCCTACAGTCACTTAAGGGTTAATCCTTTGCATCTCATGGAATGTAATGGATTTTGATTAAAGAGAACACATTAGTGTCTTGCCAGCCTCATCCTAACACTATATTTAATTTTAAGCCCTCCCCCTCAAAGAAGAACACAAGCCATTAATGCCACCAGCCTCTAATTCTAAAAATGTAACACAACTGACCTCAGTGAAATGGAAATTACAATCATGGTTTAGCTGTAATAATTATTTGCAGAAGGTTTTAGTGGCAAGTACACTTACTGCATGGAGTCTTAATGAAAATGACCCCAACTTTTGGGAGAAGAACTCAGTGTGCTTTTTCCAGGTGTGTTTTAAGTTGACAGACCCTCCTCAGCAGCCGGAAGCTGGCCTACATTCCTGGGCTGAGCCGATCCAGCTTTCCATGGCAGCAAAGCAGGCTGTGGAACCACAACTGTTTTCTGATAAATTTTTTCTACTGCCTTGAACAGCTCTAAATTAACCTTTATTGATTAGCTGGTTGGTGGGAATTCACCTTGAGCTTCTCCATCCAATAACTGTCTGCATCACAGAGAAGAAATGTAGGCTTTTGTGGAATGATAGCCAAGTCCCAGCACAATTCACAAAGACCTCCTGCACAACTGATGGTCACTCGGAGCTACAGCAGATCAACCAAAGAAGAATGAGATAAATGTTTTGGGATGATCTTGCTGGAGCATGTCTGGTTTTAAACAGAAGGACAAACAAGTTCACAGAGCTCTTCATACCAGGGTACTCCTGGGGGAAATCACAGTATCACTAAGGTTGGAAGAGACCTCAAAGGTCATCGAGTCCAACCTGTCACCACAGACCTCATGACTAGACCATGGCACCAAGTGCCACATCCAATCCCCTCTTGAACACCTCCAGGGATGGTGACTCCACCACCTCCCTGGGCAAATCCTCCCTATAAGAAGCTCAGTTACATGTGTTATCAACTGGTGTTGCACTGGCCTGAAAAATGAAAGTGGATTGTCTCGACCCGGATAGAATTTTCATCCACAGGTCATCTGGCCTTTCCATTGAAGTTCTTCCCAAGTTCAGAGAAATTATTGAAGGTTGTCAATTGATAATACCTTGGGGAGGAAAAAAAAAAAACCCAAACAACCAAATAAACCCAAAAGCCAACCCCAGAAGACAATAAAGCAGATGTGGAAAAAAAACAACAGCCAACGAAACCAAACCACAAACTCAACCCCTTAAAAATAAAGAAAAGGACAGAAAATATAGCAGATTTGAAATATGTGGTTGGCAAGCAAAAGGCCACCCTTGTTTTAGATTTTAATTACGAAAATTTTTCTCTTCTGACAAGTGAAATGAATTTAGTCACTCATGCATGGTGTGAAAGTTGAATTGTCTTAAAATTAAATCAAAATAAAAAATGAAAACTACAAACGGGGCTTTCACTGCTACCAACAAGGGAGTCATCTTTCAGAGGTGACATTTCACAGCAGTCCCTGAGAAATGCAATTGTTCATAGCATTAAGTAAATTATGGTCCCTGAACAGTAGGGAAATAATTGAAAATGTTTGCTGTTTTTAAGTAAATGCTATAAATCCCTCAAGGCTGTTTGAGTCTTGAAGTAGAAGTGAATAAAATGTTTCAAACAGGAGAGCATATGGGTAAAATGCCTGATGGTTTGTCTGACACTATAAAACTTCACCCTAAATATCAGCTGGATGTAGTTTTCCCTTTTCTGTGAATGGGCTCACTTGTAGAAAGTTTTCCTTTTCTCCCTTTTCTCCAGCCAACGCTGGCACATGAAATGGCAATACTTAACTAGATCTGCCTTTTGTGGAAAGAAAAAATGTCAGCGCCTAAGCCCAAATGCAATGCAAATAAAGGCCATGCACCATGTAATGCTGCTTGTCTCAAAGAGGCAGATTCTCTGATTGCTGCCCAGTGGCCTCCAGTACTTCTCTCTGTCACTCAGGGGCAAGGGCTCTGCTAGGTTTCCTGATGCTTTGTTTACAAAGAGCTCGCTTACACCTTTGGTAATAGATTCTGCTGCAATCCCAAGGCAGCTCTTCCTGTTTGTACATAACCTGCCACATTTCATGGCTAATCAGTGTATTCCAATATTCCTTCTGAAAGGCCTTTTCTCCCTCATTATACTGTATCTGCCATTTCTAAGTCTCTGATTATTGTGAATAAAAAAAAAAGCTTTTCCATTTTTGTTGAAAATACATGAGATTGTTGCTTAGGGTACACTTGTCATTTTGTCTTATCACAACACTGTAAGACTCCAGCCCCAACACAGATATATTTAATACATCCAGACTGTGACACATGCTTTCAGAAAGAAGTCTCTAACACATCCACCCAGCACTTTTCCTGACACAGCCCTGTGTTAACCAAGCTGACTTTTATGCATCTAGTGCACTCCACAACAGTGTATTTAACGAACCATTCTTAGAAACGTGGGCTATTCCCTGGTGATAAACACAGGTGTGCTCCAGCAAACATGCTTGCCCACTCTGTATGTGCATTGCACTCCTGGACCTTTTCCAGGTAGCAGCAGCAGAAGAATTACCTCACTTGGCTCAACACCAGCCATGACCCCACCTGCATGGAGCAGCTGCAAGATGTGGTGTTAGCTCCTGACAAGCGGATTACTCACAGCAAGAAGACAATTCTATTACTCAGAGGAAGGAACAGAATATGTCACTGAAAGGTTTCAGGATCATGGAACAAACATATAAACATTGTTTAGGCACCTATTTATGCATATATGAGCCTAGAGGGATTCACAAAAGCACCTGCAGAAGTTAGTCACCTAATTTGTACCAGTCGTAAAGGTATTCAGAGCCTAATTACTTAAGTGGTTTTGAAACTCCCAGTAGACGTCAAAAGACCTTTGTAAATCTGCTCTCCTGCGCCACCAGATTTTTACGGACACAGTCTATAAACACCAACCAGCAGATGCCTATCCATGCAGTCACAGAGTTTTGATAAATTTTAAGGACTTATTTGCATAGTTAGAGGTTTGTGTGGTCCTTGCCACATGTGAATTCAGATGAGTCCAGTCACAAATTTGTTACTAATCTGCATGTAGAACTTGGCTGTGTGTTGCATCGCTGCATGCACAGCTATAGTTTAAAAAGAACTTTGGCAGAATAGAAATATTAGTCCATCTTTCAACTACAAATGTGGAAGCTTCCACTGAGATAGTGTGACTACTCCTGTGTACTTACACTTGAGTTTTGATTTAAAAAGCAGGCTTTCCTCCTCGCTGGTTACAGCTTTTTATACCTTACATGAACTAACTTCCTTCACAAATGACATATATCTTGTACTTGACTCACTATAGAAAAGAAAAGAATCTCTCCTTTCTCTTTACAAAGATTTGTGTGGATAGCCTGACTCCATTAATTTCAACTGGATTGACTCTGCACCATCTGTTTTCTGTGCAGCTGCTTTATTGTGGGGAGAGAGGAACACAAAAAAGCACCCTTCTAAGCTCTACCAATGGCATCCAGAAATAAGACTACAATTGGTGGAAAACCTTCTAAAATCTGCTGTAATCATAACAGAGGGATTAGGGTGATCTAAAAGAAGAGATGCAGATTGGTTTTTTTTTATTTCTCCAAAGGCATTTAAATGCTACCTGCTAAACCCTATCCAGAACCCAAGCCCTTAGAAATAAAATGAAATAAGCCTACCAAAGTGAGAAGCAGTGTTTCTCACTGCTTGCAGCATATAGTAGGGTGGGTAATAACCATCAAACAGTGATTACAGGGCATGTAACAGGAAGGTGATATACTAACACATGCCCACTGCAAAACATCATTAGAAGGGCAGTACATTCATTTTAGAAGAATGCAGTCTTGGTTTTGAGTAATCTGAATCTCTGCTTTTATATCAATGATCTTACTGGCATGGCTACACAGGAGCAAACCAGACACAGTTCAGTGCAACCATCTAGAGAAGGGAATAGAAACTCCAAATTTCAAGAGAGTGAATAATTTCCAAACAGAAGGTGGGAAAACAAGCCCTCAAAGCAAGTGACTGTGGAGCTGCAATGCAAAGGATGTGTTCAACTCATTACATGTAATACATCCCTACCAAGTAACATGCGCTTCATTCTGGTTTATATTCATGCCATTGTGTTAAATCTGTGCTACATTGTTTCTTTTAAGCATACTTAGCACTAATAACAGTGCCTATTTCAGGACCATCCTTGTTTCATGTTCTAAACCCCACTGCATCTTCATCTTAATAGTGCCAGTAGCTTCTGTCACATTTGTAAATGCATTCGTGGTCTCAGAAACAATTTATTTATGCTTGGACTTTTTGAGATAAGAGCACTGCCTTTGCAGGATTAACTGCTGTTACCCATGTATTTATGACTTGGGCAACTTGTTTTTCCTGCCTTTAATAAATAATGAAGTCCGGATGGCTTTGCAATTGGGTTCTCGCCCTCCTGGAGCCGTGGCATGAGCCGGAACAGAGCACTGATGCCATTTGGAGGCAGAAGCTCATTTCTCCAGCAAAGCAATTCTCAGCAGAATGTAACAACCACCCCACACAGACTGCTGCTATAAATACAGTGACAGCCTGGTAAGGAGTGGTATGGGAAATGTGGGCTGTGGATCAGCATCTCCCACCATACTGAGTGCCTCTTTGGAGGCTGCTGCCTCCTCTGAGATGTTGAGCACCCTCTGTTCCTGCCTACATCAAATTATGCCTAAAAAGCAAACTGAGGCCAGTAAATGAAGCAAAACTCCACACATAGATAGTACCTTAATGAGCCAGACAGCAAAAAATTAATTAGGGACACACTCTTTCCATACAAGACTTTCAGATTTGCTGCATGCAGTGAAGTTGAGGATGGATTTTGCTGTTGTTAGGGAGCAATGAGTACAATCTTTATCAAACACATGTTCCGAGGGGAGCAATTCTTTTCTTCTGACCAGGATGGTCATTGTGACTTACAGCAACAGATCGATAGAGAGCTGGGAAACATCCTCCAAGAACCTACGTGCTCACAAAGATGTTTTCCAAAGGTTTTTCAGTTTCACACACATTTTCTGTGCTTACTGTCTACATCACTTTGTGGTCAATAAGCCTACACTGGTGATGTTCTAACAACCATCCTGCTCCCCCAAGACAGTTGTCTGTATGCCGCTGCTGGAGCTCTTTACAATTTTATTTGAATTTCAGCTGCACAGACTGTTGATAAAAAAACTGACATTCTATTCTGAAACTTTGTCCCTGAGGTGCATGAAGTCCTGTGTGACCCTGTCAGGCTCATTCAGCACAAAGCTTCCCTCTTCTCTGCAGGCTTCAGCAGCAAACGATTAGCAGAAGAGAATACACCTCTGCCAAGACAGCCCTGCTGCCTCCCTATTTCTGACTTTCACAGTTTTCAGTGCATTTATCTCAGATTTCATCAGGAATGGTGAAGTCCTTTTGGATGAATGGAGGCACACAGAGAATTAAAGCAGATTGTAGCAGAGCAAAGAATTCAGTCTCCTGAGCCTCTTGCTCACACCATACCCAGCAAAACCCCACTGCAGCTAAGGGGCATGGCACTGAACACAGCCCACCTGGCCATTAACTCAATCTGAACAGGCTTAAGATGCTTCCTTGGGAGAAGCAAATTTTTACTTCCCCATGTTCATTTTACACTTAATTTTTACCTTCCTGTGTTGAAAACTGAACATTTTGAGGGAATGGGACTTCAGCTCTGAGTGTTTTAAAATGCTTGTATCATAGATATTTACGTGCTGTGCATGGCAGAGTAATAGTATATTTACCTCAAACCGTAAAAACTCAAAATGTTTCAGATGCTTAAATATATGCCTTAAAGCAAACATTGTAAACACCTTGTAAAAACAAAATTCCCAAGTGTTGGCAAATAAACAAGCTGCAGGGACATGCAAACACAAAGAAAAATCATTGCAAGATAACAGCAAATGAATAAAATGCAGGTTAAATTTTGAAGCAGAAATTCAGGGGCCTTTTTTAATGGGTCAAGTCTTCCTAGGCTGCTTACCACAGCAGATCACACACCATTCTTAATTACACCAGTATAAATCCAGAGAAACTCTATTGAAACCCTGAGCTCACAAAAGCATGTCTGAGAGACAGCATAACTCCTCTTCCCATCTATCTCCTCCTTTTTTTCCAGGTCATATATAGCATAGCTATTGATGGTTCAGGCTCAAGCTTTCCAAACCTTTTGGAATGTGCAACTCCAGAAGGAATACACACTTAACGCAGCAGCAAAAAGAATGCAAAGACTGTGTATTTATGGCAGAAAATGGACAAAGCATCAAGAAAGGAGAAAAGCTGGGCCCTTGAACCACCTCCCATCCCAGCACCCCTCTGTTGCCATTGCTATCTCTGACCTGCTTTGCAAATTTTGCTCCCATAGAAGGATGTGACTAATTGGAAAGATGAAGGCTGCATGTCCTGCCTTGGTCAGAGAAAGGAAGCTGCATCCCTGTGAGACATACAATATGTTCTGGGGCAGGGCAAACTGTGGATATGGGAGGTGGTCAGAGCCAATGAGGGGTTGAGACAGCTGGGGACACCACTGAAAGTGGCCCCACAGGCTGAAGCAATCACCCATGTGCCACCCTTTTCCTAAGCGTAAGAGCTTATCCAGCCCCAAAGGCACCAAAACTGCCTGCAGTGAAAGAAACCTGGAGAATCAGCCCCATTTTGGAGGATGAGTAGGTAGAGAGAAGTTTGGGTTTACAAACCTCTCTCATTTCATGCTGGATCCTTCTGAATGTTTAGCCCCAGCAGCTGAAGATCTTTTGGTGATGATTCCATACTCACGAGCATGCCTTTAAATTTGTGACCAGATTAGGGAGCCTCTCACAATTTAGAAATGTGAATTATTGGCATTGAGTGCTAACCAAAATAGGTGTATGTGTTATACAGAATCATAGAATTGGTTTGGTTGGAAAGTACCTCTGAGATCATCAAGTTCAACTGTCACCCTAAGATCACAGTGGCAAATAAACCATGTCTTGGAATACCATGTCTACATGTCTTTTGAACACCTCCAGAGATGTTGACTCCACCACCTCCTTGGCAGCATGTTCCAATGCCTGACCGCTCTTTTGGAAAAGAAGTTTTTCCTAATATCCAATCTAAACTTCCCCTGGCACAATCTGAGGCCATTTCCTCTCATTCTATCACTCAGTACTAAGGAGAAGACACCAACCCCCACCTCAACAGAACTTTCTTTCAGGCAGTTGTATAGAGTAATAAGGTGTCCCCTCAACCTCCTTTTCCAGGCTAAAGAACCCCAGTTTCCTCAGCTGCTCCTTAGAAGACTTGTTCTCCAGACCCTTCGCCAGCTTTTCTGTGCTTCTCTGGACACACTCCAGCACCTTGATGTTTTTCTTGTAGTGAGGGGCCCAGAACTGAACCCAGTATTCAAGGTGCAGGCTCATCAGTGCCATATATATTTATATCTGTAAATGCATGTATATATATATATGTAAACATACGCATACCCACATTGTATGCCTATGCAGGCCAATAATTTCTTTGCCCTAAAGCAGCCAAGCAGAGGGAGAAAATTGTGTTGCACTGTGCTGTGTATATAACACATCCTGACAGAGTGCAAACCACCACTGTGAATTACAGAAAAATACTCATTGCAACACGGATAGGAACAACACCACAGCAGCATTTCCTCAAGGTTGCGAGGCTCCTCTGTGTTATGCAATATGGCAGCATTGATGTCTAATTTCCTAACTCCTGGGAGCTCCTGCAGGAGAGAGGTTTCCATTTGGAATCGTCAGAGTTTGTTTTACACCAAACTGACTGATCCAAAATGTTTGCTTAATATGTACAGCTTTGGTGATCCTACTGTGCATATATTAAAAGCTAGATTTAGTAGTGCAGTGGCAATGAAAGCAATGAAGAGACTTTACAAGTAAGAAGAAACACATAAAGACTGGGTGCATCTGGACTTTGAATAATGTATGAAATCCAAATTTTAGGATAAATGCAGTCCCAAAAAGCAACTGGAATTGTCTGATCACTCTGATGCATTGATCTTCAAGGGTTTTAGTGCAAATACTCTGGTCCAAGATACTGCCTTTCTCCATTAAACCTTCTCTGGAAGAGTCAATATTTAGACGAATTTCAAGCTACAGTGAGAATATCGCAGTCTAGTCAGGAAGCTCTAAATCATTCTGCACAGCTTTCAGGGAGTGAAGCATAAGCAAAACTGAGAAGCCACTTTTTCATCATACAATTAAGGACCAATCTATGATGCTTTGCTCCCACTCCAGGCTGCTAGATTCCTGTTCCTGCCTCAGATGTGACCCCTTATATTAGCTAATTTCATGTGAAATGCAGGAATATTCTCAGACTGGGACATCTCACTCTCTTACCCATCTTTTATCTTGAATGCTGGTGGGAAACTGCTGGTTTCCAAGGGTGCTCCAGCTCAAAGCTATTGCACAGAAAGAAGCAATGATACCTTTCATCCCCTGATTCCTTTTCTAGAGGCAGCAAGGTCCCTTCTTCTGTGATTTGGCTGTATGTAGCTGTGGCAGTCCTTGAACAGAACAAGGTAGAGCTGCAGCTTGGAGCTGGGGCTCCAAAAATGACAGCAGCTTCCATCCCCCCGCCTCCCCCCCAGCTATGCTGTTGTGACTTCTATGTTGGGGCTTAAAATCAAATCCTCTCACACAGTGGATGAATAGATACACCTCTACATCAGTGGTGAAAGGCCAGAAGAAAATACTGATATAGCAAGAGGCAAGGGGTTACAACTCAGGTTTTGGTCGTCTCTGCAGCTCCTGCTGTACTTTATGTGAAGGGCATGATCCGTGCTGTGAGCTCATGCTGTCGACAGGGCTTGGGCAAACCTTTCAAAATCTGATCCTTTCTATGCTGCTGAAGCCTCTGTGTCAGCCTTCTGGATCTGTGATTCTACAGCTTGCTCACCACCTTGCCTGAAGGTGAGGCAGCACTTTTCTGGCACAGGTTCTAAGAGGCTGCCTAACTTACATATGCTGATACATGCCATGAATTACATGTTGACTAGGATTAGTCATCCATTCACATTCCTTCCTTGAGCTCTCATAAGTGATACACTAAATGTTTAGAGCCACATCTAAAAATGAAAAACAGTAATTAATGGAAACAATTCACGGAACTCCTGTTTGCTGTGATAAAAGAATGGAGTTTATAAAATTACTTTAGAATCAAGTATTTAATATGGAGAAACTTCACAACCAGTAAATGCCAGAAGAGATCTCTTCATCCTCTGACATGTGCTGCTCACTGAATACAAAGAAGTAAGTGATTGCCTCAGTAATGGGCAGGCACTAAAACCAAACCAGCAATGGATTTTAAACTCTTGGTGACAAATATAAAAATCAGAGCCCCATGTATCACCAGGGATGTAAATGGCAGTGATATACTGGAAGGTTTTAACTCCTTATAAGAGAGTAAAGTGTGGTAAAGCAGGGTGTGCGAGGGACGATGCTGCTTCACTCACTATTTCCGGGTCTGCTGGATGAAAACTGTTATCGCTCATCTTGCCCTCCCTTGTTACCAGTGTGCTACCAGCTGGCATCTGCACATACATATCTGAGGTGTCATCTGATGCCTTTCTGGCAGATAGACTGGTTAATATGTGTGCTCCATGAACCTGAGACCAAGCTCCTCCCAGACATCAGGAGAAGCATCTGTGGAAAAGTTTGTTTGCATTTCCAGCTCCTGAGCAAAGGGTTGTCAGCCTGCTCCAGTTGGTGGTGGGAGGTGACTGGTGAGAGATGAAGGGTAGTGGGAAGGCAGCTCCTGGCCAGTGCACTACTATAGGGCTGGTGGGATAAAGAAAGGAGAGGTATTAGTGGGGTGTGCAGACAAAGCCCTCAGCAGGGTCAAATTTCTGAAGGCTTCTTGGATGCTGTATGTGCTAACATGGTGCTCTCACAGTACTTCTAACCATCTACATGGTGCTCTGAGTGGGCACACCACAGCCTGCAGGCACTGAGGAGTGCACCAAAGCACTGCTTACTGTGAAGCCAACATCTGGGCTCTTGGGGAGGTAAGCAGTGGAGGGGTACAGAAGTGTTGATATTGCTTTATGAATTATTGTCTGTGTTAGCTGACACATTTCAAGCTTCAAAAGAGGCATAAGCACTACTCATGGGTTTAAACTGTAAATCTTTAGAAGAAAATGATCCTTGAAAATCAAAGAAAAACAACATTAAAAACAAAACTTCTCTCACTTCATTTATATTTTATAATAGTTTGACTTGTCAGTAGGATGTAATTTGTGATCCCTGAGCAGAAGATGCTCAGAACTGCCACAAAACTGCCAAAAGGCATCAACTTTTGTTTTATTTTGTCCTTTGTCCTTGTTGCTCTGTACCTTTAGAATGAGCCAACAATAAACTATATTTAATGTAAAGTATTAAAAGTAAAGTTCTCCTCAGGCTGAAACCCAGTGTGTGGACTTTTAGATATTCATGATCATGTTATAAATCAACTGTGAATTAAAACTCTGTCAAACCATAGGATAAAATGGCTTTTCTGGTTGTGGCTATTGTTATAGATTGTAAAATATACTCTGACTAGTTTCAGAATTGATTTTCATGCATTGCTAAGAAGTGTGTTCCCATTTGAGAATGATGCCCATTAACAGAGATAATTTTACATACCAGCTCACAGAAACAGCTGCACAGTGCTGAGTTTTCTCTTGTTCACAGTTTAATAAATGTCTAGTTTTTAGGTTCATTAGGTCACTGTAGACAATCTCCTCTGCACTATATGTCTTAGAGTCACTGTACAGAATAGCTTCTTTGTAGCTGTGAAGCTGTGAATGCTCTTTAAAGTTTATGTTCATTACACTTCCAAAAACAAAACAGAAAGTAAAAAGTGTAATTGGCTAGGAGATCAAAAGAAAATGTCAGAGGAACATCACAGATTACCTGTTGCCTGGTGTTAAGACCCCAGTACTGTGGACACATTGTGTATGTGAGAAGTTGCCATGTGTCTGCACATACACATTTAAGAGATGTTTTTCCTTCTAGAAACTGGTTGTTGATACTTAGACTAACAATAGCTTGGGCCAAATTTCCACTAAAAAATGTCAAAAATCCAAGGAGAACTTTGAAGAAAAGTGTGGTATGGAAATACTGCTTATTTTAAAGCTACTGCTATCTTCTCTATACATCAAAGGTTGCGTTTTGCAAGATGGATGTTTAACTTCTACCTGAAAAATATGCATATGCAAATAAGTACAAATAGATTTAATTACCCAGCTGCAAATATTCTCTTTTCACCAGCCAAAATGCTGAGCAAAATGCAGGTGGCCAGACTTGGCTCAGGAACTGCATATGAAAGCTGCAGTGCAACATATCACTGTTTACCTGGGTTCTGTACTCCCTTTGCTACTTCTCAACATGCTGTGATGTGCTTCAGAAGGCAGGACATCCAGGACATCAAAATTAAAGCCCGGGGAAGGAAAGCAGCTTTTTGATATGCTTGCTGTCTGTGAGGCTGAGTTCACATTGGTGAGTACTCATCAGTGAGTATTTCCACTGGTATCCGGAAAGATCTCCTCAAAGCTGCCCATAGCTTGGACATGACAAACTGAATTACAGCTGTAATTTGTTAGTATTTTGGATAATTTTACTCAGATTTCTTGCCTGTGAATAGTTACAACTTACATATGGATATCAAAGACCATATGGACTTACATATGGATATCAACTTACATATGGATATCAAAGACCATACACAGACATGTGCTTGTGCAGATGTAAAGGAAAATTAGGTTCCCGTCTTTGACAACTACCCCTCTGTATAACAAAATTTTTCATGATCACAAGAGCATGCAGCTTGCTCAAGTTAGGTATGGAGGACTGAGATGTCTGAGTCCTGGATTTGCAATAAAGTTTTTCCCTACTAGTTGATGTTTTGAGCTCAAAAAATCCATCAAATTTAGCTCAGTTGATCACATTATGGCATACATGTTCTGAAAACAGTGAGGAACATCATTCCTTATCATCACATCATTTCTCACATTCCTGTTTCATGCTGCAGCAGTGCACTAATCAGAATAAAATGAAACAGGCTTCTTCTATAGTTTTTTTTGTGTTTTGGTAATAAAAAAATGTCCATTTGCCCAAATGAAACAGGTTACATATAAATGTGTGGGTCTTTGGTTCCTTTCTGTCACATTTTGGCTGGTAGCTGAGGTGGTGGTGTGCCCAGTTCGACAGTGTGGGAACAGCTTCCTACCTGCAGAGAGGCCTGTCCAGGCCTCCTGGCTTACTTAACAGCCTGGAGAACTCATTTTCAGAAATATACCTGTAGCACAGGCCTGAAGGAGCCTGAAATATTAATTCCCCAAATCCTGGGTATCTTGACTCAGTCCAGGGTTGTCAGACTTCAGGATCCATGCCCTCCTGCCAGCCCTATTTCTTCCTACAATCAGGGTGTTGGCTGCTGCCCATTACACTGGACCATCAAACTAGCATATTTTGTTTTATCTAAACCAATTTTTCCAGTATTTTTCTTCTGAAGGTAATTCTCATATACTCTTTATTTTGTTCTGGTTTTGAACAAAACTTTTATGGAATATCAAAATGACAGAGGAAGAGATTGTCCAAGCTTAGTCCACCTCTGCCTTTGATTTTTGAAAGAACTTATTCATGTCTCTTCATATTTAGCCTGGTCAGTCTTTTGTTTTGTTGCCATTGATTTTGTTGTCTTCTTGCTGTCTACTTTACCCCACTGCATCTTGTTTCTGATTATCATTTAAATTAAGCTCAAAACTCCATCCCAAACATAAAGAGTTTTCTTGTCCTCTACACTGCTTTCATTTCCGTCCACCTCCTTCCCTTCCCTCCACCTCCAGCTTTTCTTTTGTCTCTTTAGCTGCAAAATAGGAGTCTCTGAAGTCATTCTGCAGCTGAAATTCAATTCTTTTGGATGTGTCTCCTCTTCTGATCAGGGGACTCTTGGATCCCCTACTCTCCTCTTGTTCCTAATGTCAAAGCTCCAAACTTTTTTTGTAAGCATTTATTTCTTACAGTGTGAAAGAAAAGAAAGTCAGGCAAAGGAACATGCTCTCGACTAGGTCATTCTGTTAGCAGAAACTGATGGCAAGAATAAAAATAAATCACATAGCTCTGACACTTACTCATTTTTAAAGGACTGATGGGAGACAAGCATAAAAAACAAAAGCCCAAAAGTAGATTTGAACAAGAGGGCAAGCAGCATAGATCTAAAAACCTAATAAAACTTCAGTCAAAACAATTTTAGAGAGGAGAGAGTACCAGCAGAAGGGGCCATATGCTTGGCTCAGCCTGATTAGTAGAAATAAATAGAGGTACAGCCATCCTATGAAAGGAAAACTTCCTGAGTCAGCATATGAAAGACTATGAAAGAGAATTGCAAGACTAACAGTAACTTTGTGCATGCTTAATTTGGGCATTCTTGTTTCAAAAAAAGGAAACAACAATAGACAGAATCCAGGGAAATGCCAAAGAAAGGGAAATAATTAAAATAGGTGGAGCTTCTGTAATAAGAGGCATTTAGGATTTATCCATTTTTGTAACAGGAAAAGAAAAATAAGAAGTGGCTATCATACTGAGTAAGAGATGCTATAGTGTAGGCTAGTCAAATGATCCTATTCACTGCTTCTCATAGCAAGCTGATACTGAAAATAATGGGATCCTTGGGATCCTTTGTATACTGTGTAATTAATCTATGGAACATATTCTAATTGTGTTGAAGAGGAAATGCATGTTGGTGTGAACCAGCACTATTACTGTGAGTTGTAGGCACAAATAAATTTGAGTCTTAACAAAATGAGCATTCCTGTAAGGTTTTAGGGTTCCCCCCCACTTTTTCTTGTTTGCAAACAAGACCTGATGACTCTTAAGATGTTAATGAATTGCAAGGTAAAACAACAAATTAGTCCAGAGGGAAGGTTACTTAAATACAGCCCACTCCCCTGAATGCTCAATACACTGTCAAACTCAGAGTTCAAAATAGGCACATCTCCAAGAACTGAAACGATGTTCGTTGACACTGGAAGAAAGATTTCCATTGACTTAATGGATATTGGATCAGGCCTTCAGGAGGAAACATAATGATCACATTTAATGCCAAGCACTAACCATCAAGCAAGTACTGAGTGTGGGAGAGCACTCCATTCAGGTAAGCCTGCCAAGTTCAATGTGCCCCAGTGTGCCCATTTCTCTGGATCCTGAAGTGCTTGCAAGAGCTGTACTTTTTCACTACATTTGAGTCCATCAGACGCCATCAGACCCTAGGACAAGCTGATATTATTTCACTGTAAAAAGAAATAAAAGATCCAATAAGTGGTTTTGCAGGGGCCTTTTTCCTGCACACAAGCAATGGCTTGAAAACATCCAGTGATGGCTCTGTATACACAGCTGTATACTCAGAGTATCTTTAATTTCTGACTTAAATTCTTGTAAGACAGAACTGATTGATGTGGCCATCAATTTATACTGAATGTAAAACTGATAAAAGCAGAAGGGCAGATTATTCTTAACAAATTGCATCGGGGTGGAGCAGGGCATGATGAGTTCAACACCCGTTCTGTTTCAAGCCTTATAGAGTTGACTTGCATGGTTTGTATGTGCCTCCAGAAATTATTAATCATATAGATGAACAATTATAAATCACAGATCTAAAGTGTCATGCTGAGATTTTTCTCTCCTGGATTTTTGATGTGGTTTAGTTAAAAATTACTTCATGGTAGCATATAAGTTTTTACATGTATACATGTGTATTTGTATATGAGATCTAAACAAAAGATGAAGTAATTAAAAATAAAAATCACCCACAAAGAAATCAACAGAGACTATAGCCAAGACTACAACTGGATAAACACACTGCCTAAAAACTGCAGAAGACACATGTGCAGCTAAAGCACCACCCAAAGATGTAATTCTCTGTTCTTTATAAAGTCAGCTTCAGCTAGCCCTTAAAGTTTAAATAAAGCACAATTCACATTTCAGGCTTTTGCTGAGATGTGAAATTATACTTTCAAAATATTGAAGATTCATTTCCCACTAAGTGCCAAACTACATTTCAGGAAAAAAAAGATGTAAATTCATAGTGAGAATTTAAGCAATGTATTCTGTAAGAGAACAGCAGAGTGCCCCATTTCTTTCACAGTGACACATTAACCTCCTCCTGTCAGTATGTTGAAAGGGAAAAAAAATATCCCTTCACTCATGAAGACCAAAAAGCTTTATTTTCACCTAGTAATGTTTGTTTGCATTTTTCAGACCTCTTTAAAGTAAAAAGCATAATGCAGCCATTGGAGGGATGTTAGATAATTTCCATCCCAGACTTCTGAGGAACTGCAAAACAAACTGCAGGTCCAGCAATAGACTACTCCAACCAGTATGAGACCTGGGTGACTGGAGAATAGCAAATAAAATATCACAGAGACAGCTGTAGGTGGTTTTATTTAAGCCAGGATGGCAAGGTGCTGGTTGTTCAGTCAAGTCTGACATGTAGAGGGATTTGGGATGCTACCAGAGAGACAGAATTGCTATGCTTAAAAAAGACACATATTTGGCACAACATACCAAAATACTCTTATTTATATAAAGAGTTCCCTATTAATGATACAGACTTTTTGTGAGGTTCAGGGCTGGCCATGGTGGAAAACCACATTTTGGTAAGTGGAAGAGAGAAAATGCAACCAAGATATACTAAAAATAGCTCATGACAAACTATCTTGATACTTTGTTTAAAAACAAAGTCTCATAAGAAACAGATAAAGTAAAGAGAGGAAATGCAGCTGAACTTACTTATCTCAGTGATCTTATTTGTCTTTAAAGCATCTGGTCTAAGGGGTTCTGGATGCTGGAGAAAGTGAGTAGCATTGACGTGGCCCTGAAATGTCTGACCAAAAGCAGTCATGAGAGAAGGTGGAAAACTAAAACTCATGCCTACTGTGGGTCCTGCTGATTTTTTCCATTAATGATATAGATAAAAGGAGAAATGTGTGGATTCTATTCCCTGAAGACATGTGTTGGGAAGTGCTGCCAACACAGAATGTAGGGAGAGAGCTGGAGGACACTGAGGCTGAAGGAGGTAGAAAGAAATTCAACCTCTGCAAAGGCACTTACATGCAAATTATTAAAATCTTCAGCAAATAGCTAGAGGCTGCTTTCATCCAAAGGCTTTCCTGGTGCAAGATGAGAGCTTGGTAACAAAAGCACATTCACGGTACCTACAGCTGCCATGTCTACCTCCTCTCTATTGCTTTCTCCCTCTTTCCCCTTAGCCTCTCTTTTCTCATGTGGCCTGAAACATTTTTTTTTTCCCATGATGAAAGCACCATTTCCTCTTATCATAGAACTGCTGCCCCCCCCCCTTACATGACAGAGGTGAATGAAGCATAAAGCTACATGTCCTTACAGGCAGCTAAGACTCCTCACATTGCAGGTCACTGAAGAAGGTATCATGATGCTCATTTATACTTGCCACCCCTCACCTTGTTGCTCTTCTCCATCTGTGGCCCCAGTACTACTTCAAAAGCAGAAAAGGAAAATAACCCCTGGTTAATGTGTACCTCTTTGGAAAGACACAGTTTTGCCACTTCAAACATGAGGAGGAACTCGGACACAGCTTTCCAGTTTCCCAGGCATGTGTTTTAGTTATTAAGCCACTTTAACAGGTAACTGTGGTTACTGCCTCCATTTCCCACTCCATCTGGCTTCTGACCTTGGCATCAGTGGCAAGCAGAAGGCTTTTACTCAAAGCGAAAAATTAATTCTGGAAAGAGGTTATGGACTCTGAGTCACATTTTCAAATCATCTCCTATCTCGTGGATGTGGGTCAATGCTAAACCCAGGATATATGGAGGATTTCAAATACACCCCTCTCTTTAGTATTTCCTAAGGCAGGCTTAAGTGTTCCCTGCTTTACTCTCTGCCTGCTTTGAATCTCATTCTGAGGCACTTAATCCTCTCCATTCACCCCAGCGGGAATTCAGGCATCTCACTCAGCTCTGAGAACTCTGCTCCTGGAACAGGGCCTGCAACCGCCAGGCATCACTATGCTCCAAAATGTCTGCTTCTATTTATGAGGCCAAGTTTTGGGTTTGAGCAGCAGTAATCATCTGAGAGGGCATGTACCAACTGCTTGCACGAAAGACCTCAACCATTGCCTTGGAACTTTGCATTCATCTCTTGATGCAAAACTGTGGGATACACACTTTCCTCCTTCAGAAGCTACTCATCAAACCTTTTAGGCCAAGGGGTTCCTAAATGGACCAACATCCTTAGAGGCACAAGAGGAGGAACAAGAAGAGTAATCTGTGCTTGATACAGGTTTTCCAGTCCTGAAATGATGCAACTTTCTTCCCCTGAAGAGAATTTCAAGTCTAAATACTGTGTAAACAAAGGTACTCTTGTAAGAAAGTTACAAAAGTGGGTAGTGATTCTGCAGATGTCCAAAAGAGAATTACCCTGAAGTAGGAAAAGGAAGTTATTTGGATCCTAGCATGGTTTCTGAATTCAGGCAGTCGTACCACAGCAACATGAAATGCAGTCAGACAAAACAGCAACTTTAGCAATGCTTAAACCAGTTCCTTCCCTACCAGAAGGCAAGATTAAGAGCATAAAATATATCACCAACCTTGGAGAGGAGTCTCAGATGAGCCTACAGCTTCACTCTATGCAGGTGAAATACTGCTCAACATGTGTGTGTCACTGTAGCCTGAGGTCTATGTTTTCCATATAACAAGGTTTCCAAGTGCCCTTGCCTGCTCCCCCATCTTCCCCAGATCTCAGGACAAAGCAGGAAATTCTGAAAGGCAGTCATGTCAAGCAGATGGGAAATATTGCCAAAGTGTGGATAGTCATTAGATGGTGTTGGATGATGGGTTGTAGCCAGGTGGATGTTGGTCTCTTCTCCCAGGCAGCCAGCACCAGAACAAGAGGACACAGTCTCAGGCTGCACCAGGGGAGGTTTAGGCTGGATGTTAGGAAGAAGTGCTATACAGAGAGTGATTGCCCATAGGAATGGGCTGCCCAAGGAGGTGGTGGAGTCACCATCATTGGAGGTGTTCAGGAGGAGACTTGATGGGATGATTGGTGCCATGGTTTAGTTGTTTAGGTGGTGTTGGATTGGTTGATGGGTTGGACACGATGATCTTGAAGGTCTCTTCCAACCTGGTCTATTCTATTCTATTCTATTCTATTCTATTCTATTCTATTCTATTCTATTCTATTCTATTCTATTCTATTCTATAAAGAATAATCAGTGACACTGCTCCTCTTTTAAAGGCAGCATAAAGTGACCAGGAAAAACAAAAAGGCAAAAAAAAAAAAAAAAGGCAGAAGAAAATGAAAAGCTATTGCCTTTGCCCTTTCTCTGCTTCAGTTATTCCCACATTTGTCAGACCTCACAGGCATCAGCCATCCTCCCCTATCCAGGGAACAATGCACAAACTGAGCAGCATCAGATTCAGGAGTGTTTATCACTTTCGGAAGAAAGACACACAAAACCTCATCGAGCTCTGAAATGTTTTAGCTGTTCATCACGAGAAAGATTTCGAACAGAACCTGTACAAAGTCAAATCTAGGTGACTGGTGGTTCTTGGGTTTTCCGCATTTTTACTCCTGGTAAGGAAGCCTTCGTCTTCATGCCCCCTTTATTGGGCTTTTCGAAAGATATTTTTTAATTACTATTTTCTCTTCTGGTATCTTCTACCTGTCATGAAGGTTCAACTGCTTAAACTTTACCTGAGCTACACAACCAGGACTTGGATTCACGGGGCACTAGAGCTCTGTCAAGTGAGAAGTGGGAGTACTGCCCTTCCCTGGCACTCCCTTCCTGCTGCACTGGCTTTGGGTCACAGCTGAACACCAGTGGTTTTCTGGCATCACACTTGATTATATCTGTCATCTCATGAGCCCTAAGGATCATCCCATTTTCATGGCTTCTGAATGCTTTTATAATTAGTTCTCTACCTTGCATTTCATCTCCTTGTCCCATAGTTAAATAGGCTAAGTGGAAGTGCCAAGAACCCAGCTGGATCGTGATGTAATGAAGAAAATCTTGGGAGCTATCGATCCAGTTGATTTCCCAACATATTTCACCAAGCAGTCCAGAATACAAGGCCTGACTCTCTTGGCCACTGAAATTCAGCACTGAAGTTTTTAAAGGCTTTATTTAAATGAACTTTCCTTGGCATTTTCTTTGCAAGTGATAAAAAGCCTCTCTCTTGCTTCACTGGTCATAATGCATATATTCTCTTGGACCTACAAACTCATTCTCTCTTGTTTGGATGCCAAACAAATTTATCTCCAGCTTTCATCTACTTCAAAAGGGGTTTTTATTTTGCTGCTGTTATGTCTGCAGCACATACCCAAATTGTAAAGGCTTAGTGAGTGTTAACAATGTTTATCTCTAATTTTTGCAATTGTTTTCAGATGCATTGTAATGTGTTTTTCTCATGTTCAGATATATTTCATTAAGAGAATGTTATGGCTTTTATAATCCTTGAGTGCTAGTTTTAAGATAGATGTATGCGAATATCTGTCACATTTAATTATCTCCTCCATCAAATTCAGTAAGTGGCCTATTAAGAGCGAAATGACTGGTTCATATACTCATTAGAAAAAGGGAGATTTCATGGTACAACAAAGAGGAAACGAATTTTTTATTCCTGATTGTACAAGAAAGGAGGAAGAAATCACGATGCCTAAAGAGGATTGTTTAATCTCCTGTATGAACTAAACCAATCCAGAATATTTGCTTTGTGCCGTTGGTATGAGTTGTAGATGCTTTGATCACTGGTTCAAATCCAGCTCTGTACATGGAGAGTGAAAGCTATTGTAATTAAATAGCTAATTGATGGTCTATCGTGCTGGTTCAGGCTGGAATAATTTTTCTTGTAGCAGCTCATATGGGACTACATTTTGGATTTGTGCTGGAAACACAGGGATGTGTTAGCTGTTACTGAGCAGTGCTTATGCAGAGTCAAGGCCCTCTCCACTTTTCACACCATCCTGCCAGTGGGTATGCTGGGTGTGCATAGGAAGTTGGAAGGAGACACAGCTGGGACAGTTGACCCCTACTGACCAAAGGGATGTTCTATTCATAGGACATCAAACTCAGCATATAAAGGTGGGGGATGAAGAAGGAAGTGGGGGATGCTTTTGAGAGGTGTTGTTTGTCTTCCTAAGTCACCGTTAAGTGTGATGGAGTCCTATTGTCCTGGAGATGGCTGGTGCCTGCTGAGGGGAAGTGGTAAATGGATTCCTTGCTCTGCTTTGCTGACATGCACAGTTTTTGCTTTACTTATTAAACTGTCTTTATCTCAAACCACAGGTTCTCACACTTTCAGTCTTCTGATTCTCTCCCCCATCCAGCTGGAAAGCAGCTGCTGGTTGGAGTAAAATTATGCCTCTGGTATAAACAAGTATTCTTTACTTTAGTTTCCCATGGGTAGGCCCCCAAAAATCCACTTGAACTCAATCCACACTACACAACCCAGGCATGATCTTACCCCGTGTTTACTTACTGGAGTGGCGGAACTCTGTGACAAGGCACCAAAGTAGTTTTTCCTTTGCAGTATAGTGAAAGAGAGAATTATACTCCCTGTCTGGACTTGACCTTGAGCAGCTAAGAGAACTAGCTGGCTTTTTCTCCACTACAAAGTTATTCTGTGATGGATATCAGAAACATAGTTCACTCTTGCTGCAGAGGCACAGCATCACTGGTCATATTGCTTGATATCTCTTCAGTTCACAGATGCTAAACTTCCTGTGGGCTGAGCCTGTCCCTGGAGCCCAAGGCACTGGCTGTGTGGCACTGCCTCTTCTCTGCCTCTCTTTGCAGTGCTATGCCTCTGGTTGCCACATTGTCTATCTCCTCTGTAATTTAAGGTCTGTACCATATTACAGCTCAGTGGCTGAGTCTATTTTCCCACTTGCACTTTCTCTGCCTCATCTCAGAATCTGTCCATGCAATATGAAAAGAGAAGAGATAATGTCCTGAATCATTTTGTAGAAGCCGTAACTGCAGTTATTAGTATTTGCCACTCCAGGTAATCTTCATCTTCAACTCACAGCTTCTCATGACTGACCTCAAAGTATATCAGTTTATTATTTTTATAATCTGATATTTTTGCAGGATACTAAGTTGTTTTATTTTTTCCTACACTATACTTCCTCTTCTGCTTTCCTTCCCTCTGGTATCCACCTGAGAACATCCAAACTCCTCTTTTGCCCCTGACCTGTTGAAGGACAGATTGGGAGCCAGTGGTCTGTGGAGATGGTTTGAGAAGAGAAACACTGGGAGATACACAGTTCTAGGATTTGTGGGGGGAAAATTAGCCATCTTTAGCTTTATTTATTGCAGTGATGCTCCTCCCTCTTACTGTTTTTTTAGGTTTAAGACACCTGAAAGTTTAGATGTAAAACTTACAGCTTATCTGATACCCCAAATGCCAAAATATTTCTTTCTTGTGGAAATACTTTTCTGCACTACATGGAACCCCATGTCATGAACTGCCACAGACAAACAAAGCCATTTGCCCCTATGTCTTCCTTTCATACTCCAGTTATACCCCCACCTGTCCTTCTATTCAGTCCCTTGACATCATACTGCAGGTATTTTTGCAAGTAAATAAACTCATTTTACAATTTAAGCATCTAGGTAAAGTGGATCAAGCAGCAATTTTTGCTGAAACCAGTGAATACTATTTTTCATCATCATCAACAGTAAAATGTGTTTCAAGTACTAGATTTGCTGCTGTGCTTCAGAGTGTTGGATTTATAACCTTAGAAAATCAGGATCTGAGGATATACATATATTATCTACAATGAGCATAGCTGTCTGTAGTAATAGGGAGATTTTTCTACAGATGGCTCTTAGTGTGAGACTACTAAAGGTTTTCTATAACAAATCTGCACAAGGCTTTAGGGCCAGATTTCACTACAAGTCCTAATTTATATTTCACATTTAAATACATGGTTAGATTTTCAGAAGTGTAAACGGAAAAGTTGTCTCTTTTGGGCTCATGGGCAGGTTCAGATGTGAGAATGTGAAAGAGATGCTCATTTCCTCAGATGGAGAGTCTGCTTGTGGAAGTATCCCACAGGAATTGCAACAGGTGAGATTATCCCAGCTTCTTCCAATTTCCATTTGCTGCTCTTGTGTGTGCAGAATACTCAATGCTTGGTTGGTGGACAAAGAGAACAAGGTGGAGAGGTTTTAAGAACTCTGTTTCACTGTTTCCCCTAAAATTTTTACCAAAACCAAAAAAGATAAAAAAATCCCCCGACTCTCTGACATGTTTATTTTCTTCTAGATACAATTCTAACTGTTCTAAAGAATCTAGATGCAATGGTTTATATGGAAAAATCTAGCTGCTGCTTATTCTGATAAAACAATACCTACGTTCTTGCAGGTGTTCTACAATCTGCCTGGAAAATCTGTAAAATGAGCATCACATGCTATATTTAGCTAATAAGAGAGGGAGAAAGTGATGTGTACTCCCATTTCTGTGTTGCTTGATCATTTGATGGTTTTGCAAGCCTTACACCATGTGTTGCTAATTGACATATAAAGGACATGTGCTCTGCTTTCCTCATTAATTTGTAGAAACTAAATATTTTGTCTCCCACTTAAACTTGATAAGATAAGGCCTGGAAGAAAAAATTAAATCTATAATTAGGTTCATACTGTTTGTGAAGTGCAGTAAGGCTGTCCTAGCCCTGTCAGCCTGGGAGGAGGAGGAAAAGGAAGTATAGAATGAAACTACGTGACTGAAATCTACAGGCAAAAGAGATAATGGCATGAGCAATTACATTTTGCAGTGTCCCCCAGCTAACATTGTGGTGGAAAAGAGAAAATCAAATAAATTTTAATATACCTTCCTGTAATTAATATGTTGCTGAAAAATCATCAGCCAAGCTCACAGGAATGCAAAGAATGGAGTTCTGAGGAGTGCTGGGACACAAAACCTGTGATAATTCCTGCTTTTTGACACTGCTTTTGTGCTGGAAGGACCTCACACAGCCTCACCCCAACCAGCCAGCAGTGTTTTTTGCTCGCATTAATTCTTGTAACTGTCGTGGATGATGCTGACCACTCCTGAAGTTCCACTGAGCAAAGCTCCTAAAACAGGAACAGCCCCAACTTCTGAGCCCACTCAGAAGATTAATTGGAATGAGGCTGAACAGACATGATCCTTTCCCCACTTTGGCTCATTTCACATAATCTTTGCTGTAGAGAGGCGTTTGGCATGCGCAGCAATGCAATAGAGCCTCAGGAAGCTGCTCCTTTTCTTTCCTTAAATCAAGATGATTTAATGGCTGGTTTAAAAGACCACAATTCTGGACTGCCAAACTGTTGCCCAAGCTCCACTTTTGCCCTCAGCACTATGACTTTATGCCACACATCTCTGAAAAGCCTGACTTCATCCTCCATAAGAAATTCAATATTACTATTATGCTACAAGGCCTCATTAACATGAGTAAAATCCTCTTGTGAAAGGCACCATAGAGCGACAGAATTTTATCTTTTCCTTTTCTTGCAGTGATTACTTTCCCATTCCTGTCATTCAGTGGAATGAGCTTCATATTTATTTAGAACCTGAAAATTCAGATTTACTATGCAGGAAGCTCAGTGGAGTTGGCAGCCTGCTTTTCTTCTAGGTGCTCAAATGAGTGCATGAAGTCACTCCACCACCTCCTCTGGTAAAAATTCTGGATAGTGTCCAATGTCCTTGCAAATTAGCATCATCTTTTTATGTCTTAAGTGTAGGAAGTAATCAGTGGTTAAAATTAAAAAAAAAAAAGGAGAAAAATTGACTGCCTAGCTCACTGCCTATATATCCAGAAAAGGAACTGAACACAGCAAAGCAAGAGCTGAAGTTGATCAATCTTACATGCTGTGACACTCACAGATGTAGCCTTCCAGAGATGAATTTTCTGTCACAAGTCCAAACCATTAAAGCAGGAGGAATAGCAGTACTTGGTACTGACGATTATCAGAAGCAGGAGCTTCTGACCATTATCTAAATATCTCACCAGAAATGATTATTTTCTGTCTCTAGGCTTGCCTTCCAGGTAGAAATGGAACATTGCCTCTAAACTTTATTAAGGAACAGATGGGTCTGTACTCCAGATCAGCTTTCCTTCCAATAGCAGCAATGCTCCTTGTCATTGAAACACTGAACATTTTCCTGACACTCATGAATTACTAACCAGTTCTCTGCTTAGGAAAGGGCTTTGTCAGTAGATCTCCAAGAAATAAAAAACCCAGAAAGTGGCCCTGAAAAGCCACCTGGCCATTTATTTATTTATTTATTTGAAAATTTAAATACTTAGAGAGCTTACTTATTTCTCTAAAGGAAAGCCAAATGAGTTCATGTTTGTGGCAGCTTAAGGGCACTAACTTAGTCAGCAGCGATAACATACAAACAAGAGCAGCGTCAACTGTTGTAGCTGGCACTTCTGCAGAAGTTTCAGCTGTGGCTCTGTAGCATGACTGGCACATCTCTCAGATGGGCTTGCCCTGGCAGGGAAGGCAAAGGCTGATTTTGATTTGCATTGCCTAAGGCTGGTTACATGTGGCATGCTGAAGGAAGAAAGTGTGTAGCCAGGTATCCTAAACCACAGTTGTGCTGACAGAGCAGAACTGAAAGCTGTGCTGGCATTACCATAAACTGTGTTGCATTATCATTAACCAGTGCTAAAATCAGAAAAAAATATGCAAGTTCTCTGAATTGTTCTGGTCATTGATTATTCAAACATCCCTTTTGGTTTCAAAAATAACTGAAGCCTTTGCAATGAAATATGGTAGATGCACCCTCTGAGATAGATGGCTTCGTACCTGCTTCAGAGAGGACTATGCAGAAGCACACTTAACTCCTGCTCCAAAGATTGTGGAGATTAATGGAGAATCTCCAAATGGAATAAGTAGGTGCCACTTACAGAGGAACACCTTTTCCTCATTTTATGATTTTTCCATTAGCCCATTCTAAATCTGTAAATTGCTGATTCAGCTTTTTATCAATTAATCTGACTGCAGCTCCTCTGTCATTAGATGTAACAGCTTAGTTCTCAAACACTTTTTCAGATGATGAAGAAAGTAGAATTTGGTCTGTTACAACAACGTGTTGCATCTTTGGGCATTGTCCCCACCTGTATTTTAACCCTGTTTTTTTTGTTTCATGACAGCTTTTCTGACTTTCTTTCCCATTCTCTGTAGAAACACCAGTTTATTTTCTTTAGAGTAGTGTACAGTAGAATATGCAAAATTAGTGACTTCTGGATAGGAAAGAAACCTACTTCTCACTACTAGTAGCACACCCCATTTTTGTTCAGAAGGAAATGCTAACAGATGTGGCATTAGAATAGAATAGAATAGAATAAACCGGGTTGGAGGAGACCTTCAAGATCATCGCGTCCAACCCATCAACCAATCCAACCCTCCTAAACAACTAAACCATGGCACCAAGCACCCCATCAAGTCTCCTCCTGAAAACCTCCAATGATGGTGACTCCACCACCTCCTCAGGCAGCCCATTCCAATGGGCAATCACTCTCTCTGTATAGAACTTCTTCCTCACATCCAACCTAAACCTCCCCTGGTGTAGCCTGAGACTGTGTCCTCTTGTTCTGGTGTGCAGGTTTTGATTTCTCAGGATGTTTGTATGTTTAAAAATCACGTATGTACAAAAAACCCAAACCAAACCAATCCCAAACCAAAAACAAAGAAAAAAAACCCCAACAAACCCAAACCCCATGTAATTACCTTCCTCAACTTCATAAATACCAACTTCATAAATACCACTGAAGTCAAAAGGTTACATTATCACTCATGCTTTGAAATTTGATTTTGAAATGAATGAGACTATTGATTTAAAGTTCAAATTGAAAGTGAAGTCTTGAAACTACTCAAAAGCCTGGCCAGGTTTCAGCCTAGGCCATGATATTTTAAGGGCCTCATTCATTCCATGAACATTTTGTGCTGTTCTTCTCATAAAAACATTAGGTCTCTCTCCTTCTGTCTATCTTTAAAAAAATAAAATGAAAAAAAAATCTAATCCCTGCAGCTAAGTCATTCTTTGGCACTGGGAACACAGGAAGTAATTTCTCACTGCTGGCTGGGAAACCATAAAGTTTGACTAGGTCAAGCCCTTAATCTCTCTTCAGCATCGCTGATCACATTACCACCATTACAGCAGTACTATATATAGGAAGAGGACAGGAAAGATGGTGCTAACATAGTCTTTCTATCCTGAAAAGAGGCCTTAGACAACTTTGCTTTCAGCATTAAGAGAAGAAGGTAAGAATACACCTTTTAGTCCTTACACAATTAAGAAATACCTGGTAAGGAGAGCTTGGGAGAAAAACCTAAATTTTGAAGTCCTAAAGCCAAATGTTGCTCACCGAAGTAGATTGTCAGCATAGACAAATAATGTTGAAAATTTACCAAAAACTCCCCTAACAAACCAAAACAAAACTCCAAACAAAACCCAAAACCCAAACAATCAAAAAAACCCCAGAAAACAGCCCAACCCAAAATCCTACCATATTTTGACTTGTAAGGTCCATTTCAGATCCAGCAGTTTCTGTAGTTCCTTCTCCAATAACTCAGATCCCAGCATCTGAGTCTGACACTCAGTGTTTTACACACCACAGATTTAAAATATCAAAGTGACAGTTTCTCACATGTTGTTGTCCATCAGTAGGAGCCATGATTTGTGTTTGGAGAAGATGTGATTGCCAACCTGTGGCTGGCATGATTGCTCTTTGCAATCTGCTGTTCCTGAAGGCTTTTTTTGGGGAGTGTGGAGGAGGTGAATATCTGGGCTGGAGTGCACTTCCCATATTAATGCTTGTGTCCTGGTTTCTCACTGTAATGCTTATGCAATTACACTCTGTGTGCATTTTGACCTATTGGTCACTTTTAAATACGTTTATATCCATTCCATATCCATTGGCTAATCTAATATGTGTTAAGGTCCTGTAAGTTTTCTATAGGTAAACAAGGAGAATAGAAAAACTCTATTAATATTCTGACTGAGATAGGAGTTACTGTGTGTGACCAGTGTCCAACAATATTTTTGCTGGGATGCTTAGTGTTTTGGAGAAACAGAAGGAAAAACTCCTTTTGTACTTGATGAGAAAAGTGTTATTAAAAGAGAATTCAGAGAAGAGAAGAGACGAGACCAAGTTGGAAGAGACCTTCAAGATCATTGTGTCCAACCTATCAACCAATCCAACCCACCTAATCAATTAAACCATGGCACCAAGCACCCCATCAAGTCTCCTGAACACCTCCAGTGATGGTGACTCCACCACCTCCTCAGGCAGCCCATTCCAATGGGCAATCACTCTCTCTGTATAGAACTTCTTCCTAACATCCAGCCTAAACCTCCCCTGGTGCAGCCTGAGACTGTGTCCTCTTGTTCTGGTGCTGGCTGCCTGGGAGAAGAGACCAACATCCACCTGTCTACAACCTCCCTTCAGGCAGTTGTAGAGAGCAACAAGGTCACTGGTCTGATTTAAGACACAGAGCTGTTTGTTTCCAGACATTGTCTTCTATACTGAGTATATATGCAAACTTTGTTCCACCCTGCAGCATAACTATATATCTACAGTGAAAAGCATGGCTGTAATTGCTGGAAGAACACAGGAGTTATTGGATCTTTAGTCTGCCTAGTCCAGAGGAAAATAATCCTGGGGAAAATTCTTCTGAACCTTATTAGTGGCGGTTGACTTATTACCTGTATCACAGTAATTTTCACTTGATATTAATAAAATCAGTTGTGTTTCTCTGTAGTATAACTACCCACTTTCACATTATTTGCATATCTAATCTGGTTATGGATTGAATTTAGGTTTTGACCTCAATGATATTTCATTTTGGTTAGTGCTGCTATGGATCATGTTGTGTTTTCTTTTATTTATTTATTTACTGGCTTTTAATTTGTTGCCTTTCAGATCAATTGATTGTGACTTCATTATGTGAGAGAGTAAACATTAGCCACAGATGTGTTTTAGCCTGTCCCACTGAATTTACTTGACTCCCTCTGTCTCTTCCACAGGCCTCCAGATTAAATAGTCTATTCTTTTTCTGTCTTCCTTTAAATGGAAGTCTCCCCAGGCTGCTAATCACTTTTATTGCCTGTATCTGCACATTGTGTCTTCTCTGAGATAGGATGGTGGAGTTCATAAAATTTTTCAGAGGAGAGCAGGGAAAGATGTTGTTGAACTGACGTTAATGAAGAATCTCATAGGCCAGTGGTTCCAGCTCAAACTACAATGTCACAGCTGAAACAATGTCAGGACCCATTTCACAACCTATTACAAAAGGAAAAACACACAACAACAGAAGCTCATAACCCTTTGGATGTTGCCCTGAGACCCATTCAGACAGACAGGGTGTGCAGGATATTGGATGTTCTCATCTCACTGAGCAGAAATCGTTTGGTGTATTGCAGGGAGGGTTGGGGTTGTTTTTTCTTTTTTGAAGTTTCAGCCCCTTTCTGCTGCTGTGAAAACAATTTGAAGGGAAAGTCCAAAGTCTTGGATAAATTCTGAGTAAATAGAATGGAAAAAGCAGAAGAAAATATAGTACCACATCCAAGGAGTGGATTTGAGCCCATGCCTGGAACAGAATGTCAATATGCACACGTGGGAAGGAACACATGTTATGTTTTATAGCAATTTAGAATAAACATTTATCAGATTATTTTTTTTTTTGGCCACTGAAAAGTAATAGATATGTGGATAACAAAGTCCTTCCTCTTTCAAGAAAGTGGAAAAGATTCTTGTTCTCAATTGCATTGAACTTCTGACAGGTTTTGTTTGTTTGGTGGCAGATCTCTTGTCCAAGAAGCTAACAGGCAGGGCTGTAGTGCTATCAGTTGCTTTTCTGTGCACATTCAGCTATTGATTAATGTCCATCTTGATTTATTTCCAGAGGACATAGGAAATGTCCTATAACACACAGTTGCAAAGTAACTGTTGCTTCATTTCAGACATATGATCAAAACTGTTTGGAAGCTTCAAAGTACTTTCTTTTCCATTTCCACACTTTGTCCCCCCCCTTCTTTTGTCCTTGGGGATAAAAAAAAAAGGACAGCAAAGGCATGCAAATGCAATCACAGTAGCCTCAGATGATGAATATTAAAACTTTGATAGATTGCAGCTTTTTTTCTGCTTTATGTTGATGTGTATTTGTTGACGGGGTATGTGTGGGCAATGTGTAGGTGGCTTTTTTAATGTTTTGCAAATCATCAAAAAGTTCATCTGTTTGAAGACAACAATGATTACTGTGCTTGCCCATATGATATTTACTCTTATGTCTAACGTGGTACACTAATTAAACTGATGTAAGAGTAAATAGGTTGACACTGTAAAAGTTAATGGCCCACTACTTTAAAACTCCAGACATTTTTAGGGTCATATTTATAGTATTAATTTTGAATGTCAGGCTGCTTGAACTCTGCTGAGTGCACTATTCAGGAATATGTTAAAGCAGCATCTTAACCGTGAATTTTGTACCAGAATATTTCCTTCTCTTCTACAGAGAAAAATGCACCACATAAGACAGGGTAAGTTAGGACAGAGTTAATTCTTGAGTTGCTCCCTATGACTCGGTTGCTCTGAGTTGAAATCAGTATCTGTACAACGTTAATGTTGTAATTAAATTTCATTAGATTTTTAAAGCTCAACCTTTTCATGGTGAGTTAAAGAACACTCCTATATTGTTTTACTAATTGTCACAGTAAATTGCTTGAGAAACTAAGGCTCATGAACTAAGGTTCATGACTGCAGCTCCCCATTCTCCTGCCTCTCGCCTTTTGTGCACTAGGGCAGATGCACAGGAGGAGAGCATAGGAACTGTGTCTCTCCTTGCACAGGAGCTGTATTTCTCCTTGACCTTACCCCATGGATGTGACCTACAGTTACTCTGATTTTGCAATCCTTCCCCTCAAAAAGAGTCTTAGGTAGTTGGGTCTATGGCATGGTCTCATGATGACTTGAAGTGCAGTTCACCCCCAGGCCCCCCACCCCCGCAACCCCCTTGCCCTACTTCTAGGATGATAGGAAATATCATTGCATTAGGACAGAACTGCACAAAGGCTAACCTGCTCTTATTACTGGCAGCCTCTGACTTAATACAAGGCTGTGTGGATTCCTGAGGGTCCCCAAAAGCCAGGTTTTGTGTTACCCTTGCAATGCTCATATCCTTTTGTCTCTCTTGTGCTTACTTAACTGCTACTTAGACCTTCTGAAGAAGCTTTCTGTTGACATTGATTGTCTCTCTGGCTATTAGCCTGCCTCTAACCTTTGTGTTTATTGGAGAAATTATTGAGACAAAAGTAGCAAGGCAATTTGAGCATCACCTGGCAGATTCTAATTTCTGTCAACTCTTCTGGGCAGAGTTGCCATAGCTCAGATGGCGAGCAGAGGTGAGGAGCCCATGCTGATTCAGTTATTATGACTATCTGTATTGCTCTCTAAGGACTGAGGTAGCTTGCAGATCAGAAAGAAAGATGAGCTCATAACCAACCAAGTCCAAAAGCTTCTGATGTCAGGAGAAATCTTTTTGTTGAATTCAGTGAGTTGTGGATCAGGGCTATTAAGAGAGTTTCAACAAGCGAGCATAGAGAGGCATTGGAGATTTTTCACACACACACATAATAAACTGAGACAGAAAGAGGGAACTGAACACAGAATCATTTCACCAGTACAGTGCATGCTGTATTTCTACCTAAAGAAGACGGGTATAAATTCTGAATATATTCTGTTGGCCTCATAAACTAAATCCCACATCTGTTTCCCTCATACTCTCTAATACTCTACTGTACTTTGCAGGCAAATTCTCAGAAAGAAAATATTGTAATTGCAGTTAATCAATCGCACTGTGTTGTAATTAAATGACTATATCAAAGAGGAAGAAATTAAAACCAAATCCCTTAAAACAACTATTCAGTGATATAATTACAGCACACCCTACGAGCAAATTAGCTTCTGCCTATATGAGATCTGACAAACTAATAAACACCTTGCTGTGTAAATTGAGACCAGGTATATTTTCAGACTCTTAATCACCGAGGCTTACAAAAGAGTGAAATGGCAACTACTTTTTTTAAAACTCCTTTTTGATTGACACACACACTCAGTGTTAGTCTTACTTCTTCATTTATCTGTAGTTAGTATTTTGCCTACATGTCTTCCTAATACTATCCATTCTTTTTGTCATCAGCATATTTGCCCCCAGAAGGATATTTGCCCTCCCCTTATAAGTGCTGTTTTGAAAAGAAGCGCATTCGAACTTCTGTGAATGCATCTGAGTTCTACTTAATGATTGACAGTATACACAAAGCAAAGAATGTTCAACAAGTAACCTTACACCTTTTTTATTTTCTTTCCTAATTTCAAATATCTTAATATATGTGAAAAAAGTCAATAAATTTTTGGAAAGTAAGTATATTAGGAAACGAATACAAGAAGAGAAAAATCCGAGTTCAACAGATCATTTCAATTTACTGTCACAAGAGACATAAAGCTAACAAATGAGAAGATGCCATATTCATGTTGAAAAGTGCAGCAAATATGACAGTGCATCATAAGAAGTGTTCTGATATAATATACTTAAAGCCTGTTCAAATTAATATACTAGTCATTGAAAATGTGTAGGAGCTGTTAAGTTTATTTTAAGGAAATATATTGGCTGTAAGGAAGGAACAGTCGCTGTGACAGACATTAAAACACTTGAGTGAATTAAGGAATATTATATTGAATGTATACCAAATGAAGGCACGATATCTCTGGAACAGTTTTACAGTTTGAGAAATGCTTAATGAGGCATTTGAACTGCATGGAAGAACAGCTCTCATAGCCTTTGGAGCATGAGACTGCAAAGAAGATATTGATCCATAGATGTTATCCAATTGTATTCCAGATTAAAAGATGACAAAATCTTCAGGAGGTAATGGAGAAGATTAACCTGTTGAGGAGATAGCTGATAATGAGATTATCTCAAAGTGAGACTTTCCACAAAGGAGAGAGATTATTAAGAGGGAGAACCAAGTGTTTAAACGTATTTTTAGTGTGAGCTGGTTTTATGTGTATGTGTGTGAGCACCATGGGTGCATGTGTTTGGGGTTCAGTTTGACAGGGCTGAAACACATGGAGTGAAAACACTGATCTGTGTCAGGATGTACAAAGATGAAGCTCTGAGAGAGCTTCTCTTTTTAAGGTTCATTACAAAGCCCACTATTCACTCTCCCCATGACCCCAAGCTCCACCATCGTTGTATTAAGCAAAACATATTTTACAACCACAGAGAGCATTTCTGAGAAATAATCAGCTCTGTGCTTTTGTGACTAGCTGCAGGTGCTATAGCTCAGTAGACTAAAATCACCCCTCGTACTTGACTGCTCTGCCAGATTTATAGGAATTAAATTGCACTTTTAATGTTTTCTTTATGTGTATTTATATAGCTGTATCTATAGACATACCAATTTTACATAGGAGTGATTAATAAGCCTGTCCACTTGTCTACTCATGTATCAGAATATTTATATCATTTGTGATTTGTATTTACAAGACCAGAATTTTACAAACTTCTGTGCATATGTTTCCCTTGTTTTAGAGATTTTCACAGTATTGTCAGATACAACAGAATAGCTCCTGTCCTGCCTCCCTTGTTGTTCCAGCTATGAACAACTATACCTAGCTAGTTACATTTTACTCCTTACCATTAAAAAAGTTTTCAGTCACTAAATTCAGGCCATATGTTGCTTTCTGTGCTATGGTCTAGCGTCATAACAGCTTATTAATAAAGGAAATGAACTAATTAGGTAAGTGTATTTTCCTAGTGTGTCAGGACATTTTGTCATCTTGACTCAGTGCTTTCTAGGGATGAACTTGTAATATAGATTGCTCAGCTTTCTTGATGTCTGTGTGCTGCAGTAGCTGTTCAAATGTTTATTGTTGAAACAGCATGAAGGTGATGGAGAGAGACAGTGTGTTTTAACAACCAGGGCATGTCAAGGAAGTTACAACAAGGATTAAATGGACCTCTTTGCTGATTTGCTGTACTGTAACGAAGCAATGTAGTACTAACTTAACTTCAGAGTTGGAATGATTATCACTCTGCATCTGCCCTCTTGTTCCTGACCATCATTTATACTCTCAAGGCTTAAGTCTACAATTCACATATTGAATGATCTGGTGCTGCCTGGGGATCCTGAGTACTCGCAGATGACAATGCTTCCAAAGATGTGACTGCAAAACGGGAGCTGGAGCAAATCCAGGGGACTTTATTAATTGATTCTCACTTTTCAAAAAATCATCACCTCTCTTTGTTCCAATTTCTCCCTTTGGAGACTCTGGATTTCTGCTTGAAGAAGCTCCGTGAGCCAGACCTGATAGCAACAAAAATAAAGATGCTCCAGCTTAATGACATGAATTCAAAAGAGGCCTTCCAGTCTCAAGAGTTAGTGGTATGAGCTCATGAGGTATCAGGCCCTTCTGCTTTAGATTGCTTAGATGGAAAGAGAAGGTCAACTTTCTTTGGCATCTTGACAAATGTGCAGCTAGAGAAATGACAAAATTCCTCTCAAATTATCTTTAAATTCTCCATTTGAAAGTATGTTTAGCTTTGGAGCATGGTTTAGGTCTTGCTTTCTTTTATTTAACCCATCACAGCACTGTCAGTCCTCACTTTTCCTCTCCTTCTGAAAACAAAGGCAAGCAAACCTTCTCCAGAATCTTTAGTAAAATTGTTATGGATTTTTTTTTTCCTTTCTCTGGTAACAAGGTGCAGTGATTTGTTTTTACTATTGGCTATCTCCAAGTGGAATTAAGGGCTGCCCCACAGAGCAACCATGGGGATGTGCAGCTGAGCTCGGTGCACATGGCAGTTCTCCCCCTGCATTCCCGTGAGGGATGTGTGTGACATTGCTGAGCATGTTAGCGAATTAGCAGACAGAGGTGAGGTAGATGATATAAATTATGCAAATTTAAAAGCCATACCACGCAAAAGGTTAATCTGCGAAGTCAGTATACTCACTAAGTGGGGAAATCCATTCATGTGGCTCCAGAAAAGGCTGCTGAGTGACAAGAAATAAGTCACAGGCAATGTTTCAAAAGGGTAAGTGAGGCAATAGGATTGGTCCCATCAAGGATGATTTAGGGACTACATTTTATATTACACAAGTAAACTTGGCAGCAAGTATATTTTGGAAGGAGGATAAAATTTATTGGAATCAAGGAAGAGGGGCAACAAATGTGATGGAATCAAGCCAACAATTCAAAAATAATGTGATGAAATTAATTAGGCTTATGTGCAAGTAAAGTGTGATATATTTTCCAGTAGGAAATGCAGCAGGGAACAGAAAATAATTATAAGGGAGACACTGATTATGGTGGTAGGGGCTTAAAGATGATTATAGATGATATAATAAAATATTGTGGTATTTATAGATGTAGAGAAAGTCCAGAAGTAATTTCAAGAGCATATTGTCTGAAACATGTGAAATGTAAAATGTAAAGGGTGAAAAGTGAAGTGAGTTGATACTCATTTGTTAGTATCGATTTGCATTATAGTAGCAACTTTATATACCAGCCAAGTTCAGGATCCCATTCTGCTATCAACACACAGTAAGGAACATTTAATAATCTAAATAGGCAGGAGAAACAAAAAAACCCCAACAAACAACCAGCCAAACCCCTGCCCCCAAAGAAAACAAAAAAAAAAATCCCAAATGACAGAGTGAGAACTGAGGCACAGAGATGGTAAGGCTCAAGCTGTTTGCAAAATGTGACATTTTAATTAAAAATACAGCTGAAAATTAAAAATATTCAAATTTTGTCACAATCCTCATGGGACATTTTGATTTGCAGTGAAAAACCCCAGTGTTTTGGGTTGCAACAAAAAAACCCCTAGTGTAAATATTCTTACATGTCTTCTCCCTGACTGCCCTCCCAAGAAATGCCTTTTCAAAGGAAGTACAAGCATGAATTCATTAATATGCACATCAGTTCTCTCCAAACTAAGCTTCCAATTTAAAGGAACACTAAATTGAAACAAATTTTTCAACCAGTCTACCCAACAGGACATGCATGGGATACTTGGACACAACTATCTTCCAAGCTACTATAACCTTAGAGACAGTGAAGAAGCTGCTTATGAATATAGGACTTCTCTACTACAGGAGGTAGAGAGTTGTGGATTTTCTTTGCTTTAGTTACTACTTTGTAAAGCTCTGTGCATGAGTAAGTTCATACTGGCTTACTTCATGTTTAGTAGAGGAAGAAGTCATGCACTATTCAGTGTATCCCTGAAAAAACATGTATGTAAGAAGTGAGGAGCTGTCAATTCAGATGTTACATTGTTGTGTGCTAGTCTCTTGGGGTAGACAAGCTCACAGAACATTACAGTTATTTCAGCATTATGGGGAAATAAGACAGACACCATTAATATTTTACAAGCAGTTTTGGTCCTTGAAATATAAGACACTCAGCAGAGATTGAATTGGTAGAGTTGTAGCAACAACAAAATATAAGAGTTCAAATGTTCATGGAATGAGTCAAAAGAAAAGATTAGCTAGTCATAAGGGATTACTGCAGAAAAGAGGTAGATAAACTCTTGACAAAGGTGTCAGATTCATGCCAATAAGTTATCTACACTACTAAATTATTCAAGAGAAAGAGGGCAGGGATTGAAGCCAAAGGAAATACTTGTGCAAAAGTAGTTTCAGAACAGTCTCATGAAACTAGCTACCCAAAGTCATCAGCAGAACTGAGAATTAGAAAATGATGCTACACAGAGGAAAAAGAGACACAATTTTTTACTCAATAGCTTTTGATCAGTGAAAAAACAAAGCCATCAAGGATTTTCCTGAAGAATCAACTCAAAAATATTCCTGTTTACACGAACAAATAACCCATGTCATGGCACTGGGTATTTCAGCCAAAGCCCATCCATTATTTCTGCTCTGTTGTGTCTCAGGTATTAATTATTTCACTGCATCACAGTGCAGTGAGTTTCTCTTCCTTGTGAGTTTTTTGTCAATGAGAAAATACAGTAGGAAATATTTTGCTTCTTTTTATTCAGTTACAGTACTCTATTCTGGAAAAAAAAATCCACAAAAAGGATATTATTTTTATGAGGGGGTATATCAGGAAGCAAAATCAGTTGAGCTATTGTCTGAATTATTCCTTTGCTTGGAAAGACATTTTAGTAACATTTATCAGTGTCCATCAAATGCTAATAATACTTTAGGGGAGACAACTTTCAATTGCATACACCCTTCAATAGACTTTTGACTTTCAGTGAATGGCTTATAAGCTTGAGAAATTCAGTGTGCGATATGTTTCTATCTCTGACCGCAGCAACCCTCATTTTTAAGGGTTTAGGACATGACAAGAAACTTATACCACAAATAAAATGATCTCTGCTTCTTCACTTTCTGCCCTGTGACTTCCAAAATTCTGGTATATAAAAACCATCTCACAAAAATTACTTCCTATTAGAGGGCTGCAAAACTAAAATGATCTGGAACATATATTAATTGAAGGTCCTACTTGTAATTGTGACAGGCTGAATTCCTAACTAGTCCTCTCCCCACATAAACAGTGATTTCCTTCATTTCCAGCCTAGTTACTAGCTTCAGAAAGTGGAGCAGAAAAAAAAGCCATCTGAAAAACAGGTCTGAATTGATGAGAAGAATTATATTGAAGCATTAAGAACTGCTCTGGAGTTAAGCGATTATAGAAATATAAGGGGTGACATTAGCACTCCCTGCAAGATGCAGTAGCTGTTAACACCTTCCATCAATCATGGGAACAAGGCATTGCCACGCCTGTGCACATTCCAGTGCACTGCACAGCCCGTGCAGCAGAGCAGATACATGGCTGTGCAGGAGCTTATTAGAGTTCTAGATGAGCATCTTGCCAGGCACAGCTCTCTGTCCTGATGTTCAAAGCAGCAATACCTGTGAGGTTGCTCCTCCTTTCAGTCATAAGCGTAATTAGGATTTTGGAGGACGCTCCTATGCTACTTAAAAATGACAGAAAATGCAATGTTAGGTTCACAAGTGGAGGGAACAAAACTCTTCTGGGAACAGTATTCTGTGTCCCTTTCAATATTTGAGTATGTAAAGTTGCAAGCTGATTCGGGAGGGGATTTCCAAAACACGTTTAACAGATAAGAGAGAAAAATGGCAGCAGAAATAACCACTGTAGCACTGCCAGGCCTGTCTTGTACTCTGTATGAGGAGCAATAATTTGCCATCTGTAAATCTCTGTTCCAACATCCCAGTGCTCTGGGTGCTAACTTCCTGAATGTGTCTTGGGGGAGGTAAGCAATATGAGGGGCTGCTGGCTGGTGCTTTGTATTTACAAGCACTACCTGTACTTCCTTCTAAAATCTTACCATTTGTTAAAGAGAAGTAAATGCTTATTTTCTCATTGAATGTATTCCCTACAGTAAGATGTTGGAAATGCTGCAAATCATCTATGTGTCAGGCCTTGCTCTCAGCTTAACAAATAAATAATACATATTTACACCTACATACTTATTCCCCTGTGTATTTAACAAAGGAACATGAGGGATAGGAGCACACCTGGGACCAGAAAAAAGTGGTAACCAGAATATATTCCTCTGCTTGTGCCAATTGTTTTGATGCAATACATCATCCTGAAATGGCTCTCTGTATTCAAAATGATGTTTCATGGATCCCAGGCAACAAGTCAAGAGCTCACCAGAGGATGACATTACAGAACAAAAATAAAGTTCTGACTCCTTGAAGAAATCTTCTACGTCTGTACAAACATTTTCTATCTGTCTTTCTCTGCAAAAGAAGGAACTGGCACAGCCCAAAGGACTTTTATGGCTCACATCCTCAGAGGATGCAACAATGTGCAAAGCTTCTTTCACCTACATACACATCTACCAGCAGTACAGAGCCACAGTCAGTCTCTGAAATGTCTATTTCAGATGCAAACAACATGGAAGAAGCTCTGCTGCCCAAGAAATGGGAAAATCAGCAGGAAAGGCCAATCACAAGTCAAGCATTATAAGTTCCATAGTGTGCTACAGCAAATTTGTGAAACAGCTTGTTTATTTTTACCATCATGTCGTTAACTTGGCTACAGCTGACAAGCACAACAAGGATTATTAGTTCTTTATTTTGATTTGGAAAGATGTATGACATTCAGTCAATGGTTTCCTATTGCATTCTCTGAACATTTCCAATTTATATCCTCACATAAATATATATATACACATGTAGTAGGAGAGCAGATTGTTTACATAAACAAACAGAAGTGGAGCATGTTCTGTTATAGTAAAAGTCTCAACTCCTGCAAGCTGCAGGTCATTGCAATACTAGGTTCATATATAATAAATCAAAAGGACAATAATTTATTCTTAAGCACACGAGACAGCTCAAAATGGTTTCTTTACAGTTTTGAGACATACTGAAATGAAAAATCTGCAGCATGACTGTCCCTTCATATGCAGCCTTCAGCAAGACTGAATATAGAGAGAAGCACCTGAAGAGACTGTTTCTAGCCAATGTAAAATCACACAGTGCTGTCAGTGAAGAATTCAGAGCACAGAACCAAACTCACATCCAGGCTGACTTGAATTGAGAAATGGAAATCTTTTGGGATCCATGTGCAGCAGCAAATGCATTAAGGGTATCATTCAGACCCATAAGACATACAATGACCCTGTAATTACTGGCTTCACTCTCCAGTGACTTCTTATCAGCTCCAGGACTGCTACTTAAATTCGCAAGCCTTCTCCTTTGGCTTTTCTCTGCAGAAATTTTTACTGTGTTCAACTATCCCAGATTTTTTCAGAAAAAGATAAACACAGATGCAGTACTAGCAGCATGGAATTTTTTCCTCTGTGTTTCTCCTGTAACTCTTTCAAATCATATCCAACCATATAACTGCAAAGAAACTCCTTGGCTTTTTCATGCTTCCCCTGTGCTCTACAGGAAACCTTTCAGTCTTTCCTGTCTCAGCAGATAGATTGCTACCCAAGCATCAGCATATTGCCTAGACGTTGGCTCTGATCACAAGGCTTCATGCAACCTCCATTCACAGCAGAAAGTGAACGCATATGTTTCGCATATTTACAAAAGATCACATAGTATTTAACTAAAAATAGACACGAGGAAGTCTTTCTGAACCATCTCTTTTGCTGTTACCACCTCATGCAGTATGAAGATTGCACATCTATGGAGGTGATTGCTTCTTTAACTTAAAATAACCTCGTAGTGAATCCTGCACCTTCTCATAGAATATGCATACTCTTATGCTTCTCTTTTTGTAGTGGATCCTGTCTTTGGGAATTGGGGGCAACACTATGATTATTGAGAGTCACCAGATGGTGCTATTGTACATTGTCTGTCTGGTTCTGTTCATTTGGATACCAAGGGAATCTTCTCATGAAATACAAGGTATCAGCTGCAGTGCTGTTCCTACCAAAGTCATTACTAAAGCTTGTATCTTGCCTGAACTTCCCTGATGAAGAACTCTGTTTGTAGACATGAAAACCATGGGCCCTTTGGGTTTCTGAATAGAAAGAAATAAAATATTTTGTGAAACCAGGTCACATGAGTAATGGTCACATTACTCCCATGAGTAATGGTCAACGCTACAAATTCACGTCAGAATTACAAATTGCCTAAAGCAAATTCAAAAAGTGAGACTGAACTTCTGTAGAAGACTTAACTGTAGACAAATAACACCTGCTGAAGTTCTTTGCTGGGGAATAAAAATATTTTTGCCTGCTAGTCCAGGATGGAGATAAAGATGCAATGTTTAGATGCTTTATAATACTTGGATAGTTCTGTCAAGTGAAGCAGCTGCGTACGTATTGTAAGAGGCCTGAAAAATGTATCAGCCTAAATGTGTTTTCATGCTGCTCATTTCATAGCAAAGAGTAAGGAAAGAAACAGCCTGTCGTCTCTGACAGCATCTTACTTGCTGGCTAAGGTTAATGTATTTCTTGGTGTGGAAGAAATGGTTTGGGATAAATTCCCTGCAAAGTGGAAGAGCAGGAGCTAAGCTTGACTGAACTTCATGCTGCTAAAGCCTGTTGAAGCCACATGAACTCAGGCAAAATTCGTGTTCAGCAGCGGGTATTTGAAGCAGCAATGTCTCACCAGGCTTTTGTGTAACCACAGAACCGTAAAATAAGAGGTATGCCAAGAAACAAAATCTGGCATAAATATGTGACAGCATTGATTTCTTTAATCAATGCCCTCAGGATGTATTAGCACTCTGCCTCCTTACTCCTTTGTGGTTAATCAATAGAAACACAGTTTCCAGTTAGGGCAAGTGTCACCAGCAGGCGCAGTTAGACCTCTAGGGCTTTTTCCCCGGTGTACAAGTCAGTTTTGTCTATTCTTGTTATGAGGTTTATGTTCTGCAAGTGTTTTGCATAAAAGCAGCAGCAGGCAGGCAGATGCCAGCCTGCTTTCTGCTTTGGGTTTGGATTATGCTGGGAGGGATGGCTGAAGGAGGCAGTGGTTCTGGACACTGTCTCATAAGCTCACACAGAGTGGCAGCTTGCTCCACCGATACTCCATTGACAAACTGATTCCCCAGGCCCCGGTATTTCAAATCTCTCCAATACACCAACAATACACCAACAATATTAGGTCAGCATCATTGCTCAAGTAGTGATACTGTGCAGAAGAGTTCACAATGATGCAGAATTTGTAGGGGAAAATTACACTGGATTTTTTTTTTCTTCTTTTTAACCAGCTAGAAAAACAAGTTCTAAGGTACTGAGGTTCAGTCCTACTTTCACTTCTGCCTTGGCCAGTACATACTTTCTCTCTTCCACTTCATCTCAAAAAGCTTGGATCAACTCCTGCATTAGCTGGCTGCATGCCTGCACAAAGACAGCACCTATCTCAAGTTGCTGTAAAGTTACCGATAAAGAAATGTCCCTCTATTCACTGCTGTTTGCTAAACAGAAAATATTGCTAGGGGTTTCTTTCTCTATATTAGTGACCCAATAACCTGTCACAGTAGAATAGGGCTCCTAATTTATGTGCTGACATCTTTTGAATAAAATATAAAGCTGAAATGTTGTCTGCAGCTATTCTTTGTGACTGTTTTAAAATCTTGAAACAGCATTCTGTCTACACTGCAATTCTGTTTCATTATTTTCTTCCTTCTTAACTTGATCTGTGATTAAACCTCTCTTCTCAGCTTTATAGGCTTAAAAGCTGTTTCTCGGGAAGTTCTTCAACAACTATTGTTTTCTGCTTTAAGGTTGACGGCACCCTGGCAACATTTTAACTACAGGCTTTGAAATGGTGTTACACAGATATATAATAACATTCCCCAAAGAGCACATGATCTGATTGCTTACTTCAGAGACCAGCTTTTATCACTTTTTAGTCAATTTATTTATTTAGCAAACTCCATTTCATCTTGAAATAAGTAGATATCCTGAAGTTTTTTTTTTTCCTGTTGGGTTGACTAGTTCCTTTTACATCTGTTTGGACTTGGATCTAATTATTTTTTCTTATTGGAGCTTGATTGTATATGATTATCTATTGAGATACTTGCCATGTTTAATGACATTTGATTGCTATTGCTTTGTATCTTTGGCTTTCAAGGGTCAACAGACTGAAAGAGTTAATTACCATCATTGCTTCCATTGAACATTTTTCCTATTTCAGGTGCACTTCCTCCCCACTTGTCTTGCAAATTACTCTGTGCCCCTTCATTTCAGTGTATCTCACTTAACTACTTAAATTCTGGTCTCGAAGCCAGGAAAATGGGAACTGCTGATTCTAACAGCTGAGTCAGCTTTCCCACAATCTCTCTTCCAAAAATAAAGCAGTATTTTAGATTGTACATTCTGGCCTGTATTTTATTTTAATCCCTCTTTACTTAAAAGGAAGAAATACAAATAGGATATAAAAAGATGCAAAAAGCTTGAGGAAAGAATTCCTTCTTTGTCATGGCACAAAATCTTAGCATCTCTCATGAGTAGGTTGGGTTTCACCCATGGAATCAATACCTTAAGCTATGTTTTATAGAGAAATGTCCCTGTTGCAGCACCCTGCATGTGCTGGGCTCCCAGGAAAAGTGAGACAGGTTTGACAAACAACTCACTCTCTTTTCTCCAAGACAGTTTTAAACATCAGTTAGAGACCCAGGGACCGTCCCCATGCTGTGCTACCCACACCACCATTCCAGAAGTCTTCTCAAGATTTTCACTTGATCTTTCTAAAAAGAGTGGTTATTCCCCTGATGCTACTGAATGTTTTTGAGACCTGTTGAAAAGAGGAAAACTGACTCCATTCAATATCTTAGTACCTTTTCTGCATCCCCAGCCTAACGAAGGCACTTTCCCCAGGGCTGAAGCTGTACTGTCTTGCTGCATAGAATGCAACACATGGGCTTTAGGAGTTCAAGTTGGCCACTTCTTGGAATCAGGCATAAATCACTCATAAAAATTGTTCAGTAAATAGTTTTGATTTCACCAGATTTAAACTGCTGTCAGGAAAAAAAGTTCCTTTTATTCTCTAAATGATGAAAAAAAATAGCTTCTTAGGAAATATCTCTATTTCTATAGACTACTTACACTACTGAAGAATAGTCCTCATTTCTTGTGCTTTTTTTTCTTTTTTTTCCCCCTTACTGATATCTGTTCAGTACCTAACATGAGAAAAGCTGTCCTGGCTCCATCCATCTCACATGCATGACTTGGACTAATGCTATCCTGACAAGAACATGGATTTCCACTGGCAAGGCACAGTGTGTGCCCTGCAGCTGGACAGACCCTTTCATTTCGCCACTGTGCAGCAAGCTGCTGTGGTAGCTGCAATGATGGGAGGAGACAAAAGGATCCTTTCCTCTGATTGGAATTAAAAAAAAAGGTTACAGAGCACAATTGTGACCACCAGCAGAGTATGAAAGGTAAGCTTACCCACCTCCTGCCCTTCCCTGGAGAGGGGCTGCTACCTGCAAGAGCTGCTCCTGCCTTCTTGTCTGAGCTGACAAGCTCTGCAACCATCATTGCTGCTATAGAGGTACCATTACATTAACAACCCCACCAGGCTCACTTCCTTCTGCTCTGCTCCCTTAGCTTCTTAGGCACTCTTTTAAAGTTTTTCAGGAATGCATTTACACTTGTGTCTCAAAGGAGACCAACAGCAACAGTGCCCATAAACAGATGCCTAAGAAAGAACAGGAACAATCCACTCTCATATGATTTTTTTCCCCTGAGTGCTCTTCCAGCTTCCAACTATTTGCAGCTCAGGGGATTTCCTGATCTGATGTTGTTAACCGCAGCATAAGGAAAAAAGATATTGTGAAGCTGACTGTGGCTTCTTTGATCTACTGGCTTGTCTGTGCTGGGTTCAGTTTAAAGCAGAACATGCCCAAAGCTTCTCTAATATATGCCAGTTGATTGCAGCTCCCAGGAGTCTGACGACCTGCTGATACTGGCTGTACAGCATGCACAAGAATATGCAGCACTGGTTTTTATCAAGCATGGCCAGCACATTTGTTTTTTTTTTTTAGATTTACCAAAGTCTTATTTTGATCTAAACCATAGGGAAAAATAGGGAATTAAATACCCGGATGTAGGTCATTCTCACAGCATTCCGCTCCTCCAAAGTTAAGTGCTTTCTTCCTGCATCAACGAAAGCAAATTTTCAATCCATGGTCTATCACATGAACGGTGGACAAAGAACCTTAGTACAAGAGCTATGTGATGCCTCAGAGTCCCAGAATGACCCACTGCAATCTGGTTTTGCCTCCTCTGAGAGGCCCAGTCAGCAAAAATCAGGTAATTTAACAGTCACAACCTGACCAAGGCAAGGTAGTATGGGAATATTTTGTTCAGGTGCTAAAGGATCCAGTTCCATGAGTTCAAAAGAAATTGTTTGTTTCACATCAAGGCTGAGTCTAGTAAAACACTGTAGACTGCCTCTTTCTTGGAGTACCATGCCAGTTAAAAACTAAGCCCAAGAGGGATATTACAACTGAGCATGAGGCAGTGTAACCTTCTAGAATTCCAAGAGAGAAAGCAAAAGGACAGGTTTTTTCCTCTTATTTACAAAGGCTTGATGAATTTTACATAAGAAAGATACAAAATTGAAGATAAACAACGAAATACAAAGAGATCTCAAGATACATGATGAACCAAGAATTCATGCATAATATACGATATTTCAAAGGCATGTAAAGAAGCAATGTAAGAATCAGATGTTCTTGGTGTACAGAGTGTAGTGCAAGAAGTATTCCTCCTTAAGGAGACAGAAGTGGAAAATACAACAGACACAAAACACATTCTGGACACAGGAGAGCAGAAAGGATCCCATGGTTTAGGAAGATCTCTGTATGGATGTACATTCTTGAAGATCCTTTCAATATGCTTACCAATAATTATCTCTAGAAATATTTACATGCATTGTTACAATGGAATACTCAGCTAATTTAAAGGTAATCAATGACTTATTAAAACTGAACCTATCTGGTTTTAGTTGCTCTTTGAGATGCCACTATCTTAGGCCTAAAGCAATTTCACAGTAGTATAGTGCTACTTTTTTATCCAACTTGAACATCAAGACCTATTTAGGTCAATGAAAGTACCAGATGATTTTCAGACTTAACCCCCCCCAAGCAAACAGCTTTCTGGTTATTTAAACAACATTCAACAGTCAAACATTATTCCCCTCCCCTCCCTGCATCAGGACTTTTTTCTTGTCATGTCTAGATCTGCAGAGATGGATTTCCTCTAAAGCTACATGACATCAGATAACTTTGTGGTTTGATAGGTACAGAAAATTCCATGAGAAAAGGAAATCCAGAAAAATTTCCTAGTGTAATTCCTACTTTTCAGAGAAACTTATAATTGAAGAGTATATCATTATTTCAAATTGACAAATCTACCAATGATAAGGAAATGTATACTAAAATCAATTTTTGAAACCAAACATGTAAGACTAATCACTTCATTTCCTTGCTTAACAGGTGCTGATACCCGGGGAAAAATGCTAAATAGCTTATGACACCCTTGAGAAGCATGTAAGATATTTATCTGGCCAAAAGCCATGACTGTTGCATTGAGAAAAGGTAGTGAATATAAACAGGGAAATAAGAATTTAAGGATGGAGGGTGAAATCTTGATGCTGCTTAAATGTAAGGCATTTTGAGTTCAGTAGGACGAGGATATATCCCCCGGCTCACCCTAGGCTTGGCCCCATTACAGAGCTCAGGCTGCCCAGCCCATCTTTCCAGGTCAGGTCATAAATGTGCTTTTTCATTTTATAAGGGAGGTTTTGCTTAGGTTTCTATTTCTACAACCATGTCTTTCTGCTGAAGCAGCTGCTAGGACACAACCCCCTAGTATCTGACCCCATTTTTAACCCAAGACAGCTTGGTTACTGCTATGCTAAGGGCAGATACAGTTGTGATTCTGATGGAGGGGCTTTTCAACCATGTCTTTACGATAATGATAAGTGAATTACAGAGCTGCAGTGGCCCGGGCAAACACAGTAGCTGAAAATAACATGAAACAGAGCAGTGCACCACTCTGTTAACACATACAGAGCAAGTGGCTGTGCCCAGTCAGGAGGTTTAACAGCTCTGGGCCTGCTAGATGAAGTCCTGTGCACAGATAGTCAGACTGACATATTCTCTTTCTCTCCCTCTCAACTATTTTATTCCTCCTAAAATATACTTATGCATCTACTGTTCCTCTGGAAAAAGAAGAAAGATTAAGCTGGCTTCTGGCTGGGTAAGAATGGTGAAGTGTGCTACCCATAAGTAAGCTGTGTATTCATGGCAGAATATTTTAAATGACCCTTATATCATAAGAAGGGATTTTAAAAAAAATCCATAACTGTGGGCATTAAGTGCATATCTCTTACATATGAATTTCCTAGCTGATATTTGGTTGGGCTTTAGAAACTGTGACACAATAAAGCCATTAAAATTCTGTGGTTAATTTATTCCTCCAATATTAACTTTCCCATAACTCATGATGAATATCTTGAGTTTAGATATGTCTTAGAAGAACTTCTGACAGTGATAACTTGCCTTTTCTCCCATTTTCTGTGCAAATGTCATGTTTTTAATGTATAAAAGAGTAACTTTTCTAATAAACTTGCATGGTGATTTTTCCAGTAATTACTTTGACTGGGTATAGTTACTACCAAGATAGAAAATGATAAGCTCTTTTGTGGGTTTATTTGGTTAATTACTCTGATTTGTATTTCTGGGCAGAATTCAGTGTAACAGAGCCTCGGAAAATACAGATCCCATTGCCAAAATAAATTTTCTCACTCCTAGATCCATTCATTTCTTAGACAATAGGTGAGGTCAGAAGGGAAACAAGGAGTCATTCCCTTAACATGGGCAAACCACTAATGAGCTACCATGCATCATATTCTCCTCCAATGGAACTGTAATTGCTTCCAGAACACCTGTATTTAGGCCAGATACATTCAGGGGAATAGAGGAAGGGCAAAGGAGGACTGGTGTTAAAATGAGCAGGGAGAGGCACATGCAGGGAATGGAAACAGCTCAGCCAATGAAGACTTATTAAATGGAACTGTGTTTCAGCTTGATTTCACAGAATAACAGAGGAAGCTCCCAGGTCCCCCAGGAAGGCCAACAGTTTCTTTCAATAGATGGAAAGGCTGGTTCCTAAGGCACTTAGCAAGCAGTCAAATTTTTAGCTCTGTGTTTGACCACCTTTATGATCTTAATCAGGTCTCTTTATGTCCTATGCCTTATTTTTTCCTCTTTTGAAACAATGCAGGAATACTTTGCAGTATGCTTGTGCTTTGGGAAGGATAAATATGCTAATGAATGTGAAATAATTTTGTATTACTGAAAAGTAGGCAAGTAGAGAGCCAGCATTCAACTACTCGCCCATAGGTATGACTGTAGGATTGCAAACAATCAAATTACTGCAGACTACTGCTTAACCAAACCATCTAGAAACTTTATAGTTTAGGCAAGCTCAATTGCTATGATTCATCTGAAAGGCACAGGTCCATAACAGATATGGGAAAATGCCTACCACCACTCTAGGAAACAGAATTAGATGGTTGAGGTCAGATGAGGAGCAGGAGCTCGTTCCATGCAGTCACCCACTGGGAAAAGGGGATAAAAGTAAACTGGTTTCCATGAAGTACTCCACCCCTCACATACCTAAGGCATTTCTCACCATTTCCCCAGCTTAGTTCAGATGAAGGATGAGTTAAGGAACAGCTTGCTTCTGGTCCAAGTAAGGATTAGAACATTAGATGTACATCATTGCAAATTGTCACTCTAGAATGCTTTACATTAGCTCAATTTTAGAAGTAGAACACAAGGGTTTTTTTAAATGCTTTAAGGTCTCAGGGATGGAAACCAAGAAGTAATAGTGTCTTTCACTTTAAGATAAATGGTTCCTGTGGTCCTGATAAATAAGGATTATTATTTGGAGATGAAAGGGTGTGATAGTCTTAAGACTAAAATGTAAGATTTCTGTTTGACTCACCAAGTGTAGTCCTCTTCTGACAATGAAACACACGCTCTTTCTTTTCACTGAACTATCAGTTTGTTCTAGCTGCCTGCGACTTGCCTGTTAGTAAGAAAGAGAACAAACCCCATTTACTATCCTAAAGCTTGGGCTAGGATGTAGGGAAACAGTCGACAAAGCATTCAGCAGTCTCACAGGTTTTAGAGAAAGCTGCACTAATGCCAAAGTGTCTGTTGCCAGTAAGTCGCTAGAGCAAGAAATGCTGGTAGGAGTTTGAGGTATTATGGCAGCAGAGTTGGGTACATAAACGAAAAGCTGTGGGCTCACTTTCAAACTGCAAAACTCTTCTTTTGGTGTTTTTGTGAATCTTTCTTGAAGAAACTTCAGTTGCATTAAGACAGAGAATCCCTGCCTTAACCTATTTTGGCAGAACTGCCAAGTAGAAAAACACATTCCTTAACTCTTCACTAAATCAACTCTATTGTAGTCTTCCAAATCTCCATCCTTCAGAATAAAACAGTATTGCAGCCCATTGCTTCATTTCTTGCTGCTGGAGAACCTCAGGCAAAGAGAGGGGATTTTGCTCCTGCTATGGATTCAGGCTCTATCCAGGAACATTTTCTACAATTTCTTATCTACAGGGAATGGTGATGGCCCTGCAGGTATAGAAGGAAGGGGATATGCCATGTCTGATGAACACAGCAGGTCAGGCTCACTTTTTTTGTGTTCTCTTGGCATTCTTGGAGTGAACTCAGTAAGATTTCAGAAAGCCCTAACCAACATGTGTTTTCCTAATAATAAGAACAATGCCCAAAATGCTGCAGCTAAACTTACCCTTTGGATCAGTTTGTTTGACTGAATTTTTAATTCCTCTTCCACTACCTACTTGGAACTTCTGCCCGAGAAGAAATTCAACTGTACCTGCCCTTTAGGGGCAGATGTTGATCTAGATTGAGTTGATCCTGATGAGACTTGAATAGTCTTTAATTTTCTTACTCTCCCACATTGGAGGTGTGCCCTTTTTCTCCCTTCTGTCCTAGAGACACACTATTCAAGCTTACACCCTCCCAGTTGCTGCCCAGTGCTAAAGCCTTTTTCTGAGCTTGAAGGAGTCAGAAACTGCAGTGTGGTGTAGCAGCCAGGAGTATACAGATTGCCAGCAATGGCAAGGGAAAATAGTCCCTCTTTTGCATCCAGGTTTCTTATGTGACTCACTTTAATTGTTGGAAGAGGTTTACATTTAATGTGAAATTAAACTTCCCTTGTTCTGACAGATTCATAGCAGCTAATGCTCAGTTTTTATAAAATAGTCAGGGCAAATCTTTTGAAGGTCAAAAGGCATTTCTGGCAGCATACAGTCACTCCCTCGTCTGCTAATGGGTCTATGTCTGACAACAGCTTATGTGTTGCAGGCAATTAATATTTTTCATGTTAGCCACAGCTCAGTATTGGCCTCTGCTGCTGGAATATGTCATGGAGAGAGAGTGAGCTGAGATGTCAGGTTACTCAGGATTTTATATGTGAAAATGATGGTACCTTGCACCTAAAGACTGCAAAGAATGTTACACCCATCAGTTAATGTAGGCTTGGATCTAGAAAAGGTCTCAACAGGCACTTGCTTTGCTCTCAAACCAAGACCCCTCTCAATCATTGCCTAAACTTACTCTCCAGTTTACATAAGCAGAAGGCAGATAAGAGTAGCATAGCTTGCCCTAGAAGTGAAGGCCTTATCCCAGAGCATCTCCTCTGACCATGCCCTAATCCTGAGGCTATACTTTCTATCACTGTCACTCTATGGCCCCACAATGTTGTGTTACATTTGTGCAGCAAAATTGCTTCAAGGGGAGGATTAGAGAGCAACCATGCTCCATCACCTGGAGTCTTGCCTCCCAGCCTGCTCCTCAGAGACATATTACAGAGTTTGAACCTCCTCCTGTCACCCTAGGCTGAGAAGGATGGAGAAGCCAACTTTTAATTTCTAATTAATAACCTCCTAGCTTTTCATTAATAATCTAATTAGCAGAGCAGATTCTGCTCTTGATGCCAGAAGATACCAGCCCCACAGGGAGCCCACCTGTGAGGGGCCAAGTGTTTGTCCTAGGCCTCTGGGCCTGATCTGCAGCAGCTTCCCACCTCCCACTGCTGCAGGCCCCAGTTAAACCCCCCACAGAATCCAGGGCTGGTGAGGGCTGGGTTTTACCTCAGCGTGCAGGGCTGCTGTGTGCAGGGTTTTACCTCAGCATGCAGGGCTGTTATAGCACTCTGGCTTTCACCTCTCCTGAGCCACGACAAAAGGGCCCTTTCCCAAAGGCGGCCAGACCTGCGTGGATGAGCACTGGGAAGCAATGTAACTGTCTTCATAGTGGTGAGCCAGGCTGTGTCTTGTGCAGGAACTAATTGCTCATGCTGTCTCAAATATCATGTTACTGCAAACATTACCTTGGAGTGATTCATCTAACCCATGGCTTTTTTTTTTTTTTTTAAACTAATTCCTTTCCTGTAAAACAGGATGCAGATATGCCTTTGTTTCTTCCAGCCACCACCTACTTCTGGTTGGTCTGGTAACTTACTCAGGTTTTTGGCCCCTGTTTATGGGGTTTAAAAGACTGTCCAAATCCCAGTGCTCCCATACACAGGTTATGCATGCTGTGGTACAGCTGGTGCCATTGTCTGCAGGCTATGTCCTATAGAAACCCCACAGCCTTGTTTTTAAGCTTCTCAAGTGCTTCTCTTGAGGCCAGGGCTTACATTTGATGGAAAGCTGGGACCCTGAAGGAGCAACAGGACGTGGTTGCTTGCTTATTTTTAGTCATAGAGAGCTGGCTTTCTGGCTAAAAAAAAAAAAAAAAGGTTGAAAAAGAGATCAACCTACCTGTTTTGTTTTGTTTTGTTTTGTTTGTTTTTAATGTATAAATGGTGAACTTTTTGCAGTTGTATAGAGTATGATAATGCTACTGGTAGTTCCTGCTGGGCTTGAAGTCAGATCCATCTTGAGTATTAATTTATACTGGTGCTGGAGCAGAGTTGTTGCATATGATGGTTCAGATTTTGGGGAAAAAAAACAAACGTTTTCCCTCAGTTTTGGTCACAGTGTAAATAAAAGAAGATGTGAGAAGTAGACTAGCAGTGGTTGGGGAAGCTATCAAACAACTCTCTTCACAGCAGGAAGCACCTGCTGATGCTGAGGAACTCAAAGTGGTTGACAGTTCCTTTGAATGCATAGCCTACCTGTCTTCCTCAACCCATGTTACTGCTCATCTCCACCTGTGCAACAGCCACCTGCGGGGGGACACAGCAGAAGGTAGTGGCATCTAGCTCTCTTAGATGAGACAGCAAGGGAAAAACATCAGTCATGAGAGCTAATGAGAGTTTTGACCCTACTGAAAATGGGGGAAGTGTGCTGCTAAGTACACTGGTGACTGCAAGAAGACAAACCAATAAAGCCCTGGACTACTGTGATAATGGGGAGTGGCAAAAGAGGTGGAGCTGGAAACGCAGATAGAAGAAATAATTTTTAATCTTTGGTCTGTCTGTCTGATGTTGCTTGCTGGGTTGCAACATAACCAATCCAGAGAAAGCAGGCTCTTGAAACATCAGATTCCCTCTTCCAAACAGGAAAAGTTTCTGTAATTGAAGGGCATGCACCTTTGAAACTTGGTTCTAAATTCAAGACCATTGAATTAAAAGCCACTTCTGCCATTACCTGAGCAGTTAATAAAATCTATTGCCTTATGATAGATTTTTTTCTGCAGGCTAGAATTGATCTGTCTTCATTGTGATTTGTGAGATTGAGGAGAAAACACAAAATATAATCTGTATTTCTGCTGCACTGAAAGATTTCACTGTGGTCTTCTAAGGCTTGGAAGTAACTAAAACTGCAGTGGTCATTTTTTTGATTTATTGAAAATAAAGCATACCTTATTAACATTTTAATAAAGAGAATCTCTTTGCAGCAGTGCTCAGAGTTGCTCCTATTTCTCTCTGTGCAATTCCATTCTCTAAAAGGGAAAATACTACTGAGATCTGTAAGGCATGATTTGTTAGAATGAAACTAAACATACAAATGCACCAAAGCAAAATGCTTTCTAAAGGTGCTGTGTTTGTGAGAGGTACTTGCCCAATATGTGTGATGCAAAATGAGGATGCTTTGTGAAGAAATCATCCTTGTAAAGCCATTGGTTCTGGTCATCAGACTCTATCCAATGCTTTAGTGATGATGCTGCTGATCTATTTGGGAAGTTGGCTGGCTCTCAAGGCAGAGTCTCTTCTCAAAGGCTGTTTCACAGTGAAAATATGCTCAGTGCAGTCGAGTGCATGAATGAAAAAGCCTCTGGTACCTTCTAGTCTGGCAAAATGCAGCACAAAACTCAACTTGCTCTGTCCTTTCTGCTGTCCCAGGTAAGAAATATGTGGGTTTTTTTCCTTGCTTTCTTTCATTTTCCTTCTCTTATGCATTTGGATTTGAAAGTATTTGTAATTCAGGTCTGATTTCTGAGTAATTATACATTGCTTGAATTACTATTGAAAGATGCAAGATCTCTGCTACAAGCCAGTTGCTAGGAATGTAGAATCTCATAGTTGCTTGATTTACAATTACAGCAAATTTGCTGTGTGATATATAGCATTTTTTTGTTGTTTCCCTTCAGGAAGGGTAGTGGGGGGAATCTTTCAAGTGTCTCGGTTGCAGCTGCAGCAGCAGTATTTTCTGACATATCAAATGCTGCAACTTTGATTTGCCTCTTCCCTCTGTGGCTTTTGCCGAGTAGTAGTCTTATAGGCTGTTATAGGCAGCTCACATTATTTATTGCTTTTTATTATAAAAAAAAAAAAGGAAGACGAGGGGGGGAATATGGAGGGAAAACAAAATCAGACCTTGCAAAAGGTTCCGTTGCCCGTACTCACTTGATAGATGTGTAATACTCTGTTAGTTGACTTGCTATGTAGCCTTGCTCTTATTAAATGTAATAGATCCCCCTCTGCCAGAAAGCAGAGGAAAAAACACCCAGCTTTAAAAACACGGAGCTGCTAAAGCCCTGCTGCTGCTGTCTGTCAAAGCAGAGGGACTCGCTGGGATAGCTTCTAGTTGCTCTCTTTTCTTCTTGCTGCTGCTAAAGGGCTCACTTTTTGGAAGCTCCAGGGGGGTGTTTGTGTGTTTGAAAATCCTTTGCTGTTGTCCAGCTTAAATATATCCTTCTTTTGTCTCAGGAGCTCTGTAAACTCTTGTGTTTAGTCACAGTGGCACTGGTATCCTCTGCACCAAGTAGAGATAAAAGTTAATTCCTTTTTTGACTTACAATTGAGTGCTTTTGTTAACCCTTAGGGGGTTGGTAGATTAATTTAGAGTGTCAAACTAGTGCTTGGGACGTGGAGTCTGTGCACTCGTGTTTGTAACTGCAGTCTCCAGTAGGAATTTAGTCTGTTTTTTTAAAATAGTATGATAAGGAGAAAAATGGTGAGGGATCATTGCTGGGAAGGCTTTACAGCTGAAAGGAGATACACCAAGACCATGTGAGTAGGAAGAGTAGGGTGAACTGCATGCATATATGCTGTGGATCAAGGCTGGGATATTTAGGTCCTGGCTTAACCTCATAATGAATAAAAGCATGAGTGTGGGTGGCTGAAGTTATAGGACAGCCGGAGACTCGTGACTGGGGACTTGTGAGCAAGAACATTGGCATTTGGGTGGGTTTAGGCTAACAATCCTGCTTCAGGGAGTGTAACAAATGAAAGCAGCAGCCTTGGGTCATAGGTGTGGTGCCTGAATGCACTGGTGAAAGATGAGTTTGAGGAGCCAGAGCAGCATGTGCTAGCAATATACACACAATTTCTTACAGGGCCTCCCTAGTAGGGCTGAGGTTTTCTAGACTGTGTAGGAGGACTGTCCAGTGGGTAGCTCTCCAGTTCTGCTGAGACTGACTGCTGCTCAGGGCAAGGACTGGATGGCTTTCTGGTGGTGAGCTGGGGATGCCCAAAGGGCTCCAGGGAGGAGAAGTTGTCAAAGTGGGCTGAGATCCAGCCTGGGCAGGCAGCTGAGCTGGCAAAGCTGCCAGTGGGAGGCAATGCTCAGGGAGCAGAGGGAGAGGGCACAGACAGTATAAAGGTATCCCGTGGATATACTGAGCTGGTGCCCCCCCCACCTTGGACTTCAGATCTGCTATCTGGGCTGAAGTTTGCTTGCTTTTCTGAATCAGCTTGAATCTGGATTTTCTGTAGCAGTCCTTTGTAGGACATTAGCAGTATGTTTTTCATAGAGAAGGGCAGACTTCTAAGGCATATTAAACCACATAGCAGGGTTGTTTATTTTTTGTAGCATCAGTATCTGCTTAAAACCTGATACAACGCAGAACACCTGATTCTGAAAACAACTGTGCACTTTGTTGATAACTTTCAGTAATACTCCAGTTTATCCTCTTGCTGTGCTAAGATCAGTTCTAGTGCACTGCAGGGCTAAGCATTGCTTTGCATTTAAGTACTTAAACTGCACCCTACCTACTTTATTAGTGTATCTAAGTTTATCTGGCAATGCCTCTGCCTTGAGATAGAACACATCTACAAGTTTACTTTCATTAATTCTTAGACATGATCTGGAATCAGAGAATGGATTAGACCAAAATAAGTAAGTGTACATGGTGATTCTGATTCAGGTATAAGGTTGTTGGTTATTGTCAGGTTAAAGAATGAGCTGAAGAAGAAAGCATGATAGGGAACGAAAAGGGAATTACTGAAATGCTGTTTGGCTTTTCTCTTTGACGCACTACATGAACAACTTTCATGTGACAGGAAAAGTAAACAGAAGAATGTGAGAAACAACATATTAAACAAATGCAGCCATCTGGCTGTGTAGTGGTTGTAACACATTTTGGGATTTTTTTTTTTTTTTCACAAGTTTTCTTTTTTTTTCTTTTTCTTTTTCTTCCCCCCCCACCCCTCTTGGCAGGAGAGCTTCACATAATACAATGCTGGTGGAACCAGCAAAGCTCAGTTTTGATGAAATGATTAATAAACAACACAAACTCAAAAAAGCTTATCTTTTATTAAAAGATAAAGTCCAAAATTAAGTTGTTTTTGCATTTTCTTGGTTGCATCTAATCCACATACTTTTTAGTATATTAAAAAAAATACCTTTTGAGTTGTTAAAAGGATGAAGGGCTGGGGAATAACTTTTTCACCTCAACAAAGCAGCCTATTAAGTATGTTTGTGAAAGCTGGAGTAAGCAGGTGGGTGATAATTTTTCCTTTGCAAAGATGTGATCTACACTACTATCAACTCTTTGTCCTCTTTTCACCAAGAGAAAAATTAAAATTAGCTGATGCAGCTGAGGAATGTGTTTCAAGCAATTCTTTAATTCAGAATCACCTTTAAAACCACAAAGCATATCTATAATATACAGCTTTATTGATCTGAAGCTGACACTAAAAACTAAGTGTACTCTGGTGCAGCTCACTATACAGTGTACAGTAAGCAGTAAATACATACAGATTTTTAAATCTTTCAGATCAGAGTGGGTTTTACATTTTCCCCAGAGGACATTTTCTAAGGCCTATATGCAAAATATTTGTTTCAGGCAGTAGCTGTTCACAAGCTTGCTTTTGTATGTTACGTACTTCATGCAGATGAATCAACATAAAATTTGTAAATTAAGCATACAAGAGGAGAAAAATCCTTTTTTTGATTTTCAACAATAACTGTCATGTTCCATTGAGTTGCAACTAAGCCAGCTGAAAAAATATATGGATTTTACAAGCTCATCATTATTGAATAGAGAAAATTTCTCCTAAAACTTTTCCCAAATGAATAGCTCACACTGCTGCTTTCTTAAGTTTTCACTTTTTCAAATTTCTCCAGAAGAGGGCTCCATGCACAGCTTGAAAGTCGGCACCCATGTATTCAAAGCAAAATAAATTGATCAGCTTCAGGAAAGAAGAAAAATGTGTCTCACAGAGTCTGTTAACAGAACATTATACTCAAATTCTGACCAAGCATTTCCCTGTTGTATTGTGTTGCTGTAGGTCTTGTTTAAGACTGTTTATTATTTAGAGAGTTTTAGAAAGAAAATGCCATACCTCTTGTGCTATAGTGGATTTCTAAAAATGCTTAAAAACTGTTAGAGAGACTCACTTGCCAATTATTTGTGCTGACGAGCATCTTGTGAGCAGGCTGATGCTTATTCCTGACAGTTTCAGGCCATCATTTTTGGTTATGTAGTCAAAAGGATTTTCCCCTTGCATATCTCATTCAAAACATGATATCTCCCAAAACACAGAGCCACTTCAGCACTCATGCTATGCCTTTTCCCTCCAGTGCAATGCTTGATAAAGTTGGCCTTTGGTGAATTAGTCTGACTTTAGGCAATAGGTCTAACCTTTTAACAATATTCTTACAGAGGACCTGATGAGACTCCTTACTGTTAAGCAGGAGAGATTTGTTACAATGGGTGGGTGGAAAGTGGTCCAAAAAAAGTTCCTAGAGTTTTGGCATTAGTTAAACCCAGTTTGTTGTGCACCCTTTGTGGTAGAGTTTTGAGTTTCTTTTTCTTCCTGTTAGTTGTCAGGTAACTAGGCTTTCCCCATTCTCTTAATACCTACAGGCAAGGTAGATAATAGAGCTGTGACTGTTACACTCTTCCCGCATCATTGCTGGAGTCACAGGTCTGGTACAACCTATCAGCTGCCGATTAATATGCTGTGTGTCAGGATCTTGGCATAAGATTTCAGGCCAGCATAAGGGAGTGGGGCTTCTTTAGGAACTTGAGACAGAAATGTAAAGTTAGGGAGTTTTTAAATTGTTTCATGGCTATAATGTCTTTATTCTGTCTTTGATAGGTACAAGCACCAAATTGACGTTTTGTATACCACTACTATTCTAACTGGCAAAACCTCATCTGTGCGGGCAAAACACAGACCTACCATGTCCACTGGGGAGGAGAGACAGAATGAGAGGGATTTATCATGCTTAGGAGACTAAGTGGGCTATAGTTCTTCTGAGCTAACTCTGAGTGATATTAGCGTGTTCTTGATTATGGCCATATGGCATCACCGTTCCCTGTCCTAATCACCAAGTGGACAGCCCAGATGAGAGACTGTTTTTCTGTTGCTTCATGTGTCCTGCAGCTAGTAGATTGTTAGTGTATATAGATCAGTAGGATATCAAATGACAAAGAGAAGTGAAGCAAAAATCTTGCTTCATTAACCATTGCCTCAGTATTCCAAGGTCTTTGAAATTTGCCCACTTGTTTATTTGTGTTTATGTGTTTTTTTAGTGTTGTGATGTGGACTGTATTCTGTGTCATTCTTTGAAAGCCTTACTGGTTTTGTAGGAAGGGAACTCATTCCACTATGAGCTTACCCAGTGTTCTACTGTTTTGGCTGAAGGAAAAAGTTTTCTTGATTAGAGGAAAAAAAAGGAGGAATTTAACCTTTGGTTTGATAGAGCTGGTTAAAACAATTCTAAGCACAGACTAAAATAAATATGAGCTATTAACAGTGGGGCAAATCTTTTCAGCACAGAGTGGTTATCAGTGTCTCTAACCACTTGGAAAAGCTGATTAAAGTGTTTAAATAACTTCTGATATCTATGGCTATCCATGTATGGATGTTTAATTCAGTATTTTTATGAGAGTTGTTTTTAGGGAGCTGAACACCCATCTTCAAGTTCTAGAAGTGTCCCTAAACTGAGCTCCAGTATTCTACTCTCTGAAATTAGTAAGTTTTGACTGCCTAAGATTCTTCATATTACTCAGACTAGTCTGGGAGTTGTATTCCTCAAACTATAATTTTATTGAAAAACAGTACAAACCAACCAACCAAAACAATAACAAAACAAGCAAGCAAGCAAACAAACAGAAACCAAACCCAACCCAAACCAACCAACTAAACAAAAAAGCACCAAACCCTAGTAACAGCTATCTATTTCAGTCGAAACTCTTTGGTTCTCTTGCTGTGGACAACTAGTGCTTAATTTCTTAATGGTAATGACAATGTATATATTTCTAAAAGCTAATATTTAATTCCCAAGGACTTTCTCAGCCTGGCATGTAATGAAGAGTAAATAATTCTGTGTATATGAAGGCTGTGTTAACAGGAGAACAGACAGGAAGTGAATTTCTAGAAGTTTGAAGAAGTCTTTAGTAAATGAGTAATCATGGCAGATGAACCTTGTGGTAATTTTGCATAACAAAGACTCAAAATACTGAAGCCCTCTGGTTCTAGGCCCTTAAGCTGTCACAGCACTGTTAACAGGCTGTATGTAAAGAAATATACATGCAAGTTCAATTTAATAGATGCTCACTTGCAAGTATATTTCTCATGTATTGCTACTTGTGTGCTGAAGACTACTAGTCGTGGTTATCCCCTTTTCCTCCCAAAGCAAGCTTAATTGTGAATGCTTCTTGTCTGCTCCAGGGCAAAGTTGGCAAGCTGGGCTGGAAACACAGCTGGGGGAGTGATGATTCTATACATTGGCTGTCTGCCACATGGACAGTAACACATCTGTGGCAGAGGTAAAAAGAATTAATAACTTCACATATTGCTTCAAATCAATCCATAAACTGTTAGCACATTGAGTTTCCTTCAATTGCTATGGTGCAAAAATCATGTTACAACGTACTTATGCTAATAATTGGCTCATCTACTTTATATACACTTTATCTGTTTCTTTTCATTTTCTTGGCACAGCTTGGAATTGCAAGAAAAGATTCTTGTGCAAAAGTCTCTGAGTCAAATGTAGGGAATTTTGAACCCATAAGAGCAAACGGAAAGCCTGCAGCTGTCCATGGATTCATTGTATAAAGGCAGAAATTCCAAGCTGCTGTAAATTCATCTGGGAGCTCCCAGTGTGTGTTCACTAGGGAGCAATCCCAGTGTGTGTGAATTAGGGGTACAATCCATAGTTTGTACAGACAACATACAAGGATGGAGGTAGGGGAGAATCATGTAAAGTTGTCCCTTCCCCACCCTGTTACAGTTCTCTTGATGTAAGACGGCCTTTGAAGTGTGTCTAGTATATTTTAACTTTGAGCCCACTTGGGAAAAGAAAAAGCCCTGGGAACAGCCTTCTCAAGATCATGTATTTTCACATAGACAAACTTGTTGGCTTTGAGTTCCCCTACTGCCAAATAAGGTGTATTTATACATTTCTCTGGAGACAGCCCTCTGTTTTCCCCGAGGAACTATGCTTTATCAGACAACAAACCGCTACGTCAAAATGTGAGAGCTGAACATAGCACTGCTCTATAGCTGACAAAGCAGGAAATCCAGAGCATCTGGTACTTTGCTCTCTAATCTAAGTGAAAGGAGATGGAATTAGCTATTGGAATTGGATGGACATTTCCTTCCCTGTTAAACCCATTGTTTCAGAGCTCTGTCAGAGGAAGCTGAGCAGCACCAACTGCGTTACACAGCAGGAATGGATATCTCAGCTGCAGGACTGAGCTGTTCAGTACAGTTAGATAACTGGCCAAGTTAAAAGGTGTTCAGTTTGACCTTCTGCCAAGATAAGAAAACTACTCTTGCAAGTGCTGGGTAGTCATGGATATTATCTACCAACCTTATTCAGGTGAAGTGCAAAATGAAAAACCTGTAGTGAAGAGAAATAAGAATGAAATTAAAATAGACATAACAAAACAAGCCCAAAAAAAGCCCCAAAACACCACACCAAAACTAAACATACAAACAAACAAAACCAACATGATAATAAGTTTGGGGTTCTGTGTATTTGTATTAACCTGCTACCTGAAGGTTGTACTGTTTGCCAGGTTAGTGTTTTTATTCTCTTCCAAAATGCCTTATTTTTATAATTCATGATCTGATTGAACTAACAGGACTCTGAACTCTATAAATCTTGATTTATGAATATCAATAATCCTATCAATTTACTGATATACAGCTCTGACCTGAACACTAAAGTAGCTCTAGTTTCGATCATCTTTCCTTATTACATGGCAATATAATTTCAGGAGATATTATTCGGTGAGACAAAAATGTAAAGATGGTAATCAAAGTTTAGCAGTTCAGAAATTGATGAGGCTGTGGTATTTATTTCTAGTTTTGGAATCCTTATATTCTTTCAATGTTTTTAATTACAAGATCTCATTTTAAAATGAGACGAAAACAATCTCCAGTTTTAAATATCAGAGTTTTCCATGACTTGGATCTATGCAGTTTAGTGATCAACGCAGAAGGGTGGCTTGCTATGCAGCCAGTGTATTGATTATTTCAATCTGATAAGAGAGTGCCTGTTTAGATGATAATTTTGGATACAATATGTTACCTGGAAATAAGTTAAGGATGCTGGGAATAGTTCATGACACTTTTATGTCTTGTAGAAATGACCTGAGGTCCTGCACATCTCAGCTTCGGTTTTCTGAGTTTGCAATAGCAAAACACTGTTGCTCACACTAATGTGGAAGCAGATATGGATTGATTGCATTACCCTGCTTTGCATTATCTAGGTGAAGGATGATTAGTATCAATGCCATATGCATTTCCACTCTGTATGTACTGGGAGGCTTACATGGCTTCTATTACTATTATAGCTGAACACCCGCAAACGGTAATGAATTTATCCTTGCTTCTCTAAAATAAATGCTGAGTTAAGACAGGGACATTATTCTGAAATGGGAGACAGCCTTCAAGATCTGCCTGTTTCAATGACTTTACTTCTATTATCTTAGTTGAGTAATGATGGAGGCGGCTGTCACTTGGCTGCTGGTGTTGATTCAGTAGTGACAGTTCATTGTGCTGGAGAAAGATTAATTCTGATTGGAGGGAGCCCAGAATAAATCCAGTCTTTGGGCCAATCAGAAGCTGGTGTGTGTAGGGCTAGTTTAATAATGCTGCTCAGTTTTCAGGAGTATAGTTAGTTATGATATGCCAAAGAAACTGCCTTTTCTGTACAGTTAGCATTTTGTGTGTAGAGGGAACTAAAAAGTGAAAATGTTTAGTTACTCATAACTGTTAGAGAGTTCTTTCAGGCATTAGGAAAATGGAGTGTGCTTCCTTACAACTGCTGTTTACGTGATGGCTGCTGGCATAATGATATTTTGGAGCACAGGAGGAGGATGAGGCTGTCAATGCTATGTATACTGGGAGCATTTGAGACCAAAACAGTTAAAGGTAGAAGATGGAGAAGATAATACACAATGAGCTACGATTTCAGTGCGTGGGAAAGGAAGAGATGCTGGATATTTCCACTGAAATTTGAGACACGGTCTTGATGGCAGAATATTTCCACCCCCTGCTCAGTGTTCCCAACTTGCTTTCTTTTCTCTGTTTGGAGGAGGTAGAGCTACTAAAAGCCAGGACTTCTCTGGTAGATGGTGACCTGCCTGGTCATGGCTGTTACACATCTATGTGCAACTTCTGGAAATATGGTTACTATCCTAAAGTTCATTGTTAGTGAGGTCTACCTAAATTTTTGAATTCCTGATGATGACATATGGATGGACCATTTGTTACAAGGCCAAAACATGAGAATCTCTAGACTTGTATGGATTATTGAATCCTAATCTCTGACTTTGTAGAACAGATGCCTCTTCCTGTGTGGTTATGTCCCTCTGAAATGAAGATTCAATATTCTTACACTTGCTTGTCAAGAATTCCTGTTTCAAAGCTTTTGTTCTTTCCTGAATCAAAGGCACACAAGCACAGAACCTGTTTCTTGCTGTGTGTGGGAGCTAAACATTGATCATGGGTGGCTGAAGGAGTTTGACTAAAATAGAAATTGATTTGATTGTCTGCCATAACTCATGCTGAACCTGAACAAAATATGTTTTCCAACTATTTCTTGACTTCTAATTTCTGCATGCTCTGTACTTGTGGAGTCTAGCTGGGATATGAAGGAAGAAAAAGCAATCATGCACAGCATGAGTTGTTCTTCCTGCCTTACCACCAGGCTGACTGGAAGGATCACCATTCCTGTTATTTCCTTGTTCAAAATGCCTTTTTTCCTCTGTTCCACTTCATCTGCTCAAAAATATTCAAATAGTCTGAGTTCTTTTGGTTTCTCTACTCAGCATTTCTTCCAAAACTTCTAGTGCTGTGGGAAAGGATTAATACATTTTACTGCTGTGGTTTAGCTTCTCTTAAGTGGGCTTCAGCAGTTCCTTTTGGAAAGTTTATCCCTGTTCTTCATGCTTATAGATGGTTTTGTTTTGGTGGTAGATGAGAATATGGTGGCAATTTCCCTCTAGCATGAGGAAAACCAGACATCTAAGGAGTCACTTTCCTTCAGCATTTTACATAGGTCCTGGTTACTTTCACTGGGTAACCTGCAGATTGCCTAGAGTTAGCGCAGTGCTAAATTGTAACCTGTAGCTAACATGATAGGCTACTATAAACATTATACTGTTAGTACTTGTGTATGGGGCCCAAATCTTGTGCATTTCTGCTATGTTTGTATTATCCTACTTCTTTCTCCCTCAGTCCCTTAAGGCAGTCTAGTTCTATCTGCACATGTGGAAAATAACTCAACTTTATCTGCCCCATTAATAGTCGGTGATTGCTGGAAGCCAGAAGTGCTTGGATAGTTATTTACTAATAACCACACTGACAAAGCTGAGAATTTCTTGTGCCTTGCCTTGGATGACTGAAGAATACAAGAAAGAAGATCAAAGTTTAGTACACAAAAACAGGAGGGAAAATAAAATCAATGGAAAAAAAGCAAGGTGTTATTCAATGTCCAGTAACTTTTTGAGCTGTTAGGATCTGGAAAGTAGCCTTTTATATTTGTGGTACAGTTAACAGGTGTATACAGGAATGGAGCACAGAATCTAGTCTGATTCTGCCTGATCTTCATTTACATACAATCTTACCTGATATTTAGGCTGAAACCCATATCCAGAGCTCTTGCTTGTATCTGCATCTGAAATTGCTGGCATCAAGAAACAGCAATACTTTGTCTCGTGCACATTTGTGTACATCAGCATGCTGGATTTTATGTTTTGGAGGGACTGCTTTATTATCATTTGCTGTGTCTTAATGGACAATGTTTATGTCTGTCTACTGCTTTGACACTGTTGTGTTTGTGATCATTAAATCCCTTCTACTGATGCTCTGAGAAGCTTGCTACCACATATCAAACAAAACCTAGGTGATACCTTCTTCAACAGACTAGCTGTCTGGGGAGGGAATGGAAAAGGAAAGAATAAGGGACAAACTATGTTTAAGGTGAGACCAAATCAACCTTCATTGGTGGAGACCACGTTTCAACTTATATTGAAACTCTTTGAACTGTCTGAAACAATTTTATGTATATCAGAAGGGTTGCTTCCCACATGTCCTCTATGTAACACAAGCATGCATTTTAACTGCATGCTGGTGGAAACGAGTGAAACCCAGAGAACCTCGGTGAGGAAGAACAGTTCTGTTATGGCTTCATAACAGTCAGCCAGATACTAATACAAACTGGGCAATGTCTTGCTGAAATGAGTGTGTGTGGGGAAGCTGTCATGAGAGACAAGTGATCCAATGTATGCAGTTTCCCTCCCCTTACCACTTTTGCTAATATATAATTTTACACACTTATCCCTTTCTCTTGTTTTGTGACATCTCTTAAAGGCCAGCTGAAAAGCAAAGTTCAAAGGGGGTATGACCTGATTTTAGGCACATTTGTAAACTAACTGTTAGTTTTCTGCAGGTTCTTCTGTGCTTAAAAGAGGAACAACCCTCCCCTGAGGGCTGAGCATACAATTCATGTACAATGGATCGACTTCTGACACTATTTCTGGGGTGTTTGCACTGCTCGTGATTCATCTGGCAGTGCCTGAGTTTAAGCACTGATAAAGAGAACATAGCAGAGTGCAAATACATGTGACCTTTCAAAACATTGAAAAGAAAACAAAAATAGAAAAATAGTTTCTTTGCAGTTTTTTCTTGCACATGTGCAATGACTCCAAACACACAAGCATTCTTATTTTGAAGCCTGGGTAGCACAAAAGCTTCTAGGCTTGAGATCCACCATTCCATGTCTGCTGTTCCCAGCAGAGTGTATGTGAGTTGGTCTGACACTGGTGTAGAGGTAGAGGTACAAGTCAGCTTTGATTTCTCCAGTTCAGTGATTGGCCTGTAGTTGAGATCTGCTGCATCCCCAAATCCTTACTGTTTAATAAGTTGTACTTGTATAATTGGTACACTGGTCTTGGTTCGTTCTCCTGATGGGCAGGAAACTATTTCAAGTGTAAAGTATCACTGCAGCTGTCACTTTATGCCAGTAGTACCAATACGGAAGTAAGGCTCAGGTACCTGTGGAAAGTTTCTGCCAAAATCCTCAGCAAGGTACAACCTCAGTTAGCTTGGGTGCAGCCATCTCTTAAAACTCCTGTAAGCAACTTTAAAAAGCAAGTACTTCCACGGGTTCTCTATGGCATAAATCCCCCTGTTGAATTAAGCTGCAGTGGGCTGCTGCAGGGTTCAGCCTTGCCTGGAGTTCACCCCTCTTAGAAAGGCTGGGCTTTTTAAATAGCTGTGTGGATGAGTCAGGGGCATGCCAGTCCTGTTACACTCCCACTCCCCATGACAGGACTGCTCCTAGGGAAAATGTATAGCTCTGAATAGGCTTTCAAAGATGATGGGAACTGAAGATCCTCCCTCCTTTTCCTCAAAACTGTTGACTTATGAGACCATTCCTTTTCGTTAAAAGCAGAGGAAGTACACACAGTACATCTCTCCCTGCCTACAAACTAGAGATGTACACAGTGTGCAGAATTTTGTGCCAAGCTCTGGGCATAGAGATAGGTTTTGAATGAAATGATCAGGGTTAAAGTTTCTCTTAAGCTGCATTAGGGAAAGCAGGAAAGGCTACGCAGCACCTGGGGTAGGGCTCTGATCTGGTATTGCTACAACTATTTTTGGCTTTTCTAAAACCACTTGGAAGTTGTTGCACCAGAATTTGGATATTTTTTCTGGTTGGTTGGTTGGTTTGGTGTGGTGTTTTGTTTTGGGGTTTTTTTTTTGTTTTTGTTTGTTCTGAAATGGCTTAACTGTAGGTGATAACCCCTCCTTGGTTTATTTTTGCTACTCTGATACCTGTTGCATGCTGGGCAAGTTCAGTGCAGCAGGGAGAAACATTTTTTTCTCTTCTCATCTCACTTTCTTCTTTCCTAGTTCATTGTGTTGTTGCTTCCTGTGGCTGTGGTTACCTGAATTTCATTAATAGCAAATCTTGAGCAATCTGCTTAAATAACAATCAGCATGTCTTAATTTGCACCTCTTCCGTACCTTTGTGAAATGGTGAGCTATCTGATCAGCTAGCTAGCTACCTTAGCTCTTGTAAACAAATCCCTGTTTCTGTTCAGTGCTATTATGAAGGCTTCCTGCTAAACCAGGAGTGGTGAACTGAAAAGTGTGGAGTACGTGTGGAGTCTAAAAAGAGGGGGAAATGTGTGAATACAGTTTAATAGGTAATCTTTTAAGGAAGGGATTCCTTACTATTCTGTCTTATTTAGTAACTCTTTACTGTGAAATATGTAATGTTCCCTGGAAAGCAACACTAATACACCAATTTTGTCATTTTCCCCAGACAGGCTTTTAACTATTCCCTTCAAAGTTATGCTCCTTTTTGCTTGGTCTCCTTTTGGCCCATGACACCTTATTTGTGTAACAGCCTAGCCTTGGCTGGACAAAAGTAGGGCAGAGAGCTTTCTTAAGCAGTAACTGTAGCTTTGAGTGTCCTTAGGTTGAGGAGGGTTTTGAGCTTTGGCCTTCCCCTCATCCAGCAATCTTTGTGGATGTCGATATTTTTTAAAGATATTTTTAACCTCTTCAGACACTGCTGCTTCATTAAGAATCTGATCTGTAAAGCAGTGCCTTTTCTCACCATCCACATGCATAAGGCTGACCTTTGGCTTAAGTACAAAGCTTGGTGTCAGTCTTGTCCCATTACCAAATATAGCATGTATCTTACTGACAAGTTTTCCTGGCAGCTGTGGCTGGGAGGGTGTAGGAAGTGAACATATCTAAATGACAGAAGTAATCTCTGATCTCTGTGCTTAGCACTGAAACACATGCACCAACAAGCCCAGGAGGAGAGGGTTGTTGCTTGTTCTGTCCCTTGCCCTGCTTCCTTGTGGACAGTCTCCCTTGAGCTGTGACTTGCCTTGCTGTGCTTGGCTAGCATGCCTGGGGGACAGAATCCACTCCCAGCACCCAGGAACAGCTGCTGTCCCTGTCAGGGACAACTGCACTTGCAGCCCTTGGAGATTTGCTTCTCTCTTAACAACTTCATCCTTCTCGAGCATCTTGATTTCAAGTGTCTGTTGAAGCACTGCAAACAGATTTCCTTTGGTTCTGCAGCACTACATGCTGTGTTGCAATACATTTTGTCTACTTTAAAGCTGTTAGTGAGTCATTAGTTTACAGTTCCAAAACCCAATTCCAAAGGGATCACTCATCTCCCTAGAGCAGTGAAGATATTTTCAAGCTGGCTACAGAGTGCTGTGGCAGTGTTTTTAGGCTTGCCTGGTTCAAATCATGTGGCAGTGATACTGCCAAAGGCTGCCAGTTCAATGGAGGATTGCACACAGATTCCATGGGTGGGAACTTGCAATATTATTAGACACAACTAATAATAGTTTCTCTTGACTTTTGAAATGTCAGAATGGTCTTGTGAGTAACTGCACTTTGGAAAGCATTAACCTTTTGTTTGCCACCAAGAGTAGTCCCTGATGTTCAATGTTGAATTACGTTTGTAATATATAAAGTACATTGGAAATCAGGAGTCAATATATCTGACTGTGAATTGACTAGGGAGAGATCTTAAGAGTTGCAGCATCAGTCTGGGGACCCATGACTGTGCGTTGTGTGTGTGCGATGACTAGAAAGATGACTTTCTCCTACCCAGAGATTAGTAAGTTCAAATGAACATACCTCTGCTGCCTCACTTTTCCCATCTTCAAAAGTAAAACCTAATAATGAACAGTCTCTGGTCTCATATTAAAAAAGAACCAAAATAAAAGTATGCCAACATAAAGAAACAAATCTGTTTTCTTTGAGAAGACCTTACTGTCCTACTGTCCTGAAGTCAGGTCTCCAGGATTTCTCCAGGATCAGATGCTCTAGAGCTGGTTGTTCTGGCTGGCAGCAAAAAGTGTGCTTTGCAGACAACTTCAAAAGTTTTCAATTTCTCCATGAACCAAGTGAAAACAAAAGTAAAAAAAAAAATAAATCTTCAAATAGTTTGTGGAACTAAGTTAATGTTCTTTCTTGCACTAGCCATTTATTTCTTTTTGCTGTCTAGTGCATCCACCAAGGTACCAGCTGTGTATCTCCAGCTACAGGATTTACTGTAAGACTTTTACAGACTGCTGGAGGCCAATCAGTACAGGATTCTGATAAGTTTGCCCCAGAGTGTCAGAAACTGATAAATAAAAAACCTACAAGTTCTTAGTCAAAAGATGCAAGCATTTTGAAGAGTGAGAAGTTAATCCGAGAGCCTTTCTGCCCTTTTGAGTATATTATTAGCACAGCTTGGAGGCAGATGAGCTGAGTTTCAAGAGGTGCTGGACACTTGCCCCTTCTTGTGATATGAGTGAAGTTGGACACTTCCTCTTGTGAATACAAAGCTGCATGGGAATTGCACAAAGCTAAGCCCTTAGTTGTGGAGTAATGAAAACACAGGGGAAAGACAGAAGACCTATATTCAGAGTGCCTTCTCTTAATTGCCTTTTACAGCTATTTACTATAGTTAAGAATACCTTGTGGGTGTATCTTTCAAGGCAGGATTGCATCACTGGGGCTATGAATAACACAACACACTGAAGGGAATTAATTTTCTCTATGTTGTATGTCTATATTTTAAAATTTTTCTGGCTTCTGTGAAGAGTTAGATGATAATATCACTTAAAAGCAAGGAAGTAGCTTGTGCAAAGGTTGGACTTGATGATCCTTGAGCTCCCTTCCAAGCTTATGGATTCTATGATTCTATGATTCTATAGGAAGTCTTTAACAAGTAGGATGCAGTCAAAGCTCAGGAGCTGCAAATGGCCTGTCAAGACAAATTGTCTCTGGTACTGAAAACCCAGAGCAACATGACTTGTTGGGGGGCAGCCTTGGAAAGAGTCTTGTACTCTTTCTATTTATGAGAACTAAAACTTTAATTGCGGTAACTATTATGTATATTAATGAGAGATCCATCCCTCTATTTCTGCAGTGTATCTAAATGCCAGCATTTAATCCTTGTATTAAAGATACATAGCAGTCTTCCTGTGACAATGAAGATGTATTTTTAGCGTGCTTGGGGAATTGTGGTTAACAGAATGACTTCACCCGCAGGGGAAGCTTGACTGTTGTCATTTTATTCTTGTTCAATAATCTGAAATAGATTGTTGACATCAATGCTTTACTAAAAGTAAAATAAGATTAGGATCAATGGGCTTTTAAGAATATTTTTCCTTTTTTTTCCCATCTGAGTTTTTGTAGGGTGTTTTGCTTTGCTTTGCTTTGCTTTGCTTTGTTTTTCTTCCTTCGGGAGTTAATACAGTATCATTTTCTTTGTTTGGCAACTTAAGTCTCGTGTGTGATCATTTAAAACTAGATATGTGCTTACAAATCTGAGAATAAAAGCAGAAAAGATATTTCTTGCAATAAGTTCTTATTCCTCCTATATTTGCTATACTATACCTCATCTTCTGTGCCCTTTAAATCATAAGAATCAGACACTGAACATCAGTTTTTATGAGGATCCATGTGAACTCTGTCAGATTCACCACTGCTGGATAAACCCCATCTTGAAAAGAGTCACAGAAGTCATCAGGCTGTCCTTCGTTTCAAGTTCATCCCCCTTCATCATCCTGATATGTGTTAATGTGCAAAGGTATTTGGGGAACTGTGAAATAAAATTGTAGGCACTCTTAGAGATGCAATGTCAAACAACACAGCAGCACATGTGACAATTGCTGTACCCATGTTTCTGTCATGCTTTAAATTTGTTATAAGATTTAGGTTCATATTCATTCCATATGTTGTCTGCAGTTAGCTGTGATCAAAGAAGAGTGGAGGTGGTCTACTAGGAATGCTTCTCTCCTTCTGCACTAAGGAACATATTTCTACAGTTTTCTCCTTCATCAGAATAATGTGTTCATCTACTTACTTCTGAGCTCAGTCAATGACTCTTAGTGAACTGTTGGTGTAGACACTGAATTCTCAGATGGCTCAGACTGCCTCAGAAGTCACTCTTTCCCATTGTTGGCAGTTTTACTTTGAGGTGGTCTCAGGGAGGAAATGGTAAGAAGTGTTGTCTGCCCAAACTTTCCCCCATGACCAAGCTGGTGGTCTCCTTTTTATGTGTAGTATGCTGTGCAGCCCAGAAATACAATATTTCACTTAGGACTCTAAAGATTATTATATTTGCTAGAAGTCTTAAATAATTTGCAGCAGATCTATAGCACGATTCAAACAAAGTTAAACCTAATAGCTAAGAATTGGTTATTTAAATAATATTTCATCAGACTCCTGAATGTGAAACACTTGGTAAGAAACTGATACTGGCCAATGTGAGTGATACAATTCAAATGTGAATTTGTGTTTATGGTAGCTCTACGTGTATCTTACTTCACTACTGGCACACTTATTTTATACTTTTTGCAATTCAGATGCTGCATGCCACCTAAAACATAGATCTTGAAAACAAATGCTTGGATTTCAAATTTTGTCATCATTTTGGTAGTGACTGTGATATTGCTTCTGAAAATCCAGGGTACATACCTGTTAAGAATCAGTAACAGTTAAGCATTTTGTTTATTTCCTGCTTTTAATATTTATGGTATTAACAGAAGATAAAAATCTGATTTGCTTGCTCTTGCCCTTACAATTCAATTAAACTAGAATTTTGTAAACTATGATTCCAAAGAGTATAAACAGCCCTGAGCTTTTAGGAAACATGCATATTTCTGAATGTCCTTGCTATTCTCATATCTCTAATTGTAGGCTGTAAACGCATTGAAAATGTGATCTAAGCACTGACAGCATCCTCGGTGTTAATACAATGCATTAGAGAAGTTTTTTGTGTGATCTCTTCTCTCAAGGACAAACCACCTAATTAGCTGACCTGCCTGAAACACATACTGCTGTGTTCCTCCACTAATACAGAACAAATTGCAGAATAAAAATTTGATATGTTTTGTTTGTTTGCTCGAATGCGAACAATTTCCAGAGAAGCACTTTATGGTATAGAGTGGGGATGAAGTGTGAAAACATTAAGTACCACAAACAGGAGAATGTACATGAATATACAGGTTACATGGATGTACGTATACATACACAAAGGTGAAGCCATATATGAATGCATGCAGTATAAAACACACTATGTAGGTGAGGCAAACACAAATGTAAGCTTTGCAGGTTTTGTCATGCTGGAATAGCTTTTTTTTTTACTCCCAAGGATAATACTCAGTTTGTAACTTGTTATTCTCTTCATTTACATTCATGCTCTAAGTTTGAAACTCCTGAGATTTAAAAAAAAAAAAAACAACCAAAAAAAAAAAAACCACCAGGCTCAGTTTGTACTTCACTTCAAGTTCCTTTACATTGATTCTCAGATAGTCATAGAAAATCTGTTCAGAACACAGTCATGACTCTTGCTCTTATATTTGAACCTGTGTTTATTTTTGAACACACTTAAACTTGCATTACTGGTATGAAAGCAGGTGCTCAAAGAAGCTACTTTGAAGAGTGAGGATCGAGTGTCTCTGTATCGTCAAAGTAAAGCTGGTCCAGCTGCATAGTAGACACTGTGGGATTATGCTTGATAAATTCTTACAGTAAAAGAAGTAATAAAAAAACCAGACACTGTGGGAAGAAATGTACATTAGAAGTACAAATAAAGGCTCACCAGGTTGGGTAGTCTTTCAAATGTCTGGATCTTATCCTAAAGAGCATCATTTGGGACCATGTGGATTCTTCCCTTCCTGTACAGGTCTGATAATTTTTTTAGCCACAGTCGCTCCCTGGCTAAAAATGCATCATCACAGAGGGATTTCTTATTTGGACAAGCATAACCTATGTGAACTTTGGAATCCAAAAAGATTTGGCCTGTATGAATCATAGGACTTTTCACTTCAAGATTCTGGAAATAATTGTTTGCAAGAGAAAGCCTGACAAAAGGAAGTGTAAAAGCAAAAGTGCCAAACTCTGTGCAGAGATGTGTCAGGTATAACGGCATGCAGAGCAACTTAGGCGAGACTACAGAATGTATTTGTTTTGGTTCGGTTTTTGTTTTCCCCTGTGGTGGGATGTTCTAGTAGAAAATTGTGTACAGAGGAGGAAATGGAATGCTTTTTCTCTTTCCCACTTTTAAACACAGTGACACGTCCTAATTTAGATCTAATTTTCATTCCTGTAACATTACTTGTAACGACGTCCAAAGTCCTCAGAATTAATGTGACTGGAAAAATTCCAGCAGGACTTTCAATTTTTCTCATTAAAAACATTATTGATGTCTTAATTAGGTACTGTTATTAACAGCAATATTACTCAATTTAGAACTGCACAGTTAAGATGTGGTTACCTACAGCATGATTAGTCAGAAGCTCTGTTACGCAAGGATGCACACTACCATTTTGAGCAGTTAAATATTTAGAGCCAGATGCTCAGCAGTGTAAATTGTGTGGCTATGCGACCTCAGTGGAGCTAGACTAGTGTACACAAGCTGAGACTTTGATATCTCAAGTTCTAAACAATTATCTGTGACTGATCTGCCTCACTATTTCTCCTTTTCCTTTCCTTTCTGCTTCTTGCTCATTTTTCTCTTAATGACAAGTTTATGAAGTAATACACATATATTCTTGTCTCCACTATAAGCTGTTTAACTGCTGAAATTAAGCTGGAGCCACTCTGCACTTGATTTCATTGACTTAAGTGAACTTGCTCCTGATTTAGAACACAGTTTGAGGATGTTTCTAGAGTACTTTTGACTCTAATGGGCTCTGTTGAAAGCTTTAAGTTGTGGTAATTTCCTTTACTTGTTGAGGACCTTCTGCTGCTACATGTGAGAGTAGAATTAGGTGGAGTATTTTATTTGCTTGCCTAGGCACAGATTTATACTAACTTCTAAAGTACTCTGTGGGCCAGTTAATATGTCTACTTCTGTGTTAAGATATTGAAAGAAGCTATTTAGATTTACTGTATTTGTGCCCAGTTTCATTAAAGAATTGTGAATCTACAACAGTTTTCAGTTCTATAATTACTGGCTGTCACTCCTGTTTGATGCTACTTATGTTTACTGTAATTGTGGGTGGGAAAGGCTGTTAGCTACATTGACTATTGCATGCTGCTCTGTGGCTCTAATTGAGAAGCTTGTATAAAATAAAGCCTGTACTTTGGTTATCATCAGGATATAAGACTTAGTTTAAACACATCCATTCCACTCCCACCTCAAAATCACACAGCAAATGTTCCAACTCTTTAAATTTGGAAATTGAGATGTCCAGATGAATTTCATGTTCTGTTACTTGGTAATCCTATGGCTTACATTTTGAGTTTTCAGTGTGCAAACTGTTGCCTTAGCTGAGCACAAGCTCATCTGCATGGCAGAAAAAGATGATCCTTGTGTGAACTGTGTGAAAACCAGGCTTGTGTCATCTTGCAGGTAGTTTAACAATGAAATGAACAGTTATCATACATTCAGGTTAAGATGGACAGATGTGCATGAAGCTGTTAAAGCAAAAGGCAGCTGGATATATAATTGGTGTAGGGGATAGCACTGAAATCTCAGAATGGTATAGACATTTGCATCTGTTCACTGATGTATATAATGACAAGTTATTTGGTGTAGTAGGGTGTGAAGCTTAAAAGGAACTTAATGGCTTTTCCTTTAATAAATCATTTGACTATAGTGGTGTCATCTTTTATTAGCTTGTAATTTTGTAAAAGTTAAAATTGAGCATAATGTTGCATATAATTCTAGAACATCTGGTAGCAATAGCTAGTAGCAGCTGTTTAGTACCTGAAATATAAACAAAACATGATTTTATCCATAGTTGTCACAATTAATTTTCCTGGAAATACTAGTTTTGAAGTGGATGTACTAGGAGATAGATCTGGACAAAATAAAGAATGGGTAGGAAAGATATGGCTCAAAATTTCAGGCAATAAAAGAGAGAATTGCACAAAATCTGATCTAGGAACAGTGATGTGTTTCTAAAGATTTTTTTTTCCTACTAAAATAAAGGAAGCAGCTTTCAAAGAAATCTTGAAATGAGTTCTAGTCCTTAAATACACTGTGCTTTGGTGCTGAAGTGCATCCTATTAATATAATTTTAACAGATCACAAACTTTTCATACTATTTTTTTCAACCCTTACTCCTATAGGGGAAAAAATTATCCAGTGCTTTGGCTGTGTTAATACACCATATAATTGAATCACTGTCTCTTGAGCACTAGAAGGAAAAACAAATACCCCACAAACAAACCTATTTTTCCTTCTGCAGTTCACTTGCTGCTTTTACTGTCTTATTCTAACTTGGGATTCAAAGGAAATGCGCAGTCTGCATTGTCACATGGACTAGTAAGCAGACAGAGAAGACGTGCTTTTGGGCTGCTGCAGTTTCTGTTGTAACCTGTAATACCACCCAGATGCCCTTCTGAAGTTTCATGTGTTTGGCTTTCTCTTCCTGTCCCAGAGCATCAGATATACTCACTCATGAGGGTGACAATATGATGTGGCATCAGTTGCACCTGCTGAGGTTCTCCTTGACATGGGGATTTTAACTGTTTTTGTTTTGACATGATTATTGTTTATCCAGTGTATTTCAGATGCCTCTAGCAACAGGAACGTGGTATATGGTAGAACTTGTACTGTGTATGTTGCACTTGTATTGTGCACAATCAAATTGCTGTTCATGTGGCATGTCTCTATAAACTATTCCTGTTGAATTTTGGCATTGTAAAAAGCAAAGATGTTAGCCAAATAATCTGACTTTAGTGTTATTTGTATTCTGGACTCAATGGTGGGATTTATATAGAAGCAGATTAGGATCGCAGAATACTACACAGCATCAAAAAAGTACATGTGGCGGTAGCATAGTTTTCTTGTCTTTAGCTGTCCCTTTCCTGATTCTTTCAGGGTATGATTTCTAGTAAGGACAACAATATTCTAACAATCCAGTTATCCAGTCATGTTCAAGCTGCTTGTACAGAATAATGTCACTTCAAGGATAGAATAATGTTGATATTTGACACATGAACGGATTTTCTCACTCTGTATTTATGATAAGGATCCCTGATGGGGGCAAACAGTTCCTATGATACTGTCTGACTGGTTTTCCTTTTCTCTTCCTAGTAAGGACAGAAGAGGACTCTTTAAGAACATGAGCACAATGAAGTTTGTTTCTCTCTGGGGAGTTGGTTTTCTTTTGATGTTTGTTTATTTCCAACAGCTATTAAAAGCCACCCATCCAGCATCTTGATCTGTGCCTAGCCTGAGTAGGACTTTATGTGTTGCTGAACAAGTAGATCTGTAGCTATGTAGGAACAATTTTTGATTAATTCCAGGCACACCTAACCAGAAAAATTCCTTGTTTTCTGTTACAATGAAGTGACAGTTTTTAATGGATGATTCAGGTGCTTTAACTAGAAGTTGATTTTAACAACATTATGCAGTATGGATGTTCAAGTGTAAATAATTTATAATCATAGCCTCATGCTGGAGGATGCTAAATATCAGTAATTTTGCATTATTCACTATGCATGACATTGTGGCTCCCAGTGGGCTGATCATAAAACTCTCTTGGCCTCAGTAATATCAGGATTTCACCATAAGTGTTACCTAAAAAATGAAATGATGACATTTCAACTCGTTCTTAATCTACTTTGTCTTAATTTAACTAATTGCATAATTTTGCATGTAGCCTTATTCTAAAGGCTTGGAAGTACACAACAAGCTGTGACCTAAATCCTGCACTTTTAACTCATTGTTGAAATACACAAGTACTTGTATGAGCACACATAGGGTACTTATATTCATTTCTAAGGGCTTACATGGTCTTGGCTTGGTGGTGTGTACAGTGTGTTGCCCCACAACTAAACCTTAGCTGTTGCTCTCTGGAGTATGATGCTCTTTCAAACAGCAAATGCAACAAATCATCACCAGGTTACAGCTACTGAAGCTTGAAAAGGACTGTTTTTGTCTGTAGTTACAAATTGGGTTCATCTCCCGGGAGAGAGGAAAGTGGAGATTTGAGTCATCTTTTGGATGGAGGATGAAATGGAGTGTGAGTTTATACTCTTGACATTCAACAAGAAACTGAAGAGAATATAAAACCATTACCTTACCATCTTCCTCTGTCACTTGAAAAGATTGATTCCCAGAATCAGGAGAAGGAGGTCACGATGAAAGGACAAAATTGTCTTCAGTATCTCAGATAGAAGGAGCTGCATCCTACAGATCTTGAGGTGACATTAGCTGTTTTCAAATGTACTTAGGACTAATGCATCACTAGCCAACTATCTTGGTGTTGCTGACTATTAAACTGTCTTACTCTGCATGTGGAATTCCTATTAGCAATGTCTTCTGCCCTGTGTTAATTCCTCAATGTGCCAGGGTACTGTTAAGGTGTTGTTAATGATAGCTAGCTGGTGTGGACCAACTGATCCTAAAAATTTTCACATTGTACAGGCTTTTTTTTCCCTTTCCTTTGTGCTGGATCTTTTGGACTGAGGTTGTGTCTAATGCTCTGTGGAGGGAATACAGACCACAGACAACTTTAGGCCTCCTGAGTTCTTGGGTTGCGAATGGAACTCTGATTTTTGTAGTTCCTTGTAGCCAATAAGCCCATAAAAGGCATCAGTTACTTCAGCATAGGTCATTTAACTCAAAACCTTCCAGAGAAGCTCATTAAGATGGCAAAATTTCATTTTGTGTAGTGCATTGCCAAGTATCATCATGCCAGGAACATATGGCTGCTTTTCTAACCTCTTTACCAAAGCAAGTAAAACTCACACTTTGTTTGGGAGAGCTTTGGTGCAGGTGTTATGATACTTCTCTGTGGAGACTTCAAAACTCAACTGGAGGAGTCCCTTAGTAGTGTGATCTGAAGTCAAAGCTTTGGGCAGGAGTTTGGACTAGCTGACCTCCAGAGGCCTCTTCAATCATTGAGTATCCTGTGACTCCATGGTGATTATTTTTGATACTGTTCCTGCAAAATGATGTCTCTCCACATGGATCTATTTATATTAGAAACTTAAATTGACTTGTGGGCTTATTGTGCCTTTTAAAAATGGAAAGAACAAAACCTGTGTTTTCCAAAGGAAATGACTTCCTGCTATGACCACAAGTTGAAATCTGATAAACAGGGGGAAAGACTTCTAATACTGTCAGCAATTCTCCTCATGTCTTTCATTCCCTATAACTCATTATGGCTTTTTGACGACAGTGTGTATCAACTTGGAGCAGATAAGCTTTGAATTTGACTTTCTGTTCCTAACAAGCTAATACAGACCTTCTGTTTTGTTGCTTCTGTGCTCCAGTAGGTGGGTTAGTATTGTGGTGGACAACATACTGTACTGGTATTTCGTAGAATCATAGAATTGTTTTGGTTGGAATAAACACTTCCCCTGGTGTAAATTGAGAACATTTCCCTGTTCTATCACTTAGTATTATGGAGGGAAAAATGAGCCTCACCTCACTACAACCTTCTTTCCGGTAGTTGTAGAGAAAAGTAAGGTCTCTCCTCATTCTCCTTTTCTCCAGACTAAAGAACCCCAGTTACTTCAGCTGCTACTCATAAGACTTGTTCTCCAGATCCTTCACCAGGATTCTGATGATCTTGAAGTTGGCTGTAGCAAGTGGGACTCAAGTTGTGCCTGTCTGTGTTCTGAAGAGGTTCCATGTCTTTGTTAAATGAAGGTTTAAATATCTCTAAGTCAGATATAGAGATCTCTAGAATTCTACCATTTGGTTACGTTTGGTTTTTTTTGTTGGTGGATTTTATTTTTTATTGTTGTTGTTGGGGGTTGGTGTTTGTTTGTTTGTTTGTTTTCATTGTAGCACAATCTAGAGATTTGGTACCAGAGATCCAGTATATTGTTTATCTTTGTTAAAACAGATCTTATATTTCTTTTTGGGGAGAAAAGGCAAGATGTTATTGGGGAGAGCACAATTTAAGTACTGCTATGACTGTAATACAGCCCTTTCAGCTTCTTAGCAGCCCTTAATATGCCTGTTGTAAGCAAAAGTGAGTTTTGAAGAGGTCTTGATTGAATAACATGGTGACTTTGTGTCTTTTATTTTCAGATATTTTTAGGAAGGGCAGCATCAATCTTCACTGAATATGGGCACATTTATGGCCCTTTACAGTCTCTGCTCCTATTTACTGAAATGTCAGCTATCTTTTCTACCAGTGATGCAAAGAATGATGCAAATACTTTCTCCCATGCTGCTATTCTGACCTTGAAGGAGCTATCTGCAAACATTTGCAAGACCATTTTATTGTCCTCATTCATCTGTTCTTTAAAATTATCCTCTGTGGTAATGAATCAGTAACTGCTCTGTGCTATTGCTGGCAAGTAATGCTTACCAGTGCCATCTTACACCCCTTTATGAACCATTTGTTTTCTTCTAGGCTGAATTTCTGGGGCCTGTGATTCTTGCTTCTGAATTTGTATGTGGACAGGCCCTGACCCAGGAAACCCTATCACTATGTATAAACAACAAATATTAATGCAAGTCCCAGAGATCTTGCTGAGGCTGAAGGTAAAGCTGAGCAAGTTTGGTATGAAGCACTCATTGGATTTACACCTGAATCTCTTGAACATACTTGCAACAACTGTATTAATTCAGAAGCAGGTTTACTGATGGTGTTTCCTGTTTTGCTTCCTCCTGGCACTTGCCAATTAGTGAATAAAAGGCTGCTTTGAGAGCAAGATAGGAGAGGGAGATGTATTCATACCACCCAGATTTAAGAGCCTAAGCTAGACACCTAGGTCTTGTGATGGTAATTGAGCCTTTAGAAGGCAAATGAAAGCATCTAAATTAGGAGCCTGCTTCTTTTTTCTCAGTGTCATAAATCTGTGTGCATAATTTTGATAAGTTCTGTAGCATGAATAATCTAAGTTACAGTCTCATTTATTTTTCTGGGTCCTATGAGCATGAAAAGGGGAGACTGAGCTGTGGTGACAGACCTTTGAACTCCTTCACTAGGGTCTTTAGGGCAAGACCCAAGAGACTGGTTATGCTGAATGAGAAAGCTGCTGGTAGCTCTCTATACTGTGCTTTTTGTGAGAACTAGGAAAATACCTAACTTCAATAATACAGATAATGAGTATTAAAAAAAAAAAAAAAAGTCTAGCTAATTAGTTTAGTGTTTTGCAGATATCTGAACTGTCTGAGAAGAGATCAGGAAAGTATGCTTAAACTTTCTTCTCGTTGTGGTAATCCTTAAAAAAAATGTCCTATGTACTTCCATGATTTCACTGTGTAGACTTCCCCAGTGTTTTCTTGTTGGACCTTGCACCATCCCTTACAGCTCAGCTAAACCAGCTTTTGATATAACATCTGAAATCTAGTGTAAAAATATGAAGTGTGGGGGTTTTTGTCATTTGCATGTTATGCTGGGGTACATAATTGCATGGCTCTTTATTTTGTAGTGTGACATGGAATGCACCTCTGCCTGCTACACTTGATGCCAGATTGCTTTACTGCTGTCAGCCTCCATTAGCTTGTAACTTAAATGAATATAGGCCAAGTGGAGACATCATAAATATCTCTCTCCAGTGGGAAAATGACATAGAATTCCATAGCTGTCTGATACAAGCTGCAGTTATTTATTAACAACTAGACCCAGATTTGTTATTCAGAAGCAACAATATGCTTTGCAAACAGGGGAAGTAGAGACTACTGTTTATTCTTTGCTAGAGAAATTTTCTTACAAAACAAAAGCTTGTGCCTTTGTAAGCACAACTTCTATGGGAACTCCTGTGAAGCCTTTCAGTATTCAGATGGTTCTTGCTAGGAAAGAAGTGCCAAAATATGCAAATGAAATGCACACTATGGGTGAGCTTATAGAAGTCTATAGCAACAAGGCTACTGCCACAAATTCTGTTTGACTTGGGCCATGAGCTTAAATGCTTGTAACCAGCACCATGATCTGGTAGTTCTACTTTTTAAGTGAGTTGCTGTATTTTTGAAGAAAGCTCAGCAGTAAAACATGATCAGCAGTATCCTTAGTGCAGTTTTACATCCTACATAGAATCATAGAACATACATCCTTTACTCAAGGAAAGAATGGGGTGTCAATATGCTATAGAACCCAGCTTATGCCAGGGTCCTGCTACCTTAGAATAATCATAATTTAGGATAATTAAATTTTGATGTTCAATAATGTGTTTCTCACAATACAAAGTGCAAGATTTTACTATAAGTACAAAAAGCCTTTTCCATCTTTATTTGTTGTATTCCTCTAGTGAGGCTGCTGTTATACAGCAGGAAGAAAACTACTGCTAGCATCTGGGAAGTGATAAGTTAGGTCAAAGGCACAGGGCTCTTGGAATGAGTGTTAGCAGATGCTGTAGGAAGCTTTGAAATCAGACACATACCAGTGTCAAATTGTGTATGCAAATGGAGGGGAGAACAAAGCATTTGGGGAACAGTGTAATGCATCATCATACCCAGCTGGATGTGACAGGTTCTGCATTGCTCTTCCAAGAGCACTAAGAGGGTCCTAAGTTGATTCAACATACGTGAGTGAATGCAGCCACTTAGCATGGTTTGGCATGTGATCTACTCCATGTTTTCTGTCTGGTAACTGCATTTATTTGTTTATTTCCCCCCAATGACAAAAGTTTGCTATGCAACTGTTTTGGTACACAGCAAATGCAACATCTTTTTGCCTGTTTAATGCAGTAGCTAGGCATTCAGTGTAGGCTGCAACACAGCTTGGTTTTATAGAAGCTGGTAACAAGGATGTGTCCAGGCATGCACACAATAATGGTGAGACATGACCACAAACAGCACCTGTAGCTGACCAAACACTAAAACTGCCAAGTAGAAAAGGTGGATCCAGTCATCCCAAGTCACAAGGCTAGAGGCCTTGGATAACCAGAACTAGATGATCTTTCAGGTCCTTCCAACCCAAACCGTTCTATGCTTGTTCCATTCACTTCATGTTCATAAATCAGAAAACCTGTGTCATGCGTACATGACCTGCAGAAACAAACTAGACAGACCTCATAGAAAAGAAAAGGACTAGAAGAACATGTATGCAATAAAAATCATTGATATTTGTGAAAGAATAACCCAACTATAAAGCAGAAAAGGGCTAATGCTAGAATGAATACAGATTCAGAAGCACCTGAGTCAAGGTTTTCTTGCAATGCTTTCTGAATACAGAGATTAATACCATGCAGTTGAGCTCTTCCATATCCATTTGATTTGCTGGCATTCTGCAGATAGGGAAAAGAACTCTCCCTGATCTTGCATTATCCACTTAGCCCAGCAGAAGTGATTCCTGCTGTCCCTCAGGACAAGCTCTGGACATCTGAGGTACAGGTGAATTCTTGTATTGAGTGCAGGGTGTAACCTCATCACATCACAGCTGCAAGTGTTTGCCTCTGTTGTGGCTTGCCTAGCTCTAGTGATAACAGTACGGCATCTATTAACAAATGCTGACAAACCACACGCTTTGTAAATCCTTTTACAGGCTTGCTTCTGATGCTCACACTAGGAATACTTGGCTCTGCTGTGCTCTCACCAGCAAGAACTTTAATAGGCTTTTTTCCCCTGTCTAACTGCTCATTTGACAATTTATCTCAATGGTTCCTTGGCATCTTTGCTGAGTATTTGTTCACATGCCAAATAAACAAATACCTGTTCAAACTTGGCTTTTGACCTTGCTGCCACAAATTCAGCATCTATGAATGACTAATTGAATGCTGGGTACCAGGTGTGAATGTCAGTGTACGCTACAGTGAGCCTGTGGCAGTCAGGCTGGTATAATTTTGCTTGTCATGGATGGAAAAGTAAGTGGCATGGCAGCTAGGGAGAATAGCTTGCTGTTTTCTGTTTTGCTTGCTTGACTGAGATGGAGCCAAGATATTGCTGATATAAGCATCGGTTGGTTTAAAACATGAAGTCTGAATAAAAAATAATGCAGCCAGTGTTCCTTGTTTTTAGAGTTTTGAGATGATTTTTTTAGAAGTTTTAAAGGGAGATGGCATTTTTGCACTTGCTTTTAATTAGCAGTTTCAAGAAATTGTCTTTAGAAGTTGATATGACCCAGCATAGGGTTTGCTCTGAGAGTTACGGGTGACTGCCTCTGGTGTTTGCTTGCAGGCTCTGTAACCTCATATTCCACATATAAAGATGTGGAAAATGATACTATAATCTCTTGTAAATTGCATTAAACTCTAGAAATGTGCTATTGAAACTCTGTATAAAAGCTAGCTATTACTGTTTTATAACCTTAACTGCAAAAACAAAACATCTGGGATATTACTGTTACTAGGCTGGGTGACAGGCTTGTCCTCAAATTAGTTAACTATTTACGGTGGTTTATACTACAAGGTTTCTACAAATGGAGCTACCTGGAAATATCCATCTGCAGCAATTTTAAAGAAGAAAACTACACATCCATTAGCTTCAGGGCTTGGATCTGATAGAAAAGTGGAAATGCTTCCAGCTTTCCACATGATTCCAAAATGCTTCCTCTTTAGATATATCCACATCAGACTTATTTCCAGATGAATCTGAATATCTGTTCTTTCCTGGGCTTTACATGCAGTGCTACATGTGAGTGATTGATTTTGATAAAGGTTCTAACAGATGCAACCAGCTGAAATCCACATAGTGCAAGATTAGTCTTTATTTTTATACTTCAATTTCGTAAAATCTATCATTGTAACCAGCTCACTTTGTGTTTCTTCATTGTCTCTGTGCAGGACACTGATCACTTGCTACACCTTTTTTTTTGCAGTTTTGCCCTCTGAAAAATGCTTTTTAGTATCTGTGAATTCTTTTAATGAGAGAAAGGGAGTCTGAAGGGTAGAGGAAGATCAGTAGTTATTCTCAAAATAACATGACTGCCAAAAGCATTGACAGAAGCATTCTTTGATCTAGTTATCTTAGAAGTTTTCCTCAGTGCGAGCATGTTAGTCTGACTTGTCTGTTCATGGATTCAAGCAGTTTGTAGTCCATCCCATTATCTTATACTACTCCTTTAATAACCTTGTGTTTTATTGAAAGTGTAATTTGTTTCTTCTTAAAACTTTATATATGTATTGCCAAACTTTTTGACAACTTGGAAAGATATCTGTCAGGTTTTGCCAATTTGTAGTCTTACATGTGTGCAATTCACTTGAAGACACTGCTATATTTCTTCTTTCTGTAATCATCTGTAGTCTTAACTTTTGAACCTATTTCCAGAAATTTATTAATGTGCCAAGTTAAACCTGGAAATGTAATATTTGAAGCCTGTTGAGAATAGGGAACAGCAAGAGATGCTGAGCCTTTCTACCTTTGCAAAGGTCCTTTAGGGACCACATTCTTTGGTGACTAGTCCCATGGATGCTGGTGGCCTTGCTTTTTTTGGTGTAAGATGAGGTAAAATGGATAGTTTAATAGTGTTTGGAAACCTTTTGATTAAGGCTGTCCAGTTTTAGCATGAAGAGTAGGCTCAAAGCAGTTGAACCTGATAAGTGTTTTGGTTTTGCCCGTCCCTCCCTTCCTCCCTCCCTTCCTTTCCTTCCTTTCCTTCCTTCCTTCCTTCCTTCGTTTTCTTCTTTCCTTTTCTTCCTTTCCTTCCTTTCCTTCCCTCCCTCAAAAAATAAATTCAGGATGAGAACTGAAGAACCTATAATGCACTCTTACTGAAGAACAATCAGAAGTTGAAAGCTGTCTCTTGGCTGCTTTCACTTCTTTTTCTATTCTAATTGTCTCTTTTCAGAGAGGGTAAATCTTGCTTTGCCCTTTTTTTTCTTTTCCTTGCCTACTTTCTTGACATTATTTCTGTCCTGCTCTGCTGTATGCAGGTCACCTGATTGTATACTGAAAAAACCCTTCCCCCTTCTTTGGCATGACAATGAAATTTCAGCTTTGCTACTATGAAATGCAGATATTGTTCCTACTTCTGCCCTCAATACCAATGCAACTGAAGTGAAAAAAGCCCCACTGGTAAGAAATGATAGCAAATTCCACAGCTGCAATTTACTCAGACTATTGAATTAATTAAAAAAATAATTTCCTCCTTACTTCACAAAAGAAGTTGGCATTGGCTCTGCAGTGCTTTTCTATTTCACATAGAACTGAGGCATGATGAGACAGTCATGTAGTAATTTCAAAATAAGATGTTTTAACGGCATCCTGACCTGCATTAGGAATAGTGTGGCCAGCAGGAGCAGGGAAGTCATTGTGCCCCTGTAGTCTGCATAGGTTAGGCCACACCTTGAGTACTGTGTTCAGTTCTGGGCCCCTCAGTTTAGGAAGGACATTGAGACACTTGAATGTGTCCAGAGAAGGGCAACAAGGCTGGGGAGATGCCTTGAGCACAAGCCCTATGAGGAGAGGCTGAGGGAGCTGGGAATGTTTAGCCTGGAGAAGAGGAGGCTCAGGGGTGACCTCATTGCTCTCTACTGCTACCTGAAAGGTGATCGTAGCAAGGAAAGGGTTGGTCTCTTCTCTCTAGCAACCAGCACCAGAACAAGGGGACACAGTCTCAAGCTGTGCCAGGGAAAGTTTAGGCTGGAGGTGAGGAGAAAGTTCTTCACCAAGACAGTCATTCGTCATTGGAATGTGCTGCCCAGGGAGGTGGTGGAGTCACCATCCCTGGAGGTCTTCAAGAGGAGATTGGATGTGGCACTTGGTGCCATGGTCTAGTCCTGAGGTCTGTGGTGACAGGTTGGACTCGATGATCTTTGAGGTCTCTTCCAACCTTAGTGATACTGTGATACTGTACCATCTTTGAAAAGTTCAGCAATGCTACAAAATGAAGTTTTTCAGAATCAGCAGGGAAACATTCCAGTTCTTCCACAGCAGGGAGTGACAGACCATATCAAACCTTGTTCTGTGACAGTTTCTGACTAAAGCACTGGAGTCACTCAGGATACACAGTGTGAGTCAATTTGGTATAGAGTTCCTAAAAAGACTAACTGGATCACTTGCACTCTTTCTGGTGTCTTCAGTGTGGTGTGCATAGTCATTATAATTTGCACTGGGTAGGTTTGAAAGATTTGAAGCTACACCAGACCAAACCAACTGTGAACTTTTTATTTTAGCTACAGTGCCATAAATCATCATCTGTGGTAAATGAACATCTATTCTTGTTGTTTTGAAAGAAAGTTTCAAAAGGAAAACTTGTTGTGCAGCAACTTTGTAATAACTGAAAGTGCTAGAGATTTGGAAAAGCTTTTATGCTCACTTAATTAAAGCCCACCTTCCTCATAGATGAAGACTTTATTAAAGCAGGCTTGATTTAGCCAAGTATAACTTCTGGGTAATACAGCTTACAGCTTTTGAAGTGGCATGATTGGTATCTTTTAATAGTTTGGGTACTACATTTGTATGCGTATAAATAAACGTTACCAGGATTAGTACTTGCTTACCACTGCATTAATTGACTGGTTCCTTGACTGCTGTATTGGATGATTGCAGTTGAAATGTTTTGTCTGACTGCTTGTAAAAAGTGACAGACTTCACAATGCTCAAGTTAGGAACAGCTAAGGGTAAGTCTTATGCACACCGGTCTGAAGCTCCAGGAAAATGAAGCAGAGTTGGAATAAATGAATGTTGAGCAGGCTACAATATGAGTAAAAGTGCAGGATTATCTGACCACTGGAGTACCAATCATACAGCCATGTGTCATGCTTTGATGTAGTCTATGCTGAGAAAAGTTTATTGAGAGATTTATTATGCAAACAAAATGTCATAACTGTTGCCACTTCAAAGGCCTGTGCATGCATTTTCCATATAATTGCCTGAAGATATAGCCTGTTTTGGATGTTGAGCCTTTATTTGCATTTGGAGGATTAACAGCCTGTTTATTTTACTACCTTTAGCCTTTAAGTGTACTTAAAAGTGTTTGGTGGTTTATTTTTTTTGCTAACAGGACTGAATTTATTTAGTGGCAACTTCTTGATTGACATAGGAAGAAAAGGATATCAACAAAATGTACAGGACCCTGCAGCAAACAGCCACCCTGTTTCCTTTGAGATCTTGTAATATGTAATGGAAACCAGTGGATTTGAATTTAAAAAAATTTAAAAAATACCAAAAAATCCCAATAGATTGCAATGTACTTAGATGAGACTACAGATTAGAGCTGACAGAACAACATTTTTTCCCCCCTGATGTGTTAACATATCTTAAAAATATTCAATGCATATATTTATTTTCATTTTCATTATCCTTTCAGCTTAGGTGGCAGGTGCAGGTTCCAGAGAAGTTGATGGAAATCTCTGTATTGACTTTAAAGGACTTTAGATCAGGCTTTAAATAGCAAAGAATGAGCCCCAAATATTTATGCATATTTATGAACTGAAAGAAAATTAGTTAATGAAATGTTCATACACGATTCATTCCAGCCTGGCTGTGCGTTCATCTGAAAAAGCCCATAAGTGTCTTGCTTCTAGTGTTCTGTTAAATGCTGACCAAAATGTCAATGGGATTTTGCTGGAATGAGGCATTTGGGATTTGGTCAGTATTCATGTATCTAAATTTTTAATATTTATTGCACAGGGTTGATACTGACATGGTGAGCAGGCATGTTGTGTGGAAGAAAGATAGGTAACCCACAGCTTGATCAAAGACATGCTCTTTGTTTGCAGTGTCCTCAATCCTGACCAGCCATGACTTTGACCCTCTGTAGGACATCAAGAATGTCCTCATAGCTTCCAACGTGCCAATATCTCCTGTGAAACTTAAAGTAAAAATGATGCACTTGACTCTGTCAATTTAACAACAGATTTGCTTATTTACGCTAATTCAAAGCTCTAGCGTATGAGAATCAAGCGTGTAGCAGCTGGTAGGAAAGCTAAATCCTTGCACTCTAGGAACCCAGATCTTCCAGGTTGAGCAGCTGCTGTCAGGATATATCAATCATTGTGCCAAAATACCTCGACAGTGCCTTGTTGGCTGTCTCTTTGAGAAGCAAAAAATGAATTAGGTAAGTGGATCTTTTCTGTGGAACAACTGCTGTGCTTTAGTCCATGCAAGTACTGTTCCTTTGCCTGACAGTTAAATCTGAGGACAAAGGATTATGGTTCCCCACCTCCTCCCCCCCCCCCCCCCCCCCCCCCCCCTTTATCTAATGCAGAAACAAATGAGCTTTTTCTTTCTTATCCTTCTCAAGTTACTCACTGAACATTTAATAAAATTATTTATATTTGCGTCTTTTCATTTTTCTGGCTTGAGCACTGTTTTGAACAGTCCCTTGTCATCAGGACATGATTTCAGCCTTCCCTCTGGTTTTACAGCAGACACTGAAAAAAATCTGTGTAGTCTTATTTCAGTAGATGAAAAGGCATATTCACACAGTACCTAATTGGGGCTGACTGGGATAGAGGAGGTCACTTCTCAGCATTCCTATTGCCTGAGGGAGGTTATATCCAAATTATCAGTACCTAGCTGTGGAATTCACTGTAGTATTAGCAAATTACTTTTAAAAATAGAGATAAGCACTTGCTCTCAGACTGTAGCTTAGTTCCCTCAATGCACTTATTTTACCATACCTGGACCACATACTGATGCTATGCTAATTTGGGCTTTGCTTAAAAACCAGGAAACATGATCTGTGCATTTCTGATGAGGATTAGACTGCTATGGTAAGGTTAAAAGAATCGTTTTGGCTTCATAACAGGGCACTCACCTGAGAGATGATGTCTGTCAATTTTTTCTCCTCAATACGAATTTTTATTATATTAACTTAGTTACCTGGTTATATGTGGTTCTTTATCATAAAGATTTCTCTGCCAATCCCCCATTAAATGCATTTTTACTACAATTTCTAATAATCTTTATTATATAGACCTGAAGGAAAGGCAACTTGGATTCAGCTTGAGACAGAACTGTTCTGTTTAAACAGCCATTACTGAAATATGGCCCAAATGGTTTCTGATGTTTCTTGTGTACAAACATTTGTGGTACTACTGCCTTGTACTGAATCCTGATGATGAAAGCACAAAACTTTAACAGGACAGATAACTTCTCTGATAGATATAATTTAGTGGGTTTCATAGAAGGGGCACCTGCTTGTTTATGCATCAAATCTGTATTTTTACCTCTTGGGTATACAATTCAGAGCATGCTTTAGGAAATGCTGGTGATGCATAGTTGCTTGTGCCTTTGACAGACTCTGAGTACCTCACAGCAGATACCCTCTCTTGTGAGGCAATAGATGCTTTGTTTAAATATAAACTGAAGGTGTTGCAACTGAAACAGACTTGAGAAATAGAGAAGTATCCTTGGTTCTCAAACAAGCCTTTTGTTCTCCTGGGGTCAAGGAGGAAAGAACTAGTGAAGAGGATGACAGGTTAACTTGATATCTTCACTGCACTGCTGCACTGGGCAGATTTGCCCAACACAGAAAGCAAGGTGTTTCATTGGGCCTAGGCAGCTGTGCTCCTGTAGGAATCATTTTGTGCATGCAGAATAATGACCTTTAGCAGCTAAAGTCTTCTTTATTCCACTAGGATCCTGCATAAAGATGTCAAGCTAGTAGGAAAATGCCCAAAATATTAAACCTAAAGCAATTTCTGTTATGGTTAGAGTATAGCCAGTGTATGTAAAGGTTTTCATTCTGGGAAATGAACTTTGAGTGGATCACTCTTTAGAGTGTGTGTATCTCTCTTGAACTGAAATATTGGAGTCCAGTAGAAATTGCAACAGCCATATCTTCAAATATCTAGATAGGATTGACTCCTTTCTGGCAGGTGATAAGACATCCTGATTACCATTCCTAAAGGCTGAATGCCAAAATTGCTTTCATATTTTCAACAAGCTAGGAATTGTTTTTGACCTGGCTGTTGTTACCATCTATGCTCTACTTTGGGCATGCTATTAAAATGTATATTCAGTAGTCATCACACAAGAAAGTAGAGAAAAGTATTTGTCACTGGCACTCTACTGAATCTCTTACAAACAGAGGTATAGTTATCCTCAGAAGGTTATCCCTGCTGTTACAACAGGCAAAGCAGGACATGGAATGATTAATAGATATGGGAATAGCACCTTGTGAGTTATGATGACATCTGCATTATCTTGCTTGAAAATTGCCTTTTCCTGATGTAGAAGGGCAATCTTTCCCCCAAGTAGTTTACAGCTATTATAAACAACTACTGCCAGCATTGTTGTTATCACGTCCTGCGTCTCCCCTTCTCCTCATCCCTCTTTGTAACGGATAATGCGAAACTGTTTCTCCAAAGCCTCAGTATGGACTAACTTGCAAAATCCCAAGGCTCTGCAGTGAAAGCACAGATCTGCTGAGTAATCAGACATGGGAGTTTTACAGACACACAGTCACATTTGCTGACTTAATCTAATTCTAATTTAGCTGAGTTTTAGTTGTTCTGGTCACTGTTGTTGAAGGTGCTAATATTTCTTGGGTGGGAAGGGAAAGAAGAGCAAAAGCAGCTCTTGGGTCTTAGCCTTATTAAAAATAGGAAAGGTGAACTTCAGAGTATTAATAGCTTTAACCTGCCTGTGTCTGCTCTCTGTTTAGAGCAATGGGGAGTTTTACATGCTTGTGGCACTCAGTAATTTAAAATGTGATATGCATATGTTACTGTGATGGTTTTGAGAATCAAAACATACCTCCACAGCCATTTCGTCTTGGAGTATGAATAGACTGAAAGTGTTTAGATGCCTCTTGAAAAAGATAAGATATTGGTGTATTTTCTTAGGTTGCATATTCATTGATTCTCATGTTTTAATTACCCAGTCTATTTCAAAGCTTGTCAACCAGTTGAGTAGGAAGTTACATGCTGACATGAAAATTGTTTGCACCCCACTTTGTCCTCATTATCTGCTTTCATTCAGTAGATGTATTTGAAACTGGGGCAGTCTTTTCTCAGAGTTTTTTCACTGTTGTCTTTTCTTTAAGTTTTAGTTCTGCTCTCCACTTCATAAGAGTCTACTTGCCTTCCAGAATCAAGGGATGAGCTGTACTAATGCTAATTGGAGTTAGAATGTATAAATTCAATCAGTGCTAATGGAAGTTCGGACTAATTTCCTGTGCATCATTACACTTTTCAGACCCCTATGCACTGTGGCTCCCCTTTAGTTTGATTTCCTAATAGCCTTATTCAAGGTGTATTGCTATTTCTCTATTGTTTGTACTTCCTAAGCAGTGAAGAAAGAATCTTGAGTTTACTATGACTGGATGAGGACATTCTGACAATGAAAAACTGGCTTTTTAAAACTTACTTGAAGGTAGCAATATGAGTCTTGATCATACATAGTATATACATAAAAGTACTATAAACTTTTGGGCAAAGGACTGGAATAAAGTATGCTAGTTCTGTATGGACTAAAAACCATAAATAAAGGGAATGCACACTTTTCCTACAATTCCAGAATCCTTTTTATCAGCTTCATTCATTTCTGTTAGAAATTATCAATTCTTTGCAGTTACACACAGTCAACGGTATTAAAAAAAAATTCTTGCATAATATTCTATGTGTGGTCTGTCCTTAGCATAGTGGCTGTTTTGTGTATTCTCATTCTGGCAGAACTTTCTGCAGTCTGAATGCCAACTGAAGGCTCACTCCTTTGCCTTTTACAATCCAGGTAACTCTGTTCAGTCCAAAGAGCTTTTCATACACTGTTGTATAAACCAACCTGTGGGAGACTGACAAATTCTGTTTTCTAGAGCTGCAAAAGGTGATGACAACTGCTGTTTTAAGTTATACAATGCATCACTGAGTACAAAATAATTCTGAAGAGGGAGAAACACCTTTAATGAAAAGGAGGGACAAAGATATCTTTCCCCAGCACTCTGTCTCCGGTTTGGATAGTTTCTCCTTCATAAAACATTACTCCACCCTTAGGACTAGAATTAGAGCTACCCTCAAGACCAAGTAGCCAATTGCCTGTAACGCTGGATGTCTGCTAGTAACGAAAAGATTGTGCAAAGGGATGACTGGCTTTGCTCTTTCTTTGCTTGAACTGACATAAATGGGAACAGGGTTTCTGAGGTCCCTGGGGAGCACAATCTGTTTTCTGAAGCTAGTGGCTCTCATAGCTACTGTCCGCAAGAGGTAGACAGGAACTTGAGTGTTCTAAGTGGCATTCAGAATGCATCTTGACTTGCCTGAACTTGTGTTGCCTGAATTTGTCATTTAATTTCTGTAGGTGTCCATCCTATATGATCTTAATGCATCATCCATGATTGATACAACATTACACAGAGCTGACAGTACAACATATTTTGCAAACCCATAAATATTTTTATCTGTATGGGAACGTCAAAACAGAATGGGAACAGAGTTATAACTAAGACAACAGTGAAATATTTTATTTGCTAAACAGAAGTGATGGCAGGTTTAAATGGAGTTATCTCCAATTTCTGTGTTCATGGTATATATTTTACCTCAAGGTTTAAATAAAACAAGCACATGTTAAGATCTCATAACGGCTAACAGTGGGAAGTGAACTTCTCACAAGATTCAGCAGAGCACTTGATCATGAATTGCAAAGCTCAGGTCAAAGTACTTTTAACATAAGTTTTCATGGGAAACAATTTTCTCACAAAAATGTTTGAGATTTTTAATGGTTTTCCTTTGGCATACTGTTATGACCCCAAGTTCTTCTAAAGCTTTTTGCGTTGGTTTCTTAAACAATCAATATAAGCACTCTTGAATAGCCAGCAGGAAAAAAAAAAGCTAGCAGAGCTTTAACTGATCTGCTCTAGCTATTGATTTGTTGGCTGCCTGGGAGCATGTCTATCTGTACCTACCCACAATGTACAGCTTAAGAATGTTTTTCTGACAAAACCTTAATCAGATTGGCATTTTCCCACAGAAAGGTTGGGGCTTAACAGCTGTGAATCATTCAAAGGGAAATGAAAACCTTCCAGCAATTCTAATTGCATGTCACATGATAGATGTGAATGGCTGCTCAGATGAGTGTAATGTAGATGGAGTATCCCCATGACCTTGCCTGTAGGTTCACTCAAAACATATACTCTGAAACCATTTCTTCCCTGATTTTCAATGCTATAGAAAAATGTTAATATTGCTTGGTTGACAGAGGATTCAGAGCAAACATGCATGAGCCAAACAGTCCATTTTTCAAGTTGGGAGCCAGTCATTAAGCATCAGTAGAAACACTAATAGACTTTTATCCCAGAAACTTCACATATTATGTCCTGTAGAGAGGTTTAAATGCAAGAAATAGAAGCTTAATTCTGGTACCTCAGTTATGTATTTTAACTCTTAGACTGTCAGATTGTCTACAGATTTCAGTATTTTACTGAATGTGAACACACGCAAATATTATGTTGGTAAATGACAGAATGAAGCATGAAAATGTCTCATGGCAATGGATTAAAACCTAACATAAAATGCATTCTTATGCTCATTGTCCAGTTAATATCATTGTGATAGCATTAGCACATAATACCTGCTATTAATTCAATTTCAATTTTATCTTAGTATTCTTCCTTGAAGAGAGGAACAGAGTGACTGCCTGTAGTGAAAGTCAAGTAGAGAATCTATTTGATTAGTTCAGCTTCTGCCTTTTGTGAACATCAGCTTCAAGCAGAGACAATAGGTCCAGGATTCATTCAACCATTACAATATCTGGGTCCCAATTCAAAAGGTATTGAAATTAGTGTTGTGTTGAAACTGGTTTTGCTGAAGATTTCATGTTAGTTATGTTCTAGGCAGGGACTATTTTTTGACATATGTCTGTTTAATCTGGCCATGGCAGTTCTGTGGGAGAGAAATTTGTATCTTCTTCTCATGAACCTCACTGGAAGTGTCCAGAAGAGCAAGGGCACATTCATTCAAATTTCAAGACTCCCTTTCCATGCATATTGTTTTGAAGTTACAGGTTTTATTTTTTGGCATAGATTGTATCTAACTGAAAATCTCATGAGGAAAAATAAATAAATAATATAGCATCAGTGGTGAACAATCTTAAACAAGAAACTAAAGTATCTTTCTCTGTTTCCTGATTTGTACTTCATGAAACTTTGATTAGTATCTCTTTGTAACACCTAAGCAAATGCTCTAAGCAAGAGTGGCTGTGGAAACCTAAGCAATTAGTTTTCATCTGTAGGAGTTACTTTAGTTGCCCTTCAAACCTGGTATATCAAAAGGCACAATGCCCCTCACAAATCTCAGAAGAATCTCCTTGCTTTGCAGTGAGGAAATCCTGATGGTGAATTGTGTCTGTGGTTTGAATGAATTAGAGTGATAGTGTCCTGTATATGCCTCATGAAAGAGTGACCTTCATCTACTCCTTTCTGTGGATCCATGGAGGGATCATAATCTCAATTCTTCTTTTGATCTCCTGAACATATGCTTGTGGGAATAGAACAGCTGATTGCTGCCCTGTGATATAATCTGTTCTATGTGCCAGCTCTTTCAAAGGCTTTTTTGTCATATCTCTTGCAATAAGATGGTTATGAACATTTCAGAACATGAGTGAGAGGTAGTAAAAGGGGGGAAAAAAGTAATATTAGACTCTACAGAGTTTATAATTAAAATCGCAGAGAGCAATAGCTGTGAAGTGAGTAAAGAAACATACAATCAAAGCAAGCAAACAAAAAACCCTCCACTTGATCCTAGAAAGTGCAAAGGCAGGCTGCTTCATTTGTAAAGCTTTCTATTTCAAGTCACCTTATCATTGAGACAGCTTTCATTTTAAGATGACAAACAAAAAGACCAAAGGAATTCATTCCCCATTCTGAGGGAGAGACAAACCTTCCATGCAGATGCTTGGCACATTTGAGCTCTGCCCCATACTGAGCAGTTCTACACTTTTATACCTCACTGCTATTGATGCTGTTTTATGAAGCTTCCAAGGGATTAACTTGACAGGGTGAAAACCAGCAAGATGTATATTTGAATAGAGATTAAAAATACAACACAGAGCATTTTATTCTCCTGTCAACAATTTCAAGGTGAAAAGCCCAACAACGTATAAAGTAATAAAAAACATTTTGCAGAGGTTAGCATAATGTAACCAAAAGGAAAAAAAAAATTACTGAGCAAAAGAATGAAACATCTCTGGCATGCTTCATGCACTACAGCACTTAGCTGTGGTCTGATGATCAATACAATATAATATTCTTTTAATTATATATTCTTTCCGTGTGAGCAGAAAATACAGTAGCTACTGGAATCATGTGACTGTTACCTATTTTCCCACTTTTTTAAGATGGCAACTGTTACAATTTCATCTCATCTCTTTTCACATCATTAAGATTTTCCAGTCAATGATGATATTTAGAAACCTCTCTTTTCACAGAGTCTAGAAAGGAATAAAGGGGGGCTTTTTGCATCTTTCTGTTGTCCAATCAACCTGCTGAAAAAACTTTCTCATGTATACTTGCAAGAGATGGATAGCGAGGTGTTACAGATATGTATGTAAAGGAGTTTCTGATAAGAGTTGCAAGGAGACAAAGTTATGAAATTATATGACACTTGGAGTTTTGCATTGTCATCTTAGTGTCAAGTTACTGTCATGTCTAGATTCCTTTTGTAAAGACTTTGAATTTCCATGTAAAAGCCTCAGGGGATGAAGTAGAACTTATCACATCTGCCCATGATCATCAGTTGACTGAAGGTGCCTGAAAACTTGTTGGGATCTCTTTTCCTTTTGTTATGCTGCAAGCTTGAAGTAGATTAGAGCATGCTATCAATTTTGTATGTTTCTCTCCTTCCCTAATGTGCCTTTTCTGCTTATTATATAAAGTGAAGCTTTATGCCTTCTTTTGTCTGTTACCAACAACAAAAATAATGAAGACACATTTTCAGTAGAAATGAGAAAACCTGACCTTTCACAAAAGGTATGAATTCATGCCTTAGTCCAGATATTCAAAAGTAGTTTAGTAATAAGAATACAAGAAGAATAAAATCTATGGGGTTATTGAAAGCAGGCTAAGTGGCTCTCCTCTGTAAGCTAAAACATGTACTTTCCTTGTTTTTTGAGTTACACTTCAAGACCATGACCACAACTGTCTGCACCACTGCTTCTCTTACAAAAACTCTTGAAAGGAAAGCTAAATCTTTATCAACTAAATGTCTGACATACTCTTTTGCAAATACATACTAAAATGATTCTGTGTATGAACAGTTCTTGGCTTGACAAAAACTTGTTTGCTAAGGTAACACAGCAAAAAATACATTGCTGCACACATTAGAGTGGTGAAACTAAGAATTCATCACACAGTTAGGTAGGTCACTTGCTCTACTGAAATTAGTTTAAAGCTACACTGTTTTTATGGGTATTTTGAAATGATAATAAAATTAATGACCAGAGAATGAGAATTTCCATACAGCATTTTAGGTTGAACTGCAGCAAAAGGCTGAGGGTGACATTGTAGAAAGCATGCATTACTGGCTCTTCTCTGCAACTGTGTAAGCTTATAATAGAGCTCCTAACTGTTTCTGTTGTAGCAGAATTAGGGTGATAATAAATGCATGATGTAGGCTAATGCAGAATGACCACTTAAATGGCATCCTTTAATATGGTGTTCCTTAATTTCTTGTAGACTATCACAAAGCTCTTCCATTCAAACATGGGATAATGTAGTGTTACATTAGCTACTTACGACTTCCACAGCACAAGCAGTCATAACCCTTTTATCTTGTTTCCCCTGTCTGTAAGTCAGTCAAAGCCATCTTTTTGAGCTCTGAGTGATTCAAGAACTGATTAATTCATGTTTGCAATGCACTTGAAGATTATCAAAGGGAAAGTGCCACAGAAGAAACAACTTTATTTTCCTTCTAGGCCGTTGGCATAGCTTCAAGGATATCACTGTGATGGATCTTTGGTGCTGTCTGTTTTAAGCACAACACTTCAGATGTCATCCTGCTTGCATGCTACTAGTACCTGCCCACTGGCTTCATGTACCTCTTTCCCTTGCAAATAAGATTCATCTGTGCTCCCTTGTAGGATCAGTGACAATACCAAACCCACAACCACACTGATTTTTTTTTAATGATTTTTTTTCCTGCTGCAAGCACTCAAGATATTCAGTCAACTTTTTAAATTTAGTGATGGCCTCAAGGAGTTTTCAGAGTAGAATGAACTGTTTTAGTTGGGGATATCTGTGGTATGTCTATAGATCTGAATGCAAATTTCTCTCTCAAATCTTGCCTAAAATAAATCTTGTCTATAAATCAATACTCAGTGTCTTTCTGAAGACTACACTGGTGGTCTAGACACTATGTATCTTGTAAAGCTGGGGAGCAGCTCACTTGAATTGTGATCCCATTTCCACTCAGGATCTTTTAGGTTGAAATTCTATCTGGTAGATTTTAAGATTACAGATTAAGGGCTTGCACCTAAGCCTAGTGGAGTTCAGCAGAGTATTTCTATTGAGCTTGACAGGCATAAAATCAGCCCTGTTCAGAAGATGACAAATCACACTTGTAAATCTTTGTAGATTAGTATCAATCATTCCTTACCTATTGTGAATGTCTCCTCATTATTTCCATTGTGAAAACTTGATGTTTTTCAATTTCAATGCTCTCCTCTTGAGTTGTTTCTTGACAAAACCTATGTAAATTCATTAAATCCATGTTATCTTCCTCTTTCAGATAGTGAAAATAAAGACAGAGAACTGAACATTGTGCTACACAGTATTTAGTGTCAGGATGAAAGATCTATGTAAAATCTTTTTGAATGTTGTACATTTGTTTGCAAGTATAGCAAAATCTCAGTGTGGTAGATCTCAACAATTTATATTTGTGTGACAAATTATTCTCCAGAATATATGCACCTTTATATCTGAAAGACCAAAAGCTTTAGATTATCTGTAAGTGCCACTAATGAATCTGAAGGCCATGGATTATATCCAAAAATATTTTTGGCTATTCTCCAGTGACATCTGTTATTGAAGCACTCATGTGAGAGTATACAGTATAGCAGGCAGTCTTATGGCAGGTCCTGCTTCTGATGTGGAAGTGAATGCAAGAAACATCTCGCTGTAAATGCATCCGCTAAGAAGCAAACTGCTGTTATGATGGCTTAAGCACATACACAGCTCAAACTTCTTGGAATGAAGTCCTAACTTTGCACATTTGCAATTATTCTCAGGCTGGTAAGCCAAAACTGTTGCCTAGAATAAAGAGGCACTGCTCAATGCTTGTGGGCTATACCCTCTTTTATCGTGCCTGTTCACATCTTTCAAATTCAGGCCTGCTGTTTCACTACTAAGTAATTTTCTACTCCTTCCCTGTCTCTTGAAATATCTACACTAGATCTAGCCTAGTAGCAAGACATGAGCAGAAGTCTGTCCCTCCTCACTTTCTCTAGATTTCTGGATGCTTTCCAACCAGTCTGAGCTATTTTTGTAATCTCTGAAGTTCCCTGTTTTAACAAATCATGAAGCAGAAACAGCGCTCAAAGCTAGAAACAGTGCTTAGAGCTGACTGAATACATACCCATACCACTGATAATTACGTGGCAAACTATGTTGTTTTAATACTTGAAAATTGCATTCTATTCATGGTAGTGACCTCAGAGTAAATCACAAATGCATGTCTGTCATCTGGATTCTGACACACCTAATCTGATCTACAGGTTCAATTTTTTATTACGGTGGCTGACCTTCACATTTGGATTTAGTCCCATAGAAATATCAAGTGCGTTATTCCCTGTAAATGCCCAAAATTCCTGTGGAGACATCTCACACTGATGAAAAATTATTGCTTTGTGAGAGTGGTACTTTGGTATCTTAGCAGGACAGTGCCAGCAGCCTTCACACTGGCTAGGGGTATTTGAATGAAAGTACATGTTTATACATTCATTCCCCAGTGCTATTCAGTTCTGTAAACCCCTCTGAGAAGAAAAGCAGTCTTGTTTCATCCAAAATAATACCAATGGAGCTGGTTAAAATCTTGGTTTGACTGTGTGAAGTATTTTAGATTACTTTCAGCTAGGCTTGAAATGAAAATAAGTGTCAATTAAAATGTATCTTAAACTGCTTATATAAAATTTGGAGGTATTGTAGAATGCTTCTATTGGTATTACAGCTAATTTTCAGGGTTTTTTTCTGTTCATTGTGGAAAATAAATGCACTGAGACAGTGAAATGATTGAGACACTCATTTAAAAAATAAAATAAAAGACTGTTCCCTCTCTGCTCCTTTCTTATAAAGCTCATTCATTTTGGGAGCACATTTTCTTAGTGGGTCTTCCTTAAAACACTGACAAAATATATGGGTTTTCTTAAAATCAGGAAGACCTTGACAATACTGATTAAATTGGTGTGAGTTCAATCACTGTCTGACTCACAATAAAAGATATAAAAGACTTTGTACTCAAATACTGTAACCTTTTATATCTGCCACATTTTTAAGCTTCTGCCTAAATGAAGAGGAAAAGTTAGAATAAACTAAAAAAACATCTTTAAAAGATGGAATACCAATTACCTGTGCCAACATCTAATGGCATATGAGCAGCTGCTCATAATTTCTGATCTGTTAGAGGGATAAGCAGCTATGGCATGGAGTGTGTGCAGCCTGGCAGACTCCAGCATAACTTTCAGTCCTTAGGCCTGTTTGCCATGAGAAACATGGCCAGGGATTGGACTGTGGCTCTCCTGACTCACCCAAGTGCCAAAGAGACCCATTTCTCTTAGCTTATCTTCTGTAAGGTGTATGGGTGTATGTGTGTGTTCCATGGTACTGCTGTTGTTGGGTGGTATTATCATTGGACCAAGCTCTGGTGTAGTTTCTGAAGTTTCCATGAACTGAGCCCATTACTCAATGTTGTGATAATCTGGGATGTGCAGAAGCTACCCCAAACCTGTGCTGTTACAACTTGTTTCACAGTTTACTTTAGTAACTAACTTCTGCTGATCTATTGTTGTGAGCTGAGCCAGAGAGGTTATTTCAAACTCTGTCTGTATGCTTTAAGTCATATTTTAATAAGGCAAGAATAAAATTAATTGTGCTTTCCTTAGCTGCCTGTTAATAACCCTAGATACCTCTCTGTCATAAGCTTAATTCTTTCATTTCAGATATGCATCCCTACTTAACCTCAAGCTCTTTTTACAGTATATATGTCAGGTTCAGAGCTGATATAAACAGGTAGAGTTGTCATACTGCTGCTGTGTTTATTTACAGCAGCTTTGTCTTCTATCTCACAAATTCTAATATTGCAGAATAGAATTGAGACAGGAAAAAAAATGCCTGTTTAAGGGGTGTCCTCCTAAGTAGCTGCTTTTAAGTAAATTATTAAGAACATTAAACATCTGAGAGACAGGTGTAGAAGACTTGGTTCTAAGAATGCCCACACGAGGATTTTGGAGGTTTACCAGTGGGGGGGAGGCAAGGTAGCTACTTGAACTATCATTGTTCAACACATAAAAATATGTCTAGCACATAGCCTCTACCTCTTCAGAAATTCAAAATTAATTACATCTTAATTTGCATATCAAAGCAAATTACAACCTAATGAAACATTTGCCTGCCAAACATTTCTTTATCTTAATGAACAGAATAAGAATACCTATTACATCCCGATTAAAATGTCTTTGTACTTGTCCAACAGGTTACACTCTGTATATATAAAAATATTGTTTTACTGTCTTACTGACAATGGGAACAAACCAGATTTTAATTTACAGAATAACTTTTTATTGTTTGTACCCATAGATATAACAATGGAGGGGGGAGATGCTTTACATTTACATTAGAAGCAGAAGAGAGAAAAGGTTTAATTCTGAATAGATATTCAGCTAGCTGGAGTCCTGTACAACATGACAGTGCCTACAATCTGAGAGACTGGGTGCCCTTAGTTCATATGACCTACATGAATGAGTCAGGATGGTGTTTTCCCAATGAAATTCAGCTTGTGAAACTCTCCTCAGTGAAACATGAGATAATTCAGACATAAAGCAAACTTTTACTAAAAGCAAAGCCTTTAGGGAAAAATTTCCTTAACCTATGTTACAGTTCATTTATGTAATACACAAAGGTTATTAGAATTTTGGCTATAAATACAGTGCCATAAATCTGTTTTACTGTGAGTACATGTATTCAGGGAAATATGTTTTATTTACTTAATTAAAATGTCTGCATACTGTAGTTGTTTTGGGGTTACTCTCACTAGTCTTTAGTAATTAACCAAAAGCTAAAATAAATTGGCTGAACAGGACTGTTCTTAATACAAATGTTAAATCATTTTCCCCCAATGTAATTGTACCTGAATGGATGAAACTGTAACATGAGCCATAAAAGGAGATAAAGCAGCAACATAATGTACAATTTCCTACTGCATAATGGTAACTCTGAATAACACATGCTCCTGGAAGAAAAGTAATTTAAACTATATTACAACAAATGTCATATTTTAAAATGGAAGCTATCCATCATATGTTGAAAGAAAGTGGTGGGGAACTGCAGTAAGTCTAAGCAATGTACTTAAAAATTCTTTTAGGAGTCCATTAAAAATAAATTGTTCAACTTAATTTCAGGACAATGTAATGAATTGTTAGTGACAGTTACATATATGTCCCCTGCCCACCATGTGTAGATCTAATCATTTCAAACTTACTGGACACCAACTGTACAGAATAATCAAAAGAGTCTCCTCTTCTGTATGGGATAAAACCTTCCTTTTAGGAAATGGTTAGTGCATTTATAAATCATGTTGGTAAAAATGCCTAATGTTTAATTTAGGTTTTTATTCCAGTGGCTGTCAGATTTATAGGAGCACAGTAAGTTTTAACGGTGGAAGCCAAAGTGTGTAAAGTGGTAGTAGGCTACTTACATGTACCTAGCCTTTGGAGTGGTTTTCTAAAAATAGGCATCAGAAAGTGCACTTAATAAATCTTTTTAAATTCATAGATAATTCAAAGATATTTGTATATTTTATGGCTTTATAGGAAGACCTGCTCAAGGGTAGAAAAAAATTTTAATGTAAGCTTGTGAGATCACGCAGGAAGGCTGGCATCCTGCTGACTTTAACTGCTGACAGATGCATACCACCAGAGGAGGTCTGTGTTTTGAAGACCTGCAGTGGGCACTCTTGGGGATATCTCATTGCAGAAGCATTGAAACTCAAGGATCTGAAAGATCTGTCCATGTGTAAATGTTTCCCGACTGAAGGCCTTTTGTTTCCTACTACATTTCTTTGGAATCGTTAAAAATTTGCAGAGGTCTCTATGCCTTACGGGAGGGATCACCCGGGAGATGAGTAGTGGCCTCTTGGAACTTGCAGGAGCTTTAGTTCTGTGATGTTATTGAGATGCTTTGTGTTTTGGTTAGATTATTACTTTTTTCACCTATTTTTCATTCCCTGTGACTGATGTAGAATTCTATTTATTACTGACTGATTCTACATCTTATTCATAAATGGTAGCTTGCTGTCCTTCCTTTATCTATAGATGTGCTTGACAGTAAAAATGTGGAATTTTTGTGCCTCACCCCCACAGTGGTAGATTGTGGTGTTTTCATTGAGCTCATTCTGACTCTTTTCCTAAGAATCCTTGCTTCCTTGCTCCTTGTCTGCATGGATAATTAGAATTTAGCCTATAATTTTGAACTAGGACTTGTGTTTTTAAAAAGAAACTATCTTGAGCCAAACTCTCAGTTGGCTCCCATCAGCATAGGGCTTCTAATTCCAGTTACTTTGAGTTCTGCTGCTTTTCTGTAAGACATTTCCTATTCTGTTACACTGCTTGAGATATTTTTAATATAATAGGGTTGCCTTCTTGATACTGCTCAAGAAACGTAGTTTTAATTCAGCCTATTTCTACAGGAGTCCATGCAAATACTTGGAAGAAACTGGAGAAGCAGTTATGAAAACTGTGATAATGATGAAGAAATCTTTTTTTTTTTCCTGTGTTCCCTTCATTATTTGGCTTCTAGAGCCTTCTAGGTGAATAAATGGTTTCATATTTTGTGATTTGGGTTTGTTCGGTTTGGGGTGTTTTTGGGAGGGTTGTGGTGATCAGCTTCTGCAGTTGCTAAGCTAGGATGTTGTCTTGTCAGCATGAAATTGCTGAATAGGCAGTGGCAAGGTTGGTGGAGGGCACAACACTACAAGGCCTATGATTATCACTGCTACTATAGGATATGTGAGCAAGGCATGTTTGGAGAAACTGACATCCATGAAAATAAGAAATAGGATTATGAGAAATACTGGGAGAGAGGGAAAGGTAAAAATAATGTGGTGGTTCCTCCTCTTGTGCTGCCATTAACAAAGAGCATTCATAAAAACAATGTGAAATGCAGCAGAACTCGATGATATAGGATAAAAAATTAAGCCTTTAAGTTTATTTACTTTTAAATTTAATCTCCTGACCAACTGTGGTCCATGGAAAAATTTAAGGAGAAATATTTCACCTATGCCTGCCAATGATATTTTGGATGCAGGCTGTATATTTCACTGAGGTGTAACATTTTATTTATTTATGTATTATTTTAAAAAAAATAATTTCCAGTCTCTGCAAAGACTGGACATGAAACCTACTGTCCCTCAGAGTTTGTGGCTTCAAAATAAAACTCCAGGGGCATGAGTTGTATATATGCAAACCACATGTTCTTGAAAGTCAGAAGGTGATGGAAGAGAGTTTTACCTGCATTTTTACCCATTCCACAAAGAGTTTAAGTTTCTGGAACTGCCAGGTTTTTTTGTTTTGTTTTGTTTTGTTTTGTTTTGTTTTGTCTTGTCTTGTCTTGTCTTGTCTTGTCTTGTCTTGTCTTGTCTTGTCTTGTTTTGTTTTGTTTTGTTTTGTTTTGTTTTGTTTTTAAGAGGATTTAGCTTCAGAGACATGCAGCCAGCCCTACCATGGATTGACACTTGCTGTATCCCTACTGGCCCTTAACTATACCAAATAGTGAAGGAGGTTATTTATTCAGATGGTTATTTGTAATACTAATAAAATTCACCAATGTGCCATGACTCAGTGAGAAAAGACGTTTTAAAGCATTTAAAACAAGGTTAAACAAACCCTGAGAAACAAAAGAGATGGGAAGAAACCAAAGTTTAGATGATATTATTTCAAGTGTATGGAATCTTGGCTGATTTTCTTTTCCTGTGGGAAGTTTTTGAGTAGGAGTTCTTTTTAATGAAATATTTTTTCCATGTTTAAAATTCAATATGTGTCTCTGGCTGAGTACTCTGTATTATTTTGGCAGATGACTGTCAGAGCCTGGAACTTTGTTCTTCAAATACCTGTGTATAATAGATAAGGGAAAAAGATTTATGTCTCAGATGAGAATTGGCCTATATAGCTCTATAAAATGATTATTTTAAAGTTCATATACTTTGTAATGTCTTTATACTTGTGTAAATCTATCAGTGTCTATTAATTGTGTATAGAGTGTAGAAAAGAAAAGGAAAATATAGTTTTGTGTCCAGTGGCATTGAAGAAAACAGTTTCATCCTTCTTTCCTTAAGGTGTTGACAATTTAAATTACTAGCTGTGAATTAGCAATTGCAGCCTTTGTATATCTGACCTCACCAGCTTATCAATTAACATCTATTATCTGCCTCTCTCTTTTCTCCCGGAAAGCATATACAGAAGGGAGTGCAGGTTGACTGTTATAATTATGGTGGCAAGCAGCATTGAGTGATTTAGGGGAGAGGCAACCAAGTGAGAGCTAAGACTAGTTCTGTGAAGATACAGGCAGAAGATCTTTTTGTTAGGGAATAGTCTCCTTTGAGGTTGTTGAGTTGACAGTCTGAGTTTATTCAGACTATTTCTTGTGACAGAAAACAAATACAACACATCTGCTATGGACTTCCCTGTCCATCTGAACAGGCCAGGAAGATCTTTATTTCTGTTTTCTTTTTTCCTTTTCTTCTGAGCAATGTGTCAAATGTAGTGCCCAGAGGCAATGAAGTATTACTTTAATACATTCAGAAACTGAGAATACATCCAGATTCTGCAGATTTACCCTATGTGGAAAGAAAAAGATCTAAATAAAAACTTAATTGTTCATCACAGTATCACAGTATCACCAAGGCTGGAAGAGACCTCAAAGATCATCGAGTCCAACCTGTCACCACAGACCTCAGGACTAGACCATGGCACCAAGTGCCACATCCAATCTGCCCCTGAATACCTCCAGGGATGGTGACTCCACCACCTCCCTGGGCAGCACATTCCAATGACGAATGACTCTCTCTGTGAAGAACTTTCTCCTCACCTTGAGCCTAAACTTCCCCTGGTGCAGCTTGAGACTGTGTCCTCTTGTTCTGGTGCCAGTTGCTAGAGAGACCAACCCCTTCCTGGCTACAACCTCCCTTCAGGTAGCTGTAGAGAGCAATGAGGTCTCCCCTGAGCCTCCTCTTCTCCAGGCTAAACAATCCCAGCTCCCTCAGCCTCTCCTCATAGGGCTTGTGCTCAAGGCCTCTCATAATTCAGACATTATTTACAACATGTTACAGAGACAGGTGCTCTGGTTGGAATTAACCTTGGAATGTGTTTCTTGTTTCCAGCGTGTTTCTTGTCGTACCTGTATGGATACTTGAAATGTATTTTCCTAAATAAATTCAATCCTGTCTATTGGAAAAAAACTTTTGTCCAGTCATCCATCTGTATTTGAGGTAACAGATCTTGCCAACCTCATCACACAGTATAGATGAATGCAAGATGAACTGTGGAGAATAAGAATTTGGGGCAGGTTTGCAAAGGTGTTGAGATGATTGACAGTTCTTTTAAATAAGCCCTATCAAATAACAAAATGAATCTCTTACACAGAAGTCTTTCCAATACCAAAACGTGTCTACTCGGCTGTTTGTGCAATTCACAGTGGAATTCATTCATAATTAGATACAACAATATATTACTACACGTAAGAAAAAGAGACTGAAGATTCCTATGGCATGTGGTTACTACCTCAGATCTGAGTTTAGGCATCAATAGGTTTCCTTAACCTAGCAAATCTGCCTAATTCTCATGTGTGACATGCCAAAAGTCATACTTGTATACTCTATTTTCAACTTCATATATGAGTAAGTCCTGGGTAACTTGATAAACAGGAGAATTCTTGGGAGAACCTCCAAACCCAACCGTTAATCTTGAATGGTTTGTGGATGGTCCCTGATTATTGCTTTAAGGTTTCAGGATACATCTACTGTTTAAATTGTCAGCAGAAATGTCCTCAAGTACTCTAAATGATTAGGAAAGACAGAAATACAATGCAAAGCACTTTGTTTATCAAATGAGTTTTTTTCTGCTCATATTTGCATGCACACAACTCAAAAATGTCATAATTCAAGAGGCAATTAAGGCAACATGTGCAAATTGGGTGATTCTGCATGCAGCTGGCCAGTTGTGCATGCACAATTACCCAAATTACAAACACAATCACACTTATTCCATGCACAAATAAGGCATATAAATGCACCTCAGCAGTGTGAAAATTGTCCCTGTTTTGCATGATGGAATGACTTTTGGATAAAGCTGTAACAAACCTGAGGATCTTTTGTCATGGTCAGGAAGTTACTTGATATTGAGGATGTCACTTAAAATTGTAAGTTACTGGTTTTGTCTTGTGGCATATTGAACAGGCTGAGAACTTCCCTTTTACAGGGCAGTGTATTTTATATGTTATCCTTGCATGAACAAATCCATTTTACTTAAATATTCATAGTGAAGGTGGGTCTATGTGTTAAAGAAATAAATGATTGATTCAGTAAGTCTTTAATCTATTCCCTACTAATTCTGAATAGTTATACACATCATTTGATTTCCCTTCTGCTACAGATTTGGGAAAGGCCATACTCTTAGGTGTGAGCATCTTTTGTCTTTTTGAATTGCTACCTCAAATATTTGATTAGATACATTAAGCTTGAGCTGAGGACTGGAGCTGAACAAAGCTCTGGAACAAGGCTTTTACAATAGTCCCAATATTTTTTAAAAAAAAAAAAAAGGTAAAAAAAAAAATCTTTGATGCCTTTTTGATATCTCAGAGACAAGACAGATCTTGTAATCATTTTGACTACCATTTCAAGTCAGTAATTAAAGAAATGCAAAGAAATTGTGGGAAAGACAGAGATTATCCCAGGCAAAGAGGTGGCCAGAGGAAGTCTTACAGAACTAGTGTTCATAGTAAGAAGTGTAAGATAGCTAAACCACACTGTCAGAAAATGTTGTGCTAAAAGCAGTTGCTTAGCTTGCTCTTTTAACAAAGGATAATTGAGTTGAGCTTTGTATTATTGGAAGGTATATTTCTTTCTGGTAGTGAACTGGTCACAGTTCAGCAATTTTTAGTTGTGTAGATATGAAATTTATATTCAACTATAGTGTTACCAATCATTTCTTGCCTTCCCTTGTTCCCTCACAGAAACAATGGAAAAATACATAGAGCAGTAATATATACAGCTCTGCCTGAATAAGACCCAACTCTTTCTCTACCATCCAAACTTGATTTGCTAATTGAAAGGTTTCACATGGATAATTAAAACACAAAATAATGAATGCATTTTTGTGTTATCCTATCTAAACAGCCTGATCTTGACCTGGAAAAAAAAAATAAAATAAATATCCTTGTTAATGTAGAATGGCTGCAGCACACTCTCAATAACTTTGATAAGGAGATAGGAGTAGCTGCATTGAAAGGACTAACCATAAGATAACTGTAGGTAAGTATGGGTGACATGGTACCTTAACGCTCTAAGATTCTTATCAATGCTTCTGGAGGTGGGGGAGGGAGCAAACTAATGGAGATTTACACTTTGGGACAAGCCTTCTTGAAATAAATTAATCACTGCTGGGGAAGCACATCCCAACTCACAGATGAACAACTTCAGAAATTGTCAGCTTGAGCATCTCAACTAAAAATTAATTAGCTGAAATGATCATTGCTGTGTGCACTAACATAGTCCCTTCTGACTAAAGTGGAGAAGATCACATTGCTAATGAATAGAGAATGCCTTGCGGTTTGCAGTCAGTAGTGCATGCCTTTGTGAGCTCTTCTGGAGTGCTAAATGTAATCTCAAAGATCTGGGGCAGAGGCAAAATGTCTCTCAAGGATACAGTACCTACTTTGCTGGACACATTTATATATAGGTCATTCCAACATTCAGAGAAAGGAATTCAAGCCAACTAAAGACTTATTTCTTCTTGTAGTTATAAGTGATTCGCATTTAGAGAAATTTTCCTTCTGCTCTGCCTCAGATGTCACTCTTATTCTTCTGGGCCTGGACATTGTCTAGCACAGAGCTGCTACTTCAAAGCATTTGTAATCCAGATAGTCTTGACTGACTTCAGTAGATTTATGTTTAAAATAAATGACTAAAAATCTTCCTGTGAGGGAGACCGAGAGCTGGGAAGATGGGATATCTTGGCCTTAGGCTATGTAAGGAGCTATAGTGGGGGTTGGTCTCTTCTCCCAGGTGAGCAGCACCAGAACAAGAGGACACAGTCTCAAGCTGTACCAGGGGAGATTTACGTTGGATGTTAGGAAGAAGTTCTTCATAGAAAGAGTGATTGGCCATTGGAATGGGCTGCCCAGGGAGGCGGTGGAGGTGGAGGTGGAGGTGTTTAGGAAGAGACTGGATGGGGTGCTTGGTGCCATGGTTTAGTTGATTAGATAGTGTTGGATGATAGGTTGGACTCGGTGATCTCAGAGGTCTTTTCCAAGCTGGTTAATTCTATTCTATTCTAGTCTAGTCTATTCTAGTCTAGTCTAGTCTAGTCTAGCCTAGTCTATAGAGACTCTGATCATCAGGTCTTCCTCCTTTCAAATTTCTTTCTCCATCACTCCAGCTGTACACATTATCTTTCCTTTCCAAGCAGTCAGTTCTTAGCTACCCAAAGAATTCTTGATATACTATTTCTGACTTTTTAAACTATTTTGGACAAAGCCAGGGTCATAGGTGTGTGTGGGTGTGTATGGTGGGAAATGCAAGACAACAAATAACTTTTGGGGAAAAAGTCCTCATAAGAAAGTCAAGAAGATGAACTATGATTACCTTTAAGTCCAAACAGTGGGGAAAAAGGTGGAATGAACATCAATGAAACTTTCAATATCTAAACAGATTAGTTATCAGAAAGTTGATTTGAATTTATCAGCCTGATGTGCAGAAGGACACTTCCTAGCACAATTCAAGTAACATTTCAAGGGCTCAGAGTTAAATTGATTGCCTCTAAATATTATCTACTCTTCATACAAAGAAAATAGCTCTTTCTTTTCTGGCCTAAAATATGAGTCCTTAATGCATGCCAATTTTAAGTAGTTGGGCAAACTATGAAGGCTAAAAATGCATATCAGTGGTAAATGTGCTTATTAAAGGTTCTTTAATAGACTTCAAATTATACTTTGTAATGACCCCAAACTGATTCCAGCTTAGTGGCTTGTGGCTGTGAATGTGCATCTCTTACTCCTGGATCTCCGGCAGTGATACCATACCCTGATTTGTAAGCCTCTCCAGAGACTCTGCTGTCTCTGAAAGTCACAGAACCTGCATGTGCTCATTTCATCCATCCGGTCAATCTTTTCTAGGTTTATTGAAATGATGGTAGGGCAGGCAGTGGCCTGGATCCTAGCCAAAGATTTCACCTGGCCCTATCCCTTCTACGATTGGAAGCAGCTGATAATGCAGAGGGATGTAGCATTGTTGATAGAGAAACAAGTCTGCCTCGTACGTGTTGTTGAGTCCACTGAAGGCCCTCTCAATTAATTTGCCAGGTTAAACAGCAAGCAAAGATGTTTTGTTGTTGGGGTTTTGTTGTGTTGTTTTCTTTTTTTCCCTCTAATGTTTTATCACTGTAGCACAGCTGGTGTTTAAACTGACAAGAAGTTCTTCTAAGACCAGCATAGTGTTGTTTCCTTAGTAGGTTATTCACTTTACAGCAATTTAAATGTGACCTAAAAAGATAACATGACTTTATTTCTTAAACTAGAACTTTTAGGTAATGTCACTGAACTGAGCAATTCTCTCAGAACAGTAATTTTTAAAAAGCCACTTCAAGGACAAAATTCTCACCTTTCTGTCCACACACTTGCCATTGGCTGGTACTAACAGCATTTCATGCACATCATTTTGTCACCTTTCCACAATAAATGTTAGCAGTTACTTATGTAGCTGTGAACTTGCCCATGCTCTGACATGCCTCCAGTTCTGTGCAGTAGTTGGTGCTCCTGTGAGTTGTCTGGGTGCAAATTATGACAGCAGAATGTTAGCTGTTTCCCTCTTACTCATCTCTGGTTAATATTTTTATGTTACCAATTATAATGGATGATCATCAAACCCCTGAAGCCCTTCACAAAGTGATTATAATTGTATTAAGTAAAGGAATATTTAATCTATGGAAGTAATTCAAGTGGAATGAGTTGATCCTTTCTCAAAGCAGCTTTCAGTGCAACCATATGATAAGGAATGCAGAGGTGGAAAATAGAAAGGAATTATATTGATTTATTAGAATGGGCAGTAATGATTTCTGTTTCTGGTGGTATTTTTTGGTGTTGCGGGGTTTTTATTAAGCATTGCAGTGACGTTGAGGAGATTTATAAAGAGAGAGGTTAAGGAAGGTGAATGGTGAGTCTTGGTTTTAGCCTTGTTGGACTAAATACATTGACATTTGAAAGCTAATCTGTGACTGACTCATTTAATACTTGAAGGAAGTGACTACCCATTAACTGCAGTCTGCAAGTACAAATATCTGAAACATACAACAAACTATGGCATGTACTTGAACATGTCCAGAGAAGGGCAATGAGGCTGGGGAGAGGCCTCGGGCACAAGCCCTATGAGAGGCTGAGGGAGCTGGGATTGTTCAGCCTGGAGAAGAGGAGGCTCAGGGGAGACCTTATTGCTGTCTACAACTACCTGAAGGGAGGTTGTAGCCAGGAGGGGGTTGGTCTCTTCTCCCAGGCAACCAGCACCAGAACAAGAGGACACAGTCTCAAACTGCACCAGGGGAAGTTTAGACTTGAGGTGAGGAGAAGGTTCTTCACTGAGAGGGTCGTTAGCCATTGGAATGTGCTACCCAGGGAGGTGGTGGAGTCACCATCCCTGGAGGTGTTCAAGAGGGGATTGGACATGGCACTTGGTGCCATGGTTTAGTCATGAGGTCTGTGGTGACAGGTTGGACTTGATGATCTTTGAGGTCTCTTCCAGCCTTGGTGATTCTGTGATTCTGTACAGTCACCTCAGGCTGTCCTGAAGGTGTGTACCCATTAGGAGCCTGGCTTCATCCTGCCACATGCTTCCCTGTGTGTTTGGGATTTCTGCTTGAGGAAATTTTGACACATGAGCTGGGTGGGAGCTGCTGTGTGAGCTGGGAAAGACACTGAGGAGACCAGGATTGTAGGACATAGCACAATGCATTCCTACTGTGTATTGCAGGTATATATGGCTCAGGCAATAAACTGGTTCCATATTTGTTGCTGAATCAACGTAACTATCTTGGGAAAAGGGATTGCCTAGATTTATGGGGCGCTGCTTTCTAGTGTATGAAGCATATATTTAACAAGCATGAATGAGAACCTGATACTCTGAATTAATCAGAGTATAACACTAATCTCCTTGTGCAAGTGTTGAAAATAAAATGTTTCTCCTAGATGTCAAAAAATGAAAACTATTTCAGTGAAAGTATTGTGTCTCTGTAGTTCTAAGTAACTGTTAGGAACACAATTTCAAAGATAATTTTAGATATCTTACTGGATTTGCATCTGAAACAAAGTGTGGCATTGCAAAAGCAAAAATCCTAACAACATCATAGGTGCTTTAATTGCCTCTCAACGAATAATCTAACCAAAAGCAGACTCATGGTTCTCAGTAGTATATATAAATGTATAATAAAAACCAAAACATAAGTAATAATAGTTTTGTGGGTTTTTTATTAGGGTTATAATGTTCACTTGAATTTGATTGATGTATTCAGAAAAAAAGAAAAAAAAAAAGAAAGACTGGCTGTTGATATAACCTTAGCTGTTGATATAATCAAGTGACCTGTCCCATCACAACAAATGTGTGTTTGTGTGGGTTTGGGCTGTTTGGGCTTTTCTCCCCCCAGTTTAGTTGGCTTCTGAAGTAATCTCAGATAAACTTACGTTTGAAATACCCTTGCAGTCTCCAAATTGGAGTGCTTCTAGCTAAAAGAATTGGAAATATTTTGATATAAAAGCCTATATAATATTAATCTTATTAATGGCATGCAAATGAGGTTGTTGGGAAAAAAGGACACAGACAGATGGTTTCTTTTTACCTGTGTCACTGAGTCAGGAAATGTGCTGTGAAAGAATGATTTAAAATGCTCTTTAGACTGCAGCAGCTCTGAAAATAACTCGGGCAATGTCTGAGCTGTCACAGATGTTTGAACATTGACAGAGTTAATGACCACTATGGATCCGTGAAGAAGTTGCAGGTGCAATGTAGCTGTGTCCTGCTTTTATTATGAGCTCATTCAAATTGCAGTTTACTTTTTTCCTCAATACAAGATTGCTTAAGCCTCCTGATCTGTTATAGACTTTCAATGAAGATGTGTGGAGGACATCTCTTAGTTGTGATGCTGTCATTCTTTTGTCTCTTGTTTCTCAGGAATTTAAACTCCTGAGAGCAAGGATCTTGTCTCCTTGGGTGTTTGTTCTGCTTAAAACAAAGGAGCACTGATGTCTATTGGTGGCAGAGAGATGTTACTGCTGAGCTGGTAACTGAGCAAATAACTGCACTGCAGGAGCAAATTCTGCATCTAATTTCACCTTTGCACCCACACCAGCTACTAGGCAAAAGTTTTGGGGCAGAATTTAACCCTTCATGATGATCTCTCTGGACTTCAGCAAGGCCTTTGACATGGTTCCAAACAACATCCTACTTGCCAAGTTGAAGAGATATGGATTTGATGGCTGGATTATTCAGTGGATAAGGAATTGGCTGGATAGTCACATCCAGAGGGCAGTGGTCAATGGCTCAAAGTCCAGATGGAGATCGGTGACAGTGGTGTCCCTTGGAAATTCATACAGGGATCTGTACCGTTTACTAGTTTTATCCATGTTATAGACAGTGGGATCGAGTGCACCGTCAGCAAGTTTGCAGATGACAAAAGCTGAGTGGTGCTGTCATGCTGGAGGGACAGAATATCATTAAGATGGACCTGAACAAGCTGGAGAGGTGGACTCAGGTGAACCTCATGATGATCAACGAGACCAAGTGCAGGGTCCTGCACCTGGGCTGGAACAATCGCCATTATTATATAGGCTGGGGGATGAGGTGATAGAAAGCAGTCCTGTGGAAAAGGCTTTGGGAGTTCTGGTGGATGAAGAGCTGCGTATGAGCCAACAGTGTGCACTTGCAGCCCAGAAGGCCGATTGCATTGAAAGAAGCATGGCCAGCAGATCAAGTGAGGGGATTCTGCCACTTCACTCTGGTAAGACCACACCTGAAGTACTGCGTCCAGGTCTGGTGCCCTCAGGACATGGACGTGACAGACTGGGTCCAGAGGAGGGCCACAAAAATCATCAGGGGGCCAGAACACCTCTTCTGTGAGGGCAGGCTGAGGGAACTGGGGTTGTTCAGCCTGGAGAAGAGAAGGCTCTGGAGAGACCTAATAGCTGCCCACCAGTACTTGAAGGGGGCCTACAAAATGGCTGGAAAGGGAGGGGCCTATAAGAAGGCTGCAGAGGGACTGTTTACAAAGGCCTGTAGTGATAGCACGAGGAGCAAAGGTTTGTAATGAGAGAGGCATAGATTTAGGTTGCATGTTAGGAGGAAGTTCCTTACCATGAGGGTAGTGGAACATTGGAACAGGTTGCCTAGGGAGGTGGTTGAGGCCTCATGCTTGCAGAAATTCAAGGTGAGGCTCGACAGGGCTCTGGGCAGCCTGACCTAGTGCGGGATGTACCTCCCTGCTGTAGGGGTTGGACTAGAGGTCTCTTCTAACCCAAACCATTCTATGATTCTGTGATCTGCATAAAAGGAATACCAGGACATATTTTTGCTTGATGTTGTTGTGGCCTTAAAAGAAGGTTCTTTCTTGACTAAACGCAAGTATTACTTTTATGTACTTTTATATGAACGAGAATGCCACCGAAGGGCTTATGCTACTTCTTGTTTCTTCTATAACTTCAAAGAATATTTCAGCAACCTTTTTTTAACTATCTCATAATTTGATTAAGAATGCAATTAGACATTTATAGAGCTAGCTCTCATTTTTATTACTGATAATTATTGAAATGCAATGTGTGCATATTTCATACTAAATATCGGGATCCTCTTGTATTTATGTATGTTTGTATTGCTTTGACTTTCGTCACTTTTGCAGCACAGCTGCTAATATGTAATTTTTCATCAAAGTTAATCTCTGGTGACCATGCATGCCTGCATATTGCATGCACCCTCACTTCTCCTTTGGTTAGGCGTTAACTTTTTCATCACAGAAACTGACGAAGTTTCATTACTAGTAAATCTATGCCTTCAAGTCTTATCAAACCAATACTTTTATCTGTAGAGAGATCTATTTAGTGTTAATTCAGAATCTAAAGAAAAGTTTTAATTTAGTATTTTCCTGGAAACAGAAGAATGCTAATTTGCAAAGAAGTCTCTAAAATCGTTATTAAAAAAAATAATCCTTGTCACTTTCAAAGTTTGTGGTTGGTTGGTTGATTTTTTTTGGTTGTTTTTTTTTTTTCATAGATGAGCCAGGTAAGTGGGAAAAAGGCATGGAAAATGTCATGGAAAATGATATGTAAGAACAGTGTTGCTAGTTGAAGAGCGACTATATGACTGCATACACAGGTTCAATTACTCAGGTTATGTGCCCCTGTATTGTTTTATTTGGGGAAGAGTCGGGCAAATCTTGCAGTTCAGTCCTGAAATTCGTGGTGCCTGCCATGGTTTGAAAATTGTGTTGTCTTCCATTCCCAGATCCAGCTCTTCTTTTATCTTTTCTCAGCCATGTAGCATTCCTGCTTGTAACTAGGTAATCGATTGAATCAGACAGTAGCAACAGGAAGAATATTAATGGCTTTTAAGGTTTTTGTTAAAGAATCTGTCATCAGGAATTTAAGAAAGTCATGCAGCAGCATGGGACAAGCCAATAAGTAACCTTTCATCAGGTCTCAGGTTTATGTACACAGCTCATGAGCACATCTCCAGTGTGCTATGCTATCCATACAGTAGACACTTACTCAGTGAAGAGATTTTTGTGCATCTCAGTTCTTTCTTTAGTACATGATTTAATGGCCATGATGGTGTTAGTCTGACAGTTGAACTCAAGGATCTTAGAGGCCTATGATTCTACATGAAGATCTTCAAGAACATTCTGTTTTCCTACATTTTCTTATTAGCTCTGTGTGACATCTTTGAGTGTCTTTTGTTTCTCTTTCTGTAGTTTGGTAGAAGTTGGTCTTTTTCTGAAGGAAGAAGAATGAAGACTCTTGAGCTTTTAAAATAATTATTTAATTACATTGTTGACGTGTCTTAATCATTCCTTGAGATCCCATCATGCTAAATGTGATGGGGAGCAATCAGAACACCTCCTTAGAGGGTTTTCCAAGTTAATTGCTCATAGCCAGCAGTATTGGTAGTTTTCTCATGGGGTCCTTGCAGAGACTGATGATAGCAATGTCCACTGACTTTATTACTTGGTAAGGATACAGGTATTTTGCAGATGGGGTCCACTGTTAATATACTAAAAGCCTCTTTTAGAATTTCTCTGAAAGGAAACACTACATGATCCCTCATATTTAATGTTATTTTCCTAATAAGAATGAACAACTTCAATCTCAACTAAAACTTTTGTCTGTTCCCAAAAAGACAGAGTTATGCTACAAGCTCCCTGGGGCAGAGACCCTCTCACATGGCTTTATTTTAGAGTCAAGTTGGAGTGAATGCAAAAGTAGAAGTAACTGGATATTTTATGCAAAAGCATAAGTAACTCTAGGGTCCCTATGGAAGATGTAGCACTTAGACAAAATAATGAGAATGTCTTGATGAAATTATTCTCTTGTCCTTTGAAGCCAGCCTGCAGAAATAAGGAATGGATTCCATTATTAATGTGGAACATTGGCTTCATTGTCTCCTACTGCAACTTCAGCATTGTGTAAATTTGGTGGGGTAAAGGTTTTAATTTACTCTTTCTCTTTCTGAGTGCCAAAACACAAATCAAGTGGTTAGACAAATCTGAAGAAAAGCACATCTAATTCCAGAAAAATATAGGCATGCTGTGGATGCTGAGCAGTGCTCTGTAGGCACTGTGTTAAGATGCCTTCTCTCATTGCTTCTGTGCTGCCACTTACATACCAAGCTGTAGGTTAAGGCAAATTAAAACAATTGTTTACATGAAAGTAGTTTGGCTCAGTCCTTCAATGACACTAACAGTGAAATGTTCAACTTTCAATTAAGTGGAATTATGACCAGTTACAAAATTACTTGAAACTGGGGACTTTTGTGTTGTTTTGTTGGTGGTTTTTTGTTTTTGGTTTTAATGAACTGTTTAGCAGTCAGCAGTGCAAAATAAATGTCTCCAGCTCCTTATATAAGATTAGTTGGGTAGAAGCTCTTCTTCCCAAATATGGTTTATTTTTATCTCTTCTGATATCCTTCCTTTGCCCACAACAAAAAAAGTTGTAGCTAATGGGCAGCTGTAAATAACTATCCTCTTGCCCCTGCGATTATACTTCTTGCCCTGCTTTTGTTTTGCCTTCTGCCTCTTCAGCACCCTGACATACATTGGCCTCTTCTCAACCTAGTGGGAACAAACTGTGAGGGACATTAGCCTTGGCTGCTGGTGACTGATGCCTGCTTATGTGACAGTAATGAGATAAATGCCCAAAGACACAGGGACTAAGAGCATGTCATTTGCCATTGTGTGAGTTCTGGTGCCCTGCTATGCATGCTAAGCTGTTGCCTACACCTGCCCTAGTTCCACCTGTAACTGAAGTAGGCACTCTCACAGTTTAAAAAAAAAACCAAAACAAAAAAACCCAACCACAAAAAAAAAACAAACAACAAACCAAAACAAAACACCAACCAACCAACCAAACAAAAACCCCTTCAGTCCTTCCCACCTACTCTGCTGCTTTCCCTTCTCCTCCCATTTCATATGTTCTCTTTTGGATTCATCAGGGCTGTTTTTCCCAGTGGTTAAATGGAACACCTTCAAGTGGAAACCTCTCAGTGAAGTCTGAACCTGAACAGCAAAAGTTCTTTTGTATACATCCTGAAAGAATAAACAAATCTCTCTTGGATCAAACTCTTACCGATTCTCATTTCAGATGACACTCACCAAGCACAGTTATAATTTTCTTCTGCATGCATGACAGCTATTTCCATAGTTCCTGCTGTTGTGTGGCATGAAGTTGTTTCTCTTGTCTCAAACTCCAGCATATGGAAATTTGATCTGGTTATTGGAGCGACAAAACTCTGTAATGCCACAGCACCTGTTTCAGGAGAAAAGATGTTTAAAGTCACAGGTCACAGTGTAGCTGGGTACTGATGCCTATCATGTGTTGAGAGGAATGGTGGCTTTTAGCCTTTGAATATACTGAAAGTATGAGCTATTTGTTTGAGACAAAACTCCATCCTTTCAAGATGAGCCACTGGCATTTCTGCTCAGCCCCAGCATACTGGCAGAATCAGTTGCATTGTTTGGAACACTAGGGGAAACATTTTCAGATTTGAAAGGATAAATGGTTATGCACAGCAGTAATCAGTTGTCATAAAACGTTTATTCTAAATCAGACTGATTAATGATTACATTATGATGGGTTCTATTTGGACACAAATTGGGATGTTTAAGTTGTGGCAACTGAGCAGAGAGAGTGTGCTTTGTGGTTTGGTTCACAAATCAATGTTTTCTTTTGATTGGTTCCTGTAAAGATCTGACTGCTTTCTAACTGTCTGAACTAGTGCAAAAGATGCAAAGCAACCTTACTACTTTATATAGTCCAAATATGGAACCCGACCAAATCTGAGATTATTTTTTCATATAGGAGAATAGATCTGTTCAGACACACTGCAAAACTGTCAGGGATTTGTTAGTCTTGGAGATGTTTATGCTGTTGTAACTGAATAGTCTTCTCTTGGACGGGCTTATCCTGACAGCAGTCAAAACCAATCTTCTGAACATCTGTACTACTAAGTGTTATAGATGACTCCAGGTAAAAGTTTCTGGTCACAATTTTATTGGCAATAAAAGACCATAAAAAGGCAATAAAAAGCAATAAAAGCAAGCAAAGCAACCGGTTGGGCATGTGAAGGTACCAAAGTTCACCTCCACAGCAGCTTTACAATAGCTTTCTTCATCTTATATAGTTCCATCATCTGCATAAACAAACTTATGCTAAATAGAAGGCAGGTATATGATAATGAGTTCTCAGATCCCTGCTCATGTGCACTCTGCGTGGTAAGGGTCCTCCAGAGGGTTGAAAGATGAAGTAAATGAGTCATCCTCAAAGTTGTCCACTTTCACACATGCTCAGTTTTCCAGGCTTCTTATCTAAAGAAAACAAATCCCCAGTTCTGAATAGAACTGAGTGTTTATCTCAATACAGCTTCTCCTCAGCCTTGGTGTCTCAAACAGAGACGGTGTGTTTGGCTAATTGAAGCCTGTAAAATATGCAGCTCTCCCCTTGTCCTCAAAGCAGGCTCTTGCAAGCCCATCCCCAGTGCACTCCGAATTTGTCTGTTCTGAATTCTCTACCTTTAACACAAATCACAGAATCACCAGTATATTCATAACACTAAGCAAAAAAGTTTTTAGTTCTCCAGAGTTGTGAGTCAGAATGATACATGTTTGTAAATCCAGCAGAATGAGGTGTTAGGTGTTCTGGGTCTACAAAGTTGATTTGAATGTTTAGAACTTTTTGGTGTGTGTTTATTCTACAGCTGATGTCACAGAAAAAGACTAGGTTGTATTTATACTATTTGCTATTTTTATTAATCTTTGTTTAATCTTTTCAGTTGTTTCTTCTGCATTACAGCTTAGCACCCTTTAGCTGCCAGATGTTTGTCAAAATTCCACATTACCCTTTCTTTTTTTCTCCCCTTTATTGACCAGATGAATGACAACAGATGAGCATTCAAACAGAGGCTACGGATTATTGTTGACATAGAAGAGAGACATAAAATTGGATTAAATGGTGGTTTGAAGATAGAAAATCAATGACCCTTTCCACCTGGGTTGGTTAGACCAACCTAACCTTAAGCAGCTGGGTAGGGTGTGCAAGAAACATAATCTGTGACCATTCTAATCTGGTGGGGTCCCCTCAATCTAGTTGTGTGCCTTCATGTGATCTCAGGAGATTCTGGCAAAGATATATTTAGTTCACCAATATTCATTTGTGCAGATAAATCACCGCTGTGTATTCCAATAAGGTGCTGTATGGAAAACAAATAAAACCTTCCAACCCCCTTCCCCCTGATCTGAGATTTGGGATTCATCTTTTTAAAACTTCTGGAGGCATAGACAAGAGCTGCTGGCACGTTGCTAAGAGGACAGCAGAAAGCAGGTGGCTCTGTGAATCTTCTTGGTACCACTTGAGTTGAAGCTGTTGGCCAAAGTATTCTTACCCCATACCTCATTCAGCAAAATGCATCAAGGAAATGCCTGTGTGACAAACCTGCACCTGTGACTATGTATATTAAAAAACCCAGCCAAACAAACAAAACATCATGACCACCAAAACCAACCAACCAACAACAAAAAACCCCAACCAAACCAAACCAAATCCTGGTGAACATGACATGTGAAAACAAAGGAGCAGAACTTTGGTGCTAGGTGATTCTATTTATCCTCTGGTTCTATATATTTCTGTGGTGTATAGCAACAGTCTTGAGTTTGAATATATCTGTAGGTATTAACTTCTCTGTCTGGAAATCTTAGGAGCCATGAAATTCTGGAAAAAATGTATTTAATCTTGAAAACAGTGTTTAATGCACACCTGTAGAATCAGATTAATATGCAAAACAGAGTAATACACCTGATGTCCACAGCAGGCATTCACAGCACCGGTGGAGAGAGGGGTAGGATAAATCACTCCAAGAAGTGCTTAATTAATTGAACTTCGAATTCCAATAACAGACACTCTGTTTGTCTGGTGAATAACTTATCCTTGATTTCACATTCAGTACTAGACTTTGGGCAATAAGCAAACCTCCCCTTGCCTGTGAATTGACTGAAAAAAAAGAGTTTTAATCTTATTAGAGAACATTTGATTGTGGACTGATTTGCTATGCATCTCTTACAAAATTTGGATCAATCTGAGGAATGTGGGCAACTGTAAATTACCTTTTTTTTGCAGCCAAAATATAGCCTTACATCTCCCATGCACTTATGCACTAGTGATTAATGAATGCTTTCATCCCGTCAGGTTTCCAGCAGTGACTTTATCTAGACTGTGTTGTTGATAGAAATGAAGTATTTAAGGTACTGGTTCAGTTTCACCAGGACTGTTTTTAGTAAATAAGGAAAGATAAATAAAATAGCTGTATAAAACAGCTGAAGCTAGTTTCACGGCTGTAATAGGAATTGGTGGGTCAGATTTCCCTTCAACAAAAGAAGTGGCTTTAATTACAGGATAGTTGGATCAGTCTAAGGATATTTGTGTACATAGTAAGATAACCAAGTTCTCATAAATGACCCTTCTTTGTGTGCTCCATTACATACATCTCCTCTTATTTTAGGCTTTGTGTGTCTATCTGACCTAGTTCTCCCGGTTATTTTAGTAGCAAAGACTAGGTGTTTTTTGGAGTGTACATCTTTACCCATTCTACAGCTCCAAAATAAGCCTGGATAGTAATTTTAAACATTTCATTTTGTGGATTAGAAGACTAACAATGGCTGAATCACATTCTTAGATATGAACTTGTGGACAACTGAAGAGTAATGGAATGTAAAACTTATGATTGATGGTAACTCCATACTGAGATTCAGCATATAAAGATCAAGTACTGGAAAACAGTGGTACTTTACAGGACTTTACAGGTTGTATCCACACTATTTCATACTGGCTGTCTTCAGATTTCTACCACAATGTTTACTTGCAGAGTTACATCCCTTTAGTACTGTATGAGAGTGATCTTCATTTCAGTCAGAATATCCAAATTACACCAAACCAAGGACCTTCCTGAAGAAGTGTAGGCTATATTTCCAGTAAAATCTTTGATTTTGAAGATAGCAGACTGTTATTTCTGTGGAAAGTTAACTTCTGCATGCCATCACTGAAGACTTCATTCATTAGGAATAGGATGCTTACAAATCAAAGAGAGGAGGAATTTTCACTGGCAGTTTGTTTCTAGGCTGGATGAGGCTCTGGCCAGCCTGATCTACAGTGGGGTATCCTTGCCTATGGCAGGGGGGTTGGAACTAGATGATCCTTGTGGTCCCTTCCAACCCTGACTGATACTATGCTACTATGATATTGATTCAAGAAACAGACTCTCCCTTCAACCTGTCCTTGAAGAAAACAAACAAACACAAAAATTGGAAGTAAGTGTCTGCTGAATTTGTTTTAACAGGTGACTGCCGACTATGCTTATCTCACTAAGGTTTTTTCTCAGTATATTTTGTTCTTCTTTAGCCATATTGCAGTTAGGTTAAATTCTCTAATGAACTATTCATCTGTGAATGAGAGTGCAGCTGTTGATCCTGAAGTGTTTCAGTAGTTAATCAGGATTATTTCTGTTACATGAATGTGGCTGTGAGGTGTATCTAGATCAAGGAATTGGTGACCTGTACAATCTTCTACTTCAGCTTTTGGAAGTACGGGCAAATGTATAAACAGAGCTTCCACTCACCTTGTGCACATGGGTACTTTCATGTTCAAAAGCAATCTCTAAATGGGCTTTTTGAATGTTTCTCTGAGAAAATTAGATGGTATGTGTTTGAAACAATCTAGCCCTCAGCATAAGTTATGCCTACCTGCATTAGCAAATGTATTTTCCCCCCCTTTCTTTATGTTTTTAAAAAATACCCATATTCCATTATCTGCTACACCAGGGAGTAAAAATAAGTTAAGTAAAAGGAAATATGGTTAAGAATCAGAACTTAACAATTAGCTTTCACTTTGAGGGGGGGAGGGAAATTATTGAGCATAATGCAAAATACACTTTAGTGAAAAAAAAATAATGAGAGACTTATAATAAAAAACATTTTAGAAAACCTTATATACAGTGAGTAATAATCAGCTCTCCATAATATTAACCAGAAGGAGCACTTAAATTTTTTGACATCCCTAATCATGGAGCCTGGGGAGCGCTACAGAACATTTGCATTAAATTACTTCTCATTTTCCCAGCCCTGTCTGCCCCTTCCACAGGTTTTGCTGCCAGTATTTGTGAATTTGGCAGAAGCCTACAGATTTCATAGCTAATATTGTTGTCTCCTGCCAGGAATATCAGAGTAAGGTGTATTATATGCTGCATGACAATTAAGGGTTGAGGGAAATCATGCCGATTTTCAGATGTGGCACCCGGGTGTCATCGTTTGTAGCAAATTAGTGAAATGGTGTCAAAGAAGGTACTCACAGGCATCACTTCTGATGTGCTGTGTATTTCTATTAAGAGTTCAGGTGAACTCTTGTAGTAAGGAGGTGAGCCTACAATTTTCACAACTGCAGTGGAAGATGTGTGTGATTGCAGGTGCCTTGTGCTGCTTTTCATTTGATTATATGCTTCCCTGTGTACCACAGCAGAGGCTGGCTGATGTGTGCTGCCACTTTCTATTGTTGCCTTGTATTAGCTTTCAAAGTGCTATTGTTTGGGCTCCCACCTTAAAGAGTGATAAGTGGACTATTTCAGAAAAGTTCACTCTTGGCCTAATTCTGCTTTCATTTAATGCTTTGCCAGTACAACAACAGTTGTGTCAGTTCAGCTGTATTGGCAGAACACTTCTCTCCTGGGGCAGATACAGCCCTGCAGGATTAAGCTATACCCATGCAAAAGCAGGATGATCTACATCTAGATCACTGAATAAAAACAATGTAGTCAAAATTAACTGATTTTGGAGAATAAGATATAGTTGTATAGATGTGTTTAAATGGTGGGAGGATTTATCAACATGCCTCATTTACAGTTGATTTTAAAACTCCAAGTGTCTTTAGGGGAATAGAGCGGCTGCTTTTGAAAATCAGAAGTAAATATGCCTGAGAATTGTGCAGTAAACATGAAAAGCAATTCAAACACAGGTGCATGCATTTGAAAACTATCTGTGAGGCTTATAACCAAGGTTTGTTTTGCTGGCCATGATGCTGAGGAACCTTCCAATGCTTATTGAGTTAACAGAGGCAATGGATGTTTCTTCTTAGTGCCATGGTCTAGTTTTTTAGATAGGGTGGGGTTGGGACTTACTGGTCTTGGAGGTCTTTTCCAACCTGGTTGATTCTGTGATTCTTAGGGTTACAACTGGGAGATGCCACTCCAAGGAGAGAGTCAGGTTTAGAGTATCTGGGTTGGAATTTCTGAGATCAAGTAAAACAGTTTCAATTAAATGGATTGGATTAATACTGGCTGGGAAGCAGAACTGATGTTCTGGGGGAAAGGAAAACACTTCAAGAAAAACGTGTTCTGAATTTTTCCCAGTAAAAATTGCTATGGGACTTAAATGTCAAAACAAGCAAACAAAAATCCTCAGAAATTGTTTAAATGCTATATTTTCTCATTACTGAAACACTGTATTTTGATTTTAAATATTAAATGTTTTGGCATTATATAACTCAATATTATGCAAGTCAATACAGTGTTAATTTCTCTTGGTGTTACTTGAAATTGGTTTTAAACAGAAACAGAATCATAGAACAGTCCAGAACAGAAGAGACCTCAAAAGGTCATCTAGTCCAACCTCCCTGCAGTCAGCAGGGACATTCCCAACTAGGCCAGGCTGCCAAGGGCTTCATTGAGTCTTACCTTGAATATCTCCAGGGAAGGGTCTCAACCACCTGCCTGGGCAACCTGTTCCAGTGTTCCACAACCCTTGTAGTGAAGAACTTCTTCCTGTTCTCCAACCTAAATCTGCCCTTCTTTAGTTTGAAGCCATTGACCCTTGTCCAGTCACTGCAAGCCCTTGCAAACAGTCTCACCCCATCCCTCCTGTAGGCCTCCTGGGCTGCAAGCCCTTGAAATGTTTTGGTAAAAATCCTTTTCTCATAAAAAGTTACTATGCTTTTGGTCAGCTCTGTGTTTTGTCAAAGGTTTTCTCATTTGTGCATTGCTGACCCTCTTCCAATCAGATCCTTCTGCCAGACCCTGAAATTCTATCTTCTGAACTGCAGGGTGGATAGCAGTTAGTTTTTGGCATGTGTGTGTTCATACATGCTGTGCAAGAGGAAACAATAATAAACAACATCCTCTCTGGGTTCTGCTTGTTACATCCTCTGCTGATATATTAGTAACTTAGTGTAGTAGGCTTATTGTTAAAATACATTACATGATGAAATTATCACATGGACTACTTCTGAGTTATTGTGGCACTTACCTGAAAACCTCATGCCATCATGGGAAGCTCCTCAGGGCTGAGGTGGGTAAGTCACATCTTCCAGTGAGTAGGAAGAAGGTATTAATATTTTAGCAGCTACTGGGAGTTTCACAGCTCTTTGACACTGGCTCTGCTCCATGTTTAGTCTCCATCACATAAGGCCTCTGATCTAATACTTTCATACCTCTTGCTGAAATGAAGTCCCTAAAGTAGGCTTTTTCAGTGAGAAAAAACATCATCTCATCCCTAGCAAACAGCTAAAATCCTTGAGCTAGAAAGTGAAGAAAAATATTTGGCTTTTGTTATGTAGCAGGTTGGACCTGAATGATCATTGTCATCCTAAGAATGGATGTCATCTTAAAACCTGGATGATTAAAATCTATGTTGTCTGAAGAACTGTAGAATTCTAAGGAGATTTAAATTTTCTTCTTTTGAAAGATTCACAGTGATGGTATCACTGTAATACTAAAAAGGATCCAGAGAAGTCTCAGAAGCCACAAGACTTATGTGTCATGTAGGACTTCAGTCTGTTGAAGAGCTCTATGTGTAAGAATTTCAGGGGATGGAAATTAAAAACACAGTCCAAAACCTGGGTTTTCAGCTGTAATACTTGGGTGATTTGCTACAGAGTTCCCAAAAGCAACAAGATGTCTGACCACACCTTCTTTTGCTACATCTTTCTCATTTATCACAGCTCTTCAAGGGGTTCCTCTAGCACTATCCAATTCCCACCTAGCTATTACATCCCCTTACTATGATCATGAACCCAAAGTACAGAGGAAGCACTGCTGGAGGGAATTCTCTTTTCAAAGACTGGGGAAGCTGCCTTAGGAATGAAGTTACCAGTCTTTTTTCCATCCCCATTTCCCAGCTCCTTTTACCAAAGACAAGGGTGGTGCTAGTGGAACACTGCGGTGCTCAATATGTGGGACTGAAACTTCTGCTGGCAAAGTCAGCCCTTCCCTTTGACAGGGGGCTTTTGTTTGCCACATAGGTAGACTTTATATTGAAATGGGCTTATTAAAATGATCTAGGAAAAGGAAACTCCCTTACTGTATAGCAAGTGGGCTACAGGAGAAGTCACAGATTAGTGAACAAGCCTGGCTAAAGTATTCTGGTTACAAGTCTAGTAACATGAAAAGGAGAGACCTGTTTGATGGTTGCTGCTTAATGGTATGCTCCAAAAGAAAAAGAAAGCTTTGGGCAAATAGATATCCTCCTAATCTTCCTAACTGCTGTGTCTAGTAAATGTTTTTAAGGCATTGGGGCAATGCAGGAAGATGTCATCAAATTATGATGATACAAAACATTTTCATAATGGGGAGTGTTGAAAGGAGTTAGCAGAAAGGTTTTGTGGATAAGAAGAAAACATTTAGAGCCTAAGCAAAGAAAGCATCTATATTTTTTTCCTTTTAAAAAGTTTTCTTTTTTTTTTTTTTTTTTTTTTTTTAAACTCCTTTGAATATGAATATTGCCTGTGGAGCTACTGGTGTTTCATTATCCAATTGAGTACAGCACCTTGTTTCAGCAACTGCTCTTGCAAATGATTATTCTCCGTTCTGTCAGCCTGTCCTCACACTTGGGGGACGTTTCCTAAGCTGTGTCATTTAAAAGTCAAAAACCCAGGAAATGTGTTTTTGGGAGTCTATTGTGTTTTTTTTCCTCCTTTTTTCCCCCTTTTAGCACTGAATACAGCAGCAAACACATCTTTGACATCACTGCTTTTTTCCTTAAATGCTATGTTTTCTTTTTGTGTAGATTGCCATCATGCTGCTAGCACATGGAAATAAGTAGAGACTTTCTCTCAAATCATGTTTTTAAAGCTATGAAAAGAAAGAGGACTAGAACAAAAGAGGTCTTAAGGGACTCCCAAGAAAGAAAATTTTTGATGTGAATTTGTTGGCAGTGGGAAGAATTTGCAGGGTTCCTACCCATGCCCTGGAAACTAGTGATGTGATCCAAGGAAAGACTTGTGCTAGTGTTACTAGACTTTAGAACAATCAGATATGCTTAATGTTGTTTTAGCATAAGTAATCTAAAAAAGGTTATTTCAAAAACTAATAAGGTCTGGATCATCAGTTTACTTAAGCATCACCAGTGTGTATCTGGATGCTAAATCTAGAAATCAATTAGGTTACCTACTTCTCATACTTTGCACCCTTCCTTCCGGTGTTAAAAACTGTTCCGTGATGTAATAGGCATTTTGAAACATCTGCTGTGGGTTCAGGGAGCAGGTAAGTACAACAGCAAAGAGGAAGGGCACAAAGTAATATAACTTATTGAACGAAGTGTACAAAGTCTCAGACAGAACATGATGATACTGTTTGGTATGTTTTGTTTTTTCATGTTTGTGGTGTTTGGTTTCTGTGTGTTTGTTTTGGTTGGTTGGTACATTATTTTTTGGGTATATTTTTTCTGTAAGTTCTAAGTATAAAAAAAAATTACTTTATTACATAAAAATTTCAGCATATCACATAGTACTCATTTTAAGACAATCTTTCTCTTTATATTACTTTTCTATTGTCAGGTCCTGCAATATTTAACCTGTTACTCTCCATTTTCTTGCTACACAGAAATGAAAACTTTCACTTCAGTTGTGCATTAGTGCAAAATCGAATAGTCTGTGCAATATATGTACTATTATCTCTCATGGCAAGCAGCATGACAGATGCCAGAATGCTTATTATTCTTACTTCATGATTTTAGAAATTTTGTAAAAGTAGGGTGGTTTTTTTGTTTGTTTTTGTTTTTGGTTTTTTTTTTTTTCAGTGATGATAAAATATTTCCTTGTTTGCCTGATCAGAACCCCATTATATTCTCTGGACAGAATTCAATTGCTTTCTCTAAGTTTTGGAATAGTTCTTAGGATCTTGCAGTTCAAAAGCAGCTCATGCCAGTGTGGAAAAAGGAAGATCATAGAGACCATAGCAGCTTTGTACCCATAGTCCCTCAGAGTGTCTTTCCCTTTCCAGAGTTAACTCTCAGCCTTTTTTCCTGCTTTTACTATCCAGAAGTTCTTTCCTATAGCTCTCTGCCTCATTGATTCTCCATCTGTTTTAATGTTAACATCTTTCTGGTGACCTATGTTCACATCTGGTGTAAATATGCTACTATTCAAAGTGGTTTTACTCTGTCAGTTACCATTTCAGAGAATGATTTATTATAACAGGAGCTGTGTGCTGTGCTGCAGAAAAGGGAGAAAATCTAGATGCAGCCTCAAGGATTTCTTGTGTCTTGCTTGACTGAGATTGGGAAGCATGAGGCTATGTGCTGCCAAGAGATGTTACTGATAATCTGTCCCCCCAAATTACTGACTAAATAAGGGAGATGGGGATCAGGCAGGTGGAGAAGGCAGCTGTTATCCACATTTCCTCAAAGTTTTGAAGGACCCCAGACAAACCTCATGGATGTCAGTCAGAAATCTGCCAGCCACTCTGAAAGACATTTGATAACAAATGCTGGAGACATGACCCACTTCTCTAAACTGGAGTACAGTGCCCTAATTACAAGCCAGTCCTCCTATGCTTTTGCGCTTAGTAAAACCGTATCTCTCACACAGATGGAGCACCACATTGCCACCTAATAACAATTTATATTCTAAGGGTGTACACATATTTTTCCCTCTACCTTCAACACTAGATTAACAGGAGAAGGAATTGCAAGAGAATTGATGTTTGAAAAAGAATTTAAGTACAGACCAGGTGGTTAATTTGCTCACATCAGTTAGTATGTTTAACAAGGGAGGGTGCAGTCTGGAGTCAATTCTCTGCAAGAACATCTCTATTGGTGATTAGCATCACTGCTCTGCTTTGCACTTTTATTCACTATCCGTTCTGCTGTAGTCCTTTTTTCCAAAACACTAGGCTAAGAAAATAACATAAGGATGACAAATGGCATATCTGGATAGCTATGTATGTCTATTACCTGAATTGGTATAGAAGAGAAGGATGCATCATCATGCTTTGAGAACAGGCAAATCAGAAACAATTACCTTTTGGAGAAAAAGGGATCACTTACAGTACTTCAAAATAAGGAGATTTTTTTTTTCCCCGGTGGCCTAGAGAATGGTAATCATTCTCTAAGTGATCTGAGACACTACAACTTCTTTCCATCTCACTCTGTGAACCATTAATTGTGTATGAATTCATCTCTGTGCTTAGAAAATAGATTGCTGCTGCTGAATTGAATGAGCTGTGGTGATGCCATGTCTCAAATGTCATTGACTCCTGATTAGGTTGGATCTGATTTTGGTCTTTATAATGTATCCTCTTTCTAAAGGAGGAAATCAGTAGAATAGAATGCTTTACACATGATTTTGGTAACTAGAAAACAAAAATATGTGAGATTGATGCATAGAGATTGCTTATGCCAGAGTAATTATATCTGGGCAAAGCATGATGTGTTTAGAATGAGTACACTTATTCTGGGGCAATGCTTATTCTCCTTCATATGTGTGAACCTATTTGAGTTTTAGATATAGAAAACAAGTGGGTACCTATTCCCTCCACTGACTTTAGAGAGAACTTCAAATGCTCAGCAGTCCTGTGGAGAAGTCTATTAGTTACATTACAAGGAAAGCTCTTTATTTCCTAGCAGAAGCTCATGGTTAAGAAAAAACCCTGAATATTTAGATAAGTACTGCTTATACATCACAAATTGCAGGCAGGGGGAAGAAAATGTTGCTGTTGGACAATAAATAGGATGCCAAATAACATAAATCAATATTAAGAAGCAAAACCAAATACAAATCTGAATCTATTAAAGGTATTTCTACACATAGACTTAAACAATCTCCCTGTTTTGCTATTCCTCCTCCTCCATGGCTCTATTTGCATTTTTTTTTTTTTGCTGTTCTCCAATGGAATTAGAAAGCCTTCAAGAGTTCCATGAAAAGGCTTATTTCTTTAATACTTGTAGAAACCTGTGGAGGGGGAAAAGGCACATTATGCTGATTATAACAACTAATGCTTTATTAATGAAATAAACCCAGCTTATTGGTTAGCCCATGTTAATAGAAGCAACAAGAAAAACTAATGCCTGGTTTGTTACTAGAGGTTTTTGAATATTTTCTTTCACTTACCCTTACTGCAACCCAGCAGGCAACAGATGTGACTGTATACCTTCTTAGGCTGCTGCTGAAAGTTAGCAGAGCCTCTTTGCAGGTCTCTTTCTTAGCTGGCTGTAATGATCACACTGGCTTGGCCATTCTAGCTCCTTGTCCTTCTCAGGGCCCTGACATCCTCTGACAGGGTGTTCCTGCAGGTTTGCTGTGTCTGCAATCACTGTGAGTGTAACCGGTCCGTGACACTGTGATTTGAGGTTTGTGTCCTGGAAGTACAAAGTTTACAATTTTCTTCAGGCCTTGATTCATTTAATCAATCCCTCTTTTGCCTTCTAAACAGTCTTTCAATAGCTCAGGGATAACTTAAGTTTACCATCTTGTTCAGTACAATTGCCCTCTTCTGTCACTGTTATGACAGACCTATAGAAGGATAACATTACAGTGGTTTCTGCTGTGCCTATCAGAATTACAGGAATCAACAAGGAAACGGTAAACCTCATGCCAAGAAGAAGGTAATGATGAAAATAGACTCATAATGCCTGTCTTTTGGTGTCAGTTCTATAGCAGCTGTTGTCTGCAAGGCACAATGGAACATCTGGAAGCAAGAGCCCTTCTATTCAGGTAGCTGAAATTGCATTAGCTGCTCTGGCATAAAGAGCAGGATTAGAATGACAGACCTCCCCACTGAAATACTTGCTTTTGAATAAACTTGTCAAATGCAACAAGGAGTGTAATGGCAAAACTTTCCTGCTCGTGCTGTGAGAACTTCTGTTTATTTTATGACAAGAGGGCTGTGTTTAATTGAGTTGCGTTTTGGTGCCGTCTGCTGTAGGTAGATACAAGAAAGGGGACAAAGGGCAAGTTCAATTCATTGCTGTCAAGCTTCCCTTCTTCTAGTAGCAGGTAACGGCAAAATAATTACTGCATGTTTAAAAGAGGTGTGTTGTAGAAAATTCATAGGGGAAGAAGAGACTGCTGCAATAGCTTCACATTAATTTATGCTCAAGATAGATTCGCCATTCTTTATGGCACAACAGGGGACCCTAAATATAATGGGGAATACAAACTAAGGTGGATAATAGAGAAAGAAGGCATCCTGCAACACCTTCAGAATTCATGCATTATTCCTGCTTGCTTTGGTGGGCATTCACTTAAGCATAAAGAAAGCATAGTTTACAATATAGCTTTGTAGGAAACTAGGTCAGGTAAATTGGAGACGCCATTGTAGTTTTGCTACACTCTTCATCTGTAGATCTGAAGTTTAAATTAAAAAAATAATTAAAAGTTTAGGTTTCATTAGTAGCAACTGTGACACTATCATGTGATTCAGTACATGAAACAAGGTGACATTTGGTTTTTGATGCTTTTGGAAAATTTTATGTAGGCATCTTGGTTGATACTTGGACTACTTCGGAATGTGGATGGACTACTTCAAAATGTGCTTTGAAAGCGCCTGTCTTTACTCCTTAACATTACCATTTCCTCTCCCAGCATTAATTACTTTGGTTTAGTGATGTTGTAAGAAAAACTACTAAGAATCCCACAACATTCAGGAGTTTGGAAGAGTATCTCCTCAGCTAGTCAGTTCTTGGCTTTGCCTACCTTACTTAGAAAGATGTAGTTTGGTCTCTAGAAGCAAATCCATTGTATTTGCACATTTTCCCTCATGGGTTGTAGTTTTATCATCCCTCCTAATAGAGTTATTCAGCCTGTGTTGGGATGCCTCACTAATGTGCTGCTGCTTGGGGGATGGCATAATAGATGACTTTAAACAATGACAGAAGTAACTAAGAACTCGTGGTTTGCTGCGTTGTTGAAGACTAGCCATATATCCAATTCAAAATATTTCACCTGTAGCTTTTCTGCTATCTTCCAAAGATTCTCTTTTTTTTTAGCTCCTCCATTTGGAAATAAGAAATTGGAATATATTTTAACTTGTGCCATCTCTAGTTGATACACTTCAGTTTAGAAAGATCAGTAAACAAGAAGTTTCTTTTGTGGCTTGTGCTCCCTACAGCTCAGGTGTCTCATTTATGGACCTGATTCTCCTGTATGGCTGGATGGGAGAAACAAGTTCAGAGTTGTCATTCACATGGAGACCCTATCACACAGAGGCAGAATTATTGGCTTCTGGACCATGAAGCAGCAACTGAAGCACAATGTTGAGTTACTGTGAACAAAATCATAAAATATGGCTTCTTAAAAATGGAGTTATTTGATTTAGGAATCTTTTAAATGCTTGTTTTGTTCAGAAATGGTAAACCAAAACGATTCAATACATTCAGAATGCTCTTTCCCCCATGCAATTCCAAATTAAGAAAAATGTTTTTTGGTTTTTCACTGTTCAGTGTAACCCTCTTAACCAGTATTTCCCAGTGGAGATAGGGGGGTGGAGGGTGGAGGAAACCACATTTCAATTATTTATATACATCTAAGTTATGCATAACAAATGACAACAAATGTCATTAGTAGTAACAGAATGGATCGTTTTTTGTTTTGTTTTGCTTTGCTTTGTGAAGTCTTATTCATCTCTGTGCTTGGATCTTGGGGAAAAAACAGTTTAATTTCTGGCCCTAATTTAGTATTTGCTAGTCTTCTACTCTCTTGTCACAGTTTTTTAATAGTGACCTACCTGAAAGATGTTGACACTTGAACGTGTCCAGAGAGGGGCAACAAGGCTGGGGAGAGGCCTTGAGCACAAGCCCTATGAGGAGAGGCTGAGGGAACTGGGATTGTTTAGCCTGGAGAAGAGGAGGCTCAGGGGTGACCTCATTGCCCTCTACAACTACCTGAAAGGTGGTTGTAGCCAGGAAGAGGTTGGTCTCTTCTCCCAGGCAACCAGTACCAGAAAAAGGGGACACAGTCTCAAGCTGCACCAGGGGAAGTTTAGGCTCGAGGTGAGGAGAAAGTTCTTCATGGAGAGAGTCATTTGTCATTGGAATGTGCTGCCCAGGGAGGTGGTGGAGTTGCCATCCCTGGAGATGTTCAAGAGGAGATTGGACGTGGCACTTGCTGCCATGGTCTAGTCCTGAGGTCTGTGTTGACAGGTTGGACTTGATGATCCTTGAGGTCTCTTCCAACCTTAGTGATACTGTGATAATGTGAGTTTATTGTTTGTTCGTTAGGCTCTCCACAGGCAGAAAGATGGGTATCAGTTATTCAGTTTTCTACTCCCTGACAATTTTTCTTCTCTGTCTTAACTTATGACAGACCTTTTAACATACTGATTTCTTGCTTCATTTATCCTTCAACTAAGTTAGAAATAAGTATCTGCTAATGAGCTAGCTAAGCTAATAATTTCTAGCTCTTCAAGCCTTAATGTGTTACTGCAATAAACTTTAGCATGAACTAATATTGTTGTGGAGGTAAAGGTTATCAAGAATATTAGTCATCTTGTAGTCTGTCAGATGTAGGGCAATTTCCAGTGGAAACCTGAGTTAAATGTGGTTGTGGATGTATTTGTATGAGAGCCTCTCTCAAGCTACTTACTATAAGCACACAGACCACCTGCGTTTTTATAGCTGGCAACTGAACACTGCTTAGAGTGAAATGGATGCTTTCGTCTTTGTCATAGCTGTGAAGGGAATTCATGCATATGTGCCCCTTTCAACTGTCCAATAATCCTGGCAGCCTCTGGGATGTAGGATAAGGGAGGAGAAACTAAAGCCAAAAAAAAGACAGAAACCAAATCTAGGATGTAGAAGCTAGCTAGTAACACAAAGTAAATTGCCAAGTGAAAAGGCATAGAGTTTAAACAAAAACAAGTCAGCTGGGGTTCTGGCTGTGCCACAGATGAGACTTTCACGAGGGGTTAGGATTTTGCCCTTGTAGGTTGGCAGGAGAATTCTCTATCCTCTAAGCTGATTAGAGCAAGCTATGAAAAAAAGAGCAGTTATTTCTTCTTCCTTACCCATTTTAACAGATTTGTTGAGCATGGAAACAATATGAACTATGTTATTGAAATAAATTACATGCCAGAGAACACTGATGGTTGTAATGGATATGAAAGCATATGGTGTAAGATGTTATCTATGAGCTATGGTACTGAATACAGAACCATCACACACAAATCACTGTTGTGTAGCATCTTCTATAAGCTCTCAGAATGAGCATGAGATTTATTTTTATTTTTTTTGTCCTCCTCCACTTCCATTTCTCCTTCAAGTCCTTTCTGTTGCAGTGTGCTTCCCCCTTGGGCTAATTGATTTTCACTGAGTTCTTCCTTTAGTTCTTTGCCAGTTGATTAAAAAAAGCCCTCAAGCCCTGCAAGTGCCTCTTATCTCACTACATGGGAATAAATTAGAGCAGCAGCCTCTTGCTTTTTGGGAACTTTTCTGCTAGTAGATATTACCAAATCTACTGTGCTGGCTTTTGGGGGTTGAAGTTATTTTTTTAAAATAAAAGCAATCAAATGAGTGGTTTCCCTGACATCTGAACAAACACTTTCTCATCCTCCATCTGCTCCATATGATATTTGTTCCTGTTGCTACTTGGCTTTCATTTGCGGCCAATGGACACAATAAGGGATTGCAATTTTATTGTTGGCAGAAGCTAATAGAACTTCCTCCTTTGCATTATGTATTCATTTTTCAGTGTTTCTTTTCTTTCTTACAGTGCAGGTCACTTCTCTGAATGAGAATATTTAGTTTATGTCCTTTATGAATATGAAACCTAGTATCACATTGAGCATGAACCTGTTGTAAGGGTTATATTCTTCAATTTTGTATATTAACATTGATTTTATGTTACTAAGGAAGCTTTTGCTGTTGTAAAATCACTAACAAGTCCAAAAGGGAAATGGTAACATTGTAGTATACATGAATTTATTGAAATGACTCTTCTAATCGATGAGTTGCATTTCATCAGGTATAAAAGGTAATTCTTCTGGAAACAGGACCCCCAAAAATAACTTAGTCTGTGCTGGAAATGACAGACCTAAAAGTAGGGCTTGGTAACAATTTTCAGTGATGCTGGAAAGATCCCAATGCCTGGATGTTTGGCTTCAAAATCTCTTTATAAAAATACACATATTAAGCCTAATTAATAGGCAAAATACAATGGAATTTTTACCTTTTATATATTGCATTTCATAGATATTTCTTTCTTCTGTCCCTTGAAGAAAGCAAATCTCTTTAGTGCTGATGAGGACATGTGAGAGCCATACACAAGGAAGTTACTGGTGTGTATATAGGCCTAGCAAATTGATTTAAAAATTGAGAATCCATCTAAGCTATATCTATTTTGTAGCAGCTCAGGTAACATTCTGTGATTTAACATGCATTAAAAAAATATAACTCTTCTTCAGTGGAACACTCAACTACTTGCATCATCAGAATGTATGCAAAATAGCTCAGAAATGTAATTAATATTTGATTGATACTTGTTTTCTTATAAGTCATTGCATAAGAGATTTCTCCACCAAATAAATTTGTGGTCTTGCACTTTATTGTTGTGTATCTGTATTTAATAGAGTAACTTAGGAATATTTTGTTCCCCCCCAAAAAAGGCAGTATCTTTCATGAAAAGCCTGAGTCTTCCTGAGACTTAAAGGGCAAAAGATCTAAAACTGATCTCCTCAAAGGAAACCTGTTATGAAAGTGCTATTATTAGTTTTTAACTAACATACAACTAGAGGGAGTAACAAGACACAGAAAGTTAAAGCCAGCTTAGCATTTTAGAAACTGATATTTTGATGATTCTGGTGCTTATATGCTCAAAGTGGTTACTAATGATGCTTCAGACAGATAATATTTGTCAGCATTTATGCTGTACTTAGGATTTCAGATCTCTTAAAAACACTTAAGAAAATCACAGAACCTCCCTGCTATGTATGTTAATTATATTGTTTTCACTTACAGATGGGGGAACATAGGGAGGTTAAGTGGTTTTTCCATGGTGTTTATTCTGAGTTTATCTCTTGGCCTGGAATTGAATCAAGGAAGGGAAATTCTTACCACAGTGACTAGGAGCATTCGGACAAACCAACAGATCTAGGATCACAGCCTGAAGCCTGCTTGTGCCTTCTCCACTAAAATAGGAATACAAAATAACTAATCTACAGGTGAAAGCATTCATAAATGGAAATGAGGCACCAAATAGCCCAATATGCTCTGCCTTCTGCTTTAGCTTTTGGCATGGTTCCTAATCTTGTTTCTCACAAGAGAAGCTCCTACTGTGCATAGCTACTTATTAATAATAGAATATTACTTTAGTGATTAATATTTGTTGGACTCTTAGTCTAATTATGGTTTCTCACAGTTTCTTTAATTACTAAAACATGAGGTTTAACTTAAGCAAAACATTTCAGATGAGTTTAGCAGTCCTTCGCAAGTTAATTCTGTATATGGATCACAGGAGCTGACTATTGGGAGAGAGGAAAACACGGTCCTTCCTGAGCTGAGGACACATGTTTCAGAATGATAAGATATGTTAGTATTTTTGTTTCTGAATAAAAAGATGTAATACTGAGGATTTACAGAAGCTAGGAACTCGGAGATCTCAGCCTAGGGAATAGCTGCAGTGAACACGATTAACTGGATAAAGGGGAGCTCCATGTAGTGCAATTGAGGATGTCAGTGTTTACTTACTAATTGAAATTGGAGAGACAGAATTAAAAGCCTTTAACTAGTAGAGCATGCCCCTATCTTTAAGGCCTAGGTACTATCTTTTCAAATGAATGTGCAGATGAACACTAGGTTGTTTTTCTTGATGAGAAATTACCCTATTTCTTTTATGTAGTTTGTGTTAAAAAGTGAAATACAAAGACAAGCCCATTGAAGAAATTAATCACCAGGATGTCACATGTTAAAGCAAAAGTGAGATAACATTCATATTTGAATATCTTGGTAGAGAGTACAAAAATACCTGCAGTAGAGTTTTGTTTGGTAGTAAGTGTAAGAGTATTGGCAGAGTATTAATGAAGGATACTAAAAACAAAGTGTAGGATTCACTGACAAATGGTAGCTGTCAGCTGCTTTTCTCCATTCTCCATTTGTACATTTCTAGTGCTGTTTTCAAATGTTATACCTTAATTTTCTCTCCTTTCATATGGAAATCTTTAAAAGCAGAGCATGTTCATGACTAATGAGAGCAATAACTCAATCAATTGGGGGGAAAAAAAAAAGGGGAGGAAAAAATAAACAACACCCTAAATCCCCAGGGGTTTGTGTATCAGTCCTGATAATTCAGGAACAATGTCCCTCAAGTCCAACCTGGATTTTCTATTCGAAACACTAAATATTTGCAATCAACTTTGACCGGAAGCTGTTGAGCACACTGTATCCATGCTACAGAGGACTTGAAAGCTTGCTTGACAAGCTTAGTAAGTCAGGTGCTGTGGGAATACATTGGTTTTAGTTTTCATGGACTCCATCTTTAGACTCTGATCTCCTTTTGAAACTATTTCAGTTTAGTGAAGTATGTAGCTTCTGAAATGTTCATGCTCCATAATATGTAAGACACATTAAGTAAGTAAGACATGGGCATTTGAGTTTGGCAAAAGGCTCTCTTACAATACTTCAAAAAAATAAAAAGTTTCTGGTTTTGCATAATGCTGATTTATTTTGAAGTGCAATGCTTTATGCTTTCACCCTTGGAAAGTGATTCTTATTTAGGAGATGAAAGATTGTGAAAAGTATAAAATTCTTGTATAATTTAAACTGCCTAATAATGTACTGTAGCCTTCCAGAATTCAGCCCTAAACAGGAAGCACTGATTAAAAAAAAAGGCATTTAAATAATTTAAAATTGTTCAGTGCTGAGCATGATCAGGACCCCAATCATTTTCAAATAAAAGTACCTATAAAAATTGAAGCAGTTGAATAATTTTAAATTGCTTTATACTGTGCAAGCACAGAACCCCAATCACTTCCAGGCTGAAGCACTTACCAAAAAAAGATTGAAGTGCTTCAGTAAATTTAAATTGCTATGTAGAAGGAAAAGGCCCTTTAAATTATTGGATCCTTGATTTTATTTATTTTTTTTTCTTTCTTTAGGATTTCTTACTTTCATGTACAACTCAACAGTTTTATTTTGTCAAAAGGAACCCAAAAATCTGACCATATAAACCTCCAAGAAACTAAATTAAGCCTTGTTGTGAATAGTAATGGTAGGATATTTCATGATCAGAACCATATATTCTGGTGTAGGAATTATCATGTTATTTCATTAGTCTCTGTAGCTCAAGCAAAATGAATGTGAAAAAAAAAATCAGGATCCTTCTTTAGCCTTTCTCTCAGCTTGGAAAATAGACCTCTTGAGATCCCTCAAATATGATTAGGATACTAGGTTGGAAGAAACGTCAGTGATCGTCTGGTCCAACCCTTCTTGGCCATACTATGGTTTAAAATAGATGGCCCAGCACCCTGTCCAGCTGAATCTTAAGGGTGCCCAGTATTGGGGAATTCATTACTCCCCTGGTGAGATTATTCCAGTGGCTGATTATCCTTGTTGTGAAAAGCTTTCCTCTTGTGTACAGTTGGAGTGTCTCCAGCAATAACTTGTACCTGTTACCCTGTGCCTTTTCCATGTAGCTCCTTGTAATTTATTTTGGACCTCTTTTACCTGGACAGTGTAAACAGGTGTAAAATCATGTCTTTACATGCTTTCTGACCAGGAATTTTAAACATGTGATTCTGACCTCTCTCAAGTACTCTAGTGACAATGATATTTATGTTTAGATGTAGATTTAAGTTGCAAAAGTAAGACCCAGTTTTTAATGTTTTGTATCTTGTGTGGAGACTATAGACCTAACTGTACTACCTGCATCTAAGATGCTGCTTCCTAACCAACACAGAAACCTATCTCCATTTAAACTGGATTTCAAAAGCAAATGTTATTGTAGATGTTTCACGGAATGTCTGGGCTACAGCCACATGTATGTCCTTATGCCTCAAGAGTAATAATTGTCCCTCCACATAAAAAAGTAATTATTATTATGTTGTTGATACATAGCTTTTGGTTATGGTTTCTACAACCAAGTGAAAAAAGAAAAAATCAGCCCCAGAATATTTAGCAGTTAGCTTTCCCAGCAGCACCATTCCTTGGATTATTCCGTAGATATTCAATAGGATGTTACTAAGGCATTTTCCAGTACTCATCTCATTCTCAACATATTCTTTGACTTCCTAATAGATGCAAGGTCAATAGCTGTATCTTTCACATAAAAGATTTCCTTCAGATTTTAAATGGCAAGCAATTATAGGAGAGAGGATTATAGACTAAGGTCTTGGTTTTATATTATTTATGTTCTAATTAATTTACCAGACTGATGTGGTTTTCCTTTCTTTCTTTTTTTTTTTTTTTTTTTTTTCCTTTTTCCTTCTGCTCTGGCTACTAAGTGTTGATCTTTAATAGTTATCATGTTTCAAGCTTTAATGGGCTTTATTTCTTTGGAAAGGTCATTCTTGATGTAATGTCACTGTTAACACAAGGGAGTTTGTAAGCTTTAAAGATTTTGCTTTATTGTGGTGTGCTCAAAAATGTATAACTACTTACTGCCTTTCTCCTGGGGTATGCTCTCTCTAAACTCAGAAGAGTTACTACAAGTTCTTTTAAATTTTAGCCTGTGTTCTTGCAATTAATTTAAAATACTCCCCAAGTAGCAGCTGCCTCTGCCAAAAAGACCTGAGTCTTTTTTTATCCTTTTCTGTTTATTTCTGGATTGCTCTAGGAGGCTGAAAATTGCTGCCTATTGTAAACAAATGCTCCAACCCAAGACTCATAAAATAAGCAGTGATACAATAAGTTGGATCATATCTGTTAAATGAATTAAAAAATTTGCATGGTAACAGGCCCACTATTAATAAGATACAGTTAATGTTCTTCAGTAAAAGAAAGTAAAATCACCTGGAAACCAGTATTGAACAAGAAAATACAAAATGCTCTAAATCATTTTTGTGAGCTTTAGAATTGAATTCTAATCTGAAATAATGTTAAACTATCCTATAAATTCTCTGCATCTATCAAACAATCCCTCTTAAAATAATTTAAAGGCATGTTATGTGTATATTTAAATGTGTGCAATATAGGAATATATCTGGGTTGCGTAGATTTTCCTCCATTTCATTCAAATATCTTTCTTCCCCTGCTGCTGTTCTAGCAAAGCTTGACAGGGTAGTGGTAATTTATTGTGACAGCCAAATATGGCAGGGGTGAGCACAAAAGGGCTTCAATGAATTTAGTGCAGTCTAATTGTATAGCTCAGCTTAACAGGCTGATCTTTCATGATCTGTAGAAACATGTCACTTAAAAGGTTTACCCAGGCAGGTAACAGCTAATCTTGCCTCCATTTTCCTTCCTGAAATTTCTGTTCTATGGTTGTCAGATAAAGCTAACATAGCTAATATGCCTAAATGTGGTGCTACTGTGTAGGATAACTGACTGCAATCCCAATGACCTCAGTCTGTACATCTAATAAAGGTTAATTTTTTTATTTTATTGGGGTTTTTTTTGGTGGACTATCCACCCACTCACTACACTTGGTTTTCAGGTTTTCTTTTATCATGTGGGGAAAAGCTAGTGCATAGTTGAGCAGTTTCTGGTTTGTGTTTTTTTCATACCTTGCTGATTTCAAAGTCTTGGTCCCTCTTCTATACACATATATTATGTACATGAGGTAACAATACTTTGTTCTGTTAGCTGAAAAGATTTCTTAGACTTAATTGTACACCCTGACATTATTTATGTCCCTAAACTTTACCAACTGCTAACTGTTCATCACTTCCATGGGTTTTGGTCTAGTTTTCTGAGATTGTGTAAGCCTTATTCTCTTATTGCTTAATATATTATTCATGATCCCATCTTATAACCCTTGACACCACTGGGCAGTTCCAGTTATAGCTGGTAGGCTGAGATGTAAGGGCAAAGTTTATGGAGGTTTCATGAAAGCAGCACTGTGTATGTGTTTAACACTCATGCCCATGCTATTTGAAAGACTGTTTTCAGAAAGCTCATTTTTGATTTTAGCTTAGCAGCACAGAAGACAGATGTTCAGTGTTACACAAAGTTCAGTTCTGTGGTGCAGTAATAATTGCTCTGTGCTATAACTTTGTGGAATATAAAGAAAATGATAGGTGGAAGGTTGCACTTTTTTTTTTTATTATGATCACACTTTTTGAAAATTAAACATGTATCATACTCCTTATAAGTTTACTCCTTATAGTTTCCAGCTATGCTATCCAAATCCCACTGGTAAGAAATATGATTATATTTTTTTCTCTGTTGGTTTTTACCACATCAGTGTTTTGCTGTGTGGAATTAAATACTTTGCCCCATGCAAGTGCATGTGAAGGTTTAAGCAGTTCTTAATTTATTGCCTTTAAAGAAAGCCATAAAAGAACCCCACCAAAAGATCCATATTTTCATTCATCTTAAGTGTTTCATAAAGTTATTACTTCTGGAAAATAGGATCAACCTGTTTATTTCATTAGGTGATAAATAACTAAAATGTTTGGTATAAGCAGATTTTTGCTCTAGTTATTGTGGTGTTTTTTAGGTTACAGTAATTCTATACCTTAGCAGTATAACCTGATCAGAACTCTGACTTTAATGTTTCTTCTTTATGCCTCTTTTGCTGGTACAGAAGTGCTATTGAATGGCTCATTTGCATTATTCTGTGCCCTGTAAAATGAATTTATTATGCAGCTTCTCTAAATAGGCTAACCAGTTGTAATCTCATTCCAGTGGTGTATGGGTTTCAGCAAAACATGATTACTTTTTTTTTCATAATGCCTTAAAATAAACAAACAAAAAATAACCTTGGAGCCCAACCCGTCCTTTTGTCTTTAGAGTCTTATTTATTAAATGGTGTTATTAATCACCATGGGTAGGTATTGTTAAACAGTTGAGTAATTTAAAATATTACTTACTTTGAGCACAGGTAACATATTTTGCTCTCTTATTAATCTTAAAATAATGCTGTGACCAGCAGGTTGAGGAAAGGGACTCTCCCATTCTCTCTGGTGAGACCCCACCTTGGGTAATACATTCAGCTCTGGGGCCTGCAACATGTGAAGTCCTGTGAAGATCATAGATTCAATAGGGTTGGAAAAGACCTCAAAGATCATAAGTCCAACCTGTCACCCAAGACCTCATGACTACTAAACCATGACTTCCAGTGCCACATCCAAACCTTTTTTGACCACCCCCAGGGATGGTGACTGATCAAAGGGGTGGAAACACTTCTCCTATGAAGACAGGCTGAAAGAGTTGGGACTGTTCAGCCTGGAGAACAGAAGGCTCCAGGAAGACTTTCCTAAAGAGGACTTCCAGAATAGCCAGAGGGGGACTTTTTACAAAAGCATCTAGTGATGGGTTAAGGGGTGGTGTTTTAAAGATGAAAAATTAAAGATTAGATTTAGATTAGATGTAAGGAAGAAGTTTTTTACTGTGAGACTGGTGAGACAGAGTTTCCAAGAGAACTTGTGGATGCCTCATCCCTTCAAGGGTTCAAGGCCAGACTGGATGGAGCTTTTGGTAACCTGGTCTATTGGAAGGTGTCCCTGCCCATGGCAGGGGTGTTACAAAGAGATTTTTTTTTTTTAATATCTCTTCTAAACCAACTTGTTCTATGATTCATGGACTAGGATGATAGTTATTGCCTGGATTATAAAAATCTGAACAATACTCAGTTATGTCTATATAGATGAAACAGTAAATGGATCCTGCACTCTGAGCCATACTGGCATGGGCCATCTTGAGCCTGGAAGCCATCACCTGTTGGCAAATCCTGAGTCTCAGCTAACAAGCTCTATTGAGAGGAAAGGTTAAGCTTGGGCTCTGTGCTGTACAATGCCTGCCACTTGTAAGCAGAGTTGGTTCCCCTCTGGTCAGAAACGGCATGGAGTTAGCAATGCATGAAGGCTCACATCTGTGTTTGTATTTGATAAAGATGAATCCTGACTGTTTGCAAAAGCTGCTTAACATTATCATAGCTAAATGTTGGCAGTATCTCCATCAGTGTCAAATTTTTCAGCTTTTTGTGTCAGTTAATTTTAAAATGAGTGTGATCCATCAGAATGTCAATAAATGTTGAAAGGAAAAGTTACATTTCAGGAATCATTAGGGAACATATTTCAAGCTTAAGGAAATATTTATCACTTAGCAGACCCTGCAGAATGCTTATCTGGGATTCTTTGTGTATTTTGCATACATACAAACTCATACAGGCACAATAAAAGGTTACTGAGATGATCAAGGGGGTATATCCCTATAGGGAGAGATTGAAAGAGCTTGGTTTGTCTAGTCTAATAAACAGAGCACTTAAAGAGAAGAAAGGTTAAGTTTTGAGTCAAAGCTTGTACAAGAATAAAGGGCTATAAATTGACCACAAACAGATTTATTCTGGAAGCTATGAAATGACTAGCAGAATAAGCGTCCATGACTGTGGAATGCAGAAAGATTTATGATCAGGATCAAGTGATTCAGTGAAGACTGTATGTTGTGCCTGCTTGTGACACCAGAGGTGGTTCTTTCTAGGCCTATATATGGCTTTTCTGGGTTCCCAGGTCAAGGGAACTCTAAGCTATCTGAAGTTCTGATATATGGAAGATGCTAGTAAGGGTTGTACACTCAGTTTTAGGGTGCAGATTTATGGCAGCTTAATCAGACTGTGGTGCAGTCTCACACCCAGACATGTTTTTCTGGCTATGCTGTTCTGTGGGCACTTTTGCAGAGTGACCTAGTGACTTGGATTCAGGCAGCAGATATGACTGGGTGAAGAACAGAAAAAACCCTCTGGTTTCCAGGCAGGTCAGTGCCTGGGGACAGAAGAATCATCACAACTCTTGCTTCAAATATGTGTGCCACGGAAGTGCTTCCATAACTTTTAGTAAGATTCTCATATTATCTTTCACCCTAAGCAGCGGAGGCTATGGAATTGCTTTGGGTTCTGAACAGACTGGGTTCATATCCTAAAACTGATAGTGCCTCTTCCAGAGATCTTCAATTTCAGAAGGAAAGTTGCTGTCTGTTCAGACACTAGTGCTAAGAAGTTGCTTCTTGAATAACTTAATGCATTTTCAGTGTCATGGAAGATGCATGTTTTTTACTGAATATGTAATAAAACTCCAACAATAAACATACATTCATAAGGGAAGTGCTCATAAAAAGAAAGCTCCTCTGCCAGATAGTCTCACAAAGAGTTTGTCATCTTTTGTTTCCAGTTAATGGATACCTACCACAGTCACACTGTGACATAAAGTCATTCTAATTTGCATTTTCATAGCCCACTCTTCAGTAGCCCAAGTGTAACTTTCACTTTTAGGACAGAGCTATGTAGTAAATGGGTCTGTAGGCCTCTTGTAAGAAATTTTTTTATCCTTGAAGAATCCTAATGCCAAATCTTAATAGCATTTCTTACCAAAATGACTAAAATTCACTATCAGATGTAGAGGTAGAGCTGTGGAGGTTGAGAACACTCTTCTTCTGAATCTCTTTCCTGATAAAAAGAAGAGGTTAAAACCGAACCCAGTGAAGGCTTTCCCTCCAAAATAAATATTAAGTAAACAGTTCCCCAAAGCATAGTGTTCTAGATAGCAAATTGTTGTAAAAGAAGTGTGTGTTATATTTAATGAAATCACTTTCAGAGGTACATAATTCAACATACTTTTATGTTATATTAATACCTTTGTTAATTATGCCAATCAGAGAATTGGATATTCAGACTTTTGATGTGTTTGGGTTTTTTTTTTTTTCTGTTCAAATTCTGTTAAAAAAAAACACAGCAGAAGACAAGGAGAACTTCGTGTCCGGTCTGTATGTGATTTGATGAAACAATTGCCTTAGGACCTGCTGACACTCTCATTGGAGTCTGCATAATGCAGAATCAGAGCCTTACTTAAAGCATTTCTTTCTAGGTTTTGTTTAAGTATCCCTCTGTTAATTTCATTTAAATAGCTACTTCTTTTAAATCCTGAGTGAAAACCTGGAATCAATGAACTGATTCTTACTGACTTCAGTGAAGGCAAGATTCCGTCGTATCTCTGCAAATTGTGACAGTGTGCTGCTTATTGCAGAACCTGAAGATAGAAAGGGTTTTAAAATTCAAAGATCTTGATCTACATGATAAAAATATTTTGTCATATGGGATTTTATTCAGCATTAGTAGTTTTCTTTATTCTGATTACTTTCACTTCTTAGCTTTTAGGATCACTATATTTTATATGAAAATATGAAGTTTTCATATTCAAAATGAAGTTTCTGGTTCTCATGTTTTCAGAGAAGTGCTTGGAAGCATAAATCTTCAGTACTCACTGAATTAAATGAGTCAAAAAAAAAAAAATAAAAAGGACCCCCAACCCCCATACTTCCATGGGAATCCCACCAAAAAAACCTCCAAACAAATGCAAAGACCACAACAAACTTCTGATTTCTCATGAAATAGAACATAATTTTGGAACTTTGGGGATTATTCCTATTATTAAAAATGAGTGATTTCTGGTTTAGCTCTTCTTTGGTGTGGTTTTGTGTTGGTTTGTTTGCATTTGAAGTTATTATCCTTAAGTCAAAGGTAGATTGCAGTCCTTCAGAATATTGCTCTAGGAAATGAGATTTGTTTGTATTTATTATGTGTACAATTCATGCCTGGGCAGATGATTTTCATTGGTGATTTTGCGTCTCTAATTAAATAATCAATGAATTTCGTACCACAAGGATTTCTATGAAATGCAATTAATATTTTGAAGTTTGCCTTTTTGTTATAGTTCATCTCATACAGGCAGGGATGATGAAAATATGAGTGTTTACAGTGAAAAGTGAGAAAATTCATTTCTAGAGTGAGGATGTTGCTAGTCAGATCTGAATGGGTGAGTCAAAAATGACATAAGGATTTTGAAATGCTTTGGGAAGTCATTTCAGACTAACTTTCAGTCATCAGTAGAGGAGGAAGAAAACCCCTAGGTTTTGAAATGGTGTAACACCCAAAGATACTTTAACATCAGGACATTTATGAATTTCCTCTTCAGTATGGTAGAAAATTGCCATCTTCTTTTGTTTTCTAATCCATGTTCTATGTGAGCATCTTTCAGTGCAAATGTTGAGGTCAGTCAATGTCAGTAGTATGTGCATGCAGTTCTATTAACTAAATAAGAGGTGTTTCAAAGGCTTGATACCTCATAAGAAGTGTAGTTCTAGCCCCGTGACCAAACTTGCTCAGGAGTTACCTGAACTAGTGGCGTTTCCTTATAGTGACTGGTAATCAGTTCAGGACGACCAATTCTCAGGATATTGAAAATGAGTCTTCAAATTGTGCACTTTGGAAAAGCAGTAGGTTATGAAAAATTTTGATTTGTCAGTGAATATAGGATCTGTAGGTCTGAGTAGTCATGACTTCCTGATTTGCTTTTCAGACTTCTACCCCTTTTTATTTTCATGAGCAAATGATTTTTGCTGCATAATTGTCATATTCTTTCAAGAATATGACAGTTTTCTTAGCAGTGGGTGAAGGATCCTTTTGTACTAATTTCCCTGACTAGATGTATGAACAGTATTTGTATATTCTCACTGGCAATGGATATAAACTATATCACGGGCTCTTCACTGTGAGGGTCACAGAGTACTGGAACAGGCTGCCCAGGGAGGTTGTGGAGTCTCCTTCTCTGTAGACTTTCAAGACCCATCTGGATGTGTTCCTGTGCAACCTGTGCTAGATTCTATGGCCTTGCTCTGGCAGGGGGGTTGGATCTTTGAAGGTCCCTTACAACCCCTAACATCCTATGATCATCCTGTGATCCTATGATTCTACATACATGAAATTTAACATTGCCTTCAATGTATTTAACAGAAGTATTTTTTTAAAGAAACTCTCATCCCATAAGCCCTTTTATTACATCAAAAATTACTGAATCCACATGGTGCTTAAATTCAGAATGCATTCTGCTTTCAACGATATTCTCTTTGCCTTCAACATGTATCTGCTTGGCTTATTTTTTGTCAGATATTTTTAAAGACATTTTTCCCCAAAGTGAAGAGACTCAACAGAAATTATTTTAATGAGATACACATTTAGTTCAATAGAAGAGGCTTCTTCATGAGAAAAATAAATTAAAAGAATAATTGTGCTTTTGAAAGATAATTAATTAAAACCTCTAAGTGTGGTGACAAATTTAACATCTCATCTGACACATTCAGAAGAAGAAAGTGCCTGGAATTGCACAACTGGAATAAAATGTTCCATTTCACAGCAAGGCGAAGCCTGAGTCTTGTAATTATTTGAAAGGGAGTAAAGGTCATTTTCTATTTGCTACATCTGTATTATGTGAGGGTTCTCTAGCAGGCTTACAGAAGTTAACTCATGACCTATTTAGATTGCCTAGATTTCAAAGTCAACTTATACTGTCACAAATCCAATAAAATAGGCATAGTCCCTTCTCAGAGTAGAGGCATAGTTGGTATCCAGAGCAAGCTTTTCACTTCTAGCTTCATAAGACAAGATTTTCAACTGTAAGATGCCAGCAAGTGGGAAATCAGAACAGGATTTGTCTCTTTCCTATAGGGAAAGTGTTGTTTGTAGTTAAATTTCGGTGAATATTGCTTGGGTTATTTTTCTGGTGTGGACTCTTAAGTCTGCTTTAGTTGTGGTTTGCATCTTGAGACAGAAAGTGATTTCCTACCGCTGTGATTGCATTTTTATACATATTCATTCATTTACACTAGGACTCAGAAAGATAGGTGCTTTAAAAATGCACCTGTGCATACAGACAATATGTGCAGAAAATAAATGTCTCTATAGCTGCACATGTGACCTTTTAAATGCATATAAGGCTACTGGTTTATATATTCAGTAGTTAGGTTTTATGCACAGTTTTCAGGGCAGCCTCTGAATACATCAGTTTGTTTGCAGATGCCTTGGAAGACTGAAGGAGGCATGTCCACTTCTCAACCTCTGTGGAGCCCAGGATCTCCAATAAAATCAATATATCAATGTCAATAATTGAATAGGGAATTAACCACTGCGTTAAGCCTTTGTTATGTGGATGTATTGAAGCAAAAAGTAGTTGAGTGCATTGCACCTTGCTTGGTGTGTTACTGCAAGTATTGTCTGTCTTGGTTAATCCTTCAAAGGGACAAACATAGAGAAGGTCAGCATGGAAGAAACCCATCTGCTGCATTTGACTACTATCAGCTTAGTTGTCATGAAATATTCTGGCCGTTTCTCACAGTCTGCTAGCACTTCTAGCCAAGCTTTTATAGCAAATGTCAATGACATGAAACAAATGATTTAACAGTTGGCTTCAATAAGAGCTAACACAGACCAGGTGGGGTACTGCTGCCTTTGGTTTTTATAAATGGGATCACATAAAATGTACTGTGACTGTGAAGTGCATGAAGGGAGAGAGCAGATACTGGATTGCTCTTATTTAACAAATGGACTAAAAGTGGTGGCTAAGAGAAAAACATGCAGATGTTAAAATTGTCCAGGACATCTCTCTAGAATCAAGATCAGCATATCTTGATGATAAATGTGGTGGAGGTAGAACTGAGGAACGTGTGAGGCACTGCTGCTGGGTTGAGTCAATTGAGAGTGGAGTTTGTTAGATGAGCTCGTGAAGGAGAAAGGAGTCTTCAGCATTCGTCTGTGTGGTGCAGACAAGCAATTATCCTCAAAAAAAAGGAAAAAAGCTAAAGTTTGCATTAGCAAAGAAGCTCTTGTATAGGGGAGACTTCAGTCATGTGAAAATTGACACTTGAATAAAGAATTCCTTTTGTTACTTGGTGATCAACTTACTGAAAATAAGGTCTCAGGTCCTATTTTTTCAATTATTGAAAGCGACCTAGAAGTGCTTAATTTAAGCATACCTTTAAGCCCATCTGTATTCACTAGTGACTTCTGAAAGCAACACTGCATTCTATGCTTTCCCAAAGACCACTTATTGCCTTTACTGATAATCTGAACTGAATTTAGACTTGAAAGCTTCTATTCTGTAATTTCTATTCTAGCTCACATATGTAAAATCAAAAATCTTACATAAAAAGTTGTTTAGCAAGGTTTGAAGAAGTGTGATGTGATATTTTAACCTGTCCAGAGAAGGGCAACGAGGCTGGGGAGAGGCCTCGAGCACAAGCCCTATGAGGAGAGGCTGAGGGAGCTGGGATTGTTTAGCCTGGAGAAAAGGAGGCTCAGGGGAGATCTTATTGCTGTCTACAACTACCTGAAGGGAGGTTGTAGTTAGGTGGGGGTTGGTCTCTTCTCCCAGGCAACCAGCACCAGAACAAGAGGACACAGTCTCAAGCTGCACCAGGGAAATTTAGGCTCGAGGTAGGAGAAAGTTCTTCACTGAGAGAGTTGTTAGCCATTGGAATGTGCTGCCCAGGGGGGTGGTGGAGTCACCATCCCTGAAGGTGTTCAAAAAGGGATTGGATGTGGCACTTGATGCCATGGTTTAGTAGTCATGAGGTCTGTGATGACAGGTTGGACTTGATGATCTTTGAGGTCTTTTCCAAACTTATTGATTCTATGATTTTGTTTTATGAGCATTGATGCAATGTTTTGGTTTATGAGTGCTGAACCTAAACCAAATATCATTTCCAGAAGCCAGCATGATGAATGCATAAGAGCATGTTAACAGTCAATTTCCTTTTTTCCTCAGGTTCTCCTGCTTGCATGTGCAGAAGATTTAGAATGTGTCCCTGGATTCCAGCGAAAGGTTTTTTATATTGAGGAGCCATTTGAATTCACAGAGGACCAAGCAGTTCTGAACCGTATGTTGTTTTCCTATATTACTACTGTGTAAAATTCAGAATTATTTATGTCCTCTTGTCACTACTGCCATTTATCAGAAGATTTTATTTTTTTTTTTGTACATAGCATTTCAAGTATTGCTACCATTCTGTCTGGGTTCTCTTGTATTAATCCTGCAGAATTTACTCTGTTCCTTTTATTAGAGATGACAAAATACTATATATAAATATTTAGGGTAATAGAAGTATCATGAAGACTTGAAAGTGAGTTTTTAAAAAGCAAATTTACTCTGATTTTTTTTTCCTTTGGTGCCTTTCCTATACACTTGGAAGTCAGGACCATTAACTCATCTCTGCAACTCAGATTTAATAAATTGTATCTTAGTAGTTTAACTCAAAGATGGTGCAAGTCCAAGTATTTACATGAAATTCAGAGGAGGCTGGATGAAGTTTGATCATCAGTAGTACCAAATTGTTACTGTGTGTCTTGTGCAACTGACATGTTCAGTAATACTTCCAATGACCAGATGTCACATTATAGAATCCAGTCTGGCACCAAATACTCAAAGCATTAAACTGAAGGAGTTGTAACTCTCCTGGTGTTAGTTCATCAAAATATTTTATTGAGCCAGTGGTACTGTATGTTCACTCAGTTCTGTAGCTTTGGAACTTCAGGACTGTCATACTAATGTAGTACCTTATCCAACTGTCAATGATTCTGAACACACTTAGTGCTGCCATTCCAGGCACACCAAAGTTTTTACATGTGATACATATTACTAAGAGTTTCTTTGTTGTGTTTGGTTGCTTACTGTTTATACAGGAATTCTTTGAGTTATGCAGCATGAGACAGTAGTGCTTGGTGCCTACGTACTATACCTAGTTCCCACAATGTTATGCTTAGTGATAGTATGGTGAAACTAAGTAATGCAAAGCCAATACTACTCATTAAATGCACATATTTCCCATCTGAGTTCTCTCCAGATACTACTACTATATATTGATGTATTTTCACTGGTACATGTTTGGATTTTAAAACAACACTCACTTTTCAAAATGGATTGTCAGAATCAGGTGCCAGGATCTATTGAAACTACTCTTAAGTAATTCAGCCTTTGATATCTTTTAGGATAACATTTGCAGACTAATCATTTTGATCTTACTTAGTGCAACTTACGTTTTCAGAGGAAATTTAAGTTGTAAGTAGGAATGCTGTTCACAGATATGTGAGATTGTCATTCTGTTTAGAAGAGAGATTTCAAACTTCAACTTTCTTTAAGCAGTTTTTGTTCATTTGGAGTTATTATTTTAAAGAGTTGGCAGGCACACCATTCCTACATGGTTAAAAGTAGACATTCTTAGATGATAAGAATTATAATAGATTTAATAAGCCTGTGAAATTGCAAACTGATGTAAATAAAAACTGTATTAATGAGTTAGTGGTAAGTTGATAAAAACAACATTTGTTGTATTCTTCATCTGCTTTGGAACTTTGAGGCTGCAACATGTCTGTCTGGATGTCCAGCTTATTTGTGCTTGTCTTCTCAAACACTTAAATGATGAGTTGGTTAAGTCAAAGTTGACTGGGTTGCTCTGCGGTGACCCTGCAAATCGCACTAGTGTGAAACTAGCACAATAATTAAGACACCATCATTAATGTGAAGAGGAGGAAAGTGCAGGAGGAGATTTAGAAATGCCTGGAAACAATCTTTGGAATTAAATTATTTTAATAAGCAGACACTAAATTGGCCTAATATGTAATGTTCGACAAAGGCAGACTGTCAATGCCTGATTCTAGTTAATTCAATCACTTGTAAACAGCATGTCCTTCATGCTGCAGCAGTAAAGCTCTGCACAGTTTCATCATTTTAGCTATCCACAGAGTTGGTATTTTTAATTGTCTGTTTGAATACACTTTACATTCTCTTGCATCTTTTTATACCTATTACCCAAGAGTGGTGTAATTTAGCAGTTGGTTTGCAATGTGAGGCTTACCAGGGCTGTGTAAATTAATAGAATGAATATGCAAAGCAGGCCTATAAGAGTGATTGTTTTTGTAGGCCTTGATAAGCCTAGGAGCTCCTTAATTCTTTTCTGAAGTGTAATAAAGCGGTCTTTTTTTTTTTACTTTTCTCCCCCCATCTCTCCCCACCCCTCCTTCCTCTTTCAATTTAAACAAGGACCTACTATACACTTAATTGCTAGTATCTCCCTTGTAATTAAATATAGGTTATGGCTGGTTCTTATGCATTTATTAATTCTACATACAATTATGTTAATTATGTGTTACAGTCACTGATGGGAAGAAGGGAGAAAAGCCCAAACTGAGGGTAGAGAATTTTTATCATTTTTTTCCTTATCCTGGTTTGTACAAGACCTTGTCAAAGCCAATTTGTAAGTTGAGCATGTGCAATTACATCAGTGGGGGTTATTTAGGCATATCCTCCTTCCTGTCGGTTTCACTGGAACCATTTCTTAGTTTTTTATCTCATTTATTTCAGGATGAACTGCTTTTTATTTGGGTTGGAGGGTACTATTGCATCTCAAGTAACAGAGCCTTCCAGACTTAGACAATTTTATCTTGCTGATTTTGTTGTGTATTTTTCCTAATTTTGAGCCTTTTCCTCATCAGATGCCTTTATCTTTGCATAACTTGTGGGGTTTATGACCATAAACAAAAGCAGGCATTGGTATCCTAAATTTGGTCTGCCCAATTCTTTCTCCAAAGCATAGTTTTCTTAAACCAAATGCTCCCTTAATGTTGTGGAAGAGTCACTATCTGGAAATACTAGAGGAACTGACCACATAATTATTAATTAACCAAGCAATAGTGTTACTGGTTGGTTGGTTGTTTTTTTTCATTACCTTTTTTGTTTTGTTTTGTTTAGACCTTGGATCATTTTCTGCAAGCAAATAAAGACTATCACAAAGACTGCTATGTTCTTGATAAAATGATAATTGATAGCAATTAGCTACAGGTTTTACACCTTTCTGAAACACTTGTGGCCGTGAAATACTTCCCCATTGGAAAGCTTGTCTTTGGCAAGGCTGATAGGTTGCTGGAAGTCACAATGCTCTGTCATGCCAAGCTGATAGAAAGTTCCTAATCAGACTCTTTAGATGTGGAAATGTAATTGTGTTACATTAATCATGTTTATACTTAACATACACGAGTCTTGGCTTTTGGGGGTATTTTTAATTGACAGTGAATCAAATAGTGCACTTGAAAAATTGAGGCAATTAACATAAAACATTAGGTGATGTGCTGTGAATACTAAACTGTGGAGTACATTGATGGTGATTTAAATGTCAAAACAAAGGAAGTTTTGACCCTTACTTGAAAAGCTTTAATTTGGATGTTAATTAATGGCTAACCTCTTCCGTCTCTTACGTGATAGATTACATGTTTCAGAGCTTGGGCTGCTCAAGATCAGGGCTTTGTCTTTGCATTTGGGCACTTTGTTATTCCATAGACTTTAACAAAGACTTTTCTATCAGTCATATTGAAAATCCTTGTTTACCCATAAATAATAAAATACAAGATGCTGCTTGTTAATGCTTGAAGGCAGTTCTTCTGTTGTCTAGCAAAGGTGTAACCTCCTTTGTTGGATAATGCCTGTGGAAAGATCAGAGAAGACCATTCCTACTATTACAATACCATGTGTGTACATGGATCACAGTGCCAGTGATTCACACATCAAACATTTCCTATTGATTTTCAGATGATGCCCTGTGAGATTTGTGATTTATCACATCCACCCTTTCCACTGATTACCATGCCATTTGACTGTACAGATGGCCTCTTTCTCTAGCTGTTTCACGCTGTCAATATTACTGCTGTTACTCTGTTGTTTATTCTGATGCACAGTGAGTATTGTCATATGGGCTCGATTCATCTCCTCTTGCTTCACTTTTTCTCCAGCTCACATAGAGCCAATGTGGCAGCCTAATTCAATGTACTATAATAGGCCAAAACCTCTAGAGTGTTTTAACACAAGATTTATGTGTTGGTGTTAACACTTCATGCTGAATATTACAGGTTTTAGATAATTGGAACTATAAGTAACTGGTAATTGTAGCTTGCAAATGAACATGTTCAAGTGAGGCAAAATTTTGGTCTTAATTTTGTGCAGGGAAAAGCAGCTAGACTTTTGGGAAATAGCAAAAAAACTGTGGATCTTTCACCTCTTCAGGTGTACATATTTGTAGTACATACTTCTTGAAACACAGTTGTGGCTTTTGAAAATAAAGACATTCTACAAACATCTTAAAATTACTTTCATTTCACATAAATCACTCACTATGTTAAACAATGTATTCTAGAAAATGTTGAAAAATGACTTGGTTCCAGTGTTTGACATGTGGTATCAGCTCTACAGAAATGCGTTGAAATTTTCTACCCTGGTAGCAAAGCATTTATTTATACACTAAAGTATATCCTAACCTGCACATACCCATGTATAGAACTCGAATACTAGGATTCAGTTCTGCCAGTTGGATATATGATTAAGGCCACCAAGCACCTGTTGTTCTGGTAAGCCGTGCAGACAGAAACACTAGTTAGGATTTGAAGCCAGACATTGGGGATATTTCTTAATCACATGATTCCCATTCAAATGGCTGTAGGAAGCCAAACTTGTGTTACTAAAATTCCAGGAAATATCCAGCAAAATGGGTGAGAAATTGTGGAAATAATTTCTGAAGTGTGAGATTGGGAACTTTATATCATGTTCATAGAGGCAGAGTGAGGTGGATCTTCTAAGTGAAGATTCTTGTGCACTTAGTTACCTAAGGCCTTGCTTTTTAATTGAGGTTTGATACCAAATCCTCACAGAGGAAGAAAGTTATCTGCATGTGTATTGCAATTACATATTGTGACTAAGTAATACAGAAAGAACATTTCAGATGTGTCTCTGAATAGATGTGGATTGATGTTGCAACATAACAGGGTATCATATCATCTGTTAAACTGCTTTCACACATGATTAAAGCAAAACACAACAGGAAAAAATGGTGGTTGAGTGCCAGGTGGCCAGACAGTTGCCTTTCAAACAGCACATGTCAGCTTATTAACAGGACCTGAAGGGAAATGACTTTAAAACAGAGTGCTTGATTTTTATGCATATACATGTTATTAAACTAGTTTTTGAAAGGTAGGACATTAGATTGAACAATGTGAATTATTTAGACTGAAAAATATCTCAATCTTTCAGGGATGTACTCAGCTTCTGTAAAGAAGGGGAAACTATATGTATTGGTGAAAGCTCCTCTTGATATTGCACTTCCACGTTGGAGGAAATAAAGTTTTAAACTCATAAAGTATCTTATCTATTTTGTTGAGGAAAACTCTTGAAACTCTAGTGTTAAAAAAAAATACATAAATAAAATTGGGTGGGGATCTTTTTAGTGACAGTGAATGCTCTCTTAATGGGTTGGTCTGGATGTAGGAAGACAAAAGTAGAAGACGAATTGGTCTGAGATTTGATTTGTTTTTGGAGACTTTCCAGGAGCCATAATGTTTTGCAGATAATACTTTCTTTGAAATATGTGTAGGCTTTGGTTGGCTGAAGCATACCAGCTGTTCTTCTAATAGTCTGAATCAATGACCAACTGCTCAATATTAGCAGGATGGGTTTCTTGCTCAGTGCAGTGCAAACCTCATATTAATAATGTCCCCAGGTGCTGCAGTGGAAGACGTCTGTTTGTTTCCAGTTAGCAATTCTAAACCAAAAAATAATCAGATTTCATAAACTGTTATTCCCCAACTGATTAACAGTGCATGACATGAGAGGCATCCTTGTTCTCTGTAGATGTATAAAAGTGTTAGAAGGCCAAAATCTGGGGTTTTTTTTAGGAGAAAAGTAGGTCTCTTATCTTTGGACAAACTCAGAAAGCAAAGTCTGACACTAATTGCTTTTAGCCAATGCAATCTAACAAGTTCATGTTCCTGAGGAAATCAGGGGTAGGGGCAAATGACCTCAGGTTTGTGATGAAGAGGCCTCAGCATCAGCCCAGCTTCATCAGGAGGTTTGTGCATATCTGACAAACTGATACAACACAAATTACTACATGCTGAGATGCTAATACATTTCTGTAGTATATAACTTTATGTTTTCACAGGCTGCATTTCTGACAGAACTTTTAATTTGAGTATCTTAGGAAAGGCCTGTTCAAAAGAATCATGACTAGCTAACCTTTTCCATCACATTTCAAAGTGCAGCATGGACATTTAGCAAAAATTAATGGGAGTATGGGAGGTTAAATCTTTCTTTAAACACAGAATTTCATTTAAGTTAATGATATTTTAAAGCATGCAAGTATTCTTGAACATAATTGTAGATGCAGGTCACAATTAATTCTTAGCTTTTAGCTGCTAATCCAAATCAAATTATAACTTTTCTAATATAATTATGCTCATGCTTCAGCTTAGAATTTTTCTTTTCCTTTTTCTTCTTTAAAGCAGTCTTTTTGGACAGAGCAGTCTGTATGCATCTGCTTTAATGGACACATCTCATTTTTGCATAGCTTTCTTGTGGCATATGGTCTCCCAGACTGGCTTTGAGAATAAGTGACACAAACAGTAAACTCATTAAATCTTTCTGAAATTTATCAGAATGCTTTGGGGTTTTTCTCTAGCTGGAGGCTGGTGTTCTTGATTTTTGTCTTCTGATTCTGTTCAGCTTATCCACCTGACCTCTTGCCTCTAGAGAAGGGAAAGAACGAACTTTTTTTTTGTAGATTGATTCTGAAACCCCTGATCATTTTGGAATGACTGTGCATATCTGTATGCCTTGTACCTACTGCTGCTGCTTGGGCAGACAAGTGAAGCTACAGATAGTGAAGCAAGTGCATGTCATGTTCTGTGATGTGAATATTAACTAAAAGGTTTGGTTGTGGTTTTTTAATCCCTCAAAAAAAAAATCAACCATTGTGAATGGTAGGATTTGCTGAAATAAGAAATTGTCTAAGAAAACTCTGCTTGTAAGGGGCCATCTTCTCAAACAAGGTGGCAATAACCTTTGTAACCCCAAGAAAGCCTTAAAGATGACTTGTGTAGCGATCTGGGAGGTTTGTTTTTAGACAGGAGCTCCACATTAAATAAAAGCTTTGATTTCTTTCTTTTCTTTAAAAAACCCAAGAAGATTAATTTAATCTCTCTGTCTTGACTCTGGAGACAACTGAAGCAGAACTGAGGAGTCTTTAATGTAGCAGGAAAACAAGCAGTTCTGTAGTAGCTTACAGGTAGCCAACAGAAAAGAGAAATTCATTGCTGAAGCTATGGGCAGCTTAGAAGCAAGCACCAGAACTTAAAAACAGGTTAGACTGGAGTAAATGATAACCATATTGATGTTCAGGACCTGCAGCCAGGGACTGAGTTTTCTGTTTCTGAAGGACAAATTTCCAATCTAATCTCTGTCCCTTATCAACAGCAGTTTCAACACTTTGGCTGGACATAGGTTTATGTATGAACTGAGTTGTCCCATCCTGCAATTTTTGACAAAATACTGGAAGGCAGATTGTAAAAAATAGGTGAATTTTATTTCTATTCACATCATATTCTATAAATGGAATATATTTATTTTCTCTACTAACTGTGCTGCTAAGAAACATTGTTTGGGTAAATGCATTCAGGCCCGTGGGTTTTGTTTACCTTCTTTTGTGTGGCAGTGAATATGTGGCAACAGGAAATGTGCTCTGATTTGCTAGAAAACCAAATTGCCTGGTTAAAAGTAGGACTCCTACAGACTTCATTTAGCAGAAATTTTAATTACAGAGCCAGCTCCAAATTCCTACAATAAAGCAGTAGGGAGACCACTATAATTTGACCTTTATAAAACTTTAACACCAACCTATACAAAAATGTAACTTCAACTTTAAAGAATAAATATAACAGGAGGCTAAATTCAAGGAATTATAAAAATAGTGTGCATACTTTTGGGGAAAAAAATAGAGCAGTGTGGACACCAAAGTGACACTGGTGTGTTAAATTTTCTGTATTCATCTTCTGCTCCTCATGCAAAAATGCTGTACAATTTGCAGAAGAATCTTTTCATGGTTTTATCATGCCTTGGTCAAAGCAGTCCTGCTGCGAGGCTTTGAATAAAGAGTACTATACAAACCATAAGACAAATGTTGATGTCTAAAACCAGAGCCTATTTCCCCAGTAGAGTCTGTTCAGGAAATTTCAGGTGTCCAGTTTTCCCTCTGATTCTCTTTTTGTCAGTATTCTATCTCCTCTCCCACTCTGTTTTCCCAGCAGGTGTAAATATTCAGGCAACCATGCATCCTGGGCCAAGTGCTCCTTTCTCCTGCCAAGAGTCACAAAAGAACAACATGGGGCTTAAGAGGAATGGAGTAGGACAGTCTATGACTGAGTTGCATAGGAATGTCAGTGCAGAGGTGCTGTTGGAGCATGAAATAGGGAACAGTATTGGGTCTCAGCCGTGTGCAGCATGATAAATGGTCACAAATACAGATGAATTTTGGTTGAAATAGACCCTCAGTAATGGTGTGCCAGCTCACAGTATTTTGCAGTTCTATAATCATGGAAAGGTGATTAAAAGTGTGCTCCATGTCTTCTGTTGTCTTTAATATAATTCAAAGCACAACTTAATGTTACTCTCTTCTTACAAAGCTGAATTGAAGATGTAGACATATGGATACTTAAAATGAATTATATTTATACCCTGTACTAAAAAAAACAAATTTGAGGATATTTGAGTGCCAAAGTTATAAGTTCCTTTTATGTGACCAAACCCATTTTTTTCATTGCTTATGTCACCTTTCTTTGATCTTAGTTTGAGAGGTGAAGCATTGCCTGCTCAAATCTACTGTTCTTTAATTGTACTCCTGATCTTATGTTTCATAACACATTCCATATATCTGCTGTTAGTAAGATGGGACTATATGTCAGACCTGCTGAGGGAAAAAAAGGAAAAGAGTGAATAATGGTTTCTGAGAATGGAACATTCCAGGATTCAAAATTTGAACAACCTAATGGTTCAGAGGCACGTTTAAGGGTAAAAGTAATCTGTATTGCTTTGGGGTACAGCACAATTCCAATAATTGGTGTATTTACATTGAAGAAGAAGCATCTTCTGCTGTCTTAGTGCTTGGGGGAAGAGGTAAGATATTTGTAGCAGAATGGCTCATCTCTTTGGGAGTGCAATTCTCAGTCACATACCTGTTGGCCAAAGGTTTACTTAGGCTTGAAGACTTTGCAGGCCTGGCAGAAGCATAAGGGAGCTTCTTTAATTCCACTGTGTGAGTTTGTGTCAAACATGATGCTGGATACCAAAAAGTGGCATGGCATGTAGGAAGGAATTAAGTAGTGTGAAGTATTGTGGTCCAAGAGCTTCCTAGAGATTAATTGTGGCTGAATAAAAAGACCATGAGCTCAATTGCCTACAAATCCATATTTGGTTGTGTAGTTATTGTTGCTTTGGGGATTTTTATTTAGTTAGTTATTGGGCTGGTTGCTTTGGTTGTGGGTTGTTGGTTTTTTTCCCCTTGGTTTTAATCTTGGCTCTTCCAGGTGAAAGTGGTATTCAGCCTGGCTTGTAATTGTGAAGAAACAACTCAGAGGTGACAGCAGAAAATAGGATGTAGTGATTTTACAATATTTGTCTAGAAAAATGAGAGCAGCATTGTGGAAATTGCACAAGGCAATTTACAACCAAGGAACTCATTGCATTTAAATTTTTAAAAGTTAGGTCTGTGACACAGGAAATAGTCTAAAATTTATCTTTAATAATGGAGCTGATCACTCTCCTGATTAATAAAGTAAAATGCTCCCAGTGTTCTGCAAGAACTGTTGTTTCTTCTGAGAAATGTCAGCTCTTCTGCAGGTAGGCAGAAGACTTTTGGCGTAATAGAACAGCAGCTTCTGTCGAGCGAATCAAAATCAGAAACTTTATTAAAAAATATGTTATTACTTCTTTTCTTTGAGACACTGTCTTTAATAGCTTCCCCAATAGAGTTGGAATAAACTGAAATACAGAAGCTTTAACAGATACTAAATCTTATGGAATAATAACAAATAATCAAATAATACTTCTGGAAATATCAGGCATTCTCTACAGTGAAGTACTGCTCTTAGAAGTCAGCATCATTTCCCAGAACTAACTACAGTTAGTGCTGATAATTAATTGAAATTAAATTACTTGTATGATGATTGAGTGCTGGGCACATTTGACTAACTCTTTCTGACATCATAGCTATGCTTTAGATACTGGTTTAGCAAGGTGTTTAAGCAGCACTTTCATTTTAGTTCCCTCTACATTCTAATTGGAAATTTTTCTTTGGTGTGCCATTGGCCTAAATTCTATCAGCTTCACCATAATGTTTCTCCTTTGGAAAATGTTTGGCAATGGCAGAACTCTAAGGTGACTCTTTCCAAGGCAACCACACAAAGAAAAAGCATGCATGTTCCCTTAACACAAGTTTTTTGTGCCGAAACAGATGATATGGAGTGATTATGCTCAAATCTGCAAATATACCAAGGTCAGCTTCCACAGATGAGTGCTGTTTCTGCTGAAGTTTGGTTTTCTGGGTAACTCTGGGCTAAAATGCTCATTCTTTCTAGCTGCAAATGCTACTGGATTGTAAGCAGATGAACAAACAAATTCAGACAGGTCTTTTTCATGTTCTCTTACTGGCCTCTGAAATATAAGGAGGTTCTGCATGGGAATGAGCACTGAAAATAGGTAGACAAGGCTTGTACCATGTCCTGTTGTATGTGGTATATAGGCAAGGGCCTGAGGAAGTCAAATTGCTGGCAGGGCTCCTGTAGAGGAAGGGTGGGTTGGAGGGGTAGCCCTTTCTAGAACAACTGGCACTACCCCCATGAGAACTGACAGATTTAAAAGTTTAATAAAGATACAAACCTTTGTTATCTAAGATTAAAAGCTGGTCTTAATGTGAGAAGACTGGAATTGATAGATTACAGGTAAAAGTCGTAAATTTTTCCTCTGTCTAGCTTTACTATTTATACTGCTCTCTAGTTCCAGGTCTATAACTCAATATCCCTGCTGATGGTGGAGGTTTAGAAAACCCACTAGCAGCCTCTACTTTCAGCTTGTCCTCTGTTGAAGGTATCTGCATGAGTTTAACAGAGCATTGCCAGTTTAGTGGTGGGAGAGAGCCAGTGAGAGCCAGCTTCACACAAGAATTCACGTGCCATATACCTAGGGGAGCAAAACCTTTTAACTATGCAGATATGCCCCCACCTTACCCTTCTCTTACCTCGTCATTCTGTTACAACTATTATACTTTAAAGGGAATAATTTTGTGTGGATTATATGAGTTACTCCATACCCTGGTAGTTTGCCCATCTCCACGTGAGTGAAGGTGGTTGTTTCAGTCCAGTGCTTATATTTTCTTAATGGCTGGGGAAAAAAAGAAATGAAGTAAAAAAATGAAAAGCACTAGTAATTTATAACATAAGTACAGGTATTTTAATAAGTAATCAAGGAGCTGGCTTGTGTGCAGGAGAATACTTGAATGTAATGATTTCAAAGTATGTAGAAACATTCAACATTTGTTTCAGCAGGAAGCAGAGGAGAGCGACTTTGTTCTGTGGATTTTTCAAGCCCCATGCTAAAGTATCACTCCTGTGATTTGCCTTTTTTTTTTCTTTTTTCTTTCCCCTGCAATGATTAATTGGATGCAACTGAAATGGCTCCAACAAAAGGGTCTGACATAGCTCGCTGGCTAGGAGATCTTTCTAAAAAGAAGAGGGGGTAGTATAGGCTCCAACAGCTTTGAGCAAGCAGCTTCCAGCTCATGGTGAAATACTGGAGCTACAGGGTACATGAACATCACAGCTCTTCCTCCTCCTCCTCCACCTTAGAGCTTTGTAATTCTGGAACCTTACATATTTTTCCTTCATTTGTTAGAAATCCAACCTTTGTCAAAAGGAAGGCTTTCTGGTGCATCGAACAACTTTTTATGTTTGAGTTATTTCATTTTGGCAAGAAATGGATTTTTCTTTTGAATTTGATTCTGGTGGAACCCTTTTCCTCAACACTTTCTGCTTGACAGCTGAACCAAAAATAAATTATTTGCATAGTTCTAATGGTGTCAGTAAATTGATTTCCGTAGAACACAAGACTGCGTATCCTCTCTGGAATGCCCTAAAGTGATCATTATTAATGATAAATGACAGTAGAAATTTTGCAGTGAAATTAATGACTTCGACGTTGCTCTAAAATGAGAAAAGCAACATGGATGCCCTTGAAGGATCCTGAACATCTCTTCCTTTGCACATCATCTGCCCCTTGTTCATGAATAGATTATAGGCAAGCCATGCTCTGATTTATTTGCTATCTGGCTTCCTCTGTTAAGAGCAGTGTTAGCAAAAGAGAAGGAGATTATGCAGCAGTGTTACCTGGACCTGCTGTCTTGCATGCCAGCAGGAGACAAGTGTGGTTGGCATTTCACTTGATTTTTCTTTTAATTTTATTTTTTTTCAGAACAAAGTTTAAGATCTCTACTTGAAGTGATAATGATTGATTTCCCTGAAATCAGTGGATATACCAAGCATAAACTTCCTCAGCTGTATTTGTTTCAGAGACTTCAGATAGGAAAACAATGACAAAAATCTTTCCTTGAAAGAAGGGAGTAAACCAAATTATCTTTTAAAAATTTCTGTATTAGAAGTATCTGGGCCCCTCAGTTTAGGAAGGACATTGAGACACTTGAACGTGTCCAGAGAAGGGCAGCAAGGCTGGGGAGAGGCCTTGAGCACAAGCCCTATGAAGAGAGGCTGAGGGAGCTGGGATTGTTTAGCCTGGAGAAGAGGAAGCTCAGGGGAGACCTTATTGCCCTCTACAACTACCTGAAAGGTGGTGGTAGCCAGGAAGGGGTTGGTCTCTTCTCCCAGGTGACCAGCGCCCAAACAAGGGGACACAGTCTCAAGCTGTGCCAGGGAAGGTTTAGACTCGAGGTGAGGAGAAAGTTCTTCACCGAGCGAGTTGTTTGTCATTGGAATGTGCTGCCCAGGGAGGTGGTGGAGTCCCCATCCCTGGAGGTGTTCAAGAGGAGATTGGATGTGGCACTTGGTGCCATGGTCTAGTCATGAGGTCTGTGGAGACAGGTTGGACTCGATGATTCTCGAGGTCTCTTCCAACCTTAGGGATACTGTGATCTCATTTGCTTACGATAAATGAACCTGATCTTAAAGTTCCTTTTCTGCCATGCTGAAACTGGCAATGGCATTTCCAGTAATTCTGCTGTCAAAACTGAACTATCCAAAATCTTAGGCCCTGTAATGAATGCAAATACTGTTCTGTGTACTTCCCTCCCAATATTGCACTAAAAAATCTAATTAGAAGGATTACAGGAACTGAAACAAAATTGATAGAAAATGCACATTCATGATTTCCCCCTAAGTAAGATAGAAATATCATTTACTATCATGATCTGTAGCTTCCAGATGTTTGGTAGAAAACCCATATATTCATTACAGGAATTATAGATAGTGATGAACACTGATCTGTGAATGCTATTTGTAGCTGATTTAATGCAGTTCTGTTTTACCTTTAAAAGGTAAAATCAGTTCCAGATGAACTTTTGACAGAGAGGTGTTAAGGTGTGTGAGTCAGCACTTAGATTTTTCTGCCAACCTGTTGGGAAGACAAAGAATTGCAATAGCTATCATCAGTAACAGTGCTAGCCTGAAAGCACAACTGGCAAACTAATTTAAGAAGCACTTTCTTGGCTTGTCCTGGCATGCTGCATGAAAAAGTAAATTTCAAGTTAATATGAGACCACAAGCCCCAAATTTGTTTGGAGATTTAGGAGCTTTCCTCACCCCCTTTACAAAATAATGCTGTTATTGATTTTACTCTGTTAGAGATTCCATTCTGAAATCTGGAATTCTTTGTTGTTGTTGTTGTTGTAGTCTAAATCAGTGTGTTTGGTACAAGTCAGTACAGCATGATTGAAGCAATGGGGGATTTAATTCTTTTTATCCACAATCTTTGAGTTATATTTAATAACTTTTTACAGTAATATTTCCACTGTACTGAATTATGTATTGATTCTTTTTGTTTTACAGTACCTTTATTGTAGAATTCCAGAAGGAAAATAGGCGTTTAGATATCAACCTGAAAGTCTTTGCAATTTTGAATATACTGTTACATGTAATTCTGTGAGGACCTAATCACATATTGTTTAATTTCAGTGAAACAGCTCTCATTGACTTTACTGATTGCTGGCTGAGGCTTGGGTTGAACTATTGCCATGTTATTGAAAGTATAATAAGTATTTTGATTCAGTTTCCAATCTCTTTTCTGGCCTTATATTTTTAGCTTTGCTGTTCATGTGGCCCTGCTAGATCCAGCAGTATGCAGGATGCTGCAAACCCTGACTGTAGCTTTCAGAGAGACTCTTGCAGAGTTGAGTTTAAAAGCAAAAATAAATTGTGTGTGTGTGTGTGGTTAATTGTAGATTGTTGATGGAACTACTGCAGATGCTGTGTGTTACAGAAGGGTAGTCTGGGAGATGGACTTGTGGCTCTGGTTGCATGGGCTCCTTTGGCTGAAGATCCAGAGGTTAGCTCTCTTGCATGCAGAAGTCTCTGATCATTGATTTTTAGTGGCTGCTGTAACAGAAAGTAAGAGTGGCATTTAAAAGAGACAAAGCACCTTATTAAAGTTAATGCCTATGATTTGCTTCAAATCATCTGTAATCCACGTGGACCTATCATAATTTATACCTTGCCTGGTCACAGCAATAAGTCTAAAACTGTCATGTAATCTTCATTAATGCTTGCACACAAGAGAAATTACATGTACTGCATACTTAAGTTGGTGTCATGGTATTTATCTCTCATTTCTTAGAAGGTTACCCTCAGCTTAATTGGTATGTCTCATTATTTATACTGCTAGGGAAAAAAAAATAAAAGGATTAAATACTGGGAGAGAAAGATAACAGAGGTTTTGGTTCACAAGATAAATAAAAATCAATTTCTATTTGTTTCTAAATGTGATAAATGTGGCTAGGTTTTGCAGTCTTCCCCACTGGCCCCAAAGTCTTGAGTCTCCTGAGGATGCTCTTAATAGAATAAAGTGGCCTTTGAAAGGCAATTAACAATATTCCTATGAACTGGTCCATGTATGTGTGTGCCCAAAATCTTTCCAATTATTACTCATCTTACTTCCATTTCTTGAGATTTATTTACTCATTTCACATACGATGTATTTAGTTCCTTTAACCCTGCTCTGGGATTTGAAAGCATATTGCTGCGTTCCACAACACAAATAGCTGCATCTCTCTGCCTGGTGCAGTTGTGATCAGACAACAGCCTGGATGCAGGTTGAGTACACATGCACATCTGCTGGCCTGGAGCAGGGGGCCTATTTTTTAAGACTATTTTTCAGTGACATGAGCTTGATTATGTCAGTTTTGGAGTAGTTTGGTTTCTTAGGCAGATGCAAAATTTTGTTTAGCTTAGGGTGAAGAGGGTTATGTAGCATTTGGAATAGCATAGCATAGCATAGCACAGAATAGACCAGACCAGGTTGGAAGAGACCTTCAAGATCATCATGTCCAACCTATCATCCAACACCAACCAACCAACTAAACCATGCAACCTAGCACCCTATCAAGTCTCCTCCTGAACACCTCCAGTGATGGTGACTCCACCACCTCCCCGGGCAGCCCATTCCAATGGACAATCACTCTGTGTAAAACTTCCTCCTAACCTCCAGCCTAAACCTCCCCTGGTGCAGCCTGAGACTGTATCCTCTTGTTCTGGTACTGGTTGCCTGGGAGAAGAGACCAACCTCTGCCTGCCTGAATACCAAGTATACCTGAGGAGACTTTGAACTGGGGGCCCTAGTAATCAAAATACCAAAATCTCTAGTTGGTGTTAGGTTTTTGTGATAGGATGCAGAAGTCACACAGGGGCTACAGTGCAATGGAAAGTGGGCTCAGATCACAATCAATACTATGTCTCATCATTACCGATAATTAGTACTGTAATGATGCTAACAAAAAATGAGGAAGACACTGGGCTTCCTAGGAGGAAATTCAGTAGCTTGGTTCAGCTCTCTTGAATCTACTCTAGAGAAATCATGTCTTATGGCAGGTGTGCAACTCCTGCTGCAACAAACTCAGTGCTATATCCACAAAAATTATTATCTTTAAAAAATATTTCCTATGGAAGAACTCCCAGCATTTGTCACTCCTTACCCAGTCTCCACCCATGGCCATATTTTGAGAATTCCAGGAAGATAGGTTCCTGTTAAGTGTCCTCCAGCAGTTACTGTTAAGGGTTTTTTTAATTAATATCGCTCCTTTAGTACTGTAACTTCTTTGTTCAGGAAGACTCTCCCTCCAGGAGGCTTTTGAACTCATTTCATGTGCTTGAACACCTTTTGTGAGCTGTGTTTCTTTCTTTTATGTTTATTTCAGTCTTTGGAAATTAGTACAGCAGGGAAAGTGAGGTCCCTGGCATCCACCTGCTTCCTTGAGCTGAAATGCTCGGAGCACCATCCCACCCACAGACCAGAAATAAGCAAGCAGATCTGACCAGAAGGATTCTGCAAACAGCATGTCCCTCTTGTTCTAAAATTAAATGAGATGCAGAACCTATCTCCAAACAACCTATTTGGGGAGGAATAGAGAGGAGAAGTCGATTATTGAAGTTGCATCCTATTTACACCACATACAGAAGCATCCTGTAGCTGGTAAATAATTCTAACTGCTAGGAGTAATAAGACCTCTGAGGCAGGGAATGTCTTCCTACATCTGTTTTCAGTTAGGGAGAATCTTAGATCACTGCTGGAAATAAATAGAGGTTAGTATGTTTTTCTGGCTTTACAGTACTCTATAAAATGTTGAAAATATTACTATAATTGAATATATTCTTGAAAGATGAACATGAACAGGGCACACAAAGCTTGGGAGTTTTGAACAGGGATGTTTCTCAGGGTTTTGGAGGGCACTGTCCCATGCACAGATCATTGCTGCAATGCTGGGAAACCCAGTGCTGAAGGGACTTCTATACCCAGATGAACACTTTGAGCCCATTGTACTAAAATTAGCCTGAATAGTTATAAGTCAGATCTGAACTGCATGAAGTCACTGTCAGCACCTGTTTTCTTAGTTTTTTATGAGCTCCCTCAAGATCTTTACAATGTTTTCTACCAGGACTTGCTTTTATTTAGCTGGTTTCTCTCCATATCGATCTTCAGCTGTCAGCTAATTTACGGGCACCATTCATGCAGCACAGTGTGTGTGTTGTGAAGACAGAAGACAGGAATTCACTCTGGTCCATGTTGTTCATTAATGCACTACAGCTATAGTAGTAAATTGGACACGCCTGGGTCTGTTCAGTGGCACTAGGGCCAGCTGGCACTGCACTGCCCATATCCACACCTTTAAGTTCTCTTACTCTCAAAACCATGGTGACTGCATGCAAACTGCTGTGTGTGATCCTTGATCTATGGATGCTCTCAAACTAGGTCTGAGAACATATGCACTTAGGCTGTAACAGGGAAGCACAAAGAGAAAACTGAAGGAGCTGTACTAAATGGCATTATGAGTGGCTCTTAACAGTGTGTGACAGTTGTAGTGGTTTTCTGTTGAGGGTTTGATATGGAGGAAAATTTTAAGAGCAGTAAGAACTCTAAAAATTGCATAGGACCGTTGGAAATGCATATGATTAGGAAGTTAAGACTCTAGAAAAATCACTGCTTTTCCTTGGCCCTGTTTATTGCACAATGTGCATAAATACTTCCAGTTAAGTCACCGAGATTGCTGGCAAACTTGTGTAAGCACTTATGAAGCAAACATATGCTTATGTGGAATGCTGACTGGAAGTTTAGCTAACGATCTATTCAACTCTGGGTGCCACACACAGATCATGAAACATTTACTTTCAATAATTAACTGTTTTGTAGTTTGGGATTTTTTTTTCTAAGTTATTTCTTTTCAGTTCTAATCCTACTCAGGCATATTGACAAACATGGCTTTTTGCTCTAGAGAAAGTTGCAGCTGCAAAGGTTGCTTGAGTTACGTCAATCATTTGCAGATGTTCTTCTGAAAGGAAAAATTAGACTTTCTTGATGCCAATAAATCATAGAAAAATGTTAGATACACTCTTATCTCTAAAAAAGTATGTGCTGTGGTTGTGATGCATCAAATACTGCTAATATAATGATGACCTTTTAAAAGAAAACACATAATACTGTAGCTCTCTTTGTGTTAGAGCTGTGGAATGCTTGTGTACAAAAGTCAAGCTACTAAACAGTGATAGAAATGGAGTGAAAATAATGTGGTTTGCTTTTGTCTGATATTACTGTTCTGATAGATACATTCTTCTCCTTTTTCTCCATATTGAGTCATGCTCTTCTTGAAATCATAAAACACAGAGACAGATCAAATGTAAGGTAACATTTTAGAATGTCGAATCCTACTATTTTGACGAGTTGGATCAAAATCCCAATGATCAAAAGCTATTGTTCAATAGCAAAAATGGGCTGAGCTGCAGGGGAAGATAAACAAGTCCTTATCCAAACTCCTGATGCTTGGAGTATTAGAAAATGATGAACAACTATCACCCTAGAGACCACATGCTTGCACAGAATTGAGGAGACTTCTTTATTCCCCAGATGCCACAGATGTCATGTGGGTAGGTCATTTGAGACAAGACTTTCAAAAGTTGTTAAAGTACTTCTGATAATCTGTGCCCTGGTATTCAGCTCTCTGTCCACTACATAAACATATGATTTGAAATCTTTCTGTGTTATGTGATTGATCTACACGTTTGCAAGTTATTTGGATGTTACGATGGGAAGGCTAAAGAAGGATATTAAATACCTACAGATGCCGAGCAGATTCCAGTCATGTTGCAGACATTTGCTGGAGAAGTAGGAATGAATTCCTAGGGCCATCATTCTGATGTCATTTTTACCAGTTTATACATTTGGAAAATATTTTATTATTTTTTTTTTTAATCTCTGCAGAACAAAAGAAGGACCTTGCTCTATTTGGCTATCTGTCTCCCATTAGATTGGGCACAGAGAAGCAGATCTAGTCTAAAACACCTGTAAGCTTTAAGAATCCATATATAAGAGAAGAAGGCTATGCTGGTGACATGGTGACAACACAACTATGAACTATTTTAATGTACTTATATTAGGCATGGTGGGGAGACTTTTGGTGTCTGATATGACTGCTTCTTCAAACATTAATTTTGGGGTGCCAGATGAGATTGTGTGGTGATTGCAATAAAGAGCATGTGCACTTGCTTTTGCACTTGTGGAGGCTGGCAGTAATTTCTGCTGGCTTGGAGTGTGTCTGGTGAATGCTCTGTGCAGAGCCAGCAAGCAGGAGGCCTTGATAACTTTTAGCAGCACCTCTTTCATTGTTACACAGTTTACAGTGTAAGTAATACAAGATTGTGTTGTGTTTGCATAGGAAGTTAAATAAACATCTCATGCTGTTATAATTTTCCTGCTTTCCCCACCGTATAAACAACTTGCTGGTAGCTTGTCAATCAGCTTCTACTTAGGTGCTGCTAATTACATAGAGAATCATTAAAAACTGACTGAAAAAATTTTCAAGGCAGATATCAGATTAGACAAAAGGCTCTAAAACATGGTGTTTATCTCCTTGCAAGATAAAGGCATTTCAGAAGGTCTTTCAACCTAGTGGATCAAAGGGAGCATTTTGTTTGTAACTTGTACTCGTCACTGCATATTTCGTTTGACTTTAATTGCCATTCTTGTTGGCTGGCTATTAACAAAACCCACCAGACTCTGCAGAGGATAACATTAATTTCTAAGTAATGGCCAATGTTGTGTGAAATATATTGTTGAATATAACTCATTCTGTGTTTGAAGACTTCAACCAAAGTCATGCTTAGAATATTATTTGTTCCCCCCTCCTGACACACACCAATTAACAGCAGTGCTTTACCACCGCAGTCAGTAGGATTTGTTGAATTGGCTCCTTGGAGATGGGGCCACTTTGTTGGACCACTCCCTTAAGAAGGCTCTCAGTCTCTCTTTGCTCTACCTGGAGGAGACCTAATTTGAAAGGACTCTGTTCTCCAGAGCCCCTTTCCAATTTACAGTCCTTAAGCCTCCCAAGATTCCGAGTGAACTCTTAATTTAAAACTACAGATGAAACATCTCGGCATTGACTGATCTAATTTTTCTGGTAGTTACATGAACTCCAAGCTAGCAGTGAGACTAAATTTACCAGTTTTATTAGCAAGTAGTGCTTGTTTATGTCAAAGGTCTTGTTTGTGTGCCTGGCAGCTGATGTGAATATGTATGGCGATGCTAGCACATGCCAGGCATGTCCTTCAGGTTTCTAATAAGAGGATCAACAATATTCGTGTTCACAACAGAGCGAGCTACTGCAGACGTGCAAGGTGGTGGAACTCTGCCTGGCAGAAGTATTTTGGCCATGAGTAGCCTTGCTGAAGAACTGGTTAACATAGTGTGCTTGGACTACAGTGCATGCACAGAAGGTCCTTAGCTGTGTGATGAATAAGTAAAAATGCTCGTAGCCATTTTTTAACCACTGCTCTGTATTTGCAAGTTTAAAGCTACTCAGTTTGAATTAGCTGCTGTACACAATCAGTGTAATGAACAAAACACTGTAATTCTTGATCTGTCAATAAGCTGAATATGCTGACAAAACCTGCTTTGTTGATCATTCCAAATGGACAAAATTTAAGTGTCCTTTCCTCTTTTTGTGGCTTTGCTCTGCTGGTCTCAAAAGCCAATTATTTTTTCATGCATTGTACACATTCAGCAGTGTCATTCCCTTAGATAGTATTTAATATGTAATGCTCAGAAAGGAAAGTCATCATCTGTAGATGACTGCATTGTTTCTTAATTCAGGATGTACAACTGTCCTCTGATAACTTTTAGAAATCTAAATACAAGATAAGTTGCTGTTGCTCTTTTGACTTTTTGTCAGAAAAGCTCATTTGGTACACATTTGAAAGTTGACTAGTGAAGTGTTCATTGCTTTTTCTTCAGTTGCCATTTGAAGTTTAGAAGAACTAAATTGAGTTCCAAAATGGTTGTTTGTCTTCTCCTAGATGTTTGCTGTTTGTGGTAATGGTGAGCATCTGCGAGTGTGAAGATGCAGGCTCAATGTCAGCAAAACTGAGAATGGAGATTTTGTGAAGCTTGCTGTCTAAATTGGCACTTTGTTTCAAAATACTTGGGGAAGAACTGCTGATGTTGTTGGAAGTCATGGAACACATTATACAATTTCAAAGTCTTCAAGCATGTTCTTAGCTATTTTTCTCTTATTTTGAAGAAAGAGTCATTGTTTTCTGTCAGGTGAAAATGGGGTCCTCTCCTACAACCTAATGTTGAGAGTGCTGGCCATTCTGAGGGAGAAAAATTGCACTAAGCTGAAGCTCATAGATGTGCTTTCAGGCCGGAGGGCTTATTTTGGTTTGTTGTGTTTTGGTTTGGTTTCTATCATCACTGTCTCTCTTGTGTGCCTGCTTAATTTCTTAATCATTTACCCTCATTCAAACTAATCAGTTGGTTACACAAGTTATATTAGAAGTTATATCAGGTTATAGAAGGTATGTTAGGAAATTTTACTTCTGTGTATACCTCCAACCTTTCAGGAATTACTTTACTCACTAGAGAAGTAAATGAATTTCCTTTGTCTAGCTTCTGTACCAGGGTGTTAGTTACACTTACAAGAATCCTGAATTGTACATTTCTAAATTTCAGATCACTATACATGCCCCATGCCACTCCTTGGATTTTCTGATTAGTATTGGTTTAGAAAAAAACCCAAACCACAGCACAACAAGCAAACAGCCTCCTCCCAAATAACCAAACACAAACACCAACAGGTAGAGTGTTGCTGGCAAACAATACTGTAAAGTATTCCTAAACAATTTATCATTATTTCCTGTAATTATTACAGTTAATGTAGCTTTGTGGACTTAGTATAGGGGGGAAAATAAGTGCAGGTGTAGTTAAGGTTGACTAAGAATTTGAAACTTATTAGTTTTCTTAACTTCTTACATCTGAGACATTTTTCCTTGGTTGGTGTCTGTATTTTTGAGATTGCATTTTATTTTATCTTGAAAAGCAAACCTCAAACTAAAAAGAGCAAGACACACTTCAAATCAGTAAGGAAAACATATTTTTATATGCAGCAGAAGTAAAAATGCCCATTTTCTTTCTCTTAAAAGTCCTGTGCTGTACAGGTTATCTAGTGTAGGAGGACAGCTGAAATTCAGTAATGCAGTATTACTCACTGTTAAGAAATACATTTATTTGGGTAAAACCTAGTTTTGATTTAGAAGGAGTAGATGACTTTGTTCAAATAAAGTACTATAAAGCATGTGTTTGTGCTTTGTTTTATTGGGCATCATGGATACAGCCTTATAGAAGTATCAATACTTTAAAAGATCCTGGCTCAGGTATAACTAATCTCTTTTCTTTGTGACTTCATGTCATGTGTGCCTCAAATTTTGAGGTGTTAAATTCTTCTCTCTCAACAAAGTATGATTCCAAAATGTGAGAAAACTCTGTCTATTAAATAAAGAATAAATTCTTGCAATAAAGGTACAAAATGCCAAATGTAACTTTACAAGCTCAGCTTTCCCCTACCCCCCACCTGTAAAAATATTCTGTAATTGCATAGCTACATCTTATTTGTCAGTGGAACTTTCTTAGTTAGGCTTTTCTTTTGAGAGCTCAGTGAAATTAGTGTCCATGAAATTAATTTATATCTTAGATGCCTTTTAGAAGGTTGGAGAAAAAAAAGTTTGCTTCATATTGCTGTGAAATCATTCTAAATAATTGTGCTAAATTGTATTAAAAAGCTTCAGGATAGAGAAGACAGAGCATAGGGATAAAGGTCATGTGTAATTTCTCCTCTGCAATTCAAGTGAGGCATTTGACATTGCACAGTCTACTGAAAGGCATCTTTTGCAATGGAATAGTTGGAGGGTGAATAACATCATTTTGTCTTCTTATTCCAAGTCATACTTGAATTGTAGTTTGTCTAGAGAGACTGACTGTCCCTCCTACTACTGATTTACCTGGGGAGTGGAAGATAATAAAAGGAAACATTGCAATTATGTACTAATTGAGAGATATAATGTATCTATGAAATTGTTTTGAAACAAATGCTGAATGGTTTGATGCTGACTGGACCAGTGAGACATCTAGTGCTCTCATACAGTTAGCATACCTGGCACATAATTTCTCTATTTGCAGCTTTTCCAGTGCATGCTAAAATGTGTTGTGATGAGTGCTTTAGACTTTCATGTGGGTTATTGAGAAAGAAGGTGTGCTCAAACCAGTGGAGCAACCTGCACGGGAGTTCAGAAAGAGAGCAGACAATGCAGAGTATGCAAGCACCAAGAAATCAGGCTGAAATGTGGTTCCTTTGGGGCTAATTTTCTTGACAGATCATTCTTCATGAGAAATGGGGAGCCTTCTGCCCATGCAGCATGACTAACATGGTGGCAGAAAGCAGTCCTGCACAACCCACTGCCAAGAAGGGGTGGGTGTTGGGTAGGGTTTGAACATACAAATAAAGTAACATGTAAAATTAAATGGAACAAGTACTGTGCTGGCTTTGGCATCTTAGAGGTTAATAGACTACTGACAAAAAGCAAAAGAAGTAGAACTATTTCTATATTGTGCACCTGAAAATGGAGGCAATAGGAAGAGCATGCTCTTTCGTTTTCCTTTGTCTCTAAAGGGAAAGGAGAAGCCACAGAAATAGTATTGACTGGAATGCCTCAAATCATTAGAACAGCTAACAGTTTCTAGGGTACTGTCTCAGCAGTTTGGGGAACAGTGATGGCTAATGATTATAGAGGAACTCCATAGGACTGAGCTAAAGTAACAAATATGACAGACATGAGAATCCAGCAATCATGACACAAAAGAAATTGAAATGCTCAGTTCTTGTGTTAACTGGTCAAGGATCAGAATCTTATTTTGCCATATGTGACAGCAAGAAAAGCAGCTGCAACACACAATAATTGAAAGAGGCTTCTAGGGGAAGAGGATGAGGATGTTGATAAAAGTTTGTCATATCCCAGACATTCACACTACCATGTATCACAACAGGATGCCAAACTTTCAGCTGTCCTATCTTCAGCCAGGCCACTAGTTCAAATACTGACCTGCTGCCAGCTAGTCTTGGGGATGCGATTACAGAGAGCACTTGTGCGCAAAATTATTAGGCTTCAGAAACATGACCTCCTAGGAATGCCTGACAAAATCATTCCAAGACCAGTGCATAGATAAAGTATGGTTATTAAAAAAACCAAGTGATTCTCCAGGGAAAGTAAAGTTGGAAAACTTCTGAGACTTAAATGGGAAATGTCCTATATTTCAGAGTAATAGAGGGAAGTAGTCAGCTTTCCAGAGGATGGAGTTCAGCCTGCAGTGATGCATGAAGACTATGAAGGTTCATTAAGCAGTGTGATGCATACAGACCTTTGTGAGATAGGTATTCATAAAACGGTTGGGGTGGGGGACACACAACTAATATGTAGAAATTGTAAAGCTGAGAACTAAGATCCCAAGTTTCAGATTGGTATATTTGTCTTTTAACAGCAATTCCTACCTTGTTGTTGGATTTTGAGTTATTTTTTATCCTTTATTCATCCTTTATTGCCGTTTCCAGGTTCTACTTTAGGCAATTATATTCACAGATTTATTTTTTAATTTGCAAAAGGGGTTTGAATATATACTGTGCATATTGAACAGTCACCACAGCCCATTTTTATCAAAACAGATGATCGTGAATATAGTACAACATGTTTTTCAGCTCACCTGTGTTGGATTAGATGCTTACTATCTTTTCTCTTATGTTTACTTTGAGATTCTTTCTTTAATCTCATTTTCATGGAGATTTTCTCTCTTTTTTTTTTGCAGCTTTTCCTAGTTCCTCTGCCTGTCACCTTTACTGTATATCTGAACCACACTTTTAATATTTCTCCTTAGACTGACTCTTAATAGTTCAAAGCAGAGCTACATATTTTAAATTGATCAAGGTTTCTGAAGCAATTACAACAACTGCTGTTGGAAGAACACAGCTGCAGTTTTCATTTTGATACTGTATGAAAGCTAAGTTTCTTCAAAGCCACAAATGTAAGCCAGTAGCAGGCAGCTGGTAATTATTTTCTAATAAACATAGTAGGAAGTACACGGAAAACCTTGGGGGATATACTTACTGCCTGCAGAGTGATTAATAAAAGTTTCAGGACACAAAAGAAAATTCTGCCTGCAAATAAATTTGTCTATTTATTTGAGTCCATTCCACATTAACAGGTCTGTTGTGATCAAATTTACTATTTGTTTACTAACTCACCTTTACTTGTTATCTTTCAACAGACTGTTGCACTTTAGGATAAAATTGTTATTTGTTATCAACACTGAATTTCATTTCAAAAATGCTTTAAGCTTCAAATAGGTGGGTTGTTTTGTTTTGTTTTGTTTTTCTCAATCCCAAGTAATCAAAGGTTTGGTATCTCCACTGTCATTCTATTTTAATTTGTTTTGCTTGTCATCAAGGGTCAGGACTGGGCCAGCCACTGGAGGAATGACAGAAGCTCTCTATTCACCCCTTTCTCTTCACAAAGGGAAGAAAAAGAGAAAAAGGGAGAGAAATTTATGGCTTTGAAAAGAAAATTGAGACAGCTTTATGAAAACATGAACCATAAAATTAAGTAGATACAAACCAATATGGAACCCAACTACTTGATGGCAATTGTGTTGCCTTCACCACTGATGCTGGGGACAACCACTGGAGAAGTTCCAGACTGGACTCAGCAACAGATGGGAACTGGAATCAAGAGCTGGATTCTGGAACTGAATTCAAGAACTCAAGGACTGGGATCAAAGATAGATTCCTCCTTGGACACCAGCCATTGAAGAAAGGCTTGACCCTGGAAATCCCTCAGCTTTATACTGAATATGACATATATGTCACTTAATCCCTTGTTGGTCAGATTACAGTCCCCTTCCTGTCTGCTTCTCCCCACAGGTGTCACCACTTAATTTCTGCACCCCAGTGTGGGACACACGATTTAGTAGAGACCTTGGCCCACATGGGCAAGTATAAGCAAGAGTCCTTCTATACCCCAGTCCTTTGTGGCAACTAGAAAAATTGAGCATTATCAGTTCTAGAAGCAGACTGCTAAGATATACCCTGAACTGCAGAAAGTGCTGTCACTGAGGAGAGACTGAGCTGAAATGTGAAATCACTGACCAGAATTAGTTCTGTTCTAGATCAAGCCAGGACACTTGTAAACATCTGAGCACAGGTAAAAGTTAGTGAATCTCTGTGCAATAACCAAACTGCTTGTTTGACTGGTCAAAATTCTGCCCTGATGAGTATGGAATTTTGCCTCTTTGTTTTTCTGCTCTGTTATTATCTTTTCAGAATGTGTTTTGCTAAATAAGGTGTTTATTCAAAGATGCAAGCAGAGGAAACAAAAGCATGACAGCCAGAATCCTTGAGAAAAAAACAGAGGAACTACTGATTGTGCTAGAGCCTTCAAAGGTGCACTCTGGCTACAAGTGGTTTGCTTTTTATGAGGCTAAGGCCTGGGTCAAAAGAAAGCATTAAACCACAACTGGACCCTGAGGGAGAGAAAGGGAGTGGGAGTTTGTGTGAGCTAAGTAGTTTTGCTTAGGGATGGTAAAAATCCTGACAAGCATGCAAGGTTACCATGTCAAAGAAGCATGTATGCTCTGGTTAGCCATTCTGTAAATCACAGGTGGAGGTAATTGGATTAGAAGAAATGCATTCCACATGCAGGAAAAGACCATGTGAAAGGAGGGAAAATACAAGCTCAAACTTCTGTCAGTTTTAACTTTGTCTTTAGATGGCGCTGTAATAAGTTTGCGTTGAGGAATTTATTTCTGTGACATCCACAAACAGGCTGTCATGGATTTCTGAACAGAGAATTGTTGTGACCCCTCAAACAAGTTGGTCATGTGTTACTGCCCAAGTACCAAACCCAGGAGTATTTGCTTTAAAAGAGCTAAAGGTGCTAAAAATGTTCAGTGCCTGATGAAACTGAAAGTTGTGGTTTGCCATTAAATATGTGTGTTTGTGTTTTTGTCATTTAAATCCAGCTCCTTCATGTCACAACTTGTCATAGTTCCATATTCATGCTCTTCTGTGATGAGCCCCATTGTTTGTGGTAGTTTGCCTTGCCAGGGACTGTCTGTATTTTATCTTTTTGTAAGGATTGACATCACAATTGTGATAAAACATGAGTTTAGGTGTTTGGTTTGTTGGTTTTTTTTGGAAGGCTGCTAAATGTCTTGTAGTTGAAATGTAAGGTTCCCAGGTGCTGCTAGTTTTATCTCTGCTTAATTTCTGGACCTGAAGGCACAGCTAGACTTGAGTCATTGGCACTGCACAAACAGAGAGCAAATAAATAATGTAGAGATGCATAAATACACCCCAGCTTTCTACAGCAATTATTTGTGATACTAAAATGAGGTGTACCAGGACCTTAAGTCATTGTTTTTTCAATGGAGAGAGAAAAGGTACCATCAGAGAAGGGCTCTAACTGGTGTAAGATTGTGTAGTCATTATCTCTGAAGGTGACCCACCCATCCACTGAGGCAGTGACCTCAAGTGCACTCAGCCCGTGCTAGAGGTGTTTTGTAAGTCTGAATTTAGTGGGGGGGGGGGAAATAAATCTAGATTTCTGTGCATTTTCTTTGGTTATTTATTTGAGCCTCATTAGGAGAATTGATTCTCCCAGTGTTTGAGGCTGGACTGCAAACCCCTGCTGACTGCACAGCTGACTTGTGGGTGCTTTTGTCTCTGCAAAAGGGACAGTTAAGGTTATTAAACAAAGCTGGTACAGTTAGATATAAACCAGTGTGCTGTAAATCATATTGGCCCCAAGATGGTAAAAATTGCATGCCATGGCCTACACCCAGCAAACCTCTGTTGTTTTCCCTTTTTAATGCAAACCATCCTATTATGAAAGACATTGTAGTTTATCATGTGCTGATGCTCCTACACCATGCCAAGTCTGCTGGCATGAAAATCAGTGCAACAGCAACACCACCACCTTTAATGCTCTGATTCCTCTAGTCATTCTCTGAGCTAGATAACCAGTTGAAAATTGCTGCACACTCGATTTAGGGGTTTTAATTTAATTTAATTTTATTTTTACAAATAACTGGCATATTAAAATGAACTGATAAAAAGCCTGGTCCCTGCTGATATGGTAGTTGCATTTGTTACTGCATTGTGTGTTAGGTGGGGAGAGTATTCTGTTACTAATGGTTTAAGTCGTGACTAATATTATGTGCCAACAACAGAGATACAGATTCAAATTTGAATAAACTACCCAGGCAGTGTTTTACAGGATGTGTTTCTTGTTGGTAATTTGTTGTTCCTGACAGCCTAGGATCCTCAGGCCGTTGTTACACCAGCCACTGGGATTAGAACACACAGAGGATGAGTTTATGAATGTTTCAAAACTACTGTGAGGGAAGAGCAGAATTTTAAAATGTGGGCATTTTTTAATGCTTTCAGTATTCTTTTGGAAGTGGCTAATGTGAAAGAAGCCAGATTTGGTGGGGCTTGATTTTATTTCTGATGAGGCATCAGTGTTAAGACTCACTGTCCAGAATTCTAATGACAGATGCTGGGACAAAGTGAGCTTTTGTGTAACGAGGCACAATGTTATGCTACCAAGGCAGGTAAATGTGAAATATTTTATTAATCCATGCAAACAAACCTGGCTGGCATGGTTATCTCCATCAGTGGGGAGTACTCTCAAACCACTGAGCACTTTTGACCACTTAGTCTTCACAAAAGCTGTGCCTTTGTTCTCAGTTCAAAATAGTTCTGAAAGGTTATGTGGGTATTTAAGACAGATCTTACACAAATAGTTGCTTTTACGTACAAGTGTTCTAATTTAATTTAAGTCCTGCTTCAATTAAGTCATATTGTCTATGTATCTGCAGAAGTTTTATGACAAATATTATTTGATAGTTATGATGCTCTTGGAATATTAGAATGAAACATTGAGGTGGAAGCATATTATAATAATTGACAGAAGCACAAAAGCTTCTGGTTTCACAAGCTAATCTTCAGCTCAGAAGCAGAGAGAGCAAGATTCCTGCTCAAGCAGATCTTGCACTAGTTGTTTTCACTTCAGTTTAGCGCCGTTATTTCTGTAAAGAGGTGACTAATCAAAAAGTTAGTCCATCTCCTGTACCATCTGTATTCATTGCACCCTACTGACCTAGATTATCATTTACTGTGGTCTGTGGTTATGCACAGAAATAGGTGAAAGCTGCTGTGTGCTGGTGGCAATATAAAGGCAGGTCCTGATTCAACTGTTTACAATTTCTAGGTAACACCTTGTTTTTCTTATACTGCTCCCTACAATCTATCAACTTCTCTTGTCCACTGGAAATGAGAAAGCCAAGTTAAACCTGGAAAGCTGCAGGAAGAAAAGCTTTTGATGCCAGAAGATTTTTCTACTTCAGGTCCATAAAGCACTAGATCTTGTGGGATTGATCTCTGGGTTGGATGCTGTTAAAAGGCATCTTCACAGCATTGTTTAATTATTGGGGGCTTTCTCCTTGAATGTGTTACAGAAGCATTCAGCATTTCTCACTGGACTTTATCTAACCACAAGCAAGGATGTTTTGAACTTTAGAACACTGGGGTTTTTCAGGGTTTTTTGTTTGTTGTTGTAGTGGGGTTTTTTTGTGTGTGTGTTTTGTTTTCTTTTTTTTTTTTTTAATTAGAGCAATTCTTTTTAATGAGATTAGCACACGGAACAGGTCTTTGAGGTGTACTCCACTGGGGCTTCCACCTTTATCACACCAGTGCTTCTGAAGTTCCCCTGACAGCTGCTCACAAACTCTTTTGTAAAGTATACCCTATTTCCTTATCTTTCACTCTGGCACTTCACTAGTGTCTATCCAAAGACATTCAATTCCAGATCTCTAAATTAAAAGTTGTTCCAAAGAAACACATGATAGACTGGTGGGGTTTTGTCTCTTCTATCAGCTCGTGAAGTGAGATTAGGTAAAAGGTATTTTTATCCAAAATGAGGCCTCATTTTTTAATCTTTGTGTTTATCTGAAATGTCAAAGTGAAACTTCTCAGACACAAATTCTTTGTAGTAGCAAACCAAACACATTATCAATCTGTTTATGGTTTCATTAAATCCTTTGATACTCCTGATGCTGCTCCTTACTTTTAATATCTAATATAGCTGATAATAATTATTATTTTTTCTATTCACAGGTCAAATGTGTGTTAGACTGGTTGTTTCAGAACAATAACGTGGCATATATTTGTTTCATGATAATGGCTTTTGTTTAACCATACACTTTAAACCATGTAATTATAGAATTGTGTTAATAGTCCAGTGTGTCACGGAACTAATCCATTGCTGATGTGACCATTGTAAAATGCCACAAATGTGCAACACATTTTTGCTATACTACTCAAATCCTTTCTCATAGAGAAGCTGTATGCTTCAGTTGGTAGGGGGAAAAAAAAACAACAAACCCTGACCTTGTTGAGATGGTGCAAGCAAAATACATCGCTCAGGGATACAAACTGTGCCAGTATTTATGATGTTAAGATCTTACATTATGTCCTAGCAAATTATTCAGAATCATGATTTTACTGAGAATTATTGAGCACATTTTTTGTCATTGCTGCAGAAATAATGTTTTAAGGCTATAATATTTCGATATTTTTATTCCTGCCCATACAAAGGTTCAGGACATAATTAGTCATTGCTTTAATTATTGTTTTTGTTTTAGAGTAATAAATTCATTTATTTGATACCAAACATCCCCCACCCCTGAAACCACCAAATCATGTGCTTTGAAAAGGACTTTTCCACCTCTTATAAACTGGTGAAATACGACTGGAAGTGGTATTTTTCCACTGATTTATAACTACCAGGCTGCTTGTCCTCTCATTTTAGAGGTCCTGGATAATTCCTACACCAGCTTTCGTGAGTCATTTTGTTTCTAGGACTCTAATCCTTTTCCCTTCCAAGCAATGACAAAAGTCCAGTTAAATTCTCCAAAGTCAAGAATGAGGTTATAGCTCAAAATTGAGTAATAAGAATCTGCTGGGTCTTTGTGTCATGATTCTCCTAATGTGATGCCTTGCCCACAGCCACCTCTGAAAAGATACACTGTAGAAGGGCAACTTCTTGCTTTCATAGCTGTTACTTCAAATATGATCTGTCCCAAAATGTATTTGAAGGATCAGTAAATTAAAAGGTTGGGGGTTTTTTGTGCCTGTCACTGTTGGACTTTGTTAAAAGTTTGTTCCTGTAATTTGGCAGCAAGTCTGACCTCGCTGACCGTGGGCCACATCCCACATGACTTGGAGGTTGAGCAGCCCCTGTGAAGCCAGAGCAAACAGCTGATCTTTTGGAGAGAGTATTTCAATACACACCAAATTCAGAATTAACTTCCACTAAACCCAGCTTCTGAGGCATCTATTCTTAGCTTTGGTTGAGTGTGAGAGGTTTAGCTCTTTCTAAGTCAGACTTAACTGCTAAAATCTCTATTATGGGATGCAGTAGGTGTTTTTAAATGAAGACATGAACAAAAAGCAAACTGCATACATGGAACAAGTACTCCAGCTATGTGTGGTTCTGCAGGATTCAGGCTTCTGCCCCTGGAAAACTTGGATGTAAATATCTGTTGCCCTGGCGTCTTTATGATCAAGTATATTTTATTCGTTAGACCTAGAAGGAAGCAATTAACCATCTATCCATGATTTAATTCATTACTATCTACAGTAGAAGTTAATATGTTTACTAGGTCTTACAGAAGCAATGACAGTCCTTACCTTTTTTCTTTTTTTCCACTTCAGTAAGAGTGGTGAGCCTGTTAAAGTATTACTGTTTATCTTGGTATAGAGTATCTAACTCCTGCTGGTGCCTTAAGATACCTTTCTGTGTGGCTTCCAGTGATAAATGGAGATTTGCTTTACAATATGCAGACCAGTGGGTTTTTTAACACACAGTTTTGAAAGCTTCATGCTCTCATGAATTTTATTGCCTCTGGAAACAAAGTGTTGGTTATTCAATTCTATGGCCTAACAATAATTATATAAGATAATGCCAACTTACACATGGAGCTATCTGAAATACTTATTTTCTTTGCATCCCAATGCATGGTTATATTCTTGTGCATGCTGAGACCTAGCTGGAATAGTCACATTAATTGCTCATAACAGAGAAGGATATTAGTCAACAAACATCTTTTGTGGGTAATTAAACTGAAAAGTTAAGTTGAGTGACTTAGTAATCCCTAAATACAGGAATATTTGTGAATATCTTGCAAATCCTTCTATTTCTTTCCTACTGGATGACAAAATGAGAAAGGGGAGGAAAAAAAATAAAAAGGAAAAGAAAAGTACCTTGTGTGTACCACAAGGTAAAAATAGTAGGGGAAAAACTTCATTTTCCTTTGCTCTGGAGTACTTGCTTCTTGATAATTTGTTCCACCAGATAGTGTCTAAATACCTTTATACAATCCTATCCTACCCTTCCTCAGTCAAAAGAACCCAAACTTCTCACACTTAGAAAGAGATGTTTTCTTAGTGCTCTTGGGTTATTCTTAGCAGATACATTGTAACCCTCAAACCCGTACAACAGAAGTCACATTATCTACTTGTAAACGTCACAGTTAACAAAACTGAACTTATTTGAGGTATTTAAACAAATCCAACAGACAGGAGTCTAAAGCAAATCTCACTCACCAAAGCTGTTTTCCATATGTTTCAGACTGCTTGCCTTAAAAGCTCTAATACCTACACAATGCAATATTCAAGAAGAAGGCATAATCTACAACAGATTAGGAAAAAAAAAATCAAACCCAATTTAACAGCTTTATGTTAATTTATTTTCCTGCAGGTAGCACTTTACTGGTTAGATATGACTCTGAGAAAAAAAATATTTATTCATGTAAAGACAAAAAAAAAAAGTTGTGTTTTCTTCCATCATTAGGCTCTCCTCTAAGAATGCCTTATTATAACTTTGGCAGCACAGCAGGATTTATAATATTGAATACATTGTGTCAGCTCTCTTGTTTGCAGGAGGATAAAGTTCCATTATTCAGAGCTTTGCCTCAAATCCTTCCATTGTTGTACAATTAAACACAGTCTTTTTTTAGTACTAAACCTCATATTTCAAGAAAATAAGCTTTCAAGATGAAGAACATAGGGTTTACATATCTCAGGTGATGTATTGTGCTAGTAATATGAAACACACACATGGTTGGACACAATTTCTGTTCATTTGGGCCCTTTGTTCTTTGCTTTGGCTGAAAACCATGTGCAGGCTGTAGAAAGCATAGTGACTGGCTGGGCTGGAAGGGTGTTTCTCCCCTTCTGTATTTAATCATCACACTTAAAACAACAGGACCTATATTCCATGATGTAAATAAAGGGTAGTGAGATGTGTTATGCCGGTGTACTCAAGCTCTTTGCTTGGGCCCTGTGGAAAAAAAGCGGTGATTTTGAGGGGATAAGGAGGACTTGCAGTTCTTATTCCTTTCCATTTTTCTCTTTTCCTTATTAAGGACACAAATAAATATCATATATGGCTGCAAGGCTTTTGGTACAGTCATGTATTCAAGCAGGTCGGCAAGGATTTGGGTAGTGCGTGAAGGAGATATGGGATTATTGATTGTATTGTTTTAAATCAGGATTAGTCACCTCAAAGGCAAAATCTGTGTATTCACTAAGTTTCTGCTTTGGTCTGATTTATTTATTATTTTTGGTGTAAATTGTTCTGCATCATCAGATTAAGCAAGAAGATGAATCTCAAATGGGAATGGTCCTTGTCTCACCCAAATCTGGAACTTCTCAGTCACTCAAACTCCATTGAGATGAAAACTCCCAGTTCAAGTTTTTATCTACTTGAAAAATCACCTCTTTGGATGATGGGTAGTCTAAATGGATGTTTTCTTGTCCACGTAGAATTTGCAAACTAAACAGTTCTTTCCCTTGCATAAACCACAGAACTTAGTTCTAAATCCCACCTTTGACCCTATATAGCTAAAAAAAAGCTTAGAAATAAGTGGATATTCACAGCAGCATAATGTTTTGGAGTGTAATCAGTTTTCTGTGTTATAACCCTGCTGTTATTTATCATATTAGTGTGCTCAGATTCAGCTCATGTAACTTTTTTCTTTTGTAGCAACTTAAAATACCTTAACTGTTGTTATCAAGTGATATGAATGAACACTGGCAAATTTATTTCATGCTATTTACTATTGCCATGATTTAATAACTTAAATTGCATTCATAGTTCATAAATACAAAGAAACATGTCGGTTTTCTTGAAGAGGGCTATTTGGTGAACTCTTTCTGTTGCTGCTTGTCTTTCACTAATGTTCTTGCTGCAAGGGATTTTGCCCAACCAAAGGGTTTACAGATTGCTAGTACAGTAATAAAGCAGATGTTCATATAGATTTCAAAAAGTCTCCAAATTAGATTTTCTCCACACTAGATCCCTAATTTGAGAGCTCTGCTGTGGTGAAGTTTACATTTACATACAGGAAAAGCTCCACGGCAGCGACATGCTGCCAGCCTAAAGATTTCTAGGAAGTCTGTTAACTAGCTTAGTGCATTATTCATAACCAGAACATCAGTTCAAATAAAGACCCCACTGTGCTGTGCCTTGCCTAGAAGAGTTTTCAGCCTAATTACCAAGTCAAGTGGTTTCTGCAAAACAAGGAGGAAACCATCGGGCAGCTTTCTGCATGGCCTGGTCAGTTCCCAGTCAGTTATTTCTTACATACCTCCTAGTTTCCTCTGCATTCTCTGTGCACAAACTTATGCAAATGGAAGAGAAGATTTGGTTTTGAAAGGAAGGAGATGAGGGTGACACCCTTCCTTTTTCCCATTACTGCTGCTGATTCTTTTGTGAAAGACCTTAGCTGATTCTTTTTTCTTTCTGAAAGCTGCCCTTTTCATTTGTTTGTACAGAGTTATCAGATCCCACCTTTTGTTTCTCTCAACCGAGCTTGATATGTTTGACTCTCTCTATCATTACTTTGGATCAATATTTCTAGCCCCTTGATTATTTGTGTTTCAATTCAGTGACTTGTCAATATTTTTGTGCAGTGGAATGCAATATTCCAGATGCCAGCCCTTCAGAACTGTAAAAAGGTGATTTCTGCCTTCCTGTGTCAGGGCTGCCAGCCTGCTGGAACTGCCACCTGAACACCTTCCACCTCTCCCTCTGCTGATGAGTGGCTTGGCCCTTGGCTCTCTGAATTCAGGGCACTGTTCTCTGCAGCCCCCCAAACACACTGAGCAGCTGTACTGTGAGAGTGCTTTATTTGTATCTGTTGTTGATCGTTACAAGTGATGCCTAAGCAGGATTCTTTGGAAGACAAAACAAAGACCTACTCTGAGTTCTACTTGGAAAAAAGAGAAGAAATTCTCTTTGACTTCAGAGGTTTTTCAGTCAGGCCCTTAATGTAAGATTTCAGATACTATTGTCAAGAAATGGTTTTGTCAATTGTTGCCTTTTGGTAGCAATTGCTCTTTCATCTTGGATTAAGATGTGTATTTTGGATCTCACATGTTAAACTTTTTAAAACAACATGTACAGAAGTTGCATCTATTTTTGACTTTTATTTGACTGTTATTGGATATAATATAGTCAGAAAAAAGAAAATTACTCTTCATCCTTAGGGAAGAAGTACTTCTAGAGAAAACAAATCATTATTTCAGGACTCTTCAAAGATCAAAGGCATAGAAAACTTTGAGGAAGAGTGAAAGCAATATTATTTTTATCAAGATGTAGGTTTTATTTTGAAAGAAAGGAGAGAGAAAAAAAGAATTTCTAAAAGATAATTTTAGGCTACATCATTAAGAGAAAGTTTGTTAGTGGCCTCCATACATAGGATTCATAGTGTCATAGTATCAGTCAGGGTTGGAAGAGACCACAAGGATCATCTAGTTCCAACCCCCCTGCCATGGGCAGGGACACCCCACACTAGATCAGGCTGGCCAGAGCCTCATCCAGCCTGGGCTTAAACACCTCCAGGGACAGTGCCCCAACCACCTCCCTGGACAACCCATTCCAGGGCTTCACCACTCCCATGGTGAAGAACTTCCTCTTCATCTCCAGCCTGAATCTCCCCACCTCCAGCTTCATTCCATTCCCCCTAGTCCTATCACTACCTGATATCCTGAGAAGTCCCTCCCCAGCCTTCTTGTAGGCCCCCTTCAGATGCTGGAAGACCACAATTAGGTCACCTCAGAGCCTTCTCTTCTCCAGACTGAACAGCCCCAACTCCTTCAATCCGTCTTCATATGAGAGGTGCTCCAGCCCTCTGATCATTCTCATGGCCCTTCTCTGGACACCTGCCAGCACCTCCATATCCCTTTTGTAATAGGGGCTCCAGAACTGGACTCAGTACTCCAGGTGGGGTCTCACCAGAGCTGAGTAGAGGGGGAGCATCACCTCCCTTGACCTGCTGGCCACACTTCTCTTGATGCAGCCCAGGATCTGATTGGCTTTGTCATGACTTGTGTCAAATGTTCATTTGATATAGCATCCGCTCATTTTGCCAAAGCCTTTCTTGAAACAATTTGTTAACTGACTGTAGTGATCCTAGAGATTACTGGACTTTAATTAAAGCAGTATATAATCATGACCTAGTTAGTATTGTTTCTTATTGTGAGTAGATGATGGAATCCAACAGAAAATTGCAGGCTAAGCAGGGTTTGCAATGAATAAGTAAAATTCAGTAATATCTTCAACATGGAATCATCCTGTGCCAGAAATACAACAGAAAACCTACTGTTGTCTGGAAAGACAACTAACAATTACAGTATGCATAAGTTGAACTAAGCATAAATTTACCACTGCTTTCATAAATTATTGTCTGTAAAAAAAATTAGGACAATAAAATTGGAAGGCTGGATTCTTGGCTCGGCAGGAGTGCTTAATCCATCATTCAATTTACCCAAAGAAATGAGCTAGTGAGTAGTCCTTCTTACATCCTGTGGGGGCCCATTCATTTAATATTAAATACATGCTTGAGTGCCTCACTTGATGTTAAATATTCAATGCATAGATAGATCCTTTGACTTCAGCAGGATTATTAGTGTACTTATATAATACATGGATTTCAGCATTCTATTAAATTGGCAAATAATGCTTGATAGTCCCTGAGAGGATCAGCTCCAAAGCCAGGACTTTACTTGGTAAATGCCATTTTTGCAAGTAGCACACTATACTTCAATGAGGCTAAGACATATGCCTCCTGGCTTTCTGGGCAGCTTTATATCCTGACAAGTGTTCAGTTGTACAAATGAAGCTTGTTCACTTTATGCTGGAGGACAAGTTGGTTGAAATGCTAAGTTTTCACTTTTCCTAGGTGTACTTATGAGTTTTCCAATGAAAAAGAAAGCTTTTTGTTTTCTAAGTTTTAAAAATGAATACTTTATGATTACATTTGTTGCATGCATAGAGGTAAGGTACAATAATTCAGTTTTTAGTTGCAGGAACAAATCAGCTATTAAGAAGTGACAACACTCTTGTACAGGATATAAATTTTTGCATTAGGGTGAGATGGTTTCTGGTTTTGTTTGTTTGGGGTTTTTTGTTTGGTGTTGTGTTTGTTTTACGATGCAAATTTGCTGATAGGTTTAAAATGACATAACCTTTTCCTAAGAGAAGGGTATTATCATCTGTGGCTTTCCCATGTCTCCTTATCAGCAACTCCTCCAAAACAGACTGCTTTTCATCCTTTTGCTCAGCTCTGGAAATTGGGGTTTGTTATATATAGCATAGAAAGAATGAGAGGGAGCTTCTAGCTACCAGCATCATTTGGCCATCACCTTAGTGGACAGAACACTTCCTGGGTATAATTTGTTTTGGTGCTATAATTGTTGCTCTCGATAAATAAAGTAATTTTAGAGTGACTAAGGCATATTGTGCATCAAATATACCATGAAAGCACAAGGGATAATTATCTTAAATTGTGTTATCCCTTATTTAGCTAGATGAATGGCAAGGGATCACAGTTTTAGTGGATGGGTTCAAGAACAACAGAATTATCTTCACTTAACTGTGTGTGCATTTGTGCTTCTGGGGCCTCTGTTCAGACAATCAATACTTATTATATTCATAGCAAGAATGTAGAGATACCAAAACAAAGACCACACTTCATTTATGCTCCACACAAAAGTAGAAGCAGATTTGATCCCTTCCCAGATTAATTTAAAGTCCAAGTCCCTACTCACCAATTGCTGTCAATACGTCTTAAATTATGCATGTGGGTAAATATCCTGTTAGAGCAATACAGATGCTGTGTACAGCAAAGTCATGGCAATAGACTGACAAAATCAAATAAAATAGCAAAATCATGAATCCCATTAATTGCTTTTTTCCTTTTGATTTTTATCAGTCTGTGATTCAGAAGTACAGAAATTGTGTTATCACAACAGATATCTGAATCATCGCTTTGAATCAGAATGTAAATGAAGCAGGGATGTGCTGCTGTTGAATAATTCCATTATAGCATTATATTGATTGGTTATTTTTAATTAAAATCTATTTTTGTATCTGACATGTGAGATTATGTAGTGCTGATAACCTTCTTCAAGGGTGAAATTTAACATTAAAATAAGAAACAGTGATATGAAATCTCCCAATGGTGAATCAATAATCAATCAGTAACACTCCTTAATTAAGTGCCAATCAGCTCTAATCATTGTATAATGTACTGTAAAACTGTTTAGACTAGAAAAGACTCAGCTGTCTCTTTCAAACTGTGACATGCAATATCACAAAATGCATTTTTAAAATGTCTTAAAATATGACTGGGGCACTTGGGGGGTTTCCTGAAGAAGTAGCAAATCCATCCCAATATAATTAATTTTCTATTTCTATTTTCTCTGTGTCTTAGCTTTAATATACAGAATCTTGGCATGGTTTTGAAAATGCCATCATAATTTTTTTACCCTGATTGTTGTTGTTTTTTCAGTCACAGCCTTCATTGAAACAAGCATGAGCTCTTGGCAGGAAGCTTACCCTGAACCCTCTCTTACAGCTGATCCACACATTCCATTAAACTATGAATTGACACTGATGAGGTAGTGTAGTACCAGATGTCTAATTCCAGTTTTGCATCCTCACTATCAGTAAACTTGCAAGTGGCCTTGCGCTTCACCTTCTGTCTTGAGATGCCCTGAATTTCTGTAAGCTACTGAAGATGTCTATTGTACTCCTGCAATGTACAAAAAGACAGCTACTGCTGAAGGTCAGTAAAACGGGTGAGCTTGACTATTACAGTAATGCGAGGAATTAGATTCTTGATTGGAGATTAAAGGTTTTGTCTTGATTGATCTATCAGTCTCTTCAAAGCAGAAACCACTCATTTGCCAAGACCACAGTACACTTTTATCAAGCCCTGTTGAGACAGAATGTCCGTTCTTGTTGGACTGAAGTGGTGGGGATCTATAGAGTTTACACATTGAGCAGAGAAGTAGTATGTGGTTATTATGAGTGCGGCAAAAATTCAGTGCAGTGTTGTTGGAAGGGTGGTGGAAAGATTGCAGTGAGATGTGGAGTATGATGTTAGGAAATCTTGATGAAGGTTCTTGAAATGCCTTTTCACGTGACGTTTCTTACCAAATTCATATCACATGGAGCAACATTACTCTTACTGTTCTTGAACCATTTAATTTCTATTTTGCAGTTTGCCCTGTGGGGGCACACTCTCTCAATACATCAACATGCTCCTTGGAATACAAGATAAAGTTATTGTAAAGTGGAAATGTCAGGTCTGGGTTAATTATAAATATCATGTTTTCTTCTCTGTTGTGTTTTAAAATAAGATGCCTGTTGATAATATCAGCTTTGCTTTTATTTAAAGTAAGTGTTAAATCGGGGGAGATTGGTTCATTGGATTCTGCTGACTTCTCATGTGTTAATGAGATTTGCCTTTTCATTTGGAGCTAGAAATTACATTGTGACACCAACAGAAGTTTCTGCTTTCACTAATTAACATCTTATTCATTCTCCTTCAGAGGAAGCTCACATATCCATAAAAGACCCCTCTGAACACTTACTTTTACCCCAAATATTCATGGATCAGGTGATTTCCCTGAACTGGTTCTTATCTCACCCTGATCATGTTTGTCTGGAAAAAAAAAAAAAAAAGAACAAAATAAATGAAAAATTACCTGTTTTGGAGAACTGGAAAACAATTCCATTTCAGCCTTCACACATAGTACCTTATTTTAGTCTGTCTTCTAAAGCAACTTGGAATGTCCTTTGCACTCCTTATATCGCTTGCTAACAGCCTGTGGTCAGGTTAACTTGCAAACATTTCCTTGGCAAACTCTACAAGCTAAACCGATTGCAGCTCCAAAGCCTGTCACTGTAAAGCATGCCTTGCAATTCTTGAGTCATTCTTTTGCTCCTCAGTGACTACCTCATCAATATCTTCCTGGAAGTTAAAATGGTCATAGAAGCATAAAGTTGAAGTGGATTCTCTGGGACAGAATCTCTTCAGGATGAACTGAACATAATGGGAAAAGATTCATTGCAGAATTTCACTATGATGTGTGACACATCCATAGCCACATTCATTGCTACTTGTCATTTCCATCTGTCTCATTCAGTGTATGTACTCTTTTGCATTGAGACCAAACAAGACACTTGAGTAACATATTCTGATGATAAATATTTTCTCTTATTAAAGGATCTATAAATTAAACCTAATTAATTTTGTTTCTGCCAACTTTTGTTAAAGTTACTTGAGTCATAATTTTTTTCACCACTGTATTAACATCAGATAAGGTTGGAAAATAAGAAACTGAACATATGTTCCTCTGTTACAAACGGACTTGTAAAATCACATCAGATAAAATCAACATGTAAGCAAGCCACCACAGTAACAGCTTGAGGTAGCTGTTTCAAAAAGCAACCTGCGGTCGTTGTTGACTTGGCTTAGAAGCAAATTGTCTTCTACATCACTGGCTTACCTGCTGACATTTGAATAATGCAATCTCAGAATTTGTTTCTGTTCTAGATTATTCCTCTGTAACCCATACAAAGGATTTCCATCAGCTTTTAAAGGCTAAATGTTCAGCTAAATGAAATCAGGATATATCTATTATAATCACTGCTCTGATTTACATCAGTTGGTCCTAAAAATAGCAGGCATGCTATAGGGTTTATTTTCAAGGAGAGCTCCCCTGTTGAATTAAATGGACACTTCTGCTGAAAAAAAATCAACGGCACAGTAGACCTCACTAACATTATTTTAAAACACAAATGATTCTTAGGTCTAAATCTATATACCAGAATAGATTTCCTTTGCATTTTTTCCCACTTACTCATAGCATTAGCGGTGCTGTATTTACATAAATGTGTTGGAGTGCAGCTCCAAGCTCCATTTGTAAGAGTTATCCAAAGTTTTGTAGCATATTTTTGTTGCCTTGGTTGCTTGGTAGATGATGACAAAAGTACAGTCATGACAGTCATTAAAGGTTTTTCAGATGTGTTGAATGTATTGCACATGTTCCAATACAAGTTTAGACTTAGCAAATAGTAGAATAGTTTTGGATCTACATAGATTGCACTTGTTTGAAAACTCAAAATGCATCTAGGTGTGGTGTAGCCTGTATAGCACAGAAGACAATTTAGCCTTTGCAGAATTGTTTTATTTAAAATAAAAATATGTATTAAGAAAAAATATTTTCTTCTAATTAGCTTTAACTATGACATTCAATGGACCACTGATAAAATCATGACCTTTTAGAGATGATCATTGTATAGAATAGAATAGAATAGAATAGAATAGAATAGAATAGAATAGAATAGACCAAGTTTGAAGAGACCTTCAAGATCATCATGTCCAACCTATCAACTAATTCAACCTGCCTAATCAACTAAACCATGGCACCAAGCACCCTAGCAAGTCTCCTTCTGAACACCTCCAACGATGGTGACTCCACCACCTCCCCGGGCAGACCATTCCAATGGGCAGTCACTCTCTCTGTGTAGAACTTCTTCCTAACATCCAGCCTAAACCTCCCCTGGTACAGCCTGAGACTGTGTCCTCTTGTTCTGGTGCTGGCTGCCTGGGAGAAGAGACCAACATCCACCTGTCTACAACCTCCCTTAAGGTAGTTGTAGAGAGCAATAAGATCACCCCTGAGTCTCCTCTTCTCCAGGCTAAGCAACCCCAGCTCCCTCAGCCTCTCCTCGTAGGGCTTGTGTTCCAAACCCCTCACCAACTTCGTTGCCCTTCTCTGGACATGTTCCAGCAAGTCAACATCCTTCCTAACCTGAGGGGCCCAGAACTGGACACAGTACTCAAGGTGTGGCTTAACCAGTGCAGCGTACAGGGGGAGAATAACCTCCCTGCTCCTGCTGGCCATACTGTTCCTGATGCAGGCCAGGATGCCATTGGCTCTATTAGCTGCCTGGGCACACTGCAGGCTCATGTTCAGCCTACCATTCACCAGTACCCCCAGGTCCCTCTCTGCCTGGCTGCTCTCCAGCCACTCTGTCCCCAGCCTATCACTGCTTGGGGTTGCTGTGGCCAATGTGCAGAACCCAGCACTTGGATGTGTTAAATCTCATGCCCTTGGATTCTGCCCATCTGTCCAGCCTGTTGAGATCCCTCTGCAAAGCCTCTCTACCCTCCAGCAGATCAACTCCTGCCCCCAGCTTGGTGTCATCCACGAATTTACTGATGATGGACTCAATGCCCTCATCCAGATCATCAATAAAGATATTAAAGAGCATGGGGCCCAGCACTGATCCCTGGGGCACACCACTGGTGACTGGCCGCCAGCTGGATGTGGCACCATTCACCACTATTCTCTGGACTTGGCCCTCCAGCCAGTTCCTAACCCAAAGCAGTGTGCTCCTGTCCAAGCCATGGGCTGACAGCTTGGCCAGGAATTTGCTGTGGGGGACAGTGTCAAAGGCCTTGCTGAGGTCCAGGTAGACTACATCCACAGGCCTCCCCACATTCCACCAGGCGGGTCACCTGATCCTATTTAAGGAAACATTTTAGAAAATATCTATTGACATAATTCTTTCCATGTGAAACTGCTCTGAGCCCACTGAATTTACAGCTGAGAACCAGCTCCAGGTACTGAATTTATGACCCAGATGAAATAAAGCAACCTAGTGATAGTTTTGTTTCACATGGTTTGGTGTGATTAGGTTAATCTAAAGTAAACAGTATCAACTAATATGACATTTGTTAGGAGAAAACAGGATTTCATTTTGGGAGAACAGCTCTTAAATCCCATGGAAGCTTTTTCATAGGTTTAATAAGGTGAATTAATTAAATTTACACTGGTTTACTCAAGCCACTTATTCTAAAGAATCTTCCAGATTTCTCTTTGACAGTTTCTTGTGCTTAGCACCATGCAGAAACACACAGGCTTCAGTATTTAAATAGAAAGAAGGCTTTGATCCTCAGTATTGGATCAGTTAACTAAGACCTAGTAAGACTGTACCACTCGAATGTACTTGAGGCTCCCATCAACGTTCTGAGGACTTCTGAATAAATATATTCAGCTATAGGGGAACAACAGAAATATGAACCATTTTATTTGGTTTTTGAAAATGTGCCTTTCTCTAGAAAGGCAAATAATCTGTAAATCCCAGGTGATTTTGATTCTGATTCTTTGAGCTCCTGCTTAGATTTTGACAAATTATATGTTCCCTGTCTTAAGACTGCAGAGCAGAGCTGCACACAAAACCTGCCAATTTCATTTTTGGTTTCAGCCAGGTTACACAGATATGAAAGTTGTAATGTATTACATGTTGATGTCATTGGTTCTCTTGCATTCTGATAATTCACTCTTTTTTTAATTTAGAGGAGATTACGCTTAAGAGCAGAAAGAGAGCCAAGGCTTGTCATAAATTGTAGGCCACTTAGGAAACTTTTAAACACATAATTCAGTCTATAAACCTGCCTTTTCTCCAATTAAAAATAAGCCCTAGAATAGTTTATAGCTTAAAACAGTCATTTAAAAGAAACATTCATTTTTGCTAAGATTGTACAGTACAAGCCAGCGAGAGAAAACACTTTAAATAGTCACAACTTGTACATGACATAAAGGCTAATTTAATTTTCACTCTCTGTGAAGTGGTGGCTCTCCAGGAGCATAACAAAATCAGGAGAAAATGGCATGTTTTGTGAAATTATACCAGTTTCTAAAATACCTAAAATGACTTTTATACAGTGATAATATTTCATTGGCTCATGTAGTTAATAAAATACACATTAAGATACTTCTCTTTTTGCTAGTAGTGTATTAGTTGAAGAAGACAGTACTGTAATATCCATTACCTATATCTCGCATGATTCAATGCAAACACAGAGTTCCAAACTTCATACTTGCCATGTGCTGTTCCCAGTTCCCAGATTGCCTGATGCATCGTCTATGTCCCAGAGCACATTCTGGACTGAGGTGGCACAAGGGAAGTGCATCACAATAGAAATTACAGCTCTTGTAATTTAAAGATATTCAGCGGTGAATGAATTTCAAAAGTCAGTCATTTATCTAGTAACAGCAGGAGAGAAAGCTTTAAAAGGAGCTGAGAAAAAGAAAATTTAAAAAAAATATGATTTTTTGGGTTGGGGGAAAGTGTCTCATGCAAGAGAGAGGAAATGTGGTACAGGATGAGAGTAATTCCTACTGCGGGGAAATGAGGCTTCGGAACAAACATTTTTGGAAAAGGTCAGAGAGATATAACAGGAGGCTGTTAGGAGAAAGCTATGGAAGAACAAAGGCTGATTCCATGGGATGAGAATTTATATCCATTATAATACATAGAGGCACAAGAAAAATCTGCATGAATCCTGAATTTGATGAGAAAAGGATGTCATCACATTATATACAAGGATACTTATGGAACTTAAAGACTCCTGCGGTTTGGACACCTTCTGGCTGTTCTGTCATATGGACAGTCTTTGCTGGAGCTCAAGAACCAACTAGAAAATGGGAACAACCAGAAGAAATGACAGACTGTGGTGTGATTTCTCTCCTTTATCCCCCTCTCTCCCCCCAGTGCAAGATAAATCAGAACAATATATTGTTCTAAGTAATACCAAGGTGATATTTTCCCTGCCTACAGGATGTTCCATCGTTGTGCCTTTGTTAATAGTTATGGGAGATACAGAAGAAAGCTAGAAACCCCAAACCAGAGCTACACAAATCAGCATTTTTCTGGCATTTTTCAGTATTTGAGATGCACTTTAACATCTGCCAAACAGGAGACAGTGACTGAAAGCACCTTGTGAGTTGATATTTGTTTTGCTACTTATTAATTCTCAGAATCACAAATTAACAGTTCCTGAGCGAGGGAGCTCTCTCAGACGATACAGCTGGTGCAACTGGATGAAAGAACAATGAGTGCTGGTTGAAGCTCTGAGGAGTAGAGGTGAACAGAAGCTATTGCTTTACTTTCAGAAGATGGCATTTACCTCATACAGACTCTTCTTAGGTGTGTTGGCAGGAAATTAGTTTGTATCTGTCCTCACTGATCACATACAAAGTCTATACAGTTTCCGTTAGGCCTCACATGAAATAACTGGGGGGCTTCAAAGCCTTATGCCTGTGTCACACAACTGCCCGATGTTAAAAGGCAGCTCAGTAACTGGCTATTGTGACTGCCACAAAATATGGTCTTAACAGTGCTGACACCTACACTGTATTCAGTGTCCTCTTGTGTGTCTTTCACTTTATATGTATTTTCATTCTGCTTTAATCATGGAGCCTTAGAGAGGAATTGTTAGTTTAATCAGTTCTTTATACTTGTATAGTCTGATTAATGCCTACCAGGGCATGTTGTTTGTGTTATATCTTCATACTCTGGTCTCAGCTGTGGTGCTTTTAGTGTTCCCTGGCTGGTGATAAAAGGGCCAACTGCTGAACAGCTGCGCTAACCATAGTTCCTCATTAATGCTGTTTCAGCTTACTGTGAGGAGGTTGCTCTTGTGTCTGGGCCTTCCTTCGGGATTGGAGGAAAGTCTGGAAGTTGTGATGGGCTCCCAGCTACTGAGGTTACGTTAGACATAGGTTGTGGATGCTGAAAATACAACTTTTTCTAATGTGTTCTTGATTTGTTTGCAGAAATGTGTTCCTCTTGTCTATCTTTTGATGTTGTAACCACTTCTATGTGTATTTTGTAAAGCCAGGTGTTTATTTATGCAGATTGGGGAAAGTTTCAGACCTGTATGGCTAAATGGTACAGCTGCTATGTAAAATGTATGGGAAAAGTGTAATGTCAGGCACCAATGAGTCCATGCTAGTAGGATCTTTTTAAGGAAATCACTAACTGCAACATTTGAATCACTATGTAGATCAGGTGTCAGTCAAGCTCAAAGCAAAGCTAAAGATGCTTCCCCATATACACATTTAGTCATTTGTTTCCTAAAATAACTTTTTCTCTAAAAAATGCCCTATTCATCTAGACTGATTTGTACTATGTTCATTATCTAGGACCTTACAGAGTGAGCAGGGCACAGAACATACTTAATGGATCTTTCTGAATCATTTTGTTACCTTCTTGGAGGATGGATCTGTACAGAATTTCTTGTGCCTTTATTTTACCTTCACCTTTAAGAAATCCTCACACATCTGTCAAACATATAAGCAGTTACCAGGATTTCATTGATTGTTAACTACCCTTTCTGTCTTTTAGAGAATATACTTTCCCTCAGTAAGTGTAGCTCAGTCATATCCTGGTTTAAATTTAAATATCTCTAAAGCATGGAGGTACCCTTATTCTGTCTAATACAAAGGTGGGAGGCTTTAAAGACTGGCCACTGGAGCAATTTCATTTTAATAGAATACCTCCAATTCTCTTTTTTTGCTTAGCACTGTCTGTTTTAGGATCATAGCCCTGGGAACTGTACTTAGTAAAATATTGAATGGTGCAATAGCTGCATTCAAGTACTACCAGAGCAATTCCAGCAGTATCTTATTTTGAGCTACAGCATGGGATTTGATTGCGGTTCTCAATAATTTCAAGTCATGTATGTATTAGTTTTTGTAGATTTTCTCCTGATTTGTTGACTAGGTTGCAGAGCTGATGCAGTTCCTCAATGTAACTGTGCTCTGCATATGTAAACTATTCTTATGCAGTCTAGTCCTGAGTTTCTAAATCCTGGTTGCTGGAGGTCTTTCTTCAGAAGCCCTACAGATACTGTGGTTATGTCTAACTCCAGATGAAGCTGTTGGACTTTATGAAAGAGGGAGAGTTAAACCAGTCTTTTTCTTCTGAATTACTTGAGTTGTGTTATTTTAATTTGGTTCTACTCTAGAGATGAATGGCATGTGCTTAGGATTTCTGTGCCAAAATCTAAGGGGACTTAATGATTTTCTTTTCTTTTCTTTTCTTTTCTTTTCTTTTCTTTTCTTTTCTTTTCTTTTCTTTTCTTTTCTTTTCTTTTCTTTTCTTTTCTTTTCTTTTCTTTTCTTTTCTTTTCTTTTCTTTTCTTTTCTTTTCTTTTCTTTTCTTTTCTTTTCTTTTCTTTTCTTTTCTTTTCTTTTCCTGTTCTGGAATCAAAAATGAAATATGGTTCAAGTCTGAGAAGCACCTCAATACTTTGTCCTTGACGCTATCTAACAATCAAGAGTAAAAAACTATCACAGTACTACATTCAACTCCTTAAAACACTAATTGTTTTGCTCTTTAAAGACAAAATTTACCATAAATGTTGCTTTCCCCCCTTATGGCTGTTCATATGTGTAGAAATCTGCTTTCTGATTTATTTATAGTGAACTTGTAATTGGAATGAAATAAAAAAGCAACCAACCAGAAGCAAAAGCCAAAGTACTTTGAAAATGAATTTATCTTGGAATTAAGTGCAATTGTTTTCATTAATTTAATTATTTCTTAAGTAAAACGTAGCATTAAGAAGATAGAACTTCATTAACAGACCTACCCTTGTATCAGTTCTTCAGGCTGAGCTACAGAAATATGATTTCCTGTTACTGTGAGCCTTGTAGTTGATCATACCAGCAGATCAGCCTTTTTATTGGAGTTACTTGCACTGAGAAATTACTATTATTTTTTCTAATGTATGTATATGTGTGTGTGTGTGTGTGTGTGTGTGTGTATGGAGAGAGATAGAGGGATGTAAATCAATATTTAGGCTTAGAAAAAGGAAGTCTGGATTGATAGAGTCCAATTTGCTTAATAAAAACAACATTCATAGAGAGAAACAATGATGACAGTCATAAGGGTATTTGGTTTGGTTTAGTTATTTTTGTTTTGCTTGGCCTTGAGATTTTTTTTTGTGTTTTCTTTCTCTTCTCATGTAGGCATAAAGACCTCAAGTTAATTGAAAATGCTAGGCAAGAAGGGGGGGGTGGGGGGTGGGGGGGGGTGTGTGAAGGGAGTGGGGAATACAGCTCCTCTAGCTGTTCTCTTGCTGTTGCATCACTCTCTCCAAGCCGAATCAACAACACCCACTATAAGCTTCCTTTCAGTCCTTCTGTTAAGATGGCTCAAATATGTTGCGGCAATTTCCTCTGTTTCAGGTGACTTTGTGCATTTACTGTGAATGAGGGAGGCTTTGGTAGAAGGCTGTAGAATTACATACTAATATAAATGACAGGGGCAAGGAACCTCCTAGGTGTCTTTTTGCCTATTGCATGGATGTATGTCTTAAACTATGTGCAACAGTGACTAACTTGGTCAAAGCTGGTGCCTGAATTTTCAGAGAGAAAGTCATGACTTCTTTTAACCTTGTGTTATAATACCTTCAAGGTGCACAACTTAAGATTCTCACTTTTTCTGGTTCAGGTTTAGGGAAATATTGACTCCTGCTAAATTTTGGGGGGTTTGCCAAAGTACAAGATATCTGTTGCTATATTAGTGAAAGGCAGGTCTGATCAAAAATGTGTTTGTTCAGGTGTATCTAGCAGATGAAAGCCCTGAACAGTGACAATTCTGGTCAGGTGCAGGTACAACTGAGTAGTTGTACAGCAGTCCATACAGAAGGAATTGGCAGATGAAATAATTTGAATTGTGTAGTGCTGCAGCTGATTACAATTTTGATCTCTTCTGCACACATATGCTGATTACTGTGCTAAGGGGGTATGCTTCTGTTAGGGAGGCTAGTGTGGAGCCTGATAACAAAGCCGATGGGAAGAATCCAGTTGACGAGATGGCACAGACAGGCCATTATGTTCGTAGTTCTCTTTCAAAGGAGAGTCACCAAGGCAACTCCTTTTCTAAAACTAAAAAGAAGCTTTTCCCTACTTAAAAATGCACAAACTAGTGCATTTATGATCTTCCTCACTATCTCCTCAATTCATTTGGCAGCATCTTCTAGTCACTACACTTTAAACTTGGATATCTAGAGCAAAAATTACAACACTAATAAAGGGACTGTTAGCAGTTACATGCTTATTTGTAGACCCCTTGTACTACTTTTTTTCAGAGGATTCACATTTTACCATCTTCTATAGTAATGTATTTTATGGAATAATTGCTTGGGGCAAAATGAAATTAACTGTTCAAATATTTGATTTTGTTTTCTTGCTCTACTTTATAATGCATGACCTTGCATTCTTTCTCATCATGAATTCCTAAAAGACAGAATTGTTCTTCCTCTATAAGAGTATAAAAGTCAGATGGGGTGGTTTATTTTCCTAGTTGTATCATTTTGTAGGTTAGAAGAAGAAAGGAGCTGAAAATCCTAACCCTTGTGTCCTTGATGTTAAGAGAAATATTTGCCTTACAAAGGATAGGAGAATTTGACCTTGAGGGGCAAAAGTTTATTGTATTTCCTATTCTTTCTCTTAATAGCTGCTATTACTTCAAAACCATTTTGCTATTTTGTAGTCTATATCAAATGAAAAGGCAAAAAAGGCCTCTTTTCTGCAAACTGCGTACATTGAAGCAAGCAGGGAAACAGAAGCTCTCAAACCCCTCTGTTCCCACAGAATGGTAGTGATTCACCCAAATACATGCAGATAAGAGCCAGAGGCAACTCCTCAATATGTGTAGAAAACCTCAAAACCATTGCCACAATTTATAAAGCAGGGTTTAAAACTTTGTTTCACTACATTTATGAAATGGCTGAGTCAATAAAACAATGGGATGACACAGAAGGTTGTGAGAGGTCCCCTCTGGTTTTCATCTCTGGACAGCTCCTCTCCTTATGTGTAAACGGTCCAGTGCTATCCATAAATCTTGAATGATTTCTGCTCCTTCCTGGAGCTGTCCAAACCTGAGGGAGAAGTTAACAGCCCCAATAAGTGAGCTGTTTGGAATTAAAGTTGAAAGTGTAGAAACAGGAGTGCGAAGTCTGAATGAGCTTTGAGACTTAAGGGGATTAAATCTTGAGAGACCATGCCAAAAATGTTTAGGACACATAGCTGGCTTTTGGTACTAAAGAGGGTTGGTGAGTGCTGAAGCCTGATACTATGATTCATTATGAGCTTCTAGTCTTATTCCTTTGGCATAGTTTGTGTTTTCATAAATCCTTAAATTTTCTCATGATTCTGTTTTTTTGTTTCTAAATTGACTCCTATATTCTGTTCTCTAGTGTCTTTAAAATGTTATTCAAGTGTTTAAGGAGTAGAAGGGAAGTTATAATGTCTCTTTTTTATTATTACTTTTTTTTTTTTTTTTAGATATTTCAATGTAGTTTTCAAAATAATTTATTGCTCAGCTGTGATAATACTTCAAGGGAAGAGTAGCCTTGGTGTTACTCAGGGATTTCACATACATGTGACCTTGATAGCAGAAGAACCAGTGAAATGATGCTATAACATACATATAATGTGTTCTTAACACCTAAAAAGTCTTGTTTCTGAACCTGTACTGGTTCTGAACTTGAACTTTTCTTGCTTTGTGATAAGCTCAGGATATGTTATGCAGTACTGTATAAAATCTTGTAAGCTCTGTGCTTCACTGGAAAAGAATTAGACCTGAAAAATTTCCTTTGTTTACTATTCACTGGTATTTGCCAAAACATTCCTCCCCTTTACACAAAATTTTCCACCTGAATAAAAGCAAGCATGGTGGATAGCCTTTGGTAGCCCTCCTTTCATATCTTAGAGGGCTGGAGGAGTAGAAGAGCCTGTGAGTTCATTTTCAACTATGACTTGAAGGATGGTCAGCAAAAAAAACTTGCTGAGCACACTGATCCATTTTTGTGTGCATTGAAGTGCTGCTGTCTCAGTCCCATTTGAGGTATTTTGATGAAAGCTTTCCTTTTCCCTCCTTCTGTACAATGATTGCCTCTTTCTGGAAGAACAATGCTGTGGAAGTCATGGAGTTGAATACTCCATGACAAATAAAGCTCTTCACTTTTCAGCAGTTATTGGGACGCTTAGGTCTGTATCATGAGTGTCAAGCTGGTTTTGAATTCTGTTCTAATAATGCACACTTCTGCTGCTGAGAACAAAATCATATTGCTTTTAGGAAGCATTTTCTACAGTCACCAACTGTGATTTCTTGGTCAGCTTCTGGATATCAGGAAGTGTTAGCTGATACAACCTAAACTATCAGTTAAGAACAGCCAGCAAGGAAAGAAAGCTGCTAAACAAAGATGGACTATAATGTGCTCTTTACACTAATATGGAAAGAAGACACTATTAAATGTAAGTTTAAGTTAACAATATTGAAAGCATCTGTCAAGTTTCTAGAAAATGTGTTTGTATTTGCACTTTCTCCATGCATGAGTTAAAAGCTTGTGATGGAATTACACAATGACAATTGATAGATATCTTTTTTTTGTTTTCTTTAGTTTTGCAGAATCATGATAAAAGTTTGCAGTGTTCACTTTTTCTTTTGTCATCTGAGATAAATACAAGACATTTGTCTCCTTAGGTGGATTTGTATGACTCTTTTCACCTGGCCTTTAATGCCTGAATTGGGTCTGTTTCCTAGGTTTTAATGACACCTGATCAGTAGTTGAAAGTGTTACATAAATGCAGAAAGCTGATGGTTATCTCAGATGACAAAGAAAAGCTGACGTGGTTTTAACTCCACAAATTAACATTTAGAACAGCATTCTTGAAAGGTAAATACCTTTCAACCTTATCTCAAATCCTAGCTGCTTGTATGTAACACCACCATTAAGCTAGGGAAGAGAAAAATGTCTGGTTTATTAAAAACAAAAAGGCACAGATTTTCAGAACTTCCTGCATTCGTAAGTGTATGCAATTCTCAAAAGCACACAAGTAATCGTGGTGAGTAAATACCCAGATGGTGTATTGGGTACACAAATACACATCTGTACCTGTAAGTGAGGGGATGGCATGCAGAGCTGCCTCAGAATTAACTTCAATATGCTAGAATTTTACACAAGATCCTATCAGTTGGCTCAAGCACCTGTATTCTGTGAAAGGGTTCAGACCAGGGAAAGATAAGCTCTGGCTTTTGGAATTGATAATCAGAGTATGTAACGTGACTTGTATTTATTCATTCAGACAGTGGTAACTGGGTTAGAGTCATGAAGAAACTAAACAAGTCAGATGTGACTGCCAGCTGTGATTCTCAGATTCATGTGAACATGGCAAACTCTTCACTCAAAATTGATTAAATATTTAATAAGCATGGGGAAATGTTTCAAGTGAAGCCTATGTTGTTAATATTTCTTGCAAAGGAGGTATTTGTAGAAACATTCCATATTTGACATGTTATCTATTAAATATTTTTTCTGCAAAATTGGATCAGATCACCTATTTAGAGGCAGAACACAGGATAACTAGTGTAAGCTAGCTTTGAGAATAGTACATCCAAATGTTCGTGCAGAAGCAATTTCAAAGGGATTGAAACACATCAAAGTGGAAAAATACTTCAGAAAGTTCTTGTGGCTGTTGATATTTTTAGTTAGTTAAGGGTGCTGCATGTTAGAAGTGGGAGTTGTACCTTCAATTCCCAGCAAACTTTTATAAGCATGGTTCCAGGTCATCCTAATATTAATGAGGTCTTTGAAACAACCACCCACCTAAACAAAGTGTGCAGAACTGGACCTGAGAAACACACGTTAATATCAATATTCCTTGAGCGTTCTCCATAGATACAGATCCTGATGTTATGCAAAGCCCTGCTGCAATCAAAAGCACAAGGTGGGTGGGATATATTGTCGAGTTAGGATGGCTGCTGACAACTCTGTTTGTACCAATCCTTCATCTTTAAAACACAAAACATCAAGCAAACACCAAGTGAAATGGAGTTCCTTCATGTGAAGATAATTGCAAGCACCTGTTAATGTGGAAAAAATGCCTGCTGGAAATAGTGCTGCAACAGCAGCAGCTTGTTTAGAATGAGCAAGCTGTGATAATAAGGGAGAAATCCCAGTTTCTCTAATTCACTGGGCCAATCTGAGAGAAATTAATGTATGTTGCTGTAAACTGGGTCCCCAGAATTGGCAAGTGGTATTGAAAATCTGGAATTAGAGCTCTGCTGTAGTCTCTGCACAAAAAGTTTGAACCTGGTATCTTGCTTTTACCAACTCAAACATTATTCCTGGAACATTGCAGAGAGTGTAATGTACAACTTAGAAACATTACATTAGGTCCTGTTAAGCCAAATGTGTGAAAGTGAAAAACTAAATATAATGAACTCTGATTTTGGGTTCCCCCAGTTGCTAGTTCCTTCAGCATCACTCAGAGAGACATAGCTGCAGTATTTCTCATCCTTTTTAAAAGGACTGTTTAGTGACTAAATTTGTTAATGGCCAGCAGAATATATGTCTGTACACCCACGTTAGGAAAAGAACCATTTGTTTTCTTTACCTAAGATTTCAGCCTGAAGTGTATTACAAAGTTAGCTTTTATAATGTTCTCAGGACTATTACAGATATCACATTTAAAAGCTAAGAAACTGCTTTGTTGGGTAATATTAATTTTTTTCTTATTTCTCTGCACACAGCAGTGCTTATTCTTCATATTTCACCGTGCAGTGCTCTAAATAGCCGTAAGACAAAGTGAGTCTGCTCTTAGAAAAATCTTTGTCCAACAGAAATTCATGCAAACAAAGCAACCCCACCCAAAGCCAAATCAAATTCAAAACAACCACAAACTAATTTTTACATTTGGACAATCTAAATCTCATGTAATAATAATGGAAAAATCTCTAAGTAGGAACATAACATTAAACACAGCAAAACCTGTAATAGTTCCAATAATAAAACACTTTGTTTATCTATTTACCAGATCCTGAATAACATCAGTGCTGGATGAGTTTATGAAAGCTGTATCTAGGACTCCAAAGAGCTTCTTGAATTGCAGTGAACAAGAGATTGAAATGAACTTGTGCAATAAAAAAAGAGGGAAACCAAACACACTGTTTTATTCCATATTTTCCAAACAAAGCTGACATGCTTCTATGAAACATTTGTAGTTTGATATGAAAGAAAACAAAATTCTTGGATTTTAAATTACAGAGGCTTCACACCCCCCCCACCCCCCCCCCCCAACCCCATTATCTGGTGGGGCTTTAGGTAAGGCAAGTAAGTAAGCATTGCTTTATTAGTTTTAGAGAAACATGAATATTTCCTTTACCCTCTGAAGTCCAAATGTAAGATTTGAGCATGTTGATGCAAGAAAATAAGTTAATTAAGTGGAAAAAAAGAAAAAGAGATATTATTTCCTACTATTTTGTTAGATGCTTTATTTCTGATGAAAATAATTTGGTTTCCCTAATAAATGTTAGGAGTCGTCAGGGTGTTTGGAATGGAGCTTCTTCTAGGACTAAAATGAACAACACTCTCAAGTGAGAGATTGTTGAGAGGTGTGAGAAAAACAAATCATTTAATGCCATTCAGAACAGGGCCTGACTAATCAGTGTGTTGTTCATGGCTCCTTGCTGTTTGGAGGACAGGATAGTATAATTTAGTGAAATATTTGTACTACAATGCTTGCAAATTTGGGGAAACAGAATTTGGATTAAGACAGGATTATTTTTGATCTTATCCTTCTCTGCTTTTTCCCTATTTATTTATTTATTTATTTATTTTGGTGAATGTGAGCAGCACTGCTGTACATGCATAAAGAAAATAGCTTATTTTCTCTGTAGTGTCAATAACATTGTCAGGCATTTATCTAAGTAAACACACAGCAGAATGATTAACTCGGGGTGAAGCTGAATGCATGAGATACAAATTAATTTTAGCATTGTTTATAAGCTGTACACTACACAAAATACAGAGTGCTTAGCACAGGGGAAAAGTACTAAGCCATGTAAAAAACGTCAGAATGAGATGTGAGAAATTAGTTGTTATGTGATGAGTTTTGGAAAGAAGCCCTGGTTTGAATCAGGAAAATTATTACCAAAGACTTTTCTTGACATCAGGTTGATGTAGTCTAAGCTTGAAAAATGGCATTTGCAGTGCCTCAAAAAGTGATGAAGAATCCATGTGACATTGTGGTCAAGCAGGAAATGTCATCTGCTATATGTGTGTCCTTGCACCTGGTACTGGAAAGCTCTCCACTTTCTCTGGCATCTCTGGGCACTACCAATATATAATTCTGAAAATAAAGAAAGAAGAGAAGGAAAAATAGCTTTGTGAAGACAGGCATGTTGGTACAGTTTCGTATCAATTCAGCAGAACATTTTCTAATTACAACCTGATTAAAACCTTCTGAGACCAATGCACAACCCCCTTTGACATTACAGATCTGAGCTCAGTCTTATTAATCAAGTCTGTTAGTGGATACAAAAGAGCTCAGATGCAGGAATTAGTATCCTCTTTATGTGAGGAAGGAAAAGCAGAAATATTCAGGTGTACAGATAAGGCCAGTCAAAGAACCGTATGTCCTGAATCTCCTTTCTGAAGCAAACAAGTAACCAAACTAGTCAGGCTATGTTTGCAACAAGAAAGATGAGGTTTCTTAGACAGCACATGGTGAAGCCCCTAAACTTCAGATTCTGCTTGAAAAGCCTCTTATAATGTCATGATATTGTCTTTTGGCTTTGTTGATTAACTAGTTAATGTTGTATTAAACTCATCATGTGTATGGTTAATATCCAAGTCATGTTTCCGCACAGAATGGTTACAGCTGTTTTGATACTGCTCATTGTTAAACTGAAAATCTGTATGTAAAATGTAATGTAAGGATCTCTTTCAGTTTTATGTTTACACCATTTATTTTAAAATGCACAGCAAAAACAGTTTAGAAATATAGAGGAGAAAAGTTAATTTGCTTCTTCAAGGAGGCATCACCCTGTATTTATAGTTTGGTAAACACAGCATTAATCAGCTGGAAAATGTTCAGCAAAATATAAAACTGGTATGGGCTCCAGCTCAGAGAAATATGTGTAGCAAAATATATCTAGTTTCTGTACTTCAAAAGGCAGTGCAAAGCTGCAGAACCTGTGGGAAAATCAATTTTCTGCAGCATCAGTGCCTTGCACAAAATTTTGCAGTGCACAATCGAGATTTTTTTTTTCTTTTTCTTTTTAGTTTAACTGATTTACTTCTGCTCCTCTATCTAGCAGCTGGGCTACAAATCATTCTGGTTGATCCTACAAGTACTGTTGAAACACTTGTTTGAAGAGAAAAAAAATAAAAGCTTGATGCTACTGAAAGAAGCTGCATGCAACACACATTTCTTCATCCCTTTTTACCTTTGTGCTTTGTGGCTTGAGCCTGATTTCCACTATAAAGCAGGATGCAGTGATTTGAGAATCTCCACTGGCTTCAGACAGACCCAGTGAGATAGCTCACTGGGTAATTCTCTGAGCAGCATAACATGTTCCTCTGTGTGTTTTTGAAGAGAGATGACTAAGCCCCACCTCACTAGCATGTATGCTGTTCTGTGTACCAAAAGGTAGTTATCAAACAGCTGTGAGTTGATCAAATCTTCACTGAAGGGAATAGACAGAACCTGCCTACGTGCATTTGTTCTGCTGAGATAAGTGACAAAATGTGTCCCCAATACAGTTTTCATGGTTCTGTGTCAGGATGAGTTTTTAAGAATCATCCCCAGAGAATAAACATGCTATATTCCTTCTTTGATGTGCTGCCCAGGGACTTCAAAGAAAAACTTATACAAAACACATCCTCTTAAAAAATGCTTTGTTTATAAATCCCAGTTAATATTACTAATGTAATTTCAGCTTGACTTTTGAGATTACATTAGATTTCATTTTAGATTATATTACTGTTTCTGTCCCTGGGATTTGTCTGTACCATTATAAAGATGCATTTCTTATGTAAACTCCAGTCTGAACATAGTACATAATCTATCCTTATTTCACATGGTGATACTTTCTTATTTGGATCTTTTCAACTGAGTGCCTTCTCCATCACTCCTGGAGCTTACTGTTTTGAGGAGAGAGGAATGTATTACAGTAAGCGGTGTGGCTTTACTGGCTTGAAAACATTGTTCAATCTTGTGAAGCAAGATCAGGCTCCCTAATGTAAAATGCATTACTACTAGCACTGGGAGATTCAATTATCATCTTTCTCTTCCGAGACATATCTTCTGAAAAAGCAATGGGGAAAAGTAAACTGTTGAAAGTTTGAAAGATTGGTGATTTACCATTTCACAACTTGAAATATTTTCTGTCTCCCTTCTGACCGGCCTTCAACAGCATGATAATCAAGTCATTTGACTGTCAATGTACACAAGAGACATTGGTTATAAACCAAGTTTTAATTATAAAGGTGCAAATGTAGAGACACAGGCAGCTTTAAAGACTTTTAGATGAAAATGCGATGATCTTCAGTAATGTTAATATACTGAGGTGAAAGTCTTTTTACATTCACCCTTCCACTTGCATTTGAGGCGGGTGTAGTAACATACTTAGAAAAAAAAAACCAACAGAAGCAAAACAAGTTAAGGGAACTGAAGAGCAAGAACCCAAAGGACTTCCTTTATATTAGGGGATTTTTGGTTTTGATTTGGTAGTGAATCATCTCTGTGTCCTTAAATTTCACCACGTCTTTTTTGGCAGATATTTGTAGGGGCAGTAGCGGCTTCCTGCTCTGTAGTTGCTTGAGCTCCAGGTGCTTCTGGCCACAACTGACCTCATAATATGCCAAGATGCTTTTTTCTAAAGTGATGAACAGCTCTGTGTGTCAGAGTATGCACTCCTGAACAGAGAGAGTCAACTGACTAGACAAGATCTGAACTTACTGCTTAGAAAGACTGTTACTTGCCATCCCCTTACCTCTCTTTTGGACTCTTGGAATGTGACCCATTCTGTCACCTTTGAAGTGTTGTGTATACAGTTTAACTACAGTTTGAGCAGCAACCACTCAAGATTGTTATCAAGAGCCCTACTGACACAGGCACAGGCAGCACCTTTATAAATAGCAGAAAACACAGAGGCAGTTAATGTCAAAGAACTATTCTATCTGTCTTGTGTATTTTGGTAATGGCTTTGGCACTGAAAATAACTGAAATAATGCCACTGAAAAGTCCATTGAAGCAGGATATAACTGTGTCTACACTAGAGCTTTTGTCAGTATGGAAATGTCAGAAAACATTATATTCAAAGCACAAATTGCAAGTATAGAACTGACAAAGTGAATTTTGAAGTGTGTACTCAAGTGTAATGCTTGAAACATATTCCAAATTGACAAGTTGCAACCAATCATGGAGCAGAACCAGTGCTCCAAAAACCTGACAGAGCCAATGTTGAAATCTGAATAATTGCAACTACATTTTCATAGTCATTTAAATGGAAGAAGCATTGGCAGAAATTCATGAATAATTTACATGTAAGAATTTAGCAATTGGTGGTGAATAGGAAAATAAATGGCAAATGCAATAAATAAATAATTATTCTGAATTATTTGCTCTGCTCTGATGTTTGCTAAGAAGTGTCTTTTTAGGGGTTTTCTTAAAATGCTGGATCTGAACTCCTGCTTCACAGGTAAATGTTGTCTTAAAGGAGTAGCAGGAATGCAGAAATGTACATATCTTCTGGGTGGGGGGATGTGTGTGTGGGGGGGGTAAATCAACACTCCACAAACACAGCAACATGAATCTGTAACATAGGTAGCTTTATGAAGACTTCTTTTGCTATGTAGCAGCTGCAGTTGAAATATCTGTAGCCTTAATGAGAAAAGTTAGCTGATATATGTAATGATGAGCTATACACTGCATCAGTTTTTAATTAATTATGTATAAAGTTTTAAGATTTATGGAGGAGGTAACATCTGAAAAGAGAAATCCCTAATTCCCTTCTGTGCCTTTGGGAATGTGATATTATTTTAATAAGCAAGAAATTAATTTACACAGCACCAGCATTTGTTTCCACATAGAATGGATATTGGGTCCCTGTAAAAAAAATGTATTTACAAAAGTAATTTATCCAGTTTGCCTTGGTACTTCAAACAAGATAGAGAACACTTTATAGTTTTACTGTTTGAAAAGTGGTGTTTATTTAAGGGGGCACTGATGGTTTATTGAGATTTAATAGACTTACCAAAACACCCTAATGTTAAAATACTGAACTCCTGTTTCTGCTGTAACTCTTAAGCAGTACTACACATTAGCTTCTTTGGGTGACACTGCATCTTGCACCTTACAGACCAGTGAGATCAATCTTCTTAATAATTAAGAAACTGTTTTGTTTGAGCTAGAATGAAAATTGTGTTTGGAACAACTGGTGAAGGTAGAATTTAACCAAAAGTGTAGGCCTACTGTTGTCTGGTTTTAGGGGCAATAGGAACATTTGATTTGGGTGCAGCTTTTCTGTCATGTGGAATCAAACACTCACTATTTATGAAATCTCATTCAGTCCTGTGGCCTAGGAACTAAAGAATTCATTCAAGTGACCAGGAATATTTTCCTTTTGAATTTTTATGAATTTGTTTTCCATTTATCTCTTAACCATAACACTGTATCACATTATGGAATCTGATTACATGTTCTTCATTTTTCCTGCTGCTGCTATTTCAAGTTTTATCATGCATACTAACTGGAGGAGAACTGGCATCTGCCTGCTAAGGGGCTGAGCTATGTTATCTAAACAATGGCTTCCTAGGAGTGGGAATAGATATGATATTTGATAGCTATTTGACAGACATTTAACAGTTGGACCTGATAATCTCAGAGGGCTCTTCCAACCAAAATATTTCTATGATTCTGTGAAGTTTCTTTGGTGCATTTTAGTCAACTACTAATAACAATTAAATGTAATAGGTTAAGTTTCCAAATATTAGTGTCGAATTATTGTCCATATTCAACATTTGGATGTTCAAGTTGCAGTACCCAATTTTAGATATACTTATTTTATCCTTGAGCATTCTATGTAATGGCCCTTGAGATTAAATTTCTGAGGGAGTTTCTGTGGCTTTGCCTGATTTCTGTAGGTCATAGTAGGCATGGTGAACAAAGGAATTTTCAATACTTGTAGCCAAACCCCATTTAAGTGCAAATTAAAAACTGACAGCTTCTGTACAAGGAGACAATGAAATAAATTTAACATGCCTCTGCTTCAAAAAGCTTTGTGGTTTCTAAGAGTGACAGTCATTGTAATATTGTCTATTGTCAAACAATGCTTTCAGGTGGTAGTTAACTTTCTGAGTCTATTTTGTAAGTGCTGATCAGCTATCAGTGCAGTTCTGGATTTGTTCCAAAGCTAGCACTGCAAGGGGCGTGTGAGGAAGCTGGGGAGGGGGTTTATAAAGGCATGTAGCAATAGGGGGAGAGGCAATGGTTTTAAAATATAGAAGACTAGATTTAATTTGGATATTAGGAAGATGTTCTTTATTATGGGGGTGGTGGAACACTGGAACAATTGCCCAGAGAGGTGCTGGAGGCCTCATCCCTGGAGGCATTCAAGGTCAGACTTCATGGGGCTCTGAGAAACCTGATCTAGTTGGGAACTTCCTTGCTTATGTTGGACTAGATGACCTTTAAAGGTCCCTTCCAACCCAACAAATTCTATGACTCTGTGATAAGCACTGATGCTTGTATCTAAATGCCTGCTGTTCTGGAGTGGGTGCAAGTTCACAGTGTTCTGATTACATGTGAACAGTACTCTTCAGACTTATGTCCAGTTGGCAGGTTCCTCTATTGGAGAGAGACAGCCTGAGTTCTTGCACTGGCTCTGGAGCTGACTGGTTGTGTGATCTCACATGATCAGTGTTAACTCAGGATAAAAGTTGATTTATTTTCCACAACTATAAAGGAAGGTATTCTAGATTCCTTAATAGAAAAATAGACAGTAATACAGAGTATCCTCAAACAGCAAGTGAATGCAATAGTAAAATATTGTTTGCTCCTATGGTGGTCTGTAAAGCTAGAGGAGGAATACAGAACTGGGAAACATCTCTGGAAAGGTAACTAAGTTAAGCAGTATAATTTATTGTTGGTTACTGTGTGGGAGCTTTCTGTGGAAAGACAGTGTCAGGAGAAGAGCTGATGGAAAGCAGGCATGTAAATTGTAAATTACTGTAAGAGAAATACTTGAAGAACTGAGTACATTCATCCTTGCTGCTTGTTCAGTCGTGCTCTCAAGATGTGAGTCATGCAGAGCAGCCTAGAGACTGAGTATGCAAACAGTACAAAAGCTTGGTTTGCAAGGACAGATATGGGTGAATGCAGAGAGTTTATATTTCATTTCTTGAGTGCTTGTTGTGATTGACCAGGTAAACAAATTTCACTAAGCCTGGGCTGTGAGACTGCAATTCCTTCTGCAAGGAAATCCTGGGATGTATCATAAGAATTGTGACTAGCAGGATGAGGGAGGTGATTCTCCCCCTCTATTCTGCTCTTGTGAGACCCCATTTGGAGTACTATGTCCAGTTCTGGTGCTTTTGGTGTAAGAGGGACAGGAAGCTACTGGAGCAGGGTCCAGAGGACGACCACAAAGATTATCAGAGGGCTGGAGCACCTTCCCTATGAGGACAGGTTGAGAGAGTCGGGGCGTTTCATCTTGATGAAGAGAAAGCTCTGGGGAAACCTTATGGCAGCCTTCCAGTACCTGAAGGGAGCCTATGGAAAGCCAAGAAGAAACTTTTTGCAATGGATTGTAGTGATAGGATGAGAGGGAATGAATTTAAGGTTCAACAGGGCAGATTTAAACTAGATATTTGGAAGACATTCTTTACAGTGAGAGTGGTGAGACACTGGAATAGGTTGCCCAGGGGAAGGTTGTGGATATCCCCTCCCTGAAGGTTTTCAGGGCCAGGCTGGATGAGGCCTCGAGCAACCTGGGCTAGTGGAAGGTATCCCTGCTTATTGCAGGTGTGATGGAACTAGATGGTATTCAAGGTCCTTTCTAACATAAACCATTCTATGAATCTGGAATGTTTTCATATATTGGAATTGGGATACATCTAAGATAACTATTTCTGTGTAGGAAATGGCTAGTAGGCCTGTGATGTTTATGCCAGTTTGCAATTTAATCTTCTGTGAAAGCTTCTGTGGTGGAGAATGTACTAAATCTAGACTTGTCTCTGGAAGAACTTCAAAATATTAATGGCCATCTATCAGGGTTGTAATGAAATCTGGTTTTGTTTAGCCTTCAGCTTTCCAAGGAAATTTTAATAAGGAATTTTGCAAAACAAAGGTCTTGGAGGTGATGATTAAGAATTTGTTTTCCCTGAAATAATGTGAGATGAGCAATTCAAGTATGGTGGCAGCACTTGCACCTATATCACTCTACATTGAAATTCAATAACAGGCATTGCCTGTACAATAATATGTATCATCAGTTTCAAGACAGCAGAAGTTTATAATAACAGAGTACTTATGCAAAACAGTGAAAGAAGAGAGAAGGGGAGGGGGGAATGAAAGTTGTCTAGCAGGCTGAATACGCAAAGCCTTGGGTACATGAAAACTAGTTTTATTTTTAGTTAATATTAATTGATGCAAGTTCTAGTCTATTGTCAAATGATTCTAGTGAATAATTACATCCATCATGTTGAAGCGTTTAAGACAAGTGTGGAGCTGTAAAACCAATCTTTTGTACTGAAATCATCACCAACGTTGCCTTGTGGAAACCCTGTTGATGCTACAGTTTGATCATATTCTTGGAGTCTGCAGGACTCTCAGTATGTTCTCAGATTTGCTTCTGTGCATTGTATTTACATGCATTATGTAAGCATTCTTGTTTTCCTAGGAACTCTAAGAAAGTGTATGGCATTTCAGTATTCTCATTTCCTCCAAATCTGTCAGCTCTTGAATGTAACCCATCTGTTGATGAGTGAATGGCAACTGTTTATTCCAGAATAAAGCATGTTCTAAAATGCAAACACACAGCCTACAGAAACACTGAGCTGAGTTTAATTAGCTGTAGAGTTCGTTTAAACTTCAAACCACCAAGTTAACTCACTAGTCAATGGAGTCTAGAGTATAATTCATGGTAGATACTTGCTAGACAATGGAGCAGATGATACAATAGCTGTTGCTAGGTGATGAATCCTGATAACCTTTCTGTTCCTATACCTATATATGTCTCATCTGCACTCTGTGATGTAGCATAATTCTTTAATTGTGCCTCAGTTCCCAGATAGAACTACTACAAAGTTGTTAGGCAGCCATGTGTATAAATACATAACATTGTGCCACGTGAAAACGTTTGGTAAATCGCAGTTGTCAAATTAATTCTGTTTGTCATGACTGCAGCCATTAGCAAAGAGTCACACAAATGAGGTATATCAGTGTACAGAAGGAGGGTGCTTTATTTGTCACAAGAGACTAATAATTTAGAAGGGGACATGAGCTGGAAAAATGCACAGATTTTAGTGTTTTGTTTTCTGTTGGGTTTTGGCCTTTTTTTTTTTTTTCTCTAATGAGCTTATAACCAGAAGCAAAGTAAAGATTGAGTGATTATTATCTTACCTCTTTAAACTTCATGAGCATTATAATCTTTATGGTTATTCTAATGTGAAAGAGAAGAGACAGTTATTCAAATAGATGTGCTAAGGTTTCTGCATTATAATGCTGCAAAAACAGGCGATGGGGTGGAAAACCTGTATCCCTAATCCTCTCTAGGGTCATCAGAGCACTGGCAATTAATGGCACCTATACCAACTCCAAGGAAAGTGAAGGGAAAATGAGAAATGGTGCTTTATTCATCCATTTGACTTGGAAAAATGAAAATAAACACTAGAAGTTAAATACAAATGGACTAGATGTAGATTGGCCACTGAATGACTGGCAAATGTTGTTACACTGGCAACTGTTATGGTGGGTGGAATTCAGCTAGTTTTAGGATAACTGTAATTTTAATAAATTTAAAGAGAATACTCAGTAATAAAGTAATAGTTGCATATTGATTACCAGGTTAGTACTGTAATTACCATGTCCTAAGACAGCATCTCTCCAGTGAGATCATCATCGTATGAAAAAAAGGAGAAAGATATTTATAAGAAATACGAAGCTAGGTATCTATAGAGAAATGTTATTCACTAAGGGTATTCTGATTTCCTTAATCTCCACACTAGTGATGGGCTGTTTTTATTTCACAGGTTTATGCTTTTTTCCTACAAACATCTCCCAATGATGGTGTTCATATCTGAGATGCTGGCTCAGATAGTTTTTAATTGTATCCTGTTGACTATTTGTTTAATGTAAGGGAAAAAACAAAAGAGCTATTTATTATTCACAGCTTTCTGCAGAAACTGTCAGTTATCAACCTGATCTATATTCCTGAAACTGACAGAAAGGCTTGGAATCAAAGACTACATTGATCACAACCTTACCTTGTGACTGCATTGGCGCAAACTTTAGTCTGGAAGTGTTATGTACAGAGTCCTACGTGAAAAGGGAGATATTCTGCTTTGTAAAGCAGCAAGAGGCCAAACAGCACTACCAACCACAGTGCATATTTGAAATGTAAATTGTGTTGAGGAATTGACACTTTTATTTATCATTTGCTTCAAATGCAATGCTACTTGTTCAAATGTGAGCAGGTTTAGCAATGCCACCTGTTAAAGTAGCAAAAGTTAATAGCAGTGTCACCTGGCTCATCAAATAATTGCGATTGTACGTGTTATCTGTTTGGGGTTTTTCATTGTATCTTAGTTGTTATAAAGAGGAAGAGACTTCAGCAGCATGATGTTCTTTCGTTACTTTATCTATGTAAACAAATTTCAGGGTGCTTATAGAAGATCCTGACTGACATAATATACTTTCCCTCAGGTCAGTTCTTTTGTGGAAGATGCCAAAGCCTGTCTTTCTTTACAGTATAAAAGCCTGTGTTTGATGTGAATGGGAGCTGCTCTGGGAATGGCTGTGCAGAGCAAGATTACATGGTGCAATTTTAATTACATTGTTCTCAGCAGTGCTACTTGTCTGATCTTAGTGTGAGAGTCAAAATTCAAACCAAGGTTATTTGGCTCTGTAACTGTTAGTCAAGCGCTGCTACCGTCTGCAAGAGATGACAGTAAGTTGAGCAAGTTTAAAATCCAGCAGTGTTTTGAAAGGTAGCTTTCCTTGCTAATATCAAGTTTTGTACTTTAGCAGGATGCAATTAAGCAGTTGATTTTCCATGATTCATAGAATGAGCTGCATGTTGGAATTGGCTTGATACTTGAGTGAAACAAAAGCTTTACTACCAAATAATTTTGCAAATTTAAATACAATTTAGATTTTTTGAAGTCTTTCTGGAAGGCTTCTCATAAACTGGGTCCAAGGGCTGTATTTTAATAGCTAAACTTTCAGACTGAGGATTGAAAAGACGTGTAGGCCTGTTATTTGAACATTTATTGGATGCAACTGGAAATATCAGCTTGCTACTGGTGACTCTTAAAAACAAACAAACAAAAAAAAAGGTTGAAGGATCTCATTTGAGACAACTTAGTAAAAAGTACCAAGAGAAATTGTTATTTCTCTGTCAGGTTCATTGGAGGAGAAGATAAGGTAAACAGGAGGAACTTTGTTTCAGCTTTTCACTGGGAAAGTTGAATAATCTGCTGTATAAAATGGTTTGAGCAGATTTTTAGACACTGAATTACTCATTTAGCAACTGGGAAAATAAGCCAACAACCTACAGTATCCATTTTGAAAAGAAAGCATTACACAGTGGATTTATTACTCACTCTCATTTCCTTTTATGTATTGTAAATGAGGTGTCATTCTCTATTTCTGAAACAAACTCCTACCATTATGTGCTATTTGGAAATTAGTGGCACATGGCACAAGCTGAAAGCTTTATTCCTGGGGATGCCTTTGACAAAAACATTCTCGTACATCAGGAAAGACTTTTATAACTGATATGATTCCAGAAGGGCAGCTGTATGTAGATATCCACATATTTAGGGTTTTTTAAGCATTTCCTAGCGTGTGCTGACCAGAAGTTTTGCTTCTTATCAGTGTTGAGGTAAGGAAGCAGTCTGTGCAACCCACAGTTGCAGTACAGATTAGCTGTAATTTCACAGAGAAGGTAAAACCAAGACACGAGATTGAGACGATAGATGCAATATTGCCTCTGCACAGTGTCTGTGGGTAATGTGTAAAAAGCACTTTATATTGATAGTTTATTTAATGAAAAGCTCCTGCACTTTGACTTCTTGTCTCAATGTACTGCTAAAGCAAGAGAGATATGCCAAGCAATATTTTCTCTGCTGTCTCTGAAAAGGAGAATGCATAAGGGTGAGAGTGGCTGCCATGGATTTGGTATAGAACAAAAGTAACTTTTTTGCTATAGAATGAAGGTAACTTTATTCTTAGATCACTGGATTATTTGTAGTTCCCTCTCAAAGAAGCAGACAAAACATCTGTTTCTTCACTGAGGCCCAGTATTTAATTTCTGTCCATTAGTAAGCTTTCTTACTAAGGGCCCAAACTTCAGGTAAACTAAATAGGTGAAAAACTTAGTGAATCTTCTGTTCATCTAATAATGTATCTTAATTTAATGGAAATTAACTTAAGCTTCATGATAAAAAATGATCTTAGCTGATCATTGACAGAGGTTTGTTCCATTAAGGAAAAGGAAAAAAAAAAAAAAAGGAAACAAGAAGTGATGACAAATCACATTAAGAAATGACAGATCACTCCAATTATGACAAACCAACCTTGAAGGCAAACAGTTTTAATTGTGAACTTGAGGGATAAAATCCCCATGACCTGTGGCTAATTGTATAGTTCACTGAAACCCGTGCTAAATAAATTTGTGGCTTTGGAGACATTTTAAACACATACATAAGGTGCTTTCTGTGCTGGCTGAACTGTAGTTATTTTCTGTGAGTGATTGCTTGTTGTTATCTTTTAACATCTGCTGGCAGTAATTTATTTACATAGTTAAGTCTCCTGGGCTTCTGTTTCTCCTCCTGAATACAACCTCAACTGATTAGGTTTCAAAAAATAACATATATCAAGAAATTTGGGTTTGGTAGCACTTAGGGTAACTGCTCAGAGATCAGATGAGTGCTTGTGCAGAAGCCAAGAAAATTCATGGTCAGTAGTGTGCTTATTCAGTCAGATTTTGAAGGAATTTGTCCAGTATATCCCACAGGGAATTCTTGTACAAACTCAGACTTCTGTCCCATCTTCCTCTACTATAGGATACAGTTAATTTAATATTGGCAAAGTTTTCACAGCAATTTGCAAAGCCAAAACATATTAAATATGTTTGAATGCCGTTGATTCTTTCTGCTTGTGTCTCAGACTCAGGAAGTGAAGATTCTGTAAGAATCTTGAAGTTATTTTTGTGTTATATTCTCCTGGGGTTCTTTACCAAAATGTTAAGTAAATCTCCTAAAATGGAATAATATTGATAATCTATCTGCATTGCAATGGGAAACTCCTCCACTGAAACTAACAAAGTTAAAAAGAGTATTTTCTACATCTTGCTTCTGGATTTGTGGTCATCTACACTGTTCAGAATCAACACAGTGTTAATAAAGTAACATCATATTCCACCACAGAAGTGACAGTTTGACAGCCTAGCTCCACAAATGTAGTATCAGTTGAAATGTTCTTTGCATTTGCAGAGAGACAACAGCTTTATTTAAACTGGACTATCTATTGTGCTCAGGAGATCAATGACTTATGATGTGATATAACATTTAAAATTTTGATTTTTATATTTTTCTTCAGACACACTCACTGACATCACAATTTTGTTGAAACAGTAATTTTTTATCTAGGGCTTAGAGCAGAAGCTATAGTATTATCATGCCTTATAATGCAGCCACTGACCCAAGAGATCAGTCAATAATATGTCTACATTGTAATAAATAAGTCAAGATAACTTCCAGCTGAGAGCAACTCATTACAAGTCCTTCCACTTGATTAGATTTTTGTCCTAAATGAGAGAATAAGCAGCAAAACGATATGTGAAGGTATCATGTAACAGGAGCTGAAGTCTGCCGAGGGAAGGAGGGTATGCCTTCAGTTTTGATTGTAGCATTTCAAGAAGCCAGAGACTGCTGATGGAACCCTGTTGGTAGAACAAATCTGCCAAAGAACATGAGATGCCATTGAGGGATTGTCCTCTGCAGGACAAAGGAAAGAGGGGAAATAGTGGAGAAAGACAAGAAGCAGCAGCAACGTGTCTGTGCTGAAAAAGGCAGGAACCCTTGAGTTTGGTGCTGATGGAGCCACTTTCCTCATATAGCACTCTATTCTCTGTGAAAATACTGGAATCCCGAACAGCAGCCTCAGTGCTGCAGGACTAATAATACATTTTGCTTCAGTGTTGGGCTGAAGCCTGTTGTCATGCTTCCGGGTTTAGGGCAGGGCTGTTCAACTCTAGCTCAGAGTACCTGACATGACACTTGTATTTAGTCCCAGGGTGTTGTGATCTGCCAGGGGAAGAGAGGCAGAGCTTGTTGAGACATGAAAAGATGTCAGAGTGCAGAGCTGAGTTTAGCAAAAGGTGAGGAGAGAGAGCAGAGCATTGCTAAAGTGGTTCTGCAGCAGGGAGCATGTCACTTGTTCTGGAATCACATAACATACACATTACACAACGGCAGAGAGAACCTTTAGTCTGCTATCACTCATGGCTCAGGTGACCTGCTTTACAGAATCTCAGACTGTTAGCAACATTTCCAGCTCTGCTAGAACTATTGCTGGTAGCCAGGTAATGCAGAACATAGACAGGTGTGATTCTACCAGTGAAAATGTCACATCTTTCAATGGCTGCAGATGATTTCTGGGTGGAATCTCTTGACTTGATCTATGGGATGCTTATCTCCCATCTGTGTATATTCTCACAAAGCATTTTGATAGCACAGAAGAAAACCTGTGTCTATTAATAGGTACCATTTATACTGCAGAAAAGGTATTCCCTGAGGGGCAGATACACACATCCTAGTGCCCGCTGGATGAACTGTTAGCCTAATTTTTGCACTGTAACAGGGCTGTGCACAAATTTGGTCATCATACGTAATTTATGTGGGGTTGTGTGACAGCTTAGGTAATCAGTTTGTTTTTCTAGACATTATAAATGTGTGCAAGGATAAAATCTGTTGTTTAGTACTTGCTCTTCCAGAGAAGTTGAACAGGGACATGTATTTATATTAAGCAATTCTTGTTGTATTTTGATAAACATTGCACTGTTGCTCATATTTCCTCAGTTTCTGTCTATCTGGATGCTAAATAGGTCATAATTTTAATTTACTCCAGGGACATGAAGAAATTATATAGATGGAAGAGAATGATAAACAGGCAGTGGTAGATAATAACCTACTAGAGCTTGTTGGATTTATTTATTTAATAATTCTGTAGCAATTCTGCTGCAGAGGTAGATTTTAACATTAAATTGTTGAAAAACCTTGCAAAAAGGTTTTTAATAGAATTAATTTTGTTCATTTTCTTTAACATTTGGTAAGGTTTTATTGTGCAAAGAAATATTTGGGTACTGTTTTAGCTTTTCTAAGCTACGAATCTATTAGTTACAGAATCACAGAATTTTAGGGGTTGGAAGAGACCTTGAAAAATCATCCAGCCTACCCCCCTGACAGAGCAGGATCACCTACACCAGGTCACACAGGAATGCATACAGGCAGGTCTTGAATATCTCCAAAGAGGGAGACTCCACAACCCCCTGGGCAGCCCATTCCAGAGCGTTTTTAGATATGAAATAATTATAACCTCATATCTTAAGGAAAAACTTGACTGACTTAGCCACTGACCTTATCTTTAAGTCTGCCCTCAAAAGTGCCACGGGGCAGCATTATTGTTTCTTTCTATTCTTTTTCCTCCAGCAATTCAGATATTGCAGAAAACAACCCATGCTGTGGGCTCTCTGCCAAAACCCCTGTTCCAGAGATTATTTTGAAGGCATCTCAAAGGAAGGGAAGGAAGCTGTTTCTCCTGATTGACAATATTGCTGGTTTGAAAAGCTAGCACTCATTTGCTTTTAGCTGCCTTTGTCATTAGTTGAAAAGTTTGTAAACTCAAAAGGTTTAGGTTGTCCAGTTGTGTTGGTTCCAGATGTATTTCATCCTCTGTGCACTGAAAGAATAATTTATCTCTTGATAACACTTTGCATTTCTATTAGCTTGTGTTGGGCTGCTGAGTGACTCCCTGTACCTGAGTCAGGCATTTGGTGGTATGAGAAACAGTGTCAAAGTGGCCGGTCACCATCTCCTTAGCTACGTGCCTGCTGCTTTCACTCAGTGTAAATGTTTATTGCTAACAAGAGCTTTGCTAGGTCATGGTACTTTCTGAATTTCAATACAAAACAAAAGCACTCTGAAGCATGTCTCTTTGCTTCAACCATCATTTTTCTTTCTGTAGATAATGAAGCTCGGCTTTTCCAGTTTCTGCCTAACTTCACTCTTCCGTTAATACCATTGAGCTGGGAATACTTTTTGCAGAGTTGAGGGATCCCTGATGAGCTGGAAAGCTGAGTTGCCTGTGCGCAGGTGTCATGTACATTTGTTGCATCTCTAGACCTCTCACAGATGTGGCTTCAATATAAGCTAAAGTTATTTGCTAAAGATAAGAAAAAATACAGAGGATATTTGCTTGATTCTGTAATTCCCACCAATTTGAGCAAGGCTAGGTTGTAGTTACAGAAAAACCTCTTAATCATCATTGATAGAGTAATTAAGTCTCTGTGTGTGTTTGATGTGCATTTTCAGTGTGAAATTTCCTCACCTAGAAGCCATTTTGTTGCTAGCTATCATCAGCTAACATGAGAGTATAAGTATCTGTACATAGAGACATGCAGAGTAAGTTTTTGTGTCCTTATAGACAAATACATATATTTAACTATTCCAAATACTTCTGTAGAGATGTTATCAGAGAGAAAATTATGGATTCTGTATTTCTGTTCAAAACCAATTAAACTTCTGAGAATTAAAATCAGAATCTTCCTCTGGAAGTGGAATATATCAGCTTAATATATGCTTTTGGATATATAAAAAAAATCTATTTCAGCTTGTTTTCTTTTTTATAGCTTACAAGAAATCCAACTGCTAACCTTTCAGTGTTTTAAAATGGTATTTGAAACATCTGTGGTTCATTATCATAAATATCACAATTGTGTGGAAACCTCACATATGTGGCATATCATAACAGAGAGAATGGGATTCACTGAAATGATGAATCCCAGAAACTTGAGATTTCATGCTGAGCTCTATAAAGGGTAGTATTTCCAACCACAACTCCAACTGCCTATCGTTACAGTAATGTACCTGGGATCTTGCAAAAGAATCCCTTTTCAAACAGACCCTTTGATGATGATTAACTGAAAGTCAGGGATTAAAGCCTTGGGATGCATGCAAGTGTTACAAATAATGATTATTGCTTGGTGGACAGAAATACTCTGTACAATTCACATGTGAATGAACTTTCTTTATTAAAAGGAATAAAAGTCTAATATAAGAGGCTGAGAAATTAAGAGAGCGTGATGAGTGACATGCATGTTGTATTTCATTGGGAGATGCTTGGCAGTGTATTCATTTTTCTTGAATAGGTGTTTTGGAGCCAGTTTCATACCATGTGGCATATTAAACACAATAAAGATGTTCATTTGGAAGTTGGAGCATGACAAGGAACATCAACAGAGTCATCAGTAAACAATGAATTCTGTCTTTATGTAAAGAAATATTAGATCATTGTTTTAATTGCCTATTTGCTTTTTGACTGTGAGGGACAATCACTAGTCATGTCTGGTGTAGAATTATGAACAATTCAGGGCTATAGCTAAACAGTTACTTATGGGTTTTTTGTTTGTTTGGGGTTTGGTTTGGTTTGTTTTGATTTGGTTTGGTTTTCCCCTACACTTCTGTAGCACCTTGAGTACCAAACATGAATCATTTTGTTGCAAGACCTGCACAGACACAGAGTGAACAAATGATCTTTGCACCCAGGTGCTTGTAATCTTAAGTCCTTAAGCTCCAACACACAGTGAGTGTGCAGGAACATGTTGGAGGTTGTAGTGTGTGTGGCCTCTCCTCAGGCTGACATTTGTCCAATCTGTTACAATGCAGCTGGGTGGTATGAGCAGCAGCATCCATTTCATGGCTTTCCTCACACTTTGCCTCTGTGACAAATGCATGAACATCACAAACATCATCATATGTAGTTGTAAGGACCATGCATCATCATGGCTGCCACACAAGAGTTGTGTCTTGGGATACCACCTCTTCATTGTAGGCAGATGGCCAGACAGTTTGGACCCATGAACCCTGGCAGACTCCTTACAGCATGAACTGTCCATCCAGCTGGCATAGATTTTGGTTTCTACTTTTATTTGTTTGGTGTCTGAGGATCATTTAAATGCTAGCCTGAAAAGAGCTTATTAGAGCTCTTTGCAATAGGAGGTTTTACTTCTGAAAACAGAGATCCATACCACCTTCTTCACAATTTAATTTCTCCTTAGAACACCTTGAGCTGTTTTCTTGTGTGTTCTTGTTCATTTTGTTCTTACTGCTATGCCCAAATTTCCTTCAGTATTGGAAAAATGTTTGGTGTCCAGGACTCAGCTATGTGATTAAGAAATGAAGGAAGATGCAGTGGTTACCTCATTGTATTTGATAGTTTTTGTCTTCTTGATTGAACCTCACATATATTGGCCTAATGTAGACCTAAAAGATCAGGGAAATTAATTGTATCTACAATGTTTATGTGTGGAAAAGACTTTTTATTTGCCACCTAGTCCATCCTCTTTATTTGAAGCACGATCAGGTACTGACTGACATCGGTCTTACTGATTTGGGATTAAACTGGTATTTGATTAGCCTTATGTTAGAAATTGAAAATGGCAGGTATGCTCTCAGCACCCTCTTTTAAAGGTTATCTGGAAAGCTTTCTTCAATATCCATCTGAACCTGCCTACAACTGGTACACACAAAACTCTGCCTAGTTTCTTACCAGAAGACATGGGAATGAATGAATTATTTAATTACTCTCTACAGTTTTTACACAGTGATTTGTAGACAGGCTTTGTGTACAAAGCAAGTTTTCTTCACTGGAGAACAGAACCTAAAAATCCTTCATGCTCTATATTCAACAGGCTATGGTCTTTAGAACATCAGCAATGTGTAGGTTTTATATCCTACTGGGCAGAAAAGCATGGGCAGAGTCAGGGCGAGCTCCTTAGGCTATGTAGCTGCTACTGGAGCCTGGTACAGGCAACTCAAATACTGTAAACTCAGGATATCTGCATTGGCTTTTCCCCAGAACCCACACAAGTTTAAGAAAGCAAACACTCCCAGTGAGAAGGACTAGAAGTGCAATGAAATCTTATGTGAAGTTCCCTGTGTCCCTATACAGAAAGCAACCTCATTCTGGGAAATTTGCCCCTAACTTTGGACTAGGAATTTTATCTAAAGCTACGGTTCTCAACTTCCTTAACAATTGGCTTCAGTTTCATTTCTGTTGGCCCCCAGTCCAAACTATCTTCAGTATTTTCTATCCTTATGATCACCCACTTCCAATCTTTCTCCTATGTATCAGTACTTCTCAGAGCCTTTTCATTTTCTTTCCCTCTCCTTGTTATTAACCTTGCCAAATACTCTTGCTTCTGTGTCAGAACTGAGAATTGAAAGCATTAATATTTTTGGATGAGATACGGTAAGAAGGCTGTTTCCCAGTCTCAGAAAACTCTGCTTCTGTTCTTGTTGGGAAAAGTTGCAGGGTTTCATAAAACAAGGTCAATAGATGAACAAAATATAAAAGGTCTTAAAGTGTCAAATTCATACTCTAAGGGAGTACAGAATATAGAGCCACGTACTTCTGATTCCATGTGTTGAATCTGCATGTGGCTTTGTATTTCGGCAGTGCACACAGATGGCAGCAATGCTGGAATCTCAAAGTTTGTGAGAGCTAAGCAGCAAGGTGGGAGAAGTGCAGTCCCAGCCAGCTTCACCTCCCTTTAGAAGCACAGCACAGCAAGGCCTCCTCTTAATGTGACTGTGGTGTTTGGCTGTGTGATGCTATAGCTCTGATCTATTAAATTGTTTTTAAATGGTGACTTTAACATAGCTTTTGTTAGGCCTTTTTTTTTTTTTTGTAATAAACTTTTTACTCCTGACATAATTAATTTCTCAGAGTGATGCCAAATTTTCCCAGCTGTAAGCTATTAACAGACAGTAGATCCAGCAGTTTTGGAGTGACAAGTGCATATATATTTGATATAACAAGTTACCTTCCTAAGACCTTGTTTCATTGTTTTGCCTTTTTTTTTTGTTTGTTTTTAAAGCAAGGAAGAAAATAAATTAGACTTGAATCTACTCAGAATTCATCACGGCTGAAATCTATACAATGATTAGTATAGAGAATTTCAACTTCCCCCACTTATGGTGACAGGAAAATTTCATCTTTTTTTGTGTGTTGATAGCTTTAGGAGATTGCAGTGAATCTGTTTAACCACCTGTCACATCACCAACATAAATTGCATCGGCTGGTTTTACACCAGGAAGGCCTTGCTAACAAAGAGCCTTCCATCAAAATCCTGCTGTGAGCAAAGACCCTTATGAGCAGCTCTCAGGCCTCGAGAGCAACATGGACACCAGCACAGTCTGGGCGCTGTGAAATTGTTTTAAACTGCTGCCTTTGCTCCCAAGCTCTGTGTGTTCCTCCCCTGCTTTTACTGAGGTGTAAGACTTTGCAAGCAGGGGGCTGCGGCATGACAGACCAAGATAGGCTTGTCTGGAGGCATTGGAGTATCCAAGGGGAAAGAGCCTTTTGTTTCTTTTATATTTATAATCTCTCTTGCTTTCAGCAAAATTCAATAAAATAGAAAATGGGCTGATGAAATTCTGGTTTCTTATCCCACTGTGAATCCAAGGATAGTTCTCTTGCCCTCAAGTAAAGTGTAGGAAATGGGAGCAGTTTTTAGTTTAAAATATGTAAGTAAGCCTAAACTTGTGCAGAAGCTGATCCTTCAGGTGCTGGGAAAATTGCTGTGCATGAGGCTGTGGTGACTGGAGCATCCGGACTCATCTCAGCAAGTGCATAGCCAGGCACAAATTCAAAGGAGCTCAACTTTGCTCTTTTAAAACCCCACGGCTGGATGCTGTTGGTATGTTGGGGCTTCAAGGGCCTCTGTGGGGAGAAGCCAGCCTGGCCTGTGCTGGACACAGCAGGTGCCAGGCAAGTACCAGCCACTTCTGGGTGGTTACAGCTGGTTCCAGGTGGGCCTGCAGCTGAGCCCTCCAAGACACAGGTGGTGTCATTTGAGGCAGGGGCAAAACTTTGCTTGGAAATGTGGGGAAAAAGTGTAAGAGAGTAGTGTGGGCTCAGGGACCTAGGAGGACGAAGGGCTCCAGGTGATATAGCAGGGATTTCCTGCTGCCCTGGGAGGACCCCGCACTGGTAGGTCTGAAGGAAGCTCCATGCTGTAGGGGGAGATCATGCTGGAGCAGGGAAGAAGTGTAAGGAGTGAGTAGCTGGGCAGAGGAGCCATGAGATACCAACCACAACCCCTGTCCTTTATTCCTCCATACTGCTCAGGAAGAGATGGCAAAGGACCTGGGAGTGAAGGAGTGGAATGGAGCCTGGGAAAAAAGGAAGGGAGAGATGGAAGGACTGGGTTTCATTTCACAGGTAGTGACAGGACTAGGGGGAATGGAATGAAGCTGAAGGTGGGGAGATTCAGGCTGGATGTGAGGAGGAAGTTCTTCACTATGAGAGTGGTGAAGCCCTGGAATGGGTTGTCCAGGGAGGTGGTTGGGGCGCTGTCCCTGGAGGTGTTTAAGAGCAGGCTGGATGAGGCTCTGGCCAGCCTGATCTAGTGTGTAGTGTCCCTGCCCATGGCTGGGGGGTTGGAACTAGATGATCCTCGTGGTCCCTTCCAACCCTGACTGATACTATGATACTATGATTTTATCTTTTTTTTCTCAACATACAAGTCTATTTTATTAATTAAATTAATTTTCCCCAGGTCACTTCTCTTTAGTTTGTAATTGTTAAATTGCCTCACTATCTTTACCAACAAGCTTTTTCATCTTGTTTTCTCCTCCCACCCTGTCAAAGGCCAGGAGTGAGTGAGTGGCTGGGCGGGCATCAGGGTGTAGCCCAAGGTCAACCCCCCACTGCAAATTTGACAAGTCATGTCCCACACCTCATATTCTGTGCCCTTATTCTGAAATTCAGATCTCTATGAGGTCCTTTAGAAGCTGTGTCTTCAAGTTGGTATGCCTGCAAATAGATGAAAAATTTGATGAAGAGGCTTTGTGTGTAACTTCCCAGGAGTGTTGCATGGCCCTCTACTATCAGTGAATTTAAACAATCATGAAAAGATTTGTATTTTTACTAAAATTCCATTGTCTTTGATCTTCTGTAGTCTGTACCGCTGTCTGCATTTGTTTCTAAAAGTATAATGCAGTTTTTAAAGATCCAATAGAAATTAAATATGAAATAAAATAGCAAGAGCATGCAGATAAATGAACAGTCTACAGATGGAGTAACTCAAGGAGCAGGTAGAGAATACAGAAGAGACTATCTGCAAGAAAGCTGCTTCACATGCAATTATATTGTTCAGAAATGTAAAAGCCTGAAACTTTTACTTGGCAAGTAAAGGTTTGTGTTGCAGACCTCTTAATTATATATCTGGTAGCTAGATCACTGATGTGTTTTTCCAGTATTTTGTAAAAAGGACACTCAGAGAAGGAACATGAAGCCACGTCTCAAACTTCTGTACTTTAGAGACCTGTTTCTATTTATTCTATCTTTCCTAAATAATGTAAGTCTTCCATGTAAGGTGGAAAAGGGTTATTGACAGCTACAGTTTAATTTCAAATTCTCATTATCCTTAGCTATACTGATAGTGCAGCTCATGCTCTATATCACTGTCCTACTAGTTAGTGGGAAATGTTACACTTTGGTTTCTCTGTCATGCAGACTATGATGTTGAATATTCTGTAAACCAATTTCAGCAGAACACCCTGTAGAGATCCAGGGTTTTGATGAGGAGGATAACTGCTACTGCTCAATTTGTAGACCTAGGTGAGCATTTTGTTCATTTGATTTGAGACATCACAAAATGATAAGAGTTTTATTTCTTTCCTACTTCTTCCCAGTAGGCATGGACAAAATCTCCTCTTCCTTCTGAAAGTACATATTTGTAACATTTGTCTATGAATTACTCACACAAATTTAAAGCTTCTTTCAAAGTTTTCCCCCTTAGACTGGGAGATGTTTCTTCCCCAGATCTGTAGACAAGCTAGACTGAAGTCTCTCAAAGTGCATACTTATAATTGCCTGTTTTCTTTTTTTCTTTCTTTCTTTCTTTCTTTTTCTTCCCCCAGTGGAATTTGACGACTGCAAGGGGAATAACAAATTGAACTTTGAAGTTTCTAACCCAGACTTTAAGGTGGAACGCGACGGGTCTTTAGTTGCGCTAAAGAACATATCAGAAGCTGGCAGAGCCTTGTTTGTACATGCACGGTCTGAGCATGCTGAGGATATGGCAGAAATTCTGATTGTTGGAGCAAATGAAAGACATGGTGCATTAAAGGTAAGATAAATGCAGAACACTAGAACACAGTGCCAAGGAGATACTGCTGGATATTTACACATGCCATCTAGGACTGTAAGAAGTTTCAATCTGTAAGCTGAGATCAAAAATCTTCTCCAGTCCATATATTGCTGTAATGTTTTAGCATTTAGTTTAATTTGAAATACAATTTTTCCACATTTTGAAAGGTGCATTTCATCTTCAGGTGTAAATGTCAAACATATGTAAATAATTGTTTTGGATGAAAGAGCCCAAGTACTAAAATTGGCTGGTTCTTCTGATGTATGCTGTGCCAGAGAACCACAGTCTGGCCATAAGTAAACCTAGAAAATCATAGTCTAAATCTGTCATTTAGAATTTACAGAACCTTCACATTCACTTCATTCCCAGATAATTACACCTGAATCCCATGCTTTGGAATTTAAATTTCCATATGTATCTGCTTATTTGATATTGTTGTATGTTAATCTATATAAACATCTGCAAACACATGGCAACACATATTTACACTCTGTATATGCATTAGTGATATTTGTTCCACCCTGTCCACTGAATGTCAGTTCGTTTCCACTTCTGAGTTTAAGTGTAATACTATCCCCATGCTACAGAGGAAAAGTGCTTCACAGATTGATTGAATTGTTGTGATTGAATTGTTTACTTCACAACCACGAAAGTAACAAAAGGAAATGTGAGACAGCCTTCATTTCTGTGTCATGGCATTTAGGAGGGAGGCAGACATGTTAGTGACTTGCTAGGCAATTAAGCCTGGTACCTTTACAGACCGGTAGTTTCAAGTAAGTATGAAAAAATGATTGATCTATTATCTTATCTTGGCATTTAGACTTTCAACTGCCAGCATTATTATTGCATTTCTAAAATGGCTTAGTGTAATTTAAATATTGCTGTAAAAAATAAAACCACCACCAACAAAATGAAACAAAAGCAAACTAGTAACAACCAAGAAAACCCACAACAAAACCCACAAATTTAGAGGAAAGATTGTGCAAACATGTAAGTCAAGGCTGAAGAAACGTTTTGATCTACACTTTAAGCAGCATATGATGTTACTATAGATTGCCAGCGTGAGAGAAAGTACCAGAATGTGTAACTGCAGAGATCTGATCAAAACACTTACAGGAAATTTAATATTATTCAAATATGTTCTTTCTTCACAAAACTAAATTTTAACAAGGTCATACTGGAGAGAATCTCTTACATAGCAGAGCTGTGCATTTAGGACCACGCACTGCCAGAGTAGGAAAGCTCCACTTGCAGGAGCGAGCTCATCACTTGGCTGTCCAATGTCGCAAAACCAGCAAGAGAGGCTCTTGCTGGTGCATTCACGAGAAGGATCGGATGATTTTGTTTTCACTCAAGTTTTTTAAATCCTAGGAGCATTTTCAAAATGGCATGTTCTCATTCTTCAGTTAGAAGTTGCTGAAACCACAGAGGAGACATCTCTGAGAGGAGGCCTGGAATTAAACTTCAGGGGATTAGTTTATGTGTGAAGATGTGACTCTGAGGATTATATTCTGAAGTTATTATTTTCTTTGAAGATCAGCCCTTCAATGTCTTTGAGGGAAGATATTCTATGGAAGTTACAGTCTAGGGGAAATCTTGTCTCATCAGTAGGAATTAGCAGATGTGTATTTACACAGACTGACATAGCTTTGTCAGTGACCTTTTCTCTTTATGTCATATTTGGGTTTTGAGTAGTCTCTCTTCAAAATGCTTCAACAATATTAATTATTGCCTAGTGTTGAAATCTATTACCATATTACATTCAAAAGTCAAGTCTAATTTGGCTGCAGTCCTGGATTCTGTTCCAACCACTTTGTGTTGCTTCACAGAGAGGAAATCAGTCTATATCTGGCACATTCTGCCACTTGCTGGTCTTCCCTCATAGTTGTCTACCTGCACTCATCACTTCTTTATGGACTTTGATATTTGGCTCATAACTAGATTGCTGCCCTTTTAGTATGGTGATCCCTGGTGTCTGCAGAGCCATTTGGAGTTACATGGTGCATTAATCTGGCCTAGGAAATCCATGTAGTGAGGATCATCCCCTCCTTCAAGGGAGTATAAAGATCTTTGAGTCTGGCTGTCCTACTCTGGCCTCATGCAGCACTCCGTAGCTGTTAAATCAGTATTTTTACCAACCCTTTCAGCTATTGTTTGCCTGTTTTGAACACAACACAGACAGTTGTCATTCTGTTTGTCATATTTGAGAAAGATATAAAAATCACAGTGTCCTATCTAAAGTGATTTTATGATAAATTTGAACTTAATCCTGCACTTTCACAGTCTAAATATGTCAGCATAGAAACAGCAGAACTGCTCCATCTGTTTATGCAAGGAGTCTTGGCTAAGAAATGCTCAGATGGAATCTTAGCAATTCACTGTAATTCTGTAGGGTTAAGATGAGCACATGCTAGAGCGCTGCTTAGCATTCACTACTTAGAGTACAGTACCTTGTTTAATTAAGAGATAAGTAGTACTTAAGTATTTCCCCACTGCCAGCAACTGCCATTTCTTTTCTGAAAGCATGTAACCTGCATCTGTGAAATCCCATTGTTAAGTTTCCAATTGCAGATCCCCAATATGTTTGGAAATGTCTGACAATGATCTCTAATGTGCCAACTGGCAGTCTGAGCCCAGGAAGAAAGAGAATAATTTCTAAAATTTACAGATTGCTACCAACCATACTTCAGAGTAGCACTGAAAATATTTTTAGGTGCAGTCTGGAGTGTTGCAGAAAAACATTTGGAATTCTAGTAGTGGAGGGGTGTGACTTTTGTGCTGGAGATGCAGCTGGTCTCACTGATCAGTCCTATGTGATCACTTAAACTAACTTCACGGCCATAGCATAGTCTGGAATATGGCTATTGGAATGCCACTTAGGTATTTAACTCTGCTTTTTGAATCCAAAGGACATATTTTCTTACTCTTCTGCCAGAAGCAGATTAGGTCTGAAGAGCCTGTAGCTTTCTATCAAAGAGAGGCCATGACTACAACAGGAGAAGATAGATGATTCCTCAACATCATCAGGCAACTTGGCTGTTGCTCTCCGATTACACAATCTTTTGCAGGGTCTAGTGACAGAAGAACAGATACAGCACTGCTGCTTTTCCATATGTCTAGATGTTCCTGCAAAATACCTTCAAAACCATTAATGTGTGTGCCTACAGATATGTACATATGTAAATTAGAGCAAAAATCTGAACATCAGATTGTAGTTAGATGTCATTTTACAACCTGCTGTTAATGCCTCCCTCCTTTCATGGTTTTGGCAGGATTTGTTTTCTGTGTTGACAGAGAGGAGCATTCACAAAAAAGCTCCTGTCATTTTTGAGAGATGTGTGAAATACAAGTACACAGAAGCATTGCCATGGGCCTGTGGAAGGTGCAACATTATATTGTGGCACCTTTTTAATAATTACCTGTCTGTACACACTTGTACCTTCAGGCCATCAAGGTGCGCAGTGAAAGAAACTCATTTCACTTGTATTCACCATGGGGTAGTGCTAGTGAGGCATGCACATCTGTGCTGCTGCTCTACTTTGCCCAGTGTTTGCTCAATACCCTTTTACAGCATCAAGACTTGAATGCTTGGTGATATTAAAAAGAGAGATGGTAGTGTTTTGATTCACCCAGGATTCTACAAGTGAAATTTGGGTTCCTTCAGAATACTTCAAAGAATTTCTAAGGTTCAGGTCCCTAATGGGGGAAAAAAAATAAAAATTGCAAACCCTAGTTGGAACAAACTGACTGAGGGGATGAGTGAAAATTATTACTATTTATTATTTTACCTTATATCTTACCCAGGCCCTAGTTTCTTTTAGGAAGATAGTAGGACAACCACAAGTTGGACATTTCATCACATGTGAGCATTTGCCCATCCATTGGTAGATTTTTTTTATTTATTTAAAGAGTCTGGTTTTGTGGAAGATGGAAAATGCAACCAGTCTTTTGTAGAGTCTCATAGCAGATTGTGAATTGCAAAAGGCAGGAGACTGGGAATTGAACTGTGTCCTCCGAGGCTAAATAAAGCAGTTGTCTGCTAGACCTTCTCCCTCTTTAATCGAATACTGGTTTTAATGAATATACCCTTAGTACACTGTGAGCTAGAAGAAGACCTTGGGAAGCAATATTTCTCTGCCTTTTTTTTCATGTGTGTTGGCAAAATATAGTCCTTTTTCTGTCACAGCAAAGGGAGTTTTTAAGGACTTTTATTTGTTGTAGAATCACAGACACAGGGGGGTGGAGGGAGAAAAGAGATATCAAGAGTCCAGCACTAAAGCAGATAAGAGGGCAGGCAGATATTCAGAAATTCCAGTCTGGTAGTAACTTCACTGTATGGTGCTCAGCAGTCTTCCACATAGAAGAATTGAAATGATTAAATAAAAACTGTCAAACCCTCAGGACACTTTCCAGGCACTAGATGGAAAAGGAACAGGAGAAAGAAAAGAAGAGATAAGAGGGAGGATCACACCCTGAGACAGCATGTTAAGACAGAGTTTAAAATCATCTCCAGCAGTACCTCACTCTGGAGGAAATGAAGTTGCTCTAGTCCTGCTATTCTGTCCAGTCCACTCCTTAACAGCGAGGGGATAGTCAGATATGCCTCTTCTACTTCCTCCTTGATCTGACCATCACTGTTCCGAATGTCGGCACTCTGCTCTATTCATTGTAGTGGGGGCAGGAAAGGCAACCTGGCCAAAAACTTCTGTTTTGTAGACCTGAATTCTACTTCCAACCAAGTCACTGCCTGAATATACATGTTTGTGCCAGTTGTTTTATACCCGTGCCTTTGTTTCCTGAAGTATCAAACAGAAACAATGAAACTAAGCTCCTTGGATTTAAACGTTATCGTTTCTTGTTTGTGTCTTACTCTTTGCTTTATCCCTGCGGGATGGAGATTGCACATTTTATTGATATGAGATAAAAAGTGCCTAGAGCCTTAAATCCTTTGTGTATGGCTTTCTGCCTCAGAACAGATGATAAAGAATCAATAATCTTATTATGAATGCAGGATTCTTTCACAGAAAAAAAATATTCATGCAAGGAAGTAAATAGTTGCTTTCAGTCATCTGCTGGTTCAATAATTTATTTGGAAAATAAGATCAAAAATCAGGCCTTTCCCCCACCACAAGCAATCATTCCCATTAATGTATATTAGCATTTTTTCAGTTTAGACCAGAGTTGCTAATAGGCTGAAAATGCCTGTGCAAAAGTATGGAAATGGACTCTCCAATGAGATATTGACAAATAGATTGAAAGAGTTTCATGCTATTAGATTTTGCATATAACACTTGCTGGGGAAAAAAAAAAAAAGTAATTCACTTTATAAATAAAATATCATGTTTTGCATTCCATTTAAGGCACAAAATAGAGTAAGTCACAAGGGTGCATCAATATCTACAATACACTTATGAATAATTATGCTGATGGAAACAGCATATAGGATACCGCTTTCAGAAAAGCTGTGGAGATGCTTTGCCTCTGAATGTGAAGGTAGCCTTCAGGCATAAAAAGATGGGTTTTCTTAAAGAGCAAACAGAAGAAAATTCATCTTGAGAAGATGAATTGTGTTCAGTTTGGCAGAAAGCTTGATACAGTGGCATTCTCCTACTAGCCATCAAATGTTTAACTTCTTGCTGCTTCTTCTTTTGTTTGTTACCATACCACAAATACCTATTGACTTGGAATTCACAGTGAAAAAGCTGAGGTGTAAGTGATTTTAGAATTTATTACCTGTGTGTTGTTGGTACTTTGGTAACTGGCTGCTCCCACCAATGAAAGGATGTAATTATTTTTTTTTTTCATTATTTTTTTTCAGTCTGCAGTGCTGCATTGCAGGTTTCACAGACTACATCTTAATTAATGTCAATGAAAGCAAGAGTTTGTTCTCATTGATGGGCTGTTCTGTAGTAACACTTAGCTGCCCTTTTGGCTATATTTTAATGCAAATCCTCTGTGCAGACCACTTGCTGTCCAGGAAACACCAAAGAGCTCCCTTTACATAAGAAATCTTCTTAACCACTGGCACAAGCTATTTTCCATAGAAATTCTAGTCACCTACTTCCTCTTTTTGCCCTTCAGCATGATCCAGAATCTGCTGAAATAATCAGATTCCAGCAGACTTCAGATCAAACCCTTGAAGCACAAGTTTTGTCTGACAGTGCCATACCAGTGTGCTGTACCTCATTGCTGGACCATTTCTGAGTGACCCTCCAAGTCCCATGGCTGTGCACAGACATTATGATTTTTCATATATTGCCATGCTCCCCCTTTAACTCAGCTCTGCAGCAGAGCCTCACCTCAGTGAAAAGCTCGTGCTTTCCCTCAGGCCTGGACTGAATTTATACTCCCAGCTTTGCTGCACAGATGCCCACCACCAAAGAAATTCAGGTTTCATATACACTGGCTTTGGAGTTTGCTCTGACAAAGATCCATTTATCTGAGAATTATTATGGTGCCAAGAGATGTGGCAGTTGCCATAGCAACAATTACATATTGAGTTGAATACTAGAGAAAATACTATAAAGAACATGAGCCACTGGTGGTTTTCATTAACTTAATGTTCCTTTTTTGGGGCAGAGTGTTGAGTAAGTTTATTCACTGTATGTATAAATGCTTAGATCAAATGTGTGGGCTAGCTTTCCTTCTATTTCCCTCGGTGTGCAACTTCAGCATGTAAATGAGAAGTACTTGGTTATTTAAGGAGAGAAAAATGGTCTTATAGACTGGAAACATGAATAACTGACTGTGAAACAAGAAGGTGTTAGCTTCTGCGGATGTTCAGTTCTTTACAAGTAATCTACATTCAGACTTTATGTGAAGTTAGGGATATATTTATCCAGGAAAAAGGACTTTGTGCTCTTCAGCAGCAAGCAGAGTTAAGACATGTATAAAATATGTTTAACAGTGATTCAAAGGTGAAAGTAGATGATTTTGAACTGTGTCCAGTTCTGGGCCCCTCAGTTTAAGAAGGACAGTGAGACACTTGAACATGTCCAGAGAAGGGCAATGAGGCTGGTGAGAGGCCTTGAGCACAAGCTCCACGAGGAGATGCTAAGGGAGCTGCGATTGTTTAGCCTGGAGAGGAGGAGGCTCAGGGGAGACCTTATTGCTGTCTACAACTACCTGAAGGGAGGTTGTAGCCAGGAGGGGGTTGGTCTCTTCTCTCAAGCAACCAGAACCAGAACAAGAGGAGTCTCAAGCTGCACCAGAGGAAGTTTAGGCTCGAGGTGAGGAGAAAGTTCTTCCCATAGAGAGCTGTTAGCCCTTGGAATGTGCTGCCCAGGGAGGTGGTGGAGTCACCATCCCTGGAGGCATTCAAGAGGGGATTGCACGTGGCACTTGCTGCCATGGTTTAGTCATGAGGTGTTGGGTGACAGCTTAGACTTGATGATCTTTGAGGTCTGTTCCAACCTTGGTGATTCTGTGATTCTGGGAAAAAAAACATACAATTGTCAATTACTCTGACTTATTAATAGTCCAATGAAAGATGGTGGGCAAAAATATTCTAAATGAATGCATTGTATTAAAAATATCTAAAATCATAATCCCTTTCAGCCCTGAACTGCATTTAGACTTCATTGTTAGTTCTCTCTGCAGAAACCAGGTGTCATCCACAGGACATTTTCACTCTTGCTCGGGGTGCTTCTGGACTAAACGTAAGGTTTTTGTGGAAACTTAGAACCAGAAGCAGTTCTGGAATCAACCAATTTTATACTGTTTTCTTTTAAAACATGTTCAGGTCTTTACCTTCATTCATCAGACTTAATGGCAAAGCTTCCATAAATCTACACAGACATCATTCAAAGATTGCTGAAGTTTTTAATCTGAACTAAATTTCAACCTGGCAAAGAGTGTCCAGAAAATACATATTTACCTTTTGCCCCTAAAACATTTTTGTGGGAGTTTGACTGGTAGATGAGCTGTGTGAAGACATTTTCAATTGAATTAGATTGTTTTTATGATCTAGGATGCTAACTGTCCTTTATACATTAAAAAAAATCCACTAAATTTGGTGGATGAAAGATAAATCATCATGCATTGACTTGCCCTTCCCCTCCTCCCAAATTGTTATTGTTCTGAGTCCAGGCTGAAAGTATTCAGGGGCAGAGGAAGCTATGCCAACCCTCTGCATTAATCTCCAGAGATTGACGGAGTTGTGTGGAAATTTGTGCCAGAGCTGTGGGGAACATTTAAGGGAACCATTTGGAAAAGGTTTAAATTTAAAATTCATTGTAGCAAATGAGGATATAAGTTGGAAAGCAACAGGCTAAGCATGATTTAGTAGAACATTAAGCAAGATCATAAAGGATAAGTAGATGTCTCTCAGGATGTGTAATATCTTTCATTTATAACGCTGCTTTCATCCTGTAAGATCCTTAAACTATTAAGTACACAGAGCAAGAATATGTATGTTTATGTGTCCATATACATACACATGTAAAAAGATATATTTGCATAGACATCTTCATTATTGACACTTATTTCACAGTACTTTCTCACATTAGTATAGGAACAGAGTCATTTTTAAATAAGGGGTTTGGGAAAAGGGCATGGTGATTTCTCTACAGATTCAAATTGCCATGACATCCTTAAAGTCCTCCCATCCATAATGAACAAGAGGTGTTGCAGAAAACAGAAGAATGTCTCAGACTTCTGGTGCAGAAGAAAAATTGTCCATTTCTTCCACAGCTGGTCTTTCACCTGGCATGTAGCAATGATGCAGTCACTCTATGACACCTACCCCTGCTTCATCTGTGATACCTCAGATTTATTAAGGAACAGAAACAATTACAAAAGGAGATAAAACTAAGCTGTGTTCAAAACTAAACTCAAGATTCTTTCTTTCATCAGAAAACCAAAATATTGCGGGTATTTTACTGCTATAAGCTTTTCCATCAGCTTCCAGAAACAGGATGCATTTGAGAGAGAGCCATAATAGGAGAAATTATTCACATGAAAAAATGATTTCCTGAGTACAAGTTTAGTCATTTCTCTCCATCAGAGACATCAATAATCATCCCTAATGATTGCCCCAATAGTTCCATGCTGGTTTTCACAAACCCAGAGGAACATTTATTATGGTTATTAGAGTAACACCTATCTCAACCCACATCTTAGGCATTTAATGGTGCATCACAGGATAAAAATCTACATTTGTCCTCCCTCAAGAATTGATTCTGGCACTGCAAGGACAGATGGCTCCTTCTGGAGCTAAAAGTCTTTATTTGTTGATCATCACAGTTCTATTACTTTAAAGAGTCTTCCTTTGCATCTTATTTTGCAGCTACTTTTCTCAGATACTGCAAATAACTTGGCAAGCTGAAGAAATAGTCAGCATAAGAATGAAAATGTTAAAATGTAATATAGTTTGGCACCTCCTTAAACAACTCTGGTAATGTTTCCAGTTGGAAACTCCATCTTGGAGTTATTAATTGCCCAGATCCTCACTTCTTATTTTGCCACCAAATGAAACTGAATAACCTTTGTGATAAGCAGGTGATCCATCTTAGAAAAACTTGGTTTATTAGTTGCTTATATATTTCCCCCTCTTACTGAGAGGGCACATAGGGATAGTGATTGCACAGGAAGAGAGTGGATGGACAACAGGTTAAGTTGAAATGGCCAGTAGTGCTGCTAACATTTTTATTACCACTAAAATTCTTCAGTGTCCTTCATTACTATGAAAAAAAATAAAAATAAAGATGATTCTTCACTAAAGTAAACATCAAGCAGATGTAGCAGTAGAAAATGAGAAGACTGAGTTTGGCCTCTAGTTTCTTTACTCTCTCGCTATGACTATAGTTTGGTGTATACAAGAAGATTCCTGGTGAACAGGAGCAGGTTTGTTAAAATACTTTTAGTAATTGTTCTGGTAACTGGTTTGATTCAAGTTCTAACAACACAAAATCATTTAGCCAGCAACTGTTCAAACTACTGTGAACAAATACATTTTAATTTACCTTCAAGTAAGCTAACGTCATTGGTGTTGGTCTTCTATACTTGCTGAAAAATTTGGCATATACTTGAACTCAGCAGGAAATTATCTTGAGATCATTTTATCTGTAGTTTCTTTTCTATCTCTAGAATTACTTTGTGGTTTTGAGATAAATGAATTGTGGATCTAGTATATACAGCTATTTAAGATAAGGAATAGACTATAATCCTTACAATGAGCACTGGTGTACTGGCCTTAGTCTAATATTGCAGCTTCTACTGCTCAAGGTAGTCCTATTTTTTTTACATCATAAATCATAAATGGTTTAAAGGTTAACTTTATTTAAAGTGCATTTATCTGTACAATGGTACTAATCACACTGGAGGACTACTGGATGTTTTTTGTGGTCAAATACTCTGTTCTATAGCTCATATCAAGGCAGAATAGGTGAACTGTTTTGGAGGGTACTTTTGGAAAACGATTTCTGTCAAAGTGACATGAACTATGTAGTCACAAAGGGAAATCTGGAGCCCTTCTTTGTTATGTGTGTAAACTCTTCAGATTACCCCTATTATGGTTGAGTATAAATGTATAAATGACAAGATTTTCTGGAGCTTTAAGGTCTTTGCTAGTAAGAAACAACATAGAGTTAAGCGTTTTCATATCTGCCTGATGACCAACGTCTTCTCAGGGTTGCTAGAGCACACACGAAAAATATATACAGCAGAGGAGGATTTATACTCTTTGATGACTTAGTGATAATCTGTGAGCTAGTAAAGAAAAAAAAAAAGAAAGAAAGATAGAAATCCAATTAGTAGATTCTATTTGATGCTGTATGTTAACATAGTAAATTTTTGTGGGTTTTTTTTTCTTTTGCTCTTTGATGGCTTTTTTTTTAACATTATTGAGCACTGTTGTGCTGCAGGAAGATTTAACCTCTGTTCAGCTGGAAAAATAGTAACAGGACAAGGTTTTGAAAATCTGAAAGACTACAGCAAACTTTCATTCTCAGATAACAACACAGATTATTATTTCATTTGTATGTGTGTAGAGATTTCAAAGTTATTATCCTGTGAAGTGCTAGACTGTCCTAGGAGATGCTGAAGATTTTACACCTGCGCTGAGATTAGTACACCGTAGTATCACCTGGTGGTTTTGACCTCCCCAAAATCCAGGAAAGCTAGTAAGAAATCTGTTCACATTTGCACAGCTAATATTTTAAAAGTCTATATTAAAGTGCAGAGAGATTCCTTCAAGAACAGGTCAGATGTCAGCCCCCGTGGAACAGGGCTCTTGAGAGCTCTTGTGAGGCTTATCATGTTGTTTTGGATATTTGTTGAACTTACTAACAAAAATTCCAGTAAATTCAAAATTGCTGGTTGACACACCTTTGACTTTCTTTTTCCTGAAGATGAAACAAAATGTCAGCCAATCTGTTTGAGAGGAAATTCATGCCTAGCCTGGAGAAGAGGAGACTCAGGGGTGACCTTATTGCTCTCTACAACTACCTGAAGGGGGGTTGTAGTCAGGCAGGGGTTAGTCTCTTCTCCCAGGCAACCAGTACGAGAACAAGAGGACACAGTCTCAGGCTGCACCAGGGGAAGTTTAGGCTGGAGGTTAGGAGGAAGTTTTACACAGAGAGAGTGATTGCCCATTGGAATGGGCTGCCTGAGGAGGTGGTGGGGTTGCCATCACTGGGGGTGTTCAGGGCGAGGCTTGACAGGATGCTTGGTTGCATGGTTTAGTTGATTAGGTGGTGTTCGATGATAGGTTGGACACGATGATCTTGAAGGTCTCTTCCAACCTGGTCTATTCTATTCTATTCTATTCTATTCTAGTCTAGTCTAGTCTAGTCTATTCTATTCATGACTGCTGAAAGACGCTGTTGGTAGACAAAACCCCTGGTGGGACCAGGTGTATTCTCTCATGCTCCAGTGTGGCAGCATCTTGGCAACAAGACTGTTCAGACCAGATCTTCTGTTCTTATTGCTGTTCTTGCTGCAAATTATAAACTTCTGTCTTAGGTTAAGGCAATTGTGACACTAGGATTCTGTATTTGATTTTGCATCCTACCATCCCTTTACAGCAGAATTGCTGATACGAATTCACCAATTAGACTGAATACCTGAGTTAGGAAATGTGGATTTCAGTGTTTGCTTTCTGTTTTGTTTGTTTGGTTGTTCGTTGGGTTTTTTGGTGCTGGTTCAGTCAACAGTGATCAGTTATAGACTCACTGATTCTCTGTCATTAATTATATAAGAAACGGAACCTCCATACTGAGAGATTAATTGGAACTGTTCACATGTATTTAATTTCCAGCTATGACTGTGGAAACATTACTACTATATTAGTGTAGATATCTTACAAGACAGACTTTAAAAAATGTCCTTTTCAATGAGTACATTCTAGTTTTGTGCTGAGAAACATAATACAGGAATACAGATAGCTCGGACATCCTGGCCTGTATCAGGAACATTGTGGCCAGCAGGAGCAGGGAGGTCATTCTGCCCCTATACACTGCACTGGTTAGGCCACACCTTGAGTACTGTGTCCAGTTCTGGGCCCCCCAGTTTAGGAAGGATGTTGACTTGCTGGACCGTGTCCAGAGAAGGGCAGCAAAGTTGGTGAGGGGTTTGGAGCATAAGCCCTATGAGGAGAGGCTGAGGGAGCTGGGGTTGCTTAGCCTGGAGAAGAGGAGGCTCTTGGGGAGACCTTCTTGCTGTCTACAACTACCTGAAGGGAGGTTGTAGCCAGGTGGGGGCTGGTCTCTTCTCCTAGGCAACCACCACCAGAACAAGAGGACACAGTGTCAAGCTGCACCAGGGGAGGTTTAGGCTGGCGGTTAGGAAGAAATTCTACACAGAGAGAGATTGCCCATTGGAATGGGCTGCCCGGGGAGGTGGTGGAGTCGCCATCATTGGAGATGTTTAGGAGGAGACTGGATGGGGTGCTTGGTTGCGTGGTTTAGTTGATTAGATGGTGTTGGATGATAGGCTGGATGCCATGATCTTGAAGGTCTCTTCCAACCTGGTCTCGTCTATTCTATTCTATTCTATTCTATTCTATTCTATTCTATTCTATTCTATTCTATTCTATTCTATTCTATTCTATTCTATTCTATTCTAACAATTTGTGGTCATTTTCCAACAAATTTGTGTTCCTGCTACCTAACTAAAGTAATCTTAAAATTGATACCATTGATTATTCTGTCCTCATTCTTTCAGTTAACACCTTCAATTTGATACTGAGCAACTTTTATTTATTTGCCCCCCTTTGGGTTTTCAACAGAGGTGAATTGTTTTAGCAGCCAGTCAAGCGGAAAATTGCCAACTCTTCTATAAAATCAGCTTTCTGTGATGCAAAGTTGTACCCATTTCCTCTCCTTTATGGTTATTTTGTTGTCATATGCACTACTGAAGGGGGAAGATTTCTCCAACTTTTGTTAAAGGAACTGTGGATAGTTCTAACCATGTGTTCTTATCAATTGCATAGCTGTGCAGGGCAGGGTAAGTCACTTTCTGGCCTTATCAAGAGACAACTTTGTTTTCTCCATGCCATTGTATTGTGTTGTCCTTATATGGTTTGCTCCTTCGACCCCACTCCCAACAATAATCCTTTTGAAGTCAAAGTTGGGGAAGACCTAGTTTGAATTTGGCTCAAATACATAACACTCAAACTGATTGCTGACAAAGTTACATGCATATATGAGGTACAGCTTCAAGCTTTATATTGCAGAGTTGATTTTAGGCATGATTATTCACAAAACCGTGTAATTAAGCTGTCATAGGAAAACATAGAAAGAGTATACCAAGTGCAATCTCCATTAAGTGAACAGGAGTCGTTCCACTGACTTTAATGAGCTTTGAATCTACTCATAAATCTGCTCTGAGTAGTGTCCAAATCAAAATCTATTTGAGGGTGACCTTGATGTTAATTGTTAGTGCTTCCCATGTTGTCTAATTGCCAGGAAAACCGAAAGCATTAATAGAACTCTCATATGATCTAGCTTTTTCTATTGGACACTATTAGTATCAAGTTGATATACATAATATTAATTGTGCATAATGTTAGTGGGCAGTCACAGTATGCCAGTTATGTTTTGTGTCTATGAAACAAGAAAGAAAAAAAAGTATTCAGTTAATTTTCAAGCTGTTTGTGCCTTCAGCTGAATCCCTGCAAAATCAATGCTTTTCTGATCAAGTAGCTCTTTAAAGGACCTCAAAAGTTTCACCGTTATTCAGTAGCTTTTAATCTCACATTTTGCATATTGACTACCACTACTTTAAAATTATCTCACATTTGTAATTTTGCATAAGGCAGATTCTGTTCAGTCCTATGATGCTTAATAAATTTGACATCTGCCAGAAAAGTGTAGTCATCTGTATCCCAAATGGAAATGTTTCCTGCTTTAATAGGTCATATTTAAATCAATGAAAAGAAAAATATGGGAAATGTATTAGAAGTATAAAAGGGAAGGATTTCCCTTAATATTAGTCTGCTCAAAGGAAAAGCAGCTGGTTGACATAATTCCTGTGTCTCTTAGTGGTACAAATATATGAAACAGAGGTTTGAAGGGGATACATTATTTTGGTTTTATTTAATGGCTTTCCCAGTTCCTTGTCAGTGCTGATAATTATTGTGTCTTTTCTTTTAGTTGGTGCTGTGTGCATTGGGTCGTATTTAGGCTCATTTTATTAATTGAAAATATGTTTCAGAAAAGTTGTGAATTAAATAAATGACTTGATTGACTTGGTCTTTAAAAGTATAAAATGAGAAAATAAGTGAGGGAAATTAATCTTGGCTCTAGACAAAAGGAAGATAAGACTCGTTGTCAGTGTAAGGGTATGTGTTTGAGAGAATCAAGGGAGTGAGCAAAACCATTCATCATTTGCATTGTTTCTCCTTCATTTTACTGTACTGATATAGAAGGACTGAGAAAAATTGTGGCTTTTGAAACCTTGTTCATACATGCAGTAAAAGAATCTGTCCAAAGAGTTTTCAGACAAACAGAATGACAAAAGGAAGAAGTGTAGCAATACTGACAGTCTTCACTCTCTGCATTTCTCTGTATAAAATGAAGATACTCACTAAGTATATTAAAGGCAAGATATTTAGATACAGGACAGTTGGGACTTTTGCCTTTTGCTGGAAGAGACCTAGTAATTTTGAAATTAAGGCTGTTACACTTGGTTGGTTGATTGAAGTCTTTCCCAAGCCATCTACTTGATGGGTTCCATCTAAGCTCAGTTTCAGGGAGCAGAAGCAGTGGCATCTTGGAGGTCTTGATGTGGCCTGCAGTTCACCAGGTAGAGCTTACTGGCTTTTATCCATTCCTTCTAGAAGGGTAAGGAGCAATTCAGCATATTTCAGGATATATGGATAGATCGTTGCTATTACCCTATGTTCATCTCCAGCAGATTTCCTCTGGCCTTTGACACCCCATTACTCTTATTTCACATGTCCATGAAGATTAATTTGTATTCTGTTCTGATAATAAGTGTTATTTACATGTGTGAAATGCATTTTCCAAAAACATGTCTAAGAACTTGTGGTATAATGCTGAGTTATGTGGAAATCCTTTCAGTGGACCTCTCTGTACCTCAATATATGCATGGATGTGCTACACAGTTTGTGACAACTAATGAAAATGAATTATATATTCTTAAATGCTCTCCCATTTATTAAACTTAATGATATTTTAAAAATACCTGAAAAGAAAAGTGGGATTTCGATTATTTTCTGTAACTTTTAACATGCTGTAACTTTGATTGTGGGATGACAACTAGTTTAAATCAATGGAGTAACTCTCTTATAAAAACATGGCATACTAAGCATGTTCTTCCACCAGGAAGTTCCTTTTTAATTCTCAATATTTTATATCTGACACTGTGCTAAATGAGAACAGTTGATATTGACTTGCACATCATTGTATTCATTTCACTTCCCTATTCAAAAGGAATCAGTGCTGACAAGTTAATGAACTCCAGCTACAAAGACATAGATAAGCCAAGGGATAGGTTTAGCACCTGCCTTGTTCTAATTATGAAAGATTTTCCTCAGGTGACTGTTTCATGTTCACCACTGGGAAACTGGAATGCCATGTTCTTAGAGTTAACTGTCAACAAAGCAGACTGTCTACAGGAGTGACATAATAGGAGGTTCCTCATAGAAATTTTTACCATGTCTAAATTAATTTTATGCTAGTATATTTAACTCTTTAATATTTACATGTGGAGTACAATTACTTAAAGTACACTGAATCTAAGGTACACTGGGTCTCTAAGTTTAGTAAGCACTCATAAAACTATGCTGCAGTATATCTTCTATTTTGCAATCAAATTCCTGTGCACGTCAATAGCTCTTCCACTACGTTTGTTTGTAAATTTTTTGCCCCTGATGTGCCTCCTATCTAAGAAAGTTTTCCTTTGTCTATCTGAAGTTTGGGTTGGGTTTTTTGTTTGTTTGTTTGTTTGTTTTGGTGGTTTTTTGGTTTTGTTTTTTAATAATATATTTATTTTTCCAATTTCCCTTTTGCTGTTGTTGAACAGAGATAAATTCATGGATCTTGTGCAGCTGATCTTTTGGCTGGTGTCTTCTGCTTGGACTTGTGATCTAGTCAAAACTGGGTCCAATGTTAGAAAAAGTGGAAAATCTGTGGGTCTATTTCTTAGTCTTATGGGTAGGATTTGTGCCCATACATTATGAAGCTGCTTCCAGAAAGGAAGAACTGCAAAATGGGGTAAACCAGAGCACTAATATACAATATGTGCTTCTGATCTACAACATGCACAACGCTGAAGTTCTTGCTGTGCTTGTAGAAGATGATGGTACTCTTCTGCAATGTAGTTTTACCAGGGGGTAAATCTCTACCACCTGGGAATTTTCTGCTAGGCACTTGCTGCATTACCAGCAGTGATACAGACAGTTAATCTGATTAGGGAATTTGGCCACCAAAGTCACTTGTGGACTTTTGGAATTAAATTTTTTCTTTCCAAATGTTTGCATGAGTTACAAGACCATGAAGAAATGGAGTGATGGAAGATAGAGAAGCAGTGTATATATTAGCAAGCTTATGAAGTAAATTTCTGTGGTGACCTTAAAAGGCAGGGAACAGTATGTTTTGTACTTTCCATCATTATTTCTCTTTGCAGAAGGGACAGGGTGGAGATGGTTGTGGCTTGCTGCCCTGAATTCCATATGCACGCTTTGCCAGGCGTTGCTCGGGTAATGGGAATAAACTGTTGCCTCTGAGGAGTATGCTAATGGTATTCGGCCAGCCAGACAAAGTGGCATAAACAAAAGTTTAAAACTCTGTTTCCAGAGTTATGCCTGTAATGTTGATGATGCTGGCAGGCAAAGTCAAGGGGCACACTGCTCTATGGACTTGAAAGGGAGCTCTAAGTTTTTCAAGCAAAGGAAGCCAGGTGTGCAGCAGAAGAAATTATCTTTTTCTGCTTCATACCCCATAACAAACAGATCTCAAAACACAACTGAGAACCATGAGCAACAATACTACTATTTGTTGAGGATGTCACAATAATAGGTTGAAAAGGGGAGGGTTAATTTTTTTTCCCCACAAATTATTATCCCAGTCTTGCCCCTGGATACGCATGGGGATAAGTCCCATGCAGGATTCAGTTCTTTGTCACTTTAGCACTGTTCATATTTTCTGAACATTAGAAAAAGGTGACAGAACAAAAAGATTGATCTTTATTTCAAGATCAAAGTTTCAAAAGCTTAAGATTTGAACTTTACTTACATCTTTTGAAAAGCTGGTATGTAATCATATCTTTTGTTTCAGCTATAGTTGGAAACAATATTATCAATGTAGCCTAAAAATTTTGATTTGTATTGCAAGAGTAAATATGTGTCAGGACTTCAAATCTAAGTTTATAGGCTCAAGAAGTTTGTGATTATTCAAGATAAGCTTCAGACAAGCCTATAAACCCCCTGCTATTTGTTTTGTGCAAATGCAGCCCTCCTCATGTTTTTGAAATGCAGCCCTATCTGATGTGTTCAGGGGGGTCACTGAAAGTCCCCGCTGGTTTTAAAGGTAATGCTAGATTCAGTGTATTTCTTCTAGCTCCTTGGAAAGTTGTGGTGTCAGTACTAACCTGTATCTCTTCATGCATTAATACAAAAATCGAAGTGCTTGTGATTCAGAGAAAAGGAAAAATAAAGGGAGATGAGGGAGAGAGAGAGAGTGATCTTGTTGTAACCCTTTTATCTGTGTAATAAACAAGGTAGCTGAAGAATAATAATGAGGTAAAAGCTGTGGCACACAGAACAGATCCTGAATGGCACTGAAGTTTTAGAAAAGTAGGAAACATAGGTAGATGGCAAATTGGAGCTCATGGCAGGGGGGTGAAATCTGTATCAATTCTTACAGGTTTCCTCAAATTGTTCATGCTCTCTCCCTCTTAGGGTCTCTATGCAGTTTAGAGCACAAGCCTCATAAAACTTCGCTAAGATTATAATGCAATACCTTGGCACCAATCTCTCTTGTTTATGTCTCCATTAGTTCAAACCCACAGACAGGCAATTTATTGGGCATGAAAAATGTCACCTATGGCATCCTCATTTGCATCTGAAAATTGATTTTTGTCACACTGGGATTTTAGGACAACCTTTTTTTGGCAGCCAACATTTCCACAAAGCATAATAAAAATAATTATGGGGACACAAAAGTAGGCAAGGTTCACTGTAAATTGTTAAGTCTGTGCAGAACTGTAGTTGGCAAGGTATTATTCATGAGATTGGGAAAGAGTAACCTGTGGTAATCCTTCTTGATGAGTTGACACCTAAACTTAAAACATAACTTGTGATTGCTATCTAAGTGTTTAACAACATAATGGTACTTGATTGTGTTTAGTCAAACATTCCAGCACAGTAGCAGAATATCAGAAATGTCAGATGAGCAACTGAACTATTAATTAAGATTATTAAAGTGATAATTACTGAGCTCTGGAATGGGTTTTGTTGGGGTTTTTTGTTTGTTTGTTTGTCTTTTAAGAAAGAAAAGACTTTTTGATGCTCATTAAAACACGTTGCTGATTTCGTATTTTTAAAAGTGACAATTAATTTTCCACTTTCTGATATGTTTGGCTCTTGGAGTCTACAAGTTTTTGACTCTTCATTGATGTGTGGTTCATGTACATGGGAAGATGCCATTGTCCATTGTGATACTGAAAAATCCTATTAATTTTCAGTGTTAAGATGCTCAAATGCTTTCATCAGTTATTTTGGCAAGACAATTCCCTGGGGCAAGATATATTTATATAACAAATTCCTCTAAAGCTGAATCAACCATAAATGGATTATATAAACTTGTTTGCTTTCTTGTAGATAAACTATTTTACAGCAATGTTCATTATGAGAAAGTTCTTTTCCCACTGTAGTACTTCATCAGCACAGAATAATATACAGCTTCAGTTTCAATGGTAAAAAGACACCATTCTTTAATATGAATGCAGCTTTTAATCTTAGCTCAGGATGTTGGTTCTTTCTATTTCTTTTCCTGCCTTATTTAAAAGAGAGCAAAGGATGGCAATTCCTAGGCTCATGTTCCTTAAAACAACTTACTGTATGCTGCTATGCAGAGAGCAATATGCTATGGAAAAAGGATGAGCATGATCTGGCTGAGATACATGTTAGGGAAAGGAGGGAGAAAAAAAAGTGGTTCTGTGGTATTTAAGAAATGTGCAAGGTTTTGTGCAAATATTGAAAGTATGCAGTGGAGAAACCTGGATTTATTGAGGACTTTGGTTTTGCTAAAAGCAAAATGTATACCTTCTATTCAAATTCATTTCAGTGTTTCAATAATTCATTAATAACACTTTGTCATTTGAGTGAATATTGAGGGAAGTGTTTGGGGTGTAACACTGCTTTTGGCTGGTTTTGTGGAATGCCTTTACCAGGATTTATGAGGTAAGCTGTTAAACAGCAAGCAATGACAGTGCCTACATATTTCACATTTGCTCAGTGTTATTTCTACTAGCAGAAGGATTTGATCTTAATCGTGGATAGTCATAGTGCACCCAGAACTAAGCCTGGTTTAAATCAATGGTAGCACAAATATTTTGCACTGATGTCAGGCTTCAGCTGCTAGGCACTCCTGCTGTCATTTAGCACTCACTGGAATTAATTTCCAGCAGAGCTGCTGGCTTGAAAGGGAGTACCAGGAAAGTTAGTCAGAGACTTTACCTAATTAACTGTGGGATGAAGTACATGTCTTCTGGCTATCACATGTATCACTAAAAATCAGGCCTGATGCCTTAATAGTCCAATGTGGCATTACAATTCAGCAAAACCTCAGATATATTTGGACCAAATGCTTCTGGATTTCAATGCAGCATTGCAATTCATCAAAAACTGGTAGAATTTCTTCTTTCAAATGGTTTTATTGTCCTTCAGTCCTTGCAGATTGGATCTAAATATTTACTGGAAAGCAAAACTGTTGGTTTATAGGTTTCTCTCCATTGTTTTAGCAACATTTTCTCATTCGGGGTTTTGTTTGGTTTGGTTTTCCTAACTTCAGTTAAATTTTGAATGTAAACTTTATAGAAGTGCACTGGGTCACAGTTTCAATGTGCTCGGAAACATAGCTTTACCATATTTGGTTCTTTTCAACTGAAAGCAGCCTCTGTTAGTAAAATTCTATATTTAGTTTTGAACCACTGATTTTGCTGCTATAAACCACTTCATCCAGTGTAGAAGTAAAATCATTACTGTCCATGAAGAAACAGGCAAATACAAGTGGTTCTTTTATGAAGTTTGAATAAGCAAAAAGGTGTGGGTTTCAAAGATTCTCATACTGATAGCATACAGTAGCCTCTGTATTTCTGTGCAATTGACAATGAAATACTAGTGAATACTTTTTCAATCACATTGAATGAGACCTGGCTGTTACTATCAGTGCAAACAAGACTACTTGCTTCACTTTCTTTGCTTGCTCCAAGCTCTGAAAAGGCAAATAACAATTTACTTGAATCTCTGTGCATTTTTTCCCCCCATTTAACTACTTATCCTTTAATCTAGGAAAGTGCTAATCCCTGAAAAGTACTAATCAGTAGAAGAGAAACCTATGATTGCTATGTAGGTAACTAATACAGTGAATTATTGCACAGGTTCCATTTCATTCTACAGCACAACTATTCCAAATTTTGATCCTATTCTTTATTATCTTCTTGTTCCTATGAACGATCAAATAAGCTTCTTAGGCCACACTTTCCACTGATTCTATCCAATCCTTTTTTTTTCCCCTTTTGATGCCTTTGTTTGTTTGTTATTGCAATTTATGCCACTAGTTCTCCAAGAGACACAGGCATTACTTCCCCTGTCAAGTTATTCAGATCACAGAGATAACCTTTTTGTTTTCATCTTGTGCTGTAAATGTAATAAATCAAATCCTTGCCGAAAGCAAGTTTTGAATTTTACATCATGAAATTTACATTTCATGCTCTGTTGCTTATTCACAGAAGCCATCCAATCTGAAAAGAAAAATAATACCACATGACTGGTGTAACTAATACAGACAAATGTTTCTAAGCAACTGCCTGAGCAATCTGAAGATCAAAAATTACTCATGTGAGAAACTTGCGTATAATGGTAGATAATGTATTTGTTCACAGATTTCAAGCTCTGTTAATGGATAGTTTGTAAACTGAAACAGGGCTAAAAGTGTATCCAATTATGAATGTTGCAATTTATTAACCTGTATCTATGAGATAGGTTCAGCAAAATAAAGCTGTTTTAAGCTAAGAAACTGATACTGTGCTTCATTCCAAAATGGTCAGGGAATAGCATCCGGAACCTTAATCACTAAACAGATAGTTTGGTTTTGTTGCAGTGCTGCATTCAGATACCGGAGAGATTGGTGCAAAGAAAGTTGAATAACACAAAGTAGAATTAATTTTCTTACATTCCTTGGAAATTCTGCACTTCATAGAAGCAACATGCTGTGCATAATCTGATATACACAATGGGTCTTTGGTCATATTTTGAAGCAGAACATTTGTACTTGGAATGTGCAATGAGAACTGAAGACTTCGTCTTGTGAGTTCATAATGCCATTTAAATAGAGTCCAGTCGAGAGTCTGCTGGGGCTAGCTACATGATGGATAATTACGAGGAGCAGAGTGATTTTGCTGATTTAGCTCAAGCTGTGAGAGCTCAGGTTTTTACTTCTAGAATTATTCTGTTTAAATTCCAGTGTGTCAGTAAAGGAAGCAGACATCAGAGGTCTGACTTTAGTGACATCGGTGACTTTGGGAGCAAGACAATGCATATAGATAAAAATAAAACTTACCTATTTGAACTGAGCAAATATGAAATATGAACAAAAAAGTGAAGTGTGAATTAAGGGGTGGATAATATTCTGTTTTGGTCTGAGCTCAGGTGTTTGCATCATTTCTCAGAAAGCCACTGGATCAGAAATCAAGAGGCTTGAGTAGAGTTTTTAGATCTGTAGGGTGTAAGTGCTAAAATAATGTAGCTCACTGGGAAGAGTCTGGAAGCAATTACTACAACAATACTGAATCTATGTCTTCTCTGACCCCTGTGAGGGCTTTGACTGCTGGACTACCTGCTCCTATTCAGTCCCTCCATAGGAGTCAATAAGGAGTTACGGAGTGTTCCAACCCTGCCCTGACAGTTTTGAGAGTATTATTTCTTTTCAATAATCTTGTATGCTGCTTCCCACTGACCATAAACCCAGGGTAGGTACCTCATGGCCAGTACTACAAAAACAAGACAGTAGGACTAGCTGTGGATTTGCCAAACAGATGGCATGCAAACTGGGAGTAATGTTGGACATGTCTTCTCTTGGCCAGGAAACTTGAATAAAGCCTGTTTACTTGGTGTTTGTGTAGGTGGCAACTGTTGTCATCCCATGGCGACATTCAGTTAAAAGTCAACAGGTGTGAAGTAGGGAATATAAATATTTCTGTGCTACTATGGCTGCAGGTTGTGAGGGCGAAAAACTCAGATACAAACAAAGTAACTTTGATAGACAATACGGAACTATCAATGTCACATTTAATGTATTGTGAATCTGTACTCAACTTCAGTTTCAGCAGTTATGATCCAGGAAAAACAAAACTTCAAACCATTGTAAACTATAACACTTGCCATTGTAGGCTCTTTTTCCTGAATTATGTGACAATGAACATTATTATCAGTTTGATGTTACAGCTCATGAATCATTGATCTGTTCCAGTATAGCAATTAATTTGCTCCTGCTTCCTGACAGGTATCCTCTTTGAATCTCCTGAATTAGATTTAATTGCCAGCATGCGATTATGAAGGAATGTGAGAATCCACTGAGATCTCTGTCCCATGTCTTGAGTCTCCATCTTGCACTTTTCACTTGAGTTTTGTAAATGCTCTACAAAAGATCTTGATTTCCCACCCCAAAATAGATACAGCAAAACCAAGCAATGTTGCTATTTCTAACTAGCTTATTTTACAAGTTCTGTAGAAGTTGAATTTGGAATAAAAACAGAGAGAATGACTGGGGTTTTAAGTGTCTTGATAGTCATACTTTAAAAAAGGTTCTTTTTTATTGCATGAAAAATTTTAGATACCTCTCACTTAAGTCAGAAGTTCACCTGCTTACTTTCTTTTCAGTAATACTATGTGGGTCTTTGAGACTGTCCAAAATAATGAAAAGTTTAGAACTAAGGGACATTGTCATGCAAATTTAATAGAATCTCCCACTACAGTGGGGTCAAATAACTCATGGCCTGCCCAGGTCTTATATTTTCAACTCAGTACCACTTGAGTCTTAATAAGAAGCTGTCCAGAGGACACAGCAACAGTGTCTCTTTATTTTTATCACAGAATAGAATTAAGCTTTTGGTATCAGACAGCTACTGTCTGTTAATTTGTTTTATACTGAAGAGTAAAAATACAGCCCAAGTGGTGAAGTGGATTAATACACCATGGTTTCAGCTCTTTGGAGTCTGTTGACACCTGTTAATTAATTTGTTCTGAGTAGCCAGACCAAATAGTGAATTGGATTAATGTAAGAGCATTTCAGCTCTTTCAACCAAATTTCAGATCTAGCCAAGTGAATTAGGAGTTTTGCAGTAGCCTAAAGCTAAGTGGGCATTTTGTCTTCATCACAGACTACCACTTCATTTGTCTGTCGGCACCTCCTGTATAGGAGAGCACATGAGTAGAACACCGTGCAGGCAGTCAACTCTAATAGAACATATCCAGATATTTTGTTGTATAGATATGTGACCCAAACGTGATCAGTTCCTGCTTTGCAGTCTTAGGAACATATTATTTTTGCTTGTAGACAATACAGCTCTGGTCTAATGGAAAGAAGTGATCATGAGGGTGAATGACTGCAATGTTAGACACAGGCAAGGGTGCATCAGCCCTAACAGAAAGAAAAGCATTGATACTCTTTCCCAGCCAAACTGTCTTTGATTGCTGCAACAAGAAACAGCCTCCTCAGACTCATAGAAAACAGGTCTTATTTTTCATCATGAGGCAACTGGTAATTTTTTTGTATGTCTCCTAGATGTGACCTGTGTATTACAGATTGATTCATCTGGGTGTGCCCAACCAACTGCACATGTATGACTCAGTTTGTCAAAATGTGCGGGGCAGGGTTGTAGGAGATACAGTCAGTTTGCATTGTGGTTTCTTTATTGGATTTTGTGAAACCACAGGCCAAAGGCTGAATTCTTTGTCCTTCAACTCCACCCTTCGCCCTCCCAGCCCCTCCCCCTGCAAATTTTATGCATGGGAAAATAAGACTTTTTCTAGATTGTCAGGATCAATGATCTCTTGTGAGAGAAAGAAGAGAGAATTTTTAATCTGTATAAATATCTATCATGACATGAATTAATTCTCATTTTTAATAAAGACCTGCTTTTATTTAGTGTGAAACAGGGATCCAGAAACTTTGGAACCCATGGTTCAGCTAATAGTTTAACAAGGGGCTTCTCTTTTTGATGTCCTGCTCCTTGCATTGCTGCTTTACACTATGCACACTGAGGTTTATATGCAACTGTTGTGACTTGACAGCATTTATACATGCTCTGAATGGCTTGTGTAGCTGTGCATTGGGGAAATGCAGGGGAGGAGAAAAGAGTCCTGGGTGGTGGGATTTCACGAGCTCTAGATCGATCTATGGCTTATACAAATGTATTTACTGCAATTCTTCCAAGGATAAAGTAGGGGTAAAGATATGGTGTTAGGAGGGACTGCTGTTAACTTTTCTTGCCTTGGATGAGCTGAAGGTCCTCTACCAGCAGTGTTCCCAAATATGCCAAGATTTCAGAAATGTTGGTACTGGCTGTTCTTTTGGAGGGAGAATGGAATTGGTTAGCTGATAAAAATAAGTGAAATGGGGGGGGGGGAGGGGGGAGGGGTTAGGAGTAGCGATGCCAAGACATGAATTTATCAAAAGAAGGTATAAGAGCATGAAACAAGAGGTATTTCTGGAAACAAAAATGCATATATGAGATGACTTCAGTTTGAGTAGAGTTTTATCATCAGTGCTCATGAGAAAAAACCTCAAAGTCAATGTTAAGGAATGAATGTGTTCCAAAGCAAAACCAGACTTGTAGAATTACACTGAGGCTTGGAGCAAGAAAGAGTGTGGCATTATTTGGGAAGGTAGGAACTACATAGGAGGAAAAGAAGGATCGTGCAGAGTTTAGAAAAGAATAACAAAGCAAATATTGGTTGGAATTAGAGGAGTGGTTGTTACATGGAGGGAGTGGAGATGCTGTAGAAATTGAGGCATAAGAAGAAATACATGGCAATAGAGCTTTAAAAACTCTTCGGGAGCAGAACTGAGAAGTTTTGAATTGTAATCACAGCTTGGAGCCTTGCAGGGAGTAGGAAGAACTGTAGTTTATGCATCCTTTCAGACATGGGACTGGGATAGTAGCCACTAGATCTATTAAACAGTATACATGACTTTAACATATAGTATTATTGCTTTAGGGTTTCATGAAATTGCTTTTGTGCAGCAGTGTTGTAATGCAATGAATTCCATAGCACTTGAGCAATCCAGAACTTGGGCATAAAATGTGTTCATTTTCCTCTGTATACTTACAGCTGGCTGCCCTGCAGCAAGACACAGAAAGTGGTTTTTCCAAGGTAGGATAATTTCTGCTACGAATAGGATTTATTTTATGTAAGAAAGAAATTTTATTTATTTTTTTTTTAGAAATTATTCTTCTATCCAGTAAGTGAAATGTGGAACAGCTTGCTCATGGCTGCTCCAGATTTGGAGTTGTCAATTGTCTACTACTGATCCACAGAATTCATGGCTTTATACAGGCTAACGCCCCACCAAAAAGAGATCTTTGATTTGTTTGCCATATCACAGAATTAAGATATGTGTTATATGTGTTCTTTCTTCTCCTCATTCTGGAAATCGGGGTGTTTTCAACATGTATGAAGTCTGGGGTTAAATGGAAGCTCTCATATTTGAGTTCCTCCAATATAAGTGAAGAAAGGAGTCCCCTCAGTGGACTCCATAGGAATATTAAGAGTAAGAAGTTAAGCTTTGTGTTCATTCTGTACAATAAATTTTCCATGTGGCTTTTGTTAAGTCTGAAAAGGGTTAGGTTTGTGAAAAGTTTAATTTGCTTTGGAACTCTGTAATGTGCCTTATACTCTTTTGAATAGCAGTTTGGTATCTTACTCAATGGTAGATGCTTTTATTAAAAGAACAAACAAACAAACAAGGAAAAGATGGTAAGACCCTTGTTTTCAAGGTAAATTTTTAATAGAGGACCCTTTTCTTAATGCTTGTATGCTTCAACAGCTGGATCAGTGAGTGCTTTCCTTATTTATACTACATTTACTCAAAGTGCTGAAGGGCTTTGAACATCTTCACCAGTTTTGAATTTATAAGAGCAATCTGGTTTTGTTTGCTTTGCAACCAGTGTAGTCACAGTAGAGATGGGGGAAAGGTATTTTTAATGATAATGAGTGATATGTTGTTAGTGTGTCCTGGTGAAGACGGAGCTATAAGGTCAGCCACTGTCTTTTTCCTTAAGCCTGTGTTTGCAATACTGTGTGACAGATGCAGTCATCATATTTGGTTGGTTGTGCAAAGGATACCTCATTATATTTGATGAGCAGTGTGGAACAATACAAGATTTCCTAAAAGAGGGGGTGATTCACACATGGCTCAAAATCAAAATAATACTCATTAGATGATGACAAGAAAATTTTGAAATGATAATTCAAAGATAAAAACTTGGTTGTCATTCTGTGTTACTCTCAGAACAGGTAACTTTCATTGTTAAGGTGTCCAAAAGGGAATTTAATGGAATGTAGTCCATTGTTGTCTTAGAAAAAGACATGGAATAAAGTAGATATAAAGATAAATGACACTTGTACTTGAATAGAAACAGGACTTTTCCACCATAAAAGATACTGCAGAGGTTCAGGGCAATCATGGAATGTATCATTTCACAAACCAAAGTTAAGATTTGTCTCCATGATGGCTGACATTTTGTCACACATGCATTACAAAACTACTTTAGAATAAATTAGCATTAAAATAGTAACAATTTACACATGATTGAATGATTCAAACAAGTATAACATTTTTCCTATTATATTCTTGATGTCTCAAAAGATGAAAGGGAGCTCCATCATAGAAAAAATACATATAGCATAGTTCCTTGAGTGTCATGCGACTGGAGCTGTAGTCCAAGAGTCTGTGAAGTTAATGGGTATATCAGTTAGGCAATATAGGGTTCTTCCACTCTATTTAGATGACAATTGTAACTAGAAATACCCAGGGTAATTAAATCAAGTTCCACCAGCAATTTCCATTACCCAGATGTTATATCTGACTGTGATTCACAAGTGTGGAAGCTTACATGCTCTGAAATACCTGATTCCCCTTAGCACGCTAGGTTTTAGCTGGATTTGATGATGTCAAGTACTCACTATGATTTGTAGGATGCCATTTACAGGCACCAAATACAGATGACTGATGAGCAGATGTTTGTGCATATGCCACTGACCTTTACAATTTTTAACTTTAATCATTCAGTTAATTATGTAAGCAGTTGCTCTTTAATTTACAAATAAAATTCCAGTATGTGTCTTAGATTTTTGTGTTATTAACAACATGAGAAAATATTTTCTGTGGTTTGGCATGTTTTAGAGACCATTAATTACTAATGTTGCTAATAACAACAATATTCCAATGTCGGAAATGACATGCATATAGTAACTAAGTATTCCAGCACAACTGTGAAATTTCAGCTGAGAAATATATAAAAAATAGCTCTTCTTAAGTTGATCCACAAGCAGTTTTAATTGTCAAGTCTTAAGGAGTGATGTTACTTTGTAGGAAGGCTGATATACCCCTGAATAGGACATCTCATTTGTTGCAACAAAGATCTGATTAATGTTACTGTTTGGGTTTTGTGTGTGTGTGTGAGAAACTGACCTCATTTTACACTGTCAAGCTTAGTGTATGAAAGCAACTAAATGACAAGAAACACATCCACTTTTCTGGTCACCATAGTGGATTAGAGATTGCCATTCCAGTGGTGTTTCTTACAATTATTTTGACAAATTGATATCAGTATTCAAACACCTTATTCCCATGACCAAGTCTAATGAAATTGTCTTTGCCAAGAGTAACAGTTCCTGCTGCCAGACAGAGACCAGGCTGTTCATTCAAATTTTCAAGTACTGCAGTGATCCTAAGAAGCCCTGGTAAAAAGAAAGAAAACCAGAACAGAGTGGAGACTTCTTAAAATATCTAGGAAAATTGCAGCTTGTATAGCATCAAAGTTTGGGCAGACTGGAATCTTTCAATACAAGCCTAATGAAAATGCTGGGAAAATGATACTGCAGCTAAGTAGCAAAGAACCTAGAAGGATTTCTCTCTTATCATTTTTGTTTAAAGTAAAATGAAATTCAAAAAAGCAGCATTTTTATTTTTTTACACTTTTTTTCTTAAAGAAAGTCTATATTTATTGTAATATCTATAAATACTATATTTTGTTGTGAATGGATATTTCTGGACACACACCTTAGGTTTCTGTTTGTTGTCCACACTACAAACTGCTGATTCCTGTCACACAAATGGTTATCTGGGGTTATGTCTGCTGCAAGGATGTGGTAGGTGTTACAGTCTTTGATCTGCTGTTTCCAGCAAAGATGATGGAAAGCTCTTTTGTGGGTTTCATGTTGTAATGCTAGCCTGATATTGTAAGAAAATTTGAAGCAAAATTACCAGCTCTAACTGGAGCAATTTCACATTCCTCAAGAGCTGCTCCTTCAATAAATGAAATTGGTAGATTCAGTAAAATGTATTGTATATGTAATTGTTCCATCCATGAATGAGAATCTTTTTACAGTATCACAGTATCACTAAGGTTGGAAGAGACCTCAAAGATCATCAAGTCCAACCTGTCACCACAGACCTCATGACTAGACCATGACACCAAGTGCCATGTCCAATCTCCTCTTGAACACTTCCAGGGATGGTGACTCCACCACCTCCCTGGGCAGCGCATTCCAATGATGAATGACTCTCTCCGTGAAGAACTTTCTCCTCACCTCGAGTCTAAACCTCCCCTGGCACAGCTTGAGACTGTGTCCTCTTGTTCTGGTGCTGGTTGCCTGGGAGAAGAGACCAACCCCTTCCTGGCTCCAACCACCTTTCAGGTAGTTGTATAGGGCAATGAGGTCACCCCTGAGTCTCCTCTTCTCCAGGCTAAACAACCCCAGTTCCCTCAGCCTCTCCTCATAGGGCTTGTGCTCAAGGCCTCTCCCCAGCCTTGCTGCCCTTCTCTAGACACGTTCAAGTGTCTCGATGTCCTTCTTAAACTGAGGGGCCCAGAACTGGAGTTGGTGTTTTAATTGTTGAATCAGGTGCTAAGTGCACATACAATTTTAGACTCTGTATTCTATTCTCTATTCTATTCTGGTCAATGATCAAACCAACAGCTGCAGTTGCCTGCCATTAAGAAAAATATTCTTACTCTCCCTCCATCCTTTAAAATCAGGGAAATCAGCAGTGAATTAGGAAATGTGTTGGTGAAGTACCTTTTTTTTTCTGTTTACCTGTATTCCACTGTGATGGTTTTGTCTGCTCATTTAATCAACCATCTTGCTGTTGGACAGCAGGGGATGATGGGAAAGAGAGAAATAATCTTGAAGAAATCATGATTTAAAACCCAGCATACTTAGGGAAGTGCTTGCATTTCAATGCCCAATCTGCAGAAGCTTTCTTCTCCATGCAACAGACAAATTGTGCTTAAAAAAAAATAAACAAATAATACTGTTTTCCTTTTTTTTTTTTTTTAATTATTTTTAAAAAATGTTTTTATTCCAAAGTCCTGCTCAGAGATCTAGACTTGGAAGCCTTAAGTCTTAGCACCCTGTTATTTTCCTTTAGAATTTCTTTGTGTTAGTGAATGCAGTGACAACTCATGGAATATAATTCATCTTTTTCTTCCATTTGTAGACCTTCTGGCAAAATGTAAAGGATATCCTGCCACGACAAAGTAATGAATGGGTCCATGGCTACCAAAATTGGGACATCTGGATATTGAATGCCTTGAAGTTCCTTTTGCTTCTCAAACTAGCATAGAAAGTAGCATTAATTATTCAAGAACAGGTTGGACAGGGCTCTGAGCAACCTGATCTAGTTGAGATTGGACTAGATGACCTTTAAAAGTCCCTTCCAACCCAAACCATTCTATGATACAAAGAGATGTAAATCTGAATAAATGTCTTGCTCGTTTCCCAGGAGCATGCATCTGGGAATTCTTCCTTACATTTCCATTAGCTTAAGGGCAACTGTGAATGTAGGAGTTAGCAGAATTTAAATTGTCATCAGCTGAGTACTGCTGCTGCTGAGATACAGAACTGGTATTTCCTTCAAGACATACTGGTAGTCACTTTTACTCTCCTTAGAAATCTCACAGACACATGCCAGCTAAACTGTCTGCTGTGGTTACAGTGCAAGTGATTTTGAAAGCTTACTGCTCTGTGCATTTGCCTTTGGACAGAATTCAGCTCTTCCCTTTATATTTGATGTGTCAAATGTTTTTATCTTGAACTTTCTCATGAATTCTTGTTAAGGAAAATTCTTTTGGGAGAGGAATTGAAAGACAAAAATAGGGACTCAAGTAGCCTGCAGAATGAAAGATAGAGAGAAATGCCAAAGCCTTTGGGAGAGATGGGAACTTGCTAACAGGGTGAACCTCAGAAAGTTATGAAAATTGGCAAAATTATGGGGAGATATTTTCTGCATGGTTTCCACTACTCTTGGACTTTATCATGACTAACTGTTGAAGTTTCCATTGCTTCTGTCTTTTGTCAAATTTGAAAAGTGATGCCAAAGCTAGTAGAGGTAGGGTAACATTTTTGGTGATGCTGCCATCATTATAGGTGCTTCCTGTCTAATGAAGCCATCAGGATCAGCCTGTGGAGTTCTTGAGTGATGGATATCCAGACTGTGCCATTAAGAAAATTCATTCAGCTTTGCAGTTTTATAAAAATGCAGCTCTTGTTACATAATTAAGTGCCATCTATTAGAACAACAGCATGGATGCCAGAAACTTAGGATTTTGGAGTTTCTAGAACGAGAGAGCAGAGCAAATTGTAGGATGCAACTGCCTTACTGGAATTAGACATCTAATTCAACCTATGATGTCTCCTGTAAAGCTATCATGATATCCTGGACAGATAGTAGAAATCTAACCTTCTTTGGTTTCACACATCCCAACAGAGTACAAATTTGTGTGTTTATTTGGGGATTTTTTTAATTATTTTTTTTTCCCCCTAGAAGAGATCCAAGTCAAAGGGAGCGTTTTGGGAGACGGGGAAAAGCTGGTTTTGGCCTTGGGAGTAACTGTGCTAGGAGAGGAGAGTCTTAGAGAATGCAAGAGAAATCAATGGAAAACTGAATTCATTCAGAGACATCACTGAGAGGATCAGAGAACAAAAGGAGAGGGAAGGCTAAGCTGTGATGGACAGAGTTTTCTAGGAGCCAGAGGCCACTGTGAAGAGTTCTCTGTACCTCATCAATACTGAATTGCCTGAAGCTCAGCTAGAACTAAATACTCCAGAAAATGTAGAAGGAAAAAGAAAAGCTTGCGTACAATCTGCTACTGCATTTTCCCTTTCAGATATAGTAGCATGCAGTTTTCTTTAAGAAAAAAGAGAAATCCAAGTTACACCTGGGCTTTGGTGTCTACTTTTATTTTTAAGTTACATGCTTTTGGTGTTTATTGAGAGTTCATTCATGGGAACAGTCTCAGAAAATTCAACTTCAAGTTCAGTTTGATTAAAAGCCTAGAGTGAGAAGTGACCAGGTCTAGATGAAACTTGAGATGTGAAAATTATGTAGGACATTTAAAGTATGGCCTTTTACAGGTCTTATATAAATAACTAAGGTAAGCCAGACCTTGTCTAAGGTTTGTGATTTAAATAGTCATTGTCTTCGAACAATAGACTCACTTGCTTAGGTTTAAAATCAGTCTATAGGAACACAAGATGAATATGGTCTGTCTACTCTCACTATAAGACATGCAGTAACCTGACAGATTTAAATAAATAGTTTGATACGTTATCATTCTTTGATGGAAAACATGAAACTTAGAATCTGGTAGTTCATGTTGATGTTGCAAGGATGCAGGGAATGGAAATAACAACTGAGCATTATTCAAAGTTGCTGTAATTGATCTTTTTCTTTTTTAGGAAATCTTTAAGACAGAAGGCAACCTTGGAATTCCAAGACAAAAAAGGGCTATTTTGGCAACTCCAATATTAATTCCTGAAAATCAAAGACCACCATTCCCCAGATCTGTTGGCAAGGTAAGTCAACAAGAGCTGGACCAAATTTTGATATTATGTGAACCGAATACAAACTAGAACTGAACAGAGAAGATTGGTTCTGTCTATATTGTGTAGACAGATGAAAATGACTTTGCATTCATGGCAGACTTTAACAGCATACATGTGGGTATAAAGCATTATCAGAGATGTGTGTTTTCATGCAGCTACTCCACACAGTAGAGGTAGCTGCCTGGCTGTGGGTTAGACTGGGGCCGAAATCTAGGTTGGGCCTATTATGAAGAGTTTCCTACAGCATAGTCTGGATTATGTTGTTTCTGTGATCAAGACCTAGAAGGAATCTGCAAAGTAGTATATTTAAAGAGGTCTTTTGTTCATTCCTTAGTTAATTGCTAGTCTTCAAAGACAGCAAGTCTTTGCAAACTTCAGTTTTTCTTTTTTTCCCCCAATGTTTGACATAAAAATGGAAAGTTTCTCTATCATCCACAGACAGACAATTCTAACAGTCACTTTCCCAGATCTGCAGATATACAGCTATGCATACAAAATCATTAATTCTAAACTAGCAATAACTGTTCAAATACATCAGAAGTTGTACTTACATGAATATAGTTTGCATCTCCTATGCATCACTCTGACGTTGATAGGTGTGTTATTGACATCATGGCCTATCCAGCTGTGGATTCCATCCCTAATTCCCACCAATATGATTTCTGGAGCTCAATGTACGGCTTGAGGGCAGAATTTTACTGTAGGATCAGGGTGTAATTACTGGTGCTGGCCAGCCAGCAGCTAATCATTTACTTTAATAATTAAGAAAGTTTATTTTCCTATTAGTAAAAAAAGAAAGGTTAATCTGTGAAGATTTAATTTTCTCTCCTCTCTTCCTCAGCAATTTATACTGATTTCAAAAACTTTTGTAAGTTTTCTCTGTATTTCTGAGGTATTCTTTAATGTGCCCTCAAGTTTCTGAAGCCATTTCTGAGCTTGTCGCTTCACATTTCAGGTTTTGAGAATTAATGATCAGTAAAAATTGTTGGTGAATACGTTAATGATAAGTAGTTAATTTTTAATACCTCTGCTGTACAATTTTAAAGCAGAGAGATAATTGAAAAGGCTACTTATACACAGATCTGTAGCATTTGGGTTTTTGTTGTTGTTGATTTATTTCTTGCTACCCACTTCCTCTCCTGCTCATGAACAGTGAATTTTTGGATCTGAAGTAGTCTGACTTGTCTTCTGCAATTCCCTTCATTAAGTATTTTATATTGGGTGTTTAGGATACAAGTCCTGGTAACAAGGCTCTTTCAGCAAAATGAGATGAATCAGGTCCTATTTGTGTTTAAATGTTTTCCTGGCATCTTGTGATCTTGATTTGTTTTGTTCCTGAGATGCTAGTCAGGGATCACAAGATCATCATTTGGTGATGTACAAACAGCATAAAAGCATCTTGCAGACTGCTTTTCAAAGGCTTTGAGATACCTGTCTTCAACTAATACTTTAATTATGACTACAAATGAGTAATACCTTGAAATACTTTAAACTGTCATCAATTTTAAAGTCTTTAAATATAATTTGTTTTCAATATAGTTCTAATTTAGGAATCCAGGCATGACTATTTTGGCCATAGTCTGTTGTAAATAGTAACACAGTGTATATGTGCCAAGTGAGAGAAAATTTAGAGATATTTAAAATAATGGAATGAAATATTCTAGTTCAGCTGCAGTAATTTGCAACTGAATGATTAACGAAACACAAATAAAAAGGTTTGAAGCCTCAGACATACTGATGGTAGAAAAGAAAGACTATTCTTCTCTAACTAAAAATATCATAGAATTCCTAGAATCACAGAATCAATAAGGTTGGAAGATACCTCAAATATCATCAAGTCCAACCTGTTGTCCACCACTTCATGACTACTAAACCATGACACCAAGTGCCACGTCCACTCCCCTCTCGAACACCTCCAGGGATGGTGACTCCATCACCTCCCTGGGCAGCCCATTCCAACGGCTAACAACTCTCTCTGTGAAGAACTTTCTCCTCACCTCAAGCCTAAACTTCCCCTGGCATAGTTTGGGACTGTGTCCCAGAACTTCTTAAGAAAGGCCATGACGTGTTCATATAAAATACCCTGTACTAATCTAGAAAGCCTTAGACACCCAATTCATGCACTTGTTTCAGCTGTAGAAAAGATTGATCGTCTTTCTCATTTAACTTTAGGTGCTTATTGTGAACTTGTACTTAGCTTCATGAATTTGTAAAAATTCATGTATTTGCCCACTTCTGTGAGGCACAAGGGACACATTTAATTCCTCTTTCACAGTATGTTTGTGCTTATCTTCAGAAGCCTCAGTAGGACACTACACAGACTGATGAATTGCAGCCTCTGATGTGTGTGGATTTCTTTTGAAATTAAGCTTTGCTTTCTCTGCTCTCTTGTAATCACTGTGAAGGGACATTGCAGATGTATTTGGTAGTTGTGGTTTTTCTATATTGTTTTTCAGAAGAAAGAAAGGATACAGACAATGGACAATTTACATGTTATAATAGAGTTTTTAAAATGAGAAGGAAAGGAAAGCAGATTTGGTCATGTCACTGCCAGCAGCCAGGGCTGAGGTCTCGTTTAGGTGTGCTGTGATGGGTACAGAAGAATTCGTGTCATGCCAGAGCGGTTTTCAAAGACTCAATCTGCACACCCCTGTGAGCAGTGTCCTGCTGAAATTCTCTTTGATGGACATTCCCACTCAAGCCTCTCTGAGACTGAGCTGTGGGGCAGTTCGTATGTTATGTAGATATGGCGATAACCATAGCAATGAAATAATGTAGGAACAATGAACCCCAATACAATAATGTGTGTGGTGGTGTGGCATAACTATCTGTTTTCCTGTGTGAAAAGTAATCCCAACATTCATTTTGCTTTCATCTTTGTTATTGTAATGTTACCTTTTCTGCTCATCAAGAATGTGAAGTTTTGGCTGAATGAAAAACGACATAGTGGTTATTCCAGATATGACTAGTTGTGTTTGATACCATTGTGCAGTCTGCTTTGAATGTCCATGTAAAAGTTGGGGTTTCAGTTGCACCTTGATTGTGCTATTTTCTCTTTCACCCGCTTTAGCAAACTTCCAGTGTAGTTTATTCCTCTGTGTCGACTGCCTCTTGGTTTCCAACCTATGCTTTGTTGCCTGGAAATGCACAAAGTTGGTTGGAAGTGACTGCAGCACAGCTGAACTGCTTATTAGCATTTAGCTGGGAGCAGGACAGATCTGCAAAACTAGGAGAGCAGGGGGAGAACAATTAACTACTCTTTAGACCTCAATTAGGATAAAATAGCACTTTAAAAAATGGGGATTTTAGGATACTTCATTAGTTAGGGTTGGTAATATAAATCAGGAAGGAGGCATAACAGTGGACAAGTGAAAAAAAAAAAACAGATTTAATTAATTACAAAAATTCAAATTAGCATTTAGCTTAACAAGGAAATACATGTGTAGAAGCTGTTCTTAGTGCTGTTACTGGCTTTCCAGACTACCCACTTAGGAATTAGACTGTTGCCTGTCCATTTGCACACCCTTCATTAGGCCATCTCTTAATTAAATAATTACCATAGGCATGCTGTGCTTGCTGGTAGAGGAATCTCACTTTTTAGCAGAATTTAAGACTTTGCATTTTAGCCTTCATTCCTGAGGGAAAATAGTGAGGTTAAAATATTTTAATGCAGTCTCGGTAATGTGGGCCTTTGTGACCAGATGGCCCAGGCTACAACTGTTGACTATCATCAATGTGTTTTGTTTAGCTCTTGCTGATATAGCACAGGGATGTGATATTCAATTTTTAGTCTCTCTCCATATGTTTTATTTTTCTGGTTTACTTGTCCATATCAAGTTAAATTAGGTACAAAACAGTGGGATGCAGGGTTATTTTGTAACTGTGGTGATAGGTTATGCACCACTATGCAAGGGAAAAATTTTCTAAGACTAACGTAAAAGTGGTGGTTCTATGCAGCTGTTTGATGACACTATCCAAACACACTTTAACTGTGGTAAACTGGTAAACTATCCAGACACACTTTAACTGTGGTAAACTGTGGTAAACTGCATGATGGTACTTTTTCCAGTTTGATCCTTGCACTAATGCAGAGCTCAAAGTGCAGGAAAGTAATTACAGGGAGGGACAAGAAGTTCCATCGCTTCTTCCAGACAAAAGGAGAGAAGTGTGTCTACAAAGTGTATGTTTTAACACAGGTTGAAAGGATTTCCTATAGATTCTACTGATGGACATATGATGAATCCATGATGTTACTCTTTGATTTTAAGGAACTGTCCTTCATAACACTGAATATTTGAGTTGTTGTCAAAAAATATCTGGAAACAGTAAGTGACCGGGTGAAAATTGCTGAAACTTTTTATGCTCAGTGAAGGCCAGAAGACAGAAAATATTACCCAGGAGACTTTGTAGGAAACTCCTGAATGAACCGTTTTGGCCAGTAAGAAAGGCTGTGTGGGCTGTGTGTCTTGTTGTTTTATTTGTTATGATTCTTCTCTCTTTTATTCTTTTGCAAGGAGAGGACATTTATTTCGATATTTTACATCAGATATTGTATATGATCCCATTTTTGGTGTTGGCTGATGGACAGCTGCTAAATGACAATTAGATGGCAAGATTGACCTAAACAGAAGCTCAAGAGTAAAAGCAATTTAGGCTAGGAAACAGGTTAGAGATCTTTGTGGAGGTTTTTGTTGTTTGTTTGTTGTTTGTTTTTTTTTTTTTCTTCTGAGTTGTGAATTTAAGCAAAAGAGAAAACACAGCTTGTTTGTTAATGCAACAATACAGAAAAAAAAAAAAGAAGAGGGGAGGAAACTGAAGAACTGAAGATCACTGGATGGAAAAGCTGCTGGAAGCTTATTATTTTTGAGTGGCTGTCTGATTAAAGCTATTTATATATCATATATGCTTCACAAAAGAGAAGTGGTTAGTACTAAACATGCAGCTGGAAAAATGCCAAATTTCAGTCAAAAGTTTGAGAAGGTGGTGATATAATTGTCAAGATAAATGATCATGATCTACTGGCCCATGAAAAGCATCTAGATGGAAGGATTGTAGACTGGAGAAGAACATGTCAGAGACAACAAATGAACAAGAAAGTGAACTAAAAGCTAATTAAGAAGTGAATTTGTTCTAGCACAAAATCTGAAGAGTGAGAGAAAGTCTAAAGAGCAGATTAAAGAAGTGGTGGAAGAGAAGGACCTAGCTAAGGTGAGCATCCAAGTCTGGACGATAACGGTGCATCCTAACTGAGAACAGAATGATGTACACAACAGAGGAGACATATCTAAAACCCTTTCCAACCCCGGAAGATCTGTGGAAGTCCTTACTGACTTTTCAGTTGGTCTGAAGCCAAATTCTTGGTCTGAATCTTCCTATCAGTGACTAAAAATGATTTGGAATCAAGAGATTGTGTTTCTTACTGTGGAACTAGAAGTAGGTCCTGAGGTCTACAAGAAATACCCCCTGGATTTGAAAAAACAACAAAATTCTTTAATATCCATTTGGTTGTTTCCAAATCATCACTACACCAAATCTAATGATCAGGCTGCTCTAAAGAGTGCTCAGAAAAGAGGAGATGGTCATCAGCAAGAGTCTAGACTGACTTATCCGAAAGGCAAGAGTATTTCAACGACAGCTGAGAAAGTGGTACCACCAGGGAGATGTTGGAATGATTGGCTCCTAGGAAGCATTCAGGGTGCAGAGTAGATGGAATTACTCGGGTACAAAGAATTCTGGTTTCTTGCATCAAAATCTGAGAGCATTAAAGGAGAACTAAAATGTGTCTATTATTCTACACAGGAAAACGCACATCCCCAGCTGAGGATATAGAAACACAAGCAGCAAAGAAAGAGTGGTAGAATGATGTAAAGAAAAGGGAAAATAATTATTGATTAATATCATTTATGCAATAATGACAGTCTTCATAAATAAAGCTCTTCCTAATCCATCAAGAAACAAGATTTGGATTAGAGAAAAATCAAGTTTTGATACTGCTACAGTAAAATTTGGCAGAAATATATATGAGCTCAATTTGTTCAGCCTAGCGCGGTAAAGTGTTTTCTGTAGATGTAAAGTGAGCGCAGTGATTTAAGCAAAAGGAATAGACTGGCTTAATGACTAATGGCTATAAATTTTGGCATGAGATTAGAAGAAAAGTTTCTGTTCCCCAGAGAAAAGGAATTAATTTTCAAGAGTATTACTGAGGAGGGAATACAAAGTTTGATAAATATACAGTCACAGTTGCATAATAAAACTGCTTCTGATCCTGAAAGCATAGACACCTAGAGGCTTCCTGCTATTCTGTTGTTCTTGAAAATGTGTAATACCCCGCTGAGCTGGACCTGAATGGACTGTTGGAGATGTCAGAGTTTAACAACTGCTCTGATTTGTGGCTGGCATGAAGGAATGGCACACTTCTGACCTTCACGGAAAAATACCAACCTACATCAGCAATGAATGTAATGAAATGAAGAGCACTCCATTAAATGAAAGGGTTTTCAATGCAAGTACATGAATTATTAAGCTACAGCATATTAATTTTCATTAAAGGATATGTATTTGATGTTCTAACAAATCATGAAGTGAAAAAAGCACTTCAAATTTATCTCTTTTTTTCTGAAAGGTCTCTCTTCAAGATTTATTTTTTTACAGAAAAATACTGATAGTCACACAAACAATTCCAGCAGAACACATCTGTTATCTTTAAACTAGCAGATTTTTAATGGACAGCCTTGTTAAAACACTCCTATTTATTTAAGATCTTTCAGAAGAATCGCACTTCAGCAGCAGATGCCTTGGAAAACTGGAGAATAATAAGAAATTGCCATTATTTTTAATTGTTTGGTGTTGTTAGTAAGAATAAAAGAATTTTTAAACATTTGAGGATTACTTTCTAATCTAGTTACTATGGATACAAGTTTGATGGAGATAAAGCAGCTCTATGGTAATAACAGAATTAAATTTTCTGCCCAATACTGAAATATCCTGTACCTAATTTCCTGCTTCATAACAAATCATGCTAATGACCTTAAGGAAAGCATGGAGCAGAAGAGATTTTATGTGCCAAAGCTGTTCAGCAAAGTGTGCTAGAGTTTAACCATCACATTGTTTGTGTTAACTGATCTCAGAAGTTGGTATCTTAAACTGTATTGCAGATGAAGGTAGAGGTGAAGTCTGCCCCTGCCAGTAAACTACATATGCAAAGGAAATAAGATGAAATAAACCCCTGGCAACTCATTTTCCATTGATGCACTAACTGAATTTTAGACTTAAGTTTAGGGAAGTATTTGGATTATTTTTTAGATGCAGTGGCTATTTCATCTAATGATGCCCAATGTCAGACACCTTTCCATATGTAATGTCTTTTCTTTTTTTCTTTTTCTTTTTTCACATGGTTAATTGTAGTTATCTTTGTAAAATGAACCCAAAGAATCTCCCCAAAACTCTGGGCGTGTTCAATTTCTCCAACCCAAATGAACCCAGGCTAGTGTTTAAGAATTACTTGTAGAGTGTGATTCTGTACCTGGTCTTACTGAGTGTACTATGAATGGAAAGCTGCGTTGGCAGCAGCAAACAGAAAGCCCCTTGTAGGGATGCAGAATAAGTTATTAACTTGCCATTCTCCAACTCAGATCTCTGTCATTTTTAGCAAACTCTATTGATTTTTTGGGGGTTACTTTCATCTTTGCAAACTTCTAAGGCATCTTGAGTTGACTAATGGAAATGTTTTTGTTATCCACCTGGACATTTCTGCCTTGGTTTAATTCTGTTCTTGGAAATAATCACTTGTTCTGTCCAGCTTGAAAAACATATCTTCTTACTGAATGTATACTTTTAGGAAAATATTGATTTCTGCATTGTTAGTAGGGCCAAATACCAACACAATATAGGGTCTAATTCTGTAGTCTCAGATTGGCAAAACAGGATGCTTTGATCCAGGGTTTCTGTTTGCTTGATACCCTTCACTGGTAGAATTTCCTCCTACAAATTTACTTGCAGTAACTCCTTCTTTGAAGCTATATGACAGATGCAGCAGACTTACAGTAGCAGTCTCCTGTGTTAATATATTACTATCAAGAAGAGGAGATCTCTGAAATGCAGAAGTCAACAGAGAGAACATGACCACAAAGCTTCCTTTAAATCAATGAAGATATTTATTTGGTAGCTATGAATTGATTCAGATGTGATCTGTTGTCTGAGTATTGTACCTTCTCTACACAATCATTTTTCTGTTTCATTCCAAATCATTCCTTTGGTTTGTTATTATGCAAAATCAGTTGTTAGCAAGTGTATAGTGTAATATAAAGCAATACCCAAATTAATGATATTTTAGGAAGAAAAATAACTTATCCCTGTCAATTTACAAACTGAATACTGTCATACTGTCAACTTCGGTACTTCCGTTAATGACAGACTTTAATAAAGGCATTTTGCAGACTGGACTGGCAAAAAAAACTGATACTATTCACTGTGGCTTGTTAAAGTGGTATTAAGAAAAGATGGTTTGGCAGAGCATTTCCAGAAGGAAAAATGATGTGTATTATATATGGCTCCTCTGTAAGGTGGAGTAAAGAGATGTCACTCAGGGAATGATAGCGATTTTCTTTCTTCTGATTAACTCCCGAATCTTTTTAGTGATTACTAACTAATTTTAAACTTTCTATGTTTGGATCGTGGTTTTCGTCATACATGGTGGATTCTTTTGAATTTTTTTTCTCTTGCAATGTTGAGTGATGTATAGTAACAGATCACTAGGCTAAGTGAAGGAATATGACTGTAATATCTATAATGGCAGCTGTGATTTAACTCAATAGATATTCTTCCTTCACCTTTCTGAAACATCTTTTGCTCTTGTCTTAAGGAGAAAACTTTTTAGCCTTCCTGGTTAATACCCTATACCACTTAATTTGCAACCCTGTTCATGAAATTCAGAGGTGAACTAGGTCGTCTGTAGTCTATAGCAGAGTCACAGAATAGTTGAGGTTGGAAGGGATTTCTGGAGGTTGTCTTGTCCACCCTCACTGTTCAAGCAGGGCTGTTTAAAGCCAGTTGTACAGAACTGTGTCTAAATGGCTTTCAACTGCATCCAAGGTGGAAGTCTTCACAACCTCTCTGGGCAACCGAAAGTGCTCAGTCCCTCTCACACTGTAAACAGATTTCCTGATATTCAGATAGAACCTTCTGTTTCAGTTTGCATTCAATGCTTCTTATTCCATTAGCAAGCACCACTGAAAACAGTCTGCACCAGCCACAACTCCCAGAATTGTGTCATCAGTAAACTTCTTGAGGATACAATCTGCCTCAACATTCAGATCATTACAATGATGTTAAACAGGAATAGACCCAATGTTGACACCAGGGCACACCTGCTACTAGATTTTGTGCCACCAGCTCTACAAACTTCCAGGGGTTCGAGTTGACCCTGATTGTCCTGCAGTTTGCTAGGTCCTCTGCATTCCCCTTTTTGAAGACAGGGTGACATTTGCTTCCTTCCACTATTTGGACACTTCTCCCATTTGCTATGATCCACCATATTATCAAATGTGGCCTTGCAAAGACATCTGTCAGGTCCCTTGGCACATGTGAATGCATCCCGTGAGGGGCCATGGACTTTTGTATGTCCAGTTTTGCTTAAGCATACCCCAACCTGATCTCTTCCACTCAGTTACAGCTTCCTAGCTTTAGATTGTTTCCTTCTGGTCACTGAGATTCCTGAAAGACGGTCTTGCTAGTAAAATGCATTCCAGTGTTCTGTAATTAAAGTAGCAAGAGCATTGACCATTGTTTGGCCATTATATAGTTTACATTTTGTGAGGCTCTTTATGAAGTCATGCTGATTATTGGAATTTATTTTTCTGGAATTTAAATCCAGGAACTCTGCCCTGTTTATATACACATGCATGCTCAGAGATGCGTAATGATCATAGTAGTAGCATAGTATCAGTCAGGGTTGGAATGGACCACAAGGATCATCTAGTTCCAACCCCAATGAGAACAGGCTTGTACACACATAGCCAGACTTTCATGTACTCTCTTGGTCGATGCTATTGACTTGATATGTGCTTTTCCTCACATTTTAATCTATAAGATGCTGCTGTGAGTACATATTGCTTCTATTGAAAAGCCTCCCCATTTCATCTGCTCTTGTGTCAACAAGCATCAGTCGCATTGCTGTTCTTCCATATCTGAATTTCCTGCCACCTTACTTTCTGTCTTACATTTCTGAAGAGTAAGTGAATATACAGCAGTGAATAACATTAGTGCAAGTACCTACAGTCACATATATATAGGTGAATAACATGAAAGAAATATTTATATCACTTTTATCTAAGAACTGAAATGATTGTTAAAGTATTTGCATATTTCTGCCAGCACATGGTTTTAGCAGTTTTATTTAGCTGGAGCTTCTGTTTAAGCTGACATATTACAGTGTTTGTAAGCCTGTCCTCACCACTCAGCACTGCCATGGAGTGACAGTCTGGTAAGAAAATACTAAAGTAATTTACTGTATCCTGGTCCAATGATGTCTGAACTTAAGCATGTTGAAGCAAACAGAAATTCCCCCATCAAAGTGAGAAAGGACTTTTGATCAGGTCAGCCATCTTGGGACATGGCAGGGGGAAAAGGGACACTTGAAGCAAGCATGAACTAAGCTGATAATGTGCATATCAAGTTATAATTTATTTCACTATGTTTATAGGGAAAGTTATTAAAGCACATTTGGAAAACAGGATTTTCATTAAGGTTCAACTTCATCTCTTTTTTCAATATCACAAGTATTTTTTCGTGACTTCATAAGTTTTACTTTTCCTTTATTCAAGGCATGAATGGAGCTATTAAGCTTGCATTTCCAATTGAACTTGCTGAATGGGTTTTGATAATAGCAACCTGTACAAAAATGAAGTCCAGAAAATGAAAGCAGTAGTGATCCCTATAATCCAATAACCTGTGTCTTATATGTATTGTACTTACTAGAATTGCAAAAAGAAAAAAAAAAAAAGGAAAAGTTTTGGATGCAGCTGAGTGTGGCTGGAACTTGAATTCAGGGGCTATACCAATGTAACAGAAATTCATGTTCAAACTTGATTTACAATATATTACAGGTATTTTCATGAGCAAGTGAAGTGACAAGAGAATGGCTCCTTACAAATACTAGTTTCCTGCAACAAACCCAGATCTTCTTATCTGTGTAATACTTCAAGTACAATGACCCTATATCATCCCACAGTGCCCTCAGCACTACTGATGTTATTTTCTCCTTTCTGGCATTTCAAAATGGGATAAAAGAGTGCACATCCTGGAGCTACAGCTAGCCTGACTGGGCAATGAATATACTTGTGTCACTCTACCTTTCAGTCTCTGCAGGTGTGAATAGCTCTTTTCACTTTACATTGCTCTTATTTCCGTGGAACTTATAGGAAATTTGTATCCTGGATTATTTTATTTTATCTTTTTTATAAGTTGATTGGAACTACCCAATAGACTTGAAATTGCTCAGACAAGCAGAATCACTTAAGTGGTTTTTTGTTAGTTTGGTTGTTTGGCTGTTGGTTTTTTTTTCTTTTTAGGAGACCAAACTAAAGAAACAGGTGTTTAACTTATAGCTTTGCCTCAACAGATTCTTTTTTTACATGACAAACAAGCCTCTAAATGTCACCGAAGAAGCTGTTGTTCCTTGTAAGGTTAGAATAATGGTTAATTCAGGGATATTTAAAGAGCAAGGTCTGCAATGGGGAGCTTGCTAATTATGTGAAGGAAAAACTATAAGGATCTATATGAATTTTATCACCAATAAAAATTAATGAACAATACTGAGCATGCTGAAATTGTGTAAATAGGAAAACATAATAAATCAACTTCATCCATTATTACTGTGCTGTTGGGTTTTCTAATCTGAATTTGCTAAGGGTCAGTGGATCATGGCAATTAATTTGAATTAATAGAATCTATCATATATGGAAAGACATATAGCACCATTACTGAATTTTATTAATTATTTTCTTGTGAGAATCTTTGAGTATTTACTATTTAATATATTATCTCATAAAAAAATAAAAATTAACATAATCATGATACAGTCAATAATGCTTTTGAAAAGAAGTGCAATTATCTGTTAATGAGAAGTCTTAAAAAACAGGCATATTGTGTCCTTTAGGGAATGACTGATGAAGGACCCTCTTTGCAAGTAGTAGAAAATTGATTGCATTTATATTTCCCCAAGATTCCACAAAACCTGGTGATTTCAAACTCCTCAGATGGAAAATGATGCAGATGTAGTTCACTGCCAGCTGCTCTGAACATGATAGCATCTCCATTTATCCTCCAGGTCTTTTTCTTGTGAACAAGATAATAAGTTTTGACCACATTTTATTATGCTGAAATTTTGCCCATCCTGAGTGGCCTTTGAATTCTGGGAACAAGTTAAGAATATGTTCTCTCATCATTATTTACCCGTACACATATATGCATGTAATTTATAGCAAGATGAAGACAGGTACAATGTACTCTAGTGCAGTATTTACTTACAATAGAGGTAAGAGCAAAAATAGTTACTTTTTTTCCCCACATTCTTAAAAAAAAAAAAAGAATCTGAAATTCTTATTGGACTGTCAGAATTAGTTATATTTTCAGAAAGGAGACTGAAATTCTCCCATCAGCTTTTTAAATCCAAGACTAGAGGCAAAATACAGCTAGGCGGCCATTTGTTGTCTAATATCTCAAGGAAGGAATCTCTGCTACTTTTGTAACAAACCATGCGGACACTTATGCAGCAGCTTTCAAAGTAAGAGCTTATTGTGTTGATGAGCTAAGGAAATTATCTTATTGCAAATAATTTAATAACAAGATCTGGCATTAGTTTCAGTTATTTACTGTCAGGGGATTTAGGGTTTCATAAATCCGTGTGATAAGCAAATAGCTGAAAAGCAGTTAACTGTGGGGGACTCTGTCCCCCAGACTGGATGATAAAAGATGAGAAACTGCAAGGAGAGTTGAAATGGGAACCACCTGCAGTGGCTTAATAAGCAACTCCCGTAGATGAGATAAGAGTCACCTGCACTACCTTAATAAGTATTGTCAGCCAGTAAGAAGAAGGAGGTGGTTAACCAACGCCTTGCAACTACATTCAGAGGAGAGCTACGAATGCAAGCTGCGTGAAGGCAGTCGTGAGTCTTGTGGGCTTGCTGCCGTGGGCAGGGGCTCTTGACCTGGGCGCTCCCTACCCCCCTGCTTGAATTCCACCCTTGTCGCTGTGGGTGCTGTGCTGAACCCTACAGCGACAGTTAACGTCAAGAATTCTACTTCCACTGGAATTTCAGGAAACACCTGATTTTTTATTTTATTTTTTTTAATTGAAAAAAATATTTATTTCTACTCTAGATATTGTCCAGAGATCTGGGGGGCAAACTAAAGGGTATGATTCTGGTGGTTTGGGCTCTGGTGCTGGTACAGGACAGTATGAGTCATCATTAAAAGGCAGAATATGGGGGCAGATGTATCCTAGGAGTGTCCCACAACCATCAGTGCCTGGCTCATTTCTGAATTGCAAAACATTTTTACTGTTCTTGGCAAAGAGAACAAACTGCAAAAAGATCTCAGGGTGACTGCACAAACATTTCCCTTGCAGTTCTCTATTCCCACAAACCATCTCAAGTTTAAGCTTTCATTCTCCTAAATACAATATATATCATGCAAATGTATCTGGAAAGTAAAGAGAAAGGGTGAGGAATGTCTGACTCATTATTTGTAGTCAAATATTGCTTTATTATTTATAGAGTCATTCTGCATTTCAAAAGCTTGTAGGCAATGCTAGAAATAAAAATAAAAAAAATAAAAACAAAAAGCCCCCTTCTGAAAGCAGTGAGATTTGAGTTTCTAAGGCCACATTTTCAGGGGAATGTAGGTGCCTCATTACCTTCAGCACGACAGTGTGCACACCAGTCAGAAAGTGGAGTTAAATGTTATTTCTTCTGACATTTATGAGCATTTAGCCACCTCCAGCTCTCCTATAATACAAGAAGAAATGTTATAATGCCTGATTATTGAAATAGGTAGAAAAATGGAGTGGTCAAGAGGGACCTCTCTGTCTTCCAGAGTACACCTTTCTGTGTAGGCCCCGCAAAAGCCTCTGGAGAAGTTCTGTGTGGTACTAGATACTGTCTAGTTCTTAGAAGGCTCAGAAAGTAGTCCCTTGTCTTTACTGTGCCTTGGAGATAAGTCCTTAGGAGTAAAGGGCTCTCTGCAATTTCATTTGTTTCCTATTTGCTATTCACATGCGTGATACTGGGCTGACATATAGCCTGCTTTCAGGTAAAACTGTTAACTCTGCAGAAGTCCCTGAGTCTCTTGAAGCTCAGCTTTTTAACTGAGAGATTTAAGGCTTCAGTTCTACTTCTTACTCTACAAGGCACTAGAGAAGGGTTAAATTTGGGAACTGAATTTTCTAATTCATTTTCTAGTTATATATATTTCCTGTTTCTCAAGGAAATAAAAGGCAAAGATGCTATGTGATATGAGTGAGAAAACTAATACCTAGATTTCAGTATAACATGGTGCTGTGATAGGTAACAGAATTTAATCACAGAGAATATGCCTGACATCCATGAAATACCACAGCACACCAGCAACTCTGTGTAAGTGTATGGTAGACAGGCATGTTCTGATGGAATATGATTCAGTTCCTTTGGTTTGGTTTGTAAAAGACAACAGTGCAGGCAAATGACAGCGCACTACTCAAACTTATGGCTGTAATGGGAATATATCCTTAGTCTTAATCCCGTAAAGTGAAGGGTTTACATTTCTGAACATAATGTTGCATTTAAATTACACTGCTCTCTAAATTTGGTTAAAGGCTGATCTACTGTTATCAACCAAACATTTCTAAGGTACTCCAAAGGGCTTGATCTGGAGGAGTAGTCCTAACTGAGGAGAGATCTGTTTTCTTGCCTACTGCTTTCTTTGTCTGAAATTGAACTGAAGGATTTGTAATTGAAAAGACTTACTGTTCTTTCTAAATATCAGTTTCAAAATCAAGTCTGCTTTTCTTATTAGCTGGTAATCCTGGGTCTGTTTTAAGATCTTTCTGTATTCTAGACACATAAAGCGTAGCCATGGAGACACACATATTACGGTGATTTTTATTATTAATGAAATTAGCAGACAAAATTGAACTATTTTTCTAACTCCATGACGTGGTGTTGACTAATTTCCAAAAAGTAAATACTTGCTAATACCATCATATATTTTCTTATTTTCATTTGAGCATGGTGAACCTATGCCTGAAGCCTTAATTTTCAGTAAAAATTAAATAACAAAGTCTGATCCTGTGGAAATTAACTTGCTTCATTATCCCAAGTATTTGATTTAGATCAGTAAAATAGAAGAGAAAAAGACGTATTTTTAAGTCCATTGCTGAATTCTTTATGAAGATGAGTGCACTCTTGTGCCTTCATCACTGTAAGTGTTAGCACATTAGTTCAGAGAATCTCCAAATATTTTGATTCTATTTTCATATGATAAATCCAGACTTTTCTTTTTTTTTTCTCTTGAATAAGGCAGACGTTCCATGGTTTTGATTTTGGTTTGTGGGGGGTTTTGTTGTTGTTTTTTTTTCTTTGTTTGGTTGCTTGCTGTTTTCTTTTGGCTCTGGTTAGTTCTGTGTGATGACTTTTTTCTTGAATGTCTTTTTCTATTCTTGGTTTTTTCCATCTCAACAGAAGTGTTAAACTCATTTCTTTTCTACACTACTAGCTACATTTACTTTCTGCAAGATGCAGAATGCATAGCCATTATCCACCAAACTTCTATGTATATCAGTTTAATAATTTAATGGCTTAAACTTTCACAAAATCTTACTATTAGCTTTAAATAGTGATTTTTGGCACTGAGCAGTGTTGTGGTAAGCATTTGTATGTGACTGGAAATCATCTTGTCTTTCAGTTAGAAAAGATAATGCTGCTACAGGTAAGGTAAATATACTCCTGTATTTAGTCACAAGTGGATGAGGAAGTTTAGAAAGGTTCTGTTTCTTCCTTTTTGGGAGACAAAAAAAGTGATGTTTTAGTTGTTATTTGTTTAACAATAAAATAATTGTAGGCAACAGAAATAAATTGAATCTTTCATTTAAAAAGACATGTTTTAAACTTACTAGTTAGTATCAACCTGGGAATTTATCAACTATCAATCCCTATATACTAATAGCAATTAGGATACTTAGGATAATACATGATTAGCGCTGTCATTGTAATAGTCTCATAGAATAGTTTAGATTGGAAGGGACCTTAAGGATCATCCAGTTCCAATCCCCTGTCAAGTACAGAGACATCTCCTACTAGAGCAGGTTACTCAAGACCCATTCCAAACTGTCTGTGAACATTTATAGGGTTAAAGTCTGTATCGTAGTGTATTAAAAAGACAATAGCACTCGTATATTCCCTTACAAATTGGGCCTTTTTCCACAGCACAGAAGCTCTGCTAAGCTGAGGTGAACTTTATTACTTCTTTGTGCTTTACTTGCTCAGTGGAGCACTTGTACTTTGCAGTAGTGCAAGCTTTGATATGAGGTTTGGTTTAGCACAGTGAACTGAATTAAGGATTCATATCAGTAACTGTGAATTCTGAGCATGTATTTGACTTGATACCTGCAAGCCTCTAGGTCTGTTATTTCTCTTCCTGACTAGCACAGACTGAAGTGAAACTCCTGAAAGGACATTAATGTTTGGATGCACATACATTAGACTGCATCCTAGTGTATAGAAGCCAATTTTTGAACACACATGCGTTTGTGTATATAAATATCTCTGTCAATAAGAGGAAAGACTAAAACAAAGATGTGTTTGCTTGGAACAGAGACATTTTTTGGCTTGCTGAGTCAGAAAATGTAGATGTTATGCATAGTTAAATTTTATGGCTCAGCTTCTAGTTACCTGGACCTGAGTAAAGCCTTTGACACTGTCCTGCACGGAATCCTGTCTCCAAGCTGGTGCAGTATGGGTTTGATGGATGGACCATTCAGTGGATTAAAAAACTGGCTTGATGGCCACACCCAAAAAGTGGCTATCAATGGGTCCATGTCCAAGTGGAGGCCAGTGACAAGTGGAGTCCCTCAGGGATCAGTACTGGGACCAATCTTGTTTAACATCTTCCTTGGTGACATGGACAGTGGCATTGAGTGCACCCTCAGTGAGTTTGCTGATGACACCAAGCTGTGTGGTGCAGCAGATATGCTGGGGGGAAGGGATCCACCCAGAGGGCCCAAGCCGACCTCATGAGATTCAACAAGACCAAATATAAGGTCCTGCATCTGGATTGTGCAATCCCAAGCACTGATATAAGCTGGGTAGTGACTAGCTTGAGAGCAGGCCTGAGGAAAAGGACTTGAGGGTGCTGGTAGATGGGAAGCTCAACATGAGGCACCAGTGTGCACTTGCAGCCCAGAAAGCCAATTGCATCCTGGGCTTCAAGAGAAGCATAGCCAGCAGGTTGAGGAAGGTGATTCTCCCCCTCTACTCCTTTCTGGTGAGACCCCACCTGGAGTACTGCATCCAGTTCTGGAGTTGCTACTACAAGAAAGATATGGATATGCTGGAACATGTCCAGAGAAGGGCCACAAGGATGATCAGAGGGCTGGAGCACCACTATGAGGACAGACTGAAAGAGTTGCAGCTATTCAGTCTGGAGAAGAGAAGGCTCCGAGGAGACCTAATTGTGGCCTTTCAGTATCTTAAGGGGGCTTACAAGAAAGCTGGTGAGGGACTTTTTAGGGTGTCAGGTAGTGATAGGAAGAGGCAGAATAGAAAAACACTAGAAATGGGTAGATTTAGATTGGATGTAGGAAGAAGTTTTTCACCATGAGGATGGTGAGGCACTCAAAGAGCTTGCCCCAGCAGGTGGTAGAAGCCCCATACCTGGAGGTTTTTAATGTGGCTCTGAGCAGAGTGATTTAGTGTGAGGTGTCCCTGCACATGGCAGGGGGGTTGGAACTAGATGATCCTTGCGGTCTCTTCCAATCCTAACAATTCAATGACTGTTTTTTTGAGGAAAAAATGGAATGAATTCTCACACTACCCTTCACTGATTAATTTCTGCTTCAATTAAGTTTGGGTAATTGATATGGTTTCAACATGCAAGTTGAGAATTAAGTATACTTAGAAATCTTGATACAAATAGACAATAAACTATTAATGTCTATGATTTTGCTGGAGAGAGTCCTTATGCAACCTGCAAATGGGTCTTTATACAATATATGCATGGAGACAAAATAAGTTCATGGTGGGTACCAGTAAAAGAACCATAAGTACCATAACAGATACCAAAATTTTGGGATTACACTTGATCCACTTGTGAGTTCTTAGAAATTTAGCAGCAGGTTTTAAAAGTACACTCTAAAGACCTTCCAAATTTCTGTCAAGTACCTTGGAAAGAACAGACAGTCAATTTTCTGGGACTCTACAAACACCTTCAATTATTGTTTAGTATGTTGTATCTGAAAGTACAGCATAGTTTTATTTAGAACTGTTAAGTTGAAATTAATTACTCTGGAATAAATGGCAAAACATCCAGAGAAAATGTTAGGACCTGAGTTTTACTCTGCAGTTTTTCCATCTACTTGAGTAATGATTCTGCTTCATGTACTGATTACTGTCTTTACAAACATCAACCAAAGCTCACTCTGGTAGATGCTCTAGGTGTCATGTTAAAATACGTATAGCTATTTTCAAAGTTAGTTTGTGTAGGTGTTTTACCAATATTGATATTAGTAATAGTTTTAAAACTACCTATTTATTTATTTTTTTTAAAAAAGGTCATTAATTCTACCTTTTAGTCCTGATAGACTGCTTCTGTTTCAAACTAGAAGCAGGTAGATTTATCAAGGTGTAGTTACAACATTTTTTTTTTGAGTATATAACATTATCACTAGCTACATCCATGTTGTGTTAGATCTCCAAACACATCCTGAGCAATGAGGGCCTGAACAAACAGAAGCTAAAAGAGATTTTTCTCTTGATTAGTAAACTTGGAGTTGGAGATGGTCACAATGTGTCCTGCAATGCCAAACTGAAACTGCTTGCTGAAATTAATTTCAAGATGTACTGCTGTAGTGGGAAGTAGATAAAGGAAAAGAGAGAGGTGGGAAAATAACCTCAAAGATTGTTCACAGGTATTTGTGCTTTGAATTTCCCATGTCCTTTCTCAGGTTTAGACTTACTGTTATCTTTTATGGCTGTAAATGCAACAAAAATAGCTCCTGTTATGTCTGACTGTTAAAACATATCTTTTATAACCATTGGCAAAATTACTTAAGGGTTTTTTGATAAAACTGAGTGGTGTGTACTAATAGTTTCATGTCCTAGTATACCTCTAAATTCTCACCTAGGCAGCAGAGAGTTCAGCACTGAGGAATTTGAATGGGATATTGGATTCAACCACAAAAGAGAGCAGGCCTAAAGACAATGCCTATTTTGCTGAGTTGTAATTTTTTTTCAGTCTCATTCAATCTCATTAGTATTTCTGTTTCAATCATTTGAAATATTTGGGGAAGTCTTTTGTGTTGACCTGTGGTGCTGAGACATGTTACTTAGCTAGAGTAGGTAGGGTTGATTGTTTGGCTTCCTGTTAGGAAGCTTTTCACAGTGTAGAGTTGTTTGGGTTTTTTTATTTTTATTGTTTAAGTTATTACAGAGTCTTGTACTTCCAATTTTATTAAATTTAAGAGTTGTTCTTAGTCCAGGTTTGTCAAATACAGGTGTTGTTTTGGAAGGCTGTTTCAGGTGTTGTTATTAACTGAACATGTAAGTCCACAACTCTACAGCACAGTGAAAGAATATTAAATTTAGATAGCCTTAAATTCTGACTTCATGAAGAGAGTAATGATATACCTGGAGGACATGCTGGACAGCAGTGTACCATATGGACTATTGAAACTTAATTGTTTCATCATTCACGAGATCTCCCAGCTTTTAGAAGTTTAAATCCAAGTTTCAGATTCTGCATTTTGACAATGACTGGTTTGGAAATTGTGTGTTCTTTTCAGTTAATTTCTTCTTGATTGAGTCCATAATTTTCCAGCATGATTCCATGAAGTGATATGCATATAAGACTGTATTGCAATTATTTAGTCATCTGAAAGCTTCTTAAGTGACAAATGTAACTGTCACTAATTACATCTTTATCAAGATATTTGCACATTGGAACCTGTACTTTGATGCATTACATTTCTAATTCTAGCAAGAGTCAAGCCTTCATTAAGGTTAAAAACTAACCTTTCATAATGGGAAAGTGTATCCAAGTTGGTAACAACTTTTTAACTGTAAAGTGGTAATATCAGTGAAATGTACTTTGGATTTTAAACCTTTATCTTTGGGGAAGATGGGGGGAAAGAAGGAAGAAAAGGAAAAGAGCAAGCTTTAAAATGTTCAAAACAGAATACTGAAGGCATGATTCACCGTGCTCTGTTGGTGACTCTATCATTAACAAAATCAAATTATTTCACAACTCCATGCCTGGGTGAACTTGGAATCTGAAGCTTTATTGAGAGAGACAAAGCTTATGGAAGTGCTAACAGAAACACTTCCAATCAATGGTTTACTCTTACAAATAGGCTAATCCTAGAATGGTGTTAGAAAAGATTATCAGCCCCATTTGGAAATTAACAACTAAAGAAAGATAGTATATTCTGTGGTGATAGAAGGGATCATAAAGAGGTGAAGTTCCCAGGAACGCAGAAAAAATGCTGCCTGAGCCTTGGTGCTGTAATGAGCACTTGTGTTTCCTGGGGTTTTTGGGTGAACATGATGTATGTGGAGATCCTATATTTCCACAAGGGTTCCCTGGCTAGGTAGCCATGTCAGCAGCACTCTGTGCAATAAACCAAACTACAGTTCACTCAGCAAAGAAATACCTTTCTGAGACTAGGAGGCATTAAGAGATTTGAAATACTCTCTAGTGGTAGCAGTTTCACCAATCACGTGGGGTTTTTTCACCTCTAGTTAATGAGAGTTCAATCCTTTAGAGCTGCAGAGGCAAAAGCAATGTAGCACAACTGGCAGTGTTTGCAAAGGTGAAAAAAAAAAAAGACAGAAAAAGTGAATGTAATATAATTTTTTTAAAGGTGTGGGGAAACAATATAAATTTAACAGGAGAAAAGAAAGGGAACAAAATAACATTTCTCAGAATCAAGTATCTGTTGAGGTACCCATCCAATGACTTAGGGAGGAAAGGAGCCCAGGTTTGTGGTAGTAGTTGTGGGCTTGGATTTGGATGGTTGCCTTTCCACACAAACAAGTAGAACAAGACTTGGAGTCAAGACTTGGGGTAGGACTTGCAGGGGTGTTCACCATGAGTTACTGAATGTTCCTTGAAATGTGCTGAAAATGTAGCCTTCTTTCTAGCTTCTCACAGATTCAAGACACTCTGACTTGGTTTAAAACCTTTATTTGATCTTAAGTCAGGCCCAATATTGTAATAAGTGTGAGGGGAAATGTTTAATTGCATACCATTTAAGCTGTCATTGCAGATGGGTCACGATAGACATGAACAGTGTTTTTTCTTACAAATGAGGACAAGTCTGATAAGTCTTACCTTTGGCACCTTGAATTCATTTCAATTAATTTGGTTTGTAATGACATTAGCTTTAAAGACTAGTATCAGAAAACAAATTTATATTTACCACTATGAATTTAAGTTAAAATTCTGACTATCTTTTCTAATACGTTGTAACGACTTACAACTCTCTCGAATTGACCTCTGACGGTTAATCATTTTAGATAAAAACCAAGGTGAACACATTGCTAAAAACTGAGATCAGTTTAGGGAATGAAAATGGAAATCCCTTTTTAACAGCATAAATTATCATAGAGTATTGTTACTAATAGAAGTATTAAGCACTTCATCAGATCAAAATGTCTGAAGTTTTAAATGTCTGAGATAGCTGTCAAATACAGCTGCCATCTGTCCTTGACAAAAGTGCCAACATCTGCTGAGATGCAGACCTGTGACCTCTAGATAAGTTTCTATACACAGAAAAATATTTATCTTCCTACTATGACCTTCCATGTACAAGACATGAGCCATGGATTTGTTTCCTAGGGAACTAGTGACTGAGGAAAATCTATAATTAGATCTGTGGGTTGTTTGCTACAAGTGGGAATTGGGTGCTAAGCAGGTTCTTAAAGTATCCAGAAGAATTAAATTGACTTCATGTAATGGAATCAAAATTTTTAAAATGCCCTTCATCATGATATTTCTCTTTTAATATCTTCAATTAATTTTTTTAAATACTTTTGATAAAGTAATTATGGCTTTAGGTTCACGTTAACTGCAAAACATTTTCAAAAGTCAAGACACAGCAGGTTGCTAGCTAAAGCAAAAATAAAATTAGACACAATCTTCCAATGTATTTCTTCAAATTAAACTGAATCTTAATTTTTGAGAGTGGTTTTAGGTGAATCATTCTCCCCAGCTCCATTTTTCTTACTTTAATACCCCCTTCAGTTCCTTGGGTTGGTTCTGCAACTTCACTGTCTTATTCTGCAGCTCCAATTACTTTACCCGGATGGAAGTTTTCACTTAATCCAGATCTTGATTTCTTTCTTTGCTGCTTGCATGGATCTAAAGATAACATTTGTAGCTAAGTCCTACATCAGCAATTTTAGCTGCAGGGAGAGGAAGCAAATATATTGTTTATATTATCCAGACAACCCAGGGTAAACTTCTCTAGACCTTAGCAGCAGATTATTTTGGCCTGAGAACAATGCAGCTGGGTTGCTGCTATTTCTTCCATTCTGTGACTAGATCAGAATGATGTTATGCTTCCTTGGATGCTGCCAAAGTGGCCTTGAGAAATAAATTCATACTTTGATCTTATTTGGAGTAGGTAGTACTTGGAAATATCTGTAGAAAGGTACTGTAAATTGGCTCTGTTCTCCTGTTTCTTCTCACCTCTTGCAGATGTATCTACATGTGTGGTGATTACACATCATGTATTCTGTCTTGTGTACTGAATTTCAAAATTAGAAACTATTAAATATTGCAAGTATGTTTGTGCTTTTCTGCAGTTTTAGATCAGTCATAAGTTTGCAATAAGTCACCTCTATAAATCCAACTAATCCTCTTACTTTCCTTTTTTTTTTTTTTAAGGGCATATCTTGAGGTTGTCTCCATTTAATCACAGTCAGATTATTTCCCTAACAACTAACCATAATGTTTGAGCTACTCCATCTGGCTGTCAGATGACAGTGGTCCTCAAATTCCTTCAATTGACAGGATTTATTGCAAATTAGTAACTTAAGCAGCAACTGAAATATGGTGATTAAATGGGTACTGAAAGGCCAAATCAACCAGCAAATAGCCACACCTTCAACAGCAAGCTGCTCTTCTAGGTCATTTTCATTTGAGGTTGCAAAAAAACTGGGTTTATAAAGTCTGTGTCCTCACTAGGAGGGAACTGCTCTGCACTGAATCCCCAATTTACAGTCAGACGTGTGAAATCAGCTCTTTCTTAGAAAAGAGGGATGTGAAAATTATTTATAATTAATAAATAAGGAATAAATAATCTTCTTGCTCCTTGTACATTAAGAGTAAAGGGAAGCTAAAGCATTATCTGCTATGAAGGGTAACGCACACCTTGATGTGTTCGTTGAATTACTTTACTTCAATCTATGAGCAACTGCTCACTGCTAGACATTTCTGTTGGTTAATCCCTCGAGTTTGGTGCAATTGTGGATGAACTCTGCATGGCCCAGTGCTGCAACTGATTCTTCAAGGGAAATTGTTGCATGTGTCCAGCTATGGTAACGAATTCCAGACTAAGAGGATCCACCGGTCTGCAGTACTGCCCCATGAATAAGTTCATTTTGTTTTATTTGGACACCTGTGCTACAAAGCTGATCTGAATTTTGGAATAGTTTATAGACAATTACAATAAAAAAGCCATTATGTTGAGAAGATTCTCAAGCTGAATATCAAATATCCTATCTGTGTTGATTATTCTTAAAAAACCTCAAATAAGGAGCACTGGTGGTGAAACTTCACTTGTTTTTAATATATTGTGTCATTTTCATCACATTAAGGTTTTTTTCCTTTTTTAATATTTAACTATGGAATTTATTAACCTTGGCAAATTTTGGATTTAGAGTTGTTTTTATTATAGCTACTAAAACATTGCATTTGCAGTGGTGTAACAAAATAGTAGCTGATACAGTGACTTCTACAGGAAGCAGATCCCCAGTGCAACAAAATACTTAACCATAGCACCTGCATTTCAAGCAATAATGGATTCTATTTCCTGCATGTACATAAAGGTCTGAATATGGGACCTGATAAGAGTATTCATGCATTTTCATTTGGATTGCTTCAGGCAAGGATCATTTGTACCACTTGCAGCCCCCAGTCTGTCTTGCAAACATGCATCAAAAATACACTAAAAACATGTGCCTTAATTCTCACAATATTGTTTCCAATTCTCACACTGAAATGTTTCCCTTGACAAACTCATAGTAAAGATGCTAAAAACCCACCCATTCAAAATATTGGTGTGTGGCTTTTCATTTTCATAATTCATTTAATTTCAACTCCTGATTCTATTTTTTTATTCCCATACTGTATCTCTGATACTTGGCACAAGAGTTTCCATGTTCAAGGTACAGCCAGTACTCCATGCTTCAGAAATTTTATACAGCTCTTAAAAAGACTTCGGTTTACAGATGCACAATTGTAATTATGCATGTGTTTTCTAATTTCAGATTTTTTTTCTGTAATTCATAAGAGTCTTAAGAGAACTAATGCAAAAGAATACAAATAAGTACCAATGGTTGATCTTCTAACAGTAGTTTTGCCCAGTGGCCACCTTGTTTATAATGTGTACACTAAACTGTAAAATTCAGACACTTTCCAGCCATGTTCAAATTGGCTTCTGAGAATCTGACATAGAAAATAGATTTTTAAAGTTTAAAACAACCTAATTATGGCTTTCTTCGCTAGATTAAATAAAATGTGTTGTCTATAAATATTTTCCTTTCTCTGGGAAATATATATATGTGTACTCTTACTGGGAGTGTCAACAGCATCTAGCAAAATACTTGCACAGAAGCAATGCCTGCTGGGCTAGCTGTAGTTGTTGCCAGCTTTGGTTCCCCAAGAAACCAAACACTTCAACTTGTCTTTGTGTTCTTTTACCTTGGCTGTCATAGGAGGTGGGGTCAGTGTTGTTAGTTCCTATTGCTGGTCACATTTCCCTTTTCACCCAGTGCTTGTGGTTTCTGGAGTGCTGTTCCAGTGCAAGCACAAATAGACTTTGTGTGATTGATTGACTGGCTCGTTTAAGCTTTGCAGTGAAAGCACATGGGCAGGGAGATTTATACAGCTTTGAAAATCTTGCCTCATGCATAGAGTGGAGATTGAAAACTGATCCAGAAATGCTTTGGAGTTAGGACTGTGATATTGCCTGCATTATTGTATTGCATAAGCATCTTGAGTTGATTAAATTTTGTTTTGCTGTTTACTTGAATTTTGTGAATATTATTCATGCTTGCTTTGGATAAGATAACGAATGGGCAGTTGTCCAGAGGTGTTTTGGTTGGTAATGCAATGAAGCTAATAACAAGGCTGTTTCTTGTTTGTGAACAAGAAAAAGGTGTTATCAAACGTATATACTGTCATATATAGTGTGTAGGTTTTCACTGAATCACAGAATATATCTGTTTGGAAGAGACCTTGAAGATCATCCAGTTCAACCCTTGATTTAGCACTGAAAGGTCAACACTAAACCATGTCCCTAAGCACCAGGTCTGCATGCTGCTTGAGCACCCCCAGTTTAACCCTAATTGTCATGAACAAAGGACATAGTCACTCGGAGAAGCTTTAAAAGTTCTGTTTCCATTTCTTTTGTGAATAAATTACCTGAATATCCTTGGCTATCACCTATATATTGAATGAATACTGAAGAATCCCCAAGTCAGAAAGAAAACGAAGGCCAGTTTTGACCAACACGGCTCCCTTTGTCAAAGTGCAGAATTTGGTTCCCATCCTTAACTGGTTTATACCTCTCTTGATTAAGAGAGAGGTATCAGAACCAAGGGACTTCATAAATTCTTAAAACTCAGACAATTACATAACTTGCTTTCTAACCAGAGTTTTTGTATATTTAGCTTGCAGCCATGAAGCAGGTTGTGTGGGTTAGTGGTTTTGAATAACGACGGGAATATTTTACGTTTGTTTTGGTCAAAAGATTATTGAGCACAGAGCAGATGGAGCCTCAGACTGCAAAGAATAATTTTCAGTATGGCAGAACAGGAAGTGTCTGTTTAAATATTTGTGTGTTATCTAAACAATGGGCCTAAACCATTGTTTTGCTCTTGTAGAGCATGGTGATTAGAGAAAAAAGCAGCTCACCTCTAAATACACCATGGATAAATTTTTTTCCCAGGGGGCTAGGGGAGAGGGGAAATGTCAAAGCCAAAAGACATCCCAAAAAATAAACAAACATGATTTAGATTTAGAATCTAACTGAGACACTGTAGTGCTCTGAGATGAAAAGTATTGGGGTACAAGCCAAATATTCTTGTCTGAGGGTGGGATTTGTTTCCTAATCAATAAATGAAGGCAATCTCTAATTCAGTTGTTGTCAAGAGCTAGGAAGGATGGAAGTAGTTGAGGCAAAGCCTGAAACTGGTTAACAACGGTGCTGTTAAAGACACATTTGCTGGGGCTGCAGAACAGTGACGTCTCTCTCTGGGCATAGCGTGGCTTTTTGTATTTCTATTTTTCTTCATCTCTTGAGAACACTCTGATTTACTTTAGTGATAAACCCGTAACAACAGGGGAATCACATTGCTGAAATGAGTTTAGCTGGAAGGGATACATAATGTCAGATGAAAAATAGCATTTGGTAAATATGTTTTGGCCATGGTTCAGCAAAAAGCAGATCCTGTCAGCTAAGTCACATTCTGTTTTCTTGAAAGTGTCTTTCAGTTGAGCAGAATAGCACAGACTCTGCCTTTTGAAAAAATAGAGGTAATTTTTTAAATCCTGGCTCGTCTGGGGTGCTAGAGATGTGGTCCTGCAAGGCTGGCATGGCTCACTTCGGTTTTCAGTGCAGTTATTCTCCAGTGTACCCTTGACACAGTAAAGTGTTATCAGGTGCAGGGAAGTGAATAATGTGCAACTCTACATCTAATATTGTCCTTTGGAGCCTGGGTGAGGAAATAACCTTTAAGAGTCTATGATACTGTGGAATGCTCAGCTGGCATCTGTTCTGTCCATGCTGTCTGTCCAGGCAATGTCAAGGCTCTTGTGAAGTGTGAGCTCTGAACAAGGGAAAATGCAATAGGTAGAAAGTGGGAGGTCAGCTAAAGTTTGCCTGGCTTATCCACATGCTCAGTAGGTGGTGCTTGAGTCTGTGCTACCTTAACTGGGCAGAAATAAGTGTTTCTACCTGGACTTCATGTAATAATAACTGTGGGAAAGTAATTTACATACTTTAGAAATGTAAAAGCGACATCCCCAAGTAAACATTCCAGCAGAAATACCCTGGCCATGGTTTCTTTTCCTAGCCATTGTGTATCATTGTGTAAATACTTTGTAAGCTAGGAAAGTTTCATATGAAGAGTGCTGAGTTTATGACAGCATTGAGAATAGCAGTCTTGCCCGAAGAGATGTCAGACAACCCTCCAGTTCCTTCTTCCTTGCTCTTGTTGAAGCACCAAACCATATGGCAAATTAAGCCTGATTTTTATTAAACTTTTCATTGTACCGAGCTTAGTGTGAACTGGGAAATGCACTTTCTTTGAACTATGCAGTCATTATACAAGCAGCTTAATTAGGAGATGGGAACGTTCTTCCTTATCTTCCTGGGAGTATGCAGCTCCCTCTTGTGGCCGATGAAACATTTTGAAGAATCACATTCTGACAATTTTTTGTGCAGCCACCGTTGCTCTTGAACAAATAATGCAGAGGTACACAGAGCATCTCTAGCAGGGGCTGCTTACTCCTATATCAAGCACAAGTCACTGTGCAATAGCTGGATGCACAGATCACAGTATCACAGTACATGAGAGGTTGGAAGAGACCTCAAGAGATCGATTGTTGGGTCCAACCCCCCTGCCAAAGTGAGATCACTTAGGGTACTCTGCACAGGAATGCATCCAGGTGGGTTTTCTCCAGAGAAGGAGAATCCACAGTCTCCCTGAGCAGCCTGTTCCAGTGCTCCATCACTCTCACTGTAAAGTTTCTCCTCATGTTGAGGTGAAATAGTCTATGTTTAAGCTTGAACCCATTGTTTCTTGTCTTATTGCTGTGCACTACTGAAAAGAGCTCAGCTCCCTCTACTCAGATATGTATACACATTGATGAGATCTCCTCTCAGTCTTCTCTTCTGAAGACTAAATAGCCCCAGACATCTCAGTCTCTCTTCATAGGGGAGATGCTCAAGTTCCCTAATCATCCTTGTGGCTCTCCATTGGATTCTTTGATAGACAAATAGGAGAGAAGGCTCTGCACATGCTTACACCCTGAATGCCTTGACTTCCAGAAGCTTTAAAAAAGTTGAATGAACACATCTAGTCATTTACACTGGTAACTCTGCTGAAGAATGGTTTGCAGCTGCAGTGTGGATGAGATATGGCACCTATGTGTCATAGATCCAAGGAGCACAAATCTTTCAGGCCCCACGTTGGGAAGTCTTCCTATCAAACTTGTAAGATTTGTAGTTGAGAGGAAATTTTCCCACCAGTCAAGTTTGCAGGGACCATTATTACTATTGTTATTATTACACTCCTGCCTTTCTGTCTAGTGCGGAGAAAGCTCTTTCTGTAGCTTGTTACAACTGGGCTATTGGTCCTTTAAAACATCTAAAATTTGTCATAAACTGTTAAGTAGGGCTATTTCAGTGGAGGCCAGTGATAGGACAAGGGGCTGTGGGTACTAACTAGAACACAGGAGGTTTTACTTGAACTTAAGGAGAAATTTCTTTATTTTGATAGCAATGGAGTACTGGAACAGGCTGCCCAGAGAGGTTGTGGGGTCTCCTTCTCTGGCATCATTAAGAACCCGCCTGGACACATTTCTGTGCAACCTGATCTAGGTGATCGTGTGTTAGCACACAATCCAGAGGCCCCTTCCAACCCCTGCCATTCTATTATTCTGTGATGGCTGTGGTGGAAATGACTGCTCTGTAGACATCTCTGAATCAGAGTTTTGTGTTGGCCTGTGGCTGACTTCAGGCCTTTTAAATAAATGTTGTTGTATTGGATGGGATGATGCACTTGTATTGTAGTAAGTCTCAGAAATCAGAGCAGAAGATGATCAATTCATCTTTTCCCTGCAAAAGGGAGCAATGGTCATGACACTAACAACTTTTAAGCATAGCTTTGTGTTAAGAAAAACACATTTTCAGGCTTCATGTAAAAACTACTCAAGATTGGTAAAAAAAAAATGAATTGAACAGCACATAGCTTTTAAATGGCTACCATTAATGTTGAGTTTCATCAGAAAACCTGAAGTCACAAAGTTATTTTGCCCTTTTGTCACCTGCAGTGTTGTCTGCCTCTGTTTTGGCATGGAATTCAAAAATACAGGAGAAAAAAAATTTAACCATTACTATTTCTGACTTGGAAGGAAACAAAAAAGTAAAACCAAACAGTAAAATCTATCCCTTCCCCAAAGGGTTTGGGAATCGAAACTTTATCTCTGAAAATGCTGATTTCCTATTTCATAACTTTTTTCCCCCTAATTAAAATAAAGGAATAATGATTATGGAGTTTAGTCAAAATCTCACTGCCAGTAATCTGCAAACTAGCATTGCTGAACACACAGCAATAGGGCAATAAACATGTTCTTCCTCAGGGACATTATTAAACACCCTGCATATTTATTATCTCAAAATGGGAGCAGGTCCAGATTTCGAAGGCCACTTTTCCCCTTCCTCTTCCTGAGCTGTAATTCAGACCAGCATATAAATATTTGACTTGATGTTTATGTAGAAATATTAACAATATAAAACTGCTGGAAACAAAAGAACATTAACGGCAGAGGGAAGGAATGGCTTGGCAAGATTGTCAGCCTTAAAGGGCAAGATTAATTTATAATCCTTCTAGATTCTGCTGTACAAAAGCAAATTTGCAAAGCTTGTAGCTTATAACAAACACTGTGTAGCTCTGCAAGTTTACATATGCTGCTGTCACTAATGTGAAGCAACCTTAAAATGGGATTTTTAGGGATTTTTTTTTTTTTTCCTTATGTGGAAATAAAGTAGTGATAGTAACAAGGAGTTTCTGTATTTGTCTATATATAAATTCATGTGAGTTTGGAAAGTGGAGGAATTCCAACTGTGTGACTAAGCAGAGTTCTGGGCAGGACACCCAGATGTTTTCATGTGGAGTATTTTCCCGTGGTATAAAATCCTGGGAAAGGAGGAATGTGGAAGGGAAAGGGGGAACAAAACAAACAACCTGAAAGTAGTCTTCTTTGTAATGACTTTATGATGACTAATAAAAAGGACTGACTAATTGGGAAAAAAGGTGTGATGGCTTCCTGGTTGGTTGGTTGTGAAATAAATGCTTTATGTCCCACGTGGAATATGTCTTTTCTCTTTCTCTCCTTTTTATTCCACCCCACCCCCCTTGGTTTGTAGCTGTTTTATCAATATAACAGGAGAAACAGAATTAAATAAAATGTCACAGTTTAGACATTGAACACAGAAGCAATGGAATAATTGAAACTCCAAGTAATGAAATAAAATATGGTAGAGGTAAGATAGGGACAGACTAAGGACCTGAGTAGCTATTCCAGGGTTTAACACCAGAATTGCACAGTGTTTTCTGAATGATTGAAACTATATTCATAATTGTATATTACCATGCAACATGTTTTATAGTTATATGTTATTGGCAGGTAGTGCACCTTGACATGAAGTAAAAGATCAAAATGGCTTATGTATTTTCAGAATGATTTTGAAAGATTTCCTAACAGCTTATAACTTCTTGTTTTCTGCCATGCAGGTCATCAGCAGTGAGGGGGCAGAGGGAACAAAATTTCGGCTCTCTGGTAAGGGAGTAGATCAAGACCCAAAGGGAATCTTTAGAATCAATGAGATCACTGGGGATGTCTCTGTGACCCGAACCCTTGACAGGGAAGCAATTGCCAATTATGAGGTGAGTACTCACAGCAAAGGATCTCTGCCTTTCTGTTGATACTATATACTTTTTGAGCATGCATTTCCTTTTGAAAGGGCTGCAGTTACTGAAGACTAAATTGCAGCTACTGTCCTATAAAATTTTCAGAAGCAGCACTTGTCCTTTGGAAATGGTAAATGTGTTTATTTTTACATGCATTTGAAACTCCACTCTGCTTTCTGCATGTAATTTCTGTCATTTATCTTCAGTAGAAATACTGTCTGAATATTGTGTATGCAGTTGGTTTGTGAATACAAAACTGTGTTTGGACAAAAGGAGATCTTTTCAGAAAGTTGTCACTAAGGTACTACGTGGTTATCCTTTTTCTCTCTTATTGTCAAGCTGTCAATGGAACGTACAATCCAGCTCCAATTCTGGATATCTTTTAATAGAGATAAAGGGGATTCTGTTAATATGAAAATATTACCAGATATATATGTCTGAGATGTAGGTCTCCTACAAAGACTTCACTAAAGAATCCTTTCCTGTTCAATAAATGTTATATTTATCCCCACTGAAATTCTAATAAATGAGCTCTAAAATCTGCAAGGCAACTGTGCCACAGTGTCCTGAAATGTGTAGTACAAATAGATGATCTGTCAGTTAATGTTTTCTCTCTAGGACTTGAAATGTGTAGCCAGATAAATTGTGTCTGGCCACTTCAACAGAGATGAGCAGCAAAACTCCAAATGACAGATGGTTAGCGTATTTGCATGTTGCCACTTGTGCAGCAGCAAAGGGGACTCTATCCTCATGTAGCAGTGACCATGCACTACTCCAGGCCATGGTGGGGACAGGCTGTGCAGTGATCAATACTTCTGCTTTCAATGCTGCTCCTCTCGTCTGAAGGAGTTTGCCAGTTAGATGACTAGTCCTACTTGCTGAAACAGCACTGATAAAATTTACCATATGTTGGTTTTCAACACTTAAACATCTATTTCTCATTCGAGCCTACAGTGAAATGTATGTTAACCACTCACACATAGGATTTATGGTAGTTACTGATGTCCTTCTTAAAAGAAAAGCATTGCCATTTCTCTTTTTAACACTGTTCCTTGTCTTCATTTACCAGCTGTTTCTTACTTTATCACTGGCTTTCCACCTTTAAGTGTTCAATATGAACCTTGAATATTTTTTACTAGAAAATCATAGTAGTCTTTTCAACCTAATGCATCAAAGCACAAATTGCCCTCCTATCTGATCTAGCATAGTATACACTTAAATTAAACCCAAACCATTTCCCTAGAGCATCATTTTTGAAGCAATACAAGTTGTATACAAATACTGCAATGTAATAGGCTATCCAGAGAAGTGTGAATGTATATCCTAATAGGCTGTAGTGCTTTCTAACCTGTTATAGAGCACCCCGCTCAGTGTGTTCACTGGCATCCTGTTGTGCAAAACATAGCTTAAAGTTCTGCAGGAGAACCCTTAACTTGATTACTTTGTCTTTGAATCCAGTCCATTGCTTTCCAATAAAGATATATCAAGGTGTCAGCAAGGCAGCAGGATTTTCTCCCTAATTTCCTCAGTGCACCAAAAGATGAATTACTTGAAGACCCTTAAATTTCTCTCAAAAGTGTTTTTGGATTTTGTTTTCATTTGAGCTTGCCCTTGCCCAGTATTGATGTCCTGAAAGAAAATGTCATAGTGAAGGGCAAAGAAAGAAAGAATAGGTCACTTGGGGGAGCAGGGGTGTGTGTGGATAAAAATGTTCTTTGCAAGCCATCATACTCCCATATATATTGTCAGTGGTGGGACAAGGATAAAGAGATTAAATCCTTCCAGCTACAGAGAGGGCTGCTTTGTGCTGAGCATCAATTTAATTCCTATGTTTGGTACACATACACTCAAGGGATAAGGATGAAGAAAATGTTAATAAGGCACAAAATAGAGCTTTAATGATCATGATATTTCATAGAACCTAGCAGATTTTACCATCTATGTACTTCAAAATGTTTTAAATTTGCTAAGAAAGGTTCATCAATTGAAAAATATAATTGAGTGCTTGAGATTCTACTGTTGGCTACTCTCTTGGGAAAACAGATTCTCTGGGCTTGTGCCTCTGTAATGGTCAAAGAAAGTAAATCAGCTTCAGTTTTGAATGAATGTTGTTTATGAGGAACTGCAAAAGGATGTAGGGGTATTATTATGCCCATCAGAGGCAGGTGGGTTTAGAAAAGTGTGTACTAATTCCTGTTTTCATATAAAAAGGTTTGATAAAGAGCATCCTGATAGGAGTTCTCTGGATCAGATTGAACCATTGGATTTATTTGGGGGCTTGATACAACCTGTTGATGAAACTACTAGATGATGGTTTGCAAATGGGCATATAAGAGTGGATGGGGAGAGGGATTGTGAACAACAAAGCTCAGAGGGTTATGATCAATGGTACAGTGTCCAACTGGAGACTTGTAGCTAGTGGTGTTTCTCAGGGGTGAGTACTGGGTCCAGTCTTATTCAACATCTTCATCAATGACCTGGATGAGGGGTAGAGTGTACTCAACATGTTTGGTGATGATACAAAACTGGAAGGGTTGGCTGATAAATTAAAAGTCTGTGCCACCATTCAGTGAGATCTGGAGAGACTGGAGAGCTGGGCAAAGGGGCCCTGTGTGAGTTTCAACAAGTGTAGAGTCCTGCACCTGTGAATTAAAAGCACCATGCACCAATACATATTAGGAGTTGACTTGCTGGAAAGCAGCTCCATGGAGAAGGACCTTGGAGTCCTGGTATAGTTGTGTAAAAACTGATGAAAGAACTTGATGGGGAGACTTAATATGGATTTTCTAGTCCAAATAAGTGAGATACACACCACCTAAAAATTGCTGATAATCTGTGCAGTTCCGAGTTCACTTCAGAACCATAGTCTTTTCTGATTCCAGCAGCAAGGAATATTTGTGACTTTTCAGTTGCATCTTAAACAAAGTGCTTCTAAAAAGAGCTGTGATAAAAGTAAAGGATGCCAATGAAGCCAAGTTGTACTAAGTGTTGATAAAAGACTAGTGAGATAGGAAACAAAGCTTCAGATACAAGGCAAATGAACACTAGCTGAGAAATAGTGGTTATGGGGTTCTCTCTTAATTAAAACCACAGAGCTCATTTTTAAAATCTTACTTTTATATAGATAATGTATTTGTAGGCAGAATTATTTCTTGCATGTAAAAGGAGGGAGAGTTGCATATGTTGATTGCCATGACTGAGACAACAAAAATTGCTGAGCTAAAGAAATATGTTTTGTTCTTTACCCAAAGTTAGGTAGGCTCAGAAGAAATGGGAACAATATTCCATTAGCTTTTTACAGTAAACACATGAGATTTTGATTAGTCATCCCTTGGGTACAGGACAAAGCCTGAAGTTGTATAAACTTGTATCCCATTACTTATCACTGCATGTGATCCCTGCAGAAATAAAATCCACTTCTGTAATCTTTTAAGCATCAGTGGCAAAGTGCCAATCAGTCAGCTGGGGGCTTTCAACTGAGTATCAAGATTTTAAAGGATGATGCCATTGCTGATGTTGGTTTTTTTCATAGCTGCTTGCCAAGTCTATATGTGTGGAAGAGAAATAATCAGAAAGTGATCCTTTGCAAGCGTGAAATGAGGAAGCTTGATAAAACTATTCAACAACAGTGTGCAAATTAGAGCTGTGACCAAATTTACCTGGGCAATTTGAACTGTTAATGAAGAGTTAGTTTTAATTATTTTTTAAGTGAAGAGCTTTATTTGTTTTAGAAAATGCTTAACAAGCAGAGGTGTGAAATCAGCTTTCAGGTGGTGTTTTTTTTTTTCATAATGACAGATCACACTTCTGTGAAAGGATGCCTTGCAACTGGTAGTGGCAGACTGAGAGATTCAGAAAATATGTTTAAAAGACTTTGCTCTGTTTCTGTACGTTGGAAGTAGGCTGAGAACAGACTAAAGAATTCAGACCAATCAGCAGCAATAAATGTCTTGTGCTTTGGTTTAGTTTATGTGGGATTGTTGTTTCAGTGACTGATTCCAACATTTAGGGTGATGCTGCAGTTCTAATGGTCTGTTTCTGTGTTTAATGCTTCACAATGATGAGGAAAAGTGGCTTCATCAGGTGCCAAGGAGTGTTTTGTGAGAAAAAATTCTAAGTACTTGAATGCATTTTTGCAGGTTCTGAAAGTATTACTGTAACAAAAACCTGGACCTGAACTGCTGTAATTTATCCTGTACAGAAAAATGAATTTGTCTTCTCTGTAAGTCCACTTCAGTGCAGCCATATTCTTTTCAGGATGATTTATCACACCCTGATCCTGAATCTCAGCATAGCCTGGCTGAGATACCTTGAATGAAATTAAGGTTCTTGGTCTAAAGCTCTGTATGTCTGTTTGTCTCTCATCAACAAGCCACACTTGGTGTCTGTAGTCTCCAACAAAGCTTTCTGTCCATAACAGCATTATGCTGCAGAAGCCTCTATGAATCTTAGGGCAACTTGTTCCATCTTGTGACAACACTGGCCTGGTACTGAACTTTGTTTCTGACATAATCGTTCACGACGCAGCACTGCTTTTACTTGTGTGGGGAAAGGGCAAAGTAAATTAATCTGTCAACCTGAAAAAAAGCACCCAGTTTTCACCTGAAAACTAAGAGTGATGGATTAGCAAAAAAATATAATAAAAATTGTTTCTTCCCATTTTTCTGTAACAAATAGATTTTTGGACATAGAAGGTATTTTCTAGGATGCCATAAATTGGAGAGAAAGAGATATTTGGTGTTAAAAGATAATTAGTATTCTTTTTTTTACACTGAGATTATGAAATGTCAAGATTAAGTATTAACAGAGATTTCCTTAAACCTGTAAGCAGAAATGCAACATCAGAAACAAACTCTGCAGAAGTACAAATCTTAGATCTTTCAGTGAGATCTATTTGGATACACTCCAGAATTCATAGTATCATAGTATCAGTCAGGGTTGGAAGGGACCACAAGGATCATCTAGTTCCAACTCCACCCCCATTTCATGGGGAATTGTTGGCATTGATTTTTTACCAAGGTCAAAACTAAGGTGATCACTGAGTGAATGAATCAAATATTTGACCATATAAATTTTACATAGAATCACATTTCTTAAAAGAAAGATTTTAATAATTGCTTGCAAGCTGGGATATAAATGGGATTTCCAGCTACTGGAAATATCTCTTTCTCCCAAGGTTGGTTTATGGGATAAAAAGAAAATCTGCCAGGAAATGAAGTTACAATTCATGTTATTTTTATATGTATTCTCCCATTTTGTCTTAGGGGGGAAAGATATCTGTTTTATAAAAACTCTGTAATTTACCGTATCTTGTTCATTTTTACTGTAAATAGCCTATTCAATATATGCTGTAGATCTTAATGTTATGAGATATCAGCAGGGTACTGTGATTCATTTTAGAGGCCACTAGCATCCTCATATCATTCCTGTGAAAAGCACACAAAAGCCAGCAGTTAGTTTTGTTGGAGGGCAAATACTTTGTTCTTAGATCTAACTGCTTGCATGGCTTTGACATCCCTGCTGTTCAGTAGCACTGTCGTGTCATTTGTAGGAGGAACGCAGAGAAGTTTTATTAAAGGCAAAAATCAACAAAGGTTTGTTTATAACCTATAACTGTCAAGACAAGGAATTGGGCTTGGATTTCCATGTTAAAAATAAGCCAGCCTCTAAACATCAGGCATAATTATTATTTTCTTATTGAAGCGAAAGAAGTAAGATTGCACAGCAGTAAGAAATAAAGGAAAATTGGAATTTACAGAGAGAGTAACAGATGACTAATTTTGGTTTAATGATTTTTCTTTGGGTTTTTGTTTGTTTGTTTTTGTTTTGCTAGGGGGTTTTGTGGTTTTTTTGTTTGGTTGGTTTGATTTGGGTTTTTAATTTTTTTTTTTTTTTTTCTTTTCCTAATAGACTACCACTCCTGGAAAGAATAATGATGTGTTCAATAAAATGAGGATACTAATGAAATTTTTGCCCTATAATGTTAATAGTCTGTGAAAATACTTTTGCTGTTACATATTAATTGCATTTCAAGGCATTTAAGAGTTATCATGTTACTCCTCCTCTCTTCAGCATGATCAGTTTGTTTCTTTTCCTTGTCTATTTGTCTTACAGCTGAAGACTCACTGTTGTAGGTGAAACACAAATACCTAGGAAGACACTTTACCCTTTCCCCAGACCTTAAGTTTTCCTATAGTGAAAGGAGGAACTCTTCCCTTGCAGACTTTGGTCATTGATCCCAGTATTAGGACATGAGAAAAGTTTCACAGAGACTGATGAAGTTGCACCTCTCTCATGTCAGAGCATGCATGTCAGGTCTGAATGAAAGAGAGGGAAAGACTAGGTGAGCTCCTCCAGCTTAGGGCTGTACTACCCTTTACTTGATGCATTCTAATTCTGTGCAATCTGTCACATTTTATGCTGTGTACTCAGATATGCCTGGTTATGCTCCTGCAGCAAATGAGTAGTTTAGAAGTTAAGAGGAGTGTTGCGGACATCTCTGTTTTGGGTTGGTACAAGTCAAGCAACTTGGCTAGAAATTCTTTTTTTTTCTGCTCAAAAACTCCTTTTGAACCCAATTTGATACATTGACATTCTGCCAGCTAATCCTAGATTAAGTAGGAATTCTTAATCTTTATGAATGTTGAGGAGGGTCCTCTTTCATCTCTCATTAGGTGGGTATTTGTTTGTTTTCTGGATAAAGTGCGCAGGTTCTGAGATTCTTGATTCTTTGCTGAACATGAAGAAATGTTGCACTGTGGCTCAAGTCTTGAAGGTCTGTTCTTGTTGTTTTGCACACTACTTTAAGCTTTTCCCCACCAAGAGTAACATTCAGAATACAATACAGACATTTTTTAATTTTGGTTACTCAGATCTCCATATCTCTCATTCCAATAAAGAAGTCTGCCTTCTTTAGATATGTGATCAAAACTCAGAATCTTAATGTGCTACTTGTTGGAAAATAGCTATGCATTTTTCTTAACCTCAGAAATGGGGGTCCATAACAATCTATAGCTTCTGCTTTTTAATGAAAGCTGAGGTATGGTCTGTTACAACTATCTCTTTTTTCTGTTGTTCTCTTTTGTTCTTTATGTATCTGAGTAAAATCATATTACCTATTTTATCCTATCCTGCAATCTTCTATTCATTTTCCACTTTCCTGCATGTCTGTCTTTCCTGCACTTTTAGCTTTGTTCTGTAGCCTTTCTAATCCCCCCCTGTCTTTCTTGATGTTTCGTATCATTCACTTACAGCGTTCCTACACTCCCTGCATTTCTTTATTCAGATGTACTGACCTGTTTTATGCTCTCTATAAGCAGTGTTGCTATAGGTATGCATAACCATCATCTAAGCATAAATTTGTGTTGTGATTGTAGAGAACCATTCTGCAGTCTGTGTAAAAACTGTGCTGCTTTATCCCTTCTAATCGGCTGTGCTTGTGACTAAATTCCTTTTGAAACCTAGGTTCAGGAAATTCTTGACTTTGGATTACTTACTACATGACCCTGCCTTTTCTTTGATCTTGATGAAACAGTCTGGGTACTTAATATGTCATGCTAAGAAATTTTGGTGGAAAAATAAGCTTTGTTTCCATTTCAATGCTTTTTAGACTGTACATCTTTTCCATCAAATTATGCATATCAATTTAAGAAGTACATTGTTGGCTAGAAATTCCTGGCATTTGGTTTATTAAAACCAATTCTGATCTTAATTCAGCCACCTCTGGAACTGTGCTCTGCTCAAAAGTGGTCAGTCTCAAAAAGGGAGGTGTATAATAGAACCTCTGATACAATAATTAGTTCTGTGATTTCAGAACTGCAATTTTAATTTTTGGTCTCTAAAATGATTGTAGAATAGTGGGCCATAATTTTAAAGCTGCATGTGTTTGTGACAAAAACACTGGAGAGATTTGTAAGTTTCCTGCAGATGTGTTAATTAAAGTGGAGCGGTGCAGTATTGTAGCAAAATGCATGAAAATAATTTGTCAGAAATTAAGCAATAAGCACACCTCAATGATTTGGTTTGTGGAGTCTGTTCCATTGTGCATGTTTCTCTAAAATCATTGAAGGGAATTACACTACAACTAAATCCCCTTATTAAATAGCATGGTCCACCTGAACGTGCAGTCAAGGTGTCTTCAAAATCTAAACTTTTTGCACCTCCTGTTTCTTGCAGCAATTTTTAGGAGCCCTAATATGACATCATTGTTTCACATGGCTGCTACTATCACATGTTAATTGTTATGTATTTTTTTTCATGTCTGTGAGAGACTGAGGAAAAAATGACAGAATAGGTCATGCTGTGTCTATTGCTGAAAAGATACAAAAAATCCTGTCTGCAGTATAACATTTAAGAAAAGAAATATAAATTATTGCAGTGATTGAAGTCTAGGATCCATTTGCCTGTGTCATCTTCAAAGCTGTTTGGCTGCACTATTTTTAGTCCCCTGTGGGATTCATCTGTTTCTCAGGCCCACAGATGAGACAAATGACCATTTGTGGGTGGGTGATAGTAAAATTTTATATTTTGATCTGTAAAATGAAATTAGAACAGTTTATGGGTCATCTTCCCCCACCCTAAAATATATCAGCTGTCTCTCTCTTACCACTTTGATGGCAATTGACTGTTACTGAGTTGTGTGCTGTGGGTACTGTGAGCAGCATCATATGGCCCTGTAGCTAGACCTAAGTTAACAAATCGATGCTGTGTGAGCATAAATTGAATTTGTTTTCCTCTTGTACCACAGATGAATCCTGGTGTTTACACGAAATCAAATGTAAGAAAAGGCATGTTTTGTGAATAGAGTTCTGACATAACATTTGCCCATCAAACAATACAAGGCTAATTGATATACAAATCCACCTTAAAATAATACAGCTGCACTTCAGACTGTTGCATATGTGTTTGTGTGCAGGTTGCTTTTCTCCGATACCTTGATTAAATACCTTACATACACACCTAAAATTATGGCCCAGTGCATAAGTAAAAGTGTGCCATGTCATAAAACTTAGTGTATCCTGACAGATTTATACACAACTACCTTTTCTATTCCACTCAAATCTCACTTCTGTTGCAGTCCTGGAAATCCTGTTTCCATGCTTAGCAGCATGAAATCGCCAGTTGTAAGAGTCTACTCCTGGTGTGACTCAACAAAGATAAAATCACTTGCTGCTTGCCCAGACAGTACCAATCCTGGATGCAAATCACCTTGTGATTGCATCGTGATAACACTGGACTGCAGCTGGCCTATAACAATGACCCAAGGACCCAGCCATCACGCCTTCAAGACAGCTATCAGATACCCCCAGGAAGGGAGGGTGATGAGTCAATGGACTCTCCACCTGTTTCCTGATGTGTAATGGGTGTGTGGACAGGTTAGATGGAGAAGGGAAGGCGGAGGCCCTCCCCCCCCCTCCATCTAGACCCCTGCCTAAACACACAGGATTACACAGAAAGACTTCCTGGGGAACGATATCTGGATACTTATGATTTCCTGGCTCCTGAATTCCTGAGGGACAATGCTTGGACACATACCTAAGGACTAAAAACTGTATAAAAGACTTGACCACTACTGGCTCAGGGGAAGAAAACCGCAGAGGAAGAAAACCGCAATGGAGGGAAGAAAAACGCAGAGAGAAAAACGCTGAAGGAGGACCATGCCGCTGAGAAGGAAGGAAGCAGACTGAACCCTCTCTCCATGTCCTCTACTCATGGAGCTGACCCATGCTGCCCAGAGGGACCTCATCTGTTCTCCAGCCAAAGCCTCAGCACCCTTTCTCTACAGACCCAGGCTGCCCAGAGGGACCACATCGCATCTCCAGCCAAAGCCTCAGCACAAACCTAGCACCTCATGCAGCACCTTTCCTCCGCAGACTCAAACTGTCTTGGGGTGGGTGAGGGGTGTGGTAATATGATTCCTTTCCTCTTCTCTCTCTCTCTTCTCTCTCTCCCTCTCTATCTTCTCCCTCTCCCCTTCTTATTTCCATTTTCCATTTTATGTATGTAATAAATAGTCTAGCTGTTGATATTTTGGCCTCGTTTGTGCCGATTAATTTCACAGCACGGGAATATTCAAAAGAACTAGTCTCCTTCCCTCTCCGGACCGAGACATTTAATTGGCGTAGTCGGCAGGATTCCCGTGCAGTGAAAGTATCACAGCAAAACTATTGTATTTCTGAGAACCCCGAAATGTGTGTGTGTGTCTGAGACGTACTCTGAGTACGAAGTGAGTGCGGAGTCCAGATTCGCGTTTTCACTCTCCCGCGAGGGAAGTGGCCGGAGAAGGACGAAGCGAAATTTTCAGAGAGACTGTGTGGGAGTTCTCAAAAGCTTTCTATGTGTGTGCTTTCTCAAGGAAGATTATCTGGGGTACAAATTTTGAATTTATAGTGTGACCTCCTTGAGAATCCTCTGTACCCTGCTTTAAATGTGTGTGCTTTCCCGGGGAAGATTAACTGGGGTACAAACGTTGATTTTATAGTGTGGCCTCCCCGAGGATTCTCAGTACCCTGTTTTGGTAAACCCAGTTTTTTGTGATATTTGTAAAGTGTGTGTTCTCTCAGGGAAACAGAGTGACTCTTCCCTGAGAAACATAGGGTTTCTTGTCCCGGTGTAACAGAAAATTTGAGGTACAAAAGCCGAGAAGCTTTTGCAAGTGTGGGTTCTCTCAGGGAAATCGTGTTACCTCCTTGAGAAGCCCAGATTGGTTGTTTTTTCTTGTGTGTGACCTCTCCTGAAAAATCTATTGTGCATTTTTCCTGGAGAAGATTAGTTTGGAGTAAGCTTTTTAAAAGTGTACGTTTTCCAGGGAAGATTTTGTTGGTACAAACAGTGTTTTGATCCGACTCCCTGTGAAACTTAGTGCCCTATTAAGAAATGCCTTGTGAAACAAAAGAGATGGCCCGGAGTGAGAGGCTTTTTAACCTTTTAGAAGCTCACGGTGCCCGCCCATCTGTACCGGTACTTGACTGGGCCCGTGAAAATTGGCATAATTTCCAGAGTGTGGCTGATAGAATTGTGGCCCTGCAGAAAGATGCAAGAGCAAAAGCCGGAAAAGGCAAAGGTTTTATTTGTGCGGTTTTAGGCGCCTGTTTAGCTGCTTCAATGAAGGAGAAAGAGGAATGGCATGAGCGGGACAATACAACTATTTCCTCTTTGCAGGACTTGGTTTCGTCACTACAAAGCCATGTTGCCACTTTGAAAGACGTAGTGGCAGACCTTAAAATTCGATTGGAAAAGGAGAGGAGGCAAAATTCGTATTTGGACTCAAAACAGGGTGTGAATTACCTGGAGTCTGCCCCTGTGTACCCTCGGGCAGAATTGGCAACAGCTAAGGAAGCTGCTGTGCATGTGAGACCTCTCATTAAAACTGAAGTTTTATATGAGGATGGGGAAACTACCCCCACTGTCACAACTAAAGATGCACCTTTCTCCTACACTGTGCTGGCCAAAATTCGTAAAGAATTTGCACGCTCTGCTGGGGAGTCTGAGGTGGAATATGTGTGGCGAGTTTCACAAACTGGAGGTGATCAGATTATGTTAACAGAAGCTGAAGCCATGGGCTATTGGGGTGATAATGTTTTTCTAACCACGAAAAACAGGAGTGGACCCTGGAGCCTTACCCAGCGAGCTGCCTATTGGGCAGGGGGGTTTGATCCAAAGGAGAGAGGAGAACCTGTAGTTCTGCAGGGAGGGATGAATCAGATAATGGAGAATGTGCAAAAGGCTGCATGCCTGCAAATGATCTATGAAAGAGAACTAAAACATCATTTTGAATCCCCCCTTTCTCTTCTGGTGGATGCAAACAGAATGACTCCTTTGATCAGGGGTCTCCCTGACTCGCTTAAAATAAGAGGTATCGAGCTCCAAAAAGAAATAGCTAATACCCCACTTTCTTCCAGGACATGGGAAGATTTGGGAAGGGAGTTATTAGATTATGCCAGGCAGTATGATATTCCTGAGGAAAGTAAAAAACCTCAAACTAGAGGCTTGAGACATGTGAAAATGATTCACCCACCAAGCCCCCAGGGCCAGTCGCGCCGTATTCCTAGTAGGCACCTGGCTAGGGGCAGGGAACACTTGAATACCCGGCAATATTGGTGGGGGGTGGGTCAGAAGAAAGGTATCCCAAAAGAAGTGGTTGATGGGGTACCCACGAGGCAATTAGAAATCATTGTGAAATGCTGGCCTGAGCCTAAAAAGAGGGCTGAGGCCACTGCTCCTCTCTTTGTGAAACCATTTGGTGAGGGGAGGGGTATGCCCCCCAGGGCAACTAAGGGCTTCACTTCTCAGTGGTGAGTCGGGGGTGAAGCATGAGTCAGAAGATCACCAAATGAAAATTGTACGTGGCTCGGGACAAAGCTTTTGTTTGTGTTTTTGTTTGTGTTTAACTTGGCTTTGAGAGAACCTGAAACAATCAACGATACTTCCAGGCCCATTCAAAGTAATTAAGCAAACTCTTTCAAGGGACATCACCTGAGAGGGTGACTGTATGGGAACCTGGAAATACCAGTTTTGTATGTTTTAAGGTTGAGTTTCTTATTTAAGTCTAATGCTAAAATTACCTGTTGTTTAAGTTATAATGCTGAATTCTACTTGATGTATTGTCAGAAGGACTTGTCTTGTTACAATATAGAAGACCTCTCAAGTTTTGCATCGCAGAAGACATCTCTTCAAGGACTGTACTTTCCATAGCCCCGCAGACATTCAGATCTGGATGGAAGCTCTCACTTCAATTCCAAACTGAAGGACTGACGGGGTGGGGGGGTACGGGTTTGTTCTCTTGGCTTCCAGGAGGAACAAGGATGCTTTCACCTTGTGTAATTACCTGTTTAAATTTTGTTCTATTTTGCTAGTATTGTTAATCTTTCACCTTGTGTAGTGTCCAATATGCAATTTGTGTCTAATGATGGTGTACAACAGATTTGTGCCATTAGCCAACCAAAACTTATGTCTATTGAAAAAAATTGTTTAAAACTTCTTTCCTTTCCTTTCTTTTCTTTCTTTCTTTCTTGCTTTTATCTTTGATTGACGGGGTGGTGTAAGAGTCTACTCCTGGTGTGACTCAACAAAGATAAAATCACTTGCTGCTTGCCCAGACAGTACCAATCCTGGATGCAAATCACCTTGTGATTGCATCGTGATAACACTGGACTGCAGCTGGCCTATAACAATGACCCAAGGACCCAGCCATCACGCCTTCAAGACAGCTATCAGATACCCCCAGGAAGGGAGGGTGATGAGTCAATGGACTCTCCACCTGTTTCCTGATGTGTAATGGGTGTGTGGACAGGTTAGATGGAGAAGGGAAGGCGGAGGCCCTCCCCCCCCCTCCATCTAGACCCCTGCCTAAACACACAGGATTACACAGAAAGACTTCCTGGGGAACGATATCTGGATACTTATGATTTCCTGGCTCCTGAATTCCTGAGGGACAATGCTTGGACACATACCTAAGGACTAAAAACTGTATAAAAGACTTGACCACTACTGGCTCAGGGGAAGAAAACCGCAGAGGAAGAAAACCGCAATGGAGGGAAGAAAAACGCAGAGAGAAAAACGCTGAAGGAGGACCATGCCGCTGAGAAGGAAGGAAGCAGACTGAACCCTCTCTCCATGTCCTCTACTCATGGAGCTGACCCATGCTGCCCAGAGGGACCTCATCTGTTCTCCAGCCAAAGCCTCAGCACCCTTTCTCTACAGACCCAGGCTGCCCAGAGGGACCACATCGCATCTCCAGCCAAAGCCTCAGCACAAACCTAGCACCTCATGCAGCACCTTTCCTCCGCAGACTCAAACTGTCTTGGGGTGGGTGAGGGGTGTGGTAATATGATTCCTTTCCTCTTCTCTCTCTCTCTTCTCTCTCTCCCTCTCTATCTTCTCCCTCTCCCCTTCTTATTTCCATTTTCCATTTTATGTATGTAATAAATAGTCTAGCTGTTGATATTTTGGCCTCGTTTGTGCCGATTAATTTCACAGCACGGGAATATTCAAAAGAACTAGTCTCCTTCCCTCTCCGGACCGAGACACCAGTGCACTGTCATTATTTCTTAATTACAGTCTTTCTCGGTTATTTGTGGAGACTTCAGTTGTGCTGAGCCTTAGGCATCTTGCTCTCACCATCTGAAATGTTACCTGTCCCAAGAACTTAAAATATGTCAGAGCCTCAAAACTTGCCTGAGAGTTTGAGTGATGCATTGAGTTCTTTTTCATCTGGCTTCTGGCCTTTTTTTTTAATCTACAGCATCTGAACTTCCAAGATCTTTTTGGCAGCTACATATTTATTTCTTTAAAATAAAAATATGACAGGACTCGAGAGATGGAACTGCTACCTGTAATGAAAGTCCTAAAAATGCAAGAGTTGCAAGAAGAGTGGGGAGACTCTCCATTTTTACTTTTATTAGTCTTCTGTGGTGAAAATACTAATGAAAACAAGTGAATCTTCTGTATTCACTTTTTTCCTTCTTTAAACTAGTTTCAGTATGTAGCAGCAAGTCAGTGAGAGAAGTGTGGGGGCCTACAGTTGCAACATTTGGAGAGTATTATGTGAAGAGACTCCTAATATTATGGAAATTTTTCTTGGCAGCATTTTGCTAGCATGTAAGAGATAAAAATCTTGCTGTGTTTGTCCTGGTTTACTCAGGTCATTACTAATTATTCCTTCATTAGACATATTCCTCAATAAGAAGCTATATTTACGTGAACATCTTGGTTTATCTTTTTATTTTCAAGTGGCTCATTAACAAGAGATGTGACTTCAGTTTAAGATTTCCTAACAGATAATTTGTTTACATCAGTTCATGTAAAACACCATATGTTTGATCTCACAGTCCTTCTTTTTTTTAATTGTTTTTGGGGGTTTTTTGCTCTTTTTTTTTTTTTTTGGAAAGGCTTTGCTTATGATTTTTCTTTAGAGGATATAACAGGTCTCAGTAGCTACTGGTAAAACTGTGCACATGGAGACTAAAAGTCTGCTGTGAGGATAGATACACATTAACTGTAATCCTAATCCTTTAGAAGGGATGCCATCAGGACATTTTCCTATCAGATTCAAAACATTTTGTCTAAATATTTTAGGCTGCTGGCAGCAGGAGCATGGCCTGATAAATGTTTCGCTTTGATGTCTCCTGAAGTCTAATGCTAAAATATAAAGGATAATAAAACAGTCCAGTTGGGACTGAAGACTTCTGAGTGGGAAAGCACACGGGTAAATGTTGTGAATATGCCCTCAGAAACGAGCGGCAGGTATATCAATGAAAATGTATGTTAAGTTTTTTTCTATATATATATATATACAAACTCTGCAACGGGGTATTTACAGTCACCCTTCACAGGTATCGATATTCGGTTAGTGGAACTATCTTTACAGAATGTTTATGTATGGGCACTTGAATCAAATGATTCACAGAACTTAGAATCGAAACTGATTCGGAGAGCGGCGGGGGAGGGGTTGGTCAGTGACCGGCAATCCTCCACCCGGGGCGATTTGAATGCTACTCTAACTGAAACTCTCTAAAGAAATGCTTGGCTTACTCACAAGCAGAGAACTTTGTGAAGTCTTCCCTTAATAATGTTTATAGACCACAGAACGTGGCACGGATGTGCCGTAATAAGGAAATAGGAAATGGCGCCGACTGCGTGGCCGCTGCGTCTCCCAGGACACAAAGGTTCCCCACTTGGGGTGGGGCTGTGGCAGTTCAGCAACGCTGCTTCACACGGGCTGCCAGGTTTTCTCCTGCAGCGATGGATCATGCAGTGGTTGATCCCACGGGGTACTGTCCACGCCACTGCATGCAGCTGGGTGATGGTGGCATAGGACTGCGAGGCCTCTTGGAGCACTGGTTTGAGTCCCGGGCAAGGTGGACCACAACAGCACTGGCACGCACACAGATACAGGCTCAAACACGAATGTGGGGGGGCTCATTTACCAAACAATCCCTACTTACCTTTTGCCCCAGTGAATACTGGTCCAGTGAGCATCTGTTGCTAACACAAAGATTAACCAATTAACTGACACCTACCAAATATGGCATAAGCATATGCTATAACCAGGGAAACAAACATATAGCCTGGCCCTACCACAGAGGTGAGACCATGCCCAGGTAGGCTGTTTACCTGGACTCAGTGGTGCCAGGATCCCCCCATGCCACCTCCAGAAAGGAGGGGGAACAAAGGAGGGTTAACACACAGAGAAGTATGTCCTAGAAATGTTTGGGGCACAATCCTGACTATAAGCATCATTCACTACAGTAAAATATTGGAGAAGGTGGTATGGAGACAGAAAACTGAAGCAGGTATATGCATGAAAGGCTTGGAGAAATAGTGATTATAATGTCTTCCAGTTTTTGTTATTAGCACATGTTATAGATAGTGTACCCTGCTATGCAGCTGTCTTGGCAGTTAACATTTGTAAAGCAGAGATAGCTCATCTTTGTGGAATTCTTCCCAACGTCTTCTCTAATGTTATTCTTCATTGTTATTGTATATAATGGTAATTCAGATATTTGAATGCAATGCAATGAAAATACCTGTTACCTATTTAAGGCTCTGTTATTATATGTATTTCTCAAGTGTATTATGTATATGTAACACACAGGTGATATGAATACAGGTTACAGATTTTATTTGTGGATGGGAACAAATAAAGCAGCATACTGCTGCTGTATTTCTGTTTTAGAAGATTTAATAAATAATAGGATTATGATTTACTAAGAAATTACTATGAGGGAGGAAAATCATAGCAGTTCTAAACTACCAATTTTTCTTGTGATCTAAAACATTTTGTAAAAAAATTCCACTTTTCCCTTGTTGCTGGGGAAATTAGGTGGAGGAAAGGAAAATGGAGTAAAAGAGCTGTTCTAAAAATAAGATCTACTCCCTAAATGCACCAGCACCAGAACAAGAGGACACAGTCTCAAGCTGTGCCAGGGGAGGTTTAGGCTGGATGTTAGGAAGAAATTCTTCATAGAGAGAGTGATTGCCCATTGGAATGGGCTGCCTGGGGAGGTAGTGGAGTCACCATCATTGGGGGTGTTTAGGAGGAAACTTGATGGGGTGCTTGGTGCCATGGTTTAGTTGATTAGATGGTGTTAGATGATGGGTTGGATGTGATGATCTTGAAGGTCTCTTCCAACCTGGTCTGGTCTATTCTATTCTATTCTATTCTATTCTATTCTCTGCAGGGTATATCTGGTGACACAGACCTTGATGAATCGTAGATCTGCAATACATGCAACTAACAAATTAAAGCACAATCTGCTATGTTTGCGAACATTAAGAGCCACCAAACTCATACTCGAAACGTAATGTGCTTGTCAGTCAGCTTTGCTGAACATAGGTGTGGCAGTACACAAGCAGAAGTCTGTAACTGTGTGTGTAACCTTTAAAATAATGACAGTGTATCAGTTTGAAAACACACAGCGTTCTGTCAAGTTTGAAACTGCAAAATTAACATTTGCTATTAATCTTCAGATACGAAGTGATCTAATGGTACCAGTGTTCAGTTCCTGTTAAACCTATTTACAATTGGTATTTGTAATGCATTTATTAAAGAAAATGCTTTAAAGGAATTGAAGTATTTGAGGACATGCATTTAATTTTACTCCATTTCTTTATTGGCAGTTAGTTCAGTCTATTAGTGTGCTTAGTGCCTCTACCACATGCTTCGAACTTGAAGATGCAGGTGTACAAATAATTTCCTATACCAATTATTGTCTCATCTACCCAGACTGGAACATGAAAAGCAAGTTGTTTCCTAAATTTTAGTGAGTGGGATTAGTGCATTGATTAGTTGAATTCTAAATTAAATTTGCAATTAAAGACAAAATTCTATCTCTTAGAAAGTCTTCAAGTCATTTCCCCAAAGTAAAGCAGTTTGATCATAGGCATTAGACAAAGGTTTGTATTGTGTATAAAGAAGTTTTCAAGATATTTTTTTCTCTGTTTGTGAATCAGACTCTCAGAATAGCAGCAATTAATAAGCAAAAAAAAAAGCTGTGATTTATTTTTTTGCAGTTTTTCAACTCCATTGATTTTTTAACATACTGAAGATGTAATTCAATGAAAATAATTACAAATAAATGCCATCAGTAGCTTTTAATGATTTTTTTTTCCCAGTAGGTTCTGCTCAAAGTATTTAAAATGATAATATGGGCATTTATATCCAATTGCAATTAGTAATGAGTATGAACTTCGGTGTGGCAGTCTCAGGCCATACTTCAGGCGCATGCTTTTTGCACTTGAGGCTTAACCAGAACCTTCCCTGATGACAGATAAAATGCCAAGAATTTTATAAGCATATTTATTCTTATTGCTGACAGTATTTTGTTACTCTTTATGAGATTGCCTCTTCCTTCCTTCCTGCTCTGGGCTTTGTTAGAACGCTCATGACTGTCTTTCTGAATGCATTTTCATCACTTACTCTATCTCCATCATTTACCCTTTTCTGTCTGTACATTGCTTGTCCAGTGCTATTGGAAATGACCACAGAACCTGAACTTTTGATCTCAGCAGTTTTTGCAAAATATGCACATTTTAATCACCTTGTCCTACAGACACCATCAGCACGTTTTAATCCCTAAAGAACTAGTTCTAGTGATTTAAGAGATGCTACTGCTCATATAACATCAGTAGTGACTCAAAGCTGCACCTGTGTTGAAGGAGACTTTTCTCCTGCTAATATTGTTACTCAGAATATATGAGGAGCTAATGTGCCGATATTAACTACTCAATTTTAATTTTTGCTATTCAGCACCATAAATTGTGGTATTTTGTGACAGATGTAAAAGGTATGATTTGAAACAATTATGCATTGTACTCTGAATCCTAAAACTTTTGAGAAGATATAATTATGGAGGGTCATATCCATCACGTCAATTTTATTTTACCTTTTCAAAGAAACTAGGACATACATGTGAAGCTTATGAGCATCATTTAGGTTAGACCTATCAAAATTTCTTGTTAATGAAAATACTTTCCTTTTAATAACACAAAACTTGTCCTGTGTGAGTAACGTGAAGAATTTAACAGCTTCTGTGCAAGCTGTTTGCCCTATCCTAAACAGGAATGAAATCAAGGAATTAGGAGGGTAGGAAAGGAAGCCAGGGGTTCTTTAAAATTGGTGCCTAAAAATTTATCATTTTCTAAATAAAAAAACTCTCAAAGCATTTAGCATTTAAGCAACTCTACTGCCCATTCCTTTCACTTACTGCCAGATTTTTAAATACTAAGAATCTCAAAACAAGACTTATCTCTTTAAACTGAGCAATAGATTATCTTCCAAGTTTCTGTATTTTATGACTGTCTGTAGTGTTAGTTTGAGTTCTGACTTCTTTCCAACAGTTGTTAGGGAACTCAAAAGATTCAAATAAATATTTTCTTAAAGGTATTAGATACATTATTTTTTTTGGACCCATGATGTCACCTTAATCTCACAGATTTGCTGCTTAAAGCTGGACACTAGTACATTTACTAGTAGTAAATGCTGGCTTAGTCTGACTTAGTCTGATTTAAGTCATCTGTGCATTGCTCAGCCATGGTGAGATTGGCAATGAAGCAGATATGTTGTCATTGTAATATCTGTCTTTGAGGTAGCATAATTGCATCAACAATCTGATACTCAACTAATTGTCATCTAACTGCTTCCTATTCAGACTGTAATATATTAAGCCAGAATACAATCACTTCAGTAGGCCTGTTCATGAGATAGGAGTGAGCTTCTAATATGAAAAATAGCTGAAGAAGTAGATTATTTAAAATAAACTCTTTTAGCAAGATGATTTATTGCATTAAATGTGCTGCCTGCTAGTAGATATGATTTCTTTTTCAACATATATTATGGCATTTTTTGTTGTATAATAACTTTCACTGTTGTTATAAACCCATGGCAATGAGCAAGAGAGCAACAGAAGTGAATGTAAAATTTTGAACATAAAAAAATGAGCTTTCCAAGTTTTTAAGGTGTTTTCTATATGGGGATGATTACAGAATACACAGAGCAGTAAAGCATTTGGCTAGTTGCATTTGAAGTCTGTGTATCTCTGAGAAGCACAGTTCAGGAAACTAAGTTCTGGTGCTGTCCCTCAACACAAGGTGCCAGGTCCAGTTAATAGTCTGATGGTGGTAAATCCATTATCCGTGGAAAGAGAGTCCACCATCAGGAGACATTAATTCAATGTGACATCAACTGGAGTGTTTATATACAGTTAATTGCAGTGTCAGACATTCTGTTTTAATTGAGTTTAATTGTGGCAAAATTGGAGTTAATTAAAAGTTAATGGTATAGAGCACATCGTGTTGTTATAAACTGCAGCTACGTGTTTCATATCCATATTATTGTTATTTAAATGGTGTTTTCAATTACTGTGCCTCATACTGGCACTTTGGAAATGCACTGTGATTGTTTTCACATCACTTAAAGTTTTTATTCTTAGTAGGCTTGTAGGATTGTTTTTATTTTTTAAAAGCTTGACAAAGTTTAAATTGGTTTCATTATATCACAATGTAAATGTCACACGTGGCAACGTTTCCAACCACCTTGTAAGGGAGAGAGTCACCTTCACAAGAGTGCTACTAAAATAGAAAATTTGAGTTCATCTTCAGAGAAAAATATTACTTTTTACATTGTTCATCATACTTGGATAAGGAAATCTCAGTTTCCTCATCTTTCATGAATCCATCTTTCCTTAATTGCATCTTACGTCTGGCTGTTGTGTCTGCATCTCTTCTGATGAATCTCCTTACTGTGGTTTATCCAGGGTTGTATTCACCCTCTTTCCTCTCTGCATCCCCTGTAGCTTCCCATTATGTATACACTGACAGCTCCATCTCTATCTTGATCTCACTCTTGATGAAGTTTTACGTCCTCCTGGATTTCTTGCTGCCAATTTAGAAATAATAATTACTTCCCCTTTTCTGTCAGTATAGGCAATGCAAACCTCCTCTTACTAATCAACCCAATATTGCCATCTTTTTCTACTCGGTCCTTCTAGTTTTTCTGCAGCACAAATACCTTCTACTTCCAGTTCACTGCAATGAAGCTGCTACCACTACCAGGTATTTGCACCATGCTACCATGGTTTTACTCACTGTAGTTCTTCCCATTGAAATAAATTCAAGCTATTCCTGTACTGAAACTTTAGACAAGTTGGTATTCCCCAGCTATTGCTCTCCCCTTTGTCAATACTTATCTTCACCTCTTATGAGAAGCTTAGAAATCACTCACCTTTGCTTCTTTCTGGAGCATTTCTTTTAGAAACTCAGCAGACCTGTTCCTTATGTCATTGTTTACACTAGCATTGTGTTCTGTGCAAGTGGCACAAGATGTAAAGGCCATTGCTGTTTCTTTGATGCATGCAGAAGATAAATATATACGCTGGAGTCCACTGGTCTAAGCCCCCTCTTCTAATGCGTTTTTCAATATTTATTAAGATGAACTCTGACATGAGATGTGTAGGTTTTTGTTCAGAGGAACACTTATATAGAATGACTTCATACATGTTTGTGTCATATTGCTTTTTAAATCCTTTTATGAGATGTTAGAAATTATCAATGTGTTTCTTCAGGAAGCCCAGCAAATGGTTTCCAGAGACATCAGGTGTAAATTTGCTATTTGGAGAAAAGATAATATAAATTTGGAGGTTTTTCCCAGCTTCTATATTGGATCAATGCAAGCATTTGATCCTATTCAATAACAAAGATTATTACAGGATTCTTTCAAGGACATGCCCCTTGAATTTATTATTCTAGCATCGTCATGGGACATTACAGGAAGCTCCAACTGACTCTCATGATAGTCAGTTGCTCATGAGTTATTTTGGCTGATGAAACATCAGAAGGTTTATATATGTGATCTAGTACCTTCTCAAAATGAAACATTTCACATGATTATGTTTAGAAATCATTCAAAGCTTCTCTTTATCCCTTCAGTCTGTTACAGAATTTCCAAAGTCCCTTAGTTTACCCTTTGATCCAGAACACTTTGAAACCTTATTAAAGAGTAGTTTGAAATTTAGCATCCACATTGTGCTAAATATCTGGATTCATGAACACATATTTGTGATTAAAAACTCTTGTCTTTGCATTCAGTGGGAAAGCAAGGAGTTTTTCAACCAATAAAGTGGCAAGTGACTAAAAGAATTTACAGCTCACAAGATAGAAGGAAGGTCAGAATTATATTGCTCAAGCATTATAAAAAATCTGCTCTTTCACCTTAAGAAGTATAAGAAACTTTGCTTTAAAGATAATAAAAAATGCCCTGTTTTTCCTTGTCCCAGAACTTTTACAGATGGCTCTTTTCTACAACATAGTAAAGTGGTTGCAGACAGTATAAATGGACTGGTTGGGGATTCTTTTTTGATTCATGTGCTTTTTCCTTCACATGGCTTGTATAGAATAGTACAAATACGAGGATATGAAATGCTTGTTTCTAAGAACTATGATTCCATCTAAAAATCCAGAATTTTTATGTGATCAGGTTTATTCCAGACAGGTAAATGCCATTCTAAGTACCTTGGTGAACAAATAATACTGTATTTGAAAAGGTTTCTTATGCTGAGAAAGTAATTCAGTAAAAGCACTGTTTTTCATTAGTTTCAACTAGATGAAACTCTCTTGCATTATCTTTATGTATTGTGGGCTGCCAGCCCACAACAGCTACATAGTCTGAAAAAGACAGAATGTTTTTAGTAACAGTGTAGTCACTTAAAACAATTCCAATGAAGAGAATTGGCATTCCAGCTGCCTAACAGAATTTTGTCTTCTGAAATATTTTCATTACTCCTTTTACTAAAGCAAACTCTTTTCCTTGTGGAAATTATGTTGGCATGGCATCAGGAATTTTAATTTTCAGAAAACACCAGTGAGCTATACCACTGTTTTTTTTTAAAAAGCACTATCAATCAGCAGGGCAATAATCTAAACACAGCAACAGAACAACCCCCACCCCCCCACCCCCCCGATAGTAAATATATTTGCAGATTTTCCTGAATCTGAGAAGTTCTTTCACACAAATAAGTCAATGAAGACCAAGGTGGAAAAGCTGTCTTCTTTCAAAAAGTGCAGTGAGGCTCTCCTCCTCTGGCTACTAAAACTAGACACAGCAGGTGGTGAGTAGATTCCTATTGAGATCTTTTTGTTTAATCACAACCGGCAGATCTGGGTTGGTTTGTGTTTGTTTGTTTATACTTAGAGACATTTTACTGGGTCATAGGTTCATCCAATGAAAGAAAGCTTTTGTCCTTGTCACCTTCCAAGTATTTAATGTACGTTCAATTTGAAGAAAAAGTAGGGCAGCTTTACCACAAATCTCTGGATGATGCTGAATCCAACATGTGGGATAATGAAACAGCTGACCTCAGTAGAGTGAGTTGGTGAATGCATGCTAAAGATACATTTTTAAAAGCCTTCATTCCTTCTGCATTGGGCTTTGTTTAAAGCTCAGTCTAATCCATACTCTGTGACTATCCATGTATTTAAAATTGTGTGTTGGGTGTGTGGAGAATAACTTCCATAGGGTCCACCATGCAAACCTTCTCTTGAAAATAATGCTGGCTGGATTGTAATCTCATTTGAGTAGACATGCAGTGAATAGTATCAGAAAAATATCAGTAATAACAAGTCCACTTCTGATTTCTTTGAACATATGGATATGATGTGTGTGATGACTTTTA